>NW_025763507.1:2400000-3600000 GCF_020744385.1 Fusarium flagelliforme
TCAGATATCTCCTGTAACCACTTTTCCAGACCGACAACAGGTTCTTTTTCTGACGAGGTGAAAATCAGGAAGCTTGAATGTCGGGGGTATGCTTCTGGTTCTGTTGACAGGGCTTGGATGTCGAGGGGTAATGATTCTCCATGAGTGTAGGTGAAGGCGATCTCTCCATCAGACTCCCCCTTATGGAGATTAGAGACATGAGGAAGCTCGCCGCGGTTGGCTGCTTCTATGGCAGCTTTGGCATCGCCGTTGAACTGTTTGATGCCCATGATTCGTTCGTTCGTCTGAACAAGTCGCTTGAATGTTGATTGCAGAATGAAGGATGCGAGTCACAGTCTTTGAAAGCCCCTGTCGTGTTGATATAGGTAGGCAGCTAACCCTAAAATTAGAGTTGTTATGGAAAGAATGATCAAGCGTTTTGCTCAAGAAGGTTGATAGGAGACGAAATATTTGGTCGCCTATTGGCAACTTGGAAAAGTGCCACCTGCAAGTGCCCGGCCATGATGCGCTTCTGTTGGCAGTTGGTGGACACTGCTGCCTGGTATCTCTCAGGCAGCCTCGGGTATCAGGTCATTAGAAAAGTTGACCGCTCCCTAAGAACCAAAGACAAGATAATCCAGATACTTAATATCGGTTTATATCAGCAATAAGGCTACTTTATTCTAGTATTCTAAGTTAGAGAACAATCCTTCTACTACTCAGTCTGGCAGGTATGTTACCAGTTATCCATCCATCGCGGATGTGGGGTAAAGTTTGCTTTTAGGTTGTTTCAAGGTTCCATGCACATATTCGTAGGTATTACCTACTACCAAGGTAGAGCAGAGCAATCAAACAAATCTAAGCAATGGTCTTGATGAAGATTAGGCAAACTCCTCGTTGAAATGAGAATGCTAATTTATAGCATTTATATCTATATCCACTGCCTTCCATACTTAGATATGGATCCATGAGCCTAGTTCAGGACCCCTGATCAGCCTTACCAATTAGTGTATGTGGAGGAGCCTAGCGGTCGATCCTTTTGCCTGGGGAAATAGAGTTCTAGTGCTACAGAAAAATACTTTCATTCAAGACATCACATGGATACAGTTGCCTGATACTCTATTAAAGCTAAGTTCATTTTAATCGTCTAGGTACCTTCTAGAGAAATGAGTATGGGTTTCAACACAAGCAGATACGCATTTAGGCAACTCAATATCCATATGTACAAACACTTGCATCTATACCTCGCTTGATGCTAGCAGGTGGATAACAGACAAGCTGTCCTGTAAGGATTCGGCTACAGAAATAAAACAGCCTAAGTTAGCATAAGGTGACTAAATTGCTTCGTCTCTTATGCTCCTTGGGGCCAATTCTTCCGACACTCTGAAGGCTGGTGAGTGACTACCATTAGCTGAGTACTAAGATACCTGCATTGCTTCTAACCACTCCTGCAGACGGTAGATCTGAAGGTAATGGCTGTATTGGATGTTGTCATTCAAGACCCCTCCCTCTTCTCCCTTCGCAACTACCTTCCCTCTCAACTTCCTTTGCAATCTGTTTCGGGAAACTCGCTTGGTTCACATTCATTGTTATATTCCACCCTTCTCAAATGCTTCTTCATCTGCCCGGCAATGGAAAAGTCGGCTGCACATCATCCACCGCCAGATTTCTAAGAGCCTCTACTATTATATGCGCCCCCGGACTCGTAACCACCAACTGTCGCTATCGCGCCATCATTATCCCATAGTTATCAACATCTTCTACGGCAGACAACGCCGCTTCGTCTCTCGTCGTCTGACTTACTTCATCTTTGTTCTCACCGTATTTGTCTATGCCTTGTCTAATGTTCTGTTTCCAACTGTCGTTCCAGTCGAGGCTTTCGAGGATGCTGCAAAGCAAGATGCTTCAAACGAGATCAAGAACTCTGTATCTGGTTTTCGTGACTCTCGTACTAAGGGTGTTACAGAATTGAATCCATTCAAAGGACCAGTCCATGCCCCTCCGGTTCGTGCGCAAGACTCACTCATGGACGTTTCTTGGTGGTCAGATTGTAAATGGCTGCATGTTCCACTGTCCAGCTCGCTCACACTTGATGAGAATAGGGGCCTTCTTCCCCCGCTCCATGACCGACCCTTGATTTACTGTCACAAGCTGCTACCGTCAAGAAGACGAGAGAAGAAAATTATGCTGAAAGCAAGCTACTATTAAACCGGCGGCGCGCTTGGTGGTCGCAGGGCTTCAGGCCGGCCATTTTGGGCCCTTCAGAAGCCATGAAAAATCCAAAGTACCATCAAATACAAAGACTTGAGGTACGATCTGAGTTGAAGGCTAATCTGATGAGACGGCTAGCTTGGAAATCTATGGGTACCGGCTTTGTAGTGGATTGCTCCCTATTTCCAGTTGCACACATCCAAGATCCTCTCTTCATCTTTCTCAGACGAGGCGAGTATCCGTCGATAACGAAGTGGAAAGGATTGGAGGGCGCAATTATCGTAGGATCGAAAGAAGAAGTCACCAAAACCATTCAGAAACTGATGGACTCGCCCATACTGAAGACTATCACGAATGTCATTGAGGGGTTGGCAAAAAGCGATTTCAAGATAGACAACGCACAAAGCTCATTGGTGAATTACAGTCCAGAAATCATTCAAAAGCAATTCCCCAAGGTACATGACACTAACATCAACAGACGGGCCAGAAGGCTGGGTACTCTTGACCGGTTGATAAATTCCCATCTACACGCTGCTTGGCAGATCAACTTTCCCCACGGCAACGAGGTTCTCAACCCTTTCCCGAATATACTACAGAGATGAACGCTCTGCTTCCCAGCTCGAACTCTCTTGCCTTTTGTCCTGATAATCCCATCCCTTTGTCTTGTCCCCCTGGCGTCTCGGGTTGTGATCGCTGCACTGTCGGCACTATAACAATGAAGGTCGCTAGCTCTGAGCAGTATCGGAACTCTACTTGTACGTTTGCGATTGGGACGATCCCTCACCCCCGGACTCTCACCACTTTAACTGGTGGTAAGGAAAGGGTCAACGTCAGTTGGGTTCGCCAAGAGGCTCATCGCAACCCCTGGCTCGAAGCGATTTCCAAGGGCCTACTGTGTTCAAAGGTCTCCAGTAATTCAAGGGTCACGAATTTCAAACAAGCGGTAGCAGATAGGTTTAAAACTAGATATACACTTTGGTTGACAGCTGAAGCCGATATTCCCTCCGATCTGGAGTGGCAGTTTGGATTTCGAATTCCCAAGGCCTTAGATGAGACACATATGGCGAGTGTCACCAAGTCCGAAGAAAAGCAGAAGCAAGGAAATGTCGAAGTCGACGATGCAGCAAGATCGGAGCGAGCAGATGCATCCGGTATTGACACAAGACTGAAGAAGCCTTGGCCTCAGCCTCGACTGGAAGATACACCTAACGTGAAGGAACTTGCACCGCACGAGAGACAGACCAGAGAAAGAGCCCTTTTAGAACATGCTAAGAAGGTTGTAGCCTTCAAGAGATCAACCGTCGAAACTCGGCTGCGGGCATCGCTTGAAGCCTGGAGTTTGGCTGATATGGAAGCGTGGAAGTTTGCACGTGCTTTCCTGGCACGCCGTAGTCGGGAAAGAATTGAGTGGGAGAAAGAAGAGTCCAAGTACACTGGCGGCTCTGGTTCTGAGAAGGGTCGCAGTTCTTGGAATCGATGGAAGGATTCGAGACAAAGAAAGTAAGAGTCTCAGAGCATGTGGTTGTCTGGCTGGTAGTGAGTCGCTATTATCGATGGACTTTTTGTCGATACACGTTGATCTGTACATTCAGGTGGGTATGGAACGTGCGGTACCTATATCACCCACGGTATATGAAACGGAGTCGGGGAGTGATGCCTTTATTCTTACTGTGACATCTGTTATTGTTAGTACCTCAGGGGTGTCGTTTATGAACACAGGAAGGAAATGTCTACTGTCACCATTTGATTCCAGTATGAAAAGCCATTTGCACGAACTGATATACCAACTATCTACTTATCTCGCACCGACAGGTACTCCAACAGCAGCAACGTCTGACCGTTGCCACCGTCGGAGCTCCTGGCGTTCAAGCGCAGACAGTATCACCACCCATCTCTCCGCTCAATTCACGAGAGGTTGGGCCGCGATGTTCCAATCCTGCAGTTTTCTCAATGGTTTCGTTGGCACGCTTGGAGGAGACAGTACCATTTCCGTTTTGGGCGTGAGCATTGCTGTTGTAAGAGCGGAGGGCAAGACGGGCTGATTCGAGAACTTTCTCGGCATGAACGACTGCATCGCGCAGGGCATTTGCCGTGGGGTCCTCAGATCGTGCAACCTGCTCGGCACGGAGCTGTATGATGTGTCCATTGAGCCAAATGCCCCGGAGCTGCGATTCGGCCATGTCTTGTGCGCCTGAGATGCGACCGCGACAGGACGGTGTCCCACAAAGACAGTCGAAGGGCTGAGCCATGTGCCATTCGGTCGAGGGGTAGAAGAACTAGGTGTGTCATCAGTCCCTGTCTCAAACTGTTGCGTATGAATTGTACTAACTGTAAGCTCATCTCCGACCTCGAGACCTTTGGGGCCAACAAGAATGTTCAGGTTTCCTACATCGAAGAGCTGTATTCCCAGTGTCAACTCAAAAGAGCTTTAAACGAAATCCCCAGTGACTTCTTCATCTGGGGGTCCCCTTCGATCAGGTTAACTAACAAGACTAGGTTCACAAGAATGGTTGATGTACAGCAGATCGCTGTTAAGGTTGAGGTGGGTATCGCGACCGGTTTGAACAGTAGCGTATGTGGCTTCGCTAGCAGGTGTGCAAGGTGGGAAGTCGAACTTTGCAAATACAGCAAAGGGTGGGAGAGATACACGAGAGATGCTCTTGGTGGTGAATTCCTGGGCATTTACGACAACAACTTCTTGGATGTCGGGGTGAGAGGGCTGATGCCAGTGGGGAGTGAGAGGAGCCATTGCGATGGTTTAGGGCAGCAGTGAAACTTCAAAGTCGAGCCTGAGATAACTGGTCAAGTCAGTCAAAATGAATAGTATGTGATCTGTTGAGTAAAACATACAATTGAAGTAAGTATACGGAAGGGTTGGACAACTGTTATCAAGAGATAGCTTTGGGGATCAGATGGGCAGGGGACCTCGGTCTACGGCTGCAAGTGGAGCTGGGTTCTGAGAGCTTTGGAAATATGAATCAAATTAATGTGACAAGACACTACATAATAAGAGGGAGATTCGAGTCCTCTTATCTACCGAGTTTTCGAAGGTGACTCTTACGCCCGCATAGTTGCGGTACCTTGGTTGGCTGCACATTGACATCCAATGGCTCTCGAGTTCCGCAGCACCGAAGCAATTCATAGGTACTGAGCCATAGTCTAGCTGCTGTAGTCTTGATTTGATCTCGGATGGGTCCGTACTTGGGTCTTGGTTAGCGGGGTAAACTTGAAGTGAAGCGCGGGACCGAGGAAGGATGCGGAGTAGCGGCAATCCTTCAAAGCACTAGGTATTGTCTTGGTTGTGATGAAGTTTGATAGATTATTTGAGTATGATATCATTTATGAGAGATATTTGCTGAATTGAAGGTGACATGAGATGGAAGGTCTGTATCATGACGAGACAAAACCCCCACTTACCATTCACGACCTATCAATCGGGTGACCCCTGATAGGATATCACATAAACTGATGTGATGTGGTGGTGTGGAGGGGTATTGACAAGCACAGTGCAATGGAGGTTGACGGCGGGGTAATCTTGGGTCTTGAGTGAGACAATAGAATTAGTAGGTACCTAAGCTCATGACATGTGTCGGTCGAGTTCGGCATTGACATCTCATGAGCCGTATCATGGTTGCGGGTGGGCCCCTGCTTAGCGGCCCATTGAACCGAGGCAATGACAATATCATTCAACGTATGTCCTTTACTATGACGACGTAAACGCTTGCGCGACAATGGAACGACAATCCAACACAATCAGATTCCTACATTTTCGACACTATAATGTTGCTTCTTAGGCATGCGACAGATCCCCATCTTTCTTCAAACTTGAACAACATAGCAGACGGGAAACATATATCAGCAGTAGTATCTCAGAATTGTGTCGATACATTGGTATCATAGACACGATCCACGACAGAGTGCTAGAAAATATTGTTCTTTCTTCATATCCGAGTCGATCAACAATACATGGCCTAGTGACAAACCAGCCTAGTCAACTATCGAGCTCTACTTGTCTTTTAAACAAGGTGTTAATCAGTGTCCTTCACTATACATTGTTAACATATCTATTATTGTTGGCTATTATGAGAACGTATTCGCTGGCCAGTTATTGATTCGCGGTGAAGATCTATTGTCCTGTTCTTTAACATCCATGACTGTTTCTCCATTGAGGCAGTATGTATTCATGGCCAAAGTCTACAATCCAAGACCAATACAATAACAGCAGATCTACTGGTGAGAATCACTTTCTACCAGACTTGTCTTCAGGCCCGACTGGATGCTGATTTCGGATCACCCAGACTCTTAGACGCATGGCTCACACAACAATCGCGTGTTTTCAAACACGCTCTGCACATGTTTGTTTACTAAGTGGTTAGTTGGGGTTATTTATCATGGCGAGCGTGAATGTCCTCTTGCCTTGAATCAAGAGAGCGCAGTGCTCGATATGAAGTGAATGGTCCTTCATTCATCTCTTCTGCCGTCTGAGTTGGACGCCCGTATTACTAATTGCCGTCATATAGGGCAGAACCTTGTCTGTATATGTAGTCTTTGTTGGCATATATCTGAGTTCCTCGAAGTATAAGCTAGTTATTCCTTCCATGTACATTCTCCAACCTCGGAGCAAAATATCGGGCGTTTCATTTCTTCTGTGTAAAAACTTCTGATCGGTTTAATTGCTTTCACTAATCTGACTTGTGGTTGTGTCTTTGCTCCTATTCTCTCCCTTCTTGCCTTGATCACCATCACCAACATCGTCGCTTAATACCACATATTGCCGATACGTTCCCCTTCGAAGACATTTCCTGCTTTTCCCATCCCGTCAATCAATCCTTTCTCCTTTCTCTTTTCTTCATTTCTCTTCACCCTCGTGTTTGGCTTGTGCAGTCATTATCCCCTTGCTCAATTGTTGCCCTCTTTCCATCTCCGCCTTTTCCTTCGCCCTCTTCCCCTTCCATTTTTTACTTACCTTTCTATGGCTAGGTTCTTGCCGTTCACCACCATAAGTGAGACTTATTGAACGTCCATTTCATATTGTTCAGGAGCTACTGTTGCTATCTGCCTCAGCTCACTGCAGGAGCTGCACCATATGCTTCAAGGAGTGGAAGGTGCTCCTTCCTTAGCTCAAGATCACGAAGTGAGTTGCCTCTTTCGTGTGCTTGACCTATGTGCCACCTTCCCCATTGCACATGAGCCCAAGCCAATCTCTAATCCTCATCCTCATCCCCAGTCTTCAAACCTTTCTCTTGTCATCCTCACTGTTCTTTTCGACTCTCCAACCTTTGCTTTCGTTCACGACCCCTCGTTGTCGCTGTGAGTCTCCGCCAGAAACGCTCCCTTTCTGGCATTTACATCGAGACATTGTCATTGAAGTTAAACGCCCAAGATACAAGGGCTCTGTTCTGTTTGCATTATCTACTGTTTGCTGTTTTAGCTGCCGACACATATCAGTAAGTTGACATCTCTTTCTCATCTACCCCTATCTGGACTGTTTTTGTTATCGGTCCGCTTGCACTTCCACACGACTGGCAGGACCTCAAGGGTTTTTATTGCAGCGTTCAGGCCCAGTGCTCCGGATCCCCTTCTAATTTGAAATGGCGGGGCAATACCTAGACCACTCAATACTTGTGGTTTTGTTTTCTCCTTCTGCTAACACTCAGAACTTGATTCCTCGGTGTCTCCGTCATCAACATTACAGGACATGCCTGTTTATTTTTGCTTTCTCGCTATTATTTTGGGTCCCTTGCTAACAGGATGATCTTCTACATAGCTGATCCACGGTTCTTCTACCGTACTTCGAATGAATTTGAGATGAAGACATTCAGATACTCCGCCAAAGATTTACTGCGTTTGCGCCGTACGCACTCGCCTGCCAAAGAGGTTCCCTATAAACTCGGTCAAAGAGTTGACGAAGACCATGAATTGGGTAAGCATGGTTCATCTTCCGATTTCCCGACCAGAATCTGATTGTCAAACAGGAGAAATAATTCGTACCGAACCTGCGCGCTCGCTATCCCTTATCGTTGAGGAGAGCGGTGGTTCTAGCGACTCAGATGATCGACATCGCCAAGGCGCTGTTCAGCAGCTTGATGGTACCGACTCGGAGCGCAAGTATCGAATTCGAAGCGATTCTGAGCTCGAACGGGCACCTATGGTGGCACCAGCGGACCTTTCCAGCCAGAAATCAGAGGGCTTTCAGAAGTTCTACAACTCCGTCGTCTCTCCTACTCATGTACGAGTCACTGCTGGCGGCCGAATTGTTCCCAATACTCGTGGGCCGCAGTCTCCCACAGCAAAGTGGAATCGAGAGCGCAGCTCGCTCGACGGTCAGTCACATGCCCGCACCATGAATGGCAATCAGTCTGAGGGTTTTGCCTATCCTGTTTTACCTCCCAGTTGGGGACACATGACTGCCATGGCTCCTCCCCAAACATCAGGTACTATGCCTGGGTTGACTATGAGACCCCCTGAAGGCTACACTTTCATGGCACCTCCTGCTATGGGCTACAACATGGCTGCTGTCCCTTACAACCAGTTCCCTCCCTCTGGTGTTCCTCTTCCACACCCAAGTCAAGCTAGTTATTTCAGCAAGCCTCCTGAGGCGGGTATGGAACCGGCACGAAACGTCCACCTCTCGCCTGTAGAGCAGTTTGATCCCACACGACCATTCTTCTTCAATGGACAGTGGCTGGTTGCAAACGGAAACACCTTGTATCCCATCAACATGGCTCCCCAGATGGGTTTTATTCCCACACATATGCCTAGCCAACCCGCCCCTCGCCCAAGTGGTGACTTTATCGTTCCCTCTTCGAAGTATACCCGCGTGTCTTCTCGACCGCTCGACCCGTCGCCCATGGCCTTGCAGACTACTGCGGATGATATGTCTCGCTCTGCCAGTCCTCCCTATTCGTCGATTCGTCCCAGTTCCATCACTCAGAAGCAGCTCGAGGTTCTTCGCAGCCAAAAGAGGTATCATCAAGATCAGCTTCAATACAATAAGCACCAAATCGATCTTCAAGACATGGAGGATCGGCTTCAAAAGATCTGTCTCGAGATTAAGAAGTTTGAGCGCTCGTATGCCACACAGATTGAATTTGAGGCCAGGCACTACCCCAAGCTTGAATCTCCGGGTGAGGCCAACTCAAACTCATCCACTGACTACCCTCATAGTCGTAGTGATTCCGATACCCCTGTCGCTGTTAACACAATGTCGAACCCGGGCCTGGGAACTCAACCGCATACCAACAGGACGCAGGTTCGCTCTGTGAGTACTCTCAGTCCATCGAAGCCGGCTGCGACGGTCGCTTCGGTCAAGAACCCCAATGACACTTTGGAGAACAATGGACAACAACGAAAGCCTTCAAGCCTTCCGGTAAATGCTGCTCTGGCACCAGTCTTCCAGCCTCGATCAGAAATGAATGAATCTTTCGTCACGACTGACCAGATTGACGAAGCCGCACGTGCTCGGCACTGGGAGAGCATGTCCAAGGGCGCTGCCTCATGGCGATCGTCTTATTTCACCAAGGAAATTGAAGCCGAGAATAATTTGGGTCATCCCTATCTCGTGGGCAAGCTCAAGCCAGGAGTCCTGCCACAAGACGCCCGGCGTAATGACTACACCTACGACCGTGAGCTGACAGCAGATGAAGAGCGTGCTCGATACATCTACTGGGAAAAGACACCTCACTATTTCCAGGACGGCCTTCCCAAGTATGATGGCAAGGACTTCTATCACGCTCCCATTGTCAAGGAGGATCCTGTGCGTGCTGGCGACACTGCCTCTCAAAACCTGTCCAGTCCGATCGAGACGCGACCGTCATCGATAAAATCCGGAAGTGCGGGTGGGTTCCATACTGTAGGTCATGCCGCCAGAGGTTCTGTTCGCCATCGGTTCGAGGAGGCCACTCGGTCTGAGTCTTTACACCGCACTGATGACTCCCTCTGTGCAAGCTCGAGCTCTGAGTTTCCTCGCTCCGAGTCTCACGCTGTTCACGCTGGCTCCCGGTACCTAGATTTTCGCCCTGTCATCGATGAGAACGCGCAAGTCTCCAGTGAAAAATTCCACGTCAAAGTCTCCGACGACTCGGGTGAGGAAGAGGGTAGTCTCATTTTTAAAGGACGCCGAGTAAAGGATCGTGCTACCAGGTACGTCAGTAACGATCTCGTTCGAAGTGACAATGCTGACTTCTTTACGCCAGCAAATACCCAAGTGATATCTGGTCGACCATGCGCAAGAAAGGCAAAACGAGTGCCAATGTGGTTGCTGGTCAGGTATCGCCGATGACAGCCCAGGGTGTGCTTCCTCACTATTCAGGTCATGCCACTGCATCTCTGACTCCAACCATCACCACCCATTCTCGTGGTCAGGCTGTCAGACATGGCGATATAAACTGCTCCCCTACAATTCATGCTACTCTTAGAAGACGTGAGGAGAACAGACCCCCTCTCGAGCTTCTTGACCGGCAGCTCCGCAGCGTTAGCTTCCATGACAACAACCAGCACACGGTCTCGACTCGCTGAACAGACTCATGTATACACTTCTTCGCAACATCCACATTCTTTCTTGGTCGCGACGCATATCGTGCCGCATTCGCAATGCTTCCAGTAAGCATCAAACATTGCTCATGGTTACGATTTGTATGACTCACTGCACAATCTTCTTCGCATGAAGCATGTGGTGACGCATGCGTTTACTCGCGACTGGGTCTAATGGGCGACCCTTTGCATTTGGTTGTAATCGCCAACATCCCATTATTTACAACGCCTACGCAGACAGGCGTTCAGGCGACATCAGTATTAGAATCAATAATATGCTAAGATTTTCAAGGGCCACGAACAGACTTCAGGGGGATTATCATGAGGGAGATGGATCATTCTTGTTGAACGCATGGCTGTATTGTACGGAAATCACATTATGTTTAGAGGCATGACGGACTTTGTACGATTAGAACATACTTGCTCACGAACGACCTTGCTATTAACTGATCTCTTCCTCGGCGTGATTTGACGACTAATGACAGTCCGCATGCATGTGTACAAAAATAAGCTCAAAGAGTGCTCCGTATATATGTGTGTATTTATAGCCGGGTTTGGTTTGACTCGGCAAGTATATAAAGAAAAATTGGTTCTACAGTATGTACCTCACCTTCAAATTTCCAGCCTCATTGGCAACTCGGTGAAAATCTTCTAGGGAGAACAGGACCCCATGATAGTGTTGGGCCCTGTCGAGTTTATTCTTCGCTAGACGTATACCTCGAAAACCATGGATCTAAGTGGTTGACGCGGAGATATCCTAGCGGTGGGTTGAAAATTGAAAGTCTACAACTTACCGTCAGAAGGCACCAAAGTGCGAAATTGCAGTCTACGACAGACAAGCAGCGTATGCGTCTGATATTGAGTTAGCATCCTACGAGGGGACAGATGAGACTGAGCATCTGTCCAGCAGAACATCACGAGGGTACTCGCGATTGTGCATGTGGGAGAGAGCAGGTCAAGACTTCGGGATAAACCTCCCATGGAGCATTTCACCAGTGAGTGAAATGGCCATTGAGAACCCTAAAAATTCTCAATTCATCTACCCTGCTGTAGACCGGGTACCGCGCCGTTAGAAGGAAAGCACGCAGGTATCGTAAAACGCCGGAGTATTATGCCCATTTCCTCATCAACTTTTGCCCTTGATGTTGCTCACATTGGTGTCGTAAGTGTGAGTGGTGAAAAAAGAAAAGATTCGCCCTCGCCAGGGAGGAGAGGTTTGATCATGCCGTCTTGAAAGTTCAATTTTGGTTTTTGGTTGTTGCTCGACAAGCTCGACGCTTAAGCGGTGACCTTGTTGTTGGCAGCGAGCTCACGGCCAACCTTGGAGCGGGCCAGAATGTCCTCACGGTCCTTGTCAAGCTTGAGCTTGGTGATGACGACGTTGGAGGGGTGGATGCCCAGAGGAACGGACTGGCCGTTGGCCTTGTCACGGGTGACACGCTCAACGTGGACAACGTACTTGAGACGGTACACGGAGGTGATCTTACCCTCACGGCCCTTGTTGGAGCCACGAACAATGGTGACCTCGTCGTCCTTTCGGATGGGGATAGAGCGGACCTGGGAAAGGTTAGAACGGTAAAACGATTTCCGCAGTGACGGCAACATACGTTGTACTGCTCACGGAGCTCCTTGGAGAGGGGAGCGCTCATGATAACACGGCGCTGGTCAGAGGGAGCCTTGAAGTGAGCGGCACGGCTCTTGCGTCGGGAAGACGAGACGACTGTTTTTAAAAGTCAGCAACATGAAACTGAGACTGCAATTGCGTGCGGAAGCACTTACGGTGGTTGATCTTGGTCATTGTGTCGGTGGTTGGGCGAGGACGACGCTGAAATGTTAGTCGGGCGATGAAGAACGGATTGACAACAGAGAAAATTTCGAGGAGAAAAAGGATTTTACTCTTGCGAAGTGGGTGTGTGGTCACGTGAATGTGATACCCTAGGTACCGCAGGAGCGACCCTTCCAGCTGAGTCAGCTTTTTTGGGGGGGTCTTTTCTCGAGCGGGCCGCAGTTACGCTTTTAGGACATTAGAACGCCATGCCGCATCTGGGTGCATATGGTGATGAGGTCTTCTCAGATAATAAGAATTTGCATGATATGGATTCGAGAAGATGGGCTCCCAGATATTGACATACAATCACCTTTGAAATTATAAAATCCATCTGTGTGATTCGTTACAAACGAGAGAAACAAGTTTTGTCTTACTAACCCGATTCAAAGTGAAAATATGTACAATTATCACGCCTGAGTGCAATAAAGATATTTTACAAGTAGAGGAGGTCATAATATACATTTGATCCGGCATTCATCCCAACTATTTCGACATAGGTCTTTGGAACCGTCCGTTATTGTCGTATCTTGCTTCTGTAAACGGGATTAGCACTCTCTTTCTCGTCATAGCAGAATCGGTAGAACTTACTGAAGAACGTATAACTCAATGTCACTGTCTCAACACCCTTCATGTTCATATCGTTGAGCAGATCGGGATCCAGGTAGAAGAATACAGGCATATCCACGGTCTCTCCCGCATTGAGACGCTGCTCTTCGAAACAGAAGCACTGGATCTTGCTGAAATACGGCGCACACTGCGCGGGCGTCACACTGTAGGTGGCCACTCCAATAATATCTTGGTCGCTCTTGTTGGTCGCCTTGTAGAATGCGAGCGCAGTCTCGCCAGGAAGAACACGGACTTCACGCTGTTGAGGGACAAACTTCCAGGGAAGAACATCGGAGACTGAGGCGCTGAATGTGACCTTGATTCGCTTGGCGTCCTTGACTGGAACGAGTCTGCTTGCTAGGTCGCCATCTTCAGAACCGGGACCGCCGTGGGCACGTATAGGTTGACCTCCCCAGCCAGTGGTTTGGCAGATCTAGACGACCATTAGACGAAATGATTGAACGCGGGGAAGGAAAGTTACCATCTTGTATAGCGGCACTGAGCCATAGGTAAGGGCAACGAACCCGAGAATCGTGCTCAAGGTATAGTACCTGGGTATTGTAAGCCGAGCCCACATTCCAACCCTCGAGCCATCCTTACGCTATTGTCCTGTTCTTCTTGCTATAGTGCGCACGAATCTCCTCCATCGTAGGGGTATAAGGCTGTCTCGGTCTCGGCGGCTGGTTGGAGGCATTGCGGGCAAAGTTGAGGCCTGTTCGCTGAGGCTTCGGTCGGGCATTCTGGCAAAAGAAACACGACCATGGTGAAGTAGCCGCTCGGGCTGAGCTTCGCACAAGTCGAGGCGCAGCGTTCATGGTCAATTGGGGCGAGAGTGTGCAGTTTGTCTGGTTGTGAAGATGAAGCTTGGAGTCGGATGATCTTTAGCGATTTCTGGGTGACGTCGGCGGTCGGCTTCTGTAACGCCCGATGGAATTCACACTAGATGCCTTACCCTACAGGATACGCCAATTTATCACGAAGTTCAGGCTTCCAAGGAGAATATGAGAATTCTTATTTGTTTTTATTACTACGCATCACATTGGAACAACTCAGTTACAAATTCTCAAACGGCTTGTCTGTTCTGAGAGTTAAGCCCACAGCACGTGTACATGGTGGCAGTTGCTCTCATTCATGTGAAACTGCCAAAGTATTTTGTTCGTGGAGCATTTACCAGTCAATTTTCGTATTCAATTGTCGAATACCTTTTCTAATAGAATCCATCCTGATTAGTAGGGGCCTGCTCATGTTCTCCTCGGCACTTGAAGTAATTTGCGCTACTGAACTCTGCGCTGCACATTCGCAGGTCTAGATCGCGCTATGACGAACCAGGTTCAAGATTCCAGAGTCAATTGAGGGACTATGACACGTAGTACCTACCCAAGTACAAGATTCAATCCTCACAGGCATAGATGGAACAAAGTTATGCAGATAGAGATGTCTCATGGACTTTGGATTGCGCTGAGCTCTACAGTAGGTGCCTCATCCGATATTTAGGTATCTATGTACAGTACTACAATACCTCCAGTATCTAAGTCCCAACGCGATCAACCTTAACAAAGCCAACTGAGCGGTAAAATCCTTAATTTAACTTGACATGGACAACGGATTGATCCAAGACCCGCCGCCACAGGCAATGGAAAGCTTAAATGCACACAAGCCTTTGTTAGATTGTCACTTCAAACTTGGCATGTTCTTCATAAACTACCTACCTGTACAGCATCTATGGAACGACGCACAATTCAAGAATATGACCAGAACAATCCGAACTCGGGGTTCGAATTGAAGGAGCAGCCGCATTCGGAGCAACACCATGTATACCGGCCAAGGGAAGAATCGAACCTCCTTTCCAGACCAACATCTTCACCAGAATCAGGACCGCCATCATCAGTGAGATCCATCAATCGCCGGAGCAGCAAATCAATGGCCGCAGAAAAGCTTCTCAGCCGCCCCAAAAATTTACCAAAGGCCCTTATTGCCGCTTCGTTGCGATGGCTCGGTTCAGTGCTCTTCGTCGTAGCTATCTACGTAGTGCTCTGGCACTACTCCCAGCAAAATGTCATGTCGACCAAGGTCAAGCGGGAGTTCAATACGCTTGTTATTGGACTTTCTCTTGGTCTTGGTATGAGCATAACCATGTCTCTCGAGGCTATGGCCGTAGAGCTCAGGCCGTGGATTCTCAAACTTCGACATTGGTCAACACGAGAAGTAATAAGTTCCGACGAGCTACTGGTGTATACCTACCTACCTGCTAACAAGTTATAACAGTCTGCTTTGATTTCGAATGCTAAGAATCTGAACAAGATTGTCCAGCTCACTTGGCAGTCTAGCTCGTGTTCCCTATGCTCTTATGCTATTGCTTTCATATTGCTCAACTTGGTATCCCAGGTTGCGTTGGCAATGTTAGGCCTGGTCTACTCCACCAACACGGCAGACTCGACCGCTATCCTCAAACCTGGCAACGTCACGGTGGCGGACTTTTCTGAATTAGAAACCGCTAGAGTCCTGTCCTCAAAATCTCAAGCCCTTGGTGCATTACGATACACTGCAAACAGGTATGTTATGGGCACTTGCAAACAAGGTATCCAGAGATGTTGATTGTGTTCAAGCTATGGAACTATCGCACTTGGTTGGGTATGGGGAGATATGGATACTGTTCCTACAACTGGTACTTTGTGGGACAACAACGATCCTTTGATATACTGTGGCAGAAGGTCCTGCAAATTCGTCTTCCAAGAATGGACACCCAGACCAAAGAAATATGATCTGATAGTGAGCACGAACCGCACTGTTGAGGTAACGGGAGACTGCCGCAGTTGGAAAGTAACAAAAGGAGGTGGCGGAAACGAGACAACCGTCACTATTGCGAACCAGGAGCGAACAGAGGTCAACATTACCGCGATGAATGGCGTCAACCAAACAACATTTATGTACGATGCTGCAGGAAGCCAAGGCTCAACATGGAGTGAGATCACAGCCTTTGAAGCTTCAGATTCCAACCCATGGTTATATCGCTGCAATGTCAGTTTTGGACCCGTCATCAATGCGTACCGCAAAGAGCACCTCCTTGATGCAAACATCACTTCATTAGCATCGGCAGGAATAGCTCTACAAGGCTATGGAGCTTCTTCACTGGGCCCTACCAACAGTGACCGACAATTCCAGAGCTACCCTGCTGAGTCGACGTACGGGCAGCCTGTGGGTGGCGATACAGATGCTATGGGGAAGTTGGTTGCAGCTTTTGCGACAGGTGTTGTGGCTGTCGTAGGCCAATCCGCCAGTACTCTTATCGTGCCAGGTCTTCAGCCACAGAATGGGGTTGTGCTGGAGATATCCAAGTGGACATACGTCCATCTTATTCTAGGGTTGAGTCTGGGCGTGCAGCTATTTCTTGGTGTTGGGGCTGCACTGATATCTAACCTGTAAACCCGTATGATGGCTGGGAGCAAGGCAAACTGTCTATTGTGGATTCAATGATAGCGAGTGGTCTATACAATGACTGACTCCGGAACCCCCATCTAATGCGTGCTGTAATGCCCGGTCAGTCGATGAAGAGAACCGCCACTGATAGGCGTCTGCAGCCTCTTTGCCGACAAGGAACTTCCATGGTAGTTCTCCGTTCAGTCAGGACATCGGCTGTGACCTTGCACATCACGGCAAGATGTGAGACTTCCGGATCGTAAGGCGTAAGAATTGTATTCATAATAATCATGCAGTATAAACCTGCTTCAGCAATCTCAACGCTTCATGCTATAAACACCAACATTTTGTAAAACTTGAACCCTGTACAAAACTCCTCCCAAGATGTAAAAGAAAAAAACAAATTTCGCTTTTTATCGATGCTTGCCGTTTACAAATTTTGCACCCTTGCCATTCACGAGGCGTTGACGCTTGGGAGCACTGCTACCAGTCAAACGCTCAAGAATCTGGATAACGAATACTTGAATCACCAAGATGACCAAGCGTAGCAAAAGGTCAAAGAGCCCAAGAAGGGGCCTTTTGCCACGACTGTAGGTAGAATCGGTGTACTGGAACGGCAGCTTGGCACCCAAATGGTCCTGTGCAACCTCCAGTCCGCTGCTGAAACCGTCTTCGTGAAAACCGTACTTGGTCCAAGCACCGGCATAACTAATACCTCGAGTGTTCTGGATGTGTTTGAGAAGCTTCTGTGCCCGAACGGAAGATGTTGTGTAGAGAGGTTGTGAGTAGAAATAGCGTCCCTGTGTTTTGGCGGCTTTCGGCTTTCGAAGAGGGTTCATGGTGACCAAGACGTCCCCAAAAGTATTTCGAGGAATGTGTTGGAGCAAGTTCATGTTGTATGTGAGTGAGACCTGGTTGATGTTTGCTTTTCGTGACGAAGGTGACGACAGCGTGAGGTAGTTCCAGCTGGCCCAGGCTTTCTTGCGCCGAGGCATCATATCCAAATCTGAGTGCAGGACCACTTCGTTTTGGGATGTTTTGAAACAAGACATGATAAAACGCTCCTGATCGGTGGCCGATGACTTGATGATATCGAATGCTTCGTCGCCGTGGGTGGCAAGGATGACATGGTCGTAGAGAGCAGACGTACCGTTTTCTAGGTGGAGACGAACTTGGCCGTTGCTTTCAGTAGTGACACGCCTCACGGGTGTCTTGAGAAACAAGTGGTTGGGAGGGAAACCCTTCATGACAGCGTCAATGTACGATTTGGAACCCCCCTCTATCGTCAACCATTGAGGGCGTGATGCGAATGTAGATAGCAGATGATGATTCCACCTAAGCATAATTAGTCTGGGTATGTTTACATTATAACATTAGTGATTAGGACTTACATGAAGCGAACAAACGTCAGAGCAGGGAACTCTAGGGCGCACTTGTCTGGACTCGTGCTCCATATTGACGCTGCCAAAGGAAGGAGGTAGTCGTCTCTAAAGGCTTGCGAATAACCCTCTTGATCTAGATACTCCCCAATCGTGAAGTCGTAACCAACTGAATGCCTAGGTTTGCTCTGTACTTCAATGTTGGAGATGTCATCCTCATCTTTGCTTAACAGATCAACCGAGAATTGGTTGAAGCGAATAATGTCAAAAAGCATGCGCCACATTCGGGGTGAGAGGAGATTTCTTCTTTGACAGAACAGAGAGGTTAGGCTGGCGCCAGCCCATTCGAAGGCGCCGCAGTCCCGAGATACACTGAATGAGAGGTCTGTGGGGGCGGTTTTGACATTGATCTTTTCCAAGAAACGGATAAAGTTGGCTAAATAACGAACGGTTGGTGAGCTTGGCTTGTATGACGCATAGGCGTTGCCCGTTGAGCGAGTGTAGTAGAGTAAACTCACGAAAAGTTTCAGCGTTTAGGACATGAAAACCGGTGTCAACTTTTGCCGAAAACTTTCCCTTTTTGAAATCGACAGTGTTTGTATGGCCGCCAAGCCTATCGGAAGCTTCGTACACGTAGACATCGTGATATGTCTTGTTCAAGGCCCATAGCGCACCAATTCCAGCAGAGCCGCTGCCGACAACAGCGACCTTTTTCCTGAGGAGGCGATACGGGTCAGTTGAGGGATTCATTGTCTGCGCCTTTGGCATTACGTCTTGAAAAGGCAGAGAGGTGTAGTGAGGAAACGTCGAATGTTCAGGTGCAGAGAGAGCGCATTTCTATCTTGAACAAGGTGCAGTTCAAAAGCATGTGATAGTGCAAAGCCAAAGACTCCATTCATAGGGACGATCAATGCATGATTGGGCAGAAGGGATGAATGATAAATGGCGGTATCGCAGCCACAAGACAGTTTCGGTTTCGACTCTGATTTGATGACGAAACCGCGAGAAAGACTTTTGAGGGGGGGTTGGACAACTCAAGCACAGGTCACCATGACGGGGACTTACATGTGCTGTGGCTCCAGCATGGTTTCGTATGTACTGTATGGATGTGTTGTTAAGCGAATAGCGGATACGGTATTGTATCCGAGACGTATCAGTCTAGTAGCAGTACCTAGCAGTGGCAGATATGAATGCTGCTACCGTCAGATAAGGTTCTGAGCTGTCTTGTCTCGCACTCGAGATAGGTAGGTAGTGAGAAAGGAGGAGAGTCAAAGATCTACAATACGAGAGTTCGCGTGCCGACGGAATAAGAGATGAGCCTCTCTTTTTGCTGGGGGTCCTAACACGGAACCTGACGGGACTGATAATGTCCCAACGATTTGAGCTGACGACCCACTGAAATTGCCTGAACTTGACCTGAACCTGGACTGATCCGAACCAAGCTTGGAGCTACCAGGTCCCGTTGTCAGCGTAAGCTAGCTGACCTGGCGGCCTGGGCACCTACAGTAACAGCCCGCTAGCCCAATCTTGAACTTGAGCCTTCCACGAGAAGATCCTGCTTGCATGGCATGAACATTCAAGGCATGAACCGAAGTGGCTTATGCGGTTACATTGCACTGCACTGCATCGCGTCTTGATCTGACTTGTTGGTCCGATATCGATTTGACGTGGCTTGGCTGAAATACCATTTCAGGGTTGCCTTCCAAGACACCCATGCTTTCCTTGGCAGACAAAAAAACTAAAATTTTGCGTCTACCTAGTCGTGGGTAGCCCGGTTCACAGTTGATCGAGGAAACATCGTTTTCACACATGATAAAACACATAACATCGCCATTATTATGCATCTTCAGTGGAAGCAAAATCACAACCCTCGACCCAAACAAAGCCCAAAGACTTTGAATATCGTAGGTATGTCGAACACTCAACGGGACTGGTAAACGGTAATTCGAGTCACCAATTCTTAAAAGCGCCGTGCGAGATAAACTCGCCTTCGTCTGCCCAGCTTGTTTCAACCCGACGCCATTGACCGAGGTCGTGACGCTGAGCCGCTTTTCTTCGCAATCCGGGGTATTCAACTTTCTATGAAGAGAAAAGAAAAAAAAGAAGTCCAAAATAATAACGCAAACATTCTGTGATATACTGCCGCAGTGTTGGAGTGCACGGGCCACATAGTCACGTGAAAAATACCATACGCTGATTGGCCACATCGTCATACGCAAACGACAGGCACTCAGCACTCGGACGCTACCGAACTGGGAAGGCTGACGAGGACGTCAAACCATCAACCACTTTCGTAGTCTAATTCCAGTAACATCCGAATATTGCGTGTTCGCCATCGCAGAGCATTCGTATCCCACAACCAACTCATTTCATCTTGGTGTGCGACTCTTGCCACCATCCAGCCTTTGACAACCTGATAGCATCGATCGTCTTATCCTCCGCCTCCTTTCACCATGTCGAACCCTCTCGATACCGACGCTGGCTCTGAGCTCTTCAGCTCTTACGAAGCTGAGTACAAGCTCATCCAAGCCGACCTAAACCAGAAGCTTGACCAGATTCCTGAACTGGCTGGCGAACCTCGAAAGGCTGCCATCAGCCAAGCCGAGCGGGCGCTTGAGGAGCTCGACGAACAGGTAGGTCTACGCGGAGGTAGATGCAGCCACCAGGCAGCAGGTTTCTGATATTTTGTCTATTTAGCTCAGCGCAATGCGCTTGGAGAAGCAGAACATTCCGACCAGCTCTCGCACCAAGGTCAACCAGCGCTTCCGAAACTACGAATCAGACACAGACGCCGCTCGTCGCAAATTGACTACTCTGTCCTCCGACCGCTCAGCACTTTTTGGATCGCGATACACGGATGACCCCGCTGGTTCATCAGACATCAATATGGAACAACGACAACAGTTGCTCTCCGGCACGGACCGTCTTGATAGAAGTACACAGCGACTGAAGAACAGTCAGGCTCTTGCCCATGAGACCGAAGCCATTGGAGCGGACACCCTCGCAAACCTTGGCAGGCAGCGAGAGACGATCGAGCATACTCGCGGTATAATGCTCGAAAGTGAAGGCTATGTGGACAGGAGCGTGAAAACGCTCAGGGGCATGGCGCGTAGGTAAAGTGGCCCACATAGACGTCATGGCAATTGCAGAAAACTGACTTTGATCTTACAGGATGGCTACAAATCGGATAATAACTATCTCCATCATCACTGTTCTGGTTATTCTTATCGTTGCTGTCATTTTCAGCAAGTTCCGATAAGGGATGGATTTTACAATTGGAGTTTTTGGCAGTCACTCTCTGGCTTGGCTTACATAGGGCATAACTGATAATGGGCCTTACGCGTACTTTCGTTCCACCAAGGAGTTTAGCAGGTTTAATGATTTGTAGATGTAGACCGGTTCTGTCTTACAGTATATACAAATTTTGGGACTAGAACGAATGTCTGAACGTTTTGTGAACAAAGGTATCTCGATACTATTTTCATTTGTATAAAGGTGATTACCTACCTACGTAGCCTAAATAGAAGCGACTGCTCTGTGGGAAGCTTTCCCCATAAGTCAACTTGTCACACAGATAGGTCGGATAATGAATGAGAAGAAGATGACTGTGCTTCCGATATGAAAATCCGGGTACTGAATAAGAGGTACTTAGGTACCTTCGTAGGTAAATTGCAGAAGACTTCCATGGATCTTACAATGGCATTGTAGCTCTCGTCGATAGCAGCTTAGTGTGTTGAAGCTCCTTAGGTTGGTCGGAGCTACGTAACAACATTATCGCCGAGAAGCACCCGAGGTTCAACCGCACACTACTAGCAGGGCTTCGAGAAACCTCCAGCCTCTTTTCATTCCTCATCTCTCACAAAACTCTACCTTCCTCCACACAACCAACCACCTTCCTTCCCCCTCCTTCCACCTTCACACTCCTCCTTCTCTCGCGACCAAGCTCTATCTTCTTCTTTCCAGCATTCATTGCTTCTATTGCATCTTGCTGTCGCTGTATTTGTATTTCAAGCGTTTTTCTCCCACAAGCTTACCGCGTGCTGAACGTGGCCTTTCACATCGGCGATGTCTGAATTTCTCGGGTATGCTGGACGTGGTCATTGACGCCTGTCTACGCCCGCTTACGCAGCCACAGGTCTCGCATCTCTCTTATCTCCAAAAGCGACATTCGGTACGTTGTTGAATTCAAACGCGTCGATTGACGTTGCTGACCCATCCCTAGCTACGTTGGTACCCTTCATGAAATCAACTCGGACGAGTCGACAGTATCACTTGAAAATGTGAGGTCATTCGGTACTGAGGGTCGCAAGGGCCGACCTGAAGAAGAGATCGCCCCTTCCGATCAAGTCTACGAGTACATCGTGTTCCGCGGCAGCGACGTAAAAGACTTGCGGATTGAGGACCATCCCAATATCAAGGAGAATAAGCCTCCAGCTGTGCCTGATGATCCAGCCATCGTTGGCGTAAGTCACTCCCTCATATTGCTTTGCTGTTTATTATCTTCTTCCTCCCATATGATGAAATATTCCGGATGTAAAAATTGTCATTGTCGGAAAGCGCAAAAAATAATGTCGATATTTCCGTTGCCTTCCTTCTGATTGGGAAACCCTGCTGTCATGTTGTTGCTATTCTTGTTGAGTGCATATGAGCTAACAATATTCAAAAGGCTGCGCGTCCTGGTGCCCAAGGACCTAACCCCAATGCTCCACCAGGTCCTGGTGCATTCGGTCAAGGTCCCTACCCACCTAACAACTTCTACGGAGGCCCACCACCCGGTAACTGGGGTCGCGGTGGTGCTCCTGGTCCTGGCCCAGGTCCAGGTCCAAACTTCGGAAACATGCCTTACCCCCCTCCTCCTGGCTGGTTTCCTCCTGGCCAAGGTTTTCCTGGTGGCCCTGGTGGACCGAACCCTCCCGGTGGCCCTGGACCATGGGCCAACTACCCTTTTCCTCCAGGCCCTGGCGGTCCTGGTGGTCCTGGTCCCAATGTGCCCGTTGAAGCTCCTGCCAACCAACGGGCAACTCCCAGCTCTGGTCCCTCTCGAGATGCAAAGCCGTCTCCCATTGGCCCTGGCGCGGATCGACCCAAGGCTGCTACTCCCAGCGGACAGGCACCCCCTACGGAGCCTAAGTCGCTTGCCCAAGGTGTGCGACAACCTTCACATGCCCCAACACCGCCTGTCGATTCGAAACCATCAGTCGAAGAGGTTAAGCAAACCGCCGCTAGTCTGACAGCCAACGGACAATCAAAGGTTGAAGAAATCAGCAAAGCTACACCTACTGGACCCAGAAATCATAGGGTTAACCCCGTAATCCCTCTTACCGGATCCGCTGCTAAGCCATTCTCCTTGCCAGGTGTTGGTGGAGATGCTGCTGGAAAGGCACCTGTGGCTGTTGCTCCGACCAATGTTCAGGATGCCACCAGTGCTGCCCGAGCCGCAGTTGCAGTCGCTATGGCCCAATTGGGTAACAATAGCGGCAATGCCATGGACAACCTGACTAACAAGGTGAATGAAATGCGAGTCAATGCCGTTCGTGGGGGGCCGGCTGGTCGAGGCCGAGGCCGCGGCGGACGTCCAGCTGCCGCCGCCAAGGTTGTTGTACCTGACTCCGACTTCGACTTCGCCCAGTCCAATGCCAAATTCAACAAGCAAGATGCAGTCAAGGAGGCCATTGCTGGGTCTCCGTTGGAGGCACCCGAAAACCCTGCTGTCACTGAGCATCCTGAGGTCGCGACCACTGGTGAAGACGTTCCTGTTGCCTACAACAAGACGAGGTCATTCTTTGACAACATCTCCAGCGAATCCAGGGAGCGAGCTGAGAATGGAGGTCAGAAGCCTGGCGGTCGCGAATGGAGAGGCGAGGAGCAGCGCAAGAATATGGAGACATTCGGACAAGGCAGTGTTGACGGCGGCTACCGTAACTACCGTGGTCGCGGTCGTGGTCGAGGCCGTGGTGGCCGTGGCTATAGTCGTGGCGGACGAGGTGGAAATCGCCCCCAGTACCAAAATGCGCCTGCCCAACAATAATCGAACATACCCGGTGCTGTCGGCAAACATAATACGAATCTAGACACGTTTTAGCGGTGTCCTTTTCTCTACGCGGACGATCATCACGAACCAAGCAGAGGCCTTGGCTTCAAAAGGTTTCTCACCTGCTTGTATCATATCAGTTTTCCAGTTTTTGAAACAATTGCATTTCTGCCGTCCCATACAGGCGGAACATGGTGTCTAATGCCGTTCTTGGGTTGACGGATACCATGAACGGAGGATCGGCCTCAAAGAAAGAGGCCCGGAGTTAGGATTGAATTGAAAGCGGGTGGTATTGGAAGCGTGCTTCGCATAGCAAGCTGCAAAAGGAGTTGCTTTTGTCCTTTTTGAATTGCAGAATTAAAAGTCACGAAGGATGGCCCGGTGTGGCCTGGCGCTGGCGGTTACGGAGACCAGGGACCTAGTTGATGAGGCCCACGACAGCTTATGACGCAGAAACACTAGGAAACGACAGAGCTTGACGGATTAGGGTCACGATGTTCGTCCCTTTGAACAATATACAAAAACAAGCCCATACTATTTATCTTTTTTCACGCCGTGAATGTTGACATTTTGAAACCCAGTCTCTGTACAGGTCTTGTTGGCTCTGGGTTTTGTATTACCTGAGAACCTGAAATCCTCTTCCATTAACTTTATATATATTGAATGACGATTTCGTCAATTTCGGTAGATTATCCAACGCATAGTCATTGGCATGAGAATCTGCTGATCCAACGAATATGGCTATAAAATGTAACAAACATGGTGCAGTGGAGGGCAAGCACGGTTCTACTTTTTCCCACAGCCCACCTTTAGGAAGAGTTCAAAAGCTGCCCCACTAGCGTCATCATTTCTGGCGGCATGACGCATAAAATCGCAGCAGCGCGAGTGCAGTTTCTTGACGTATTCAGTCTGGGCAGTCTTTAAAAGAGTATACGAACATTCATATTTGAGACGCACAATCCATCTCAATCTTTAATCCCGCGTCACTCCTTTGACTGTCCGTCGATACCCAATCCATTCAGCATTCTAATACTTTGCCCCTCACCCACCCTACACGATCGTTCAAATTCATTATAGCCACGAGCCTCCATCATGTCGAGCCGACAGCTTCGGAAGCTGCAGAAGCAACGCGAGCTAGAAGAGGTGCAGAATATCATCGAGAAGGACTCAGAAGAAAGCGAAGATGATCAGGTGCCAGTTGCGCCCAAGCCCCGTGTGAGTCTCTTCGCAGCTCTGGGTGGCGATGATGAAGATGAGGCGCAAGACGAAGACGATGACGAAGAAGAAGAAGACAAGCGACAGCCCGAGGAGGATATAAATGAGACCAAGCAGCCCGTCCCAGCAGGAAAGGGCAAGAAGAATAAAAAGAAGAAGAAGAAGGCAGCAAAGACTAAGACACCTCCGCCACAGGAGGACGAGGATGAGGATGAGATTGACAAAGCGATCAAAGAACTCAATATCACAACATCTAGATCTGGAGGTCAATCCACCGTGGGCAACTCGACAGTTCAGACTCGTCTAATCAATGAACTTCTCTCCATCAACCCATATCACCTCAAGGTTGCGAACGAGATGAAGAATCTCTTTGGCAGTGACATCATCCAGTCAGCCGAGGCAGAGGAAGAGCAAGAACGCAACCGACGATTTAGAGGAAACGCACCCCGAGAAGTCGATATCGAGACGTTCCTGCGCGGCCCACCTGGGCAGCCCAAGCTACCAGAGATATCATTGCGCAGAAATGTCTTCATCCAGGGACGTGAGCACTGGCCGAAGCAGAGCGCAGGTGGGCTTACAATGAAGGAGATTAAAAAGGCGGACGACGGTTCTTGGACAGAATATGCTTATATTCACGACAAGAACTACGATGCGACACAGGCATTCTTCTTTAGCTGTGTGCAGATCGGAGACCCTATGCGCATGGTTCACCTTCTCAAGGAATTCCCATACCATGTTTCCACGCTCCTGCAGGTTAGCAGCGTGGCCAAGCAGGACCAGAACATGGCTCTTGCAGCTGAACTCTGCGAAAGAGCCCTTTTTACTTTTGGCCGAGTCACAACCAATGCCTTCCGTCAGAATATTGAACATGGCAGGGCGCGCCTCGATTTCCGTAGACCTGAAAACAGACAGTTTTGGCTCGCAGGATATCACTACCTTAAAAGTCTTATCAGGAAGGGCACGTATCGTACCGCGTTGGAATGGGCCAAACTCCTCTACTCTTTGGATCACAATGATCCTTATGGCATGCGACACTTTATTCACTTCTTGGCTATTCGTGCCCGGGAGGGTCGCTGGCTGATCGACTTTGTGGACGAGCTTGAAAAGACAAGTGATAATCGGGATACGGTCTACTTACGACAATCATTGGTATTGGCACACCTGCAACTGGGCGACACTGCTCGCGCAACTGAGGAGTTGGAGAAGGGTATGAGACGGGTCCCCTGGCTGTACTGTGGACTATTCCAGGAGCTAAACCTCGACACACCACCATCAATCTGGGGCATCAGTGCCGATTCAAACGCGCGGTCCTTTTGGGTCAAGCTTTATATACACCAAGCTAAGGATCTTTGGAATAACGCACAGGCTACCTCGCTGCTTGAGAACGTGGCGAAAAAGCTCGAGAAGGTTGACACGGGCGTTTTGCCCAGCGATGACTCTCCGCCTGACCATGGAGTCACCAGACTCACGTTTCTCGAAGGCCAGACGTCGCTGATCGCATTGGCTCCGCGGGAGTATCTAGATGTGCAGCCAAACTACGAATTTGACCCGCTGCCACCACCCGAGGAGGAGAATATCTTCTCGGGACATGGCACGCGATTGCCTTGGGAAGACAGACAACATGGCCAGCAAAGACCTACAAATGAGATCGAAGAGCGATTGCGCAACATTTTCGCAAGGCGTGCTGCTGCTGCGGCTCCTGCAAACGGTGCGGCAGATGGCGAAGCCGGCAGCGACGATGAGGCAGCGCTCCTGGCGCAGCTAGATGATGAGGAACTGGAACGGGACCTAGCGGCCGCCCGGAATGGTAGTGATGGCGGCGTCCTAGGAATTCTGATGCAGTTGCTTGGCGTTCAAACCGGGCCGACTGGTGAGAGGCCGGACGAGGCTGATGCTGATCAGGACAGAGACACTGACACTGACGGTGTTCCAGGGGCTTGGCCGGAGGATCACTGAAATCAACTGCCAGCATGAATAATTATTAGGACTTGATGATGGAGACGATAACGACGATTGTTTCAACTATGTCAATGTACGGATATCAGAGTTTTCTTAAGAGCATTGCTGCATCCGTAGTATATTCACAATGGACACGAGTTCAGGCTCGATAAGTACCTACTTTCCTAGGGCCCACATTAATTGATGACAATTGCTCATGTCATTGTCGTGCCCCTCTTGAAACTCCATCCGTTTATTAGATTCTCTTGGCTTAAGCGATCGCTTATTCCCGCTAGAAGATCAGGGCTTTTCAAACGAACCAGAGGAGCTGGAATAGGTAGGTACCTAGTAGACAACCATAACTAGGAAGGACTAGGTGGTCAAGTCCTGTATTTATGAATCAGTTACCGTAAATTACCCCATATCCAGTGTGGTGACTTTTTGAGATCAATTAACTTAAGTTGTTAGTGCGGTACCGGAGATGAAAGGTTCTAGAAAGGGCGGTAGAAGATAATGATAAGTTACGCAATGGCCAATCGCAAAGCCGGACTGCGGTATAACGAGGTATGCTAGATACGACCCAGACTACATGCCAGGCCAGGGGTGCAGTAAGAAGTCCAATCCTTCCATCAAACGGTAGCTGGAAATTCTTGTTTGTACGTAGTTGTATCCGTACTCATAACTGTATCTTGATTAAGAGACAGGGGCCACGCGTATTGTGCAGCAGAGGGAGACGGAGAGGCCTTATTCGTAAACTCCTGTGCGATTATGCGATCTGGTCATAAAAACACTCCGGATTCTCCAATGGCCTATTCAGCCCTGTCTAGGTAGGATGTCGCCGACGGATAGAGGCAGGAGCTCGCCATGTCATGTGGTGAACAAGCATTCCAACCATACCACATAGTATCCAGTTATATTTGTGACGAGGCAATCGCGGGACTCTCATCCTGAGAGAGGGTAGATAACGTACCATATGCGAATCTGGAACGTGCCTAAGAATACTATGGCCATGTCTCAGAGATGTGCTGGCTAGTTTTGATGATGAACCAAGCAGCGGATGAACGAACTTGATCAGGGGTTTCATCTCGGAGCCGAGAAAACCGATAATTCAAACATAAAGCACGGAGCACATAGTCGGCCGACTGTAACTGTCTAAGGCGGTTATCCAGGCGCATACGGCGGCGTATGGGTCAAGCCATGCATCCATGGCATGGTACGGAGCAAATGGTATCATAGGGCAAAGTGTGCTCTAGGCTATGCTATGGTGCGCATGGGTCTAGGTAAACCACCTGTGAATTGGTGAGGTATTCGGTCTGGGGACGCCTACCAGGGTGAAACGTGGTGGAGAAAGGTTCTAGCCTCATATAAAGGTCAATTAGACCACTTTCCATTTTGATACCAATGGGAGAGCAAAGTAAAGAACGGCAATCGACGGAAAGACCATTCATCCCGTTACCAAATGTAGTTTGAGCAGATTCCAGGTTCATTCTATGATGAGAACCGAAAGATCAAAGCAGATGACCCCAACAAACCCTTGCCCATATGATTTGCGAATAAAAATAATTCAGGGCTCTAGGTACATAGATTGCTACACCCATATCGCATATTGTACTGTATGGTACGCCTAATGCCCAATGCCGGGGATTGGATGGAAATGCTTGTGAAGAGCACGGCTTTGTGTGCGGAGGAGACTGGGGATTAGATGGAGAAGACGGGTCGGCCGAAAGGATTATCTCTGAATCCGTCATGATCCCGATGACAGCAGGCCAAGACATGCTGCAAGCTTGTGCTAGTAGGTGTCGCGATCGACATGTTTCCCTTACTAACGTGCAGATCTCCATTGAAATCTCTCCCACCATAGTCTAGTGAACTGCTGCGTACTATACTTTTTTTTTCTTCGGTTTTTCTCGGATTAAAAAAAACCTCTATGGGATGGGTGTTCTGGTTTAGCACGAGCCATCCATGTGGCCAAGCACTCGGTATTGAGGCCTCTGGCCGGTGACATTTATAGCGCCACCGGTGATTGAGAACGTGCAGTACAGTAATAACATAAGCATAGAAAATGGGCCGTTCGAGGCTGTCGATCAATGACGGGTAGAGGGGGAAGATGATGAACATGAATCAGCGTTGTTCAAGTTGTTGATACATAGGTAGGTACCTATCGACGGATGAATTTGAGATCGGACTTGTCTTGGAGATATTGATATTGCATCTGCATCACGTGCGATTCATGTTCAAGGGCGATCGAGACCGCCTGTGATAATGGTCTAGACCAAGATTTCGGCTCCGACGTGGAAAGGAAGGTCACCATTACGGACATGTTGTCTAACGTTTAGTCCGAAGCCAAGCAAGCCCGAGGCATTACAGTACACTATTGAGAATCGCCTTTCTTGTTCGTACTTGTCTTCTGTGGTAGAGTGCTGATATGGATGGATTGGATTGCAATTCCCTTTAGAAAGTTAAGATTTGGAGGCTAAGAGCACTTGGTTCTCCACTGCTTATCGTCGGATTTTGAAGAGCAGTTTTCCCTAGGTACCTATTCTTGGCAGATGATCTCCTACTCTACAGAGTACTACTCTGTCCATGCATTGTATGTATCCGTAGCCCCTGTGCACGATATCAGATGCATCTCGCATATCCCATCACCTACAATCCAGCCTGCATAACTACAGCACAGTACAGTACAGTACAGTTGGTTACACACACAACGGAATGCGCAGGATCAATCATAAAACGATCGGCGGTAGACATCAAAAGTCGGATCCATTCTGACGTTCTAGCCAGGTTCTGGTTCACAACTTTAGTAGTCTAACCCATGGAGCAGTACGTACTATACCTACTGTATCTACAGGCGAGGTTCCACTGAACAGTCTCCATCGGTCGATCAGACCGACCCCCCGCCAAGCTAAATTCTTCCCAGCTCCAGACGGCGATTCCAGCGCCTCCTGGCCTATGCAGCACAGCACAGCACAGCACAGCACAGCACGGCACGGTACTACTATTGCCTGCCTCAATGGAAGAGATGGACCCGACGACTAGGTACCTACATAGGTATCGACGTCAATTATTGATAGACATCCATGGGAGATTGGCGATGAACAGGTATACAGTGCACTACCTAAAAACATCTTGACTGTAATTATCGCACGATACTTTACGACCAATCAGCATTCTGAATCTGGCATCCAGTTCACAGAGGAACGATCGATATCTTTCAGCAAAGCACTCACTCTTTGCATAGAGAGGGTCCAGCCCAATTCAACCCAGCCCAACGCAACGGGTCCACTAGCCTACTTCGCATCTGCAGGCTCGCAGGTGCAGGATCGCCCGACTCGCGCGTGCGCGTGTCTGGGGTGGCTGAATCAGACGGAACAGCCAGGAGGAGGGAGAAGAAAAAAAAGAGCAGACAGGCCTAAGCCTGAGCCTGAGTCTGAGCCTGGGTCTACACTAATCTCTCTCTCTCTCTCTTCTCTCTCTGTAGTCTAGCTCCATGGCGTCGAACAAGGTAAAGCTCTACGACCCTGGCCTAGCAAGTTCAAGGCGCCCCCATCCCATCCCATTCTATCTCCAGTCAAAGGTCCAGCTCTAGCTACTCGCTACTGTACGTCTACCGGTGTGGCCCTGGCTGTTCCCCGTGTCCCGTGCCTTTGTGCCCCGTTCCCCGTTCGAATCCGCGTGCTTGGTGGTGCCTCTCTAACTCATTCGTGTCAGGTTTGCCTTAAACAATTATTTTCCGGCTTTGCCTCCTCCTCGACTTTGTCAGTCCTTCAACTTGCATTCTCCGCCATGTTCGTTGCGAATTCGGTGCGCTTGCGACCTACCATTGTCTACCTATCCAAGCCGAGGCTGTCGTCGGCTTCCTGAACCTGAATACCACCACATCCCACCTGCAACTGAACTCAACATCTCCGGAGCTGGTCAGCGCATTGTCCTCGAAACTCGCACGTTGGTTGTTTATCATACCTTCTTGTACTTGCGTCGTTCCGATCCGTATACGGCGTCGACCCACCACCCGCTCACTTCACTCGATATCTTGTCGCACCGAGCTTTATTGAACCGCCAAACAGTTCTCCGGCACTCTGTCGCCTGGTCGCAGGCATGCCCGAGATGACTACAGCGCACTCAACTAACCACGATGCGGGTAGCGCCCCTGCTGCGGCTCCTCCCCAGTCCATCTTGACCTCTACATCCTACGACACACCTCTGTCGCAGCAGCAAACACCGCCTCACCATTTGCAGCAAACACCTTCGCAGAGCCTTGCGCTTACCCACCAACAGCAGCAACAACGGAGTGTCAAAAGGCCGAGGCCAGTCAAATCATGTACCGAGTGTCGAAAGCGTAAACTCCGATGCGATCGCCTTTGTCCATGCTCCCAATGCCAAAAATCAAATCGAACTTGCAAGTACGCTGTCGACCATGATTCTGCAAACCTCTCAGAAGGTTCCGATAGCGAGATGCTAGAGCCGGCTCGGCCAGCTAAACGGAATTGCAATCCCAACATATTCAGTTCGGCTACCCCTCTACTCAATAATGAGTCGACATATGGCCCTGTTCGCAATGGAGATGTCACAAGTGCGCCATCGTTGGAAGAGTTGTCAATGCGCATGGAAAGACTCGAAAGACAACTCATGACCAGGAGCCCTGCTGTATCCGAGGGCAGTGGGGGCAGACTCATCGCTGCGTCTTCTGACACGATACGAGGGTTGACTGTCAAACAAGGAGCTTTGCGAACACGATATCATGGTCAAAACAGCCCTCGTGTGTTGCTTAACTTGGTAATGCTCGTATACCGTTCGATTTGCACATTTACTAATATTAGCAGTTCGACGAAGCTAAAGAATTCATGGCCAACAACTCCAACAACAGTGCGGTTCGTGAGGTGTTGCTAACGTTCAAGCGGTTTCACAAAGCTCTTATCGATGAGTATCGCAAATCATTGTCGCCAATCACTGTCTTTGTCGACTCAATGATGCCCGTGCAGAAGCGAATGACAGACATCCTACCAAAGAAGGCAGTATGCGACAGGCTGATCGCCTCATACGTCGACACTTCCGAAACAATCTACAGAATCGTTCATTTGCCCATGTTTACCGAGCAGTACAACCTTTTCTGGGAAGGCAAGATACAATCAGAGTATTTCCTTCCCCAGCTACTCTCACTTTGCTCTATTGCATCTCGATTCGAAACAAAATCAAAAGGGCTTGGTAACGAGCGGTCTGAAGGCGTGCATATTCCAACAGCATGTGCTCTGGTACGAACGTGGTTGGACAGCCTGAGGGGAAAGCAGTTGGTCGATTTTGCGGTACTCCAGGTCGAGGTCCTCTTAGTGCATGCGCAGCGAATGATTACACCCCGGATACAGGATTCGTGGACATCACTCGGGTCTATCGTGCGCATGGCCATGACGATGGGCCTTCACCGTGATCCCTCCGAATTTGAACCCCGGGTTCCAATATACCTGGGCGAGATGCGCCGCCGACTATGGTTTACCATCCTTGATATGGATCTTCATATCTCTCTCGCCAGCAACTTGCCTTGTCTGGTCCGGGAAGGGGATTTCACTTGTCGCCCGCCCCGTAACCTCGACGATAATGAGCTCTACCCAGATATGAAGGAGCTGCCGCCATCAAAGCCCATTGATGTGGTTACCGACAACCAGATGCAAGTCTATGCAGCCATGACGCTCGGGGTCCGGATGAAGGTGGCACACATGCTGAACCGAATTGACACAATCCGAGATTATCAAGAAATCTTGGATGTTGGGGCCAAACTCGAGCGCTTCCTAGACGACATCAACTACATCTTTCCTAGGCAAGGCATATTGAGTGACTCACAAAAGAGTAAGCAATGGAGATCTCGGGTGATCCTCGACATGCACGTGCGACGCCCGTTGCTAGCACTTTATCGACCGTTCGCTATAGGAGCTTCTGACGCTCCAGGACAAATTTCTCGGGCTTATCTTAGGTCCTCGATGGTGATCATGAAATATTTGGATGAACTGGATCCTATGCTCGCGCACTTCCAAGACATTGCCGAGATGTACCATCAGGTGTTGAAGAAGGATATCATCCAAGCTGCATTGAGTGTGTGCTTCTATATCCGGTCAGCTGTGCGTCCAGCTTCCGATAGCTCAGGGCTTGGCTCGCAGGCTTTGCGCATGTCTCCTGATTCCTCCGACGACTTCCCGATCTACAACCCGGAAAATCTTGTGCTCTGGTCTCCTTCTCGACTCATCAGTACGGTGGAGAAGACACTAGACCTTCTGGTTCGCAATATTAGTGGCCGAGACACCAAAGATGTGGTGTGTCTGGCAGTCGTTCTGGAGTGTGTTTCCAAACCCGAGGTCAAGACAGAAGAGGTTGTGCAAAGTCTCCGTATTATACTCGATCGCTGCTCAAGGGCTACCAACATGAGTCTTGACAGCGTTCCCATGGGCCCTGGTGGTGTTGTCGATGGGTACCAAGGGGATGCATACAGACACCATGTGCCGTTCATGTATCAACGAAACTCGATCGGGGTACCGGCAGCTCTCAACGACTTTGACAATTGGATGCTGTGGGAAGGATGGGAGTGATGATTTCGAAGCTATATATGATTGAGGAGATATCGGAAGGGGCAGTTTGTTATCTCTTGCTTCTCGGCATGGTCCTTTTCTGCTATTTGCCCCAAGGCATGGACGGAAATTGATTGTAGCATTTTTGTAGAAGGGTGGGCTACGTTGACTGCAGCCAAGAGTTATTGGGTGGCATTATGCAGGATCTGGAAAGTTCAGCGGGCGTTGGTCGTTTTCCCATTATATGGGACATTCTATTTATGGTGCCTTGATACTGCTGGTCATACGTGGCCTTGCGAGGCGCATTTAGGTTAGATGAGCGAGTTGCAAACTTATTGTATGCTTATCTGTTGTGCACGACAGTTGGAAAGAATCGTTTGAAAACATGAGAGACCGGGGGGCTGTGTTGAATGATATCGATAGACGGGCTCTGTACAAGTTGCAGACGGGAAGGGGTAAATGGATTGGAATACCAATTAATATCTACTCTACATTGCTTGGATCGATTGTTACTGTGCTTCTGAAATGGTCACTTCTAATGACAGGCTGGTCTCCGTTAGACTTGGTATCTTGGCCATATTGGCTCTCTTGACAGCAGCCATCCAAGCAAGACCCCGTCCATCACATGGAGAAGCACGTATACTGCTGGTGCTATCCTGACGAGGTTGACATTGGACCAAAACAAAGGGCAAGGCACTCTCCTGCACAATTGTGTCGACCCTGTTGAAGTCGTCTTGTCTCATTTGTTTGACACTGCTGTGAGTGAATACAAGGCGAAGAGGCAGAGACATACTCGAGCACGGAGCCTTACATTCGGTTCTAGCACGTAGATGCACAGCTCTGATAGCATTTACAAGCGCTCTGGCGGCTGACTCCCAGATGCTGGCATCATCGAAAGCTACGATGATAGCTTCGGGGAATTTTGGTGTCTGAAGCGCTGCTTCGACATGGTGTTGACATGTCGGCGACCCAGTGACGAGAGTAACATTGGCGCCGTTTGGAATGTAGGAACCACGAGGAAGAAGCATTGTGACAGTATAGTTTCTTGATAGGGCAGACTGGACAATCAACGAGCCGTTTTGGTGTGATGTGCTGAGGAGAAGAATATGCATTGTGGAACTAGTTTTGGTGGTATAAGTCATTGTTCAAGGGCGTTTCTTGGGGCTTTGGAGACTAACACTTGGAGTCTATCAGATGACATTTTTGTTCGGTCATGAGAGAAGGTGACCTTTATACTTTTATTCTATTTATCGTAGACAACAAACATATTGTTGTGATTATTCGGCCGATTGGATCCCGGCCCCGACGCTCGGCCGGTATAGTATCGATGAGTACAGCAATTGTTAACTTGGTTAGCGAATCATTACCCTGTTGCTTACTATTGATGAATCCATCTTGACATGTTTCTTCGTTTATGTTGTTTTCGGTTGCATTTCACAATAAATCTATTGAGCCTCGGTATCTCGGTTCACCCCGCACCATGGCTGTCTTTTAGCCTAGAGCCCAGGGTAGCAGATGCAACAAGAGAAGAGAATTGATCTCATTTGATGAGAGTTTGGGCTTGGACCGAGTTGTTTACCTGATTGGGATGAAAGCCGGGGTAGGTTTTAGTCTAGTCTAGGTAGTCGTCGATCCTGGGGGGACGTTCCAAGGGAGTGTGCATACTGTAGTCTATATGTAAAGATCATGAATGCATACATCTATCCAAATCTCAACTCTTCTTCAACACTCAAACAACTCACAGCTCTTATAATTTAGGCACAAAAATAGTATCAAAAATGTCGAGCAACAAAAAGTCGCCCGTCTACGTGCTAGGCGTAGGCATGACCAAGTTCATCAAACCCCGTGGCAAAGTCGACTATACAGAGTTGGGCTTCGAAGCTGGTGTCAAGGCCCTTCTCGATGCTCAGATCAACTACGACGATGTGGATCAGGGCATCGCGTGCTACTGTTACGGCGACAGCACCTGCGGCCAGCGCGTCTTTTACCAGTTCGGCATGACCCAGATCCCCATCTACAATGTCAACAACAACTGCTCTACTGGAAGCACCGGCCTCAACATGGCCAGGACCTTGGTTGAACATGGAGCTGCAGAGTGTGTCATGGTGGTGGGCTTTGAGAAGATGATGCCGGGCAGCTTGCAGAGTTTCTTCAAGGATAGGGAGAGTCCGACTGGGACGACTGTCAAGATGATGGCTGATACAAGAGGCATCACCAACTCTCCTGGGGCCGCTCAGATGTTTGGCAATGCTGGAAGAGAGTATATGGAGAAGTCAGTACCAGACAAACCATGAAGCATAAGAGACGTAAACTGACTGACCTTGATAGGTACGGAGCCAAGGCCGAGGACTTTGCAGAGATCGCTCGCGTCAATCACGCGCACTCACCAAACAACCCCTACTCCCAGTTCCAACAAGTCTACACCAAAGAGCAAATCCTCGAATCTCCAATGATTCACGAGCCCTTGACCAAACTTCAATGCTGTCCAACTTCAGATGGAGGTGCAGCAGCCATCATCGTTTCAGAAGCCTTCCTCAACGCTCGTCCTCACCTTCGCGAACAAGCGGTTGAGATTGCAGGCCAGCACCTCGCTACAGATGCTCCCAGTCTCTTCTCCCGCAGCTCCATTGACCTTATGGGCTACGAGATGACGCAGCGGGCCATGGAGGAAGCAACCAAGCAAGCTGGCATTTCTCCCCGTGATGTTCAAGTCGTCGAAGTGCACGATTGCTTCAGTGCGAATGAGATGATCACCATCGATGCTCTGGGCCTCTGTGATAAGGGCAAAGCCCATGAACTCGTTCGTAAAGGCGACATCACGTACGGAGGGAAATACATCATCAACCCCTCGGGCGGACTCATCTCCAAGGGTCATCCCCTAGGCGCAACAGGTATTGCGCAGTGTGCAGAGCTAGTCTGGCATCTTCGCGGCTGGGCCAACAACCGCGCAGCGCCCAACACTCGGTATTGTCTTCAGCACAATCTCGGTCTTGGAGGAGCAGCCGTGGTCACTGTCTACAAGAGAGCTGATGGAGGCACTGCGCCCGCCGTAAACTCGACCATGGTGGGACATAGAAACAAGCTCGGATACAACCCTGCGGTTGTGGCTAAGGGATTTACGCAGGAGCATGTGGACATGGTGAGGAGTAAGAAGGCGAGAAGTGAGTGGGCTTTGCAAGATGTTGAGAACAAGGTTGAGGCGAGGTTCTGATGGGTTGGAGACGGGTTGAATAGCTGACCATGCTGCTTGTGTTTATGTTTCTTACTCGGTTCAGTTCTCTTTTATGCCATGCACTTACACCATTACACTACTTGAACATATATTCTCTTAGCAATTACTAAGGTACTTGCATTGGCAATCACCTCATGTAAACCTACCATCTGCATTCATACATCATAGTAAACATCCCACTGTAACCCCGGGTCCAAACGAACAGACAATACTCAAACAGGATCAGCAAGGCCTCATGCCAACAAGACCCTTAAAGAAACCCCTCAGTCATGACACTGTCGGTTAAATCAAGAAACCCACACTTACCGCAAGAGCAACTATTGCTCTCACATCAGATCATCGATACCAGTCCCTGGTCCTGACTACACACCATCCGCTAAAGGCCACGAACCTTTGACGTTTACGATGTGCCTCTCGCATGAGATAGTCGCAGCTATCAAGCGTCATACCACCCGTGGGGGTTCTTCAGAATTATAGGGCAATGTATCATTGCGGCAGCGGAAGAGGGAGTCCGCGTATTGAGATCCAACTTCAAGGCACAGCGACAGTCTAAGTGTTTAGGCCGAGAAACAGCCGCAATCGACATTATCGTCAGATCAGATCAGATCATGATATGATATAGGCCCTTCGGCCAGATACCCGGGACTACGGGTGTATATTGTACAACACACGCCCTGTGGCAAGTGCACCTCCTAGCTGTGGCTATCGGAACGGCAGAGCTTCATCTGCTAATGTTGACTTTATTCATGATGGCCTGTCCCTGCATTCAAGCTTTGAATGGCTTCAGCCAAGGGTTCATGGCATAGGGCCGAGCCGCTTGTGGATACCACAGACTATAGCATGATGAGGCTCTTTCTCGGTGCTATAAACAGAAGCAGAAGTAAATTATTCAGGTGATGTGATGGCGCTGCAGTCCGATAGAATATCTGCTGGCTAGGAGAACAGTGATCCATAGATGCATGCACCTGCAAGTCCCTACATTGTTCTAGAAGGGCGGGAGATCTGGATTACCGTTGTAGTCAGTCACCCTATTCCAACGGTGTCGTCCCTCCGAGAATCTACACGCTTAATCGAGATAGCCCCGGTGAAGCCGATCGGATCATGTTGTCGCTAACAATCAGAAAAGGCGGGTCTTGTAAATCAGCCCATTCCATTGCCTCATGCTTGACCTCTTCAGCTGCATAGTAATATCAGAACCAAGTAATGATACTAGCTAATGTTAAAGAGTCATGATGGTTTTGTACAGAATAAGCAGGAATTAAAGAACTGTTCTCATCGACCACCAGGTGTAGGGTAACTTGTATACCAAGGCGTCCATGAATTGACAAACATTCACCATCCGGATATATAACAACCCAATGTGAGTAACTGACGAGAAAGGAAACTTGTCCTCTTGACCTTGTTCCAAATTAGCCTCATGAATTGCACCCATAGAGCATTGCCGTGGAGAGGGATGGATGTTGATGGAGAATCCAACCATAGCCTCTACCCACCTACTCATTGATACCAGAATGACCTGAAACACATCAATCATCAATGACTTCTCGTACTAAAGTAAGTGAGAAGGAAATGAGACTGCAAGTTGAAGCAAAAAAAAGTCCAAGCACCGGAATAATTACGCAGCAATAAAAGGCTGCGTTTCAGAACAGTTTCCCCGTGTATTGAGCACGTTTCAATTTGTCACCTTTGAAATTGGCGCCGCCTCCCGTCCAATTGCGCAATCATCACAGCCCAGCCCAGCCAAGTTCAGAGGTTATTAATAATTCAGAGACCGCATCACAGTCAGCAGCAGCAACAAGCAACAAGCAACTTTTAATCTTGAGATACCCCTTCTTTCTTTTTATTTCTCAACAACAATATACAAATCATCTCTATCTTCTCTCTTCCATCCATCAATTTCCATTCCCACTTTCAAGCACGGACCCCTCTCTATCAACTCTTGTATCTCCAATCGATACCCCGCCATTTTCTTCAACTTCACATAACCACAAATTACTTCACTCTTCACAATGGCCGACACCCACACTTACGAGTTCAACATTGCCATGAGCTGCGGAGGCTGCTCTGGCGCCATCGACCGCGTCCTCAAGAAGCTCGACGGTATGCTTTCGCTTCCCCCATGACCTCTGACCGCCACTAATAACAGTATTTTGCAGGTGTCGAGAGCTACGAGGTTTCCCTCGAGAACCAATACGCCAAGGTCGTCACCGCCCTCCCCTACGAGACCGTCCTCCAGAAGATCGCCAAGACCGGAAAGAAGGTCAACTCAGCCAAGGCGGATGGTGTTGAGCAATCTGTCGAGGTTGCTGCCTAAGTGCCACAAGCCAAGGCAGGAGGCGAGACGGCGTGGGTTGTAATGGAAGCAATATGAGATCGATTCCTCGAGATATTCATTAGCCTTGCGAGTATATCTGGAATGCCTTTGGTGTTTATGTTCCTGGACAAGGAGGACAGGAGGGACATATCGTTTCGCGAACCAAATCCCTCGAAATCAATTAAAAAGAATATAATTAGTTGCACACATTGCTCATGGAATGCCTTTTTGAGCACATGCCTTTCGTATAACTTATTTTTGCTCGCTAGTGGATGTAGTAGTATAGTGCCGCGAGGCACCTCAAACCTGGTCAATCTGTCCACGTACGCGGAGCGCAAGTCGGTACGAAAGATCCGTCTTATGTGAAGTGCGATAGTCATCCCTGGGTAATAACCATCCATGCGTGGCCCTCTCTGAAATGTTCAAACCATTCCGCGAACCCTAGGGTAACCGTGTTGTCTCCTATATGCTGCCCAGTAGAGATTTGAGGAGTCATCACTAGCGACCTTGCCCACATGTTCGAGATCTAGCGATGTTATGCAATCCAAGAGAGCTGGGAGAATGTTAACCACGAGGGATCATGCAATACAATCAGCCTCTGTTTGAGAAGTTTCCTGGTCTGAATGAAAGATAGAAGTGAGGTCGACGGTTCAATGTAAGATGCGCTTTCACAACCAATGAGAATCTCAGAGAGCATGGGGATTATAATGGTCAATTGCCCCGTACTTTGAGTGTCATGACTGCAGGCATTGTCATGAGGAGACAACCCCGCGTATCTTTGTGTTGCGTTGGACCTTGAACCGGGTATAGGGCATCCAATTGAACCCTCCAACATGATCCCATCTCAAGTTCCGTTCCTCCAGCTGCTGAAGGTCTCATCAAGCATTGGATCCTATCCAACAAACATCGAAATCTCAAGTCCCGTGCCACGAACGGCGCCAGGATGAACGGACTGTTGTTGGGCGTCCTCAAGCCTCAAGGGGCGTGCCGCTACTTTGGGTTGGATGCGGGGAAGAGAATTGCGGTTGCGGCTCATGCAAGTCAATACTGCGGAGCCGCAGTGGATTCGACGCCGTTTTAGCACTGCACGGGCTTGATGACGGGGCTAGGAGGGATAAGCGCGACCTTGAAAACGCGGAGCCCCCAGGAACCCACGGGCCAGCCCCAGATATTATGATCTAGGGTCCAAGACGAGTGACAATCTGTGGCAATGCTAAGTTAGATCCAGCCCTGTTTGCCCTAGTCCAGACTTACTGATGATACTTTCCAAGTGACGGTTTCCAAAGAACAGCCTTATGACTATTCACCCGGCCTCGATCAGTGAAGACTCAACTAAACATGGCGTTTTACTCCAGGTAACTGCGAGGTGGAACAGACGGACACTTACACTTACATACCAAACATTTGCTGGCGTGTCATGGGTCAGATGCCTCGGAAACAAATCTCCTCTTGACCGGTTCGCGGGGAAGAATAACGACCAGGGATAAAGCACATCTCTGCAACCCCTGCGAAGGTATCAAGAAGGTGGATCTTCAACAACCAGAAGCCAGATGAAGTAGTGCCGCTGCACAGCTTTCCAATCATGCCATTAGCACATGCGTGTTCGAGTCTTCGAGAAGCAGATGGCACGGCGACCAAACTTTGACAGGGATGCCAAAGCGATTAGAAATGGTTGGTTGATAGTCACCCGTGATGGTTGGAACCAGTAGTAACGACACACACAATGTTCGCAAACGTTGATGTGCCACTTTGCGAGACGCCATGTCGCTTGTAAGCCAAAGGTCTAAGACGATCTTGACATGGCAGAAAGTAACATTTTCAAATAACGTCTCACAATGAGCCTGGCCCGTCTTGCCTTGGGAGTAAGCCAGAGATCGATCCTATGGCGTTGAAGCCAATCTGGACGGTTCCAGAGCCAGCCTCCTGCATGGTCTCTCTCCTACAGTACGGCTACAGCTACAACGCAGCACATCGCAGGGATCTCGAGTCAAGGGCTCATTCAGTGCGTAACACACTGAGCTAATTTGGAGCTTCCCCGCATTTCCAAAATGGGCCTCCGCCCAGCCGACTGGGATCAACCTTGAACCCGAGAGCGGTTCCCAATCAGGCGTAGAAGTGGTCGTTGATGGCGCTGAGTGTAAGTCAACTCAAGATCAGTCCGGGGAAGATCCTCATGAACCTCCATCATGTGCAATCACGGATCCGAACCTGCTTCCATCCCAATAGCGCGGTGCTAGAGCATCTGGGGGACCTGCATCACGTTTAGGAGAAAAGTGCGGGGAAATATGAGGATGCCCTCAAAAGTCCACACTGTTTTTCTTTTTTCGCCCCATGTACTGTGTGTATTGACCAACATGGAGCTCCATTGTTGTATGATAACTGGTCAGTTCCTATGTCAGTGCTATGTGACTTAACATCAACAGGAGAGTACATAGCATTAGCCACGATGGCATTGGCTTCTCATACCGTATTTTGGGGTAACGACTAGTTAGTCTATACCCTTCGCAGAGTGAACAAACCACCTCCACAGGCTCCTTTCGAGCGAAGCGTGAATACCTTAGTGCCGTTGCTGGACATCGGTAAAAGGGAGGTCGTATTGGAGAAACTGCACCAACTCGTTGATTCCCTTGCCGTGTCTCGTCTGGACCACTTTGACGGGACTTGGTGACTGGATTCATTTGTTGGCAAAGCGGATGAGGATGGGTGCGCACTTGGTCTGCACTCTGCTCTTGATCTTCAGGACAGGAGGTTCCTTCCTTGCAAGAAGTCATCCGTGGATATCTGATGTCAAGAGGAGGAAAGAAGCTTAGGCAATTGCATTACCCCTCCATATAACACCACGGATTCCATAATACCTACCGATGCTCGGCCCTGGATAACGCGAATGACGAGATTCAATGCTTTATAGAATTATCACCTAAACAACACAAAGAGAGTAATCATTGGATGGCATAGACATTAGCAGTGCGGTGAAACATCAATCCCAAAAAGTCCAAAGCGATCTTCAAGCAGTCTACAACTACCTTGTGAAAATAGGCGTGTATAACGGCAGATTAGATCACACTGGATTGAGCGTTTCATCCTGCACGGGGGGTGAGTCCACCTTTCCTCTGTCCACAAGTACGGAGCCGCTGCCAAACCACCACCCCGGCTGTTCCGCAGCCTATTGATCGATGGGATATGCAGCTACCACATGGCTGAACGGATGCGATGCGCTTTATTATGGCGAGGAGCTAGATAACGCGTGGAATGAAGTATTAGTGAAGTAAAGGTTTGGCAACCCTCCATGTCAAGGTGCTTGCTATACACTGTAACTACAGTGGTGGGGTCGAGGTTAAGGGGCTGTTGATGAGGTCTATGTCTATGAATCTCATATCATGCCACCTCAAGAAGAAGGATCTGTCAAGCAACCGAATTAGGACCGGACATGCAATCGAAAGACCCGAATTTACCGCAATAACGGTAGTTTTCTCTTCACTATCTTTCTTTTAGGTCCTGCCCTGGCATGGGCTGTTTCGATTAACAAAGGACAAAACCCGGTGTAATGGAAAAAGGGCCGCAAAAAGCAGCTGACTGTCCATGGATGCTAAAACATCACGACACAATTAATGATGCCGAACAATTAGCTCCATTCATCATGACTTCTTTGCCCTCGACGATTATTTTGCTTCTATGAATTACACGCCCCCTCCGATCTCTCTTGCTATGGATGCCACTTTCTAGAGCTGCGGATGTATGTATCTTTTCCCCCAGAGGTACTTTAGAGGTAGACAACTTTGAATTGACGCTACCGTCATGAATTGTCCCACTAGAGCTTTTCTGAGGGGAAGTTGAAGCCCGGCAGGGGCGGGTGTTCACAACATCTAGCTCACTCATAGGCTGTGAATAGACGGTAAAGCGCGGCAGGTACCGTAGCGTAGCTGTCTGTCGCTGCGTTGGTAGGGATCTGATGCTGAAGACGGTACCTGCCCTGGTTACCTACTGGGCCTAAGCTCCTACAGTAACCCACAGGTGACGCCACTGCAAACAACCCGAGCTAGCCTCACCTCACCTCACCTCACACACTCTGTCTCTCTCTCACACTAAGCTAATCCCTCCCACGTAACGCAAGTATAGGACGATACCGTACATACAGCAAATACCATACTTTCGCCGCATCCCGAAAAGCAAAGCCCAACGAGCATGGCCAAAATAGCGGATCCCCGTGCAGCCGAAGTGGCCCTTCCCTTTGGCCCTTGCTGGTCCCTTGGCTGAGTCCAGAGTAGATTGCTGTGCTGTAGCTAAGCTATCCAGGCTGCGATACGATACGGATACTCTCTTGTCTGATCTGATCTGATCTACTGCCTCTGCTCCCACACCCTTCGACACTCCCTCTCCCCCGCGACCGCCAAGATGAGGCTTGAGTTCTTACGCCCATCCTTGCCCCGTTGGCATCATACGGTTTGGTTTAGGCCCGAGTTCTATCCCATACCTCCAGTACCAGACAGGACCAAGCCATACCATACCACATAGATCAAACCCTTCCTGCACTCGGGATCTCCCATCCAACATGTATATAAACTCTGCTCCCGTCGGCTTCAAATCGTTTCTTTCTTCTCCATCCTCATTCAGATCATCAATCAACTCTTCAACACTCTCAACAACAACTCTTTCGTCTTCAAGACAACCTTTGATACCCTTCAACCAAACTACCAACCCACCCAACAATCAAAATGGCCGCTCCCGAAATTCCTTCCCAGCAGTGGGCTCAGATCTTCGAGAAGACCGCCGGTCGTATGTCATCCCTTTCCAATTGCCTCTTATACCTTGGCTCTCAGCCAAGCTCCGCCTGTTTCGAAGCCACCCCACTATTCGCTCTACAACACTTATATCAGTTTTGAGTTTCATACTAACATCTCGTTTCTATAGCCATCGAGTACAAGCAGATTCCCGTTCAGAAGCCTGGTCCCGATGAGGTCCTCGTCAACGTCAAGTTCTCCGGTGTCTGCCACACCGATCTCCACGCCTGGCAAGGTGACTGGCCCCTCGACACCAAACTGCCCCTTGTTGGTGGCCACGAGGGTGCCGGTGTTGTTGTCGCTCGCGGCGAGCTTGTCAAAGATGTCAAGATCGGCGAGAAGGTCGGTATCAAGTGGCTCAACGGTTCTTGCCTGAGCTGCTCTTACTGCCAGAACGCCGACGAGTCTCTCTGTGCTGAGGCTCTCCTCTCCGGTTACACCGTCGACGGTTCTTTCCAACAATATGCCATTGCCAAGGCCATTCACGTTGCTCGCATCCCTGAGGAGTGTGATCTTGAGGCCATCTCCCCCATTCTTTGCGCCGGTATCACTGTCTACAAGGGTATCAAGGAATCCGGTGTCAAGGCTGGCCAGTCACTTGCCATCGTCGGTGCCGGTGGTGGTCTCGGATCCATTGCTGTTCAGTATGCTAAGGCTATGGGTATCCACGCCATTGCCATCGACGGTGGTGAGGAGAAGGAGAAGCTTTGCTTGTCCCTCGGTGCTCAGTCCTTCATTGACTTCACCAAGACCCAGAACATTGTCGCTGATGTCAAGGCCACCACCCCTGATGGTCTCGGTCCTCACGCTGCTCTCCTCGTCGCTGCTGCCGAGAAGCCCTTCCAACAAGCTACCCAGTACATCCGATCCAAGGGTACTGTTGTCTGCATCGGTCTCCCCGCCGGTGCTCAGTTCTCTGCTCCCGTCTTCGACACTGTCGTTCGCATGATCCAGATCAAGGGATCTTATGTCGGTAACCGTGCCGATACCGCCGAGGCCATCGATTTCTACCGCCGTGGCCTCATCAAGGTTCCCTTCAAGACTGTTGGTCTCTCTGAGCTCAACGACGTCTTCAAGCTCATGAAGGCTGGCCAAATTGTCGGTCGCTATGTCGTCGACACCAGCCGATAAGCGCGCGGCTGTCGCTTGGGTAGTGCAGGAAAGCACCCCCTAAAAGTAAACAGGGCTACCCATTGCGCAAAGGGTGATTGATACCCTGCTAAGAGGAGTTCAGGCGGGAGTTGATTTGGGTTTTCTGGCGGTGTTGTCGAGGTAGCCAGATGGATCTTGGTTACACTTTTGTGTATAGTCCTAGTTTATGAGCTTTATGATTTTCTATTGCATGAATAACAGAACGAACATTTCGATCAATATTTTTTCCCAGCAGTAATATTTAAAATAGACCAGTTCTTGTTGTTGACTAGGAACAATGAGGTTTATTCCTTCGGTCGAAGTGTTACTTATTTTGATATAGGATCGGCTGTCCCTTCCAATTTATTGTTACTGTATCATCGACAATGCGACTATAGCCTTATGGTCGTCGTGAATGAGCTATATCGGAGCATGTACTTGGTTCGATTGATTTGTACTGAATTGGCGATTGTATGCTTATCTGCTTATATAGCTAAGAAAACAATCTTCTACTGTTGTTAAATTGCTTAGGCTATTGTAGAATTGTCTGGGCAATAGACATCTTCAACAACATGGTCGTACCAGGGTCATTGCCCCTCCACCCACTACAATCCTGCTGTAACCATGGATCCCACTCTGCAGTAAGACCCCTGGCAGCCACCAAGCCATTTGTAGAACACCATGACATCTAGAAGGAAATCAGGCCACTGCCATTGCCCATGCACGAAGCATTTAGAGCAAGTCGTTACGAGGCTAACGTTGGTTGCAGACACACTCACCGTTCTCGACCGAGAGCGAGGGTCTAATTAATTGGGCATGGCGGGTTATTCGGTACACATGCAGTTATCTCTTCAGTACACACATAGCAAGAAATTCCTAGGTAAACAATGCATCATGCTTCCAGCAAATACAGTCCACAAACGGGGAATTCCGACAGGTTTCAGAAATGTGAATTTTAAAAGCAACTAATGTAACTCTTCAACGTGTGCCACCGCCTTGCCGTCTCTTCCACTTATACTTGCATCGCTTTAGGCATAATTGTCAATTGAGATTTTGCGCCATGAGCGCCGCTTCATTGCACCCCACAGCAGACACCCCATCGTCTAGTCTTCCATCTACTCCAGGATGCTTGCTCTCTAGAAAGTAGAGTATATACTCTCGGGATCTGTTGAGGAGTGATTCTTGATTGTTTAAGTCTCCCTTCAAGAGCCACCGGGACCACCCAGCAGGGCGAATCTTCGCACAATGCTGGGACCATATTCTTGGTACTGTAACTCTGATTAGCTAGTGTTTGTTACAGCAGGACACTCAATCTTACCTCGGCCTTAGTATGGCAGTATGATCGGAATTCAGGGGTTTGACCGAGAAGACTGCCTCCGAACCAAGGACCGTGTCGCTGTCGCTTATGAGTGATAACAGACACGTCCAAGCCACCGCTTCGAGCACCACCGCTGCGGACCTCACTAGCTCGAATTCTGGCATCCACCAGCTGCTTAATGTCTCGCTGTAATCGACGTCCGAAATCCTTGTATAGTGTGCTGCCTCCAGAAAGAACAATGTTCTTGTAAAGACCTCGTCGGACATCAATGGGCGATTGCTGGATAACACCATCAACGACCACAGGGAGAGGGGTCAAGAAATCAGAGCTGTAAATCTCAGGGTTGAAGAAAATCTCGGGGGCGAGGAAACGTTCATAACCGACATCGACGCTGACCTGGCGGCCATTGGGATGCGACACAACGTGCTTGGCAAATCGAGTGCGGTCTCGGTCGTACTTGCTAAATTCCTTGACAATATCCGGACAGACGTAACAGTACTCTTCCTTAATCTCCTGAGCTGTCTTGAGCGAAGAGTCGGGCTCGCCGCGGTCTCTCAGCAGGGACTGAACGAAGTAGGTGATATCTCGACCAGCAATAGGGATTGACTTGATGGAGGAGCCAATGACATAACCTTCGGCAACGGGAATGACGTGGGTGACACCATCACCAGAGTCGATGACTGTTCCGGTCAGCGAGCGATCCTGGACCTTTGAAGATGTCCATGAAGCAGCGAGAGCCAGAACAGCCTGAACGGCAATGTACATTCCAGCACAGTTGAAGGACTCGAAGAAGATCTCGGCGGTGTTCTCTCGGTTCTCAGGCGGGTTCAAGGGCTGCCTTGATTAGTATGGTATTTCGACTTTGTTTCGGGGCGAATATTGCTCACGGGCTCGGTAAGGAGGAAGTAGTGGTCTTCAGGCTCGACTCGAAGATACTTGAAGATGGAGTTTGACCAGAATCGCTCCATGTGGTCCTAAAGGCGGTCAATTCCAGCTCATGTCGGTCCCATCGGCAAACATACCCAGTTCTCTATTTGGCCATGTCGAATAGGATAGTGAATGCCATATCCTTGACCCGTCAGTGTAATCCCCTAATCGGAGGTTGAATGGCTGCCTACCAGGTCCACCGGAAGCTGCTATCGCCTCATCACCGATAAAGAAGTCAAGATCCTCGGTTCCTCGCTTTCCACTCAAATGGCCTCCGGAACCAGCACCACCGGTAAGGAAAGAAGGCTTGTTCGCAACAGCTGGTCGTCCTGATCCAGAACCACCAGCTCCGCCAGTTGGCCCCTTTGTCGCGATCGCAGTTGGGAAGACGAATGAAGGCGAATCGTTACCGGCGAAACCTGCACTCGAGCATCAGCAAGGAATTCAAGACTATTCGGTCGATTAAGGTGCGTAGATAATCATTACGGACCTAGCTTGGAGAAACCCGTGCCGCTGTGAGCTGAGGTTAGCTGTCGTCGTCAGTGCGGGGGCTGGGGATAAGTGAGACTTACTTGTCCATGACAACGGCGGGAGTTTGGTTAGCCATGATGGACGAGAGTGCGAGACAAAGCGCACAGCTATATGAGAAAAGAAATAAAACGGGTGAAGAGCAAGTGGGATGCTGCTCGTGAGGGAATGCAATGTGCGGCAACGGCGGTGGTCGTTGCGTTACGTTCGATGGGTGAGGATTACGTTACGTGCCTGGGAAGCTCCAGCTTGGTTGGAGGTGAGGCTTGAACTGCGGCTGTGCTGCCCCGCCGTTTGGTCACTGAATGGCTGAAATTGTGGATTCTACAGCTGCAATAACCGGGGATGTGAGCTAAGTCTGACAGAATTATCAAAGCATTCAATGATATATGTTGATTAAGCTTGAAACCCAGTGAGAAGTTGCGAAACGGGCATATAAATGGAAATCTACTCAGGATGCTCAAGTTTAAGTCTTTGGTCTCTAGAGCCAGCATTGGGCGTTGAAAGTACCATCAAACTCAATTATCGTTACGGTCAAGAGTTTGGTATCTCGATGATTGCACGTTAATATTGTCACTTAGACAGCTTTGAATTCGACGTCATTTCAAGACAGCCCAGGAGAAAAAGAGCGACTGCATCTCATCAAAGTAATTACTCTTAGAGATTGAAGCTGCTGTCAGCTGTTTTGCCAGGGCGTGGACTTGAACGTAACGCTATTTCGAGATTAACATTTTATAGGCACTAGGTATACCTGAGAATGAACTGTCGCTATTAACTTCCATTGTAATTACTTCCATGTATTTTAACATTCGCAACTGCTTCTGCCTGTTTTCTTCTACTGTTGGTGGTACTCATAACAACTCCAGAGTCTCGAGGAAAGACTTACCAAATCTATTCTTTACGCTCCTACCACCGCTTTACCTATCGGGCTGTCACCTTGCCTTTCAATTCGATGGTCCGCTCAGCACTTCGCTACCTTTAAAATATTCAACCTTACCTAAAGAATTGAACCTCAACCAACATAACTCCTCGGGTATCCCAACACCCACCTCCCTTCTCGCTTTAGCATATTCACCTCATTATCATCATTTCATAACCTGTCGCATCATCAAACACTCACTACCTTATGACGTTGCTCAAGAATGTCAGACAGTCTTGATGATGGAACCCCCTTCAGCTCAGAGACGACGCCATTTGGGACGGACGGTGCTTTCGACCGCGTATTGAGAGCCGGCCATAGGCCAAAAGCTGCGCCTGCCATCTTTGTCCACGCTGGAGCTGGATTCCATAGCCATCAGAATGAAAGGGTTCACCTCCAGGCCTGCAATGCGTAAGATACTTTCCTGCCAATTTTTGACCTATAGACCTTGGAGTTAACAGTGATAGTGCCGCCGAGATGGCGATGAAGTTTCTCAAGGCTGGCGCTACTGCAACTGAAGCCGTCGAGGCTGCCCTCCGGGTCCTTGAAGATAAGGAAATCACCAACGCCGGTTACGGCTCCAACCTCTCTATTGATGGTATTGTCGAATGCGACGCCACTGTCGTGGATCATCTTGGCCGCAGCGGCGCCTGTGGTGCTGTTCCAAGTATGCTTTGCATTATGAAGTCGACGCTTGTTGTGCTAATAAGATTGCAGATATCCGGAATCCGATATCACTTGCCAAGCTCATTCTCGACAAAAGCAACAAGCCACTGAGCCTACGACGGGTTCCTCCAAACGCTCTCGTGGGAGAAGGAGCCAAAGCCTTTGCAGAGGAGCATGGCCTGATGACATTTCCAAATGAGTACATGGTTTCGAAAAACGCTAAAGATCGGTATCTGCGTTGGCAGGAGGACCTCAAGCGGGCTGATACCAAGATGAAAGAGTCTAAAACCTTGCCCGAGATCGCCGACACATGCCCTCCATGTCAGTATGATACTTCATCACCAACAAAATCGCAGATTTCTTTACCTCAAACACAACGAGCTGCCATTGTCGCCGGTACTTGGAACGAGGGACAGCCCGATTCGCCGTTTATCAGCACACCAAGTCAGTCACCAACGCCCTCGCCTGATCAACCTACATCTACTAGTTACTTTCGACTTGCCGGCCCGTCTGCAAACTCTTTAGCTCGTCCTTCATTGGCCCACACAGTCCTTGGAAAACCTGCCCAGACATATGCTGGGGTAGCTGGCGGTGCGCTGTCCTCCCCTTTCCAAACTAAGCTATCGGATCGAAAACCCAACCCTTTAGCCGATGGTTTCAAGCCTGCCATGCCTGAAAATGCTTCGATACATCAAAAGCACCATGTGTATACCACCAACAAGACTGATCATGTCCTGGCAGAGACCCCCCTTGGGAACAACGGCCAAGGTTCCAACCACCAAAGCTCCACTGGTCCCCGTGGGGTTAAGCGGCCTTCCAGCCCAACTGACAAAGCACAGCCTCATTCACGAGCTATAAAAGATCGCTTTCGCATTGGGCCCGGGGATGAGGACGCTATTACGGACACTATTGGTGCCGTTGCGATCGATGATCGAGGCAACATCGCTGCCGGCTCTTCCTCAGGTGGTATTGGAATGAAACACCGAGGCCGCCTAGGCCCAGCCGCTCTAGTGGGAGTCGGCACAGCTGTTGTTCCCTACGATGAAGAAGATGAAGACCAGGTTTCAGTTGCTGCAGTCACGAGTGGTACGGGAGAGCATATGGCTACAACCATGGCCTCCCAACGATGCGCTGAGAGGATTTATCATGGCACAAAGCGTGGCCGAGGAGGCAAGGATATTCAGGAAGACGACGAAGATGCCATCATGGGATCTTTCATTGCTGAAGATTTCATGAAACATCCGGGTGTCATAAACTGTCACTCAGCCGGTGCAATTGGCGTCATGGTGGTCAAGAAAACCCAAACGGGCTACTACTTCTATTTTGCTCACAACACAGACTCGTTTGCTCTCGCCTCAATGGGCGGCTCAGAGAAACAGCCAAGCTGCACGATGTCTCGGCTCTCTGAGGGTGCTAAGATTGCCTTGGGTGGGCGTAAGATCCGACTTGGGTAAATTATACCGCTGTTTGGATTAGCATATGTCATTGCAACTCTGATGTTTCCGAGTTCTCTACTCATCGAACTGCTGGATGACTGTAAAATGGACGTCAATTGTCGTCTTGGGATATGGTGGAGGTTGAGGAGGATCTTATGTATTAAACAAAAGTGATACCCTTGCACCCCTAGAGCCCGCGAGTCCTTTCATCCGGGCTGATTGAGACCAACAGTCTTATTACACATGATAGGGTAAATATAATTTATTGTCTTGTGAGGGTATCTCTTATTTGTTTCTACGGCACATAAAGTAAAGAAAAGACGCCCTTTATCAAGGACGAGGGGTTCCTGTCGCACTACCTGTCTCCTCTCGTGACCCGCCATTCACCATCTTTCGCTTCTTCTTTTTCTTGCGGGGAACGACAGCTGGTTTAGCACCGTAATTGCCCAAAGATAGCTTCGTTCCGCATGTGAAACATTCCGAGTTTTCCGGCGCCTCGCAAAAGATGCTGAGACAGATTGAACAGACAAAACCAGTGTCAACAACACGGCCATGGCAGAAGCAGGCGGCACGGAAATCAACAGTGTCGTGTATGGGAGTGATGAGGGCTTCGCGAGCTTCGGTATCAGCTATGAGACCAAACATCAGGTAGTTCAGTAGGCCCTGAGGATGTGTAGCTGCCAAAAATGTGCCGCCAGTGTTGTAGCACGCTTGTTCAAGGAAAGTCGGCTCACCAGTGAGTGAGAGGGTATCGATTGCGACTTGGGTATGGGCAGCTGCAAAGACAGCATTCATGGTAGGGATGTATTGCGAGGGTTCTGAATCGGACACAGAGATAACGAGAATTCGGCCGCGGACGGTTGGTGGGGATGTATTGGAAGAGCCCTTGTGGGTATCTTCCAAGTTGGCGGTAGGTGAACAGAATGCCTGCGCAGCCTTGTTGATATGGCATAGGGCAAGTGTCAGAGCTCCTGATATTTGTGTTGTTGTGGCAGACAGGTCTGCTTCCTTAGTCTGATCCATCAGCTTTCGTATAGCAGCTAGGACAGCGGCTTCGATCTGCGCAAACTGGGGGAACTTATTTGCCGAAGTTTGGGTCTGGGAAGCATCATTCATTTCGACGTCGCCTGAGGCGTCACGAGAAGGCTTTGGTGGTGTCGGATACAGCCACTCTGCGCGATCGACGTGAGCAGCAATCAGAGCTACTTGGTTGGCGTTGCTGAAAGCAAGGTGAGCGTTGACGAAAACGAGGATATTCGCGATCGCGCGCGACAGAGGGAGGACACTGCTGAGGGATGCCCATGCTCGCGGGTTCGTGTCGAGGACGATAGAAAGGAGAGAGGGAGTGTCTTCGCGTGAGCCGACCTCGTAGTGCTCCGAAACATCGACGGCGTCCATGATGTCGAGGAGATGGCCGCGAGGCCTTCGAGCGTGAGCAGTTCGTGTTACTCCTTGCAAGGTATTCCGCCAGCAGGTGATTGACGTTGATATGCCAAGATCTCGAGAGTCGTTAGGAGAGGCGATTGAAAAGACAGATGAGAAAGTATCATAAACGTCGAATTGTAGCGGGAGGGTTTAGAATATGCGCCGTTGGGTCACTCCACAATGAAATAAACAACGCCAACTCCAACTCCAATGCCTACCAATAGTAGGTAGTAACAGAGACGGATACTGTGACCAGGACCTGAAAGAACCTAGCAAAAGGTCATTGACGCGGCTATCATGGAAGGGGGAAAATTAAATATTGTTGGCTGGACGTCATCTGCAGGCATGTTGAAATCCGAGCGCGGCTGCTGCCACCAATTAAACCTCATATCGATCCTCCCAGCTACCCGCTTGACTTTAATGACAAACGCCAGGGCACGTGATAAACAGCTAAACGCAACCGGTGACGGTCCCGTCTGCTCTAGCGTCAATGGCTTTGGGGTTACAGTCACTAAAAACTGATGGACCTAGGCAAGATCTAGTGGTTAGGCTCAGTGCAGGTGGTGGCCTCCACTACGCCCAGTCTCACGAGCTTGTGTTAGGTTCCATGTGGTAGGGTAGGCAAGTTGCTGTGGAGGCTGCGACGGGTCTTCTTGCCTTGTGCGATTTACATCACAAGTTCCAGTTTCGGTCTTTAGTTCTCATTCCTCCTGCCACCTTGTCAACTTTGATTCATCATCTTAACATTCACACAAATTAAATATCCCATCTCATGGCAGAAACCACACAAGCCGCCTCCGAGGCGCCTCCAGCCCAGTCGCTGGAGGACCAGACCCTTGTCGTATTTGCGCGCCTCATGGAAGGTGGGCAGGAAGATAACGAGACATGTCGCGATCTTGACGAACTGACCAAGCTTCTAAATGACGACTTTGAAGCTCGCCAGAAAGACGCGTCTCGTGAAACCATTTGCAAGGTTATCGACGGTGATTGTGTCGACACTGTTTTGTGCTATCTTGATATGAGACAGCCTGAGATAGTCCGTGGCCACGCCACCCTATCAACATCCGCCTATCTCAAAGCTGCTGGAGACGACGGCTCTAAGAAGTTGTCGACCTTCTTCTTCGACCGTGTCCGCAGGGGAACCTATGATGATTATATCGTTGCCTTTTGTGTCGCTGCTGCAACTTTTCCTATCGTCCCGGAACTTACGGCGCAACTGTTTCTTAATGAGGATTTCCTACCCAGCCTTGGCACTCTCATGCGACGGAAATGGAAGAGTCGCAAGGTTGAAACGGCATGCTTGGAGATGCTTAACGCTGCTTGTATGAACTCCATGTGCCGCGAGGCCATAAACAAGTACTGCATCGAGTGGTTGGAGGAGATTGTCGACCAAGATCTTAGTGAGATTGTTAGAAGCACCAATGCGGACCCCAACCTTCAGAGCGATGGAGGCTCGATCTCTATGCGTCGTCACTCAGAGCAAGTCCAATATCTTGCTGCCGTTATCTTGGCTAAGTTAAGAGTAAGATGAGATGCCTCAATCACCATTCAAGACTGACTGACACAGCATCCTAGGCAGTTCCCTCAAAGCCGGCGCCCGGTGAGAGCAAATCTAGAGTTGAGCCCGCAGTTACCAGCATCGAGGAACTCTCTGGCATGTTCACTAAGATGATCTTGCGAGATGAAGATCACGGTCGGAAGCACTCTATTGAAGGTCTTGCCTACGCCTCTCTCCAGCCCAAGGTCAAAGAATCGATCGTCGATAATCCTGAATTGCTGCAGAAGTTGGTCAAGACTCTTGGCGACACACAGCCTAGATCTCCCACGACTTATGGAGCACTAAGCATCTTTGTTAACCTCACAAAGTATCTACCTAACCTGACTGAAGAGGAGAAGAAAATGAACCAGCTCAAGGCGTACGCCAATGCAGCTGGAAAGCTTGGCGGACCCGACCCCTTAAATGACGATGAACATGTGGCAAGGCGATGCAAGTTAGTGTTTGAAGCTGGCATTGTCCCGGTTCTTGTCACCCACAGTAAGAATGGCTCGCCTGCCTCTTTGGCGCTGATAATTTCCGTCATCTTCGCCTTATCGGTCACAAAATCCCTTCGAGGCCAACTTGCACAGCAAGGGGCGGTTAAGCTTCTTCTGATATCGTGGATGTCGCTGCCTCAAACCGAAGCTCCTGCGCGCCGTCTTGCTGCACAGGCACTTGCACGTATCCTCATCAGCACAAATCCAGCCCTTGTCTTTGGTGGAAACCGATCCACTCCTGTTGCTGCTGCTGTCAGACCGCTTGTGTCTATTATTCCACCCGACCCAGCCGCCCAGACTCGCGACCTCTTGCCCTCCTTCGAGGCATTGATGGCACTGACCAACCTCGCCTCCATGGATGACGAGGAGTTGAGGCGCAATATCATTTCTACCGCGTGGTCACACATCGAGGAACAGATGCTAGCCTCTAACAATCTTGTGTCCAAGGCTGCCGTTGAACTCGTCTGTAACCTTGTGCAGGCTCCTGAAGCCATCGCTCTCTATGCTGAAGAGACCGCTAAGGCTCGTAATCGCCTCAACGTTCTTCTCGCTCTCGCTGATGCTCCTGATGCTGGAACACGTAGTGCAGCTGGCGGTGCTTTGGCTTCACTAACCAATTTCGAGGGTGTCATCCGAGGCATCATCAATCGAGACCGCGGTATCAAAGTTATTCTTGGAATGTGTGTTGACGATGACGAGGATATCCGACACCGAGGAGTGTTTGTGGTGCTGAACTTGGTTACTGCTGAAGGCGAGGTTGGTGAATTGTCACGGGAGAAGGTCAGGAGTGAGGATGGGGTCGAAACTCTCAAAGAGTGTGGCAAGAAGAGCCGACGACCTGAGGTTCTTGAGGTCACAGTTCAGGCTCTCAAAGCCTTGCTAGGAGAGCAATCATGAACGGGGAATCAATACGTTATAGCGCAAAACGGTACTTCCTCCGAGAGGAATGAGGCAGCGGGCTTACAAGTTTACAGTGGTTATGACTATACAATGCAACGAATTCTATGATGTTTTCTTTTGAACAAACTATAATCAAGCGCCGTGTACTTTTATGCCTTGGTATCAACCCTGTTGAGAATCGCAACGCCCTCTACGTGACCAGTCTGGGGAAAGAAATCAAACCCTCGAAGACTCTCGATCTCATATCGCTCGCCTTCTCCTTCTCCGCGCACAAGGACGCCAACATCCCTAGCTTGTGTGTGCACGTTGCAGCTGACGTACAATACTCGCCGAGGACCGAATTTGCGTAGCTGGTTCAGGAAGTCTGCATCGCAACCCTTGCGAGGGGGGTCAAGAACGACAACAGTCTCGTCGCGATTATAGGTGACGCTCTTAAAAAGCTCACCTGCATCGGCAGCGATAAATTTGCAGCGATCCTCACCCATGCCATTGAGGGCAGCATTGCGACTGGCGTAGGCGATTGAGTCGGCGGCAATATCAATGCCAATGGAGTGTTGGAATAGCGAGGCAAGAGTGACGGTGAAGAGGCCGGAACCTGAATAGGCATCGATGAGGTATTTGATATCCATACCGGTACCTGCAGGCGGGAGAATGTTGTCGCGGACGTAGCCGGTAAAAGAAGGGAGGATGGAGTTGTTGTTTTGGAAGAAAGAGCCAGCTGGGTTGGTAAATGTATAGGGTCCAATGTATTCGGTTGTGGTGGCCTTGGAGTCGGTGATGCACGACTTGATATCAACTGTATCTTCGTTCTCCACACGGACGCTATAAGGCTGCGTCTCTCCATTGGCTTCCTCGCTACCCTTTGGCACACGCTGGGTGTTCTCACGGAGAAGGATTGTAGCACCCCGCTGGTAGTTGCCAAACTCCTTCTGCATACGCTCACGCTCACGCGTCATACCGAGACGCACAGCGTTAGTTCCGATAGGACAGTCCTCGATATCCAACACCTTCCGACGGCCCTTTTGCATGAATCCAATGTCAGGGCATTTCTCGAAAGGAATCCTGGGATTCTTTCCTCTCTTGCTAGGTCTGAAGCCAGGGGGTCCGTCGAAGTGAGGCGTAAGTTTAGTGCGGTAGCTGTACTGTAGCGGGCTGCCCATGGTATCCTGAACAGCGGGGACAATGTTGGGGTCGAGGTTGGAGAAGTTCTTGAAGGCCTTTTCGACGATGCGCTTTTTGAGCTTGAGTTGCTCAGAATAGTCGAGCATCTGGAATTGGCAGCCGCCACATGAGGCGAAGTACTTGCAGCTGATGCGCGCGTCATCGCGTAGGGGGGAGGGCTTTGTAATAGAGATGAAGTCGGCAAGGGTCTGGTTGTCGCGAGGGAGGTGACGGAAGACCTTCACCTTGACGATATCACCAGGGACGGCGAAGGATACAACATAAACCTGGTTTGATCCAGGCTTCATGGCAAGACCGTCTCCTGTCGATGAGAGCTCCATGACCTCGACGTCTGTTTCAGTACCTTCCTCGGGGAGGACTTCAGGACCATGTTCTGTCCCCTCACCATACTCAACAGCTCGCTCCTTAAGCAGTGCTTGGATATCGTACTTGAGGACTTCCTCGGATGAGCCCTCGGTGATGTTCTTCTCTCTCTTAGTCTTCTTCTGCTTCCACTGTCGGTTGTTCTGCTGGTTCGGTCTCTTGTTCTGCTGCTGAGAGTTACCGTTTACTTGCGCATTGCCATTTGGCACAGTAGCCTCTGCCTGTACGCTCGCCATGACTGTGAAGGGTCGGAAATGGACTGAGCGTAGTGTTATGAAGGGACTTAAGGAAGGAACCCTCAAACGTCTCATCAAAATCTCTGCCCAGATCAGGTAATTTCCTTCTTGTGTAAGAAATGAGATTTTGAAGGTACTTTGTGATTTTGACTCTTTGATATTGAAGAAGATTTCTTAAGACTAAAAGTAGAATGAGACGAAGAAATGTTTCTTGCAGAGGGATCCACCTGAACTTCGGGGATGGTGGGGCCCTGTATGTCTGCTTTTTTAAGTTGCGTATGATTGGCTAGACGGGCTATCAACCATTCATGGAGTGCTCGAGTATAGGTACCTAATAGCAGTGTTGGAATATCTTAGTACCTACCTAGGTAGGTAGGTAGATAGGTAGGTTCAGCTGGTTAATTCCTATCGTGCTTCATCTTTCTGATTTCATCACGCACAAATAACACCCACATCAATTCTGTCTTCTTTTGGTTGAGAGAACATATAGCAATTACATCCCTATATCTAAGTCTTTTGTAGTAGCTATGTAATTTCTGATTGGTCTGATTGCCATCTTGGCGAAGTGCTAAACAGTAAGCGGTGTCACCATATTGCCATGATAACATCTAGATGGTCATTGGCTGTTAAGTGTAAAGAGTCGAGAAACAACAAAGAATTGATGTAGGTATTATAGTATTTTGAATCAGGGCTAGAGGTAGGTAAGGAGCAGTTCCTCCTGACCTAGTACGTTATCGCTGTCATGACCATGATTGGCTCGGGGGTCCCTAAATTGGCAGATGATCGCCTCACGAGTCTAGCTCGCTACCTAGGTATGCATCTACCGAGGCGGTTCCGACCATCGGCCCTTGAGCGAGAACCTGGACAAGTCAAGAGCAGCCTTTTACAATCTTGTGAAATAAACAACATTGTATCGTGCCAGTCACTTACATCCTATGCGTTGACCACTTTCTCTGTTGCCGTTATCTTATCAGCACATCGTCGGTGTTCATCCCTTCTTCAACCACTGATAAGCACATCGACCCTTCCCGAAGATCAGTCATCAGTTCTCGAGAGGTTTGTAATACTTGTGCAGTTGTAGATTTTCAGATTATCGAAATTCTGTCTCTTTTCCAGGTATCTCTCACCCTATAAACTCATAGTATGTCCTTCTTAACCAATACTGCTGCTCTGTGAAAGGCACGTACTAATTAATCTATAACACATAGAGCATCTATTACCCAATGAAAATACCATTTTTACTACTCGCATCAAGTGTGCATTATGGCTTGTTATCAGCAAGCCCCATCTTGGAGAAGTTCCTTTCTCCGGGGGTCGGCACTAAGGGGGCTGTCGTGTCAGAGGCTCAAGAATGCAGCTACATAGGCCGGGACCTGTTAGCACGAGGTGTAAGTCTAAAGGCACTATCACTCATTACTTAACCGGCTAACCCCTACAGGGCAATGCTGTTGATGCCATGATTGGGACCACATTCTGTGTCGGAGTGATTGGCATGTATCACTCTGGCATTGGCGGAGGTGGTTTCATGCTTGTTCGAGATAAGGATGGCAAATATGAAGCAATCGACTTTAGGGAATCGGCACCCGCAGCAGCCTACGAAGACATGTACCGAGGGAATGTCAATGGCAGTATCTACGGAGGGCTGTCTGTCGGTGTGCCTGGCGAAGTCCGCGGCTTCGAGTATGCGCACAAGAAATACGGTGTACGAACCACAGACACTTTTTCACTCGTTCTACAAGGCTAACAAGCACACTCAGAGCCTCCCCTGGGAAACTATCTTGCAAGGGGCTATCAAGGTTGCTCGTGATGGCTTCATAGGTAAATCTGAATCCAACCATATAGAACAACCTGGCTAATATAGCTTAGTCAATGCCGATATGGCCAAGTTTATTGACAAGACAGCCAAAGGGCATCAGAACTTGTTCATCGAAGATCCTTCATGGGCGGAGGACTTTGCCCCGAATGGTAAGATTTGCTTGGTTTGGGTTTAAACTTGTGCTGACATCAAAACAGGACAACTTATTGCAGAAGGGGAGAAGATGACAAGAAAGCGATATGCGCGGTAAGTTTGAGACCAGCTTCAAAATCCCCTAACTCTACTAACTATTCTAGCACTCTACAAGCTATCGCAGATCATGGCGCCGATGCCTTCTACACTGGTCCTTTGGGTAAGCATACAGCTTTGTGAGCCAAGTGAATACTGACACCGAATAGCGGAAAGCATGATCAAGACTATCCAAGATTCAAATGGCACCATGACATTGGACGATATGAAGGACTACCAAGTTATCTCCCGCGAGGTTCTTCACACCGACTACAAAGGTTATGATGTCTACGGCATGAGCTCTCCAGCGGGCGGCGCAGTTTCGCTCAACATCCTAAACACCATGAACGGCTACTCGCACCAGGATGCAGATCAAAACACTACACTACACATCTATATAGAAGCAATGAAGTTTGCTTACGGCGCTCGACTAAGACTCGGCGATCCTGATTTCGTCTCTGGGGTCTCTGGGCTCGAGCACGAGATGCTCAACCACACGACTGCCAACAAGATTCGAGAAAAGATTGATCCTTGGACTACCCAAGATATTGAGAAGTATGATCCAGATGGGATTTACTCATCTGACGGTCACGGTACTTCACATGTCGTTACTGCAGATCGTGATGGCATGGCCGTTTCTTTGACCACTACTGTAAACCTCATCTTTGGATCTCTCCTCATGGACAACCTCACTGGAGTGATTTTGTAAGTCAATCAACAGTCCCTAACCTGTTCCAGAACTTCCATGTGCTAATAAACTCTAGAAACAATGAGATGAACGACTTTTCCATTCCAGGTGTTCCAAACGAATTCGGTTTCGCTCCAGCAGAAGCCAACTTTGTCCGTCCTAACAAACGTCCTCTTTCGTCGTGTACACCCCTCATCGTTTCCCACAAAGACGGCTCCTTGTTTGCAGTAATTGGCGCCGCAGGAGGGTCGCGTATCATATCTGCTACTACCCAAGTTGCCTGGCGTGTCCTGACTTCGCCGTCTTGGTCCATCAAAGATGCTGTCCGTGAGCCTCGTGTTCACAATCAGCTCATGCCTAACACTTTGCTTGTTGAAAACAAGTTCAGCTTATATGATGTTCCGTCACTGAAGGAGAGGGGTCATAATATTACCTGGGTCGACGAGGGGTTGAGTTCAGTGCAGGCTCTGATCAGAGACTCGGATGGCGTTTTTGAGATTGCCCCTGAGCCCAGGCAGAAGAACAGCGGAGGTGCAACGCTTTAGAGAAGAAATAGAATAATGTCCTGTTGTTGCTGTTGATTTATCCGAGCTGACGAATGTTTTTTGAAGGCTACAGGCGAGTAGGAACGAGACTATGGCTAATCTCTGCGCCGGATATATTAATGATTCTATATGATCTCTTTCTTGGGCTTGGCTTTTTCCTGTCTAAGAAGAAAAGGGGGTATCCTTTCAATTGTCTGCATTAGATCTACGCTTCTCGTCTAGCTAGCGATACCAAACGTGCCATCTGGACCGTCCACTTCTTTGCGAACTCTTCTTCAGTGAATCTTTTGGCGGACTCACGTGCTCGCAGCCGGACCGAGAGAGGATCTGGAAGTGACAAGGCCTTCTCATAGCCCTCTGCGAATTCTTCTTCCGTGGTAGCATGAAAGCCTAGGCGCAGTGGTTAGCAAATAATTGACTCTACAAGGAACAACTTACCTGTTGGCTGGCCGTCGATCGGCACAACAATGTCAAACTTCGGGCCAGCGCTATCGTGTACCACAGAGATGAGACCAGCGGCTTGGTATTCCACGACACCAATCCCGAAGTGTTCATTCCACATGCCGTTGACGCCCACGGATGCCTTTCTCAGCCATTCTAGAACCTCTGACCAAGGAGCATCAAGGTGGAACTTAACGCTGTTCTTGATACCAAGCTCATTGGCAAGAAGTCGTAGCTGATACACACGTTTCGCGTCAGAATCATCTCGAACGCTTCCAATCAAGATCAAATTTGTACCCTTCGCTGCCTCGCTCTTAGTCTTGAGGAAGGCGGCAAATGATCGTAGGATGAGCTGATGATTCTTCTCAGGTCGGAATTGCGCAAGATAGACAATGGCTTTCTCTCGTCGTTTTTCGCTGTCCGGGGAGACTTCGACCTCGCGTTCCATCTCTCGAACTGCGGTAGGAGGGTAGACGACTACAATCGGATCTGTTTTGCTCTTCTCTTTTCGGTATGGACCCCACAAGCTCTTGATGTGACCTTGAGTCCAAGTCGAGTTTGTCATGACAACATCTACTGACGAACCAACCAAGGAGTACATCACGGCGAAAAGCTTCCAATAGTTCTTCTTGGCGAAGCCCTGAGCCCCAGCACCCTTTCCAGCGTGCGCGCCCTGAGTTCCTGCGTCCGCCTTTGCATCAAGAGATTCGAGCATATCCGTGGAAATTGTAGGATAATGCACATACGCTCCGGTCGGAACATCAGGAAAGAGAAATTTGCATAGACCGAGAGCAAAAGCGTAGCCCATCGTGTCGACGAACACATCAGGAACCAAGAGCGAGAAAGCATCCCAAGCCAAAACAAGAGAACCAAGAGACTGGCCAAGCAAGGTGAAATAGGGCCAAGTAGAGGGAAGAACCCAGTCTCGTTTGGATAGGTAGAGAAAGGTTATTGTGGGAGCGTGAAGCTCAATGTTGAATCTTGTCTATCAGGGTGTAAGCATGTCATGGGTTGACTCATAAGTTCTTCAGGCGTTGTACCTTGACTCGGGACAAAATAGCATCCTTGGTAACGTCATGATCGCCTGTGTACACTACACATTTCGCTTTTGGCCAACGATCTTGCGTGGCCCGGATCGCAGCCCAGAGAACCCGCTCTCCGCCGCCTCCGGCATTGCTTGTTCGTTAGCACGGTTCCATGATAGCTCCCACAACAACGTACCAGAATGGATGGAAGAACCCAACAATACCAGCCCAGTCTTTCTGGGCACTCAGTGTATTTTGCAGGCTATCGTCGACATCGAATACGAGCTTCGTTTCAGCGCTACCTTGAGGATCGTTGGCGCGAGCAGCTGAGTCCTCCTCTGTCATGAGAGACAGGAGATGGGCGCGGCGACCGTCTGTTCGTTTTTGAAGGGACCATCCGAGAAGCTGGCGAAGAAGCTTTCCTAACAGGGGTATAGCGATCAGAATGGCCAGAGGCACGAGGGCCACTAGGGAAGGCATCGTTGGGGTCGTCTTTCGTCGGCTCTACAGGTGGTGGAAGAGGCGGGATATGGTTTGGCAAGGCCGAAGAAGGGTGGTAAAAGAGTTAGAATACCCCGTAAAGAGGACGTTAGGAGAGGAGGTATTTATGTAAGCCTCAAGGGCGTCAGGTGGAAGATTTGTGGTAGCAAAAGGCTACCATGAGTGAGCAAGAATAAGTGCGATGATAGTGTGAGGTGACGTCTACTCTAGGTCCCGTCCCGTCTCGTCCCAAAAATTGGTGGGGGACAGACCTACCGAGCTACCTAGATAAGCTAAGTTTAGGTACTGCTAAGCTCCAAGCTGTCCACTGGGGCTGCGCTGCAGCTATACATGCAGGGGTTTGAGGCTCTAGCCCCAGTCAATGGACCCTTCTAGCGGTGCCCGCGGACAGGAAGAATTGAAGGTATTCAGAGATTTCCGTAACGTATCCGTATCATCTTCCGGATCGTATGATGTTTGTTGAATGGCGATGCGATAGTTTCGGGTGTTTATCATTCTAGGGTTTGTTGACACGTCTTCTCAGCTGACAACCAAGTATGGCAAACTCTATCTTCGAAATGGATGTGTAGAATTTTGGAAAACATTGGATTATTTCAGCAATTAGTTTTAGGTGATCCATTCATGGATTCAGCGTAATCGAGACGTTAAACAACAGAGAATTGTGCCATGGAAATCGTCGAACTGCAGCGTTGAATTGTAAGTTCTCATTGGTCATACGCTATAAGAAAATAAAAATAGCCCCAGTCCAACCTCATCTCATTGATCTCAATGAATGCACTTCCGAACCTCACTCACCCCACAACCAAGAGATCAATCACGCCTGAACCCACGGGAATATGAATTGAAATGTCTCTCTTCAGACGAACCGCTTGTTCTATATCGCCTCATGCTAGGCCGTTTCTTCCAGTCACCAATCTACCGCGCCGTTCAGTTGGTATTTCATACCCAGCTCTCACCAACTCCGTAACTTCACCATGCGCCGACCGAAGGGATTTCTCCGTCGCTTCTGTGCTTGGAGACACAGTTACTGCCACAGCTGACAGTCTTAGTTGGGCACATAGCTTAGGTATGCCATGGTATGTGGCTATCCCATTGCTTGCTGTAGGCATCAACGCGACTATTCGATTCCCACTTCAACTTTACGCCCGCCGTCTGCGTGAGGCCAGAACTCCATTGAGGCCCCTGCTACTAGCCTGGGGAAGTCGTCATATGAGGGAAATGGCTGACGCCGAACTGCCTTATCGAATCAAGAGAGTTCGCATGGCTGGTGCTACTACGAAGTCATCAAAACGGATCTACAAGGCATGGGGCTTACAGCGCTGGAAGAGTATTGCGCCGCTGCTTGGAATGGTCCCTTTTGTCACGGTATCCGAAGCACTACGACGTAAATGCGGTGCCCCCTTAGGCTGGATCAGTCATCAGATCGGTCTGAGTAATGCAGATTCAGTAACTGCAGACCCTGGAGCTGCGAGCAGCATGTTCGACGAGTCGTTAGTGAACGGAGGGTTGTTGTGGTTTACAGATTTGTCTTCTGCGGATCCCTACTACGGTTTACCTATCATCTGCTCAGGGATTCTTGCCTCGAGTGTTTGGAGCAAGATGCCGATCAAAGAATTGCTCAACATACTGCCTAAAGACGGAACTGATCGCCAATTTACCAATCGACTGCAAATACTTCTGGGCAGGACTTTGCTCTTGATGCCCGCATTACCTATTCTCTTTGCTGACTTGCCCTGCGCCATCTTTCTCTACTGGAGTACATCGTTTGCCCTCACCTGGGCCAACGAGTTCTTCTTGACACGATTGGTCACACCAAAAACCGCAAGTCTGACGGCTCCCAGGATGAACAAAGAACTCCCCTTCCTCCCGCCACGCCAGTCACAAAACGGAGGAAAGTCTTAGACAAGAGCAGTTGATTAGAGCTTTGTCTGTAACTACCATTGTGTGCCCTTATAGCTGTGTATACCTGAAAATAAAACTCCGATAGACGCCTTCAAAAAGAAAACAAGAACTGGCCACCCATAATCGTCAAGGCTGTGCTCAAACAATCTAGTCAAGGACAATGGCAAGGATAACAATGGTCAGGATGACAGCGAGGATCAGCAACAGGCAACAACTCTTGTTGCGGGCTGCCTTTTGGTACCGCGCGGCCTGTCGGTTCTCAATGTCAGCCTGCTGCGTATCTTCTCGGACACCTTCCACAGTGTCCGCGAGCGTGTGAAGCTGCTCTCCCTGTTCGTTCACAATTTGCGCTACTTGTCGGAAGAGAACGTTCAGGTCGCCAACGCCCTGCTCAATGTTGCGGATCTCCTCCTCACGCTCGATGATAAGAGCTTCCTGGAAGTCGACTTCATCCTGGGGTGCGAGTACAATGCGCTGCTCCTGTTGCTGCAGTTGCTCTAACTGGGTTTCGGATGGAGCCTCGGCGGATTCGCCATCCTGTGCCGCACGGGCAGCGGTAATTGATGCGCGCTCTTTTTCCAGGGCTCGTCGCTGAAGGTTTAGGAAGTCGTCGAGAGCAGCTCGGAATTCGCTCGACACCTTTGTTTGTTCATACTTTTGTTGTTTCTGAGTAGAATTAGCATGCGATACAGAATTCGAAAAGGTTCAACATACGGTCAAGTCCTCCCATGTTTGAAGCCGCTTGACACCGTCGCCGATCTCATTACACATATCCTTCGTCTTCTCCATACTTTTGTGAACTCGCTCCCGCAGTCGCGGTGTATCCTTCCTAGTGCCCAGCACGTTGACATCATTGGCGAGCTTTCGATTGCTGCTGAGAAGGGCCTGCACTTTGCTCTTCAGATCGTACTGTAGCTCTTGGAAGGCTGGGTCATCGGTATAGCCTCCGCGGCCGGATTCGAGGTCAAACGACATGATGCTTATGGGTTGTGGGGGTTTCTAGTCGAAATCAGAAGCAGAAAGTCGCTATAAACAAATATTACGTTTTTGTTGATGTATAGGTAGAATAACGAGATGGGCAAATGCGCCAGCCAGTGTTGAATCAAGTCACCTGTTGCCTAACTTAGTACAGTGCCTACAGTACCTATAGAAGGTGGCTGAGGTTCCATATCAATCGATCAAGTTAAAGCGAAACATGGATGACATACGTAATTGGACATGAGGACGAGTCTAGCCAACCACAGACAAGCCGGACCTGCACTATCAGCACGTGACTGATAGCAATGGAGCTTCGCTTGCACCTTGCGCTACTAGCGTCTATGATGAGTGGTTGTTGGCTGGAGATTTTTATTTACTTGGATTGAGCTTAGAGCTTCCAGCGTCCATTCTTAGTCTTCCTCCGAAACAACCTCGACACCATCGCAAAACAACCTCCCGAGCTCTTCTTTATCTCAGGGATGCGCTGTGAAGATGGCAGCCACCACTGTTAGAAAGGCGCCTTACAAGGACTTCTTGCAGCCAGCTCTGCATAGGCGATTTACCTCAACTGCCACTGTTTTGCTGATTGTGTCCTATCTTCAGGCTCTTCTCTTGGATAACTGGACTTCTTGTTAGTCGGAATACTCTGGCCTCACACGCGCTTTGCTAATTGACCTTCCTTATAGACTTCTGGGCATGGTTTCCCATTGGCCCTGCTGGCTTCCGAACTGCCTTCATATTCACATGTGGCCTTGCGATCGTCGTGCTCCGAATAGCAAACTACCACGTTGGCCTACGTACAACCGGCTCCGGTTTCCAAACCTTCCGAAGCACAATCACGCAACTTAAAACGTACGAGACTTTGTTTTGGTATGGCTTTTCAAGCTTGCTCTTCAGTCACGTTTTTCTTTGGGCAATGTCTTCTCAGGCAAACCTATCCTGGATCACCTACTTCCACGGAGACCGCGCGAGACTGAACGAAAGGCCGCTTTTCCTGCTGGCCTACATGGTGTCGTGTGCTATTACGCAAACATTCAACCATTATCGAAAAGACACCGATCGTCTGGTCCTCGGATTGTCAAAGGGCAAGAATGAGAAGCAACCCGACGCGTTAAAGCTGGTTTACTACGCAATTCCACACACCTTCAGCGATTCTGTCGGAGGTGCTGCTACCGCGCTCCCTGTCGCCATGGTACTATATTACGCTATCCTTCGATCCTTCATCTGGGGCTGGGCACTCATGTTCTTGCGCATCTTTTACAACCTACCCAAGACCAACATGCTCCCACCTACTTGGCCCAGCGATCTTTGGCTTCTATTCCGCTGTATGGAGGCTGGAACCTTGGTTCACCTGATCTGGAACATCGGTAACTTTGCTTTCTCTTCTTTCATGGTCAAGGCGCCCCTGAAGAACGGCAAGCCTCTTACCTCTGAGTCCAAGGATCCTAATGGCAGTCTTTTGAATGGACTTAAGAGCAAGAAACTATCCATCAAGGTAAGCTTACATACAACAACCCAAACCTACGGATCTTCCTAACTTATTTAGGCCTTCGCCATGTGGGAGCTTGCATATATCGCCCAGGGCTTCGAAACACGTCGACAGGCTATCTACGAAGACATTGACCGCAAGGACGGACCCATGTGGTCCCAAGTTTATTCCATCTGCTTGGATGTAGTGAAGTCCATCGAGACCAGAGTCGACACCTACGGCAAAGCCCCTGATGCGCCTCCCGCTGCACCCAGTGCGGAACCTAAACAGCGTGTGTCTGCTCCTCTCCGGGATGACCCTATCTTCAACAGCCGAACAGCGACTACAACGATGCGAAGCGAGGTTGAGAAGCGACTAGGTCAGGTCGCACGATCCCCTGGCGAATCTCCTGCGTCGAAGCTGAGCCCAATTGCCAAGAAGACATGGAAGGAAGCCAAGGACCGGGTCTTGACCAAAGAACAGCAAGAACTTGTCGCTCCTGAGCATCTTAAGGGACAGTTTGAACAGTGGACGCTTCGAATGATGGAGATTGACGTTATTGCTGCTCTGTTCCAGCAAGACTTCCGAACACAATTCGCCGCCGCGGTGCTGGGAACACCTTATGCGGAGCCTACACTTTGCATTAACGCGATTCACGTACTTCACCATCTTTCAGTGCATAGTTTGGCAGAGGACCAGTTCGGCAACGTGCACAGAGACGTGCCCAGCATTATTCGAACCTTTACGACCGTCATCAAAAAGCTAGAGGCCTTCCGCATTGAGTTCCCGTTGCACTGGACCGACGTGTCGTGCAAGAGAGTGAGCCCCGAGGTGGAAAAGGTTGTGGATGCTTTGAAGACGGCTTTGCAGCAAGTACTGGCCAGTTTCGAGCCCTATAGCAGTGACCTCAGGTTGACGCTGACTGATATTCGGTTGGCCAAAGAGGCTTGCGCAGATGCAAAGAAGTCTGAGATGGCAGAAGTTCGATCATGAGAATTGAGAGGAGGGAATGTATAAGGTTGATGAGATTTGGGGTAGACTAATGTATTATGATACCATTGTAACAATTTGTAACTGGGGGAGGAAGAAGCATCTATAATTAACAACTACGTACGTACCCACGGATACATAAGTTCTTGTCTATACGGATATCTCAATATGGAAGCTTGGATCTAATATAAGATGACATTGAAGCGTAATTAAAGTGACAGTGGGGCCATGGGCCTCCCGGTAAACCGTGTTGACAGTCCGTGTCCGTCTTGATAAAGCACTGTTTTGTCCTGTCAAGGGTCCTTCAATGGAAATTCCAACCTCTTTTACTGTACTCGTCGTCCAACTTGGTTTGGTTGCGTCAATCAACCATCCAATGGTTCACCCTTTGGACATTCGATTCGCCCATCCCAACCCCCTCAGCAACCAACTACAGTGACAACACTCACTGGATTCACTCATTCAGCTTCTTGCTACTGCCCATACTCCAACTTAATCTTCTTCCTTTATTTAGTCATGTACCATAATTTATCCTTATTATTCTGTTTATTATCGATTTCCAGGTCATAGCGGCCTTTGACTGCATCGCAACTGCGACCGTCTTTGGCCTATGAATGGACTAGAATATGGCGTCTCCCGTATCCCACAGACGGCTCGTCGCCTCCATCATCTATCGCACGCTCTACGTTCTTCTCTATGTTTGTCTTCTTGGACTCTTAATAGCTACACCAGCCGATGCGATCCATCGCTCGTTCCAAAACCGACAGCTCTATAACATCTGGATTTTAATTGCCGCCTACGTCACTGCCATCGTCGTCGTTTCCTTCGTCTTCATCACCCGCCTCTATATCAACAAAACTGAGTTGGGATCGATACCAAAGGGATGGGTGCCTATCGAAAAGGGCGATCTGCGCTCGACTGTTTACAAGGTAATCGGCTTGGGCCTTGGTCGCAGTGCATCAATCGCATATGAATCACGCCCAAGACTTCAGACAGAAAATACAGCCTCTGATGACGAGAATGCCGAAACGAGAGTCAAGATGGGTTTCGATGGTCCTGAAGGTCCCGCGGAGGAGCTGGTGGTGGTAATACCTCGTCGAAAACCAGTATGGGGAGATATTGAACACTACGGATGGTCGTCGCCCAACACGCCCGATCTGCCCAACCTCGAATATTCAACCGTCTTCTCCGAACTCCCCAATCTTATCGAAGGCAAGGCTTTGACTCTTGCACCCCCCGATCCGACCTCCGAGACAAACCCACCTCTACTCGACCCCGAGGCTGTAGCTCTCCTTCAGCGAACCGCCAACATGAGCTTGCGCGACTACGTAGTTCATCTTGCTGGGTTGGGGGTACTCACCATGGACGCGAACGCTACCAAGTTTCTTTCACACTACGAATACGCTCGCTTCTCTAATCGGCCCATTTCTAATGCTCAGTTCAAAGAGCTGATGCACCTTTTTGCTGAAATTCTCCGCGCAATGGAGCCTCTGGACCCGAACATCCTTGACGATCAGGAAGAGGCATCATCGCCATCCACCAACGGCGATGATGATGCCAGAAGCGGTACTTCTCGCAGCAATCTAACACCTTCGGATGCTGCCAGTATCAGTAGCTCTACTCGACGAATAAGACACCAACCTTCAACTAATACCTGGAACATCTACCAGACCGCTCCTAATAGTATGAGGAGTGGAATTACTGGACGAGGAACTTTGTCGCGAAGATCAAGTAATAACAGTCTTGCTCAAAGTCAGCGCCGATACCCAATGAGCCACCCGTCGACCTCGAGCCTTCGGTCCAAATCTTCAGGCAGCTCCGGGTCTGTTATCCGATTGGCTACACGTCATGATTCTACAGACCTACCCTACGTGCTCAGTCTAAGAGATACGACTGCTAGCTATTAATCCAATGGTCACGAACTCGAGTAACACAGAGCCAAGGTACTTAACGTTTACGAAATTACGACTCGAATAAAACATCGGCGTATAGACGGGTAGAGGCTGTTTGGTTCTCTTAATCATAATCAATTCTAGTAAATACTTTAAAACACGTGGATGAATTTCAAATTTGTAATTATTATCATGGTGTTTCTTCAATTAAGATGATGCTTTGTTGATATTGCAGGTGTTCCCCTGCAGATAAGATAAGCACCCGTCCGTAGTCTCGAATGTGTCGCATATGAAATTCTTCTACGAAAACCTCAAACTCGAACTGTCAACTTTTGTCTGCCCAGCACTGTAAACATTTCATCGCTGACTCGCCCCGTATCTGACAAGATCAGATCGTTGTTTCTTTCTAACCCCTTATTTATCCTCCTCCATATATATTGTATCACAGCTACAAGTCTCAATGGCTCCCAAACCACCTCCGCCTCTGCCTGTTGCAGACAACTACGCCTCTCTCACGAACCGTATTTCCCTCTCTATCGCCTCAAGATCGTCCATTCTCAAGACCATGAACCACAACAATTCTGCGCCCGCAAAGCGCCGCGTCATTCTAGACGACAACGACGAAGATCTCATTCGCGGTACACAACCAAACACTGGAGTCGGCTACGTGCCTGAGAAGAAAGACGTGCAGAAACACGCCAACTCCAAGGAAGAGAGGTTCTTGAGGGGTAGAATTGGCAAGGGCGCTACGGGTAAGGCGAAGAAAAAGGTCGAGGAGAGCGAGAGTGAAGAAGAGGTTGGGAGGAGTGCGCTAGGAAAGAGAAAGAGGTCGCGAAAGGAAGTTGCTGGACCTGAGCATGAGCCTGAGAACCAGGCGTTGCCTACAACGACGGGCGAGAGAAAGGAGAATACCACAGGCGAAGCTCGGGCTGAAGCGGATATTGAAATGAAGGATGGTATCACCAAGGAAGAGAACACAAGTCTTGAGGGAGTGGCAGCCAACAAGCGCAAGAGTAAAAACAAAAAGAAGAAGAAGCAGAAAACTGAGAAAACAAAGGCAGAGGAATCAGTATGAGAGCATGCAAATCATCGTTAATAAATAAGATACCCCAAATCCGATGTCAGATCTGTCAATTACTTGTGCTTCGTGTCACCGCTGTCCACTTGGAGAGAACATTGGACGAACTGAAAGGAGTGAATGTATTTCTTCAACTCCAAGTTGATTTAGGATCGTAATATGGTGCTATACCAATGGTGGTCATTAATTCAAAATACCCTATCCCATGATAACAGCCCTCAAATGGTATAACCCAACACCAGCCATGCAACTCCTCCAAGACCAATATATTCGTCCCATGAGTGTACTGAAAAGAATTCACTGTGTCAACGAGGGCGAGAAGAAATTCCACGCGTTTAAACAAAATGCCTGCCATGGAATTGCAATGCGTCGCGCTGGTGATGAAGAAAGCCTCCCGTGACCGTCCTCTAGCCCGTCCCATGTCCTATACTCCAAAGTAGGCTCCCTTCGCCATGAAAGTACAATTGTATGTATGACCTGATATGATGTCTGCGAATGTCCAAATATGAAATCTGTGTAGTATGTACGCGGTATGCTTCTGTTAAAGAATACCGATGTATCCATCGAGATAAAAGAAAAGTTCCCGGGTCAGCCGGTGTGATTATGTTATGTTTTAATGTTTGTGCCGTGTATTTTATTGCATTCGCTTTCGCTTTCTGTCGTCGTCCCCTCTAGGGTCCTCGTCTTCGTCTGATCGCTCGGCAGTATCGCTGGGGTTCAAGATATGGGCCATACTTCCACGTCGAGTTGCCGGGGCCGAGTGGTCTTTTACAGAAAGATTCTTGTTCTCACGACCAGCAGAACCCCATGACCATCCTCCAAAAGTGTCTGAGCCTCCACCAATTCCGTTCGCGAATGGCGGGGGAGGGGTAGTTGGGCGTGAATGGGGATGTACTTGAGATGCATTTTGTAACGAGTATGTCGACAGGGAGTCCCGGATACGCTGTTCCTCGGGGGCCACTCTGCTGGGTGAGGGTGGCCATGCACCAGATGGTGCGCCCGAACTAAAGGGAGAAGGCGTCGGTTGCCAGCCGTGAGCACGAATATCGGCGGCCGTGTGGCGGCGTGCTAAGCTTCCAGGGCCAGGAACAGTCTCGACGTTGGACAGGGGGTGAGGAGCGGGAGGCGGGGGTGGAGGACCTGTGCGCAATGGAGACGACTGGGTAGTGCTACTGCCACTGATAGAACCATACGGTCTTCGGGTGCTGGTTGATAGGTTCGAGGGCACTGGCGGTTTGTAGAAGTTCTGACTGCGCGCTGAGGGAACGCCCAAGGTGGGACCCCGTCGCTGGTCGTCTTGAGCCAGCTGTCTTGGGGATACTGGAGCATTTTCAACTCCGGCAAAGTACTGTTGGCGACCAGTATAGGGAGACTCTTGCGGTGGCTCGTCGATCGTTCTGAGGACATCAACCTGCCTTTGGATCTCTCCCTGCAAAGTAATTACTAAAAGTTTGTTAGATATTGTCAACACGTTTGCCAGGAGTGGTACATACCATCACGAGAGATTGGGCTCTCTGCAGGAACCAGGGATAACATAGTCCTGGAGAGCTCTTGGTTAAAATGAAGAAGTCGGTTCATGGTCTCCATGGTCGCTTGGTTTTTGACATGCATATAGTGAGCTGCCTCTTCGCTTCTTTGCAGGCGATTGCTCAAATCAAACAGCGTATGCTCAATGTTGAGCAATCGGGCGTCGGCACTGTCTGGCGGAAGAGGAACGGGCTCGGCCGGAGTGCCCGGTTGCGATGTCGCAGGTTTCGTATAATTACTTTCGCGATGCACAAGGGCATGTCTGCTAGCTCGACGCTTGATCTCACGTAGACCTACCAGATCACCGCGCTTGAAGTTGCCATTGCCATGCTTGAATTCCCAGAGTGTCGTATCAGGGTTTCCCGTGTGGAAGACGTCGCGCTCTAGTACGAATTAGCGATTATGATTGATTCTAAAATCCGAAAATCCCAAGACTTACCCTTATGAAAACCGTACATGTTGAGCTGTCTCACAAACGACGATATGTTGGTGTGCTTGAAATATTGCCTGGCAGGCGTTAGCCGCGTACTAATTGACCAGTTCGAGGTTGCTCAAAACGCACGATAGGACTTTTGAGAAGTCGGCTGAGGGCGACATAACGAAACTTTCAGCACTCGCTGACCAGGAGATCAAATGTTGGATGTTTGGGTCTTCCAGCATGCTGGCGTGGCGTTAGCAAGTCGTGGTGAAGCTTCTGGCAGCGCAATCTCACTTGTAGAGCTTGTGAATAAAGGCTGTCTGAACAATTTTGGGCTGGTGTACGGCAGCGGCCGCTGGCGGGGGCGCAGGCATGCTATTGGAGTTGTTGGTATTATTGTTCGTGACATTGTTGGTATCGGGCGCAGGAGAGTTCTTAAGCCGGTCGTTTGGTTTGCTGTTGCCGTTGGCTTCGGAGTCGGAGTTGTGGTTACCGTTAGAAGATGGCGCAGGTGAGGTTATCTCCATTGGATCGCCGTTGCTGGGAGGAGACATCTTGATCGTCGGAGTTGAAATGGGGATAATACGAGCGCCCATTGACTGATGACTGTGAGAGAGGGAGGTAGAGTGCGGGAAGGTGTCAGTCCTGACGGCCATGTGCGCTGTAGCCATGATGGTTAGTCGACAAGAAGGGACATGTACAGACGGTCAGGGTCAGGGTCGGCAATGCTTGCTCTTGAAGAAGAAACAGAGAATGCAAGGAGAAACGGGCGGCAGACGAGAACGGGAGGAAACGGGGAGGTTAAAGGATAGAGTACATAGATAAATGTAGGTAGGAGGAGGGTGAGCTCAAGCCCAACGGGGGTGTAAAGATGAGATGAGGTGGGTGTGTAGCAAAGTAAACTTTGAGACGACGACGAACGATGTGGGAAAGGAAGGGGAAAGGAACAAAGCCCGGCCACAGGGACGGTATCGCGGGTGCGAGACTGTGGATCAGAAGCCGAGAGACACCGGGGGATGAAGCGACATCAAGTGGTAGCGGAGTCGGAATCGGGACCGGTCGACAGAGGGTGGAAGAAGGAACGTACAGTACGGTTGATGCGATACGATACGATACGATGCGATGCGATGCGATGTGCTGCGTTGCGTTGCGATGCAATGCGATGCGATCACTGGGCGCGTACTGTACTGAGCAATACTGAAGAAGGTTACCTCATTCTCTGGATGCGCACGAGAGAATGAGCGGGTGGGACAAGGAATGTCTTGCAGGAAAAGACAGCCTGAACTGGATCTGGTTCAAGCGGTTCCCAGCGTCGGTAGGCGAGGCGAGCTGCGTGGTGTCGCTTCGCTTGAGTAGATGCTATAATTATGGAAAGAAGTGACAGAGGATGAGAGGCGAACGACGAACTGGGATGCGGCAATAGCCCACAGACAAGAACGGCGATTTGCAGCTGGGCTGGATGGTCCCGTTTGGTCTGGTTGTTGGTTGTTGGTTGTTGGTTGGAGCAAAATCCAGACCACAAGCTCTCAAACCAGAGAGAGAGAAGAGATCCAGGTAAGTTACTGTAGGGGGGCTAAGTACTGCACTGTACGCACGGTACAGTACGGGGGGTACGTAAAGTTAGCTTAGCTTGGGTCTTAGCTTGGCTTCCGTTAGTAGGTTTAGGTGACACCCGCTCAGGTGGCCGCTGCTGATCAGCCTCGCATAGGGGCTTTTTTTTTTTCCTTTTCTTCTTTCCTTCAGGACTCTCGGTTTTCTAGAAGGCGGGGAGAGGAGGCAAGATTGCTGCCGACTCTATCTTGGCACGTCAACCAGATAATGGGCTCCGGACAAAGGGCACAGCTCAATCAGTCTGTATGCATCTACACAGACGCAATGACGATAGGCGAAACAGCACAGATCTCTGGGTAGCGTTCGCACAGCTCGGTGATTCCGCGAAGATCAAAGTGCTTGTCTGGTCAAGCGTCAAGGTCCTCTTAGCAAGGTTTGACGTCCCAGTACAGCAGTTGACGAATGGCTACGGCTACTGCACCGATGGCAATGACACCAAACTCAACCTAGGAACAGGCGGGGAGAGCTGGAAGATTGGCGAGTGGCGGCCGAAGGAAGAAGGGCTGAGCGCTGGAGGGAAAGCTTCTGGACAGTGTGAAAGAAGACGGGAATGCGCAGGACTTGTGAAAGTGGTTTTTAAGAAGGTGCTGAGATTGGAAAAGCTCGCTTCTCTAGTCAGACCCAGGTAGCTGGTTGATATGAGCGTGCTTTCGTGTACTGTACTGTAACTACCTCTACCTAGGTAGGGACGAGACTACCGTAGTGAAGAGAGAGAGGGGGAAGGAAGAGAACCTCGCGATCTGCTGGCTTGGACGGATTTCTTTTTCTGGATCTGCAGGGAAACCGATGTGATCATTATCAAATGGACCCAGGAGCCAGGATTGGAAATTTGGGGACATGGCTCTGGACAGTGGCATGGAGACCATGGAGATAGGATGGGGATGGGGTTTGACATTCGTGGTTAGGTTAGTAGGTACGGATACAGTACAGTACATGGGAGAGAAGCTGGCTGCTCAATTCTCGAGAGAAACCCACCACACCCACCACACCCACTCCAACCTCCAAAACCCACATTGTTGTTCCATGTTCCATCAGACGGACAGTCCCCTACGCTCACTCCCGACGTCTCACGGTGGGAATGATTTCAAGCAAATTAATAACAATCCTCATGTTGCTTTTCTCTATCGCTGTTTTGAACCCATGCTCAAGACAGCAGTATAGCATGGGATGATTGGCCATTATCACCTTGACCAAAAGCAGCAGCGCGTATGTACTGTACTGTAGATGGTTCTGGAACAATGCCTCATATGATCCATCGCCGGTTGGAATGAAGTTCCAGTGCCCAGGCTATAGGAACACAATCCATCATGTCGGTGTTACAACTAAGACTGTGACATGTCCGTTGGAAAACGATCACAGTAGTTGATAGAACAATAGAAGCATGTGTACATACATAGCGCCGCCAAGATTGATCCGTCATTGCACAGTCCTTGAAATCTAGTGGTGGCTTCAGAAGCAGATGGCTTCAAGAACCAGAGACATTAAGGAAAGGCTTACACAAGGAAAGAAGGGCCGGGAACATCCAGTATCTTTTCCTTGGCGCCTTGCCGTATTCTTCTCATCAATGGTGTGGTCGGGCTGGTGTCTAGGAACGCTGGGAGGCAAACTGCAATGTGTGGCGCCCAGCCTCGATGGCCTGAAGAGGATACCCAGATAGGTATCGAGTATCGACGACAAGGGGAAAGGAAAGAATGGGGAAGTATTGATGAGTTCCAGAATTCAAATGGCTTAGACCTCCGTCTGTTGCATCAGCGCATTATCAAGTGGATGTTCGAATACTTAGTACGGCCGAAATCTGTTGAAGAAAATTGAGAGGCATGGCTGGGCATCACAAATGAATGGCTCCTAACAGCCCGAACTTAGGGACGTTTCCCAACTCATGTGCGTGGGACCCCGGATACAATAACGTCCAAAGAACAGAAACAAAGAAAAAGCCTCAACGTCGCTGCATATCATCCGTGTCCTCGGGGCCGATCCATCGTGTCCGGTCAGAAAGCCGCTGTTGCGAGTTCGGAAAGACCCTTCATGATCGTTTTGTCATGAGAAGCAATAGCTCTAGTAGTCTCCCCACAACTAACCAATGTCAGCATCTCAAAGACATCAACGACGTACACCCAACTCATGCACAAAGACTGTGGCTGTCGGATATCATGAACCGTTAGTACGGTAATTGGAAGAGGTCGTAATTACGAAAGACAAGGCAACATGTCTAGCATGTCGAATCAATCTTTTGCTCGGACCCTCTCTGCCTCTGCTAAAGCCTAGCTCTCAACCAAGTCAAGGGCTCCGCTTGTGGTACCACGGTGAGGGTGAGGTTGCAGCACTTGGTATACTGGTCTCCAGGATCGCGAGATAGTGAATCGGCAAGACGAGATGGCGGGCGGGCTCTAGCAGTTGCAGGACAGGCAGCGGTTGGATGACTAGAAGATGGATCTAAATCAACTTGGACGGGCCGGATTACCCTGGCTCAACAAGTCTCCCTGACATAAAAGGCCCCTGTCAGGCTGGGTACAGTTTCCGCAAATCGTGGCCGAATGGTTTGTGATGATGGCTGGCAAGATGAAAGGATTTACACCTATTGGATGTTGTGCAGTTGTTTCTCAGTACTGTACGTACCTTAGGTACTTTAGGGAAATTATCCGAGCCTATATCCGCTTTGCATTGTACCTTATTCTGAGTTGTAGGCGACGAGAATGCCATAGCACTCATGGCAAACCTTAGTAGTTTAATGTCCCTTCTTCTGACGCAGGCACGATAATCACATGTGCCCTATTACACCTTCCTTTTCATATTCTCGGATGGGGATTTTTGCTAAGTAGGTGGGTTAGTACCTAGTTAGTACGTACGCAGGTAGTTACCTTAATTATGTCGCAGTTGCCTTGCTAGCATTTTAAACCACTCGATGCTTTCCTAGCTGGGCAGGAGACGGGTACGCTTTCTCATCCTGTATTCGTCGACCAGACCGCTTCGTGCTCCGTGCCTTCCAAACCCCGTCGTCCGGCTCAAGCTCCGTGGCCCGTTGTCCCGTGCGCTCATGCCCCGTGCTTCCTTCCCGTTGTACTTGCCTGGGCTCCAAGGGTTCTCTTGCCGCTAATCAACCACAATGCAATTGTTGGAATGGCTTAATTCCCATCCATCTCCACTCGTCGTGATTTTTCCCTGGGCAAACAATTTATGTCTTGAACGCGATATGGCAATCATGCTTACCGACGCTACTGCCTATTGCGTATCGTTGAAATTAATACAAGACGCTGAGCATCGATTCAAGATTGAAGAGTCAGTCAGAAAGTACCAACTAGACTACCTAATGCCACGAGTAGTTCATGGAAGTCATGACGATTCGTCAGCTATTTTAACTATGGTCAAGGGTTTAGTTCTCTCCGCTAGTCGGACCTTGGCAATGGCGTCCCTTCGGACAGCTTCCCCTAGCCAAAAACCAGGGCAAGACAACGCAAACCACGCCAAAGCAGGAGATCCAAGGATCCAAGCGAGATACGGCTACAGTAATTATTACAAGACTTTGCCAACGGCCGAAAGGCACCGACACGTTGTGCGGAGCCTGTTGTTCGACTCTCAAAGCTTGACTAGGAAAGAATGAGCATTCGAGATGTGCTTGAAACTCCCCCCGAAACTCTCTTGAGCTCCTTGACTACCTGCCTGCAAGATCGAGAAATTCTCACAGTTCGCTGCGTAACGATCACCACATACCAACATTGCGTCTGTCAGTCTCGTTCGCTACGATACCAAGCTACAGTACATATAGAATTAATAACAGCCGTGCTACAGCTACGCGAATCCGATCGGTAATTTGCCTTGATTTAAAATTTAAGTTTGATGCTTAACGTGCCACGAACCCCAAGTCCCACCTTTGCATCAACAAGATCGAACATCATAGACCGGCTCTTCAACCGTCTTCCTCTAGACCGTTCAAGCATATGATCTTACCCACAATCAAGAGCCCAGATTGTTGATCGTCATCAACGGTCAACAATGAAAGGCCGACAATTTGTGAGACAGTATGACTCACTCAGTCTTATTGTTGCTACTATACATTTTCATATGCCGAAAGCATTCCCGTGCAAGATCCACGGCCTACAGCTCTAGTGATGGAGGGAGCCAATAGTCAGCGATGAGTTTACTCAGAACACGATTCAGCCTTGAGGGGCAAGCAGAGAGACAGGCGAAACTCTAACCACAGCAGATAGAGTTGGATGGTGATCTTGTTAATAGGGACCACTTTCTTTGGACGGATTGATGTCCATTTACTGCCGTTTCACACCTATGTAAGACATCCCTGGACGTGGTTCTGTCGATCGACAGCTGTTCGACCGGTCATCTAAAACATTGACAGCCTAGACTACGGACCCAATCTGCAACGACGAATTAAGCTGATTAACTTGACTCATGTAGATACTACTGACCCCTGTTAGACAAGATCTGTCGACTCTGAAAACCCAATCAATATTGACGCCTCCAGACTCAACATTCTGATTGCTGTGCCGTACAGTAAGTATATCGGCTGTACAGTACCAGCTCTTGCATTCAACCTTCGGGGAACCAGCAGCTCAACAACGTTCGCCTGGCCGTTTCCAAACTTGTAGAGATTCGATACGCTTTGAAGCGTTCCACAACAAGGCCGCGGCGTAACTTAGCAAAAAGTTTATCGAATGGCAACACCACTGCAGCATGTTCCTTCATATTGAACCACAAGCCCTCAAACTAGCAAACCACAAGCTAGAACGGAACTTGATAAGTTTTAGGCTTTGACGCCAACTCGCCACCAATTTCGAGCAGAGAAGCCAAAAACTCAACACAGACCACAATATTCACCAAGTGGGATGCCAAGCCTCGGTCCGATGGGTTGGCTTTATCCGTCATTCGATGTTCTTTGCAAGATGGTGATCCCTGATCTATGGTCTACTAATGTACATACGAAGCAAGCTATTGAGGGATATCATAGGCCATAGGGCCGACTGGTTCGCAACCTCGATACCATTGCTCGACTCAAGGAGGTAACAGGCCTTTGCAATCACAGGTTGCGTGTCATGGGTACGGTTTATACATATCATGTATCCCTCAACTTGAACAGGGCCGATGCTGTCGCAAGGACTATGTAGATGCTTTTGAAGATGGTGAACAGACAGATTCGGCTCATGGCCTTGCTTTTACACGGGGGCTATCCATATAATTCATGTTATTACTAACTACTTCTCTCTCTAAGTCGCACAGTCGCTTTCATATGCAAGTCAATCACTTTTGGTGATACTTGAAGCGTCTCAGCTCAAGTCACTCATAAGAAAAAGCAAAGACTACAAACAGGACTTTCCCCAGTCCGCATTGCCACGCCAGATCGTCCCGTCCCTGGTGCAAGATCTCTAGGTCTCGAGCTAATCTATGATGGCTAGGTATGTAGTGTAGTGCACAGTACAGTGATTTGTGGCAGCCCCTGACTACCTGACACGACTCATGGCACGGTTAACTTTTTCCCATAAGGCATGAATACTAATCACACCTATGTACTGTATGTATCTTGTCATGCTTCGCTTCAACGGCAATTCATCTTACATATCATTTACTGGGATAGTTAGTCTTTTACTAAACATGGCTACAGTATCCGAAACGGGATGAGAATAATAAAAGGGGAGCGGGCTGAAACAGGGATAGGCTTTTCAACCCGAGGCAATGGTGCACGTCACGCCCTGCACAGTATTCGAACAGGTCTGGTCTTGTCAAGCTTGACTTGTCTTATGCATGACAGAGAGTGCGTGAGCGCTAGCTACGTTAGCAAGTTCTGAATCTGTGGTCGTCGAATCGTTCGAGAACGCTCCAAGGGATATTATCGGTTGTTCCGATGGCAGTCCAATTGCTATGGATGCCAGTCTATCCCGTCCCGTGCCTGAATCACTCCGCAAACTTGTGCTGATAGAGGTCGTACTCCGATCTGACCCCCTGGGTCGGTATTAACTTGACGCATTGGGGCGCGCGCCTCCGGCCGAGAGCCATTTGATCTTTCCATGTCCGACCTTTGAGCCGTTTTTCTCGGCTTTTGCTCAGGAACTGGTTTTTTCTACTACTGCCTGCAATACTACACAGTAAAAGGTTAGTCTTTTGCTAGGCCTTCGGCAGTTGAGGTTTTCCTACCTACACGCACATTGACCCTTCAATCGCCGAGACACTATCGTTTGATATTGAACCCATGTTCCTCAACGATACTACGCTATCTATGCAGCCCTCGTTCAACAGAAAATCTCTGTTCACGCCTAATTCCTTCTTTTGGCATTCTATTTCCTTCGGCTTAGCCGACAGTAAGCCACAGGTTTTGATACGTTACGTGTACTGTCCTGTGACAGCTCTAGGTTACTTACGGTACGGAAGACACCATTGACGAGGTATCATGATCGACATTGCCTTTTCGGATACACTTTCCGTAAGCATGTACAGTAGTATTGGTTTGGACAAGGGTAAGAGAAATTTTTTGACAATCTTTAATAGGCAATGCTTAACGATGGAACCCTTGAGTGAAAAGACTTTACGTCTCATGTCATGGAACGCATGAATGTTCTGACAAGATGTCCAACTGTGCGCCAGCTTCACTGACAGTTACAGTACGTATATCTTGATAGGTAGAAACCCCTGTATTCGGCTTCAAAAGGGTTTCATATCCCTTCCCAACGTGTATCATGGCGGAATGCAACAGAGGGCTATGTCCTGGCATTTGTGTTGATAGGGAATGATCCTCATACACTTCGTGACAATTCAACAAAGATTTAGAAGACACGATGAAAGCTTTGCAGTCGGAAACCTGATATACAGCGTACCTTAAAGACTATTTAATTCACCATGGATCATTTCAACCCACTGCTCAACGACTCTTGGTGACTTGATGAAACGATGGACGGTGAAGACAGTGACGTTATTATTCCTCATACTCATCAAGCTGAATGTCGTACTCCCAGCAATACTATATGGATTCTAAGTCATCTAATCACATCAGTTATCAAACTACTGATAGTTGCCTCAAAAATCATCTTCTTCCAATCCGCCAATTCGCTTTTCAGCAATCTCACGAATCTTTGTTCCCAGAATTGTTCGCCCGTAATGGTCTGCCATTTTGCTAGCAGCATCCATCGTGCGACCTGTACGGTCTTTCATCAGCTGAACCATCTCAAGCGCACGCATGCCTCGTTCTTCGCCCTCACGGCACTCAATCGCCAGGAGCCTTAGCAAAGTCTTGTCGATCTCAAGCTCAAGACGTGACAGTTGTGAACGCTGATTGTGGCTGCCTGAAGTAGATTCTACGAGATCCCGCAACTGAGCAGCTTTAACACCAAAAAGAATGAAGTCTTGCTCGAATTTGCGTGTCTCTGATGAACCATCCTCTCCATCCTTATCATCGTCTCTGTCGTCCATGTCAAGATCCTCAGATCCTTCTCTGGTTTTACGCTTCGATGGTTTGGGTGCGGAGGATATAGGAATGGAGAAGTCAAACTCGGACAGGAGAGGGCGAGGGAAGTAGGGGTATTGGTCACCTCCTTTGAGGATAATGCAGTGAAACTTGTTGTCAGCCACAGCGATAGGGAAGTACGACTCGTTCTTACGGCCCGACGCCAGACGATCCATGAGTTTGGTATCCAGGAGGGGTACCCATGATGCTCTTGATGGCTGGCGCCAGTGAAGAAGTGTAAGGAGAGTTCCGGTCGAGTCATAGATACAAGGATCCTAAACGGCGGTTGGTCAGTAATCATATGTCCGAGTCAATCATTTAATTAACAAACTTACGCCGTTATCCGAGAAGAATACACTCTTGAGTGTGGCTCCCTCAGGAAGAGCTACAGTGTCTTCGTTCTGACAAATCTCGTCTCTCTTGATATTCTCAATGGTATACAAAAGACGAGTGTTTCCATCTGCGCCCATGGGCCCGTTGCCCATGGTTATAACATAATCCCTCCAACTGGCACAGGTCACCATAGGTGAGCTCTTTGGTCGATACACACGATACGGCATGCCGAACAGAGTAAAAATTCGCACATAGTTGGCGCTAGTTGTGACGGTGATGAAGGACTCGCTCAGTGACATAGCCGTCACAGCTTCTCCCCGTGGTAATTCAATGCGCCAGTCGGATCGCTGTGTCCATGTCTCATGTGGTCGATAAAAGATAACTGCAGGGGCGTCATCCTTTGGTGGACATGAGAAGAGGGTGCCATGCTCAGTCAAGCAAGCTTTATCGTAGAGGAATGTGTCTGTGAAATGGAAGTCTCGATGGAACTCGTGATCATAGAATTCGACTGTAACGGTGTGATGCCCATCCTGGTCAACCGTCCAAACAAAGCCGATCAAATTAAGGCAGAGGTATTTGCGGTTGCCACGCCATGGAGTTGCACCTGGTTGGAAAGCTTCGTGGTATTGCGGTTCGAGCAGGTGGCGTCGCTTATTCGCGAGACCAAGACCATCATCATCCCGTCCTCGCTTCTGGCCCAGTCCTGTAGTGTATCCAGCACCATCATCATCCTCTACGAAATCGTCATCGCCGTATCCATCACCGCCTTCAAGGAACGAGTCAAGACTTCCCAGAGAGTCCCGTCTCGGTCGTGTTGGCAGACCTTGTTGCTCCCGGCCGTTGAGAGGAGGCGGTCTTCGGTTCGCAGAAACCTCAGCGAGTGGATCGTGGATGAAGGGTGCTGGTTGTGTGTTGAGCTTCAATAGGGGCGAGAACTGGTCTGTGAGGAAGTCGGGGTAGATATAGACCTCGCCGTCAGTAGTTGTGAACGACAAAATGTTCTTGTTAGGGTGCCAAGATATGTCAATGACATTGGAGTAGTCGTATCTTGCAATGACAGACTGTGTCCTCGTCTCCCAGATCAACAGCTTGCCGTCTTTACTCGCCGATGCCAGCATTGCACCATTGGGCGACCATGCTAGGGCAGTTATATCAGCTAAGTGCCCATTGGCGAAAGTCCTTTGCTTTTCCCAGTCATTTTTGGAGATGATCTGGATGTCTCGCATAGGAGTTGGTACGGCGAATGCTCTACCGTCAGGGTGCCAGGCTGCACGCGTCGAGTTCTCAGTATCTGTATCGACAGCGCCAATCACACCATCCACCTTTCGAATCAACTCTGGCTCTTCTGCGGTGAGAGAGTAAACATATACGATACCATCTGTGCCAGAAAGAGCAACCAATCGCCCTTGGGGGTCGAAGCTAACGTTTCGTACAGCGCGTGCATGTTCTCGTAGGTACTTGACCTGTGATATGTCTTGTGTGTTGACAATCTTGACACTCAACTCATCACTCGCAACAGCACACCATTGACCATCGGCTGTCAAAGCGACATCACGAATCGGCAGTGTGGTTCGAGTAAGGAATCGCTCAAAGGTGTTTGATTCCAGGGAGTATAAGCTGACGGTGCCGTCTTCAGAACCAACGACGAAGAATTGGTCTCCCGCAGCGACCGCCATGTTCTGCTCCTGACAGTCATCGATGTTGATCGGTTCCCCATCGGAACCTGTTTTGTACAGTCGAATCGTGTTGTTTGAGCCAACGGTAACAAGGCGACTACCATCGGGAGTATATGCGCAGCGAGTAGTTCCTTGCGTATGGGCAGGCCTTGGCCGTGGCTTTGGGGCAATTGTCGAATCCATGGTGGTCGTCGTGTTCACAGATTAGAGATCCTAGAAAGATGGGTGGTGGATTGTTGATTTAGAGGTGGGACATTAATCTTGTCGTTTCTCGGGAGACGCGTCTGACCGCGTCGCAATTAAAGTCGCGGAAAGACCCCACGACTCGTTGTTCAGGACCGTTGCAGGGGAGTGCTCCACTTAAATCCATGGAACTCCCTCTTTTATGACTGACTGCCTAACCTAGATCACCTGGATTACTAAAAGAGATTTGAATGATACTTGATCAAATCACACATACCTACCTACCTACTCACCTATACTCTCAAGTTCTAAACCCAGTCCTTGGCTTTCATAATAATGCAGTCTGCAGACCGTGACCACTTCTTTGAAACGGAGTATGTATACAATTTCGATATCAAGTACACCTCCATACTGACCATACTTGCAGTGCTGTCCAAGCTCAACGTCAACGCAAGGCCGCAAAGGCCGGCAACAAAAATGGCGAACCAATTGCTATGAAGTCCAAGATACTTGCTGTTGTTCCAGATCCTGCTTCACCCCTCACTTCTGTATTCATTGCCGAGTCTGCTGGTGCTGTCCGTCGAATCAATCTTGAGGTATGTCAGGAATCTTGTAGAGACCTATGCAACTCTAATATGATGTAGACATCGGAGCCTAAGACAACGTACCGTGGACCAAAGGCACCTGTAACTTGCCTTGCCACGGGAGGCCAAGACAACCAGATAGTATTTGCAGGCTCGTGGGACAAGGACATCTGGTCATGGGACGTTGAGACTGGAAAGCTTGGCCGCAAATTCAGCGGTCATTCAGACTTCGTAAAGACTGTCGTTTGTGCTACCGTCTCAGGTAAACATGTTCTCATCAGCGGAGGCGCCGACAAGAAGATACTGGTTTGGGATATTGAGTCAGGGAAACGGCTGCACACCCTGCAGGACCCTACTACAACAATGCTGGCCGTCCAACACATTGCTATTGATCCTGTCCTCAGCGACACAGCCAAGGTTGTCTTTGCCAGTGCGAGCAGTGACCCGCACATCAGGAGGTGGAAGATCACCCTAGACAGTTACGAGCAGCTTCCCGAGTCATTCTCTGACCGCCCCGATGCCGAGCGACTTACCATCCAGGAACATGAAACCAGCATCTACCGTCTGTTCTACGACCAGTCAAGCGAAGACGTGGATCTATGGACTGCCAGCGCTGATGGAACTGCAAAGTGCTTGGCGCGTTCGAGGAATTTCGTCGCTGACGACTCCTTCGAACATGGGGATTACGTACGAGGAGTTCTTGCAACAGACCAATGGATTGTCACGGCTGGACGCAATGAGGATGTCAAGGTCTGGGACCGTTCATCCGGCAAGCTGTACTGTACATTGATAGGTCACTACGAAGAGGTAACCGACATTATCATGCTGCAAGATTCTGATGGTACTCCCCGCAAGATATGCAGTGTTGGTATCGATGGGACTATCCGAATATGGCCACTGGCCAAGTCTGAACTGGACGAAGTGGTTGTCAAGATTCAAAAAGCCTCCGAGCCCAAAGAGGAAGAAGAGGACAAGAGTGGCAATGTCTTGACTGCTGAGGAAGAGGCTGAGCTCGCGGAACTCATGGACGATTAGACAGTTCGACAATGTAGAAAGCTGAACAGAACGTCTCGACTCTTTCAGAACAATCTGGAAAACACCCATGCTGTAATTTACAAGCCATTGTCGACTCCCGAGCCACTTATCGTGGTGTGCCTGCGTTTCACGAAAGTTCAGCTCGACTGTGCTTGCGCAAAACACGACGGTTAGATGCATTTCCGCTGTGCGACGTTGTGTGTCAAGTCGCGCTTTCGAAGCGCAGCATCACAATCTGTGCTTCGGTCCCTAAAAAGAACTGCCCCAGAATGAAAACAGCAAATATGCGTGTCACACCACTTACTGCTCTAGTATCAGAGCTTTCCTGGTTCTCTACGCAGTAAGAGATAGCTGTACCCAGTTTCCCATGTTACTCTTTGGCTTGACTCGAACCTATCATCTATAATAACTCACTTAGATCGGGTAGGAAGATTGCCTCGTGATGTTGAGATGCATCGGTAGATGATATCTTACCAGATGGCATTAGGATTTGCCTAAAGGGGTTTTGGAAAACAGAAGAGCCAGGCAACGATCCGTCGGTATGGCAAATGATGGGACCTGATCTGCATTGCAGCATATCCTGTTCCGCCATAAATTTCGAAATGCTTGCTTCTGGCTGAACCTTAGCGTGATCAGAAAGCAAACAATCTCGTTTTTCTTTTGCATAAACTAGAATATGATGAGGCTGCCGAAATTGTACGGTGGTCTAATCAAGATCTGCGTGGTACTTTGCCCAACGAGAAATATCGCTTCGCCTAAGAATGGATGTTGTCGAGCTGATCTCCCTATCTCCGTGGCACCTGGTTATAGTAGCACTGCTGCCCTTGTCCCAAACATACTGTACAGTACAACGCAGAGGAAGAAACATTGACTGGTGGTGAATGAAATGGTCGATAGTGCGTGAGCTGGACATTCGGGCTTGCGTAACCATGAAGTCGCACGACTATGATCCTTCACGCCGAGTGTCGAGATTATTGCTCGGCGCAAACAGTATCTGGTTTCGACTTCCCCTGGATAACCAAGCATGCAGCGACTGAGCAAGGATGCCAACTCCTTTAACGTCTACGCCGATCTGGCTTCTGCAACATGTGTTGTGAATCCAAGATGTCGGGTCTGAACTGCTGCAAGTCTTCCCCCCCCCCCCCCCCCCGGTCGATGCCAATGACCATTCTTCAAGATTGCAGGTTTGTTAGTGTAGGAATGGACGGATAGCCGTCTCTCCGGCTCGCAAACGGCCTGGACCCTGTTCGGTGACAGTTGGTCACTGCCTCCAAGTGGACCGACCAGTCGCTACGCGGAATATTATCCATAGCCTCCAGAATTATGAACAGGAAAGAGAAAAAAGGAAAGCAAAGCTCACAATATGATCTGTGCTACGCTATTCGGAGTAAAGGGAGAGTTCTTCAGGACCCATTCGGTGTCATTGGCGAGTAACTGGGTCCGACTGCTCTTCTTTATATCCGGATAGCCTTCCTACGAATAATCGAACCTGAAACAATAGCTTTGGAGCGCGAGTCATCGCACATCATGACTCTGCTTGCCAGAACTCGATCCGGCAAGACATGCAGATCCAGCCCGACGAGCTGGAATCTATCCCATATGCACCAACATATAGCAAAGTCTAATGTACTGCAGTTTCTATTTCTATGTGCCGCAGTTACCTACCTCGAAACTGTGCTCGCACTCCAGTTGCAAGTTCGAAATTAGTATTTTGCTTTTGAGACGAAAACGAGTTGATTTCCAAGCCCCGAGATAGTCGCGATAAGTCGTAGCGAATATTCTTGGCTGTGCGAAAACTGTCACCAAATAGCAATTTTACTTCTACCTCTCGGAACCTTACAAGTCGCACTAACAAGCAAACGATGGTGAGTGGGTAGGGGAAATAGCCGCGCGATGCGAAGCATTTCGAGATTCACGTCTAGGGCTGGCCTCTTAGTCAGATCTTACACGAACAAAACCTGAGACATGCCACTGACTGAGATATCGACACAAGGCTTAGTCTACATAGATAGAATAGATAGCCTCCATCTTAAACGTAAATCTACAACGTCTTTTGGATCAACTGCGTTTGTGGCGCTCTTGAGAATCTAGCCATAATCACCAAGACCCTGAAACCGAAGCTTGATAGGCTCCATCTTGCATGTTGATCGACAACGAGCAGGGGTTAAAGATGATCACTTGTCGCTTTTGGATTGTGTGGCTAAAATAGAATCGAAGCCCTGTTGATAGACGTGGAGAGATCGGCAATGATTGGGGCGGCCCGAAAAGGGCTGAGGCCTCGAAATTCTAGTGTATGTATTATCAATAAGACTGAAGGATAGTCTCGACGCCTTCGATTTTCTTTTTTCCAAGCTCGAGGACCCATTCAAGTTCAGAAATATTAGAAATCAAAAGTAAACATTAGCAATCAACAAATAGCAAGGATTCAAGATGGCAATCTCCATGCTGTGTAGATTGTGTGTACAAAGCTGCACTCGACGAGTCTCAGTTGTGCTGGCTGCTGGCCAAAGGGAGCGAATATGTGCAAAAGTCGGTCGGTATGGTATGGTATGACATGAGCGTCCGTAGGGAGGTATTTTGTGCTGGTGCACTGTCGTTCTGTACTCGACACTGGTTCAAGGCTCTAGAAAGTGCGACAATTTCCAGTTTTCGTGTTTCATGTTCTAGCTCAATGTTTCTTCCTGTCAAGCTTGGTCCACGCCATGTGTCAGTGGATCAAATTCGCCGAAATATGATGGTCTCTATGACTATGACTTGTCGAATTCGTCAGCTATGATATGGGCGTTGGATAGATATATTGCATGACCACATCGCGGTCCGAAACCACCAACTAGACTAGTTATTTGGGCTGAAGCCTTCATCAAGGGCGACTGCGTCTCAGCTCAGGTCGAGATTGGATCCTCTCAGGGACAGCCCTGACGCATTCCCCTGTAACCTTGCTGTGGAACCCAGGCCGTGAGTTGCATCATGGAACAGGGTACATGGGTGACCCTGATCCCTGTGATCGTCGTCGCAAACAAACCACCACAGCTTCGCTCCTGGTATACTGCCATTGGGGTTTGTGTTTGTGCTTGTGGCATGTCGGTTAAGTACTTCTCACTCACTCACTCAATTGCCATCCTGTACTGTATGTACTGTACGCGCTGGAGATGAGGCGCTGACGGGAATGCCGCTGCAGGTCCCCGATGGCCTGGTTCCAGTACAAACTGCTTAGCCAGCAGTCCAGCCGGCTGGGATTCCGGCTCGAGAGAATCAGAATGAGAGAAAGCTTTGGCCACCTTCCCCCCAAGTCCAAATGTGTATCCATATTGTTCTTCTTTGGCTCCAACCCAGAAACAAAACGAGCCAATAATGGTTCAGCAGATTCGATAGGCTGATAGGGCAGGTTGGATGGGGTTAACTATGGAGTCCCAACACAATTAGAAGAAATCGCTAGAGTGGCTTGCTTTTTGCGTTGTGTAGCAGGGTTCATCCATCAACCTGAAATCTCTAAATGGAGTCCGAGTTGGATAGAGGAGACGCCATCGGTTGACAGTGGAGCTGGCGGTGGTAGCACTGGCTGGCCTGAACGACAGGAGCTGCGACTTCCTTCTAGGTAGGTAGGCAGGCAAGAGGGAAGAAGAGACAGGCGCCTGCCTCAGATCGGATATGTATCACGCACCTGCTTCCTGTCATCTTTATTTCCATTGATTTTACAGTTCTTGCTAGTTACCATCTCGATGCCACCTGCCTCGACCACTCTTACCATTCTTCGAGAGCCGACATTCTTTTCTTTTCTCCTCCTCCCTTCTCCCTTCCCCAGGCTGGGATTTTTAAATTACATTCATAACTTCTCATACCAGCCTTGACTACTATATTCAGCATCTTTTCCATTACTCCCTTGTAAGTTCATTCCTATACTCATTCCGGTCGTAGTTATATTGATTATCTATTAGAGTTTCTTCTTTGCGAACGAGCTTGTTTCACAGCACAAGCTTCTCGACTACGCTCCCTTTTCCCAGCTCATCCCCTTGATCAGGCATTCCTTTCACCGCATTCCCTTATTTTAGTTTCGTGTCTCCCGTTCACTTTCTCACTCATACTGAAAGATCTTCCGAATCAGTGGCGCCTCGAGTATCCACTATGTCTACCGATAACCAGCAACTTGGGAGTATTGTTGCCTTTGAGGGTCATGTAGACACCATATCTACACAACTGAGGCTTCTTCCTACTTCGCCGCAAATCCTGATTCTCCCCAACATCCAGAGCTACATCTCAAACGAGGAAACGAATTACCAGTCGGACGTTCGTCTTTACGTCAAGAGAATAAATGAAGCTGCCATAGCTCGTCACGAAGCTGCTCGAGCCTTTTTGCAAGGTTCAACACCAACAAGCAAGCGATTAGTGTTTATGAATGGCGGTACCCCAAGTGCGCAAGCCCTCTGCATTAAGGCCATCATGGATCAGGAAACAGATGGAGACACCAACCAAGCCGAGTCTTTGTTCTGTCAACTAATCAAGGATGGGGTTCTCGGTCTGGAAAACCCGATCAGAGACTGGAGAAGGCCAAGCATGTCCGATGATGTTGAAGGAAAGGGCCTCGAAGATGAGCTTCAAGATCCCATAACACGGGCTATGCGAGCTGCTGATGCGCTGGACCGACAAACAGCCTGCCTCCAACCCTCTACTGAGGTCGATCTCACTCTCACACCACGCCCTCGGAGCAACAGCCTGCCACTTTATGGCTATGAAGATAATTTTGGGGATGATGCACCATTTTTTGTTTTCGGTGCGCAAAATAAAGACGAGGGTGGGAACGCGGTCGAAGAAGCCAGAGGCTATTCATACTCACCTCAAGCCTCCAGATTTTCTATTACACACTATGACCAGTCTGCTGGTCGTATTTACCGCAACATTACTCACTTACAGTCCCCATCTCTGAAAACTTGCTTTTTGGCGTCCCCCAGCTGTGTTGGGGAATCCTACAACTTGATGGGGGGTGCTATATCACCAGGTTTTGAAGCTTTGACTCCGCGTTCTGATGTATTGAGCATCCCATCCACGGATAATGTCGTGTATGGAGAAGCCTCATTACTTGAGATGCGATCACCAAGCCGCAGTTCTACCCTGTCACGAGTTAAATCTTTGGACAGAATCTACCCGGCCACTCCTAAACAACGGGATCTTTGTGTTGCCACGGCCGCCGCAGAGCTCACACGACCATCGGAACTCGATGTGGAATTAGAAATGTCCCAAACACGCCGAATGTCTAGAATAATGTCTCCTAGCAGACGCAGCTACATCGAAACGCCAAGAACTGTCATCGTCAAGAACAATCTTCCTGTCATCAGGATGGCTCCAGTCCCCTTGGAGAAGAAGCGCAAACCTTCAAGGGCATCGTATGTGGACAGGGGTACAGATGCGAAAGGCATGCCTGGATCGAAGGATACTTTTCAGCCGGTATTGCCTTTGACAGAAGACCTGGTGGTTCATTTGAAGGAGGAAGTACCCGACCCTCTACTCAATTCCGTTGTTTGGGGATTTAAGACCAACCATCTTTCCACTTTCCTTCAATCGCCCACCTCTGAGACTGACGAATACCATGCCTTGGTCCCAGCAACACCTAAGTCGCACATCATCACAGGTGTAAGCTGCATAGAAGATCAGCTTCAAAAGCTGCCTGCTAGCAAATCATTTGACTCCGATGAATATGACCCATTCGCATACAACCAATCTTCATGGCTTAAGCGAAAACCCCTTCCGAGTCTGCCTAAAGTCACAGTTGAACGGCCACCAACGCCTATCAAAACCCCTCCACTCCTGGTTCCAGATGCGGATAACAGGATTCGTGAGCTTGAAGTCAACGGCCAGCAAACAGCCATCACGGTCCAAAACTCACTTCGTTCTGTTCTCCAAGATTACTTCCCACCAGAGACCAAGGGCTATCGCCAGTTTCAATTCCCTCTTCTGCCCGAGCTTGAAGGACTGTGGAAGCCAGTCTTCTGGGATAACGAGCCTAATAGCTCGCAAGGATCCTGTCATCGCATCGATCAGATTTTGGCTATAGGGGCTCAACGAGGTGTGAAGAGGGACTACACTTCCGCCGTAACAGGACAGCTTGAAAAGCTAGGAACCAAGAATAGCGGTATGAGCCGCAGTGGAAGACTGGATTTCAGGTATGAATACGGCGCTCTATGTCTTCCTTTGCCCAAGACTCACATGAAACAGGTACCTTCTTGCGAACGCTATGCAAGCCTATACAGCGCAGCCCTTGACCAGCCAGACTAAGGATAATCCTTTTGCCAACTCATTTCTTCTCGCGACACTCATCATTCCGCATCTTGAGACATACCTTGCACTTCATACTGAAGTCAGATACTTACTCCTCGAGTACCCGCCCGAGCATCTCTCTACAGTGTTGGCCCTTCAAAAACTTGTTGGTGTGGACATGATGAAGGTAGCCCAAATCGTCGATACTAGTAGCAAGAACATGCCATTCACTCATTTGCGCGGAAACTCCATCACCGGCCCAGAACAAGGACCTGTAGGCCGGTTTGGAAAGACCTTCCCACCCAACTCAGGCTCTGGCTATGATATTACCGTATCGAAGGCCAACTTTCTCCTTACGTCAAGCGCTAGCGAAGCAGAGATCACAACATTTGTTGCCACTATCTCTAACATTCTCTCCAAAGTCTCTGATTACTATGTTCCGGAAGGGCTTCCTAAAAAGCCCTCACCAAATAAGCCCAAATCGCCGTTTATCACCGGAACCTTCTCTGCATTTCCACGCGTATCGCCAGCTCCTTATAGCCCACCTATGTCGCCAACAATCGGCGGCCCGATAGGAGCAATACTTCCAGGTTCGCCTGTAATGTCAAGTCGGCCATCCTCCATTGCTGAAACGGTCAAGACCGCGAAGTCGACTAAGAGCAAACAAAGTCGGGCCAAGACGAAGCGCAAGCCCGCTGACGCTCGATCGATCCTTACCATGTATGTTGATGATAGTGATTGGGACCAGGAAGACCGGCGCATTATGCCACTCCTGGAGAAGAAGTCAGAAGGGCGAAAGGGAAACTCTCACAAGGCACTCAAGTTCCTTGGCCTGTCATGATGAGTACCTCGCTTGACAAATGTTTGTGACATATTAGAAACATGGCCGTTATGATTTAATGATCTCGCTGAACCCGGCATTTCCTTTCTGTTGTTATTTTGTTGGATGATAGATTCGGACCACACCCAGGAGGACGAGGAACAAAAGTATCTAGCTATCCCTGCCACTAGAGTAATGTAATTCCGTCAGATTATACATGACCGTGCTTGTTTGTATTTCTGATGCGTGTGAAAAGCGATATACGAACATGTGAATTCTTATGCATTGAGGATATCGTACGTGCTGCGCAGGCTTAAACACTGCTGTTATCTTCGTTACTCAGCCTGCCCTGACCAAGACTTCCATCGACATCTACCCCCGCTTGCCTCTGAGCCTTGATTTCCTCTCTAGCCTCGGCCTGCTCTGCCTTTTTCCTGTGCATGACATTAGCTCATAGTCCTAAATTCGGTTACTGAGGCTAAAAAACCTGTCAATATCGGAGGCATAGTCTTCGATCTTAATATCATCCTTGCGAGGCTTATCTCTTGTGCTTGTTCCCTTCACTGCATCGGCGACTTTGCCTTCTGCGAGGGTTGCCAGTTGCTCTGCGTTCTCATTATCGTTTTGCAGGGGAGCTTGGCTCTGCTTGGATACTTGACTTTCGACGCTGGCCATTTTGAGTACTTTTCGCCTGGCAGATGATGGATGAAGTGATGAATGCTTGATATATGAATATCTGGTACGTAAGAGGAGTGATATTCTGGATGAAGATGTTATGACGAGAATGATTGAGAAAGAATGACATCAGGTTGCGAGGTTGGTCTATGACGTAGATGGGGTTGTTTATCGTTTATCAATAGAAGTCCTTTGTGCATGAAGCATGTGCAGTGCAAACTAGACATTGGTGAATCCTTATCTTTGTCTCTTATATGGCAGACTTACATAATGTGCTCATATCGGATCTTGTGACGAATGTCGTTGTCTTGATCATGGTCCCCAAGTTGCGAGATACGAGTATACAGTTTTGATGAGTCTGAACCAGATGATCGATCATAAGGCTGGTTGTAACATGTTTACTCTGCACACATCAGGGTTACTTGATGAGGCTTGCTTTGGAAACCGTGTGCCTTGCTCGAGGAAAGGGAGAATTCGAAACAATGGCCTAGGTGTCGCTGATATTTGCATGGTACAAGCAGGGCACACAAAGTACTGGATGGCTGAGTGCAAATAAACTCTTTCCACACTGGCCCTGGAGTTACGATTACCTGGTTATACCCAACACTGATGAATTAAATAGAGCCCATTTAGGGAAGTGGATAAAGAGGAATATTCCGCCTTTATTAAGAATACCCTTTCTCGCATACATAAAATCGATCTCAGCTACCAAAAATGAAAACCATAGGCGAACCAGGATGGTAAAGGAGAAGAAACAACATAACAACCGATATCAGAACCCAAGCAAGAGACGAGAAATAGCACAACTTTCTCTTGTACCTCTTGGTGACTCAAGAGACTACAAAATCGGAAGGCTACGATTGCAAAGTGCAAAAGGGAGAACAAGAGGCGCAGATCATGTTTCCGGCGAATGAATGGCAGTCTGAAATGAACAAGAACCGGCGAATGCCCCCGGATGTTTGAGTTCTGTGAGTGGAGGCACAGCATGGGAAGAGAGATGATACAGCTTGCGCATCCGCAAAACCTTCTGCAACCACCAGCCATAGAAACAAAAATCTGCCTTCGTATCCCCCCTCGGACTCCCTCCCCAGAATCTATCACTCCCCGCTTCATCATTTCCCCACCTCGTTGAAATAGCGTCAGGGTCCGTGGAGGGCGCCAAGATGGGAAGGGGCCATACTTCGGAATACTGTGAGCAATAAGAGTCGTGGTTTGCGAGAGTGAAAGGCATAATCCAAGCGATCATGATCTGGTCTATGCGTAGCAATAGAGGAAAGTAAACATCGTGACTGAACTCGCCCGGCTGTGTTCCTAGCATGTTATCCATCGTTCTGGCCGTACTCCATCATCCTGCCTTGCTGGTAAAAAAGAGCGCGATTGCATTTAGCAGCAGCTGTTGTTGGATGACGATCCAACGCCCTGGCCTTGGCCGACTTGCACGCTGGGCTTGGTGTTGTTGGCTGTGGTGGTGCCCATACGCTCCTTGATCTGGCGGGCCATGGTCAAGAAAGCCTGCTCGACGTTGCTGGCGTTCTTGGCGGAAGTCTCGAGGAATGGGATTCCCAGGCTGTCGGCGAATTCCTGCGGGTTGTGTCAATCACTAGCTTGCTTTGGACAGATATCGCAGCCGAGGGAGAAATTTGGTGACAGGGGCATCTAGACTGTCAAATGCATGTGACCGCAATTTTGGGCGGCGGCGAAATCCTAGGCACAAACAAACTTACCTTGGCCACGCTATACTCGACGACCTTCTTGTCTGACATATCGCTCTTGTTGCCGACCAGCAACTTGTTGACGCCCTCGGTGGCATATCGGTCAATCTCCTGGAGCCATTGCTTGACGTTGTTGAATGAGTCCATGTCGGTGACATCGTAGACGACGCAGATGCCGTGGGCACCACGGTAATAGGAAGAGGTGATGGTTCGGAAACGCTCTTGGCCGGCAGTATCCCACTAGAGCAGATGTTAGTACTGTGGTAATAAAGCCGCTATCTGCGCAATAGGAGGCACATACGATCTGAAGCTTGACAGTCTTGCCATCGAGCTCTATTGTTCGGATTTTCTGACAAGGGTTAGCTGCTATCCAGAAAAAATGCTGACATGAACGGGAGGCGACGCACGAAATCGACACCAATGGTAGAGATGTAGGACTCGGTGTAGGTGTCATCGGCAAATCGCAAGAGCAGACAAGACTTTCCAACACCGGAGTCTCCGATGAGGAGGAGCTTGAAGAGATAGTCGTATCTGGAGGGTTCATGTCAGAAAAGTCATCCTGTAATCGCTTCTTAACACAGGCGGGAAAGGAAGGAGCGAGCGCGGGTGAAAGTGTCGGCGATGGCGATGGGTGGTGCAACTCTAGAGCGGTAGTCAGCATGTGCTATATTTCCATCAGGAGGTTATCGCAAAGGGGCGGAGAGCGGCGTACTACTCGGGGTTCATGTTGGCGGTTGCTCCTGGTGTCGCAGTAAGACGAGTGAACGTGTCGGTAAGACCGGCGGGAAGAGCTCGCGGAGAGTGATGAAATAAAGAAGTTGCAGATGATGGGGAGAAAGATTAGGTTGAGGATGTGTTGTAGAGTTGAGAGAGGCTCAAGTACGTCAGGGAAGAAACGTAACGCCAGGCAACGCCAGCACCGCCTAGAGGAGGGAGGGAATGAATGGATGGGGCAGCTGACAGTGCAGATCACGTGAGACACATGAAGAACAAAGACCCAAGACAAGAGAACCAAACTTTTACCGTAAGACTGGATGGTAAGTTTGGCGGGAATTAATTCAAATGGTGCGCTACGCAGCAAACGAGATCACGGCCCAATATTGTATTTGGGTCCTTGAACTTTCTTCTTATTTAATCTGCTGCTAGGTAAAGCTCATTTGATTGCCTTGATGTGAAACGAAGTAAAGTAACACAGTACTGTATTGCATCGTACTTACTGTACTGTCCCTGTGAGGAGTCAACCTACCTACCTAGTTGACGTATCGTCTACGGGCATTAGCGCTAATAGGGTACCTACATCTAGACGCTCGAGATGGTTGAGTTGGCCTGTCCTAAAGCGGATCAAGATCAAACGTTCCAGTAACTGAATGATCAATAGCAGTATGACTTCGGTCAGTATTGGTACTGCAAATGCAAACATTGGAATGAGAGAGAATGCCTGCGTTACACTTTCATCTGTCGCAAAGTACAGTACCTACTGCGTTTGCTAGCATGGCATGTAGAGGTATCGAGTTGTTCTTTATCACAAGGCATTTCTTTGATCAATTAAGGATTGGTCTTGTGGCCATCTTTAACACGATTCAAGTGACTTTGCATGTCACAAGTTAATTGTCGACTATCAACTTCACCGCCTGAACTGACAATACAGTAACAGGAAGTGTCATCAAACAGATACAGGAGACATGATACTGTTGTGTTCTTGGAAGATATCTGTAGATATACACGAGTTCGAATCTTATCAGTGGGTATCATTTGAGCCATTCCCTCCCCGCCAGATCCAATCCCGTTTCCTTTCCCTTTCTCTGTGTCTCTCGCTGACCCATCCCATCATCCATAATGGGCATGACCCCCTGCCCCCGCCACATCCCGCTCATGGGGCTCCATTTCGACCTGTGCCTGTGGCAGTGTATTCTAAGCATTTGACCAATCACGAACTGCGTTTCTTAATCATGTAGCTTTGCTCTTTTTTTCTTCAGCAAGATACTTCCGAGTCTCCCCATCTGAATTTCCATCTTCTCGGCACTACAGGCACCTAAAGGTAAGCTTCCATTTGAAAAGAAAGTCCCAGAAGTGGGCATAGGTACTTTCTCGAACATGCAATGCAGGCTGCAAGTACTCCAGCCAACTTTGACTATACTGTACCATCCTACCCTTTAATGAAGCAATTCTTCCCAACTCTTCTATCCGATCTCATTCTTGATCCATGAATTTCCCCATCCTACTGCGGTGACCACTCCCAATGGCCGCGCCAGTTCGATCCACTGTAAGCCGCTTCGGCCGGCCTTCTGTTGCCTCTATTCGCAATCTTTCCAACGCCCGTCCAGCAAAAGCCCAGGTTCAACTTGCAACTGTCCGGGAGTCTAATTCTCCACTAACAACTTCCGACGATGGTCAACTCGATCATTGCATAAGGCGAAGTGTTTTGTCAAGAACCTATTTCGATGCGACAGGTGTACGATGGGTTGGAGCTGGCGATGACGGACCAAAGGATCCCAACAAGGCAAAGCTAGGCAAAAGTACGTCACCGAGGAAATATACCGAGCTTCCCAGTAACACAATGTTAATTCATTATAGCTTTACGAGTTCTTCAGGAAAGATTGCCAACCCTTCTTTTACATCCTCTTCCCCACGATATCCTTGCGCCAAACATCGCCCTCCATCTCTTCCCCTCGACGCATCCTCACCTACCAACCGTGTCTGGTCGAGTCGCCTACAATGCCGCTCTCTGGACATCACCGCTAGCTTGGAACCGAGTCCCAATCCTCGGCAATGTCTGCATCGAGGTTCTCGCAGAGCGCATGACGACCGAGCCCCTCACGTTCCTGCCCCGCCGCGCTGGAGCTATACCCGAGCAACTTGTTGTCCGTTGGTGTGAGAAGCGGAAGGGCTCTGATAGTTCTTCGAATCGGGGCGTTATAGCACGCTCGCTACCCTTCGGTCGAGGTGTGGACCCAGACAAGGCTTTCACAGGACTATTTGTATTCGACTTCGATTCCGAGGGAAGGATTCTGAGCCACACGATCGAACAGGCACAAGCTGGTGGCGATTGGGAAGCCGGCGTCGGCGCAAAGGTTGTTGGTCTGACCGACTGGCTTCTTGGGGGCTGTAAGAATCCCGGTACTCCTATACCAATGTTCGAGGGAGTACGGAGACGACGATCTATCTAAGTCTTTACTTGGGAAAGGTTCAAGGGACGTCAGTCAGCAAGACGAGTAGCGTCTTTGGGATGAAAAAGGTTTATGAAGGGAGGTATAGCATGGCATCATGAGAGGCGTTTCTGGTTGCATTTGATTATCACCCGCCGAATTGGGCTGGATTGAGTCGTTTCGGGTCTTTACCTCGACGACAGTGTACAACAATGGGCCGGAATGGAAAGACTCCACACAAATCCAGACTCTGTATAACTTTGTAAAATAGCATCTATTAAAAGGACGTTCTTTTCAAACACCATGTGATCATGCGCTGTCAGAGGCGTAGAGCAAGTGAAGATGGCAAACCATCCTCGATCAATGTGCTTAGATGAGCAATCTCGGCTCTACTGTCACTGAAGATTACGGGCAAAATCTAGCAAGGGCTGGACCATTCAAAATTCCTTGCTTTAATCTCGACCACTGTAGCATCATTAAGTCAATAAGTGCCTACACGGCTACACAACAGTACGCATTACAATGTAGATTCACAGTCTGAGCCAGTAACTTCGATAAGGTCAGCAGCACAAGTATCAAAGTGCACCCTCATAGTACCGAAAGCATTACAGGTGCGTCGTGAAAATCGTTGTATTCATGCGCGCTAAGCGTCTCTAAGCACACTGCATCGAGACTTTATTTCCAGCGAAGATAACTCGTTCTTCCCAGAACAGGCTTCTTCCGTTGATGGTAAATGGGCATTTCACAATATTCTGCCCAAGGTACCGCTGGCCAAGGCTTTTCGAAGGCACCCGGCAACCTGGAACCAGAAGTAAACCCCTGTTTTCAGGCTATTTGTAATTTCTGCTGATATCCAACTGTTCGTTTACAGCACAATCTCGCCAATGTTCTCCCCCTCGAAGCCCTGCTTCGCGAGCTTCTTGACACGTGCCTTGTCCCGGGCCTTGTCGGCAGCTTTCTTCTCCTCTGCAAGCTTCTTGACCACTTCCAAGTCGGCGAGCTCAAACCCAGGCGGGGGGTCATCATCTCTGTCCAGGTCAATTTCGCCCAAGAGAAGTACGTTCTCGCCTCGAACGAGGAATATGCCGTGATTTATGTCCGCGTAGAGGCCCGTCGGTCGGTCGCCACCTGCAGAATCGGGAGAGGGAGCAAAAATTCGTTCGATCGTGGATTGAAGAACGAGATTGGCTACTAAGGGGTCAGAAAAAGGGCGCATCTTTCAGGCATTATCTTCCTTCTGGAACGCACCAAATTGATCCCAGCTTCTCAGTACACCTATGAGTTTTCTCCCATCGCGCAAAGCGACCATGAGCTTCTCTGCAGTTTTACAGTCGTCAGCACGCGATCCTCCTGTCTTGTACTTTGAAGTCCAGCTGCTTATAGAGCCAAAGCAAGGAATGCACTGGTGTCATGACGGAATCGTACTGTCTGTGAGGTCCAGGAGCTGCGCGGCAGTAGTGAACATCTGGGGCGGCAACTGAGGTAGCGGTTGCGGCGCACCGCGGCCCTGTGGAGGGGCATCGGAGATAGATAGATTCTCCATTATATCGATTGGAGGAAGATGTTTTGTGGAGGGTCGTGCGGTCTGTGAGAAATCCGAAGTCTATGAATCCATGGAGTGTCGTCTGTTAAGGCTCATGACATGAACATTGCAGGATATGCTATGCGGCGGTCTGGAATGATGGTATATTGAGCTGAGTCGTTGATGCTTTGACGTTGATCTAAGCTGTTGCGGATCCCATTACGGTAAAACAGCGCTACAGCGATTGATAGTTGATAGCAGCATATCGCTATAAAGAGCATGATTCACCAAAGCGCAATATCAATTTTCTGATTACAATGCGGGGCGGGTCTAGGTAGACGATGGATGGAGGGGCGAACGAAGAAGGAGGGGCATATTTACTCTTGGCGGGGCAAAAAATAAAATGTCAGGGAACTGAACAGCCAACAATTAAGCACTCATGACACACTCTGCTACGCTACCTCTTTGTACATTAGCGCACGCTTGAGGTTACAGTACAGCAGTGACTTTTACTGCGTCATTATATGCCCTTTGACAAGGGATTCTCTGTCTTTTTTTTGTCTTCTTCTTCTTTTTCCTCCCTCTCCCCATGTCTCATGATTATCTGGTCTCTCTTCTCACAGGCATCAACAAGCACCACTGGCTTTAAGTCGTTTTGATGCGTCTAGGTGAGGGAATTCGCCAAGTCTATTCAACTCCACCATAACCAGGCGAGTTACTAAGATTCCGTTGCTTTCTAGTGGATGAAACTTGCGTGCATAATCGCCTCCCCATCATGTTTGTTCTGGGCTGTGCCAGAGTAAAAAAGAAGAAAAAAAGCAAGATCCCGATAGCAGCCAACCTTTTTGTGACGCTTTTCCGGTCCCAACCGTGTATTGCAATAAGATGACCTTCTGATCCCAATGCATACACCTAAGTACGCCGCTCAGATATCCCTTCCTGTCCCATTTCTTGGTTTGGTAGTGTAAGAGAGAAGAAAAAGACACTCTATCATAATCCAGCCTAAACGCCTTTGGATGGATGCACAACGCGAAGTCTCTATGTAGAGGACTGTAAAGAAGAGATTCGAGAATACCGCATTGCAGCTCAGGTCCCCTATTTCGCATGACGAACGGGTGATATTCCTCTCATGATCGGGCAATGGCAGAGGCTCGTGATGACTTGTTGGGAAAACTTAGATACCCATAGTCGGCCTCGACAAGCAGAAACCCTACAGTATTGACAAGATAGCTGCTAGGTCCGGATAATTGGCGAGAGGAGTCCCGCTGGTTATAGGCGATTCACAGTAGATCTCTGCAAGGCTTCTTGAAGTTCCGGTCTTGTCGATAATGCTTCCCACGCCTGTGTGAAGGTGAACCACTGACGTTCTCGCTTGTGGGACTCGGGCCAGTCGTCGAACTCTCCAGTTACTGTGCCTTCAAAGAAGTGGTATCTTGACCGGTCTTTTGTCGATTTTGGTGCACGCTTTTCATCAATGTCACCAAGGTCATAGCTTATCTGAACAGTGATGCCAGCTTCTTCCCAGGCCTCTCGTTCAGCGGCCTCCTGGCAAGTCTCATCTGATTCCCAGCCACCTTTGGGCAGGACCCAGCCTTTGCGACGAGTAGACTGAATCAATAGCACATAATTTTGATCGGAGGTAAGAGGCACGATGCCAGCGACAAGACGTTCACCCTTGGTGTTGTAACCTATATCAGGAATGGCATGTCAGTAAGAAATACCACAAGCGAATGGATAAAACAATGCGGTAGAGAAAGAAATAAATTGCCGCTCAAATATTTGTGGCAAGTCTTGATAGTGGCCATCACACCATGTAAAGGCAACAAATGGAGTTGGGATAGACGACGCCAAGACAATTATGTCTTGCAAACATAGAGGAAGACATATGGTCTCGAATGAATATGCCCAAGCAGAAATTCATGTACTGAGCATGATGTAAAAGACTCACGTTGCTTGCTTCTACCCACTCGTGACTCCATCGAACGGCCACCGCCTGAATCGCCAGAGGCAGAACTCGACATATTAGTGGTAAGTCGGGGCAGCGAGTGACGGGAATTGAGTGTAATGTCGGGATAATTTGGTCGGACGACAACAAGAACAAGGATGGTCGCAAGTCTTGAATAGCGATGATGCGGACACGAAAGCTTCAAGGTCCTCGGAGGTAGCGGAATAGAACGGATGTTCACCCCTGGGTCGAGAAAGAGAGAACCTGCGACGAGCGGGCGGGTGGCTTTCAAAGAGCCTTGAGAGGCATCATTGTCGAACAGTAAGTGAATGGTAGTTAAGATCTGGTGATGATGTGATGGGGAAATCAAGAACAGAAGTGGCCGTGGCCTGCGCCAGTAGGTGCTGGTGCTTGGTTTTTGGTCGGGGAGAGCCCAGACGCTCCAGAGAGCTGGGCTGGCGATGTGATATAAACTGCGAGATGATGGAGGTGTGGGCGCGCACGCGCAAAACGTCCCAAGTTTAGCTCGAAGGGGGCAGCGGACGACTCGGCGGATCTATGTGTCTGGCGGAACCTGGAGGTACGTACTTGCTGAAGCACCCGACTGCACTGTAGGTACGTATGGACGTACAGTAACTTCTGTGCAGAGTGCAGCGAGCGAGGATGGATGGGGGCGTGTAGGTACAGGAAGCACTGGGCACTCGGCGGACAAGCCTTCAACAAGCTAGCGACAGCAAGCAGGGACTGGAGGCGGAGGTAAAAGTTGGATCCCCATCTGCCTGGCCTTGCTTGGTTTCCAACCTATGGAGTATGCGTACCTAGGTAGAGGTAGGTTAGCACCTAGCGTGTCAGAGGTACTGTACAGTACTGTGATGTAGTGCTTGCAGTGGGCTTTAGGCCTAGACAGCTTTCGCTTTGAGCGGGCGGTGGCACCCTGCAATAGTGAGTCGCTGGACCGTGGATGAGAGTGGAACCGAGGGCTTCTCTTTCTCTGGGTCAACCGATGCGAGGCAAACTTTGATGAGAAGAGATACGAAAGGAAGATAGAAATTGGTACGAATTCCTCCTTGTCCAGAGACCGGGTACGTTGAACGATCGACAGTTGACCGTGACCGACTTGTAACAGAAAAGAGGCTTGGCCGGGCCCGTCTTACGCCAGGTCTTTGTAACGATGGCTTCAAGAAGGCTTGTGTAGGACCTTAAATTGATCGTGATGCGGAGAAACTGGCGTAACTATCGTTTCTCATAATCGGTAAACAAGAATCGTCTCTGAGCACCGTGAAAGAGTTTGCCGAGAACATCAACAGTACAGGGTAGGCGTTTGACTGGTGAAGCGATACAGCATTGAGTTACTAAATTTGGCGCCGGCCGAAAGTTCTAAACGAACGTGTTTAAGGAGTTTCTTTTTACAACAGATGTAGGTAAGATAGGTAGGTATAGGTACTAGTTCCATCAGTTTGGGGTTGGGTTTGAAGTGGTTTTGGCTCTAACGAGGGAAGGTGGGAAAAGATTTCTGGCAAGGGAAAGAACGGAGGTCAGACGGAGTTGCCGTTAAAATAGGTAATCTACCTATTCAAACTGACTAACTCCGATTATTTGCACGATAAAATGAAGCAAAAGTGATTATTACAGAAGGAGTCATCGATTTATAGTATGTGTCACAAGAATACCTTATAGCCCAGGTAAGAAGAATAATCAGGGTGGCAGTGGATGTTACTGTGAATCAAAAACGGAAGGGGAAACATTTGAATACTGAAATTTGGTGAGTGGGATATATCGTGTGATAGCATTAGACGTTGGGTACCTATGTTCAGTGTGTCAAATGTATTGTGCTTGGCCTAGTCGAGGGCAGTAGATACACATAGCCATAGAGTACCTGACCGAACGAGTTTCGAATCCTCACAATACGATCATTCGTTGTACAATACAGCAATGCAGTATCATTATTGTTTATTATTACACACCTCAAAAGTGGTATCGAGTTGACATCCATATCAGCACGTGCCTCTACTCGCAGCGTGGGGTCACCCATGGCATTGATATTGGGGATCGATGAAGATACAGGATGCAGCTTCAGACTCGCAACAGTTTTGACTTGGGCCTCTTCTTGATTCACATGCTTACAATGATAGGTTCATCGTTGTCCACAGACCCAAGAGCTCCTACGCTGTAGCACATCAACCCTGACGTACAATGCATGAAGCAGCAGTAACAGTAATAAGTAACAGTTGCACTGCATTAGAAGGGGACATAGGTAAGGTAGGTAGGCAAAGTGAGGGGAGGGGTAGAGAGAATCATCAAGTTATACCCAGGTAGGCAGAGAAAAATGGATTGCGCTTGCACTGACAAGCATCGGATCCATTCGAGGATGGAGCATCGTGAAAGCGAGGCGTGAGCCCTTGATCTTTCTGTCGAAGTCTTAGTGGCAGAAACGTGCATACCGATATACGTACTTTCTTAGCATTTCAAACACAATATTCTTTTTTAGGTAGCTAGACGTCATGTTGGCTAGTCGCTGCTGGATCAAATGTTGCAACGCATATCTAGCCCGTTCCTCTTGTCAAGGACAGTCTTTTTAATCGGTTCTCAACAATAACTTAGTCTACCCACGGATAGAGCAGACTACTTGACCAGTGCCGGCTGAATCGTACCGTCTCTAGCCTGGCAAGCAAGCCTGAGCTCTCCCACAACCAGTTCTCGGAGACGCCACCGAGAAAAGGCCCGCACGTCGGATGATAAAAGATCGGTGTCGTGGTTCTCTCCAGGCGAGGGAAATAAAAAACAAAAAAAGAAACCATCAGAATCTGCAGAGCAATGGACCTGCTATGCAAGAACACACAGCACCAATTTTCGTCCGGCACCTTGATTCGTTGTCTTGGCTCTGGGGCCAGTTGGCTTGAGGCTAGCCCTGTAGGCTTCTTTCTTCCCGTCTCGTCTTATTCGTTACACTCGAGTTTGAGCTGCAGTATGCAAGGAATAATTCGAACATGTAGGTACTTGGCTGTACCTACAGTACTTGGTAGGCTGGGCAGATTGACAACACGGAGGGATTGGCCAACAAGAGCCAGGGCAATATGTAGCTTCCTCCAATCTCCTTCCTCTTCCTCTGTCCAAAACAGATAGGTGCTTAGGTTTGTCAAGATGAGACGAGACAACTTTTATCGAGGTTGGTAACACAAACTCAGCCTTGTACCGAATTTGGTTCCGTAATACTGGAGCAGATTCTGGAGAGACCGGAAGCTTTCCTACTGGGTACGAACCGGGTCTGGAACGATTCCATGTCTTATGCTATCATGAGGAAACTTTTGTAAATCTCAGATGCAGGAAACAACTAGAAACTGGGCGATCGTATTGGTTTCTATTTGTTCCTATTTGCAGGACCACTGACCTAGGTACTAAGGTAGGGTGTTAGTACGCAGCAGCGAGGCTCTGGATTTACACGACAGGAGGAGCTACAACTCAACCCGACGCCTCGTAATACTGAGACTAGTGCAAACAGACGTCACTTGTATAAAAACCATCCCTAAGAAAACTACCTATATATCTAATTATCTATGTGTATTCATCACGAGGGTCTGGTTGTAGGTGAACAGCTGGTTAGGTACCTAGGTATCTCAGAGTCTCGTTAGGCAGCGTAGTAGTCTGTGGAGGACCCCGCCATTAGTTCAGTTCAGTTCAGTTCAGTTCAGGTTGGCAGGTGCACCTCCAGCCGTTGTTGCCTTCCATGGTTGGATCCATTGGACCTGGCGGAGCTGATCTGAGCAATAGTCGATCTCATCAACTTCAATCAAGCTCCGACTTTTCTCTTTCCTTTCCATTCCCATCTTCCTTTGAAAATATCTAATCAACGTCCACTGCTCGTCTCTTGGTCTGCTCTCGAACCATATCGACAGGCATTTATGATGCAACTTTCTGCCAGCCAGGCCTTCGACATCGGAATCTAGCCGTACCGTTAGTACTGCCTTATTCAACCTCAAACCGTTACTCAAGCCTACGAAACGGTCTGGTCTATTTCACGTCATTGCTATCCTACGCCCTTGCCCACCGGGTCCCCTTCAACTTCTTCAACCCCTGTTCTACTACCCTGGTCTAGTCGTCTAAAGTTAGATTCGAAGCCATTCGATTCTGGTCAACTCTGGTCAACTCTGTCGCACATGCGCACACACGATCACCGTCCTTCAGCGTCAATCCCTGGATATCATCCGCAGCCGACCTCTCGTCATCATTCGTGTGCAGCCGAAAGCCAGTCGGGCTAATTTTCAGTTCACCAACCGCCAGACACGACACAACATCCCACGCTCACGCACCTCTCTTTCGTCTGCCTGCTTTGATTCCAAGAGACACGCGATCGCATCTCCCTCGACAAATTCACACGCCCCCTCCATTCTCCAGGTCTCGGGAAACCAAACCGCCCCTCTCTGTCTCCATCTCGTCTGAGCTTGACTTAACAGCCGTACGCGGCAACTAGCTACCTCACACATTCACTTGCCCATCTTGGATAGCACTTAGCGAGCCTCGTGTGTCAACTCACTCTCTAATTTGTCTCAGCTTGAGAAAAAGGTGCGGCGCTCTGTACATACATCCACCACCGTTGCCTTCCGTCGTGAGAATACAAGAGACAAGCACCTTCTCCAGTTGTGCAGCTTCAAGGTCCACGATGGAACCCAATGGCATGCGCATCCCTGGAGATGCGTTGCAGTATGAATATCTTTCGCCAATTGGTGAGTGCTTATTCTCATGTTCTTCCCCAACCGATCGTCCCCGTGGTCAAATGCCGGCTTGTCGTTGGTTGCCGGCGCCTGCGCTTGAGCTCCGCTGCGGCCGGTCCCCGTGGCGCCCCCGTTATCCCCGTCCGGGTCAAGTCGATCCATATCAGTTCCCACTTCACACTTACATACATCCACGTCAATATCGATCCTCAATTTAGGCTGTCGACGGCTTCCACTCCAGCTCTTTACCAGTTGGTCATATTCTCACTGCAGTTCTGCATGTCAATACTCTGCGCTAGGGATCAATACCACCGTCAAAATTGATAGGCGTTGCGCTTACACCTACCTGCCCATGAATCCTTGATGCATTCGTTCAAGTAACAGGCATTATTTTCTTTTACCCCGTGAAGTCATGGGTTTTCTGTAAATTACACGAATGGAGAGCTGTGACCGAACAAACATGCCCGTTGCCGGCTCTCAAGTTCTGTCACCTTCTGCCTCTTGTACGCTCTATTCTCCATCAGCGCAGGCCTATATGACAATAGGCTGGGGCATGAAATTTATCCTCAAATAGGGCTGCAAGGACCCGACCCGACGCTGACATGGTATCATCATTTGATGAGGCTCATCACGAACACTGTCTGAGTGGTTGCGTCTTATGCTATAAGCGTCAAGCGTTGTTCTGCTCGTCTGCTGCTTCCACTTAGACGTGGCCTGTTTTCCTTCCCCTTTCCCCCCACGTATGCTTCATGTTCCAGCGTGACATCCAGTCTGATCACTTACCCCCACGCGATTGCTGTTCACACCTTTCCCTTCAACGAAAGCTGACTATCGTCCAGGATACTCTAAATCATCAAGATGTGGTTATTGTGGAACTCGTGGCAAGAGTCAGTCAAAACGTGAAGTCCCTGCACCTCTCCCATGTTCTTTAATCCCGCCGAGACTGTCTGCACTTACGTCGCGAGGTATCAGAAACGATATTTAGATGCCGTGGAAGATCGCTTCTGACATACCCGAGCCCTTACTCTATCCACCACCGTCAAGTTCTTTCAAGTGACCTCATCCTAGTAACCCGACGCTGACTATTACGTGAGTAACAGGCTACTCTTACTACGCCTCAACATCATCGCTGAGCCCAGGATTCTACCAGACTCTTCTGGACAGATGTTGGAGGCGCTCAGGTACACTCATGTATCGACCCGACCAACGCCGGTCATGCTGCCCTCATTATACTATCCGTCTTGACTCTAGCCAGTTCAAACCGTCTAGAGATCAGCGACAAACCATCAACAGGTTCAACAAGTTTGTTGTGGGGGATTCTTACATGAAGGAAGCTTCCCGACTGTACCCCAAATCGCGTGACGAAGCCAAGAAACGCGACAACCACTTTAAACTTGTCGAAAGAATCCACGAGGCTGAGGATGCGAACGTGAAGAACCCACCTGAGCCTGCACACAAACTTGTTGTGACTTTGGAACATGACGACTTCACTGAGGAGAAGTTTGCTGTTTATGAGAACTACCAGCGGGTAGTACATAAGGATGCACCAAGTGAAATAAGCAAGAGCGGGTTCAGACGTTTTCTTTGCAGCTCGCCTTTGAGAAGGGAGACAATGGTAGCAGCAGATGGACGTGAACGCCGACTGGGTTCTTATCATCACTGTTACAGGCTAGATGGTAAGCTGGTTGCCATCGGTGTTCTCGATCTTTTACCAGACTGTGTAAGCTCAGTCTATTTCCTTTACCACGAGAGCATACACAGGCATGTACCAGGAAAACTCGGTGCTTTGTATGAGATCGCTTTGGCCGTTGAAGAAGGCTATGGTTGGTGGTATCCCGGTTTTTATATACACAGCTGTCCCAAGATGCGATACAAGATCGATTACTCACCACAGTTTGTCCTTGACCCAGACTCATTAGTTTGGGACCCGTTGGATCGAGAGATGCTAGATCTCCTCGACAAAAAGTCATTCGTAAGCCTCTCGCTTGAGAAGAAGCAGGCTACTGGGGAGGACATATCTGCATCCACAGCTCCCAGCGAGCAGGTGAAGATGGGCAACGGTTCTGAAACCAAAGGCTCCGACTCTTCGTTATCTAGCGACGAAGAAGACAGTGATTGGCTTTTCACCTCTGGGATGCCCGGCATACCTCCAATATCCTCGGCAGCTACTTGGGACATGGATCACATCGCCCTAAAGATTGCTCCCAGTGGCCCGTTATATGAAACATCCGATCTTGTTAGTTGGGACGAACGTGGTGTTCAAGAGCATCCAGGACTAAAGGCGACAGTGGCCGAGCTTGTTGCTGCAACTGGTCCGGACTTGATGGACCGGATTTGTCTAGACTTTGCTCCACGACGATAGGGAAAGATGGACGCCTAGGTAGTTAATAAGCATGCCCACTACCGGTTTTTTAAGCTTGTGATCCCACGCCTATGTCAAATCTCTCGGAGTAAATGGTTGTTTAGGAAGAACAGTCTAACCAAATCAATACACAGAACAATGTGAACGTCATTAAGGTATTCAAGATATCTATAAACGTCGTTACTTGTACAGTAAGATGCGCTTCTATGATTGGTGACCAAGCTATCCACACTTTGAAAGGTACCACCCCGCTATCTCCTACCAGTGGTCGACCAGCCCACCACACTTTTTTCTGCTCTATCTTATCATTCACCTCGGTGAGCGACCAGCCTTTTCAACACCAAAAACCTGCGTCATTGCCATTTTCACGTCGCATTCCTCAACTAAGCCACTCGAATCGCTATTGCTATACGGGGACGGGTGTATCGTACTGCATCCATATAGCATCTCCATTGGCTATTCGCCGTCTTCTTCATCACCATGACGTCCCAGCAAAACCTCTTCTCACCCGCAGAACTCGCATATCTGCACCAATCGCTCTCTCTACACCCCCCAATTCGACCCGACGGACGCAGCCCTACCCAGTTCCGCCCCTTGACAGCTGAGACGGGAATCCTTCCTGGCACAAATGGAAGCGCGCGCGTGCATTTTTCGGATGGCACAGAAGCCATTGTAGGAGTCAAAGCTGAGATTGAAAAGACAGGAGGAAGTGAGGAGCAGCAAGATGAACAAGATAGGTCAAGGAATGACTGGCTTGAACTGGCAGTAGAAATCCCGGGACAAAGAGATGATGAAGCTTCGACAGTCTTCTTGGCCGAGATGTTGAGAGAGGCGCTGTTGGCCGACAACGAGTTTGCCAAGAAATTGAGGATCAACAGACGGTTTCACTGGAGACTATACCTAGATGTAAGTTGTTTCACGGCGTGATAAAGAAGGTTTTCCTAATTGATGGCGCAGGTTCTTCTAATATCCCCTCCGCTATCATATCCTCTTCCGCTTCTCTCACTCACAACGCATCTCGCACTCCTAGCTACACGCCTCCCTCGTCTCAAGTCCGAGGGTGACGAAGACCCTATGTTCGATGATGACTGGGAGTCCTCTACATTCCTGTACCCTCGCGATGGTGCTGGCGCACAGGGCTCACGACCACCTATCACATTGCTAGTCGTGGCAATTGGCGACACCACCATTTTCGATCCTGCAAAGGAGGAACTTGCTGTCGCTGAGAGTGCGCTGGCTGTGTCTGTGGCTGAAGTCCGTAAAATCAAGGCAGAGGGTGACATGGACGTTGATAAGAAGGGACGAGAGCTCAAGCTGTTGTCGGTTCGAACTGTTGATCCTCCATCGAGATTGACTCCACCTGGAGTACCGCATATTGCGAACAACTCAGGATCCGCGCAGAAAAGCGATACTCAAACAACCGAAGGCGTTTGGAAGGCACCACTGGGTGGAACCAAGTTTGGAGTCATTGATGGAATAATACAGGCTGTATTGGAGAAGGGCGGTGTCGCAGACGAAGTTCTGGATGGGTTAGAGGGGGTTGAGCTCTCATGATCTCATGTATGGTTATGGTAGGGGTGCAATAGAACACTTCGCAAGGGAGCATTGTATATTCCGCGTCATTTACAACCCATGATGCCCGTACAAAGAGGAGCGTTATCTTACAGCTATATAATACATGAAGAGTTTTCATCGTTATTTTACAGTATTCAGAAGACACCGAACCACTTCTTCTTGGGCTCCTCAACATTGTCCCGGGTCTCAACCTTGGATGCCGGCTCCGCTTCCACAGCAGCCTCCTGCTCGGGCTTGGGCTCCTCTTCACCCTTGCCAAACATGACGGTCACGGGGTCCTTGGTCTCGATTCCATGCATCTTCATAAAGAGGCGGCGCTTGGCGACATCGTCGAGATGGTTGGTACGGTGCTCGTTGGCTTTCATGGCCTTGTCTTTCTCGTGGAGCGTGATTACGTTCTTCCAGGCAACGAAGAAGTGAATGGGATGAGTCCAGAGGTCTGAGATAGGAGGAACGAGCTCCTTATATGGGGAGTTGTAGGCGTAGTTCATGAAGAATGTGAAGATACCAAGGGCAAAGAGGGTTCCCTAATATAAGTTAGCCAGTGGTGCAGTTGCAAGGCGCATTGATAGTGGGTAGACCCAATCAAGCTATAAGGTATGAGCGTACCATGGTGATAAAGGTATGCAGCGTCTTGCTGTGCCAGAAAAAGTGCTCCCATGTTCCCTCGGGGGCCATCATGCCGGGATAGTGCTTCCTGCTCTGGACAGCGACCTCGGAGGCGGTCAGTTCAGGACCGTAGTGTCTGGGCACATTGCCCTTCTTGAGACGAGAGCCATGCGAGGGGGGGTTGAAGCGAGCGGGCTTCTCGAGAACAATTGGTTTGTCCTTTGAGGAAGAGGAGGCGAATCGAATTCGGATGCTGCTCTGAGAAAGTGGGATGCTAATTCCACGCCAGAGAGGGCCCTGAAGAGGGAGCAGGAAGCGGGGGATGACAGCGCGCGACGTCATGTTGTCGATATATACAGATTCAAATGATATACGAATATTCCCTTGTCTTTTCTCCTCCTCTTACAGCTCTAGAGCTTGTTTGTGGTGGTGTCGTGATGCCCTCACGTTTGCCCAAACCCAAACACAGAAGAATCTTTTTTCCGGAGCCGTTACGTTAGGAAAAGAAAGAAACGAGGTCCGGCACGGAGGTCCCACTCCGTCTCTTTGACGGGATATACTAAACCTTTATTGGTATAGTCTATTCTTGGTCTGGGAAAAAGCAGGACTTGACGGATGACCACAGACAGACTCCATCCCAACCAACAGAGGAATCAATTTTTTCGCTTCTCCAGTGGCCCTGGTTGCATCTATAGCGGCCATCATGGGACAAGACGCCCCGGAACAATATCCATCGCCGATGAGGTCCACCTCTGGAGTTGTGATCCGACTTTACCCGGAGCCACAGTTACCAAGTACAGGGGTAATAATGACGGCTTACTTACTCTTGGCCTATGATTGGCTGTAAAGTCTTCAGCCACCTGTGGCTCTCCAAGAGAATGAGCGATTCTTTCCCCAGTGTGTCATGCTGTCATAAAGTTTTATTTTCCTGGCCTGCCTTGGACTTTTTTTTCTCTCTCTTCCTCTTTCCCTTCCACATCCACACTCTCAACCATCAAACGATCTCTTCACGTCTTTGGCTAACGCCCTCTCGTTTTAATTACTACCACCTTTAACCTCTTAATCACAACCCACATTCACAATGGCTGGCGGTAAGTTATTCTTATAGCACAATTCAGCACACTTCCTTGGTTTGCGCCGGATGGCAGTGCATGGCTTTGGCGGGTCAATTGAGCATCGTGAGAAAGATACGCTTCGCCGATACGATTCTACGACTTCAGTTCGTCTGTCACGGGATTTTGGGTTCTAGACAAAGGCATCAATCAATCCTGCAGTGGCTACCTTCAGCCGCATGCCAGCTGACTCTGCTGCCTGCGTCATTTACCTAGAACAGGTTTTCCCACGACCACGATTTGTCGACCAGGACTTACCACCAGTCCGTCCCCCGTCTCCTATCGCAATAGCGATTCTCTCTTCATCTTCTCTTGCTTCCACAACCATTGCCTGCTTCAGCCTCATCAACTCACCCAACCAATCAACTCATGTACTAACTCAACTTTCTCAGGCGATATCAAGAAGGGTGCCAACCTTTTCAAGACCCGATGTGCTCAGTGCCACACCGTTGAGAAGGACGGCGGCAACAAGATCGGACCTGCTCTGCACGGTCTCTGGGGCCGCAAGACCGGCTCCGTTGAGGGCTACTCCTACACCGATGCCAACAAGCAGAAGGGCATTGAGTGGAACGACGACACTCTCTTCGAGTACCTCGAGAACCCCAAGAAGTACATCCCCGGTACCAAGATGGCTTTCGGTGGCCTGAAGAAGCCCAAGGACCGCAACGACCTCATTGCGTAAGTTTCTCTACACCACCTGAGCTGCAGTCAGCAATGGACATCATTCTACTGCAACATCTCTTTTGAGTATGATGCATGGAGATGATGATTCCAAATCTGTCACGCGCTCTGGACACTTTGTGGTTCCACAACAATTACTAACTGCTTCGCAGCTACCTCAAGGATGCTACTGCTTAAGCGACTATAGATCGCGTGTAATGTTACGACTTTCGATAGATGGGAACCGCCAAGGGGCGATTGTACTATAGATTTTACACAGCACTCGTTAAGACATGCCGCGTGCTTGTACTCATTCCCCTCTTTCTTGATGCGTCTTCGTCCGATACACTTTTTTGAGACAAAGAAAGCCCGGCGTTGGATGAGGCGAAACGGGAATGCCATGAACGACTAAATGAAAAGTGTTCGCCTCTGTACATGCAGATATCATGTTTTGTTAAGATTATATTAGAGATTTAAGATTCTCACATTCCCACCTCTTTTACCTCATATTACCATCATACATATGCAACTGCGAACGTCATGATAAGTGTCTGATCTCATTTTCTCAACAGCCAATCTCAGAAGTGTCAATTACAATCACATCTCCTATTTCCTCCCCTCTGATAGCCGAGAGCTCCGTAAAGAAAATGGGTCTTGTGAGTTATAAAAAAAAACGGTCCGTTTTCCAGGAGTGTGCCTTTTTGCAGGTTTATCATGAAAGAGTGAGTGATTGCCGAGCTATTTCCGCAGCTCCATTGCTCCGGACGGCATGTGCGGCACCAGCGGCGATCGGCGGACAGTGCTGTCATGCTCTTTCTTGTTTTGTTCCTTGTCTTAGATTTTGCTACATCCTGGTTTATTTTTGGAGATCTTGCTTTTTACCCCTGACTTGCCATGCGACGGTAACTGACAGTTGGAGAAATTAAGCCACATGCGGTCGGTGGCTGAGTCGGGGTTCGGTGTGCGGTGAAGTGAATGAACTTGCGAGAAGGTTGGCCACCAGGTAACAGAAGAGTTGTCCTCTAAGGCTTAGAGGATCAAAATAAATTAGCATAAGTGTGAGTCTAGGTTAACATAAGGTGGCTAGATTATTTCGTCTCTTATGCCCTACAGCGGCCAATTCTTCTGACACACTGCCATCCACCTGTGTATCATTAGGGGGATTTCGGGATTTCATCACGACTTCCCCATCTTCGCTTCTAGCTTACGGTACGTCTCTGGATTTGTTACGCTTCTATATGTCCTCGAAAGCGCGTATTCCCAGTCCACCTCGTCAATGCCTGCCGATTCGGGCTTCTCAGCCTCTCGCTCGAGTGAACTTTCGGCTGCCTTTTCGTGCAATCCTCCCAAGTCAGCACCGCTGAAATCAGTACAGCGAGGATCGCGTGCTACAGCCTCCAGCTTCTCGAACTCAGCTGGGGTTGCATCTGGGTGATTTGTGCGGTAAATGGCACGTAGAATATCAACCCGTTCGTTGGGGGAGGGAAGATCGAGGAAGAGGCGGACATTGAGGCGACCAGGACGGAGCATAGCAGGGTCAATCATATCTGGGCGGTTGGTTGTGCCAATAACGTACACGCCCGTGCGGTCTTGCACACCGTCAAGCTCGGTGAGAAGGGCGTTGACCACACGAGTGCCAGCATCTGTGGAGGCGTTGTCACGCTTGGGAACAAGAGAATCCATTTCATCAAAGAAGAGAATACATGGGGTAGACGAGCGCGCGCGGTTGAAAAGCTCACGCACAGCGCGTTCTGATTCACCCACGTACTTGTTGAGAAGCTCTGGTCCGTTGATGAGAATGAAACTGGCTTGGGCTTCGTTGGCGACAGCTTGGGCAACAAGTGTCTTTCCACATCCAGGAGGACCCCATAGAAGACAGCCTGCCGGACGACGAAGACCGTGGCGACGGTAACGGTTGGGGTCTCGAATAGGACCGATGATGGACAGCTCGAGTTGCCTACGTGCAGCTTGGAGGGCACCGACTTGATCCCAAGTGATGTTGGGCACAACCGTGAAGCCGTCCTTTCGCAAAGAGGGTACAAAATCTTTGATAGCTTTCTTGAAATCTTCCCGTGTTAAAGGATCATCGAGTGGTGGTTCGAGGAAGGGAGTGGGAGGTTGCGTATCCTCAAGTTCCATGAGGTCCGGGAGTGGTTGATCTGTAGGAAACCTTTCGTTGAGATGTTGCTGATACAGGCCAAGGTCCATGTAGCGCTCCAGCGCCACTTGCTCTGCGAGGGTCAAGACATTGAGGATATCTGCACCGACAAATCCATGTGTTATTTTCGCCAATTCCTTAAAATTGACGTCGTCAGACAGCTTCTTGTCTTTCGTGAGCAGTCTAAGAATGTCTTCACGACCCTCGGCATCTGGTATTCGCATTTGAATTGTGCGCTCAAACAAGCCAGTCCTCAGTATTTCAGGGTCAACATCAGTGATTTGTGACGTCGTAGCCATGGCAAGAATGTGTCTATCCTTATCCTGTTCCGCCTCGATTCGTCGCATCTGCCGTCTGAACTGAACCACGTTTCGGCGCTGACTGTCGCTGTGGCTGCTGCTTCCTGGTTTTGACATGTACCAATCTAATTGCTCAATTAGAACGATGCAAGGGGCCAGCCTCATGGCTTCTTCAACGGCATCGTTAAGGCTTCTTTCCAGGCGCTCAGGATCTTCCAAACATTCAGTAAGTGATACGATCGGAACATCGATCTTTGATGCAAGGAACCTAATCAAGGACCTCTTTCCGGTTCCTGGGGGTCCTGAAAGCAGGATACCCGGCACCTTGCGCATCGCTTGGCATGATTCTGGCCGTTTCAGTAAGGGGTGTGTTTGCTTGCAGAGCTCTACATAGATATCGGACACCCCACCAATCTGCACGGCGTCGGAAGGATGTTCAACCTTGTGGCGGCTCGACTTTTGGGTCTTCTTGATCGGCGTTTTTGTCTGCTTTTCTGCCGGCGCATCGGTATCCGTCAATGCGCCCTTGGGTGTGACAGCACCGTCCTTTGCGCGCTCGTCCCCGTCTTCCTGTACACGGCGTTTCTTTGTAGAGCGTGCCCCTTCGCTTGAATTTTGAGCCGTGGTATCTTGGACAGCTGGCGTGCTGGCTGTCGTAGAATTCTGGTGCCAATGCTTCGTCATTTGCCTGTTGAGAAGAAAACGGTCGTCGTCGGGTTTGGGCGGCTCTTCGAGATCAGCTTCTGAGTCGCTCGAGTCTTGTCCTAGTTCTTCTTTGCGATATTGAAATACACGATCAATTGAATCCTCAAGAGGGCGCTTTTTCTGCCGGCTAAGGCTAGAGTTGGAACCTTTGATGGCTTCGTACACGGCTGTTGCCGTCTTGAAGGGCTTGCCGTCGTTGGTGTCTTCGAGCTTCTTCAAGACTAGGTAGACATCGCGGTCAAGCCCCTTTTGCAATTGGGGCCGCGGCCTCTTGGCCCCAAAGGTCATCTTGACTTTTGGTGCTGTTTTTGGTGGATGAAGAAGCTAGGTTGGGAAGGGATCCTAAAGTAGATGTCATAATTTAGACAACAACCTTAAAAAAAAAAAAAAGAAGCGGAAGGAAAGACGACATTCGCACAGAGTCGCTTCGATTCGCACACAGGGAATCAAGTCACCGAGACCCACTACTAGGTGGGTAACACAAGAAATGTCCTCCAAGGCTTAGACTGCTAAAATAAAGTAACCTAAGCCCCAGTCTAAGCCCGCATAAGGTGATCAAGTTATTTCGTCTTCTATGCTCTTGGCAGCCAATTCTTCTAACACCTTGATATCAGTTAACCAGAGCTCGCAACACCCGGTTCAAGCTTGTTGGACTTATAAATAAAACAAGTCTAACGTGGCAACAAATACAAGATCCCTCGTAAATTGAGAGGCCTGTCAAGAAGCCACAACTAACGCACCTACGTACCTAGGTAGTTAAGTTATCTTTTACAACATGGTGTATTTTATGGGGACTGTGTGCGAATCGCAATGCATTAAAGCAAAATCCGCTGTGTTCTTCACAATTGATAATACGGACTTGTTGCTCTGCGTCTTTGAGTCACATTATCTCAATACTATATCTGGGTATTAACGATTGCCTAGCATCTCGGTGGTTTGAAAATCAAGGTTGACCTATCCCATCCCGGCATGTAAAAGTTCACGGGCTCATCGCAGTAGAAGTCGCCCACAGCAACTGAACTCTTAATTGTCGCCAACACAGTGACTCACTCGCACACAAGGTCATTCATTGTATTAACTGACTCTTACGACAATGAACACGTATTAGCAGCTGCCAAGCTGTACGCAAGGTAGATTCTTCCTCCTTTAACCTTCAACCAATCTGACAGGCGTTTGGGAGATATACGTGTTCTGTCAGTCAAAAGTTAGAGTCAAGGCGGGCCGAAATTAAACGCTTCAGCCGGTATGTTTACTTACATCAGGTTATGTGAAAGCATGAGATCTTTAGTTTTATGTGATCGTCCGTCGTAACTTAGGTACCTACCTACTAGTCTGAGTAGCACTGACTGTCCATCTAAAGGTCGATCTTATCGATAAGACCCTGGACCCCGGTCCCGCGCCGATGACGATACTCCCTCGTGACAATCGCTACCTTATCGTTGAAGTGACATACTAATCCCAACCTCAACCTCAACCTCAATCTTAAACACATCACCATTGTCGCGCAAAGACTCCAATAGTTTCACGACAAGCTCAATTCACAGCCAATCATATAATCTTAATAGTCACAATGGGTGCAAATGGGAGCAAAGTCACAGCCCAGGACAAGTATGTTCTTCCTCCCCCGCGATTGCGCCCGTGACCGCCTGCCAGTTCTCCATTCGACTAACAACTCCCTCATAGAGCCATCCTGGATATGAAGAACCAGCGCGATAGGCTCCATCAGTACCAGCGGAAAATAACAGTTCTTACGGATAAGGAGACCGATATCGCAAAGCAGATGCTGGCAAAGGGCGACAAGAAGCGCGCTCTGTTGGCTCTGCGGCGCAAGAAGTATCAGGAGTCGTTGCTGGCAAAGACGGATGCGCAGCTAGCCCAGCTTGAAAAGTTGACGTCGGATGTCGAGTTTGCGCTTATACAGAAGGATGTTGTGTTTGGGTTGCAGCAGGGTACAAAGGTCCTCAAGGAGATTCATGCCGAGATGGGCGGTATAGAGAACGTGGAAAAATTAATGGGTGAAACAGCGGATGCTATTGCATATCAGCAGGTATGTTGCTACGACTATATCCTTGCATTGTCTTTCCTACTTACACTCCTCAAGGAAGTTAGCGATTTGCTTGGAGGGCGCATGTCGAACCAGGACGAGCAAGAAGTGGAGGACGAGTTGGAAGCTCTCGAAGCCGAACTTACAGGTCCTGCGCCTGCCGGACGACTCCCAGACGTTCCCATCAACGAATTGCCACAGCCAGAGATCGAGGCACAGGCCAAGGCAGAGAAGACAAAACAACCAGCCATGCTTGCAGCATAGATGAACGAACGGCACAGACCAAATATCACTTTGTTCCGAAGCATTTTGAACAAGGAGCATTTGCATTTCATAGAAGATGTTTCTCTAACTTAGACTTGGGCGTATACAGCGGGTACAACGAGGCGTTGCGGCATTTCTGCATTTAGATCCAACATAGTATCTTTGTCATTACTCTATTACTATTCTGTCTATGCGTACTTGTTAATGAGCTTCCCCATGATGGACATTGCGCCTCCTCGATAACCCCCTCCGAAGATCGCAAAATGGTTGAGATGGTGGTATCTGAGATGTGTCAGTCAGGGTATCCATCTAATCGAGGAGGCGTGAACTTACAGCTCATATAGCTTCACTCGGTCTGGCCATTCTTCCACAGGATCGGCCTTTGGTACCAGCTCATGGTACTCTTTCCAGAAGTGGTTGCTGAAACCGCCAAACATGGACATGATACCGAGTTCAAACTCGGAGTGGCCATATACAGCCGAGGGATCATAAACAACCTCCTCGCATCCGCCCTGCCCTCCAATTTGCCCCTTGGAGTGATTTCCACTCCACAAGTCACCATGAATAACGACAGGTTTGATGTTCTTTACGACATCATCTCCAATAAGTCGCGGTACCACCTTTCCAACAATTTTCTCAACAGCTTCTTCAAGCTCAGGATCAGCACCATTGTTACGCACTGCTTGACGAGCGATATGTCTCAGACGGTTGTCAGCATAAAACTCGGCCCATGATTCCCGCCAGGTGTTGTCCTGCTCTGTAGCACCACAGCATGTGGGTACTGGGAATCCAAACATGGGCTTGTCGTAACCTTCTGGAATAGGCGCGGGCGTTGTGTGCATCTGCGCGACCTTTGATGCGAGAGTTCTGCCTGAACCACCTGGGGCTGAAGAGCCCAGATCTAGAAAATCAGTTGCGAGGAAGTGGTGACCCTTGCGCTGGGAGAGAGCGCCATGAGCGTGAGACCGCGGGCAGAAGTTGGGTACTGCATCAGCTATGGCGTTCAGAGAAGCATGTTCACCTGTATCTTGTTAGAGAGGTCATGATATCAGATATAAGTGTAACATACCCTTGAACATGACTTCTGCGTCATCTCCTGTCCCAGTTTTGACGAAGTAATTTACCGGTGTCCCATCCTTCTCAGACGTTATCTTGAATGTAGAGGCAAAACCAGATCCGCCATGAGAGTGCATGGCCGCATTGGCGGGGTCAAGGCCCAATGCCTCGATGATGGCGGGGTCGACTTTGGTATGCGGCATGATTGATGCAGTCTCTAAGAATGAAATGAGAAAATACAAGACGATATTCAGAAACTCTGATTGGGGCAGTTGAGTTGTTGATGATAGTTTGTAGCTGAATTTGGTTGACACTCGGCATTGGATGTCATGGGATAAGATGGGGTGACGTCAAAACTGGGGGATGCCAAATGTGTTAGTAATGCGGAACTACCTACAATAGCTATGCATGGCCAAGTAAAGCATTACGACCTGCTGGTTATACCGTAAGCTCCTTAAAATGGAGACGGAGAGAGTGGACAAGAATAAGACGCGCATGATGTTATGCTTTCATCACTTTTTAGAGTATGTGGATATCATCCAACTGCTACTTATCTTTGCGCAACCTCCGAGGACTGAACTTCATCTATAGTACCTTAGGGAGGGGTCTTTTGAAGGTGAGATCATGATTTAGTGGCCTCGTTTCTCAAAAGGTGGCGCGTATATAACAAAGACAATCTTTTTTGGACGCAAAATGGTGGTTTACTACGGGAGTTCTTGATCTTGATGATCTGATACGCAAGTAAGCTCCCGGCCCGGAGCTGACGCCGGGTGGGGCCGCAAGGTACGGGAGCTAATCCATTATGATCGGTGTTAGAGATCAGTTTCTTGGTCAAACAGGTAGAATCATTATCATATAACTTGTTATCTATGCCAAGTGGATAATACTAGTAGACCTCAAGAATAGAGCCTTATAATAGTTATATCTACTACTCTTTGTAAGCCTAAGTGAATATCTTAATAGACCAATGCAAATTGAGCATGCAGAAAATCTCAAGTTCGTAAATTGAGGTTTAGATATAGATTAGTCTAGACTAAAATCCACTGATAACATATCGATCCAATCCCAATGACATATTCTGTCCTGGATTCCAAGGATCGCTGTATGTATCTTTGAGCTCCGCCTCGGATCCGAACCGCATCGACAAGACTCCACACAAGTGAGTCCACTTCGGCCCCGTAAGATTTTCAGCTGCAATATCCCTTGTACTCTGTATAGGTACCTGAATATCCTTATCCTTGTTGTTTCCGACCGACGCCAGCGGGTATAAGAGAAAAGATTAAAAGTTGAAGCATGAAACTCGCTATTCGTTCCGGTAGTAATTCGTCAAGACCAGGATCAGTCAGTCAATCAAACTGATTGGTCTGTTGGTAGCTTATGATTATTGTTTGATGGGTGTCTCGATGTATGATGAGGCAGCGACAGTTGTGGCGCTACTGAGAGAGGCATTGTCTGAGTTGAATCTCGATGGCCCTGAAGGTCTTGTTTCTGAGGACATGGAGAACGAGGCTGAGTTGTTGGAGTGAGAGCCTCCGTTGAAGCAGGTTGTGCAGGGACACTGAGGGTTATTTGTGAGAGGTGGTGGAGGAGCGCAGTGACGAGCGAACCAGCTCTTGACAGAAGAAGGCATGATGATGAGTGAAGTTAATGTTGACGTTGTGTTGATGTAAAAGTAGAAGTGGTGTATCTTGAAGTGTACTCAAGTACCTCTCTTAGTAGTGAATGAGACTAAAGAACTGAATATTAACCAAAGACAACTTCAAAAAGAAAGAGGGCCCCTTGGGTATTTATGCCCTTTGAGATTCCGACTCGATCCTAATATTTTGCAATAAGCATGTGGACCTGGACCGACTCTAAAGCAAAAAAATAGAAGCCATCCAAGACTTACCCCTGCAATCCAAGAAACCCCCGTATCCCCGTCCCACTTCCCGCAGCCCTTCTCCTGCTCGACACCGAGAGACGTCCGGAAAAGAAGTGGGTTCGGGAATCTGCGATGCACATGGCGATGCCCTCACTTTTTACCGCTTGCTCCAACTCGTTTTATGCCCTTCATTCTTTATTCTTTTCCCCCAGAGCCAAGACTTTTCTGGAACATGGGGTAATAATAATGGCGCACTCTAAAGTCAATAAGGTAGTCTTCCCCTCACCAAAAAATCTCCATTTCCCCGCGTTTTGTTGGAAAAGGGAAAGGGTCTCGTTGACTCTACCAATGGCTTGGAAGGGGGGTAGCATGCAAGGGGACACGTGGATATGCGCGGGAAGCCAAGAGTGGTCTCATTAAAGTTATTTGGCTTGGGAAAGGATTGACACCTTGACAAATAGTTTATTCTTGTTATGCTTTTGGGTGTTTCGATGCTTGTTAGTGATGATGGTGATGGTTGTTTGAAGGCGTTGGCACGTGAGGGAAACGAACGATTAATCTCACGTATTTGTTAAGTAGTATAAGCAGTACAATTGGATTGCTTTCTATCGTAACACTATTGCAGTTCATTGTAATAAAGGCTTGGTTACTGATAGGTTGGCTACTGTGATGTTAGAATACATGACATACCAGTTACACCCAACATCAGTCGATTTATAGCTTTATTATTTACTCCAGGGCAATTCAACTACGTCAACGAATTTTGAGTAATAATGTTTTTGTTGATCACCTCATATGCCATCATTGCTCATAATCTCAGCACTCTTCATGCAGTAATCACGATACTTAGCTCCCATCTACAGATTCCATCTCAGATATATCCAGCTCTTGATCGGTCTTGCGTCGGCATTCGCAAACACATCCATGTCCTCTACCTCTATAACTTGCATTGCATTGCGGCTCTTCCGCAGTGGATCTTGGAAAATGGAACGTCCAACTCGACCAAACATCGGAATGACAACCTATTGGCTCGCCACTTTGCGGCTCAACCCGATTTCGACGACGTCAGGAGAATCTAATGAGAGGTACATGTACATGTTGTTGAAAAATTCTTTCTCTCTTATCAGTCCATGATGGCTGAGAAACGGCATGGGTTGTGGTCCTCTCAGAGGAATAACCGAGGATAAGTAAGATAAGAGGTAGACCTGTTCCAGTTTAATGGTCTGGTCATCATGACTGAATTCTCCTTTCTTTAAGTAGCTTTGTGTTCAACGATGACGTCCAAAGGGGGTTGAGATCTCCAAGTTGAGGCTGACTTGGGTTGTGGCGTGATGATATGCCCAAGAGATCGCCAAGTCCTGCTCCCGATATATGCCTGTCAACTTCACATCTACAATTGTTCCAGCTCCAATCCGACGGAGTTCTGATTAAATGACTTCCAAGGATGTTCATTGAATCATCGTCTGCACTGATTGTAAAGCCAGTCAGCCCATGATATCCACATGAGGCTTCTACGGCTCTGAGACGATGCATGAAATGGGGACCCTTCCATCCGAGATATTGATTAGCCGAGTCTGGACCGAAACATCGAATCGTCTTCATATAGAATACCGCATCGGCCCATTCTATGACTTAAATTCCATCCTATCCATGATAAAGGAGAGAATCCCTGCCTTTCATCGCCACGACTGCTCTCCTACGCTCAAACTTATATACCTACCCATCATCACTCGTCATGATAGGTGATTTACCACCAGTCAAGTGACTCAGGATACGCGGCCAGGCTTCGTTAAACTCATCCTCTCAGATATTTTTAGCTGATGCCCGCCCCTTCGCCCTTCGTTCGACACAGCTCAACTCAGCTCATCAAGTTTGGCTTTTGTTTTCAAGCCCTTCAGCTCCAGAGTCTAATGGAGAATAAGGATCACACAAAGCAAATCAGCAGAACATGGACGCAAAGCTGCAGGGCGTGGATACGCGAAAAATTCATCTTGTTGGAGACCATGTCGCCCGTTCATCCTTTGAACCATCCGTCCTTTCTATCGAACCATTTGGACATATTCGAGAGCATCTGAACTCATACGCCTCAAGAGCAGCGAGCTCTAAGACCGACCGATGCATGCTAAATTAAAAAACAGGAATATCCACCCACATCTCCCACTCTTTCATGAGTGTTTGAATTCCCACTCCCGGTTTTGTTTAGAACCGTAGCCTCTCTGGAGCTCAGTCTCACGTATTGTTATTATATCATATCCTCACCCATGCTCATCTAACACAGGGGGTTGCAATCTTTATTTGCTTAGATTCCGAGGGTGAACTCGACACCGACATCGATGTCACGGGCTACAAACATGTTAGCAATCAGAACTGACAAACATTCAGGGAACTTCAGTGCGACTTACCCATCTTGACGACCTTGGACAGCTGGACAGACTTCTCAGCAGCGGTTTGTAGGTCATCAATGGAGAAGATCTTAAGACCAGAGTCGTTGATGAGCTGGTGAGCCTTCTCAACGTTGGTACCCTGGAGACGGGCAATGATGGGGATCTTGAGGTTCAAGCTCTCGACGGTCTTGATAAGACCAGTGGCGATGGCGTCACATCGGACGATACCACCGAAGATGTTGACGAAGATAGCGGTGACCTTGGCGTCGCTGGTGATGAGCTCGAAAGCCTCCTTGATGGCGGCGGGAGTGGCACCACCACCAACGTCGAGGAAGTTGGCGGGCTGACCACCGTTCAGCTTGATGATGTCCATGGTGGCCATGGCAAGACCGGCACCGTTGACGAGGCAGCCGATATCACCGTCAAGCTTGATGAAGTTGAGGTTGGACTCAGCGGCGCGGACCTCATCGGGATCCTCCTGGGTGGTGTCGCGCCACTCAAAGACCTCCTTCTGTCGGAAGTCGGCGTTGTCGTCGAAACCGAACTTGGCGTCCATGCAGAGAACCTGGTGGTCAGAGGTCTCAGACAGGGGGTTGATCTCGATCTGGGTAGAGTCCTTCTCGCGGAAGATCTTGTAGAGCTTCTGGATGGTGTCCTTGGCCTCCTCAATGCACTGCTCGCTGAAGCCGAGCTTGGTAGCGATCTCACGGGCAGTCTCGTCAGTGACTCCGACGTTGATGTCGATGTAGTTGGTGTTGATAGCGTCAGGGGTCTCCTTGGCGACGGTCTCAATGTCCATACCACCCTGGGAAGAAGAAACAATGACGGGGCACTGGTTCTGGCGGTCCATGAGGATGGCGAGGTAGAACTCACGACGAGCAAACTTGCGCTCGCAAATGTAGACAGAGTTGCAAAGACGGCCGCCAGCACCCGTCTGCTTGGTAACAAGGTTGTGGCCGATCATCTGCTGAGCGAACATCTCAGCCTCGTGGGGAGAGTAGATGACACGGACACCGCCCTTGAGACCGTTGTCGAAGGTACCCTTTCCTCGGCCACCAGCAAGGACCTGAGCCTTGATAACCATATCATCGTTGCCAATCTTCTCAGCGATCTCCTTGGCCTCCTTGGCGGACTTTGCGACGGAACCCTTGGGGACACCAATACCGTACTGTTGAAGTGATTCGTGGTTAGCAACTTTGTTGATAAGATCGTGATAATGGCGGGCCCATTATTTTTTTCGCCTTTTTGTCTCTCGTTCGCAGTATCGACGATCGCTAAAAAGGGGACTTGTGTAGATAAAACCTTACCTGTCGGAGGAGGTCGGCAGAGAGGTACTCGTGAATGCTAAGAGCTCGTCGTTGTTGGACGCCAGGGAAGCGAGCGGCAGGAGCAGCAAACTGAAAGGAGACACAGAATTAGCAACAGTTTTTATGGATTGAAGCCAAGACAAGCTTGGTTTGATAGATAAAAAGTTACCTTTGAGGCGTTGAGGGCCGAAGCCACAGCGCGACTGCGGCCGAGCTTGAACATTGTGAATATGGTAAGGAGGGGAGAGGGGAGTATGAGGGGATTCAAGATTGAGGATAGGGAGGATACGGGTATGGGGGGGAGAAGTAAACTTGTATCGTTCGTCACAGGAGGTAGAAAAAGAGGTTTTCGGATGACGAGAAGCTAAGGTACGCTACGCTGCCGTATCAAATCAGGACCGCCAGACAGACCACACTGACCAGGGCCTATCCCGTCTGTTCTGTGGTGGTTGAGATCCACTCTTTTGTTTTTGGGCACGGGATTTGTCGGGCTAATTTTTGGAGGTGCAGGTTCAACTTTGTCTAGCAGCTACGGAAAAAGACATTCACCGAATTTCAGTTCAAACTGGAGCATGACGAAACGTCAGGTTCTTTATTGTTGGTTAGGTAAAGCCTTTTTTAACCGTTGAGAATAATGAAGTTAATTAGCTTGACTTATCTTTCTCTCAGTTACACAAAGTCTTGACCGGCTCACTCAAAACACAGCCGTATCCATGCTCATACGTCTCACGTATAACATGACATAAAACACTCACCTTCTGTTCCCGCGACCTCATCAGTCACACATCCTAATCTTCGGTGACCATGATCCAGTTCAGGCCTCTGACCTCTTGTCTCAGGGCTTTACAGCTCCACTGTTTGACTAACCGCCAAACCTATTCGAGTCATAATACCCCGGCACAAGACCACCGAAACATGGTAAATCGGTGATGCAAATCCGCCTCGGAAGTGGTCTTGGACTTCCAAGGTGAAGTAACGAATTAAATCAGTTTCTGCGTCTTGATTTTGGTGCTCAATCGTCTCCGGGTTTCGGCTACAATAGGCATGTTCGCTGTGTCGTTGACCGAGTATTTCCCCCACATGGAGAAGGACATCCAGTAAGTCGAACCCAATGATAGACAATACGGGACTTTATTTCATCAAGGTTCGTCTGACTACAAACTTCATGATTATCCAGATCATCGCATCACCCAGTCTTTGCTCCTATTCATAGACCATATCATCTCAACATCATATGAACCCCCCAAATGGAGTCCCAATCACCTTGCCCTTCTCATCCCACCTCACTCCCTCACCCTTCAAAAGCTTCCTCTTCTCATCAAGCGTGATGCCCTCTCCATCCTTAGGCCACTTGCCTTTGAACCCGCCCAATGCACCACCTGTAGCGACAACACGATGGCACGGTACCTCTGGCGCGAACGGATTTCGACGTAGCGCGTTACCAACTGCTCGCGGGGAAGACTTGAGATGAGCAGCCATGATGCCATATGTTGAGACACTGCCCCTGGGGATCTGGCATAAGAGCGACCATACTTGCTTCTCAAATGTTGTACGGGTAGACGATTCGATGAGTGCGAGCTGAGGTGCCATAGTTGAGGTAAAATCGGTGGTGGTAGGTGACGTTTCCTTTTTAATCTTTGAAGACTTTACTTTGCGGTCCTCTTGAGGCTCCTCAAGGGGTCTCTTGGTGACTGTCACCATTGCCATGTAATAGAGGACTGTATTGGGTCACTGTCAATAGTGAGCTCCGAGGTGTGAGATGCGTCAGGTAAGTTCAAATGGCCGTAGGTTTGTAAGTTTGCAGTGTGATTCAATCACAAAGTCGAAACAAGAAGATGTCTAGAAATATAGTCACAAATACAGGCGCGACAGTCGAAGGGCGCGCTCGACGCCAACATCTAAAGCAACACATATCACGAGATCATGTGATCTTCCACGAACCATCATCCTCTTACACATTGATATGAGCTTTTCAAATAGTACGCTGGATAAGATGAACCAATTCATATCTGGGTATATCTACACTTGTGACTTCCTTAGATTCATTTTGATAAGGCCATAAGAATTACTCGGTGAAACTTCAATTTGTGTTCTAGAGGTTTGCCGAGTCTGGTACACTATGTGCCGTACCATCCTCGTGATACAAAAGTACGAATTCATAAGACAGCTAACTTGAATGGTATCAAGTTGTAACAGGATGCCATTATGTGCGAAGCTTCCAGGGCAGAAATACCACATCTTCCCAAGATCTAATGAAGCACATCGGAATCCTTTATTACAGTCACAGAGTTGGGTAGCACGGTATGACATGGGAGTCAAGTTTGTATCACCAATATTAATGTTATGAGTTTGACAAGTAGCATGTACCTCAGTCATTTCTCCATGACATATATCTTTGATTCCATACCCAAAAAGCACAATGGTATATATAAGTATAATGTGTTTTCTCAAAACAAAGGGAGATGATGCCTCTCTCCAGTCTAACCCAACGCCGATGATTATGCCGATTCGAGGTACTGGCTTTCATGCCTTCCGCCCGCCGATTTCGTGCTGCTCATTGATAAGCTCCCAACATTGCCCTGCTCGTCACAGGATTGTCCTGTTGTCTATTCCCGCTAATGTGCAAACGTCAAGCATGTTTCTCTTGGCCCATTTCATAGCCAAGCATGTATGCCGTCGTTTCGTTAATTGTGGTATTTTGGTTTCGTGATATGCTGATGCCGATGCTGATGCGGTGACCAAAAGATGAACTGGTTATACCATGAAAGATTCTCCACAACCACATTCCTCTTCTGAAAGTAAACATTAGTATCGTGTTGAAACTACTGGACGAAACAACAACTTACTGATATTAGGGTTCTTGAACACGAAGCGCTGGTTGAGCTTGTCCTCGACATAGTCCATTTCGCTTCCAATAATGCTGAAAAGAGCCTTGCTGTCAATTAAGACCTGGACACCATCCTGCTCAACCGTTTCGTCGAAAGCGCCAGGCTTGTCAACGTATTCGAGATGATACGCCAAACCACTGCATCCTCGGTTCCGCACGCCGACCTTGATGAGTTTCGGCTCAGGCTGATCTAGCAGCTCTCTTAGTTGTTCCACCGCAGAGGGCGTCAACTTCATGGCAGCCTTACGCGGACGTAGCTTAGATCGTGGCCGAGCGGCTTTCGGCTTCTGAGCTTCCTTCTCGTCTAGCTTCGGAGCTGATGCCGAGGTGGCGGGAACGTCATTCTGCGGTGTTGTCTTTGTGATCGCAGCTTCTTGCTGCTTTGGCGGTTGGGGATGCTGAGGCTGTTGAGGAGGCGGGCGAGTCTCGTGGACTTTGGGTAGAGGATCAGGTTGCGTTATCGATGTTTCGGGAACGTCGTCGTTTCTGGGAGGCGTAGAGGTGTGGGTGGGAAGAGTGTAGGAGTGGTAGCTAACAGCAAGAGGCCTCGAGGTTGAGAATTGCCTCACGGGAAGCGAAACAGGAGAGCATCCTCGTCGCAGGACGAGTCTGGCTACGGATCTTGAAGTAAACATGGTTGGCGCATGTGGTTGTGGAAGTGAGGTGAGGTGAAGTGAAAGGAAAGACAAGCGTTTAGTGACTGACTATGATTTCAAACCCAAACCCACACCCGGCTCCTCGGTGCTAAAAGGCGATTGAACCCGGAATCCGCTGGTACGTCAGGGTGGCGCCCCGATCTTGTCCGAGCCAATCAGACCGACAGAATTTGTCAGGTTCACGTGATGACCATGTAATGTAAGGCCATTCAAGCATCATGGTACAGTATTGGAGGAATCATGACATTGGATGGCATGAGAAAGAAATTATTCTCTCTGGTTCATTTTAATAAAGGAAACTTAATCGCCTCTATCCTTTGTCGCAGCCGTGATCTGGAATGACTCTACACTTGGCTTAATCTGGCATACGGCTATGTGCCTTGCTTTACTTTCGTGATAGGCTCTGAAGTCAGGTCATCAAGGTTTATAATGCAGCACAAAATGAATGTCATCCTTCATCAAGGCCGATCTTCCATAAGTTCTTTCACCGTTTGTACTCGCGGTCATGTGCAGCAGTTGGTCGGGTCATCATTGTGGCTTACACACAGCTTACAGCAGGTTTATGATGTGCAACATTTGCCAGATTCTTCAAGTCCATTCTGTTTCTGCTATCATGACAACAAAGAAAGTCGACTTCGTAAATCATGAATACACGCCTGTTCTGTCAGAGACGTCAAAGTATCACCCTTTCTCTGTGAGCTTATCAATTCATCACGAGTGTCGCAACAAAAGGATTTATTTACAATCCAGTACAAGATGTAAGTGAGTAATCGGGTGATCATGACTACTGAAGGTCTCAGAATATGTCATGATACCAGGTAACATAGATTGGTGGTCATGCAGGGTCTAGGAGTGGAAAAGTCACAGCCAGATCAATTGCAAGTGATAACGGGACATGCGATACTAATCTACAATCAGGACGATGGAGAAGGTGCTCCATCTCGATATCTATAACCCACTGTAATCGTGCCATTGCGGAGGTGCAACAACCGGCCGCCTTTATCTTGATCATCATGTGTACTGCAAGATAGGCACAGATAACCTTGAAGGATTGACCTGGTTCAATAAGTGGCAGCTGGCAGAAGCCAAGATCAACTTGGACATGCATGTTTCGAACAATCGGTAACGACAATGGACAATCACTAACCGCTGGGGAAAAGGGCAAGACGGGCATTGTAGTATCATAGTATCCGCTTGGGCGAAACGTTACATGCGGGTGTAAATTAACTGGGTACGGTCGGAGCTTTAGAGGAGACAGCGATAGCTTGGCTTGACTGGGCTGGACTGGACTGGCCGCAGCCTCAGAGCTAGGATAGAACTAGACTGAGAAACTTAGGTTATCGTGATAAATAAAAAAGTAATATCGGAGTGTTACGAGAATAAGAAGGCAGTGCCGGGAATTACGGGCCCGTCTTAGGGGGGAAGAGTGGCCAGAAAACAACTCAGAGAATTATCGTGCCGTAGGTAGGTGGCATGAACAATAGGTATGGATGAGAGGCACAGTAGGTGTTGTGACCTATATATGTAATTCTCGTAACCGGCCGTGCATCTTCGTATTGGACCGATCGATATCTTACTTTTAAGAGGGAACAGGCGAGATGCAAGAAAATCATCCGTTTCGTTCTCTGCTGTAGGGTCTCGAGATTTGGGACCAGACCACCAATCACGTAGCCTAATATTCGGGCCTTTCCCCTGGAAGAGCTCTAAAAATGACCTCCAGCTCCAGCTGGGGTTTAACGGTAGGGCGGGCCCGAGCAGCAGGAACCCCAATCAGCTAAAAATGTCTATCGCCTCAATCTGCAGCATTGCATGAGACCAATATCAAAAGAGGTTGATAACCTGCATAATCGGATTACCTTGATTACCTTGAGCTTAGACAGTATTGGAAATGCGATGAATGACCTCAAGCTGCAGGAAATTACTGTACCAGCCCTCATGTATCCCACTCCAAGCAAATGTAGCAGCACCTCGTTCGTTACTGTAGCATCCATACAGAGTCCCAGTCCTTTCTTCTTGGGACGTTCCGAAGCTAAATTTACTTGAACGTTACCATTTAGGAGCCTGCTAGTCTTGTTCGCGAGCGGACGTTACCGTTGGAGGGGCGCCACTGAAGTCTGATGCTGCGAACAGCCTCTCATCAACGAGGATTGTTACCCCAGGATAAAGAGGCTTTTTGAGGGTTTGGAATCTGGGGATGAAAAAGACGTTTAGATTCGGTAGGCATTGGATTAGTGATGACTCTATACAAACGAAAGATGCATCTCCAAGTGGCACTTGGTCTTGCTTGGTCCCGGCCTTGGCCTTGGTCGGCACTTACTCCCGTTGTCCAACTCAGTTACATCTCGGCCGAGAGAGTCGTTGAATAACCGTTTGACCAAGCCAAGTACACGATATCTTTGATAATCATATGCAATCATTGTGTAAAAAAAATACTCAGCTCCTCGATACTCACAACTACTGTATCTACAAAAAGACGCTCTCACTTACTACGTAGTACCTCGAGCGATAGTTTTATCAAGACAACTCTTAGTCTAGTTACTCTTGACAAAGCGCCACTGTCCTGAAGCGTAAGCAGATCGACATCCTATTGTTGCATCCAACCCCCCTGTAAGTTACCCGCACCACCAGTACTGTACTGTACCATACTGTACTGTACCCTTACAGCTCCTCCCCCATCCATCTCCATATCTCCATGTCTCCAGTCTCCAGTCTCCAGTCTCCAGTCTCCAGTCTCCATCTCATCCACCCACCATCCGACTTTTGATCTCACGAGCTCAGACCCCTGAACGTTCCAATTCAGTCCAACTCTTCGCCTTCTCGTGATAAACTTGATAGGGAAAAAAGGGCAATCAAAACAGGGGTGGTTTATTTTTGGGGAACTCGACGATTTGTCGTGTGTCTTGATTGGATCTCTCCATCTTTTCCTCTCGCCTGGCTCCAAACTACTTTAATTCTGCGACATCCGTCCACTTGGACAATCTTTCTTTACTATCCATCATATTCATTCATCGTTTTGTCTTTGATTGGTTTTCTATCGCTTCAGATACCACTCTGGCATACATTGGGGTATTGATCCTCGGTCACTTCAACTTCACATCATACACACAATGTCTACACACGAAAAGGATAACAACGTCGCTCAGGCGTCTTCGGAAACTGCAGACTCAGATGCTCCCGCTCCCGGCTTCCGTCCCAAAGGATGGATGTACAAGACCCTTCGCCTCGGCCGGCTAGAGCTCTGGTACGCCTCGCCCAAAGTCCAGCTCTTCATGGTCTCAATTGTCTGCTTCTTGTGTCCCGGCATGTTCAACGCCCTGACAGGTCTCGGTGGCGGTGGTCAGGTCTCCAACGAGGCCCAGGATCATGCCAATACTGCTCTTTACAGCACTTTTGCTGTTGTCGGTTTCTTTGCTGGAACTTTCGCTAACAGGCTGGGACTGAGGTTGACACTATCAATTGGTGGCCTTGGATACTGTGTCTATGCTGCTTCATTCTTGTGCTACTCGCATACCCAGAACATGCCTTTCGTTGTCTTTGCGGGTGCTCTGCTCGGTGTTTGCGCTGGGCTGTTGTGGGCTGCTCAAGGCTCTATCATGATGTCGTATCCTCCCGAACAGAGCAAGGGACGATACATCTCTTGGTTCTGGGTTATCTTCAACATGGGTGCAGTTATTGGTTCTCTGGTAAGTTTCACCCAGATGGTTTCCTTATCAAGTTTTACTAACAAGAATCCCAGATCCCTCTCGCTCAAAACATCAACAAAAAAGCAGGCCCCGTATCCGATGGAACGTACGCTGCCTTCATTGCCCTCATGGCTATCGGTGCTATCCTCGCCCTCATGATTTGTGACGCCGACAAGATCGTCCGCGAGGACAACACAAAGGTCATCGTCATGAAGAACCCTTCCTGGAGCACAGAAATCAAGGGCCTCTGGGAGACCCTCTATGATGCCCCATGGGTCGTCCTCCTCTTCCCCATGTTCTTCTCCTCCAACATCTTCTATACCTACCAGAACGTCAACATGAACCTCGCCCAGTTCAACGTCCGCACTCGTGCTCTCAACAACTTGCTCTACTGGCTTGCTCAGATCTTCGGTGCTCTCATCATCGGTTACGCCCTTGACATCTCCAGCATTCGTCGCAGTGTCCGTGCGAAAATCTCGCTCGTCGTCCTATTCCTTTTGACCTTCGCTATCTGGGGAGGCGGCTACGCTTGGCAAAAGGATCAGCGACCTCGCGAGATCGCCATGAACCCCGCCAATGAAGACGACAAGGTTGACTGGGACGACGGTGCCAAGCGATTCGTTGCCCCTATGATTCTCTACTTTTTCTACGGCTTCTTCGATGCTGCTTGGCAAACCTGCATCTACTGGTACATGGGCGCACTCTCCAACTCTGGCCGCAAGACAGCCAACTTCGCTGGTAAGTTTCGTACTTCTTTCATTCTCATTCCTCTGAAGCAGGTCACTAACTGGGCTTTTAGGTTTCTACAAGGGTATTCAGTCCGCTGGCGCTGCCATCTTCTGGCGTATGGATGGTATTGGCAAGCCATTCGATACCATCTTTGCCGCAACATGGGCCTGCCTCGGCGCGTCGCTTGTCATCGCCGCTCCGGTGATCTTTATGAAGATTCAGGACTCTATCTCTATGGAGGAGGATCTCAAGTTCAGCGATGAGAAGATCGAAGACGTTGTGGTCGCCCCTACGAATAAAAAGACTGCAGACATCGAATCGTAAACCACCAAAAGTTCAAACATATATATAAGCAAACTTAAATTAATATTCATCGTTTTGGGCGTTTTGATGGTACATATGGTCATACGAATAAGCCATAATATAGCTAGCCACAGGAGGTAGGCATTGGCTTTTGACGGTTTATGGCATTGTATGAGATAGTTGTTTTATGAGACCTCATAATTATCCTTGGGAATCTAATACAATGGCATTGGCAGCTAGTTCTTTATTAGTCAATTCTATAGCGGCAATCACAATGATTCAAGCCATACACGATCCATATCTATACAGAGCCTATTTCTCTTACTGGGTTTCCGTGTGCATACTCGGCATACAAAATGCATTAGCAATAAAGTCACATTTGCAGGGAATCGGTTTCAAGGACAATGAATCCTCATTCTTCTTTTTGTTCTTCCTATTCTATTGCAGAATACATCCTTTTGTCTTTCTTTTCCGTCCACCTCCTGTCCTGTTTCACCAGACTCCTTTCCCAGAAGTACAACAACGTTTAAAAAAGAAACGTAGGCGGCAGGCCTTCCTTGATCATACAATAAGAATCAAATCTACTCGTCCTCGCACATGCGAGCCAAACAGTTTCGACCCTCCGTCATTGAGAATACATTAAAAAGAACCCGAAAATCAATAGGCAGCCCACGAATCCTTTCCATCGTTGCTAGCCGTTTCCGAATGCACCTATGCCGTAAAGGTTTTTAGTTTTCCATGCCCTGTCCGTTCTTCGCCCGAAGAGAATAATACAGGGATGCAAAAAAAAAAAAAGGAAGTGAAAGAAGGTTTAGAAGTAAAAGGTATAAATGCGAACTGTTTCGTCATGAAGCTGTAGCCTGAAAGTTGTCGAAGGCCAAAAAATGATCGCGGCGTTTGAATTCAAACTTGATAATTGCTTCAAGTCTCGAAGGACTGAGCGTTCGCGTTTCGTGATAAAATTCCCGATCTAGCTCCACCCGCGGGAACTGATGTGAATACCGTAAAGCATAAATGTGAGACCCAAATGTAGATAACGCCGTTGTGCTGATGGATATAGAGGTCATAAGGAACATGACGATGTTTCCCATCTGCTGATAAAGTTCAAACAAAATGGGGGGTATCAAAGATGAAGTAGTTACTGATGGGAGGTAATATGTGCGTGTGGTGATGGTACTGGTAAATTGTGGTAGTCCGATAGGTCGAAACGAAGGACAATAAATCCTTATATGTGGGTAGGTGTAGGTGTTGAAGTACCCCGGTCGCGAGAAATCCAGCTGAACAGATCAGCACGGCTACCTCCGACGCCAACGATAGAAGCAGCTGATGATTCAACGGTAGGTCGGTTGGCAGTTTCGCGAGGCTCCAGAAGGAGACTCTTGCGATAGTATGTAACTTGGACATTGGCGTTGCCCTCCTCGCTGTCACGAAGGTGGCTGATTTGAGAAGACATCCAGTCCTGCATGTCAGGCACCTCGGTAAGTCGATAAGGAATCTGGAACCGCTGTAGCTCCCCAATGATCTTGGCTGTACGAGTGTGCTTGTCAAAGTTCACGACGGTGATACCACCAGCGCCATCTTCCTCAGACTCAGGACCGAGGCACATCTGCTTGGTAGCAGGGTTGCCAATGTCGACAAATGTCAAATCGGTCAGGTACATTCCAAGGAAGGGCAAGCAGGGAGGGACGTGGTCGTGAAGTCTGGTTCGCAAGACCTTGTTGTTCTGGGAAGGCTCAACGAGATCTTGGAGGTTTTGGAGCATGTCCTTTCGCTTTGTGGAAATGGCGTCCCAAGTCTTCCGAAGACGGCTGATGGTGCTGCTGTTGAGGCTACAGATGATGGCCATAAGCCCATCGTAGTTGTGAAGCTCGAGACACTGGTGTGCGATCTTGATCCATTGCTTGATGACCTGCGCCCGCTTCTTGACCTCTTGCTGCTGAAGAATGGTCTCGGCGACGAGGTTTGACAGATCAGTGGACAAAGACGACATGGCCTTGACGTTAGGAGCATCGACTCCACCATTCTTCATCCACTGGGAAGCCAAGAGCTCCTCTGGAAGGATAGAGGAGAAGATGTTCATTTGCTTGATAGTCAATTGGCGAGCCAGCTCGAGAGCATCGAAATCGAGAATACTAGGCTGAGCATTACCCATCTTAAAAGAAGTGAGCAAGGCGAGCTGACCCTTGGTGATAGCAGGGATAGGCAATGGTGTGTCAGCGGGGACGTATGAAGCAACAGAGGTGTTGGTCTTGCCCATGGATGAGACAAGTCGGGGCACTAAAGAACCCTCACCAGAGACGCGCTGAGCGAGCTCAAAAAGACGTCTTCCAGCAGAAGGCAGTGAGGAAGCCAGCTTAAATTCGGCAAAGGGCATGATCAAATCGAGAGCATTGCGGTCGGTCTCATCCCTCCAATGGGATTCGAGCCAGCCCTTGAAAGCATTGTATACTCTCAAGCGGACAGGTCCAGCCACATGAGGGGAGTCATTAACATAGTCGTACCGTTCAATAAGCGCCTCGGCAAATCGGACTGGTGTACAGAAAAGGCGGAAGGTGAGGTAGAAGGTAGAAACGAACATGGCATCAGGGGTAGATTCGTGAGTGGTCAGACGCTCGACAAGAGCTGGTAGTGAGCCACCAGTGACCTGACCCTCCTTGTTGAACATGAGTTCGTGAGCAAATGTCTTCTCCATAAGCCTCGACTCGACGTCGACTTCCTCCATTTGCGACGAACTTCCGCCATTGCTTAGGTTTGACAGGGAGGGCTGCTTCTGAGGAGCAAGAGTGTGGTCAGGCGTAGTGGCTCGAGTTGATGACTGCGAGACAATGCTGACTTCAGAGTCGCGGCTAAGGTAAGTGGCACTGCTGCCAGCACTGGACGCAACCATACTGTCAAAGCGAGAAGACGAGTTGAAGTCGCTGTCATGGTTATCGACAGGACTGTATTCCTCGTTTGCCAGAATAGCAGTAGAAAGCTTGGGGAGAGGAGGAAGCGAGGGTCGGAGTGAGGAAATAGAGGATGCAACGCTCGAGACATTGTCATCTACGACTGAAGAGCGTCGAGAGGAGCTAGGTGATTGATGAATGGTCTGTTCATCAGTAGGTGTCGTCACCTGGGGGACCTCGGGGAGGGGCTTGTCAATTGCGACAACAGTGAGGCGTCGTGAGGCAGGGTTTGACGAGTTTGAAGTTCGGTTCGAGCCGGCGATGCTGGCAGTATCGGGTACATTGGGCTCTGAAACGGACGGTGTTCTAGCTCGCTCCTCCGAGTCAATGTCCAAAATACTCAGGTCAATACCAAGGCTGCTAGTCTCAAGCTCGAATTCAAAATCGCCGATGCGTTCGATGGCTGACTTTGCCTTGGCAACACAGTCGCCAGCGGCTCGAACGCAGCCTGTAGCGGATGCAAGAAGCATTGTGTTGTCGTGGGGCATAATCAAATCGGCATCTTCAGAGGTCGCACTGACAAGGGTATCGCGGCCAGAAAAGACGAGATCTTGGATTCGTGCAAACATAGTGGACCGAGCTCGGGCGAGAGCCTCTGAGCTTGAGTTAATGTGGTCATAGACCCCGTCAACTACTGCAAGCAATTCCCCACCGGATAGTGCAGACTGACGGATGGCAGAAGCTAGTTCGGGGCGCGACTGGGATTGGAGATGCAGGCGACCGATGAATGAACCCAGGTGGGACAGAAAAGTATCGTGACTGCGGTTGAGACGTTCAGTGACAAGGTGATGAGCTCGCGACACTGATGAAGGCCCAGCGAGAGAGACTCTGTGAGAGATGGTGGCAGACAGGCGGTGTGCTTGGGCAAGGCTTCCTTGAGATAATCTATGCGAGCTCGGGCCAGTACGAGAGCTGAGTGATGATAGTCGTTTCGTGAAAATAGAAGTCGAGGTTTGGGTGGTCTCACTCGACTCAGAAGCAGCGACACTAGCGGCAGCCTGAGAATCAGTGTCAATGGGGCTTCGTTGGCTTTGTTCATCGAAAGTTGATTGATCAGCTGGTGGTGTTGGAGGCACGCATGATTCTTCGAGAACTGTATCCATAACAGTAACGGCTGCAGGTGCACGTGCCCTCCGATCCTCCTCAAGAACGTCGAAGAAACGAACGCCCTTTGTTACAATTCTAAAAGCTTTAAGAATCATCTCGTCGATTATGTCATTTACATCTTCCACGGGAGTGATTTCGAGACGCTGTGTTTCTTGTAAACGCTTAGCAGTCTTGACTAGTGATGAGAGCTCTGATAGAAGAGACTTGCGGCACTTGCGCAAGCTATCGCTCCTTTGAATGAATAGGGACTCTCTGTTGAGGCAGTTTGTTCGTTCCTGAGCATCGTGTTAGAAGACTAGATTAATGAGTTGGATATTGATTGAGCTTACCAACAAGAATCGAACACCTGCAATGATGCCCTTCATGAACTCCTGGTTACCAAAGATCTCCTTATCATTGACGGATGTGCTTCTAAGCAGATCCCAGAAGTTCAAAAGAGCCTTCAGCAGGTTGCACATATCGTCAGGCTCATAGGCCTCGCAATAGTTGGTCGGTAGCCATCCTCGGGCACCAGAGATAAGTAATGTACCGTCAGCCCATCCATTGGTATGGATAGAGTGCACTAACACAACATCGCCCTCGTTAAGAGGCAACGTCACACTCGAGTCGGTCATAACATAGCTGGGGTTAAAAGGATAAAAGGCTCGCAGGAAGTTGTGAAAGACCGGAGGAGGAGTATACTGAGGTGAAGGAGCGGGTGAAAGGTCCTCCTGCGAGCCATTGGGAGTAGCGGGTGGTGTCATTTGTGATTGTGAGTAGAGGCTGGTGTCGTTCTCCAAGGTCGATGAAGCATCTCCAGATGAATCGTTTCGAGATTTGGCGATAGATAGAGGGGCCACCTGGAGACTGGCTCGCATTGGTTGGTTTCTCAGCATTGCGTGCGATTGCCGCTGACAATCGATGTCGACGTTCAGATCATCGAGGGACGCTTCGACCGGCTGGTTTGCGCGACCACTCGAACCGAGGACCGATCCGACTCTTTTCTATCCGTTCTTTTCGAGTTCCTGGTCTTTTCTGTAATCAATTTGTATCTGGATATCCAAGAGAAATGCGTGCAGGTTCAAAGTTGGTTTGCTTTGATGTCGATGTCGGTGCCAATCAATGGTGTAAGTCGTGATGATGTTCGGGTCAACGTCGATGGAATCGCACCGCAGCAACAAGAAATCGAGGGAAGGAAAATCGGTTGGCTGGGGAAAAGAGGAAGAATGTCAGTCGGTCAAGTCATGTAAGTCACCTGGGAGGAGATTGAGTTGATTGTTGTGGGAAAGAACAGAAATGGAATGAAGGGAGACTGAATGAAGCGGGCTGGACGAGTTGTCAAGGAATGCTCAAGATCGCAGGGGGACCTGCTCCGCTGCAAGGCGTAGGAGGGAAGGAGACGTTGGAGGGGCGAACGTTGAGTGTGGGGAGAGCCCAGGTCCTATGGACGGGACGGGATGGAACTTGCAGAAGGGAACCACTGGACCAAGCCCTCCAAAAGCAATGGAGCCCCCATAAACTGTTAGAAAGTGATGGCCTGGGACTGCACCATCAACTGCTGCATATCCCCAAGCTCTCCATCTAACAGTCTTGGTAATGGATGTTTGTCATATATCATACAACAAGACCGTCTTTTCTCTCGTCTCTCCTCGTATCATGTCAGATCAGGTCAAGCCAGGCCGACAAAGACGCAAACCCGCTCCTTTCGCCTGAAGCGTGCATGCGGCACGATCCGCCCATGTGCATAGATATATAGCCATAGCTTGCGATGATGCACCTATTGATGGATGCTTGCTTGCCTGCCTGTGCCTGTGCCTTGCTGCGGACAACATACGGTACCTGCGTACCCAACCAACTGTAATGTGGGGAAAGAAAAAAAGATAGTGAAACGAGACAACGGTGCGGTGTAATAGACAATTGCTTTTCATCTGCAACTTCTACTTGTTGCTTTCTTTTCCTGTAGCTTACCTTGTTGAATCCAATCCAATCCAATCCAGTTCAGTTCGATTCGTCAATTGGCCAATCGCAATTAATCTTCGCGTTCGTCGGTTGATGTATCGTCCTCCGGTTGAGACTTGTGAGTCAGGTCATTCGTCGACTTTCCGAGCTGACCAAGAGTTGATGGAATGAAGTGGTTGAGACGGAGAAGCAGGGGTGGCTTGGAGTGTCGTGCTCGGGGCAGTGAGTGAGAGAGTGAGAGAGAGATAGCTCGGTATCAAATTAGGTGATGACGAATTATACGGCTGTGTCGGAGGATTCGTCGAATGTGCTGTCCAAAAGCAATAGTAGAAGCGATACGTGAAATGTGAATACCGTAAACCGAGCCCAAGCACACTAACATGAACAATGAGAAGAGAGTAAGTAAACGATAAACCAATGTAAAAGGTCCAGTCGAGTCAAAGGTCGAGGAAGAAGAGATGGGAACAAGACGTCTGGGGAATGCGGTGGTATTATCACCTTAACCCAGTCGGTCCCTTCCATGTATGGGACGGTGCAGTACGGTAGTGACTCTAGTTTGGGTCTCTAGACGGGACTCTCTTCTCTCGGTTCCTGGGCCTGGTGGCCACACCACACCCACGTCTTTCGTCAGTGAAGTGGGGACGTCTCTCTTTTGTCGGTTCAGGGGGCCCCGGTCTGTCCCAAGTGGGAGTTCCAAGTTCCAGGGGGTGGAGGAGATAGCGTACGGGTCGGAGTGGGTTTTGGTGTTGAGGGTGCCGTGCCAGGCCAGGGCAAGGTCGGCGGGAAGATAACCCCACGCCCCCATGGAAATCCAAGCTTAGGTCCCTAGTCCAACTGAGCAGGGGGCGAAGACCTCTCAAGGTAACAATCACAATCAGTCACTGAAGGAGAGTACAGTAAAATAGTGAGAGGTGAGAAGGGGGAATATACGAGTGGCGCTGTGCTGGAAGTACATACGGGACAGATTGTGCCCGGTCTCAGCGGGGCTTCAGTCCTCAACCTAACCTCCAAACTTCATCAACTGATTTTACCATGCCCAAGGTACCTACCGGAGAGAATAGTGGAGTCGGGTTCTTTTTTTCCTCTCTCTTACCAGGGGCTTGGGGGCCTCTCGACTGAACGAGAGAGAACATCTGAGCTAAAGGCTAACTGTCCATTCGTATCCCCTGTTGTCTGGGCAGCTAAAAATGCTTCTGAACCGATGTCAAGGGCCCGGTGATCCGGCAGGTGAGCTTGACTTTTAGCAAGGTCCCAAACAATCTTTTAACGTCTAAGGGCGAAAGAAGGTAACCATACGGCGAGAGAGAGGGACAGGACAAATGGACCCCTTGCCAATGGATGCATAGTGAATTCTAACTCGAGTAATAGGCGGTGGTCAAGCCGGGGTGTGTTTGTTACCTACTTAAACAGCCCTCGTGAATCATCAAGACCATCAATCACGAAGGGAGAAATTTAGATGAAACTGCGTGTACGAATACCGTACCTCTTGGATTCAATTAGAGTCGTCACATCATCTAGCATCATACTCAACGCTGGTTCGTATCCTACCCTGGCCAGATGGCGCTATGAAATAAATATCCATGATAAAAAATAAAAATAAAAATAAAACCTGTAATCTTTTGTCGCAAAGTAAAAATCCGATAACCCTGAACAAACTTCCACCCAGCTACTGTCGAATAAGGTAACGTTGGATATCAACGGCCTCGGTCCCACTCCACAAGTTCTCTCTCCTCCCTCCTGCATTGCATAGGTAGGTTGTCTGTGCATATCGTATCGTATCTTGTCGCGTTGTGTCCAACTCGTCAGTGGAATGGCTGAGCTCGGAGGAGAAAAGAGGAGAGGAGCCTTAGTACAAGACTACAGTACAAACGATGATGCAGGAATGCCCACATCACGGAACGATTCTCTTCATGACGGAGTGGTCCCGAGTCAGAGGAAGCCCAGAGCATTCATCACACGAACTATTACCAGCTTCATTTTCTAGTCTAGGGTGATGACTTCTCGGATTGGATGCCACCGTGTCGCGGTCAAGTAATATGCATTTCTTCCCAGTCTACCTACATACACGGCTACGAATACTGTAGTATTATTAGCCATAAAATAATAACGAAACACGTATGACATTATCCCGAACCTGAATCAAAGCCATAAACTCTTTGGTCACGATCCCAACCTTGTTGGAGGCCTATCATTCATGCTAAGTGTATCTCTACGCGAAATATCGTCAGTCATCGTCGTCAGAGACCCGAAAAGTCTGGGAAGGCGTGCTGATCACTTCCAGTGCCGGGTAGGTTACGATAATACCAGACAGAGTGACAGGCTGCTTCGAAACTCTCGGCAAAGGGGGCAATTCAGTTTCAATGGCAGCGGCGCAAAGGGCGCTGACACGGGAAATAGCCCAAGAACTATCCCTTGGGATTGCGGTTTCTGATGCTGTCTTGTGCCTCCTCTAGCAGACTTAGTCGAGCCCTAGTTTGCTGTTCCTGAGCAGGTCTGCAGGCGATATGCAACATGTGCGAGCCAATGCATTCTCCTGCGTCTCGCTTCAGCACCACAATGGAGCTATGGATCGTCTAGCTTGCCTACCGACTCAGCAATTGCCGTAACGACTCAATGAAGATTTCCGTGGAGCTATCTCAATCCCCTTTTGGATCGTCAACGAAGGTGTTTCGTTCTGGAGCCACGAGACCCTCTCAGCGAGATCTAAGCTACTGCTGTCACCGACTCCCCGCGAACGCGCTGATAGCACAGCTTGGGCCACGCAATAAGTCAGAAAGCCTGGGCTGGACCCTGCTTTTGATGACATGCCCTAAAACGACCAAACAATTGATCTGACAACCTACTCCATATTCTCGCCATAAACAGGCGCTCTGGCCAGTTGCTGGTGTTGTTCGCGCCATATGATGGCTCAGTGACAGTAAAGATACCTAGGTAGGCAGTGACTACTCCAGACCAATTATCGTATTGTATTGGACGTTCCCGTCTGCAAGCAAACCCAGTATCCGTAAATATCTGGCCCTCCAAGATTTCCCCATCTTTCTACCCAACTTGGATCGTCATTCACACCTCGTGACTCCATCCGCGCCGTCGAACATCTAGATTCCACCAAACGCACCCGGATTGCTTCACCTCGAGAGCCGGCTCCAAATTAGTCTGCCACTCGGCGCACAAGTTGGGCAAGACGGCGCCCTCTTAGCTCCACGATGGCGTAGGACGATACGCGCTGGTAGACGTTGCGCCCCTTTATTCTGTTCTTCTAGAGCTATGTTATTTCCCAGGAACTCGGTCTCACTTCATCACCGTGCTGAAGGCTGAAGGGGCTGGGTTTGCTTGCTCAGCTCAGCTCACGGCGTAGCCTCTCGCAAAATTCGATCTGCCTTTTCTGTCATGCTCTCGTCATCCGCTAGCTGCTGATCGTTTTGACGGGAAAAGAAAAGTAAAAAGAAAAAGAAAGAAGAAAATCAGGGTTCTCGCTAGGGTGCGACAGAAGCAACCAAGACTAACATGATCACCCCATAGTGATCTGAACCGTGAGTGCATTGAGTGCATTTAGAACTCCTTCTACAAATCGTTCGACTTGCGTCCTGACAATACTGTTGTTTGAGGCGGCGCCATTGCAGTAATAGTTGTTCTCGATCTGGCGTTTCGAATATGGCTCTGAATCGAATGCGTTGCAATCCTCCGCAGAGAAGGGTAAACCGCACGATGTGGCGTCTGGCGTTGATGTTTTGCCATTAATTCATTGACGCAGATCTCTATCCATCTCCTGAAATGCAGGGTCCATGACGAAAGGACGGGGCAAGGACTCAGGGAGGGGCTTCTAGATTCTGTAAATGTCATTGTCAAATTTACGTATCTAGGTCAAGCACGAATGGAAAGTGCGCGCGGGCCTACACTACACTTTCTGTCAAATCTCACCAGCAAGTTTGCTAGTGCTAGTCATTTGAATCAATCAATGGCAGGCACCTCCTGGCGCCTGCCTTGCAACTCCTCCACTAAGTTATCGACTTAAGCCTCACTTTCACTTCCTTCTCGCTCGGACTTTTTGCTCCCACAACAACAATGGGCTATCAACTGGTTGAATTGACTCGACTCACCCTCTTGAAGCATCACCATGACACGACCTGTGCTCGATTGCTTCATCCAATATTACCTCCGCAAAATGTTTCTTTTCTCTCGCAGTCAATAGCTGAGCTGAGCATAGATCGACATAGGACCCTGATCCTTACCAATGCTTTCGAACGGGCCGACACGAATGATTGTCGCATCGCCTTCAAGACTATTACGTACAGTATAGTACAGTCCCTCTCAATACAATCACTTTATCATTGCTTTTTCTTCTGATCATCTTCGCGACTCTGCAGGTCAAAGACTTTTGGAAGTTGGACCCTCATCTTCACGCTAAAGATTGGCTAGTGACATCAACCCCCTTTCGAACGTTCTGACAGGGACCGGCTGATTTTCAAGGTCGTTGCCATTGCTAGAACTGCCAGGCCAGGGGGGGGCGACCTGGTCCCTGACACCTGGCCCCAACGTTGCTTCCGCGAAGCCTCCCCGGTACCAACGACGGCTTTGCCCCTGTCTATACCCGACCCTGTTATACCGCCTAATCGTCTTGTTTGCAGATTGCAACTGTGCTGAGATCAGTCATCAACTAACGATATGTCGTTGTTAATCACGGCTCACGGCATTTCCACCAATACACGCACACTATTGGCTTGCGGTTGTGCACTGTTCTTCCAACACTCCAAAGTCAGCCTTACCTTCAGACTTCTCAGCCTCACCTACGCGTTTTATTAGACATTTCCGGCCCAAAACCTCCACAATCGTTGATGTTTTCGAAGCGTAGCGTTTATACCAGACAAAAAGCTATACACATCTCGGCCAGGAGAACATGACATCGATGCCGCCCTCGGTCATTCGCAACGCATAGTGCGTCTTGGTCTACATAATATACTGCCATATGTTGAGGCCTCGCCCTGGCCTGGCCGCTGTGGTTTATCAATTCGGGGTGTAGCATGGCTTCGATTTGATATATGCTACACGACATGCAGCTAGAATGCTAACTCCACGGCAACCAACCTGGACACAGTACACCTGCTCTATAATCTCGTTCTTCTGATGAATAGAACGAACTCTGAATGAGGCGTATGTTCTATATATCGAGACTTCGCGAATCCTTCATCACTAGTTTATAAATACAATCTGGAGCATTCAATTTCACATCAAACCCCACTCCACCAAACGAACACTGCAGCCAGACGTTACGTTATGATTGGTCTTGCATTTTGCCAGTGTCCTTCTGCTGACCGATGAAAGAACTCCATAGACTCTTGATATCATCGGGTACCCTTGGCCTACTGATTTCGCCGGGTCTCAGTTTCAAAATCTGGTGGTTCAGTCTACACGAAATACACCACCGAAAACCGAAAACCCATTACTTTCCCCAGTCAGTCACTGTGGTTTCTCCATGCTTGCTAAAACACCAACAGGGGGGATTCCAGGAATCAGCAGTTAGCTCACCCCAGCTCCTGCAACTCGACGTAAATCGACGTCCGCATGTCTCCTTGCAGAAGGTCGAGATCACGTTACCACCATCTACTGCTTATGGCCGAGGCCAAGTCCATATGTATCACCAACGCGCATATGTTTGCTTGAGAGTCATTTGTTGGCTGATTGTGCAAGGAGTGCAAGACTAGCATTGTTTAAAGGCAGTTTGCTTCGAACAAGCCACTAACAAGGATTCTACCCGGGAAATGTCCCCACTCAACCTAGCCTGCCTTCAACCTGTGCCCAGCCAACAGTCTCATCGTTATTGCCGGGCTCTTTTACAGCATGTTGTAACACTGCGTCATTTGCATTGGTCTTCGCTATTCGCGAAGTGCGATCGATACTGTCGTTTCTCAACGATGACACACCAACCAAAGGTTACTTATTCGAAGCCCATGGCTGCTTGTTGATACGTTCCTGAAGAACGGTTCCACAGCGCTGCATGTTTGTGCATATCTCGTGTATCATTGCGGAGTCGAATATGCACGTCCAAAGCTACTGCGAAAGACTTTTCAGACCGGCTAACTATGTACTGTAATGAACCATCAAGCTTAATTCTCTTTTCACTATTCGGGTGAGCTCAGAGTTACCGGACCACCGGAACAGTAAAGGCGCTCCGTATCCGCTTGTGTAGATCTGGGTCCGCATGTAACGGTAGAAACGCCGCTGCTAATACATGCTTCCAATCTAGGATCTGGGATTAGCACCGGGGTTGGTAGGATCCGAGCTGTTTTATGCCCTCATCGTTGTTTGAGGGAGTCTCTCTTATCATATTCAGCTGGAACTAAGGGAATTGGTCCTTCGGCCACCCTGGGATGATCGGTGATCAGTTGTTACAAGTGCTTCATCAAGAATGACAAACGGACCGTGTCAACAGCGGACGGACTGTTCAATCCGTTACTTTTGCATCTGTACGGAGTACATGCAATGGGAGAATGAGAGTTTGCTAGTGACGGTTCACCAAATGAGCTAGATACAAAACGCTTTGGACGCTCCCGTTTCTCACCTCTCAACGCAGGGAATACGGACGAAGCTTTGCGCTAGTTACCGACTCCCACGCTGATCGACAATATTTTGTTTGCTACGATAAAGAAAAGTACGACAACCAGTTACGGTATGATGGTTTCGTGTCATACCGGGCCGCTTTCCATACATACACGAGCAAAGAATTAGTCCGCTTACATGCCGATTTCGAACCGGGATAGTCATGCCCCCACACAAAGGTGACTCCACTGAAGAGACAAAGCAAAAGCAGGAACTGTTCAAGCTTGAAATACTACGGTACGTCATAACATTTGGTGCATCAGACTAACACTGAGAGATGCTCAGCTAGGTGTAGACATGTCTTGACGTCGCTTGTCTGTCTGCTGGATGGACACTTAGATTTAACAAGCTGAGGGTGAGGCTTAAAAGGTCAAGTCTATTTTCTGATCTTTTTTGTATGCACCAGAGAAATCCAGACTCGACACCATGCTCTGATTTGTTGCGTGGTGCTTGGGAAGCTTAGGCCCGGGGCGGCCGGCCGGACACGATCTATGTGGCTGCAAGATGAGAGCAGATTGATGTTCGGTCACCAACAAGGTGAACCAACTCGGGGGTGTGAATGGAAGCTGCGCTGGTACTATGGCCGTGCAAAGCTGGCGAAGCAGAGCAGAGCAACGCAACGCAACATAACTAACACTGCAGGACCTGGAGTTTGCTTACTATACCCATGCAGGCAGCGTCTTAGCTCGTTGTAGCGCGCCATCTTAGAAACGGATTGCCAATCTAGAGAACGGGAAACACGCCCATTGGATATATATGGTGATGGTACCTGAAACTCGAAGGCGCCGCCCGTGGCGTCAGATCGTCAATCTGCTAATGGAATTTGCCATTTTTTAGAGCCCTGCTGTCTGTGGACCTACTATGTATACGATCAGCAAAATCACTTGTAACTATCGTATGCATCTCAGCAATGCCCAACACGGGTTTGCTCCTGCTCGAACGATGTGTTTGCCGCTTCTCAACTATTTGCTTGATCTGCGGAATGGCAGCGTAGCATTGCAGATTTGGGAACACAAGCAACTCGATTCTTGACATGTCAAGCCGTGCACAAACCTCGAAAAGGACCGTGCCAGTCTCAAGTAAAGAAACACTTCGGGAGATAATCAGAAGCACGACTGCGCACTGGTAATGGGACTAGCACGGCATTTGCCCGTCCGGGCAAATATTGGTATACCGACCTACACCCTCAGCACCAGGAACCTGGTATGGTTGATTGCTTTTTGGAGCCGCCTCTAAGACATCGTGAGATTTATCCGCGCGCTGGTGCGGTTTGAACTCCCAAGACACGGGCGGCCGGGGAACGGATCCTAGAGCCGCTAAACAGGGCCGGTCACGGTGATCAAGGGCCTAGGATTGGGCCAAACGGTTGCGGCTCGATATTTCTTCATTAAATGGCTCTTCATGGTTCCGCACACTACCGTTTCTTATGTTCTTTTGTCGAGAACTCATCGATCCACTTGCTGGGATTGTGTGCTGAATACTGATACTCCAACATACAGACCCAAGTTTGTCGTTGTGGATGCCCTGTCGGCTTTAGGGACCGTGTGAGGCTATTCTATTCTTTCACTGTCTGTGATATCGAAAAATTAATACCGATGTTAAGCTCAGTGCCAATCACTGTCGGGGCATTTGCGCGAGTTATCCACTGAGACAGCGGAGGAACAAGCATCCAGGGCAATACAGGGCTGATAATACCGAGGAGTGTTTCTGTTCAACTGCCGAAATAGACTCGGACCTCGGGCGGCATGTTGTTGTGATCGACAGTCTAAACAATGCTCGCCGCTCGTCTTTCCGTACCTAGATACCAAGGAAGCGGAATTTGCGCCGTGACAAGATGAAGCTTTGACTGCATCGGTACGATCCAGGCCGTGCAACTGAACTCTATCAGCCATCAAAAACTCTCGCACTGACAGTTCCTGAGATTAGATGGACAGTCTTAAAACAGTATGAACAGACCGAGTCTGCTTTGGGCATGGCTTGAGCACCTTGAGGTGAGCATCTACGACAACAAAGTGTAAGTCTAGGATGAACGGCGGACAAAACTGTGAACTTATTCAACCAGTCATCTACTAACTTGGAGTACGACAACGAAGTTTCGAGAGACGGCCAAGAAGCTGCTTTCCCCCCTTCCTCCTCCTCCTCCTCCTCCTCCTACGTGCGTCCAGCATTGGCGGCGCAAGCATGCTCTGCATAGGCTACTGCACGATGTTCGGATCTTGCAAGGCCTATCATGAGCAAATGTCAGCTCGTTATTCCGAAACTTGGTGATTCCAGAGGATACAATCTTCACCGAGCGGAACCGTGATATATGCTTCCGCCAGCATTGCAGGGTTGGAAATATTGGCTGAAAGAAGTGGACACAACACAGGCGACGTTACGGTAATCGAAACTTTGTTATATCGTTATCGTTTAATTGCTAATTTGAAACCCAGACCACCAAACGTCCACTGAAGACTTCTCTAGTTGACCATATTTGGGTCCTAAACCGCCGACAACAGGCATTCTTCTTGCAATTGGCAAAGGTCAGCGGCTACAGTGACCATTGCCAGACTTGTGGTCTTTGTCAAAATCGTAGGCTATATCACCAGCCTCACTATCCGTACAACGAGAAGCTCTGGTGCATGGAGGCTACTTTCAAGCGCTTTGGGTTGTTCACGGTTGCATTATTGCAAGCATTTCTTGAAAGGAAAGAGGGACATGAACGTCCGGTGATGATCGCCTGCTTACTACATGTCCTTGAGTATGAGGGAGCTCTGTATTACGAAGACTAATTGTCGTATTTGATGATGAGTCGCTAACAACAGGCCCGATAGGCGACGACAGTGAGATGATCTGGAGGCCAACCGAACAAAACATCATCATTATCATGGCCTGGTTCTTAGAATTTCTAGAAAATATTTTGGACACCGTCACAACCGCCCAGGATCAAGGTTCAACGCAGAAGAGGAGCAGCATAATTGCACCAATACAACGTCGGTCGCTAGGAAAAGGATGGTAAATGAACAAGGATGCTTGACTGCCCGTTGCATCGCGTTCTGCACGCGGGGTATTATTAATGATTATCTCTTACAACAACGCACCTACCAACCCAACATGAGAGCGCGGACCTTGTAGCTATGATTACGTTTAACGGTTTCGCATTCAGATGCAGGATCTGTATCCGTATTGCCTTGGATATGGACATCGGCGCGTTAGGCGCGGCTTCAGTCATGGAATCAGAGGCTGTTGGCGCTAGCCTGAGAAACCATTGGTAGGTAATTAACTAACTAACTTACAGCGCGCATTCGGTCGGGTTCCTGCATTGATGTGAGTGAGATGCACATGCAGTGCAGGGGAATTGTCACATCCCAACGCCACTAATTGAGCTACAGGCTACCCACCATGGATGTCTTGTTAATCAATTAATGGCAGTAAGCACCCATGATGTGACCGATCGACAGAGAAGAGGGAAGAGAGCGAGCTGAGGTGGTATTTTCCCCATACGATGGATGGAGACTGGAATGGCCTCAATAAGGGTTTCCTTGCATTGCATCGCGTCGCGTCGTATCTGATCCTGGGCTGATGGATGGGTCTCTGATCATTTCCTCCATCGAAACAGCCTGTATCAGCACTTCGAACTGAACAAGCTGTCCTTCGTTTCAAGTGCAAAATCACGTCATTTGATACATACTGGAAGCATCATCCTTGAGAAGCACATGTCAAGTGACAGACGTCTCGTCGGTGTGGAGCTGAAGCATGGCATAATGCAATTGATATACGCCGAGCAATTGAGGATCTGCAGATCAAGATCAATTAAGAATTGCGGAGGCAAACGTGATGAGGCCATATAGAATGTACGTCTTGTCACACTGCCTGCATTGGTGTTGCATAACCATATCACACGATTGATCGGCTTGCATCGTAATGCTGACTGCGATCAGGTAGCTTATCGACACGCTGTCAGGGCTCAACAAGGCTCACATATCAGTTCTTTCTTGTCGTGCACGCACGGCTCGCTGTGTGATATATCAGAAACACTCACAGGCCAGGTCTTGGCTTCGTATGTACGGATATGCTTAAGTTATTTTGCTGCATGGGTCACTGAATTCAAGACAGGTAGAGACTGCAGACCTGCCGGCGCTAGCAACGCCTCATCTTCACCGTTACAGGCGAGTCCGCCCTAGGAGGGATTGGGATTGTGACAAGGTAACTAACACGAAGCGAGGCGAGACGACAAAACGAGACAATAAGCTCTTCCCTCGACTCCTCAGATGGAGAGTTGGTCAGGTCAACAACGCCTTGTCTATACCACTCAACTTAACCTTGCAGAAATGGTAGACTGAGTATGATCGCGATGTGACGGCCTTGTTAGCCATCTGTACCACCCAGTCTTGCTTGTCAACGGTGAGGCATGTCCTTGCTCACGGTTGAATTGCTACGAATCCTTCAATCTGTTGTCTTGTTTCTCTCATGTTGTTCTCTTTCCTTTCCTTTCTTTTCTTTTGCTTGGGTACTTAGTGGACCTGTCAAAGTTGACGGGTATCTATCCGTTGACCGGGGGGACCATTTTCAGCCAAATGACCGCACCATCTTTGGTATAGTTCCTCTCGGCCCACAAACTACAACCGTCTCGACCGCTATCCCATGCTACCTTGACGAGGGGAGGGGTTGAACAAGAAAGATTTTAACAGGAAAGCTGTTGCCTGGCAATCATTCATTTAATCTACGCGTACGGAGTACCCCGGTTACATACGTACTTGATGATCGGCCTTACAAAACCCTCGAATGGGGAACAATGCCCTGGAGTTAAAGTACCTAGGGCACAGTAGATCGCCCAAACGGGGCCACTTGATTACACGTTTTGGGTAGATTGGGTTGGATTGGGCTCTAAGAGTCCCTGGACTTTGAAGACCTTTTGAACTTGGCGACGGTGACAGTGACAGTGATGGAGGGAACCCTTTCTGCATAGAGATTGAAATGGTATGGGTATGAATGTTCATCAAACCAACCTTTGTTCATGTTACATCAAAATCTGACTTCGGCCGAGAGCATGGCCGACAATGAAAGAAAGAGATTGGTTTCACATTAACTTTACATCTGATCAAACAGACGAGATGAAGCAGTAAGACTTTCGGGAACAATGTCCCCGAGGATTTGGCTTGGCTTGTGGCTCTGGGCTAAGCATGGGAGCCTCGTCTCGTCACCGTGTTGTCGGAATTCTCAGGCCAAGCGAATGAGAAAACATGAGAGGTGATAGTGATACACGCCACGCCCTTCCTTCGGAACCGGAACCAAGACTTTCCAGTAACAGGGGATACGACGGTGTTCCCGGTGACTAGATACCTATTGTAGTAGACAGGATACTACTCTACTGTTACGATGTCATGTTGGAACATGTTAGTCGCATCGCTAAGTCTTGTCAGTTTAACAAGCGTTGCGACCTGCCCATCTCAAAGTTGACTCAGCGCATTACTGAGGCCAAACAATGTTGCAGCCGCCCACGTGGTTGTGCTGCACACCCTTGTCTCCTGTCAAATGGTTCTTAAAGAAACTTAGTGGGACGTTGGCGTTGCGGGACGGTAGGTTCATTGTTTGGTTCGTGCGGTGAGACTGTCTCTCGCCTCAACGGTGACTCGACGGATATCCTCTGTTATGAAGATGATCGTTTGACGTTGCTGTACTTGGTCATCTTTCGGCAGATCACGCATAGAACACCATCATCGACTCGCTATTGTACGTAACTTGGTTCAGGTCACACGACACATACCAGCACATGCTCATATCTACCGAGGTAACGCTATCTCGGCCATTTAGTAACCATTCATTGACCAGGCATATACCACAACCCTCAAGTTTACTAGCGATTTGCTATCTTGAAGTGGCTAGTTTGATGAGGCTCAGACTTGAACAAAGCTTCAAAACCCACGATGCTACTCAAAGGGCAATTATGTTTCATGTTGCATTCACTATCTTGCTCCATAGGGCCGGGTTAACCGAAACTCTTTTCAATGCTATCTAATAAGACTGTCAAGATGTTGAAATGAATCATGAACAATCTATTTACCGGGACATCAGCCTTGCGACAGCTAAGCATGATGAAAAGAATACTCTTTTGAGAATGGCACGAAGCGGTCAATACATACATGTGGATCTTATAATAGCTATACGAGATGATCTGGGCTTTGGCGAGACGGCAGATGACGGAACTACCGAGACATGGTTACGTGGTTCGTGGTGCTATGCCCATAGATCTCTGAACTCAGGTCTTGGCCTCTGACAGACTGCCGGGGAAAGGTAGAATGCTATCAGATTAGAAGTGAGATTCTTCACAAGACAGGTAATGGTAGGGCAGCCTCACCGATCACACGAAGAGCGTATGTAGTCACCAAATTTATATCGCGAAAAGTCTCATCATGTCATTAGACCACTCAGCTACCAGATCTATCGTTCAACCATGATACGCACGTCACCGACTGCTGCCCTCGCCATCTTCTTGAGCAGCGTTCTCTCATCTGCCTCTCTGTAACGTTCCCATGAGTCCAAGCCCTCCTTGGCCTGAATACTCAAAGTCTCATATCCCTGACGGATGACCTCTGTGACCTCCTGCGTTGTCAAAAGACTGGGCTTGCGACGGTTCCCACCACCCTCCGATAGCATCTGGTTGTAGTGCGCGCTGACGTTGATAAGAGTATCAATGGAGTTGGTGTTGCGGTTAGCCAAGCGATAATTCTCCTTGAATTTGGTGAGAACCTCGCCCGATTCGACGACCTTGTAAAAGAGATCATCGTAGTCGGCAGGTGTAGGGAGGAAGGCTTCGCCAGCCGACAGGGAGAGGGCGATAAGATTAACGACGTGATCGAGGAGGGTGTCAATGTGCGGCAGGTCCTTAAGATCCGATGTGTATGTGGCGAGGAAGCGAACAATAGAAAGCAGAGACCGGAAGAACTCAGGCCAGTGGTACTCCAGGCGTGTGCGTGTGCGAGATAGATACGAGATGATGCGGAGCATGATTCCGAAGCAAAGTGTGTAGAGGCTAACATCGAGCCGGCGACGAAGATTGTGGTTTACGGCATCGATCATGGTGTCGAGGATGGATATGGCGAGGACTCGCTCGCCTTTGACAAGAGGAAGGTAAGGTTGGCGCTGACGGCACAGACGTACTGCCACACGAGATTCATCGCTGCAAATGCGCTTGCAAATTGTAGGATCTTCGATAAGGAGGCGGAAAACCATGAGGTTAAGATGAGCGTAGTAGGTGGCTCGGGGCGAGAGGTAGGCGTGTTGGAGGAGGTATGAGGTGAGTGAGAGGTAGCTAGCAATAGGTTGCTCAGCGCCTGGTTCTGGTGCTAGTGTCACCAAGTTGAAGCAGAAGAGCTTGTTGGCATGAGTAAAATCATATGTCGCTAGTAGAATAGCAGCTTCTTCCTCCGGTCTATCATGGCGTTAGTCGAGTTGTGAAACGTTGAAGACTTAATAAACTTACAGCTTGGTGAAGAGAGCCTTGGCTGTCTCGACATCGTACACTGGGTTCTTCACAGGTTTTGGTCCGGGAGCAATCGCGCCAAGTCCAATCATGTTAAGGGTAGCGCTGAAGGTCCAGCCTTCAGGAAGATCATCCTGAATAGTGATATATCGAGATCTAACGGTTTGGCAAGCTTGTCCCACGGCGCCGACTATCTTCTGAATGACAGCCTCGTTGACAAAGTCATTTAGTCGTTGTTGGTAGGGGTTCTGGAACTCGAATTTGTTGTAGTTGGCTAGTAGGCCTAGCAATGTGAATGGTTGGAGTACTTGGTCTGGTGTGTCTGAGTCTTGGATGAACTTGCAGATGGTTAGCTCTATACCCTTCTTCCTGCGGAGGGTAGCCGTACCTTCATGACTGCAGGAAAAAGATCTCTTTGGATCAGGTACGTCAACAACGTTGTCTGGTACGCTCCGGCTGTCACCGCCAGCAGCACCTCAATTGCCTTGTATCGAACGTCCACTAGACCACTGTCAGTTCAGCCACTATATTACTGGAGCTGAGTCCTTACAGTCCTTGCTATTCCTTATTATAGCCTCCAAGGCGCTGATGAACTCGGTAAAGACGGAATCGATATGGTCGAGTCCTGCGAGCAGAACCATGATGTCGGAGCTTGGATGCGGGTACCTCTTGGAGAGGAGGCATGATAGGAAGACACTGAGCGTCTAGCAGGTGTCAGAACCAATTCGTATGTTGCAATCGGGCGGTCAATGGCTCACATCCAGCGCGTGTAGCTGCGCAAGGCTATGCGCGCCCTTGATTGTAGCTACAGCCCTCGCAAAGAGCTCCTGTGTGCGAACATCGAGGGACAAGACATGGCTCGGACTCAACTCGTTGAGGATACGTCTCAGGGCGGCACGATCGGGTCTAAGGAGGAAGAACTCGGTCCAGAAGCCATCGGTCTTCTCTTCATCGTCGTAGTCATCCTAATTCGGAACAAGGGCGGATCAGTCGGGGCGCGGGCGCATAGTTGGAGGTTTGCGAATATCTACCTAGAAAAGGAAGCCAATTTAGTTCATGATGGCAGTAAAGAGCAGAACAGGGGTAACTCACCTTGAAGAGAGAGTCATACAACTGTATGATCTTCGGGGTAAAGACCTCGGGCTGAGGCTGACGAGTGAGCGGTGACGCTTCCATAGGAGGGGAGCTGAAGGTTACGAGCTGCGATAGTGTAAGAGGAGGTAGAGTTGCGATAGAGAAATGGGCCATGTTCGCTTTTATCACGTGCACGCTGTAGGTTAACGTTTTCTATTGAGGTCCCAGAACTGTCAACAATAGAGCAATTCAACACCAAAAGTAGTTATAACGATTTCGACTGTTCTTTGTTTCGATTGAAAATGTGTATTCTTTGTTTTGCATATTTAGCTTGAGCTGATGGAATTGTTTCAGCTGAAAGGTCTCAGAAAGAGGTGCAGGACAAGTGTTCGTAACGCAATTGTGGCTTGCGTAATCGTTATTATACGAAGCACTTTGATTGGGAGTTTCGTATCGCGAGGGACATCAATGCGTTCGACGTTGCATTCGATCACAATAGTCTAGACCTATTTCCTTGAAGTTTTGTGGTGTGTCGAAGAGAAGTTGATCTCGGTAGTGCTGTCTAGGGTGGGCAGTATCTATTAGACAATCATACCTATCTAAGATCCTCCATGTCGACTTTTCGATCAAACACTTTACTCCTACTATTACAATAATACCTATATAAGTTAATTAACTAATGAGATGTTAATCTTCTGTTATGGAACTCCAGAATGGCGAGGGTTCTTGCGCTGGTCATCTTCAGGGTATCCTGCTACTACGTCGACATTGTCATCAGCGGCGTGTTGGAAGATATTGTACCAAATACCACTAGTCATTCCACATAGCAGAAAATAAACAGATTCATGCACTGGGCTCATATGTTACTCGAGAGTTGTAAACGTTGCGTGTTGTAAACTGCCTTGGTGTCAAAGCATGTTGTAGTTGTGGACGAGTTATAGGTAAATACATGAAAGACGTTGATTAGCAAGAACTCAGTTTCTTAGTTACTACTGACCATGGAGTCATTGGATAGATCAGATACGTGATTTTGATGGAACCAATGAGTATTCTGGTTACTCAGAAAAGTTATGAAGTTGCTCTATGTTGGATTGTTTGCTACTATTCGCCGCCGCCGATGTCGAACCGACAATGTCACATCCTTGCCCAGCTAGACTTATATAACTACTAGCAGTACAGTATACTAGTTCAATATATCACACCTGAAATGTAATCTCCTCATACTGCCTGAATGTCGCATTGGCATTCTTTGGTAAGCTCACGCTGCAGTGTAGTGCGAGAGAAAACATATTGCTAAAGATCTGTCCTCAGGATATGCAAGCTAGATAAGAGTTGAGCTCAGAAACGTGGAAGTATTAAAAACGCATCTTGAAAAGGGTAGTATTTGTATTTATTGCATGCTCACACAGGTGTATATCTCTGACATTCTCATGCATGTTGACTTACCACTTCGCAATCGTCCAACATACACCCAGATGGCAATAATGAATAGCATAGTAGTAAAGCAAGCGTAAAGGATGGTACTAAACTGGCACAATATAGCGGATGCAATAGAAGTATATTCGTCTAGCATAGTCTGGGCTATCCATCAATGAACAGATTGAGATCACTCAACGGCAATCAGTCCGGGTCAGTAAGTAGAATGGTTAACTACCTGTTAGTTGAGAGATAGCACACATATCCTAACTGTGTTGTGGGGAACACCTAGCCATGAAGCTGCATATCACGCTCACCAACTGTCCATCGGCCACCGTCATAACCATGATTTATACGAGTAGAAGATAGACGTTCTGCTTCTTGGCTGGAGTAGCTATTCCAAAGGAAGAAGAAGGACATATACAAACATACATATCTGTAGGTAATGGTATGGCTAAGAACTAGGAACTGGTTACTCTATCTCTTAATCACTGAAATTCATATGGTATTGCGCCGAGTCGTATGCTGTATTCTAGAAGTCCTGTCACGTCCTTACTTGTTAACAGTTTTCTTCCGTGTGCTATATTCAACTGGACAGTAGCCGTAAGTAGGGTTATAGTTGAGCAATGCCCAGAGAGAACTCAAGAAGAATCAGGCTCAGCTGTGCCTTCTGACACTAGGGTGCTTGTTAGGAGTGTTCCCAGTTGTGGTTGAATCGTCTTCGCCTACCAGAGCACAAAGTTGCCACAAAGCCATGCTGGCACGCTTCCCCTCCGGGAAGGCCACAGAAACTGATATTACCTTAGGATCCTTAATGTATTATTGCCTTGAAGCAACTCTGTTGACAAGAGCAACTTCAATGGTTAACGAGCTCTCAGTTTACAATTGCAAGCCCGTTCTTCAACAAGCAATAACCGCGTAATTGGTTTAGTGGTAAAATTCTCCGTTGCCATCGGGGAGCCCTGGGTTCGATTCCCAGATTACGCATCGCAAACGACGCTCCAGCGTCTCAATCCTTTTGCTGTTTGCTCCTCTTTTGGCCCTGCTTGCATGTCGTGGAATGGCTGTGGTGTTGAGGCGGTGGTGGCGACGGTCGAGGGGGGACACGTACGAGAGCACTGTCGGACGTTAGCATCTTGTATTTTAGTAATAGACGATCGATCTAGTATGGTCCGTTTGTAATTCGAAAGGTTTTTATCGTTTTTGTTCGAGTTTGTGGAAATGTGAGTATGTTATCGTTGAGTTCCGTTTTGGCCGAATTGGCATGCACACGGAATTGAGTTATCTCCCATACCTTCCGTGTAAGTTGCAATGCCCAACCAACCTTCATCTTCTTATGTGATTGGTCGAACCTTTCTAACACGCATAATTACCTCTAGCAAGCAATCGAATACAGGTAAGTAGTACGAAACTGAGTACTTGACTTGGCCAAAGGACAAAAGCTGCAAGCTGCTGGGCATAACCCTTGTGTCTTCACGAGCCTAATGCTTTATTGTTTGTGCCTCGCAGCCAATGCAACTCGCGGTACCGACATAGTCGAAAATTGTCTGGCTCTTCTCTTTTGCGCTCCATTGATTCTGCTCTTATGACCGAAAACCTGTAGTTATGCTGAGGGCAAGGTGGTTTGTTCCGAAGAGTGTAACCAGTGCTAGAAACGTCAACGAATGATATTGGCCTAAGTAGCGTAACTACTCATCGAGGACCCTAGACTAGGAAACAAATGCTCTCTCGGGATTAACTGTGTAGTGATATGTGTCCATGAGAGCAGGGCGCTAGATGAATAGCCTATCAGTGAGGAATTTAACAGCTCCAGCAACTGCTTATGACACTCCTTGTGAAGTGCCTTTACTTACTCCGAGTGTCTTTTCGAATGTCTCCAGGTAACAGAAGCATAGGGAATACGAACCGTGTTCAAATCATCTGTAATCTCAGGAAAGGATTTTCTATCGGCTGCAAAGAAGGAGAAGAAGCAGAAGAAAGACTTATGGAGACTTTGGGACATTAGCAAAGTTTAGTGTTTCTTAGATCCTTGGTCTTCCAAACGTTGTCACAGTCTTAGACTATAATATGGAAGTTGTATTTCTTTCAATGCTATAGTATAGTATCCTTTGGGCTTAGAATCTGCAGTATCTGGCTGATAGAGGTCCCATACACAACAACATGATACTTAGTTTCCATTACATCACAACATCATCCCGGCAGCCCTACAAACGGGTCATCCATCTCCAGAATGATCGTCCCCTAGCTAAAGAAGAACCTGCATTAAAACACGGCAGAGAAAGCAAAGGCCCACGAGTTTAAATCAGATCGCGAGACATCAAAACGGCGTTTGGACATGGCCAGCGTCGGCACAAGCGGCTTGCACCGGCTGAAGCAGGGGATACACCTTGTCCCCGTTCAAACCGTTGGGTAATAGTTAGCTGAAAGAAGGGATCCCTTTATTTAATCTCGTAATTGCAAGATTCGAAAGTCTGGGGAAGTGGAGGATCTTTGGATCTTGCATCGGTATTGTTTTCTCTTGGCAATAGTTGTGTAAGTGATTGTATTTTTGGTGGTTTATATGAGAGGTAGTCAATTGGTGAGGAGTTCTAGAAGAACGGGAGAACTTTAGCCACCACATGCAGTTGGGGTCAATGAGTTGGAGATAAAACTCCGAGAATTTAGGCAAAGTCCTGTGTACAAATTGCTCTACCTACCTAGCATATGAATACATGGCATGTGAAAAATGCATTCTTACGCCAGACAAAGCTCGGGACTTGTCCGCGCAAACGAAGCCACCTCCCCTTTCGAAGTGCCCCAAAGAGGAAGACTCCTTGATCGAGGCAGTGCAATTCAATTCAATTCAACCCCAGACCACCGGGGAAGCAATGAGGAGTACCCAAGTGGAAGGTGTACAACATCAACTTCCTCCTTTCTTCACCCCTCGTCAGCCCAGTTGCTCTTGCTCTGCTCCCCTTCTCCGCACGTCCCCAAAAATGATAACGTTTCTGTCCTCTCCCCGCTCATCCCCGCATAATCTCCAATTTCTATCTCGTAAAAAATACGTACGAGTAACTGCTCTCAATGGCTTCGCTTGCAATTAAACTTATCCTTCTTTCTCGGACCCGCGCAGCATCTCTTTGAAGTTCCAGGGAAAAGATAGTTTATCAGGTGGAGTTCTGGGTCTATGCCGTTTCTGGGGTGCATGCTCCGGAGCACAAGTACTGTACTTCAGTGACTTTCCACTTGTGTTGGCTCGAGCGAGACGCCATCATGTCTTCTCTGACCGTTTTCCATATATCGCGCGAGTTACAGAAACAGGGCACGATATGATACGATTCCACTTCCCTTGGCTTTCTCTCTCGTAATAGTCTCTGGTGAGTGTCACTTCGATTTGAAGCTCTTCAAGCTATGCCTTGCTTCAGTTATATGCTTACTTGGTGGATTCTATTACCTATTACCCCAGGATACCCGCCGTTGCCGATCTTGTTTGACTCTCTTGCGTTCAATTTGGCTTTGTACGTAACAAGATCCGCTTCAACAAGGAGACTGCAACAACCCCAGGTTGGACCATTGGCTCCTGAACGCAGCAGTCAAGTCTTGACAAGGCACGTAAATGTCTTGTTGAGACGCGACCGAGGTTACATACACTCTGTCAAGCATCTTCCTTTCGACTCAAAATCAAGCTCCTGCATATCAATTGCATTCCACTCTCGTAGATCGTAGAGACCTCTTTCGGGCCAAGGTTGTAGTAGTAAACTGTATCAAAGGTTCTCATCAGTACATTCTATCCAATTTCCTGAACTCCACCACGATTTCGTGTTGATTCACAGGGCGCACCTGAAGGGCGTGGCCATCTCCACACATGTCAAATTCGAGTCGTTATAGGGCGCGGTTGACAGAGGCTCAAATAGCTGATATACTGGATGAAAGGCTGTCGCAAAATATTTTCAGATACCTCAATTGTTATCAGAGTCAGCCGTTCGTTTGTCAACTTCAACTCGAAACGTATGCTTTTTCGATCAAACATCATGGCAAGAGTCTCTCATAAGACCCATACCTATCCAACCAAATCATCACCCAAAGGATCAACACACTTCACTGGGAAGAAAACTGTCAAAGTCATGTAAAGTGACATGTTATTATCGTAATTAACTATAAGACACACAGGAGAGTGGATATATGGTGTGCGATACTCCAATTCGAACACACTAAGCAAACAGACTTCCAGCACTCGATCAATGGCTTACATGATCTTGTTAAGGAATCGTCGCCAGGCAGGCCAAGTGGCGACCTTGGCGCGGTAAGCGTTGATCTCCTCCCAGTTGTGCTCACGTCGGCCAGTGTCGACGTCGATCTTATCAATTGAGAGCCATCCCTCACGCTTCCAGAGGTAGCCAATAGCCCAGAAGGCAAGGACAACAGGGAAAGCAAGGTAGGAGATGAAGAATCCCTCGACAGTGCCCATGCCGTCGGAACCAGGGGGGGCAACAATGGCAACATAAAACTGAGCGATAAGGACGAGAACGATCAGACCGAGACTGAAGTACGAGCCACCAACGCCAAAGGCAGCCTTAAAGGGAATCTCGTCCAAAGTGTGACCCTGCTGAGCCCAAGCCTTACGGAAGCGGATGTGAGCGAGGCAGATAGAGCCCCAGGTGAAGAGGGTTGAGAGACCAGAAAGAGCCAGGAGCCAGTCGAAGATCTCACCACCCTTGGGGTCCAAGTTGACAAAGGCGATGAAACCCATGAGAATGTGGACGATGACGGAAACGAGGGGACGACCACCACGGTCAATGTAGGTGAACACCTTGGGAGCATAGCCATTCTGGGCCATGGCAGTCAGAGTACGGGAACCACCATAAACACACGACACACCGAGAGACAGAACCGACACGAGAATAATAACGTTCATAAAGTGGTTCAACCCATTGAGGCCGGAGTACTCGCCAACAAGGACGAAGGGGGAAGCCTTAGCGTTGGAGTAACCGGAAATGTTGAGTCGGTCATCAGTGCAGCTGATGAGGAGACCGATGAAGAAGAGACCAAGAACGAAGAACAGAGTAATACGCCAGAAAATCTGCTTGATGGCACCAGGGAGAGCCTTGGTGGGGTTTTCAGACTCGGCAGCAGCAAGACCAACCAGCTCAGTACCAGCAAAGGAGAAAGCAGCAGTGACGAAGACTGAGCAGAATCCCTTGAAGCCGTTCTTGAAGGCACCGGGGTCCTCATTCCAGAGACGGGTACCCCAGTACTCGTTGTAGCGGCCGCTGTCGGGGCCGCCACCACAAACAAGAACAAGAGAAATGAACATGAAAGCGACGGTAGCACCGAGCTTCAAGCAAGACGACCAGAACTCTTCCTCAGCATAACCAATACCACCAAAGATATTGATGATGATAATGGCAACGAGGAAGATAGCGATAAAGATTCCCGGTGAAAGATCCTCGTTCCAATATTGGATACAGACAGCGCATACGGTCAATTCGAGTGGTAGGACGGTGGCCCATTGTGCGACGTAGTTCCAACCCATGGCGAAACCCCAAGAAGGATCGATGAAGCGAGACGAGTAGATGTAGAAGCCACCGTTCACAGGATACATGACGGCAAGTTCACCAAGGGCGAAGACTATGGAACGTAACTCGTTAGTTTCCTTCTCTTCTAACAAAGCTAAGGTGAGTACATACCGACGTTGAAAATCATGGCACCGATCAGAATGAAATCAATGAGAACAGATCCGGGACCCTACATCAAATGATCAGCAATATGCAACAACAATGGAAGAAATATAGACTTACGCCAGTGTAGAGGGCCTTTCCTGAACCGACAAAGAAACCTGCACCGATAGAACCACCGATGGCGATCATCTGAAGATGGCGAGGCTTCATGCGGCGATCAAGTTCGGCATTGCCAGTGAACTTGCGACGCTTGAAGGACTCGAGCGTGAGACCGTTTCGGGTCCAGTAGCTCTCCTCCTGGAAGGCAAAGCCGGCACCGGTCTGGACATCTCCAGCCTGCTCGGTGACTGTGGTGCCCTTCTCCTGGCCGACATTGGTCGGGTTGTCGCTGGAACTCTTTGACTCCATGTTGGAAATTCCCCTGCTGGGCAACTCTGCAAGAGTTATAGGGATCAAAGAATGATGAGAAAGGTCAAGTGACCTTGAGGATAAGAAGGAGCGATGATGATCGAAATCGAGGGCGAACGAAGAGGGCGACGATGCTGCTTATATATGAGTCCAGGTGGGAAGGATGACAGCCAGAGCGAACTGGGGTCTCGCTCGACTCGGTGCGCTAAAGGAAAGAAGGCCACCATTGTGGGAAGAAGCCATTCGACTTGAGCTTCTAATGAGGCCCCATGTTTGAAACCAGACCCCCCTAGTTTCCTGCTGCGTCGCCGATCAACAAGAAGCTGTTAGGCTTGGAGCAAGTAAACGGGTGGATATCAGAAAGGAACGAGAGGGTCTGAATGCCAAGAAGCGCGATACGGACGGAGGAACATGGATGATTGGGGTAGGTCCAAAGTCTGAGATGGCGGAGCGGAGTCTATCAACGGCACGAGGGCCAGGGCCAGGCGACGGAGAGGAAGGAAGAAGAGGCGCCCGATTCGACAGATCCAACGTGGATGTTACGGTTATACGCACCCCTTGCTTGTTTCGTGGGAAGGAAGGACGATTGAATCCTCGAACGGGCTGCACTGAGATGAGATTTGGAAAGAGGCAAAAGGACTGGGGAAGTTGCACATGCCTGTGCTTTCCGTGCCGTGTTTCTCGACAGAGTATATCCGTACACGGGATGTATACGTTGCACATGCATCTCCTATGAGGACTGCACCTTCCCATTTCTGCCCAGCGGGCAGTGTGAGCTTCGATACTTCCATTTCACCGGAACGAGCAGACAATAGCCACTGGCCAGAATCGGTTCTGCGACATTTCAGAAGTATGACAAGGGGAACTAAGTTAGTAGTGAGCACAAGCCATGCGAGACGATCAACCTAATTGAAGGTAAAGTGGAGAATTGGAGAGAACCCTCGCCCCTGTCAAACGCTAATGCTTACTCCACTCGAGAGGGAAGGTACCGGTACATTGCAAAGGTACTGTCCTTCCTTGATGGATTCCATCATGACCGGTCAAGGCAAGAGCGCGGTTCTGTCGCTTCTTTTCCCACTGCGTTAATCTCAGAAGAGTTAAGTCGGTTACCCGCCTGTCTAGTCTTTTCAAGGAGGGATTTGTCGACTAAAAGAGGCCCATACAAAGAATATGAACGCATCATGTTACTGTGACGATATTGGCTACTGTTCATGGCTTCTCTACGGGAGTTCAACTGCTGCCAAGCATTTGTTATCTTTCAGTCAGCAGAAACGCCGAAATGCAACGGCTCGTGCACTAAATGCGAGCTTTCACTCATCTTCTTGAACGCAATGCTCGAAAGATGGGGGCCCATAAGGCAACCCCCAACGCTGCCCGGGTGGTAGACTTTGTGGAGTTGGAGTACGAGAAATTACAGTGCTCGCATTGCCACGTTGGGTGTCATGCCAGATAGCATCTTGACACCGTTTATGTGGTCTTTGGCCACTTGGTTACCGAAACTATGGCTCAACATGATACCGAGAACCTTGGCAATCTATATTGATGATACCACAACTGCAAGATTACAGTACACCCCACTATCTTGTCGAGTGATTTTATTACAATGTCTGGTCATCTCAAACTTTATGGTCTCTTCATTTGCGTGGTGCCATCCATGCTCCTGCTCGGAAATCGTCATCCGACTCACGACAGATCTCTTTGGAACACGACGTGACAGGTTATTTGGCGCCTCTGACCCCATCTTGCAGGATATTACAGGGGAGAAGCGTGCCGAGAAAACAGCTCTCTTCTAGAACAGTGGCGTATCGTGAAAGTGTGCGTCGCATTAAAATATAGCTTATCTTGGCATATCAAACATGAACGCTCCAGTTGGAGGAAAGACAGCTGAACTCTTGTGCTGACGGGCTGGCCATAGCTTGCACACCCCGGGTCTTTTTCACCGTGGTGCGACAGCAGTTATCTCTTGGGGGGAGAGGGCGATAACACCAAGACCAAACGAGAATCTATAGCTGCCAAGTCGGCAGCCCCCTGATTGCGGTCCGCGGTTATTTTTACCGCCGCGGTTGTGGCTTTCTTCTAGAAAAATTCTACGCTGGATTTGCGCCCTCATGTACGGATACAGGGCATTTTCAAGTCAAGTCAAGTCAAGTCAAGATCTCGAAATCTCGAGATCCGCAGACGTTGAATCTCAACTACGGGGTAATACGTAACAGTTTGCTTTCAATTACCATTACCCCGTGGGCGCATCGCCGTCAATCTGGGGATGGCTCCATACTCTACCAAGTGGCCCGTTCGGAACAAGAGAGCAACAGCTCTTTGAGGAATTTCCCCAGCGTTTGTACGTAATGCAATCCAATCCTTTCTGAGACCCCGTTTTGAAATGGTGCAACGAGAAAGACAGGACAGGGCAGGGTCCTACGATAATTGACGGGCTCGGACATGACCGGCCAGGTACCCTTGCAGCCCCCGCAAAGACAGTTCAAGCGTTATCAAGCGCAGCCCCTGACCTTGGAACCGAGTTAAACTGTATCTCTCACAGCAGCAAGACACGCGACTCGGACCAGAATGACTGTAACCAACAGTCATGAATCTAACGGTCGCTGATACGCTTACTCGGGATGATGTCGGATCTTCTAAATGCAGTTGCCTGCTTTTACCCACGTGACGCCACTTGTCACCCGAACTGCATGCCCCTGCTTCACGGGCCGATGAAAAAATAAAGGTCATATCTCAATTTGAATGGCCTGCGGCACATTCTCGTCTGACTGGACAGTCTGCTAAGGTTTCTGTTAAGCTTAGTGCAACGAGCCACACCAAAACATAGAAAGTCAAAAGTTCGTGCATGAAATAAGAGTAGACTACCCAGGTTGGAAATCTCCGTATTCGACTGCGCAAAGTACAATTACATCCATATCTTGAGGCACTTATTGGTTCAAGAAAGAATACTCCGATTTTATGTCGATATTTATTTGGTCAGCGAAGCTCGCTCATCATGGTCATTGAAGTACCTTATACAAAGATGCTTCTTTATCCCGCCAAAATGGTAGAACCCCGATGTCATGCAAGCAGGCCTTGGCCATTATTCGAGAAGACATCGATGCAGAGATGCACAATAGCATTACGCATGGTCGAATAGGATAACTGTCCGAGTCTGACATACATCTTCACTAGATACCCAATACGGCAGGTTGTGTAATAGGTACAAATTAGAACTCTCCGACCTTCCACTCCGGGAGCCTTCTTGCGCTGCTGACCCCTGATACGCTGCGCTCTACGACGTTATCACTTGGCAGAGAGAGATAACGAACTCTTACTTGTCGAAGCTAGGCCGTTGCATATAAAACCCCCCGTCCCGCCAAGACTTTGCTCGACCAGAATGTTGGTTGGCAAGATGACTTTTCGTCAGTGCTACCTATCATCTATGTATGTTTCATCAAATGTACTGTACAGTAATGCGAGAGACTCATCCTATCTTTGGCCCTGCCCTGGTTGCGCGTCCCTTCCATCGATCTCGTTGCCCCTATCATATCTGGAGCCCAGCCTTTTCGACCCTGCAGCTTGTGCTTGTAGCTGTACCTTGAACATTATCCGATACTTCTGGACGAATGCTTGCACAAATCACCTTGCCGGATCACCACATTAGCGATGCGATGCGATGCGATGCGATGCCCGTGCTGGTGTAGGCAGAGTCCATGCATCGGCCTTATCTGACGGATCCTATACTGGAAGGACACTTCTTACAGGGAGGGTCCGTGGGGTTTGTCGTTTGGTTTCAGCATGCAGGGCCAAGGGCCTCTTGCGGGCGTAGCGAAGAAGGGTCCAGTGTTATGGTAACCTAACGCTGACCCTTTGACCAACCGGTCGTGTCGTTGACGTGCTCCATAGTCTATCATGTTTGTTGCTTTTGGGCATTGCCAAAGAGCTCGAAATTGTGTTATTCTGGTCAGAAAAGATTGGTATATCTTTCTAAATGAATTGAAGAGAACCACGACGTCGTTTACCGGTTCTAGTGGCTTGGCCACGGCAGTTTGCAGGGCCAAGACGGGATCTTGGTTCAGGGCAATCAAGATCCAATTCTTGGTACTGCAGGGTAGAGGTTTAGGTCTCAGCCGCATCTGGATGCCCAGAACGCCGAGAAATTGGCAGAAGGATGGAATTGTTCTTTGAGATGAGCTTGGTTGGAGTCTATTCGACCGCAATATTGATTCGAATAATTTTTGAACAGACATCACTAATGATATTCGAGGGGGTTTGTTGAAATTATACCTGAGGCTTGCGAAATATACCTACCCAATCGTTTGTTGAAGTGGCGTGATGGACGTCTGCTCAGCAGTAAGAAGCAACATCATCTCTACAACCACATCAAAGACCGCTAACGTACCACTCATCACCTCATGGCTCAAGAGAAGGCACAGCACTGGGAGCGAAGTGTCCGGTACAAGGAACCATCCTTCGACAGTCTCTTATATGGGAAAACGTTTCTGATATGTTTGACGTATCGCGGAATTGTCATCCTACCTACGTCATGGAGAACAGCCAAACCTGGATATTTCAAGTAGCGATATATACAGAGGCTTTGTTTACTTTATAGTCATGGTAAGAGCATCAGGACATCACAGCTACTGAGAGCATACTCAGTACCGTGCAGTAAGATACTCTGATGATGTGGTATCTCAGAGCTAGGTTATCGAGAAAGTCGGAGCAAGTTGTTTCATTGATATTATGTCTTGTTATGGGCGACCTTGAGTCCTACTCACATTTCCAGGTGCCAATACCTGAAGATGTCATGACTCTAGTATGGGTTGACTAACTTGTTAAATACACAAACCCCATCCGATAACAATATGCTATCGACAGAGCAGAAGAGCCTCTCAACAATGAATTATAGAATCGACATTGGATGCCACAATGGACATACAAAGCTTGACGCAAAAGGAAGTGATCGTATCAGCCAGTTCATGGGAAGGGTCTAGACGTGCCATGCAACGCCACCGGGACACGAGCCGCCCTGCAATGGGGTATGTCTCTTAAACGCGGGGAGCCGTGGTGAGCTAATCACATAGAATGGCAAGCTTTTGAGTCCTACGGTTGTGAATTGGCATGGTAGAAGTTGCAACTAGATGTCATTCTCGACAGTGTTGAGTGACTACCGGACAGAGCGGTACTTGAAAGGTTGACCTGGATAATAGCTGACGAGATGGATAGTAATCAATCAATCTCAAGTTACTCTTCCTCTACTAATCTAATGATGATAGCATTTAATGGGTTATCGAGGAGCCCGCAACTCTGTCTATGGACCATACTGTGAACCTGCTCTAGATATTACCTCAATCTCCCTTGCCCGCGGTACCCTTCCGTCTTCGAATTAAGTGGCGCATTATCTCCCTTGCCCAACGGCTATCGCCATGTTAAGAAACCACTGATAAGCTTAAGATTCCAACAGCACGGTACAACCAACGGGAGCAATGCCGTAGCGCTAGAGATAGGTAGTCACAAACTCAAATGCGACCACTCGCGAGCTCGGCCAACCAATGATGCATAACTCACGACGAGTCTCGACCTGATAGAACGTGGCTTTCTAGCTAAGTTGAGTTAAGCTGAAGCCGGGGTAGAATCTGGGGTAAACTCATAGGCGTATGGTAGTCAAAAACATATGTCACAGTTCGTAGTATCTCTGTAGGCCTGCTTTTCTTTCAAGTATTGTGCTCTCGATAGTTAATGCTGAGATAGGTTATCATAGCCTCGCGGATACATTCCCGTAGAATCCAATCATGGCAGGATCGTCAAGATCATCGCTTTCCCCAGGTTCCCCGGATTTTGCCCTCAATTAAAGCTCTAGTTTGCCGAAGTCGATAATGGATATAAAGACTCATGATCATCATCTCCAAGCAGCTTGAATCCTCAGAACCAGAACTCAATCGTCTCGCATCTTCTATCCCCGTCACTATATCCTTGGTTAGTTTGAAGCATTATCAACTCCTTCATCATGCGCCGTGAAAGTCTTCACGATGTTGCTGCCCAACCCGGAGTCATGGAGAAATCACGAAACTCCATGACAAAAGAAGATGGCGTTGCTCTCCATGCTTCACGAAGCATGGATGAGACACAAGCTATTGAACTTCAAGAGGGAAAACACGGACAGTTCCACCGATCCTTCACACCTCGTCAAGTCCATGTAAGTCCTTCCCTTCTCCACCACGACAGCCCTCACGAAACTCCATACCTGACGTATACCTTCCCTAGATCATCGCTCTAGGTTCCAACATCGGCTCAGGTGTCTTCATCGCTACTGGCAAAGCTCTAGCTACTGGTGGTCCAGGAAATATGGTGATCGCCTATTTCATGGTGTGCACTTGCGTCTGGGCTGTTTTGCAGTCCTTGTCTGAGATGACGATTGCCTTTCCTGTCTCGGGCAATTATATCGACTATGCGGATCGCTGGGTTGACCCTGCGTTGGCTTTCGGTGCTGGTTTTGCTGAATGGCTTGGTTAGTATCCTCTCCAAAATCAAGTATACACAAAGGATTCTAATCTGTGATAGGCTGGACTGCAATTGTCTCTGCAGAAGCAGGTTTCTTCCATATTCTGGTAGGGTATTGGTCAAATGGCTCATTCCCTCTGGCCGCATCACGTAAGCCATTCGTCCTTTGACTTGGGTTTATAACTCAGCTAACACAGACTGTAGTCAGTATCTTCATGTTCGCCTGCCTCGTTATCTTCCTCCTCCCGAATACGGTCTTCGCCTGGTTCGAATACGTAACATCTTTGATCAAGATCTTTCTCTTCTTGATTATCATTATTCTATCATTGGCCTTGGTCCTCGGAGCCGGCCCGAATGGCTATGTTCATCATGGCGAGACATGGACTGAACTGCCTGCGTTCCTGAATGGCTTCTCAGTATGTCTAGACATTTAATTCCAAGGGATTCGTTGGGCTTACAACTCTATAGGGCTTTGCAAACTGCGCTCTTCTTGCTACCTGGGCCGTCGGTGACCAGGTCTTCATTGGCATCATGGGTGGCGAAGCAGAAAGCCCACGCTTTTCTCTCGCACATGCAACCAAGCTTGTGCCCTTCCGAGTCAACTTCATCTACATGCTCAGCGTCATCTTCATCACTATACTTGTCCCCTCCAACGACGAGCGTCTACTTGGTGGAGGCGGTGTTGCCGCATCGCCTTTTGTCGTCGCCGTTCAAGACTCAGGCATTCCCGCTATCGCTTCCATCCTTAACGCTGGAATGATCTGCGGTGTCCTCGCTATCGCAGCCGAATCAGTGTATCTCTCTTCAAGAGTATTGAGAACCATGTCTCATCAAGGTCTCATCTCGACACGACTCGCCAAGGTTGATGACAAGGGACGACCCAGACTTGCTCTGATCATCACTTCCGTGGTTGCTGTTGTTCTTGGATATATCCAGCTGTCTGGTAAGTGAATTCTGACTGGCATAGAAATTTCCATAAGCTGACAATAATCTAGCTGGCGGCCTGACTGTCTTGAACTGGTTGATCTCAATTACGAGCGCTTCCTTCTTCAGCAACTGGATCATCATCTCTTTCACCAACTACCGTTTCCATGCTGCCCTCAAAGCCCAAAACGACCAGCTCTTTTCTGAGACATATGCTTGGAGGTCAAATGCTTGGCCTCTAGCACCAGCCTGGTTGATGTTGATCTCCATTATGCTGCTTGTCTGCTGTATCTACTCTGGAGTAGACCCTGTCGTAAGTAATCCAAGCGTGCCACTAGGCAACATATAGCATGAGAATCAATAACTAACGCGTGTATACTGCAGGGCGATGCCGGATTTACTGCCGAAAACTTCTTCCAATACATGATTGGAGTCGTGGTCATCTTCAGCTTCACTCTGGGATACAAGGTCATCTTCCGAACTCCCTGGAGGAATGCAGCAACTGCCGACTGTCTCACTGGCCGACGACACTTGAGTGTCGAGGAGATCAAGCAACTTGATGAGTACTATGCTCAGCCCAAGTGGAGACGCTTTCTTACATATGTTCAATTGTGGTAACTGCAATGTCTCCATGTTGTACCAGAAACCAACGGGACGTTGAGAGCGGATGTGTTCTTTGACTAGTCAGTTTCTATCAATATGTCTTTGGAGTTTGTGTACTCTCTGTTCTCAAGTATCTCTTACAAGAATACTTCAATTGATAGACTGTAAGATGCTCATGTAAAGTCACGGCCTGTGCACATATCATACAATCTGGTCATTGATTTGAAGTGCTACCAGAGCTTTCTCCCTACATCTGATTATCTACCCGGACTCCTCTATGCCTTCTACCATTGGATCCTCAGGCCACGGCCACGTCAAACTATCAACATCCAGCGAATTCGCAATGTTCAGCAACTGTTCAGCGCTAAGCTCATAGTTTAACCCCAAACCGAAATCATCTCCAGATTCAAGGCCGAAAGACTCGGTGTATCCGGGAATAGATGCTTCTGTAGTATCTATATCGTCAGAGGGTCCTTCATGCGGAGTGTTGTGGCTCTGAGTCGCAACCAGAGACCTTGACTCATTATGAACCAGGAACTCTTTGAGCAAACCTTCTAGTTGCTTTAGTTCAGACGCAACCATATTGGCTACCGGATTACCACGAGACCCCATTTCGTCGAATATAGAGTAGGCGCGCTGTGTCCAGGGAGTGTGGTCTGGCAATAGTGATGAGTCAATTGCAGAAGCCATGAGTAGTGCGATTGTAGCGGTAAATGTTGCGTCTTGGTCAAAGCGTAGAAACGTTTCTATCAGTTTGTTAGGATGGTTTTCACTAATTAACAGGAGTTGGAGAACATACCCAGTAGACCCTGTTCAGAGAGGCTAGACAGAATTCTAAGGATCTGCTGAGCCGATTCGGTACACATCTGTACAAGACCTTTCACGCTCTCGGATTGTAGCCAATGCATCAAAGCTACCTCCAAGTGGCCGAGTCTGGAGAGAAGAAACGTATAGAGCAGCGGTCTTGTGGTAAGAATTATACACTAGTGAGGTTAGAAAGAAGATTTGCTGAACGACGTTCATATCAAAAGCTTACCTGGTGTTGCAAAAGATGCAGGTGAGCTGATATTCGCGATATACCAGCCATCCCTTCGCCCGCCTGAATCTCAAAGGACTTGTTCAGTCGTTCTGTAACGATAGCAATACTCTTGAGTACTGATTGCGTAGCCTCCAGATATCGACTGTCGAGTTTCCCTTCGAGGCCATATACAGCTACAGATTATCAGCAAATCTTCTCGTCTAACCGAAGTATACGCACTCTGATCTATCTTTGCGAGCACTCTGCAGAAGTCAACATGTATCTTGAGAGCTTCCAAACGTTCTGGTTGTCCTGGAAAGTCGGGAAAGCGTGCACTTATAACATCGTCCGATATACTCAGAGGAAGACCCATTAGAGAGCCCATCTGTCGCTCGAGAATGTAAATCGTCCAAAACATGTGGCGGCATCTCTGCACGTAAGACTTATCAAGGGCGCTAGATTGCATCTCTGTGTGCATGCCGTGTTCCAAAGCATTTCGAAGAGCGTTACAGACCTATCTTTGTTGAGAATCATGTGCCATCAAATGACATTGCAAACTTACCAGGCGATGGGCTTGCTGGATATAATCCACGCAGTGTAGATAAAGAGCAGCGCAACAGAGAACTTGCAGCTGATCTATCACATCGCATTCGAAGAAGCTAAAGTCTGGCATGAGCTTCATAGCTTGCGCGAACAATTCTCCTCCGGGAGGTCGTCGAGATTTTGTCGAATGCACCACGAAGGCCTTTCCAAATGCTAATATGATAAGATAATGAACAAACCATAGAGGCTCAGCTTGTGCGTGCTCTGCAGGATTTTCGTGGAAGCGATGAAAGCGTTGCATAAAGATGTCTTCGTCAAAGAGATTATATAGCCAGCTGCAGTGGAACTTGACTGAATTGAGGAGATACAGAGCAAAGTCCTTTGTTGGAAGAGCGGTCATGTCGGGTACGTCTCCAGATGCAAGCTTCCTCGTCCCATCCCACTTAAAGTCGAAGACCTTTCCTTCAAGCCCAGCAAAGTGAAGGTTGTGAGTAGGCAGTGGTGTTCCTTTGATGCGTTCGTGTGTCATTGTGAGAACTCTCTTGTTGAAGGACCAATTCGAAGAAGTTCCCATGAACACTGATAGTTGATGAGTCAGAAAGAAAGCTAAAGGGATGAGAATATGGACTCACGAAGATGGCCCTTAAGACCTGGGACAAAGTCGTAGGTATGAAAGGCTAGAGGATTAATGAGAGGAGTTTTGCCGTCGGCATTGAGTTGTTGATTAGGTGCTTGGGCTGGTCCATAAGGTGATATAGAGCTTGATGTTTTTATTGCTAATTCTGGGACATCGTTATTGGCATCAGGTAAGTGCATTGGTTCATCTTAATTCTTAGTAGAGCATCTCGAGATAGACAAGGATTGTATGCACTCACCTAACTCTGGGCTTCTTGATTGAACAGTTGAAGCCTGTTGATTTGCTTTGTTTTCGAGGGATGCCAACCTCTCTTGGAGACTCTTGATGTACCTGGAGGAAGTGAGTGAGTCTCCCATCAGGGACTGTACTGCTGACAAAACTCACCCTCTTGAAACCACCACTTTGCGAGACTCATCGTCGAAACGACAAGGCAAACCTCTTTTATCGCATTGTTGACAAGGTTGAGACCCTGAGCATCTGATCTTTTGATCGCGACATCTTACACAACTAACCATGTCTCATCAGTGACTAAACTCGGGACCCATCAGATAAGAACAAGAACATACGCTTTTGGAGCACGTTTTCTAGCATTATTTGGCCGAGTAGAGCTAGAACGTGTAGACATAGACATCACCTCGAGGACGCAACTACGAATGAGCAGAAAGGCCCTGATAGTCAATTATATTGTTGTATGAATATGAGCAAAACAACATGCCTGTGACTCGTCAACCCAAGCCAAGCTGCGTGTAACGGGCAAGCTTCCGCATAACTAAAGAGCGGGGTAGATTGGGGCTGATAGGGATACAAAACCGAAGAGGAAGGATTGGAAGCGCTCTAGAAGATGTGGATATTCCTTGAGGATCATTTCTTGTGAGACGATTGGTTTTTGGTTATCGACGGAGTTTTAAGTCTTTAATCGTCTACTCTGCCCGATTGCGTTAGAAAGTCTTGAGTCTAAAGTCAACCCTGTCAGCGATAGTACAACATTCTCGATATGAAGCCAGCATTGATAGAGTCATGAACTTCAATGTGATGGTTCCTATGGCCGGTCTTGGTCATATTTAACATGCCTTATGCAGCTCGTAAGCCACAGGTTACAACGTTGCAAAGAGATAGCAATAAATGCCCAAATTAGTATATAGCGTAAGAATAGACCGTTTGGAGGTTTACGTCTCCTCGAGCCAATGTAGCTGATTGACTCGCATATACTGCTTCATGATATCGGATACATTACTCACTTTGTCCTCACCGAAGAAGCCACCTAACAAGACCAAGGCACACAATGTGGAAGAAGAACTAACAACCGTAGGCATTCTTATTCCTGTTTGTTCCGAGGGTGAATGAATCCGCTTGTGGATGGCCCAAATCTACAGGCTAACGAGCGGCTGAAGTCAGAAGCTTATGGCTAGTTGGTGGTTTGCAAGCTGAGTACTGCAACGTATTTCCTTGTGCGACAAACACGACTTTTTAGCGGAAGAAAGGGTCCTCTGCCTTTTAGAAGTGCTTGCTTGAGCTTGAACTCCTCCCTTACTGCTAGTTACGTTTGTATAAGAGGGGAGCGATGCCCATGCTGACTGCATTCACCATCAACGACATTGCAACACCCACGCGTGCCTATATACTTTCATACACCTACTTACCTCGATACAAACGAGACATCAATGTTTGGATTCCATCTCAGCTATCAGTGGCTTCACTATACTCGACCTTCAGGTCCTCCATTCCCCGTTCCTGAAGGTCTTGAACGTCACTGGGTAGAAACACCCGAAGGCCGGATTGAAGTCCTCTCCAATTCACCATCCATCACTGACAGAACAGATGGACCGCCCATAGTATTCTGTCATGGTGGTATGGGCTGCGCTTGGGTATGGACCGAGTACATGCAATACCTAGCTGCCCGCGGTGTCCAAAGCTATGCTGTTTCGCTGCGCGGTCACGGGGAATCTTGGCATCCATCATACTTCCGCATGGTCTTTGCGACTCCTCGAAGTGCCCTAGCATCCGACCTCGTTGCAGTGATCGATTGGGTTGAGATGCGTGACAAGAGCGAGGTGATGCTTGTCGGACACTCGAGTGGCGGAGGGTTGAGCCAGGGTGTTCTCAGTGATGGCCTGGCGAATGTCAAAGCCCTTGCACTGCTGGGTGCTGTTCCAGGATTCGGATCGTAAGTCAAGATACCATGTTGACCTTGGCCTCCAGTTGAGATGCTAATAAAGCTTTGCAGAATGGGCGTATACATGAATTGGTGGAAGCTGGACCCGTGGTTCACCATTCGAATGATCTTCCACCTCTGGCATTCCAACTCACCTCTTTCACATCCCATACTCACACAACGCGCCTTCTTTGGCGATAAATATCCACTCTCGGCCGTCGTCCCATTCCAGCGCCATATGAACCGCTATGAGAGCTACCTATGGCCTTTCAGCATGATGTACCAGTTCACGTCTGCATCGATTATTCTCAAACACATTCGCAACGACGGTGACAGTGGCGAAAAGGTTCTTGTCATGGCAGGAAGTCAAGATAAGCTGATGACAGGACCAGTATCTCACAAGACAGCAAAGTATTATCGTGAAGCTGGAACTCAGAAGCGCGACGAGGTGCGATTGCGTTTTGTAGAAGGTGCTGGACATCAACTACAGAACGACGTGCAGTGGGAAGATGGCGCTGAGAAGTTGTTTGACTTTTACAAGGGCATTGCTTGAGTACGGATATAGATCCTTGAAATTGGCGGTCTGTTTTATCTGGGTCTGACGGGACCATTCCCGGTGGGTAGATAATGTTTTTTTCACTCGCAACTCCATCATGATGTATTTCCATCTTATTCGATATGTCCTCTTCAGTCAACTTAGCGTGAATACTTACCTAAAAACTTCGGTTCAATACCCGTTGATGACTGCCACTTGTCAAAAGACCTCGTTGTGGATGATCGGTCCATGATGCCGACACGACTCCGAGGCGACCTCCACTAAATTGTTAACTCCCGTTCCGGTAGCGGCCTCTGAACACGCTGATGAAGCTCCGTAACTGTTCTGAAAGAAGGAAAAAGAGGGGACAGTAGACAGGGGACACCGGTCCATGCTAGAGTGTGTTCAACAGGGAGCGACTCAGACGATGTTCCTTTTCTTTTTCTCCTGACCCAATTCCGTTACTTTCAATTCATCACCATCATCATCAAACATAGAGGAACGACCTCTACAAAATTACTGTCGGTGTTGAGATTCCATCTCGGCACTTCAAAGACCCGAAAAGACCGGCTTTGCATCCCAGATTCGGAAGACCTACCGATCTTTACTGTCTGCAGTAAATCTCGGGCTTCTTCCGTGACCTGAACGCTCAGGTTTCCTTCTGTATGTTGTTGGGTTGCTTCCGGTGCCGCAAAACATTTCGGTACCTTCAGCTCAGGTTCGCCTCAGGCAGTCCCAGCAGTCAATCTGGCGGCCTTACAGCGGTTCCAGCGGTTGTCGTTGTCAGCGGGGGTAGGTGCAGCAGCAGCCAGTCGCAGTCAGTCGCTCCTGCTTGGATCGGCACCCAGAATGGAGGGGAGAAAAGTGCAGGCGCCCGTGCCCCGCGCTCCGGAGCTGTCCGCCGAAGGCCCCTCTTCGGCGGGCTTCAAGACGTATTCGGCCGCTGGGTCGGCCGATAGGATCTCTCTCGTCTCAGGCCATCTGTCGCGTCAGACTTCTTCTTCTTATAACGCAGCTTCCCCTGCTCCTTCGTCATCCACCCAAGCTCGACCTCTATCGACAACCACAGCCAACATGTCTTCCCAACCCGAACACGCTACTCTGCTCATTCCCGGACCCATTGAGTTCGATGATGAGGTCCTCAAGTCTATGGGCCACTACAGGTATGAAATACTCTGCTCGATATCATAAAGTCTCGCCTGCTAATATATGTTCCTGTAGTGAGAGCCACGTCGGCCCTGGCTTCGTCAACACCTTCGGCGAGACCCTCTCCATGACCCGCAAGCTCTTCCAATCCACCGACCCCTCCGCTCAACCCTACGTTATCTCCGGTTCCGGTACTCTAGGATGGGATATTGTTGCTGCCAACCTTGTCGAGGCTGGTGAGAACGCTCTTGTTCTCAGCACTGGTTACTTCGGCGATGGCTTCGCCGACTGCCTGCGCGCCTACGGTGCCAATGTTACCAAGCTTGATGGTGAGGTTGGTGGCCGTCCTCAGCTCCCTGAGATCGAGAAGGCTCTTTCCGAGAAGAAGTACAAGATCCTTACAGTTACACACGTCGACACATCAACTGGTGTTCTGAGCGAGCTCAAGGACCTTGCCGCTACTGTCAAGCGAGTCTCCCCCGAGACCCTTGTCATTGTCGATGGTGTCTGCAGTGTTGCTTGTGAGGAGATTGCTTTCGACGAGTGGGGTCTGGATGGTGTTGTTACTGCCAGTCAGAAAGCCATTGGTGTTCCTGCTGGTCTCTCCATCTCTTTCTTCAGCGGCCGAGCTGTCGCTGCTGCCATTGAGAACCGCAAGACCCCCATCCCCGCCTACTTCGCTTCCATGAAGAACTGGACTCCTAGTGAGTGAGACACATTCTTGAGGTCATGTATATCCTGCTAACATGCCCTAGTCATGAAGAACTATGAGGCCAAGAAGCCTTCTTACTTCGCCACTCCCTCTCCCCAGCTCGTCCACGCCCTTCACACCGGCTTGAGCCAAATCCTCGCCCGACCTTTGTCAGAGCGATTCCAGGGCCACATCGAGGTCTCTAACAAGGTCAAGAAGGCCATCACCGACCTCGGCCTCAAGATCGTTGCCACCAAGCCCGAAGACCAGGCTCATGCCATGACTGCCATCTACCTGCCCGAGGGTGTTGGCGCTCCTGATGTTCTGCCCAAGCTGGCTGCTAAGGGCGTCGTCTTTGCTGGTGGTATTCACAAGGCTATCGCTCCCAAGTACATCCGATTCGGTCACATGGGTGTCAGTGCTGTAAGTGTAACTTGAACTTGTTTGGTGGAAGTTTGCAACTAACGTGTAATTCACAGCTGGATCCTAGCCGAAGTCACATGGAGAAGGCCATCAATGCTCTTAAGGAGAGCTTGGCCGAGGCCGGTTACAAGCCTTAAAACATAAGAGAACAAAAAACAAGAAAATTTATCAACATGATCTAGAGGCGATCGAAGGGACGACATAGCCCAGCTTGAAGACACAACAGCCAAGTCCATCCAGTGGATGTTGGTGCTTCATGGTTGAGTCGAAAGTATATAACGAGAGAAATGGCTGGCCATGTTTGTTGGTGATTGTATAGATGAAGAAACCAACTATAGAGGGTTGGTTAGTGTTGTCTTTCAGTGATAAAGCGAGCTTAAAAAATATGATACTTTGCCAAAGACGTCTTGGCCCATCCTCCTCGTGATTTGCATAAAACAACTTGAGCCGAATACACCATAACCCAAGGTCAAAACTTGCCGGTTCTGTTTGAACCTACTGCAGTGGTAGTTTGCTCATTAATACCTAACGTCAGTGATAACGCGATAAGCTCCCTGTCCTAACTGTTAATTCTCCAGAGTGGCAGAGCCGTCTAGAATCTTCTTTCTACGCAGCATTCAGCCATAGTGGTCTTCGATACGATCATGAGATGGCAAGGATTAACACAGGCTATATAGGCTTATAAATAGTTATCAATGATATCATGACATCGTACCGTAGGTAGATAATGCAGAAGACTTCCGTGTTTTCACAAAGGCCTCTTGACACCGCCCTCAGCCGAAGAAGAAATGCGATATCTTATATCGGGCTGCTGCAGAGCATCAGGACTACATAGAGCAGTCAGGGGGATCTTCGTGTCCATCAACATGTTCAGCTGAGCAAGACCTTGACATGTCTGCCATGGTTAAACAATAGCCCCAGCAAAATCGGAATAATGATCGGACTGCCGCATCCGGCAACATCAATTAACAATGCATAACTAACAAAAGTGACCAACACGCGCTGTTATGGAAATCATAGCGAATCATGAGATCGATCGGTTACAGTATATGTACAGTAATTTTACTTATGCGCCCGGGAGGCTGGGAGTTGATAGCCCGAGGTGATGAAGTATGTACCGTTACAAAAATCATCCCAGCGTCATGGGCCCAACGAACCACAGCCACGGTACTTTTTGCATAGGCAGCAACAGCCACAGCAAACGGCAGTGGTGCAAAAAGTAGAGATACTTTGTTGATGTGATGATGATAGGACAGGACATCCAATGGCTTTTAATACACAGGCATCCATGGATTCCTTCTTGTACCTGTGCCGTGACCCGCTGCTGACAAAAGCATCCATCAGATCTGCTGGACGGATAGAATGGAAGCTCTCGCTACATTAGGTCTGGTTGCTGGTGGTTACAAGTGACGCAGACTGCGCTGCGGGGCATTTCTGAGTCTGGTACTCCACTAAAGGTGTCTGCTGTACTGTTCGATGGAGATTATTCACAGCGCTGCGGCGGCGCTGGGCTTGTAACTCCACTTCGTCCTGAGCCGCCCGCATAGGTCCAGGTCCAGTCCATTCATGGATCTCTTCACACCTCACCTCACCTCACCGACGTCGTCCACTTTACCTTAGTTTGCTTGACCAAAGCAGAACTTTGCATTTCTCCTCTTTTTCATTTTTCACTGCTTCCTTCGCGACGCATTCTCTTCTCGACCGACCATCATACATCCACCAACTCCTCCTTATTATAGAGTAGAGCTGAGCTGAGCTGCGCTATTGCCTTCCCTTGCTTTAGTCTATCTGCCTGGGGCTGGCATTTGCTTGTATCTTCTCTCCCCCCGCCTCGCCTCGTCTTCGTTCGCCCACCACCAGCTACCACCTCCAACCACCAATACCTTCTTCTTCCACGTAACGAACCCCTCGCGAACCCGATATAACAACGCAAAATGGCCGCCTCCATTGAAGAGCTGGACGTCCTCGTCCGCTCCTTCTACGAGGGGCGCGGTGAGCAGGTAGGTTATCTTTTGGCTCTCGGGTTTTACCAGCCGCAGACCCCGCGCGTCGAGATGAGGAACAAGAACTAATCCCGCCTCGTCAATCGTGTAGCAAAAAGCCGCTCAAGCTGCTCTCAACCAGGTTCGTACAATTCTCCAGCTCATGGCTCGTGCAGAGCTTTTTCACTGACTCGATCTATAGTTCAAAGAAGACCCCGACGCCTGGCTCATGGTCGACAAGATCCTCTCGGATGCGCAGTACCCTCAAACCAAATGTGCGTTGACTCGGCTTTGCGCCACTTTCTACGCTGTGCTGCACTGCAGCTAGCTTCGTTCCCCCCGATCTTTGCGAATTATGAAACTGCTCGACTAACAAAATTTAACAGACTTGGGTCTGCAGGTTCTGGATAATGTGATCATGACGAGGTGGAAGGTACTCCCTCGGGAACAGTGCCAAGGTGCGTTACGCTTACAATAACAACTCAACTGTCATATCTGACCAGCCTCGTCATATAGGAATCCGAAACTTCATCGTTCAGTTTATCATCCAGTGCTCGAGCACCGAAGAGTCTTTGCGCCAGCAAAAGACTTTGCTCAACAAGCTTAACCTCGTTCTCGTTTCCGTCCTCAAGCAGGAGTGGCCTCACAACTGGCCTACCTTTATCAACGAAATCATTTCGTCATGCCATTCCAACCTATCTATCTGCGAGAACAACATGATTATTCTTCGTTTGCTTTCGGAGGAAGTCTTCGACTACTCAGCCGAGCAGATGACATCGACAAAGACACGCAACTTGAAGCAGACTATGTGCGCCGAGTTCTCACAGATCTTTAACCTCTGCCAAGAGGTTCTCAACACGGCCACACAGCCTAGTTTGATCAAGGCAACTCTCGAGACTCTCCTGCGATTCTGCAACTGGATTCCCCTGGGATACATCTTCGAGACACCACTTATCGAAACACTGCGAACCCGATTCCTCTCGACCCCCGAGTTCCGCAATGTTACCATGCAGTGCCTCACTGAGATTGGAGGTCTTCAGACAGGAGGTCCTGGACAGCCCAACTCGTATGATGAGGAACTTGTCAAAATGTTCACTGAGACCCTGACCACCATTGCTAACATCATTCCGGTCACTCTTGATCTCAAGAGCACATATCCTAGCAGTAACTCAAGGGATCAGGAGTTTATTCAAAACCTGGCTCTCTTCCTTTGCAACTTCTTCGGAATGCATTTAAATGTAGGTTACGAGACGTCTTTGTACCACATACGTTGTTCTAACATGCACGAAATAGCTTGTTGAGAAACTTCCCAACCGAGATTTCCTTATCCACGGTCACTACTATCTTATTAGGATATCGCAGATCGATGATCGAGAAATCTTCAAGATTTGTCTCGATTACTGGCTCAAGCTTGTTCAAGAGCTTTACGAGGAGATGCAAGCCCTCCCTATTACGGACCTTAACCCCCTCATGGCTGTCGGCGCAGGCATGTCTGGTGGCGGTGCCCCGAACCCTACCGTCCTTAACAACTACCCTCTCCGAAAGCACAAGTACAACGAGGTTCTCTCAAACCTCCGAGTTGTTATGATCGAGAAGATGGTCCGTCCCGAGGAAGTCTTGATCGTCGAAAACGATGAGGGTGAAATTGTCCGAGAATTCGTCAAGGAGAGCGATACTGTGCAGCTTTACAAGACGATCAGAGAGTGCCTGGTGTACCTGACGCATTTGGATGTGGTCGACACAGAGAACATCATGACCGAAAAGCTTGCTCGACAGGTCGACGGCAGCGAGTGGTCTTGGCACAACTGCAACGTTCTTTGCTGGGCCATCGGATCGATTTCCTTGGCAATGAACGAGGAGACTGAGAAGCGATTCTTGGTAACAGTCATTAAGGACCTGCTTGGTCTCACCGAAATGAAGCGAGGCAAGGATAACAAGGCTGTCGTCGCCAGTAACATTATGTACATTGTCGGCCAGTATCCTCGTTTCCTGAAGGCTCACTGGAAGTTTCTCAAGACGGTCGTTAATAAGCTATTCGAGTTTATGCATGAGTCTCACGAAGGTTTGTTTTGAACCTTGATTACTCACTAATCAGGTTATTAACTAACGTTATCACAGGTGTGCAGGACATGGCTTGTGATACGTTCATTAAGATTGCACGACAATGCCGACGACACTTTGTTGCTCTTCAGCCTAGCGAGCAGGAGCCTTTCATCGAGGAGATTGTCCGGAACATGGGCAAAATCACATGCGATCTTACCCCTCAACAAGTTCACACCTTCTATGAGGCCTGCGGTTACATGGTTGCGGCTCAGGGTAACAAGCATCAGCAGGAGAGACTTCTCTCTGACCTCATGGCTATCCCCAACGCGGCGTGGGACGAGATCATTAAGCAAGCAACAGTCAACCCCTCCATTCTTCAGGACGCCGAGACTATCAAGGTTATTGGAAACATCATGAAGACCAACGTATCGGCTTGCTCATCTGTGGGATCCTACTTTTACCCCCAGATCGGCCGCATCTACCACGACATGCTCCAGATGTACAATGCCACAAGTACGCTGATCTCCGAGGCCGTTGCTCGTGATGGTGAACTTGCAACCAAGATGCCCAAGGTCCGAGGTCTTCGAACTATCAAGAAGGAGATCCTCAAGCTCATCGAGGTGTATGTTGACAAGGCAGAAGATCTCCAGGCTGTCCGCGCCCAGATGGTGCCTCCTCTGTTGGACTCTGTTCTGGTCGATTACAACCGTAACGTTCCTGGTGCTCGAGATGCTGAGGTACTCAAGGCCTGCTCCACGATCATTACCAAGCTCTCTGCTTTGATGGAGGACCAGGTCCCGACCATTATGCAGAATGTCTTCGAGTGCACCCTGGAAATGATCAACAAGGATTTCTCAGAGTTCCCCGAGCACCGAGTAGAGTTCTTCAACCTCCTCCGGGCCATCAACCTGCACTGCTTCCCTGCTCTGCTCAAGCTCGACAACAACCAGTTCAAGTTTGTTATCGACTCCTGCTCGTGGGCTTTCAAGCATGACAACCGTGATGTTGAAGCAGCTGGTCTCAACATGGCTCTGGAGCTTATCAACAACATTGCCGAGAAGACTGACGTCCAGACCGCAAATGCTTTCTTCCAGCGATTCTTCATCACCATCCTTCAGGATGTCTTCTTTGTTGTGACTGACAATGATCACAAGGCTGGTTTCAAGACGCAATCCATGCTGTTGATGAAGCTCTTCTACTACATCAACCCCGCCGACGGTACTCAGCCCAAGATCCAAGGACCTATTTACAGCCCCGACCAGGCACAAGCCGGAACCGACAACCGAGAGTTTGTTGCCAACTTTGTTGCCAATCTCTTGCAAAATGCGTTCCGCAACCTGCAAACGTACGTTCTATCCCTTACTATCCATGGCGCAATGCTAACTCTCAAACAGGAACCAGATCCAGAGCTTTGTCGAGGGTTTGTTCTCGCTTAACACGCAGTACGACAAGTTCCGACTCAACCTCCGTGATTTCCTTGTCTCTCTCAAGGAGTTTGCCGGTGACAACGCCGAGCTATTCATCGTTGAGAAGGAGCAACAAGAGCAGGAAGCTAAGGATGCCGACCTGGAGCGACGACAGAAGGTCGGCGGTCTTCTCAAGCCCTCGGAGCTGGACGATGAGGAGCTATGACTCAACGAAGAACTACGGACTGAGTTTGCACCCCAAGGTGCTAATGAAGCGGCATCGACGGATGCAGCTGGGGATGGGTGGGAGTTCTACGGACTTTGAGGGATTTCCTGGAGTCACGGCCCATTGATTGATCCCCCTGCTTTGCGCACGTCGAAGCACCTCGTCCACGCCGAATTTCTTTCCTGTTATGATACCATATTCCTTCCATAGAAGAGTGATCAGTCGCCTGCCTTTGTCAAGCGGCTTGACGCCCTAGTCTAAATCGGCAACCCCTTTGAAGTCTCAGGGGGGAGTGTTAAAGAAGAAAAAAAAGAGCAAGATAAAGAAGCCGTGGTATGAGTTTCACGTTGGTATTGATTGTTTTGGGCTCCCGATTCGACATCGGTACCACTTGAGGAAGCTATTCATGCGCGCTTTTGTGATTAAAAGAAACAGAAATGACATCCGGATACATATCTATCCAGAATTTTGTTTTATGGAAAGAGAGACAAGCCTAGGCTCATGTAGATATCGGTATAGCTTACACTATGGATAATCAAACAGAAATGACATGAGCGTGACTGGTCAGAGTGTTTATTACTGTCGTGCCCATAAGACCTGGATTGCCTAGTCTCCCATCATTGCATAACTTGAGATAATACGATTCTTGCTTATCGACCTGTGACAACCGGGTTCGGAAATGGTACGGAAGACTTACTTACATATGCGCAGGCGCTCATTTCAGTACTATATTCGTTGCCATATTGGCTACCCAGATATTCCCGAGAATGGCTTCGGATGCTACGTGGAGGAACTTAGAATACATACGAGCTAAGCTATGCATTCGTGGTATCAGTTATACGAAGAGATTGTCTATGTCCATACCCAGCAGTCCTCTCATCATTGATCATTCTCCAACTCCTGCAACGGCCATCCCAAAGCGTCTTGCCAGTAACTCCCGAGATGGTCGGCAATGAGGCGTATCAAAAACGCACCAGAATCCCCAACTAGCCAGACACGGCGACATCGATGAAGAAGGACGCCGTAGTATGCCAGGACCAACAAGGCCTCTGGCCGGTTCTTGCGAACAGTTTCTATATAGTCTTCGCTCAAGACGACAGGGAACGCTGATGCAGCTTGCAAATTCGTGCTTTGTGGTAGGTTACGATAGACGTTAAAAGCCCATTGCAGAGTGTGGGCGGCATTGCTGCATGCCTCAACTGATGCTGGGCTTAGATCGGAGCTTTTTATAAGCTCTATCAACGGAGCGCATTCGTCGCCCTTGTCGCCGAGCTCCGCCGCGTTTTTGACCCCAAGGAAGAACTTGGCTAAGGGAGTCTCGAGAAGATCGTTGTACCGGTTTGAAGTTGTAGACTTGACACCGCGATGTAAGTGAACCGAGTTGCAGAACCTTTCTATAAAGGCATGAAGGGAAGAACGATATTGAGTGAATGTATCGTACAGCATATGCAAGCTAAGGAGTGATGAGAAGAGGAACCGGGGGAGGTAATGTGCATCGTAGTTAGCCACCTCTTGGGCATCCTTGTTGAAATGTGAAAGAGCACGGGTTTGAAGCTCCGTAGCAGTCCGGCGATATGAAGCTGCACTTTCAGGGTGCAGCACAGCTAGATGGTCTGCTGATATAGCGAGAAGCTGATCTAGTGCGTAGGGAGCTTGTGAAGACCATTCGAGAGCAATATCAAGAATAATGTCCAGATTTTCTGCATCGAGAATCACTGACTTGCGGAAGTGATGCAAAAGTATGAGATGTTTGTTGGTGAAAACGGGCAGAGGCAGAGCTTCTGTTTGTGAAGATGATACCGGTGACTCAGCAAATTCAGGAGCAAAAGACTCTGTAAAAGAAGGTAGAGTCGTTGAAGGAGCCCGCTCGTTGACATTAACGTTATATCCGAGATATGCTGGTGGCGGTATTGGAGAGGGACGATGTAAAGCCCCTGCACTCGACACGCTATCGACGGGGCTCTGCATTCGACTGCCGTTATTGCTCACACTTATTAACGGCTCATTGAAGGAGGTAGAGGAAGCCAAGGGCGGATCAGATCGCGCCAGTGATGAGGAATTAGCAGCGCCTGATGCGGCAGAAGGCGGAAATGAGCATGTTCGCTCACTGACAATGCAGTTACCGCAAGCAGGACGTTTCTCGTCGCATTTGATATGTCGTCTCTTACACTCCAAGCAACCATTGCGGGACTTGCGATGGCGTCTTCGGAGCTTGGTCACGGGATTATTCGTCTCATCGTTAGAGTGAGGGTTGGGATGCGGATGCATCGGAAGAAAAAGAAATATAAAAGAAAGGGCGGTAGGGTAGTTTAAGCACGAGGTGTGGTCTGGAGCAAGCAAGAATTGGTTGTTCAGATCAGATCAGATCAGCAGTATCCAACAACTGTGACTACAGTAGACTAATACTCCATAATGGTTCAGCTCTGAATTGAGCGTTATGATTGGCTGGCAAAGTCCTTCCAGACAGCTGCCGTACAAAACGCGTGCTGATGGCGAAGTACTAACGTTCTTATCGTACTGCCTGGGTTACGTTTTTAGCTTTTCTCTTGTTAAAATTACGTTACTGGATCTATTTTAGTCATTTGTATGGATCTGCCTAAGCCACGTAGTATAATAATAGCATCTACGGATACCCAGTTCCTCATCCATAGTAGCGAAGTGTCTCCAGGACGTGAGAATAAAGGGACACAGCCATGCCTGATGATCCATAATGTTCAGAATCTTCATTTCTATGCCAGATATAACCGAGCTTCCAAAGACCTCCATTTCCTAAGACTTTTCAGTTGATGTAGGAAAAAAAACCAGCCTTTTACAAAGGAATCAAAGCACCATCACCAACGCAGATATTCAACCAGACAAGTATGTTGCCTGTCGGAATAAATTTACCTGTAGCCTTACAATACACTTACACTAGAATTGGTCTGAATACGCGGTTATCGGTTTCAGTTTGAATTTTCGTATTTAACACCCGTACTATACGCGTATAAATTAGGTGTCTACCAGAATGGGTAGTATGATATTGTATGTACCAAATCTTCAATTCAAGGGCCGCAATTTCCACAGGAACAAAAAGCTTCAATAATCAGCTGCCTTCTATGATACCAAAGAAACGATAGTAGCAAACAACGGGGTATATTCCTGTCTAATCGGCAAAACCTGAAAACTCATCGTCCTTGTCTTTCTTGGCTGCCGTCGCTTCAGCAGCTGCTTTTTCACGATTTTGTCTCCGGACCTCGGCGATCAGATCGTTCAACTCCATCTGCTTGACCTTCTCGTCGTCCGTCATCTTGGATGTTGCCTCTGCTTCACGTCGCTTGCGTCTCTTCTCCCTTCGCTCTACTCGTTCGTCTTCCTTCTCATGCTTAGCACTCCAGGCCTCGTTGTTCTTGCGCTTGCGTTTAACCTCCTCTTTCTGATCCTCTTTCTTGGTGCCGGACTTCTCCTCCTCAAGAGCAGCCTTTCGCGCTTGTTCTCGAGTCTTCTCCTTGTAGGCGTAATTGTCCCAGTCGACTTCAAGACCGCACATCTTATCACCTGTCCAGCCCTTGAGTTCGGGCATTCGAGGCATACGGAGTAGTCCCCACGCGTTACCAAGATCAGCCCAATCGAGGTCAGCGGCGCGGAAGATAGATGTAGCTTGGTGAGCGCCGTAGCTTCGAGCCCAGCTTACGAATCCCTTTTGAGCCTTGTCAAACAAACCCCTGTCTGTCAATACGAGGTCCCTCATCTTCTTCGTGGCTTCGACAGCATCCTCCTCTGAGGTGATGACAACAGGCTTTTCCAACTTTGCGATTGGTGTTTTGCGAATTTCCAAAAACTGTACATAGTCTTCCTCTCGTCCCGGATGTAACATCACCACCGCCAATCCTTTCCGGCCTGCACGACCAGCTCGTCCACTACGGTGGATGAATACCTTAGGATCCGAAGGCGCATCGATTTGAACAACCAGGTCAACTTGTGGAATATCCAATCCACGAGCAGCCAAGTCAGTTGTGAGCAATATTGTGGGAGAAACCGAGTTGAGGAACTTGTTGAAGTTCTTCTCTCGTACTTTAGCTGGATGCTTTCCGTGTAGGGGTACCAGCGCAAAGCCTTCTGGTAGGATCAGAGGCAGTGTATGTTGGAAATAGTCGACAGCGGCGCACGTAGAAAGGAAGACAATACTCCTTTGAGGTTGTATGGGTAGTTGTCGCAAAAGTTCCGCAAGAGCAGGAAGTTTCTGGCTGGCAGGCTTGACCATATATGTCATCTGAAGACTAGCAGGCGTTTTTCTATCCTCAAGAATACCACCTCCCTTCATCTTAACCTTAACTTCGATCTTGACAGGGTTTCGCAGACCAACTCGAATGATCTCGCCAACAGCCTCGCTTACACTGGCGCTGAAAAGACCAGTCCTTCGTTGTTTCGGCAAATGTGACAAAATCTTTTGTAGGTCAGGCTTGAAACCCAGATCAAGGAGGCGATCGGCTTCATCAAGGACCAGAACTTCGAAGGATGATTGAGGGCAGTGGACGTGGGGCGAAGAGAGGAGCTCGACGAGCCGGCCGGGCGAGGATATAAGAACATTAGGGCTATGTCGAAGGAAGAAGCTGAGATCTTGTGCCGTAGTCGTTGTACCTCCAACTAGCAATTGGGGCACGATGGCGGGCACCGTAGTGGAAGGTCGCTTTTCGTCGCCTTTAAGATGGGAAAGGACTTCGGCAGAGGCCTCGTGAAATTGCAACAAGTTGACAAGAACAGTGTGGATCTGAGCAGCCAGCTCGCGGGTGGGAGAGACGATGATAGCGGCGACATGGTGCTTTTTCGTAGGCTCGCTAAGTCGGAGAAGTTTTTGGACAAGAGGAATAAGGAAAGCAAGGGTTTTTCCGCTACCGGTGACAGCCTAGAAATGGGTTAGGATGTCAATCGCATTATGAATGTATAGTTCTAGCCATACCTCGACTACAACATCTTTGTTCCCAAGGAAATGTGGCAGAGTTGCAGCTTGAACGGGCGTCATCTGGTTGAAGCCCATGGTTGCGACGGCATCGCGAATCCAGTCCGCTAGAGGAGGATCAAGGGAATCCCAAGCTCTAGGGCTTCTCTTCTTGGGCTTTTCAGTAGCCATGATCAGCCAAGAATGGACAAGACCAAGTTATGGTTATTATAAAAAATAATTAGTTGGACTGTATATCACAGATCCAAGGCGCATCGAGGGGCCATCTTTGACATCTTTTGCGCGAAACATTTCTTGAAATTTTTATCTTATCACCACGTGCCGATGCTAGCGTGAGTTGTGGCGCAGTCCGTCCACCATGATGTGGCTTACATTCTGCCCCTACCTCAGCACGTGCTCAATGAAAGCATTACAGCTCGGATGACGTGGGACTTGACAGTCCCTGAGATGAATGATTTAATCTGGGCTTAAGTTTGGCAGGTGACGTGACATGTTGATTGATTGGAAGAGAGCCTGTCAGATCAGATGGCGGAAGATCCGGAACACAGCTCAAGTACTAGGCGGAACAGCTAATCTTGTTTTTAATTTCATATGCTTGTTCGCGAACCGTTGGTGTTTCCCACCCGCTATTGTTACCAAACCTTTACATGAGGATATCTTGAAGGCCGAGGTTTTCATCCAAAAAGGACCCTCTAGCAGTCTATCACATGCTTCAAACCTGTAATTAGTAGATGTACAGTACAGTGGACATGTAAAAGGCGGTGTCCACTCCAGAGGTTAGGTACCTCTGTAGTTCTGAGACGGCAGCGGAATTAAACGCCACAGATACGTATTCCCCAGACCCAGAATGAAGGAAAATCTTCAACCTTACCGTTAAGTTACCTACAACCAACGCCAAATACTGTACTTGTGAGGAGAATACTCGCCCTTCTGCGTTAGTCCTGTACTGTACTGTATCCTCTTTTTTCTCATTTCCAGTGTCACGCGACTTATCTTTGCCCTCTTTGACTCTCGTCTCCTGCCTGTCTCAGCGCCCCCGTCACCTGGAATCAGCCGTCACTCTCACACGCCCAGCTAGTACTGTACTTTCGACTGTACTGTACATGTGTGCGTGCCCCGGTCATCAACGTCTTATATCTCCGAACCCATCATGCGGCGGGGGATACGACCTCCGTTGCATCCTTGTTAATCAATCTGGATTCAATAAATATCCAATCTTCCAAACCGAAAACTCGGCCAAAACGTAGCCCGAGTCCTCCGAAGCGGAAGCGGAATTCGAGTCAGAGTCTGAGCCCGAGTCAGGGTTACGGCAACCAAGACCAACTACATCATCAACATCATCCGCCGCCGCAACAACAACAACAACAAGGCCTCGAACATAACGGCCAAACTACACGCCACAGTCATCGGAGGCATAGCCACGGCGACACGGACGATCACTTTCTAGACCCTGGAAAGCGACAACATAATCATCCCGCTCACGGATCCTCCCACTACGACACCCCCGACACCTTCACCATTTCATCTTCATCAGAATCTATCGCGACGGTGCGCTCATCGCGCCGTGATAAACATCTCCACTCTTCAATACCCAATACATTCTGGCCTCCTGGTTTCAACAGTCTTCGACGTATAGTCGTCGGTGCCGTTCGCTGCTCCGCGCTCCCGCCCTTCTGCCTCACCATGTCCTTCCGATCCAAGGTTCCGGAGACGCCCCGCGTCATCTCGCCGAGTCCCACCCCGTCCGAACGTGATGCCTCCGATTACATGGGCCCCGTTACACGTTCTGCGGCCCGGAGACGGACACCTACGCCCCAGCCGCTCCATGAAGAGCTGGATGAGGATATACCTGAGCCTCCCGAGTTTCGACGAGCTCGAACCCGTAGCCGCTCGCCGATCGATACAAACGCCGTTACGCGCTTAACAAGGCGGACAAGCACTGCTGCGAAAGCGGGCAAGATGTCCAAGGATACTATTCCGGAAGAACAAGTGTTAGATGGCGCGCTCAACAGTAACGGTAACGGCAATGGAAAGGCTTCCACATCAAATGGCCACCTTGCGCCTCCTCAACCTTCAGCACCAACAGGATGGTCATGGCGCGACTTCAGCCGCAGCCCTAGTCCGCTCGGGTTGATTCCTATCCATCGACACTGGAGAACATTTGTGCACAAGCATGAGGTACCCCGCAAGGTGCTGCACGTCTCGATTGGCTTCTTCGTCATTTGGCTTTACGTGACCGGCACTCAGACAACTTCAGTGACGCCTTGGCTCATGTCGGCGCTTATTCCTATCACCACAGTTGACTGGCTCCGACACCGGTACGCCTCTGTCAACCGCTTCTACGTTAAGGCCCTCGGTGCCTTAATGCGTGAGAGCGAATATTCTGGCTGGAATGGTGTCATCTTCTATCTCCTGGGTGCCTGGATTGTCCTCTTCAACTTCCCCAAGGATGTTGGTATTATGAGTGTCCTTCTGCTCAGCTGGTGTGATACCGCTGCCAGTACCTTCGGCCGACTTTGGGGCCGATACACCCCTCGTCTCCGCAAGGGCAAGTCTCTTGCCGGTTCCACCGCCGCCTTCCTCGTGGGTGTTGGCACATCGTACTTCTTCTACGGCTGGCTGGTGCCCACCATCGGTCCTTTCCCTGGCGATGAGAACTTCATGTTCAAGGGTATTCTCTCACTGCCCAAAACCATCTGCGAGGCTGTTGGCGTTTCGCAGGAACAAACAACTATCTCGGGCGCAGTTGCTCTGGGCGTTATGGGTATCTGGTCCGGCTTCGTAGCTTCTGCTAGTGAAGTTGTGGATATCTTCGGCTGGGATGACAACCTGACGATTCCCGTCCTTAGTGGTATCGGTATCTGGGGCTTCCTCAAGATTTTCTCATAGACAAGCAACTTTGCCTAGCAGAATACAGAGCCGACATCTTATGAGCAGGATCCAGCTGCTCTTTTTCATCAGATGACGGTTCCTATGAGACATTGAGCAAAAATGCATACACGGAGCACGTTAGTCCGACATTGTGCATGCATCAGGGGCATATGTGTATTCCCTATCCTCACCCCTCGTTTCTCCATCCGTGCCTTCATTTCTTACTCGTTCTTCTTTGTGAAAACATTCATCATTCAACGATGGGACTACCGGGGATCGAGTTCACACAGGTCTTTCAAGAACTCTGTTTTTTATTTGTACTTTTTGAGCTAAGCTTGCGAGATGGAAACGATGCGTGGTAGAGAAAGGGGAAACCAATCCCCCTTAGTAAAAAGATTCGACATGAATATCCGCTTTGGGTACATGGCCGCGAACCTTGGTTTTTAGGCTTGCATGTGGTGTCACATCGGGAGAATATATATATATATATTCCTTTGGGCGATGGCAGGGACGCTTTGGAATAGAACATGGAGCGGGAGCGGTATGGGCATGGGCATGGTCGGGTGTGATATCTTGGTTACAAGTAGACAGGACGGAACTACATAGGTATCTTAGTTAGATCATGAGACGAAACGCATCTCTTTTCTGCGATCAACTCAAAAATAATGACATCCTGTGACGAACAATTTGGTCGCGCCACATTTGACGTCTGTTGTACGAAGGCTGTACGGCATTTCGTATTGCTCACCTCCCTGCTCAACGGTCTGGTTGATACATGAGTGCCACGAAGTATCAAGCTAGGAATTCCGGTGATGCTTATCACTTGGGCTGAAGTATGTTTCACAACCTCCAAGGCTCTACAAATTGAACAAGATGGACAGAAGAGTTTCGGATGCCAATCATCCGGGATTAGACAAGTTGTACAGAAATGTTTAAGAAGTTTCTTTTTTGGCATCTCGGAGGAATTACCCTGGGCATGATTTTGTCTCTCGGTTATGTCCGGTCGTTGAAGACGGACTTACACGACAGCGATCATGACGGCGGGGAGAGTTGGAGTTGGAGTGGGAGTGGGAGCCCAGTCGAGTTGAGTCGCTCAATGCTGGGGGCGATTTCTGCTTAGAAGATGGCTGCCTACGTCACGAATTATCAGACAAGAAGTAAGATGATTTTGAGATATTTCCTAGGCAAACTCCTTCTGCATTGGGTAAATAGCTGGGTAGATTGGAATGGATATCAATTGCTCTCTCGACAAAGCCTCATGTTCATCGCATACCGTACACACCATCTTGTTGAAAAGAGAAAAAATCCATCTACTTTGCATCTCTCTTTAAAACTGCCATCCTATGAAATGGTGCCCCATCATCAAGCCCCCCTGTACAGAGTCGCATCTTCCCCTCCGTGTGCCTGGGCCACGCCTTGCCGCACACAACGGCGCTGAGTTGTCCGTGCGTGGTGGAGGGTATCAAAAGCAGGGGAGGCGTGTAAATCCAAGTAGAGTAACTACGGATAAGGAGGTAGGTAGACATGTACTAGGTTTATAATATCTCATGGTATGTAATGTACGCTTGGACAACTATGTTGCAATAAGGATTTTCTGTTTGTAACTTGCTCATTTTTTACCGAATAGGTTGAAAAGGAGAATGTCATGATCAACCGCCAATGGTCTCCTGGTGGACATGTGGATGCGCTCTAAGAAAACGACACCTGCCCTGCCATGCAATGCAAATGCAATGCGATGCGATGCGATGCGATGCACTGCAGCAAGAAAGCACTCGGCTTCTTGTGGAGGAACAAGCCGTCCATGTCTCGATTTCCCCCCAATCTCGACGAATCTCGCGTTAGTATTCGGCTCCAGTCATCATCTACAGGTTCATCTCGTGGCCTTTACCTCAAATCGATCAATGTGAGGCGGGCAGATCAGACGACTCCAGTGGACTCCAGAAGCAAGTCATCAAAGCACAGCAGTTTGAGCTCGATCTGACATACAGCTTCCAGCGCAGGGCTCGCAAGTCATGCCACCTAGGTGATGGACCTCGGGTTTGATGGTAGGACTTGCCATTCAAATCGTATCAAGATGCGATCACCAGGAGCCATGTACAGCTAATGGGATCGCGAGACTCTGGAACAGGGACCACGCTCATTGATACCGATGATTATCGGCCGTAGTGCAAAGGTATTCCAAGTCCGAGGACGCAGTACCGGTGAGACCGGAGAGCAGTTCACTGTGTTTCGCGATTACAGCAGCTGTCCGCATCGGATGTGCATGAGCCGTGACAGCTCCTGAGAGCTTAGTGATGGCTTCCTATTGTGAAGGGTGGATAGCCACAGTGACCGTTGGAAGACGTGTCACGGTGGCTTCAAGTACCATGGACATGGGTAGAGCATAGAAGGCGTTGTTGCTGCAGATTCCAGAACTGCCACCGTTGAGTTGCAACCTTGAAGCTGTACGGAAACGGGGCGTCCTCTCCATTCGTAGGTGTCAGTCAACCGGAAGGACATAGTGGGGAGTTTCAATCCCAGCCAACGGTTGTCGACACAGTTGCAGGGCTTAGGTCCATTGCGGACAAAGTACATGGTTTCTTGATATATGCCGAATGATAACATTACCTGAAAGCATCAATGGCAAGTGCAACAGTGGCTGCTGGCATGTCTCATGGCATAGGCTATCATGAGACATTCGAAGACGACAGGAAAGCTTGGTAGGTAAGTACCATTGTAGGCCACTGAGATTCCATTGTCAAGGAAAGAGACCGGAAATCACGATTGGTTATGTCACACTTTAGTACTCATGATGCTGACTTCGGGAGCTATTAAACGAACCGTATCGTTGCAACTAAACCGAAAACCGAGTGCTGAACCACAAATCTGTCAGGTCACTGCTTTTCACTATCAGTAAGTCCTAAGCCAAGAGACTCAACCCGAACGGATCTTCAGGCATATACCCTGTCACAGAAGTCCTGAATCAACTGTGCCATTACTCACCAACTCGATTGACTCGGTAGATGGTGGACCTCGCATTCTGCTCTGTGGTTAGTGTTCGTTAGTAAGAAAGCGGGGGAGGGGCGAGTAGAGGTAGAGAAAGATAGAATACCCATTGCAATGGATGCAATCATGACACTTGTCCGAACATTGTCCAATTAGAAACCAAGCGGAACTGGCCGTTATTTCTATTTTTCTCTCCTGTTCAAATTAAGTCAAGTGTGCTCAGTAGGAGGTCGAACGGAATGAGGGTGCAGAGGACATAACTCAGAGGAATCGGATATGAAGCATTGAGAAAGGTCATGTTATAGTGGTGATAGTGGATCCATAGAGTTGTGTTTAGAGCTGCAGGCTTGCAGTGGTACAAAGTTCAACGATTGAGTCAATAGTCGGGCGAATTCAACCCATGCGATACGTAGATGAATGGTTGATGAGGCTCTGCGTAATTGAAAAAAAATTAAAAAATTAAAAAATTAAAAAAAAAATTGATATGGCACGTGAAACATTTGGGAGTAGCCAGAAGTAAAAAGCAAATTCAGCCAAGAATGGTGACAGATGGGAGGATGGATGGAACGTCCTGTCCTGGTCCTGCCTGGTCTGCTCAGCCTGTGCTGTCATCAGAGATACCTGGTCGTTAACCACACGCACCTTCCCCCACCATCCACCACCCTCTCCTTCGTCTTCTATTCCGCCTTAGTTAAGGTTCTTTGGAGGCTTCTAATACGTGCTACGTATTGGATTGCTCCTGCCAAACCTACCTTTCGGCACACCATTCCAGGAAAGGTCCTCAAGCAGGGCAGGTGCGAGAGAGAAAGAGAGGAGACCCTGACCCCCCATCAATTGGAATTGACTGACTGACCCCTCGATCGGGTCCCTGGAATTCAGTACCGGCCCTTGTCTACCTAATGTCAATCAATCCTTTCCATCCCACCGTCACAATAACGTCTGGTAATTATCTTGACAACGCATCAACTCCTTACTGTACTCTCCTGTACAATTGCAGAGGGCAATAATGCCAGAAATTGCCCGACTTGCTGCAGCTCTACCCGACCCGCCGCCTTGCGTTCGCTTCTCAACCCACACCCTGTCAACTATTTCTCGTGGACCAATCCTCGCCTAGTCCATTGCATGGTGTCTATCTTGACCATCGCAGCGCATCGCCTCTTCTTCTCCTCTTCTCGACACGTCTGAGCTTTTCTGGTTAAAACGCCGAACGACGAGGGAAATGCAATTGGATGGGGGGTGTAGGCAGATTTGCGCTTGGCTCAGGGCTTCAACATGAAAAATCCAATGCTGCTTTTCCATCAACTTCGCCTTTTTGGCTTTACTTAGCGTCAGCGCGCTTGTTTGCGACTCTCTCCGCCCCGTCTCGTCTCCATCCACGGTGCTGCCTGCTCCCCTGCAACAGGGAACCAGACGCAGTTCTAATGCATGCCAAAATTACACAGCGGATTCAATCAGGAATTCTGCAGTTTCCGGTATCCGCAATGTTTCCACGCAGTTTCTCCTTGCTCGAAAAGCTGAAACTTGATATGGCGGTGGAATGCCAAGAGGCTTATAGGCGGTTGGTGATCTCTCACTGATACCCATTTACACGGTGAGGCAACCAATGTCTTTTTTCTTGACGCCCACCACCCAATGTTACCCGCTACTCCAAAAGGTATCGGAAGCCGGCCGGTTCAGATGTATTCTGTATGGTACAGATATGCCTTGTAAGGGTGTGGGCATCGGTGTCTACTTTACTGTCCTTGCCTAGGTCCATCTAGCCTACTGTCCAACCAGTCAGCGTCAGTCCCATCGTTCGTTGCGTTGTCCGTTTGGCTCTTTCTTACCACGATCCATCTACCTGCTTTCAGTACGCTACAGTCTCGTACTAGTTATCGCCAAAAAGCAGCAAGCCAGCCTAGTTTGCGCCAGCCATGTCCCTCACGTCACTCGACCACGAACCCAAGCCAAGCCTGGCCTCGACTTGCCTCCTCCGCTGCCCAACTACCGAGTTATTGTACTTTTACGCTCAGACGGCCGACACTACAGTTCTTAACAGGTCAGTCAAGCAAATATCGGTGGGAAACCGCACCGATCGCTTTTTTGCCCCAAGACAAGTTCTACACATGGTTCTTATCCCTTCTCAACACTTGGACCCAAGGGCTAGTGCAGCCACTGGTGTCCGTTGATGGACCCGGATATGCATGGCATCTTAGCAACATCTCACTTTCTTTTGCCCTTCGATTGGTATATTGTACTTGACGGTCTAGTTCGGTCCCTTCCACGTCGGGTTTTCCCTCGGTCTCCGCTCCAGCACACAGATATGTATACCCTTTCCATGAATTAATTATTCATTGGCACATGCATCGTCATGTCCCTGTCTGGTGCCTTTGGCACAGAGCCATTGCCCTTTCAAGCACATATCCCAGTCTTACTCTTGGAGTTGTCCGGTAGATGTCACTTTGACCTCAAGGTGGTCTCCATTTTTTCCAATTTCTTAATTGTTACATCTTACATCTATGATTGCGGTCTTTGCTCTCGGCATATGCACATGCCCTTGCTCATCCTAGACTGGTCTTGTTACACCCAGCCAACGGCGTAGCTCAAGGCCGTTTACAATTTTAACGTCACTGCATTGCTCAAGCAGAGACCCTGAAGCGTGTTGAAGCCACACGCTTTTGTTTTATTTTACTCTTGTCATATTCGAAAGATCCGTTCTCTAACTTCACCCTCCCCGTAAAGCCCTATCTTGACCATGTTTTCTTACTCTTCTCTTTCGTTGGTCCGGTTGTTAAACAGCCATACATTCGGGTACTCTTTGTACCATTTCATAACCCTCCCAAGACTCCGTTGCCGCTCCTAGGCCCCCCTAGTCACCCTCCTAGCAGTCCTAGTTTTGAAGGTTTGTTACCTTGTCGTCGCTCTCCGTGATGGCCCACACCTCTGCATCTCGTCGTGATCGTCTCGTCTAGCCCCTCGATCACCTCTCTGCCATGCCATTATCCTGCCGCATCCCATTGCACGCCCTTGTGGGCGGGGCTTTTACCTGTTGACGAATCGTTTCGGGATGAGTTATCCTGAAGTTGTTCCGGTTTGGCAGTGGAGGGTCTCTGAAAAAGTATAAAAAGGCCAGAGTTGATCAAGTTGAAGATTTATTATTCTTCTTCCTTTCTCATCACTCTTCAATCAACTTCAAACTTGAAGGCTCAGCTTACTCGATACTCACACCAAGTCTCTTTGACTTGCTGTCTTGATATACAACTATTCTGCCTAAGTGTGCTTTACTTGTTCAAAGTCAACTTGACATTGAACCATCACCCAAACCTTCTCTCGAAATAGTCAGTTGGCATAAACACAACTTCCTCCCTTCTCAAATCATCATCATGTCTTCTCACTACACTTCTGTGGGCTACTCCATGCCTCTTCCCGTTCCCTCTAAGGGCTCCCACTACCCCACCTACAGTCAATATTCCGTCTCGCCTCCGGAATGTGATGACTCGGTTAGCTCCGCCTCGGGCGTCCCCTCTTACAGCAATGGTGGATACTCGGCTACCTCGTCCGGCTACACATACTCTGGCGGATATGGCGACTATGAGAGCACTCGCTCTGCTAGCGGCGTGGACTTCCAGGAGTACATGCAGGACCGCTTTGCTAACTCGTTTGACCCAATTCCTCTTGACCGCAGCATGGCTATGCAGGCTCAGACGTAAGTGGACCTATCTCAACCATTTTTCGTGATCGCCGCGGCAGATCCCTGTTTGTCTGTCGGTAGACTCGTGGGAAATGCATTCGCTTGCCGTAACTGGCCTGCAAGGTTCTGTTAATACCATACTAACTCCTTGACAGATCCGGAAAGATGAACGCCAAACACCGAGAGCTCATGGAGCTACAGAAGAAGGCACAAGCTCGCCTTGCAAAGACACGCGAGCGCTTCCAGGAGGGTATGCGCGATGCCCATGAGGTTCGCAGCGACCTTGAGTGGACACAAAAGAAAGTTGGGTAAGTCGAATTTGATGAAATGCATTCTCACCAGACTATTACAAACCCAATTTGTGGTTTGTCTATTCTAGCGAGTTCAATTTGCATCATTCATGGATTTGCAACATGGCGACTAACCAATTGCCACAGTTCGCTGAAGACAAAGGCTTCTCGCAAGCACGGCAAGGAATACAGCAAGGCTCGCGCCCGATACCCGTCACCTGAGAACTAGATTCTTTTCAGAATTAACTCTGGGGCGGCATCTTCACTTTGACGACAAAATTATCATCTAGCGAGCAACTTTTATTTCACGACCAACTCACTAAACTTTCGCACATAAAATATGTTTTTGCGAAAAGAACGCCCGATTGGATTTTTGGTATTTCAATAATGATCTTCTTTTGTACTTAATATTGCGAATTTCGCATTTGTCAGGACACCCTCATACTTAACCTGCATGAACGGGTAGTTTATGCAAGGGGAATGTGAGGTGACGTTGAAATCAGGGGCACTAAGCGCGGCAAATTGAGCCGCTTGGCGCGAGGTGTCTTGCTGCTTTTAACACAAGCGACGGGGCAGGTGTGCAGACGGCTTTTAGCCAGGAACGCCAGCCTTGTGGCTGCTGGAGCCAGTGTGGGGGAAACACACAGAGAAAGCGAAAATGGGCGGCTGTTTCACGACTTATGGCTTATGATTGGATGAACTGGACAACCTAGGGGCGGTTGTTAAAAGTACGCCTCCTCCCAAGCGTCTGTGGGGGTGCCAGGGGATAGCGTCAGTAGGTTGGCAGCAAAACATGATGTGTCGGCACCGATCGCTGCATGGGCGATGGGTTTGGAAGCATCTCTGGGGTATGGGTGACGCGGGACCAGCCGACGACTGCAACGTCGTCCGACTTGTCGGTTTTGCAGAGGGGCGTGTATTGAGTGATAACCCTGGAAACCACGGAACCAAGACGATAGCAGGATGGAGAATAGCAGCGGGTTTGTAAGGCAGTGTATTTGAGACGCTTGCCCTAATCAGGGGAGGCAGCGATATGAAAGGATCTCCATTGGGTAGCACGGGGGAATGAAGAGCTGATGGAGCCGTCTTGGGCAAGGCAAGGATCTGTAAGAACGTTTTCTTTGTGGGTATCTCGACCGGAGTACGGAGTCTACCAGTTCTCGTAGCAAGCAACATCTTATTTCCCCTCTTTGAAAGACGGCGTGTTCCCGGGACTAATTGATGTGATAACCCCCCCGTAGATGTGATTGACCTGCTCCCCACACCCCTCCGATCCATCCTGAGCCAGTGTGAGGGAGGTAGCGCATGTGGTTTGAGGTATGCTGGTGTAGTAAGTCGCCGTCCCGTTGTCTTGGTGCTTTGAGGTTGGAAGATCCCTGTTTCGAGATCACGTGTTGGTGCACGTGATATGTGATTGTATACCAAAGTCCATCTCAATGACCAAGCGTGAGCGAGGAAGTGTGCCGGTGTTTTAAGACACTAAACGATGTGACTTGACTAGGATACCCACTCGGTATATATGCGCGGTTCGAGCCATCCCTCGTTGAGGGTCGCACCGGCCAATATATCGATAACTCAAGCCGCCGCATCTGTTGTTGCCGCAGTGCTGTCATTCTTCCGGGCGATCCACGTTCCCCGTGTCGTCAAACCGCGGGCTTTCTCAATTCTCTCCCATGGATTCTCATTAGATAGGTGATCGTAGTATCCAATATACCAAGTATCCCTGCGCTCATGGGCAACCGAATCTTGGCCCTGGCGTGGTATCGGCGCTGGTGCAGGCCGTTGAGGCAGACCAGCTGGGCGCACTTGCGCGGGGGCTTTTTGTTCAAATCCGTCATCCTTTGAGTCGTCCTCGTCATCAAGGGCAATCTCATCCGTATTAGAAGGGGTACCCAGGGCTGTAGAGTTTGCGCCGGTTGCAGAAGACTTTGATGGCAGTGCTGCGTCTGCGTTTGGGTTGTATCTACGACGCTTCGAGGGTGGTGAAGCAGCGCCGAATGATGAGAAGCCCATCTGAGCCATAAGGGCTTCATCGACAGCTTCAACGTCGTTATCTGAGGGGTCCATCTTGGATGAGTGGTCGGCTGCAGTCTCTGAAATCTATGACTGTAGTGAGATTCGATGCGACAGGCGTTTTAATAATTTGTTTGGGCAATGCGATGTCGACAGTGGATGAGATGAAGTCGAGTGAAACTGAGATGGGATGAAAAAGAATGAGGCGCGTTTGGCGTAAATGGAATCTGGGGTTGAGGCGTAGTGGAATTGTGGCTGTTGGGCATCGATTGTGGCTTGACACCTTTTAACTTATCGCCCTAGTGAAGGGAAGCCAAATGCCGGCATTTGAGAGTAACAAGGGTTGCCAAACTAGACATGATTTTTATGCTGAACAGCATAATTATCTTCTATTCTCAACAGAGCACCAGATGTACAGTATTACGTCCATAGGAGTTACTTCAATGCGTCGGCGTTATGAAGAGTTAACTCTGTTCATCAACATTCGAAATGAAGACGGAAAATAAGTGACATCAGACTAATGACCAAGGGTAGTCAAACATAAAAGAGCCAGGATAATTTATGCAGTGCTAGGAGCATTCGGAGCATTAGACGAAAACCAGCGAATGACAATAATCTTTACATACCGCTTGTGTGACGGATCTGCGGCTTCTGAAGCCTGGTGTGTTTCATTCCTCGGGTGAGATAAAATTAGGTAGTACCAGCCCGACCAGACAGGGCCTTTTGTTGTCAAGCTTGAATTTTCATGTGAACTTTCCTTGCTTTTTTCTTTCTTCTTTTTCCTTTTTCTTCTTCTTTATCTTTTCCTTACCCAGTTTGATCACTCTCCATCGCATCTCATAAGCTCCGATCCATATCCCAGACTAAGATCTGCGCTGTTATTCAGATCTACCTACACTAAATCAACTACATCACCATTATGGCGGAACAAAAACCCATCAAGCTCAACCCTCCAACCAAATACAGCCCATCGACCAAGAACTCTCCTCCTGTAGACCCTCCCACTCTCGATTGGATTACGACGACATGGTCCGTTACGCACTCAACACTCTCCATGTGGCGCGATGCCCGTAACGTGCGCATCACATACAAAATGCTCCCAGGAACCTCAGATGGCCGCCCTCGCATCGACGACCTCGTCGAGTATGAGCCCTTATCCAAGGATGGCACCCTCAAGACCGTTGAGGGCGTTGACACCCAGGCTTCTTCTATCGGCTGGGACTGGCGTGGCAAGGGGTGGCTGTCCATCGTCCACACTCACTGGGAGCTACTGGGCTGGGGCGAAGTTGTCACTGCAGAGGGCGTGAAGGAGAGGTGGGCAGTTACTTGGTTTGCGCCAACGATATTTACCAAGGAGGGAGTTGACATTTACTGTGATCGAAAAGAGGGTTTGAGTGAAGCGACTTACGCGAGGGTTTTGGAGGCTCTGAAAGGATCTGAGTCCAAAAAGGTTGTTGAGTTGGTTGAGACCCATATGCAGCCTGTTGAGATCAGACTACCTTGGGTTGAGAGCTGAACTCGCTGTATCCAATTTTTGTTTATGAGAGGGGGACGAATACTTAATAGCTTGGTTAGGATATTTTAAGAGTTTAGCTGCAATATACCCAGTGATCTAAGATCAATTACCACATACACACACATCAAATGCGGCACCAGTTCTCTACCTCTCTCATATTGGTTTGGCAAATTACCTTCGATAAGTCCAGGCACGGTTGCGGAGGTAAAAGATATTACTTGGTCTCACAAGGGGAACGTGTTGGTATTACAGTACAGAGGGCATGACGATTTCCCCATGACCTTCAACTTGTTATCGATAGCCTTATTTGTTTTATCGAGATAAATCTACTTCTTGAAATGCTATAAAGGGTGGCCAAAAGGGTATCATGCAATGCTATTGTGGTTCATGACGACTCTGTCGCCGTTCGTGGTCCTCTCGAGAGAGACCGCAGATCTCGTTTATCACGAGACTCTTTATCATCTCTCCCACTCCGCTCTCTTCGGGCTTCGCCCTCATTATGGCGCCTTCTCTCGTGCCGAGATCGCTCTCTGTCATGATACTCAATTTTTTGGGTCCACGAATCTTGTTGTCGATCACGATCATTCCGCCGCTCTCTGGATCGGTTTCTTCGCTCGCGGCGGTCCGGCGATCTTTCCCGGACACGATCACGATCTCTGCTTCTGTTTCTTTCTCTACTACCTTCCCTATCTTCATGTCTCCGTCGTTTCTTCTCGCGATGTCGTTCATCCCGGCGCATCTTCTTCAACTCCTCTTCTCTCTCTTGTTGGAAACGCTTTCTGTCCTGTTTCAGCTCACGAACTTTCGATGCTCCCTGTTTCATCATAGCAAGAGGATCATTAGATATAATGCGTTTGGCATCTCTTTCTTTTCGGTTCGGATCTTGATTGCCCCATACGTCTTTTGAAGAAGCATCAGGGGCTGCAGCATCAGATTGTGAATACCATGGTCGCATAGCACCATCCTTCCCTGCCGCATTTGTGAAGCGCATCATATACTGGTCTTGGTAGCTTTGTTTCTTCTTCTTTGCTTCTTTCTCGGCCTCTTCATTCTTCTCCGCGTGCGCCCTTGACTTCTCGTCGCCTAGCAAATCAATGTGCCCATTGTCGTCCATAATTGGCGCCGAGCTCGTGCCCTTACGTTCAGGTTCGGTCCTTATAAGAGTTGAACTGTCATTCTCCCTCGCTATCCGCATTTCGAAATCGGTATCGTCCTCGCCAGGTCGCTTTCGCTTTCGTCGCGTGCCGCCTCTAGGCGAGGCATCGTGAGTACGGACGGAGGGCTCATCTAGCCTGTGTGGCTCGGGTTCTTCAATAGGCGGAGGTTCTTCGCCGCGTAGAATAGCTAGTCGACGTTGCGCATCAATCTCCTGCATACGCTGCTCTTCCCCTTCCTCGGCGGCCTTTGCGGCAGCTTCATCGCGACGGACGCGCGCGATGTTGTCGGCATTGTAGACGTTCCACGACTTCTTCCCTAGCAGATGACTATAAGTCTGTTAGAGTTACGCGCCAGCATTGTTGGGCTGTCCTACTTACAGTGGCATCTTGAGGGTTGGCGTGAAGGGAAAGAATCAAACATCGAGCCTCGGTGCAGAAGCTCTCCGTCCGGAATGCGGGGCCGAAGATGACATACTGTAGGCACTACTAGGCACCTAAGCTAAGCCCCTGATAATGAATGCATATTGCCCCTCCATTCGTCAGCGTCCTGTCATGTCCTGTTCTCCTAATCATGAGGTAAGTTTGTTCGAAGCTCAGATAGAATCTTAGGCAGAAACTGACTAAATCTAGGTACCTTAGTTATGTTACTTAGCCCGGAGTCTTGTTCGTACCTAAGCCTCAAAGTCGAATATCTTTAGAGCTTCATACAGCACACTGTTAAAGAACTGTCCTAACAATTGGCCGAATTCAGTAAGTTGTGGGCCTGTGTGGCTCTATCTGTACGTCGTGATTGGTTTAAAGCTGCCTTACTGATTCAATACTGCTACACCTACAGTGTCAGCATAGAGGTTGGCTATGCGCAGCTGGCTAATCCATCCATTAACAAGACACGACACCTGGACTTACTTTCCTAGCTAGTATATAAGGCAGCCAACCCAAGCTTTCGTCGACCGAACTTGGACTTTGCAACCTCATATACACAAACATCGACCATGTCTAGAGCACCTTTCAGTGGATTCATGGGTGGCTCCCGAGGCCAACAGCCTCCTCCACCTCAGCAACAGCAAGGCTACGGTGGTCCTCGACATAACGACCCTCGCCAGCAGCAACCTCCTCAGAACTACCAGAGCTACCAAGGCGGCGGCGGAGGCGGAGGCAGTGGCTATGGAGAGAAGCCCTCGCGGTCTGGTGGTCGTCAAGTCAACCTTCGAGTTGAGAAGGTCACAGACAAGTCCCTACAATCAAGATTGATCTATGGCAACCTGTATGTATTCGCACTCTTGAATCTTTGAATTTGAACTAACATCTGAATAGGTGCGCCGTTTCTCCCGACGATTTCCCTCCTAACCGCGATGGGTCCGATCTCTATATTCTCCTCCGAGGAGGCCAACCTGTTGGCGAATACGTTGTCACCGCAAAGCCTGTCCCTGGATTCCCCCAGGGCTGCATCAGTCTGTCAGACCCTCAACGATCATGGGCCGGTATCACTATGCGAGATATGTTTACCGGAGAAATCTACGACCCTTTCGCGGCCGGAGGCAAGGCATACCTGGGCTCGGTCGACCTCGAAATTGGCTTCGCTTCTCCCAATAAGAAGACTGATGTTCCTTACGATGAGGACGAGCTCTCCAAAATGTTTATCGAGACATATCAAAACCAGGTACTCTCGCCTGGTCAGCGCATTCTAATGGACCACCGAAATATTCCTCTCCTCGTCGTCGTCAAGACAGTCTCGTTGACAGATTTGGCCATGACTTCGGATGACTCCTCCAAGAAGGCCCAGCGAGAACCCCAAGCCAGAGGTATCCTGACGACTCAGAGCCAAGTTATCTTTCACCGCGACGCAAAGGGTGACTTCAACTTGAAGCCTTCGATGCACAAGCCTAATTCCAACGCCATTCTCGCTCCGGACTTCAAGTTCGAAGATATGGGCATTGGTGGTCTTGACGATGAGTTCGCCACCATTTTCCGTCGCGCATTTGCTTCTCGTATTTTCCCTCCTGGTTTAATTGCCAAGATGGGTATTACTCACGTCAAGGGATTGCTGCTATACGGCCCTCCAGGTACCGGAAAGACTTTGATTGCCCGACAAATTGGTAAGATGTTAAACGCCAACCCACCCAAGGTTATCAACGGACCTGAAGTGCTCAACAAATATGTTGGTCAATCCGAGGAGAACATCCGAAAGTTGTTCGCCGATGCAGAGAAAGAGTACAAGGAGAAGGGAGACGAGAGTAGTCTGCACATCATCATCTTTGACGAGCTGGATGCCGTCTGCAAGCAGCGAGGCTCGGGATCCGGTGGAGGTACTGGTGTTGGCGACAGTGTGGTGAACCAGCTTCTCGCCAAGCTCGATGGTGTTGATCAGCTCAACAACATTCTTCTGATCGGAATGACCAACCGAAAGGACATGATTGATGATGCTTTGTTGCGACCTGGTCGTCTCGAGGTGCACCTCGAGATCTCACTTCCTGATGAGGCGGGCCGACTCGATATTCTCAAAATCCACACTGCTAAGATGAGCGCGAACGGACTGTTGGACTCCAGCATTGATTTGGAAGAGTTGGCTGGTTTGACCAAGAATTTCTCGGGTGCTGAGATCAGTGGTCTGGTCAAGGCAGCTGCATCTTGTGCATTTTCACGACACACTGAAGTTGGCCAGCTTGCTGCAGTGAAGCAGGATGTTGCCAGCATGAACGTGAAGCGCGAAGATTTCATGGTGGCTCTTACTGAGGTGCGACCCGCTTATGGTGTCTCAGAGGCCGAGTTGATGGAGGCTGTTCGCTTGGGTATTTATCCTTACGCGCCTCACATCAACTTGACCATCCAACAAATGATGCGTGTCGTCGGCATGGTCAAGGAGGATCCGAACAAGTTCAGCACATCGGTGCTTTTCCATGGCCCTATGGGATCTGGCAAGACCGCTCTGGCTTCACACATCGCAATGCAGTCAGGCTTCCCCTTTGTCAAAATGGTTACTCCCTCGGACCTCGTTGGATACCGCGACGACTTTGCCAAGAAGGACTATATCCACAAGGCATTTACAGACGCATACAAGTCACCTGCTAGTATTTTGATTTTGGACGATTTTGAGCGCTTGATTGGATGGAACCCTATCGGACCTCGTTTCTCTAACACCATGTTGGAAGCATTGACGACTCTGATCGTCTCCCGACCTCCCAAGGGCCACCGTCTTTTGGTGTTCGTTACCACTTCAAAGGCCTCGGTACTTAAGATGCTCGAGATCGATAACGATTTCGCCAAAAAGGTCGCCGTTCCTGGTGTATCTAACTTGCGAGAGCTGGGCGCGGTTCTACAAGAGTCGCCTGAATTTGACTACGATGTCAATGCCACAATCAACGAGATCGGTCAACAGACAGGCTCGGACAGTGTCGGAGTAGGCATCAAGACGATTTTGGATTGTATCTTCGAGGCCAAGAGAGACCCCAACGGGCAGGTGGTCGAGGCATTTGTAGAGCTGCTCGTCGGCAAGATTCAGGAATTAAGGGCATAGATTGTTTCGTAAATTTATTGAATAGATTCTGAAATTCCTACTATTGATCTCTCGACCGGTCGAGATTTGACTGTCCTGAAATTCGATCAACTGGTGGTAGCCTCGTTCTGATCTTTCATGCAATATTGACTTGTATGTATTTTCACGACTACTCTATAACTATTCCAATTAAGCACGGAATGTTGATAACGCAGGGTAGGCTAATCAAACGCGATCTCACAATGCGAGACTTGGACCTCTCAGCCGTTTCAATGCCTTAGATCGGTTAAACTTAGATAGTGAAACTGCGGCTGTAGATGGGGAACCACAATGGAAGCTAGGTGCTCAGATATGCTCAAGTTTATCATCGTGTAACAGTGACATTGGGCATCATGATCGTCTTGATCGTCATTCAGAACGCGGCAGCATGTAACCATGAAGTGCACATATCAAGAAAGGCTGATCATATGGCTATCGCCCTAAGCGGGCTAATTGCAAGAAGACATGCATTAGTGAAAGTGCCAGGATGATAGAGCATGTGAGGATCCATACATTCAGATACCATATTTTCGCAAGAGCAACATGAAATGCCTGGTCAAAAACGAGTGGCTGGAGAAAAAGAGCACGGGCTCCGGGTGGTTTATCGGAGCGGGCCTTTCTTGTCATGAACCGCTCTCCAGATCCGATCTTGCTTGATTCGGCCGGGGCAGCGGCTGTAGAAACGGCCCATAGTGGGCGGCAAGAGAAGAATCTTTCTCGAATTGATAGGCGGTCAACACCAAAACTCAAAAGAACCCATCACCACGAGTCAGTTATGCTTTTGACGTCCAACCATCTCCCCTCCAGCGGGGTCCCCGGCCGACGTCACGCAATAAGTTCTCTATTCAGCGCATTTCTAACGAGTCAAAGCAAAGGTCATTGGGTTCCTTGCAGTGTTAGTGAGGGGGATATGGATAGGGAGTTGTGTTGATCTGGCGCGTGTTGACTGTTTGGAGTCGGGACCGAAGACGACACAGTTTCTCTAAACTGTCCGTTTGTGGGGATATAATGTGATATGCGAGGAATTGATGCACTCATGCAATGTCATTGTTAGGGTTCAGCATTATCTTGTCCAAATGGTACCTAGCACTAGCCAAAGCATGAACGGCGGCTCACTGAGAGATGCAGGCCAAGCAAATAAGACAAGGCTTACGGAGATGACCAAAACAGGGCTGCAGGATCATTTACACGAACTCGATAAGCGTCCATTCATACATTCAATACCATGAGGATTTTGTGCATGTCGTTCTCGTCTGACTCTTCTCGAGTATTCTGCCCTTACCCTGAACCTGGACCTGGACCTGGACGGTAGACTGCCGAGACAGGAAAAGACCACGGATGGTTCCCCGGCACCCGAACAACTGGTGTCGAATCAGATCCTTAAAGCTTGACTTGGGTCTTGAGTCTAAAAGGTTCGTCGTAACAGTGGGTGCCATAGATCGGAGGCCATGGATCTAGTTGGCGTTGTCATACTGTGAGTGTGAGCTTGAGCCTGAGCTAGCACATGAAGGATTCATTGACATTGCGCGAGTGACAAAGAAAGAGAAGACAGAGGAGAGAATACTGTAATGCTGACTTATTTAGTGACGAAAAAATGAGGATACGTTATGCCAAGAGGGAAAAACGTGATGGACCATGCATTATGCATTAGCTGCGCTGCATTGTCGGTCATGGGATTCTCTTTCTGGATCGATTAAGGGTAGGACAGAACAGGACCTGTTACCCCCGCCGGACCTTGGAGCAATCAGTTATCGTACAGTAATTATCTGAAAATCCCCTCATGGCATATTTACTGTTGAAAAAAACTCTATCAGGATTGATACCCAAGAACGATACTATACAGTACGTAGTACTCATGAGATCGACAAAACTGGGCATTAATTCTAGATTCCACAAGGCCAACTACCTAACGTCGTCTCGGACTTGACCAAAACTCTGTCCGAAAAATTGAAGTGGAAATTGACTCGCACTTTGCTTGAAGTGTGTGCCTCTGTCTTTTGGAGGTTTGTGGTTTGTTAGCTGCAACGTCGAGGCATGGGCCGATAAGCAAGTAGCGAGTACTTGACTTTAATCCAATGGCTGGGTGTGGCAGGGATGTCTTTGTATGCGAGAACGGGCCGAGCTGGGAACCGTTGAGTGCTCAGCTGCAGGTACTGAGTACTTCTCAACCTCGGACGAACCAATTGAGACCTCGACAGAGGAAGAAAGCCTGGCCGGGTCTGTACCAACATCAAGGTTATCCCTGTAAGAACCGACTGTTTTGGACTTTTGTTAGTACTCAGTCCTGTACAATTACTTCTCGGTCGTTGAGTGAGATGAGAGGGAGATGGGAACACAAGAATTGGTGATTGCAACGGATGCTTGCTACTATTCATGACTCCCATTCTTTGGCTTGGCACGGGAGGCAAACAGTTCGTGTCAAGTCAAGTCGAGTCCAGCTGAAATACATCACCAATCAGACTGCTGAGCAACACTCTGGAAGTCGGGAGAGAGCTGGAACTAGCTCGTCAGCGACCCTTCCGTTGGGTTCAATGGGGCACAGATACCGCACTCAAGGTACAGGAACCGCGATAGTCGAGTACCGTCCAGGCGTAGAAAGGTACAGCTACAAAACTGACCTGAATCAATAAGTGCTATTCTTAAGTGCTAGGTTGACTCTGCCCCACACCCTCTTCTTCTCTCCCACGATCCCATGTGCCAACCTAGTCCAGTCCAGAGCCCGGTCCCGCGCCATTCAAAGCAAGCGTCTTGCTCTGGCTCTGGCTCTGGCTTTGGCTGGAGAGGAGAGGAGAGAGAGGATCGAAAAGTCTCTCTCAATTGCTTCTGAAAGTGCTCTTCGCTTTTCTTCCTCTTCTCTTTGCTTTTTACGTGTGAGACAGATCGAAAGGGCTTGGCTAGGGTCCTATTGTCGTATCGCGTGCCGGTATTCTGCTAAGAAATTACACGTCTGTTTTTTCGCATACAGCGTGACTCTTCTTCTTTTTTACGACCCCTCTGTCTCTTGTCTTTGGCTGTCTGTCTGTCTGTCTATCTTTTCTCTGCCGTTGGTCTACGACGATCACTCAGCCAGTTTGATACATACAACCAACAACCGACTCAAATGTCAACATCAACAAGAACAACAATACTCTGCTAACATAACGAAATTCTTGCTTCTTTGCTTTATGGCTTTATCATGTAAGTCACTTGTTTAATTGCTTTTCTTTCATCATGACATCAGTTCCACACTTCAAGATTGTCCGTGTTGGAGAGTCGACCAGGTATGCCATGCTTGTCGTCTCGCCAGGCCTCAGGTTGGTCCCGGCTGGTAATTAATTTACAGTGCCGCTACTAGCATAACAGGGCAATCTAACGTTGTTGATGGTGGATGGTCCAAGCCCGCAGACCAGACACAGACACAATACAAACACATGCTATTACTTTCCTCTTCTCTTTACACCCCATACATATTCTTCATATGCATATCGGACTCGCCGCTGTCTCTTGATTTTCACTTTCACTTTCATTTCTTTCCTTTACCTCCATCTCTCATCTCTCTCTACCCCCACTAGACTACAGCCAGCGCACGCGCCAGGACCAGTACACTGCAGTACAAACCACGATATGCGCGCCAGCTTTCACTGCCTCCAAATTGCTTGCTGCTAACTCAATGCCTTAATCGCCAGCTCCTCTATCGCTTTGAGCACCTTGAGCTCTGCACTCTCTTGACCAACAGGCAACGCGCCTGCAAGCGGACGTGCCATGGAGGCCCTGGAGCCATCGTCTGCAGACCCGCTTCCGCCAGCGTCTGGTCTCAGCGCTGCGCCCCCAGTCCCAGTCCCAGTTCCTTTACCATCGCCTCCTCCAGCTGCAGCTACAACTGCAACCACTGTCAAGGATCCGACGTCGACCAAAACAATCGATCAGCAAAGGACTCGCTCCGGCTCAGGCCTTGTCGCGGCCCCTACAGCACTTGTAACAGCACTCAAGAAAAAGGAAAACACCAGCCCCAACTTCTCGACGCCCAGTAAGTGGCCTTCTGTAAGGTCCACTACCACTGTCGCGCGCATGCCCACGAGTAACACCGTCGCGAAACCCCTGGTTCCTCTCTCGGAGCGAAGAATTCACCAAAAGAAGCACACCACTCGGAGTCTCAAGGACTCAGATTCCAGCGCTGACAACCAGGGAAGTATTTCCCGATGGGAAATTACCCCGGATGGCGGATCGGCAGGTCGAGAGGGACGACAGTTCACAGTCGCCAACGTTGGGAACAATGGCCGGATATATCTGAGGTAGGTTAAGATCTGAATCATCTCGTGTTTCCTGCTGTCAACCCAGGTCTCCCTTGGGAACATGCCTGCCACACTATCGCACTCTCCCTTCTGTGGCCTTTGCTCGCACTTTGTGGGGAGATGTCTTAGTAGCTTTGTTGCGATCCCATCTAACGTCGCCTTGGGGATATCGCAACGTGGCTGGCACGAGACACGACGCTTGCTCGTATTAACACTTACGTGCCACAAACCACTGACTCCCGTTCTTCAGGCCGACCGTTCGCCCTGCGTATCAGCGATGTCCTCAGCCCCAATTCGTCTTCCCAATCACACCACCCAGCACTGCAGGCTTGGATGCAATCCCTCAAAACAAACAGGTTCAAGACGAGACCAGCGAGCTTCACGTCAGCCAGTGGACCCCGACCGAGCCCTCGCCTTATGACACCAACCATCGAACGTACTTCGAGCACGATTCCTATCCGCTCCGACCTGTGAGGCACCGACGCGCCCTCTCCGATAGCACGGTCCACGAAGTAACCGCTGCGAAGGATTCAGAGCCGGGTGCCTTTAAGATCGTTATTTCCAAGCCGTTGGAGGAATATCGGCCAAGGACTATGGAGGATTTTGATTCCAACTCTGATCCTCTTCTCGACATTTCGATCCCCTCCTGGCGTATTGGTATCCCACGATTTACCGGAAGAGGCACACCGATGATTCGCGGTTCTTCCTACGCTCCCACAGAAGAGTTTCGCTCCAGTAGCGCCTCGCTGCTGAGCCGACCTCAGGGTGTGCTCAATAGCTCTCATCCTGATATCGCATCTCCGAGACGACCGAGTTCCATGGCTGTCCCGATGCTTCGACTTTCAAGAAATCTGTCAGCCTTGACTCAGACTCCGTCAAGTGCGCAGTTCTCCAAAACCACCCGCCCCAGTTACCGATCCAGTTCAAAAATCGAACCAGCCATGTTCGACGATCTCACTTTCAAACCCGCTTGCGATGATAGAACATTAGTCAAATACTCTTCAGTGACTGGTGCCGTCATAGCTGCTACGCCTCCGCGCCTCGTCGCTGAAATCACATCACCCAGCTTCCTAGACTACGAACTCATTTCCGACTTCTTCCTCACCTTCCGGGCGTTTCTCGAGCCCGTGGATCTTCTTCGTATGCTCATAGCAAGATTACGGTGGGCTTTGGCTCGGGATGATGAGACAGGCATGGTAGTTCGCGTTCGCACGTTCGTCGCCCTTCGACATTGGATTCTCAACTACTTTATGGATGATTTCGTTATGGACTACAACCTCCGACTCACTTTCTGCGAGCTACTCAACGACTTTGTGGACGAGCTTTCCCAGTGTAAACGATCGCGAAAGGTTCAGCTGAAGATTCTCGGAGAGCTGAAAAAGTGTTGGCGAAGAGTTTGCGCACTTTATTGGGATAGCCCGGACTTTGACGACACCCTTGATTCTAGCGTACCTATCACCCCTGGCGGTATTGCAGGCCACCGAGATGCCAGTCTGGACCCGTCATTCTGGGAGCAGGATGGAGCCGAAACACCAAGGATAGAAAGCTTGTTACCACTCCGGAGGAGCCCTGCCGAGCGGACTAGTTTTATCGCCGATATTTCTCGAGCTGGTCATGTTGCAGATACCGTCCTGGTAGAGCCTCGACCGAGCACACCACAAAGACAAGCCACAAGAGATTCTATGGAGCAACAAACATCACCAATCAGCATGACAAGCATGGATATTGTCTCCTGCTCCTTTCCTAGCAAGGTCAAGCCTACTGTTCAGCCTACAGCCCAACCTCATCAGACGAATCCTCTGGCTGCCCATCCTGTGGCAACAACTTCACAACCCCATTCGGGCCCCGTAGCAACAACTCCTCGCGCGCTCGTAGGCAAGCGGGTGCGACCCCAGGCTGCTCATAAGCGCAACAACAGCTTGACTGATTCCCTACGAGAGCATAGCACGGACAAGCTGTCATTCAAGGATCAGGAGTTCATGATGACTGCCCCCTACGCGGGTAGCCTTGTTCGCGGAAACCTGTTACCTCCAGGCCAAGCGTATGTCGACATTGAACCGGACGAGTTCTCCAATACCCTGTTCCGAACTGTCAGCACCAACCACGAGAATCAGAGTCTCATCAAAGGGAGAACGCCTGCAGGTGCTATGTCCGGCCACGGAATGAAGAAACTTTTGGGCAGTGTGCGAAGAGCTTTGAGTACCAGGGGTCAAGGGATGTCGTCCACTCAAGGCAGCTTTGTTAGCATCAACAATATGGGCCCTCGAGGCGCTACAACGAACCGTATCCCTGGAACAGCTGTCGTACCTCAAAATCGCCAAAAACCGAACGGTTCCAGACCACCTTTGAGAATTGATTTGCTTGGTGCGGAAGTCGTTGAGGATTTCAAGAAGGCGGTACGGGATGAGGCCGCCGCCGAGGCCGATCGTCGTGGACTACCACCACCGATGTCTCCCAACCCTTCTTTGACACCCACAGGCGATTTTCACTACTCTGCTGCTTATATGGACTCACATTCCTATGAGCACCTGCCCCACGACCAAAGGCAACGGCCCGTTAGTGACATGGCAATTACCACAGGCAGCAAATCTATTGTTATCGTGGACGATACGACGCCCTTTGACCCGTCTCTTCTGCATAGGATTCCTACTAGCAATGCTTCTGTTGAAGCATTTGCTGATGCCTTCAAGCTAACAGGTGCTGACCCCACGCCCCCATCCACGCCCCCGGCTGCTTATGGCACAGGAACGCCTAGGCGCTCCTCATACTTGCTTAACCAACATGTCGTACGCCCGTCGTTGGATGAGGATCCCCTGCCTCCATTTGTTCCCGACTTTGAAACTCTTGCCCCTGTTACTAGTGCTCCCATCTCAGAAGATGGCAACCGTGTGTCGTACTCGACAGCAGCCCGTAGCACGCGCAACCATCCTCCCGTGTCCTTCCAGAACCATCGACGCTTGAAGTCGGGCAGAACACATCGGTCTTTGAATTCAATCCTACGTCGCCAAAGTTCCGGCACCAATGCCCTTGTTCGTCGATCTACCGTCCAGAGCTTCGACGCTACAACAGTGTCTGCGGGATCGATCGCTGAACCCGAAGAACCCGAAGAGCCCATGCCACAGCCTCTACGAATTCTACGAAGACGCCCAGGAGGAGACCTTCGAGCCGCTACGAATGTTGGAGAGCTGGATCCCGTCAACACACTCAGGAGATCACAGTCTGTTGGCTCACTCACAACATATTCAGAGTCAATACGCAGTTCTTTTGTTCAAAGCCCGCGCATGAATTCGTTTGGCCACGGTTCTTTCGGTCGAGGTTCTTACAGTCGTGGCTCTTACGGCAACGGTGAAGTTGTTTCGATTGACTACACGCAGCCTAAGAGTGAAGCTTTCTCTGTCGGACAACTTGCAGATAAGCCGAGACGAGATCTTTCCTTGTTTAGTACTCACTCATCCAAACCGGCGATGCGCCCGTCTTTCGAGAAAGAGGCCCAAAAACTGGCACAGATTCCTGATGATGACGACGACGGTGGTATCGAATCTGCACTAGCCAAACTGGAGGGAAAGCTCCCTACGAGGAGAGCCTACAAATCAGCTGTCGGTCTTCCAATGGGCCGGGCAGTCAGCGACAGTGTCGCCACACATATTTTGGATGCTGAACACAGGAAAGAGCATCACGAGCAGCAAGTTGTCAGGGAAACATTTATGTTGGATCCTGAGGACAGCGAGCCTGAACCTATCATAGAGTCGCAAAGCCAGCATCTCACACCCCAACGACCTGTTACTGAAGCAAGGTCGTTCTTAACTGGCTCTTCTCACGAGTCGTACTCCTCTGTACCAATTCTCGAGCGGGACTCAGTCAAGGCTCGCCCATGGACTAACATGTCTATCTTGGAGGGTCCCGACGAAGAGAACACACCTCGTCCGCAGAAAACCCTCCTATACACCAACGACGAGGGCGACTCTCAGCACGCCTCTTACGACTTTGTAGAGAAGACACAGAGTATTGAAGGGATCAAGCCAGGTGACACCGCTCCATCGGTTGAAGAAGACCAGTCGTTCCTCGACGATGACAGCGACCTCTCCTCTGAAATGTCCGCTGATGCTCTTGACTATGAAGAGTCTGAGTTTGGTGAGAGTTTGGTTCCACGAGTGAAGCTTCCAGCTCATCCTCTTGGATCTCCCTCGCCGGCTCCTAATCGCAAACCTCCCTCGCCCCCTATGACACTGGTGCAAGCCCTGGAGATGTCTCCCACTCACTGCGTTCATGTTCCTTCGCTACACGAAGAACAGGTCTGGGGACAAAAGCCACTGCCTCCAACTCCCGAGACAACACCAACGGCTCCTTATGCTCTACAAACAGACCAGTCGACGGTTGAAGGGTACCGCCAAGCTGCTAAGCCAGAATCTATTGAAAGCAACAAGTACTCAGCTCATTTGCCATTTATTTTGGCGTTTGACTCAGAGATTCTTGCACAACAGTTTACTCTCATCGAGAAGGATGCCCTGAATGAGATTGACTGGAAGGAGCTTATCGATATGAACTGGAAGGATGCGGCTCACAGTGACTCTCGCTCATGGGTCGACTTCCTCCGTAACTCCGATGCCCATGGCGTTGAGGTTGTTATCGCGCGCTTCAACATTATGGTCAAATGGGCCATCTCCGAGATTGTCCTGACACAAGGCCTCGAAGAAAGAGTGCGGTGCATTACCAAGTATATTCACATCGCAAACCACTGCCGCCGTTACCGCAATTTTGCCACTCTTGGCCAACTCACCATTGCTCTATCCAGCAACGAGGTTGCCCGTCTTACCAAAACTTGGCAGCATGTCGCTCCTCGGGATTTGGAGACACTGCAAGATCTCGAGAAGTTGGTAACTCCCATGCGCAATTTCTACAGCCTCCGCGCTGAAATGGAGACCGGCTCAGATCAGGGCTGCATTCCCTTCGTTGGCATTTACACCCACGACCTTCTTTACAACGCGCAACGTCCATCCGAGATGGCTGGCTCGCCTACCACACCTCCTTTGGTTAACTTTGAGCGATGCCGGATCGCCGCTTCTGTGGTCAAGACATTGCTCAGATTGTTGGAAGCCAGTACTCGATACAGGTTCCAACCTATCGAGGGCATCACAGAGCGCTGTCTCTGGATGAGTGCTTTGAGTGATGAAGAAATTCGACGTCACTCGGAGATGCTTGAATAAACCTCTTCAAGCATGTCGCTCACCATTTTCATAACACACCACACATCCGGGAACGATAATTACGATTTATGACTCACCGACTCGACGGCGTTTCATCTCCTATGTTTCACCACCATCACAAGAGCATACCCAGCATGCCTCTGCATTATACCCATCTCCTACCTCGTATAAACATCACCTGGCTACGTAGCCATTTCATTCTCCAATTCTACATACAACATAATCTTCATCATCAAAGCATCTGGGACTAAAGCATGGAGTTGGGAACCTTTTTTTCGTCTATTTTCACACGAAATTCATATATGGGGTTTTCTAGGCCCGTACAGCGCGAGCGTCAAACTGCGTCTGTTCCTTTTTCTTGGTTTCTTAATTCATAGAGCTGGACAGGGATCGATGGGGAATGAGTACCGGGGGATCGGTGAATTGGATTGACTTAACATAAGTGTTAACCATGGGTGGGAATAGCATCATGGAGTTCATAAACTGGAGGATTGGTAAATGAGCAGATGTAGTCAAGAATTTAAACAATTGATACCACGTCTACAATGATAGAAGCCTGTCGCCCCTTTGGTTTAGTGCTGTGTCTGTTGGTATAGGATCTAGGGAGGATGTCACTACACCACTCTTCGTCGATGACTTGCAGAGTTAACTTGGACATATATAGACATCCATGGGAGGTATATCATGTGCTTCCCTGATTACGGCTGAGCTACGCAATGCTTTTCTACAAAGAACATCGGACATCACTTTCAGCGACACACTTGAGATGGGTAAACCCAGCTTAGACGACTAATATTTGACTTCTTCTCGCATCAATACAAATTACACAGCAACCAAGGCGGGATAACGATCAAGTCCATCCCCTCGGCAGCGCAGGGCTTTCCCTCTCCATCCTTCTCAGTGAGAAAAGGAGGCGAGTATCTTTCCCTCATTAGCACCGCCAAGTTTTGAAAACAAAAACCTTCAGTCCCGTGCAAGTTCGTAGTAAAAAAGGTCAGCAAGTTATTGTGTTTTGTCGTAAAAGAATGAGGGGGATAGGAGAAACAGCAAATGTTTGTCGAATAGTTTGATTGAACCACATCCACACATCCGTCAATGCCTTTTCTGTTCTCCCATTCCAGGACCTTGTGTCAAATTCACTTTCTTTGAATTTTGTGGTATCCTCTTTTTTGTTTTGTTTACCAATCAACCTGAAAAGCCTCAAGACCCTGAGCGCCAGTACCCTCCTGGGCCTCAGGACTCTACCACTGAGACTCCTTGGGGGGCTCGGCGGAGGCAGCCCACTCGGTGTTAGCGGGAGCAGCACCCCACTCCTCACCAGCAGCACCGTCCCAGCCGGGAGCGGCAGCAGTGCCAGAGGCACCGGCGAAGCCAGCGGCGGGAGTCTCCCAGTCAGCACCAGCGGAGTTCTGGAAGCCAGACTCGATAGCGGCAGGGCCCTCCTCGTCAGCACCGGGGAGCTTCTCCTCCTCAACCTTGTCCTCAGCCTCAGCCTCGGGGTCACGGTCTGTAGACAGTCAGTGTGTGTTCGTAGGTTAGCTTTGGGGCGTGACGTACAGAAGTAAAGATCGACCATGACGTCCCAGGGGGTCTCGCGGTTGTAGATGGTACCACGGAGGCGGAGGACCTCACGGGCGAGCATCCACCAGACGGCACCGATAGCGTGGCGACCCTTGTTGTTGGTGGGGATAGCGACATCGACGTACTCGGTGGGAGAGTCAGTGTCGGCGAGGGCAATAACGGGGATGTTGACGTAAGAAGCCTCCTTGATGGCCTGGGCGTCGGTTCGGGGGTCGGTGACGATGATCAGACGGGGCTCCTTGAAAGATCGGGTGATGTAGTTGGTGAAAGAACCGGGGGTGAAGCGACCAGCGATGGCGGTAGCACCAGTGTGGGCGGCGAACTTGAGGACGGCACGCTGACCGTAGGGACGGGCAGAGATGACACAGATGTCGGCGGGGTTGTCAATGGCAGCGATGACACGGGCGGCCAGGACAATCTTCTCCCTGTGGGCAGGTTGTTAGCGGGTTTGTGCCGGTGTGTGGTGTTTCGGTTCAAGTGTCTTTGCCCCTCCTCCGAATAGCTTCATTCTCCCGAATTTCAAGGTACGCCTCGATGTTCCTCTCCAGACACAAATTGAAGCCCGATTATTTCATAAAAATATTACTTCACACATACCAGGTCTTGCCGACGTTGATGACGTTGACACCATCAGCACGGGTCTTCCAGAGGTAGTTCTCCATGTGAACCTGGAGGTTCTTGCTACCGAGGTGGCACTGAGCAGCCAGCAGGGTCTCGATGTCCTGGCTGGTGGCGTTCATGACGGAGGGCAGGTTGGAGGGAGCCATTTTGACTGATATGTTCTCTTGTCTGAATTGACGAAGGGATGGCTTGGGAGAAGGTGACGGCGGAGGATTATGGTGTTGCGTACAAAGAGTCGCAAAACGGAAAGTTCGCGACGGAATTTTTGACTCCAAAATGTGTGTGGTAGTGAAGCCCTGATGCCGTGTTAGGCTAGTCTGCTTACGGGTTGGCGTGTCGATAAGACTTTTTGAGTTCTATCTACACGTGATCTTGAAGCTAGACCATGTTGGGGCTTCGCTCGTTCCTGGTACGGGTGTCGGCGACCGGGTTATGGAAAATTTGGGGCGGCATTGGACGACAATCCATCGGTCTCTGGTATAGAAGCAGAAACAGATTGATGCTTGAACCATGCCTCCGAGAATAACGACACTCCCGAGTCTAGGCTCATTGAATCGTATGTACTTGCTGTAACTATATCGTCTGCTACTGCTAATCAATTGCTCAGTCTGCCTCCGGCCCGCAGTGAAGCCTGCATCCGCCAACTTTCTCCCTATCGTTCAGACAGCGAACCTCTCCCAGCGTGAGAAGAAGCGCAAGGCAAAGCAGGATCCGTATAGATGGGCTCAAGCACAGCAAAGAAAGGCCGCCAACGTGCAACGGCGTGAAGAGCTCTCTCGCGAGCGAGAGGAGGCATGGGGAGATGCTATCCTTGGCAAGAAGACTGCTTTCATAGAATCTCTTGAAACGGCTGGCCAGCAGGAGGCTACAGCCCAGAGTCCGAAGACGAAAGCCGGACTACGAAACCATTTCCTTTCAGACCGCGAAGTTGATGCCGCCACCGAGCATGCCTTTAAGCTCACCAAGCCCACAATCGGCGCCGTCGAGTCGCAGATGGAACCCGAAACCAAGGAGGACAAGATGAAACAACACGAGGAGAACCATCAGAAGGCTGTCGAAGCCTTGAGGCGAATCACATCGTTGGAGAATGGCAGCTCGAAGGATCGCTTTCACGCCAACGTGCAGCGTATTATCGAGGAGTTCGGCCGTCACAAGACTGACAGGATTTTCAACTCTAAAACCAGGAAACTTGACCGTAAGGTCAGTAGGAAAGTGCCACGAGCTGGCCCTGATACAGGCAGCTCCGAAGTTCAGATTGGTATCTTGACAGCCAAGATTCACAACCTCTCTCAGGCTCTCCAGATCAACCGAGGCTATAAGGATAAGCACAACAAGCGCAACCTTAGATTACTGTTGCATCGCCGACAGAAGCTCATGAAGTATATGGATCGTAAGGAGAGGGGAAATGAGCGATGGACTCACATGGTCGAGACGCTGGGCCTTACACCTGCGACCTGGAAGGGTCAGATCTCGCTCTAAGAAAAGGCGGGAGCTTTTTTTTTTTTTGTAGATTAACTTGTTTCTCTATGTACAATACAAGCCACCTGAAAGATGAGCGACGATGCCGCCTTTTGCATCTACCTTTCTGTTCCTTTGCGCCAGTGTGGAAATTATTCCGTGCCATTACGAGCTCACGTTTGCTACTATACTACACAAAACCCTGCTGAAAACGAAAACTGAGGATACTGTTAACTCAAATCAAAAGACGCTGATGTAGTTGCCGATGCGCTCCTTCTGGTTCTGGGCTATGCATTCGGCAATCCAAGTGATGTTGCGGATTTCCTGTTGATTAATTAGTTTGAAGTCGAATCTGGGAGCAGATGGATGATTTACCTGCTCTCGCAACTTCACCCATGCGTAGACAATTGAGTGAGTGAATTGCCTAGTGAAAGCGTTCTTCGAAATCTCCATTTCCTTTTGGTAAAACATATCTTCCAAGGTTTTGGTCTCACCAGCACCACCGCCCATGTTTCCAGGTCCTGATGGGCCACCACCAACGTTGATGGCATCAAAGAAAGACTTGTAGTCGTGAACACCATCAACTGCCAAGCGAACGCCCTCGGGGTCATCAGCTCGGGAAAGCATGAGGGTTCCCTCGGGGTACAGCTTTCCGAAGTTAGGGTAGAGCTTGTTACGATCCTGTTTGGATAGATCTGTGCCGAAAGAGTTGAGTGTGATGTTGATGGCTCGGCGGTCAGCCTCAAACTCAAGAATCTCAGACATGACCTCGGCTGTGGGTGTGCCAGCCATTTCAGGGTGAGTGTTGACGAAGTTATAGAAATCCTCAAGGTAGTTCTTGTAGAGCGTGTTTCGGACAATCTCAATGTTCAATTCATCCAAGTCCTGGTGGCTCAGGCTTCCCTTGAAGTATGGGGCGAGAGGGGTTTCAATAAGCACACTGTTGTAGAGCTCCTCGATGTTGGTAGCAACGCAAAGTACAGGCATGGTCTCGAACCAGCCCAGAGGGTGGCATCTCTCAAGAAGCTCACGGGTATCGCGCTCGTGGAGGGTGCCTGTGATGAGAAGGGCGACATTGTCAATCATGTAGCCATAAGTGACGTAGTCCATAAAGGTAGCAAGAGAGCCGACAGCCTGGGCGCGGACATATCGAAATTCTGAGATGAGTTTATCGGTCGTCTTAGCCGCGAGAGCTGAGGTCGAGGGGTTAGGCGGTAGAGAAGCAAGGAAGTCGCCGTAGGAAGGGCCAAGCTGGAGCTTGAGATCTAGACACCATCAGCATCTCAAGTATTAACGATAAGTCACATCACCTACCATCGATGGTCTCGCATTGAGTCAGGTTGTTGTAGGCTGGGCCTGTGAGAAGACTGTTGCGGTAGCCGCGGACGATGCCTTCGACGTAGCTGTTCACTGGGGTTAGTCTCCATAACTAACTCGCATGAAGCTTCAATCTCTAATCTCCAAGCCTAGACGCACCCGCTGTTGACGTTGTAAAGAAGACCCTCCATCTTGTATCACAGATTCCGCGTCACGATCGGGCCTGATGTATCGTATTTGAGAGATCAAGAAATGAATAGATGTCTTTGTTGGCCGAGTCGATGGATTAGGTCTATCGTCAAAGTTGGTCGGTCGCCTAGCTTTCCCAAGCCTGCAACGCAAGCTGGACGTCGCGAGCGTCAGGCCCACACGTGAGTGGCCAGGAGGCGGGTGTGGCTGGTACGTGCCCGGTCCGTGTAGAATACCGGACTTTCCTTCTACCGACAGCCGAAGAACCTGCATCACACTTTCTGCGCCAGTACCAAAGACCAAAAAAATTGAGTGGAGCCTTCCCAAGCTTGTTCTGAAATTTTTCCATCGCAAGTCCACCCTCGATCTTTCCTTTCGCAGCCGCGCTCAACAAACCGGACTGTGCCTCGCGAGGAAGCCACGACACCCATCGATTAGAGCGAGACCCCAAGATACTAATAAACAATGTCGCTCTTCGTTCTCGCCGAAACGCCGGCAGGGTAAGTCGCGACCTTGGCCTCGATGCATCACCACGAGGAAGTTGCATGTCGAAAGTCATTAACTAACAATTGACAGCTATGGCCTGTTCAAGGCCGCTGATAAGAAGATGCTCAAGAACGAGGAACTCGCTGCTGAGCTTGGCCGACCCGAGAAGGTCGTTGAAATGTAAGTTTTGAATATTTTTTCCCATCCGCGAAAACTTTCGCCATCAAGCACCGACAATGTTTTTTGCAAGACATTGAACGGTCGCAAATATGGCACGATGCGAGAATCACATTGACTGACATACTCTCCCATCGCAGGCTCAAGCTGAAGAAGTTTGTCAAGTTCGACAGTGCCGCTACCGCCCTCGAAGAGGCTGCCTCGCTCAAGGAGGGCAAGGTCCCCGAGCTTCTCACCCAACTCCTCGACGACCTCAAGTCCGAGAAGAAGGCTTCGCTCGCCGTTGCCGATATGAAGCTGGGCACAGCTATTTCCAACTTGCCCTCGCTTAACATCTCCCCTGTCTCTGGTTCCAACACTATGGATCTTTTCCGAGGCATTCGAGGCCAATTGGCCAACCTCATCCCCGGCTTGGTTGAGGAGAACTTTGACCGCATGGCTCTGGGTCTTTCTCACTCCATGTCGCGTCACAAGCTCAAGTTCTCTGCCGACAAGGTCGACTCCATGATCATCCAGGCCATCAAGCTTCTCGACGATCTTGACAAGGAGCTTAACGTTTACGCTATGCGAACCAAGGAGTGGTACGGATGGCATTTCCCTGAGATGGCCAAGATTCTCAATGACAACTTGGCCTACGCTCGTGTCATCCTAGCTGTTGGCATGCGCACCAGCATTGCCGACTCCGACCTCTCTGAGATCCTCCCTGAGGAGATTGAGGTTTCTATCAAGGCTGCCGCCGAGATCAGTATGGGCACTGAGATCACTGAGGAGGATCTTGAGAACATCAAGCTCCTGGCTGACCAGGTTATCGTTTACCAAAACTACAGGGCTCAGCTCTCTAGCTACTTGGAAAGCCGCATGCGCGCCATCGCTCCTAACCTGACTGCTCTGGTCGGTTACCTCGTCGGTGCCCGCCTCATCGCCCACGCTGGATCCCTCATCAGCTTGGCTAAGTCCCCCGGTTCTACCATCCAGATTCTCGGTGCCGAGAAGGCTCTTTTCCGTGCTCTGAAGACCAAGCACGATACACCCAAGTATGGTCTCATCTACCACTCTTCGCTCATCGGACAGGCCACCGGCCGAAACAAGGGCAAGATCGCCCGTATGCTGTCTGCCAAGGCTGCTCTCGGTCTCCGTGTCGACGCTCTTGGCGAGGTTGAAGATGATGAGGATGAGGAGGAGCGCGCCATTCTCGGTCTCAGCAACCGAATCAAGCTCGAGAACCACCTCCGCAAGCTCGAGGGCAAGCCTCTTCTCCCCAAGGGTGCCAACGTTACTCCTTCTGGTGAGATCGTCGGTGCTGGTCAGTTCACTGTCAAGGAGAGCCGCCGATACAACGGTGATGCCGATGGTGTTGCCGACGACGACGAGGAGGCCAACGGCACCACTCCTGCCAAGAAGATTAAGAAGGCCAAGAAGCTTATTGAGGAGGTCGACGAGGAGATGAAGGACGCCGATGACGACGAGAGCGACGATGCTGCCACTCCCGCCAAGCCTAAGAAGCTTTCTGAGGCTGACTACGAGCGTCTTGCCGAGGAGGCCGGTATTTCCGTCAAGAAGTTCAAGCGCAAGTACGAGCGAGGCGATGTCGAGCTGAACGATGACGGCACACCCAAGGTTGTCAGCAAGAAGGAACTCAAGAAGCTGCGCAAGGCCGCTGAAGCCGCTGAGAAGGGCACACCTTCCAAGTCCCAACCCGCCGAGGAGACCGATGGCAAGAAGAAGCGCAAGCACAACGACTCAGAAGATGAGGCCGAGCCCAAGAAGGAGAAGAAGCAGAAGAAGAAGAAGCGTCACTCTGAGGCTTAGATGGCCCCGAGTACCTTGTCACGGCGTAAGTCGTGGCGATGCTGAATCGGACACAATTGTAGGACAATGAGACTTATAATTCTCATCCTACCTGCTTTACTCGTACTTGTCTAAACACAGAGGACGGACATCACAATAAAGACAAACGATTGGATGGTATCCCGTCCGATGTGTAGATATATGATACCTGAGAGACTCCTGGCATGGCAGCTTCTGCCCGCACCTTGTTTCCTGGCTGGCTGGCGTTTGGATGGAGGGCATATTGGCGTTGAGTTTTACTCATTTTTCGAATTTTCTACTTGACTCTCTGTTCCCACCCTTCCTTTGGGCGGTACGCGCTGATTTTAGAAGGATGATTGAGTACTACCGATGTAACTTAAGAGACGGTGAACAGAGGGGATCTAGAAGAAAGAATTTGTCAAATTTAAAAAGTTAATCCTGACCTTGGCCTTGGCTCAGTCAAAATCGTGTGATTGGTACTGCGTAATACAAGAAGTCCGTCCCCTAAAGCTTAGAGCGTCAAAATAAAATCCACTAAATGATTATCCAAACTGGCATGGCGTTTCGAAATTATTTTGTCTCTTATGTTCTCAGTGGCTAATCCTTATTGCTCTAACATCCGCTGCGTTTGATAAGTAAGTTCTAGACGAGCAGGAGCATTTTATTACGTGGCACTCAGATACCACAGAGACAATATGATTCGAAGCAAAAACATATATTCATAGCGATTGGGTATTGTAATTATCCATCAAATTCAAATTTCCAGTTCTCATTAAGCGGTCGTGAGAGCAAAGCAAGGGTATTCTTCACAAGCACCAAGTCATTACCCGGTTTCCCATCATTCTGACTCCAATGAGAAGAAGAAAAGTAGAATACATACACTGAATACAATAGAAAAGAAGCAGCAGCAGTAGTTGCTGAGACGGGTATCAGAGAGCAGCGTTGGAGAAAAAGCAAGAAGGTGTCAGGGCGATCAGTTAGATTGGAAGATCGAAGCTGGATAAAGCGCTGATGAAGACGGGAGGAGGGCAGTCGAAGCAGTGCTTCCGAAATCAAGTAGACCAGGCTAAATCCCGAAACGGGAAACCCTCAAGCGTTAGCCGACCTTCACCTCAGAGTTGAAAGGCACGAAGGGGAAAGCATCTGGGATTAGATGTTCTCCACGACGCGGGCGTTCATGGCCTGTTGGAAACCTGGGTCCTGACCTCCAAAGTCTTGCTCAAAGGCACGACCGCTAGACTCGCCGGTCTCGTTAGCCATGGCGGCGTTAAGGGCATTACCCATAGTCTGATTGGCACCAGGCAAGAAGATAACCTTGCTGTTGGCCGACTTGGCCATGGCTTGCATGGCCTCGAGGTATCGGATCTGCATGGCAGGAGCCGAGCTCAAGATGTCGGCGGCCTGACGCATAAGCTTGGCGGATTCAACCTGAGAGTGTTAGCAGTGTTTGATAAACAAGGTTTAATGTTGATGGTTACCTCAGCCTTGGCGGCAATGATCTTGCTTTCACCAATACGCTTACTTTGTGCGGCCATGGAGAGCGACTCCTGCAGCTCCTGACTGAAGACAATATCCTTGATGAGCATACTCTCAACTTGGACACCCCAGCCAGCAGCGACATCCTCGATAATCTCTCCAATCGACTGAGCAATTTCTTCACGACGCTCGATGACATCCTGAAGAACGCGAGCACCGACAACGTGGCGGAGAGTAGTCTGAGTACGCTCCATGAGAGCTTGCTTAACGTTGTTGATACCGAAAGCAGCCTTGTGAGGAGAGACGATGTGGTAGTAGATGACGGAAGTCAAGCGAAGAGTAACGTTGTCTTTGGTCATGCAAATCTGCTCTGGGACTTCGGTTGTCTGAATCTTGACATCGATTTGAAGGAGTTTCTCGCTGAGAGGGTTGATCTTGACCAGACCGGGGTCGACAGCCTTGTAGAACTTTCCGAACTTGGTGACAAGACCAACATTACCCTGATGGACTTCCTTGTAAGGGTTGGGGCAAACTATGCAGCAGGGAATAGCACCCATTGTTCCGACAACGGTTCCGAGAACGTTCACTGCTCTTGTCAGTTGCTAACTCCATGATAAAAGTCGGTGCAGTACTTACTCATGCTTCCATACCAGTCGTTGGGACCAGCCTCATGCTCAACAACGGTCGCATACTTGCGCTGGAGGTCTTCCTTCTTGGGAGGTTCGACAGACATTTTATGCTGGGAGACGAAACCTCCGTTGCCCTCAGTAGGCGCAGGCGCAGGCGCCTTTGGGTTGGCGGATGAGCTTCCGCCATTGATCATGCCCTCGGTGGACGACATTGTGAATTGTATTTTGTTTGAAGAAAGTGTTGATCAAAAGGAGTTGCGTGATACTGAAGATCAATGTTTTGATGATATGGTGTGAGTACTGTAGGTATTAGAGACAAGTGTTTCGAAATTTGGGGTGGGGGTGGGTGATATTTAATCTTGCCAGGCCAGTCAGTCTAAGCCGGTCAACCTTCCTTCAGCTCATCCTTCGTTTGAATTGAATTGGATAGGTACCTAAGGTAACTTACAAACGCCAAGAGCATGAGGTGACGTCTACCTTATTGGCAGTAACACCCGACACACCCAAGCTTCCTTCCCTTGTTGCTCGGCAAAGCAAAGCGCAGCACAGGTGACACCAGCAAGATGGGAAAGAGTGATCGGCTACCCCATATTGTGGAGCTCTTATGGCATGCCAACCCCTGGCACTATTCTTTGATTGGTTTTATGGTCAGGGACTTACGGGGCACAAGGCTTGGGTCATGCCGCTAGGCGTCTGCACGAGAAGTGTTTTTGTTAATTAACTTGCCCGTAGTCCACGGAAATACGATGAACACGACACGCATGAATTATCAGATCAGCGACTTATCTACAATGTACTGTAGGTACTCTTAAACTCTCAATTCGTAGTTTTATCTTAGTCAAAACCATCGGCTACTACCTCGCTTTCGATCCGAAACACCGAGTGCCTCTTGTGGAAATAACACGGCCTAGCTCGAGTCCATGATATGGCCAAGACTTTTGGTCGCTCGGATTGCAGCGAAACTAGTAACGATATGCGTTGGCCAAGCAGTGCTTGTATTGCATTGCAGCTTTCTGGCGACATTGTTGGTACTGATGGTGATAGCTCTAGTTATTCTGCCTTGCGAGCGCTTCTTAATTTCTCCCGTCTTACTGTTGGCGCCGGAGATAGCTTCAAGGAGATGGTGCACTGGGTCAGGCCCTAGGGGCAAATTTGTATGTACGTACTTGCATCTCAATCAGCCTCTTTGGCGGCAACGGCGTTGAAGGGGTCGCGATACTTTGACTAGCAGCTGTCTTTCCGCCCGACTGCAGTCGGTTTCCATGACCCTTGGATTGTTGCTCACGGCGACTCGGCAGAGCTACTGCATGACTATGGCCAATCAGGATACGAGCGCATTACACAACCCCGAGCTTCAGGGTCGTGAGCGCGATGGCAGACAGACGTGTTATGTCATTGGTTTAAAGAACCTGTGACCTACAGTACTGAGCTGCACCGCCTCTGCCAATTCACAAATGTCCACTTGTCATTGTTGGTCATTGTATTCCACTCTGCCGAGCTCGATATGACATGGCACGATCGTAAGCCATGCATGGGCTCTATCTGGAAACGACCGGGACCTGCCTGCCGACTGCTGCTGGTTGGGATGGCTAGATGGACTAATGGACAAGTTCTAGAATGCTTCTCAGCCCTAGCATCATGTTGTGGATTGAACATTGGATCAGAAAGGTCGCTTGTCCAACAATGCCTCAGTCCACCTTGCCACTGGAGACACATATTCAGCCAGTCATTGGCTAATGAGGTACAGAGGCAACTGAGCCTCAGAAAGGAAGCTTTCTACTCCACAAGGCAGATCACAGACCGCTTATCTCAAGCATCAGGTCACCGACAAAATCATACTGTACTGTATGTATTTTACAGCTCAGCCTCTGCATAGCCCAGGTGTTTAGTTTAATTGCTCAGAACGGCGCCCCGGAGCCGAGATCTTCGGCCCCGTGACATACCTAGTCAATCGCATCTTCCGAGCACCCGGGCGAGCGATCGTCGTAGTACTGCAGCAATGACGAAACAGCCATTGGGGTTCTCTAGACAAACATCTCTTATGTACGGATTTTACAGGCCCACTCGTAGCTTTCCAGAAGACTACCAATTCCGTTATCACAGATCATCACATCCTTCATCCTTCTATGAACATAGCCACTTAGAAGGATTTTAGAGCATCTCCACTGGCCAGGTCTGATATCAGATCCTGGGATTGTGAAAGTCACAGCTGAAATGGAAAAGACAAAGGCTAAGCTTTCACAGCCCGTGTCATGTTTTTGGGGTCGCATGGCGAAGCGACATCGGCTCCAACCTGTCTGACCTGGAGATACAGGGTATGCTAGATCAAAATGGTGTTAATTATCTTCAACGACTATCCATTCAGGCATTTGTAATACTTTATTGAATGATATGATACCACTGTTTGTTTGGCATAATCTTTGTATATCATAAATGTAACAGATTAGCTTTCGGAATTGGACGCGGGTTGTTCCATCTAAACATTGCCAGACTGAGGCGAACTGGAAACGATGAAAGATTAACCTGCAACAGTTGTCGCCTACATCTATTAGCACAAATACAACAACTGAAGTTAAAATACACCAGAAACGCATCAAATCGAATTTTAACTTCAATACCAACAAGCGAGAATTTCTTTTTGTTTCCAATGCTCGCAAAAACAACTACCAAGGGTACAGCAGCACTGTTAGGGACTCAATCATCAACAGCAACTAAAGCATCCCCTGTGGCTTAGTTGGCTAAAGCGTCCGACTGTTATTAAATAGACAATCGGGAGATCGGAAGTTCGAGCCTTCCCGGGGGAGTTTCTTTTGCCAATTCCACTTCTTTTACTAACTTCAATCTGTTACTCCGGAATCCTGTATTCTTTTTGGTGTTCCGGTAGAAGCTTTGCTCAGTTGGTAGCTCCAAGACAGCTGTTGCGTTTGTGCAATAGAGCGATGGGTAATAATGCACTTCTTTCTTCCCCTTGGCCATGATGCTTTGTTTTTTGTTACTTGGGTTGCCATGGCAGGCTTTACCTCAACCGAACAAACGGTTCACTCGAAGGCGCAATGATTAAGTTTGATCACAACAGGTCCTTCTAGGTTGGCTGATTTAACGCCTGAAACAAAACATCCAGCCTGCAGTTGTTGAAAACAGCTAATTCAGTCTCCTTCTGAGCCTCTTCTTACTCTCTTTTAACAACGCATTCAATTGGCACATAAACGACCATCATGTTTACCTAGGCTTTGATTTGTAAAGGCGCCGTCAAAAACGATGCATAGAAACATATATCTCAACTTGAAAGCGGCCATCATCAAATCAGCTTATCCCCTGTGGCTTAGTTGGCTAAAGCGTCCGACTGTTACTTGCAGACAATCGGGAGATCGGAAGTTCGAGCCTTCCCGGGGGAGAGATCTTCTCTCCAAGCTGTCTTTTTGATGTTGTGGATATTTTTGATGCTGGACACTGGACCAGGCTTGAACCACGCCCCACTAGGGCTCACTGGATTGGGATGATGGAACAGGTTGAGTGTCATCAGGTTCAGGTCGGTCTCGATGGGCGAGGAAAGACACGGCTTGCGATGTGTAAAATCTGGGAGGTTGGCATGTAAACAGTTCTGGCTGAAAGAAACAATGCAGGATGTGTCATCCCTAGTACCATTTCCAGTAGATAGCTCTTCAAATAGCAGACAAAGTGCATCTCGAGATGGTCATTAAATAATTCTCGTATTGTGACACACATGGCTTGGTATCTGTGTCTTAAGCATGTTGACATAAATCTGTCAAGAGCAATCGACTCAATTGGCCTTTGGAGGCGTCCTTCTCCTAACCCATAACCTGACTGACATCCACGGCTGTGCTGAAGCCACACCCTTAACAATTGATGGCGAAGGCCACCTCTCACTTCCTGCCGGCTCGAGGTCGTAGAGTGAGATGAAGACCGAGATGTACATAAGGACCTTCCGTAAAGTGAACGCCGAGTCGTCACACATAGTTAGTGTTCCATCTAAAAGAGTCAGTCAGTAGTCGAATTATATGTGGAAAGAATGTGCATACCTGATGCCTTGATCGTGTAGGGGTTGATCTTCTGTGTATCGGCTCCCTTTTTGTCCACAGCGTCCTCGAGATATCGTCCAACTTGCCAGATCTTGGCGTCGGTAAAGCTTCTGGGGTCAGAGTGATGGAGATCGTTGATGACATGGGCAAACGTTCCCTTCTTCAGGATGAAGCTGTCTTCCTTATCCTTGAGCGTAACGTCTTCCTTTACATATCTCGCCGACCATCCTCCACCGTAGAGCCTCAGTGTCTCAAAATACACGCCTTCTAATAAAGGACACTTTGTCAGTAGCCCTTCCAATTCAAGCTTCTTGATTTGAGGGGGGATCCAGACTGCGCCCCCGAAATCGTTCTTGGGCTGGACAACTTCGACATATGACTTTATTTGCTCACGAATCTGTGACAAAAGAACGGGATCTTGATATAGTTCGAACAGAGACCATGAAATGAGCGATGTAGTGTTGACAGTGGTGCTCCAGAGAAGGGCAACATCGAACGCAGCGCGTACATCAGAAGATAGACCATGCTTCCGATAGACCTCAGTTCTGGCGCGGACAAGGGGACTGATAGTGTGAAAGTCCTGCCACTTCGTAGCAGGTTCTTCGTCACTGAGAAACTTGTCCAACTCGTCATGGAACTCCCGCATAAAGGTAAGCAATCTCCCCAAAGCAATTCTAGCTCGCTGAGAGCCGGGGAAAGGAGCCCAAACAGGTACACCCATGGCCAAAGAGTGGAATGCGTCATTGAAGATCCAGAGGTGAGGCCAGATGTCAGGATAAATCTCGACAAAGTCTGTGCCAAAGACAGAGATTGTAGCAGTTCTGGCAACGAAGGTCTTCATCAGCTCGAAAAAGTCAATGGCCATGACTTTTTCGTCACCCATATCCTCCAGAAGCTCTGCATTGGCCAGTCTCTCCCAATCCATTTGATCGGTAGAATAGCTATTGAAAGTGACCACATCGGCGGCATTGTCGTCGAGATCTCGGAGAGTAGCCTTGGCTAGATCATCCAAATGGGAATCGCTTAGATACTTCTTGGTAACTTCATGAACCTCGGCAGCAGCTTTGTCATAAGCTGCAAGATCCTTCTTCGAAAGACCAAAGTTGGTCATCATGATACGTCTCGCGACAAACTCCTTGTCGGCAACAGATTCCGGCTGCTCAAGTAGACGAGCAGCCAGCGAGGGTCGGAAAACAAAAGAGTGAATACTCTGGAACAGTCGGATTGAGAAGACACCCTGAGGGTATCGATCTCTGAAGCGCGTCAAGGCAAAAGAGGGACTGAGGAAGATACGCGGAGCGTGACCGAACAGAGGAACCCAGAAAGGTGCGAGAGGAGGTGTCTTTGCTCCATCTTTTCTAAGTGACGAAGAGCTTCCAGTGAAGAGTCTCGTTGTGATGAAGAGGACTATTGTTGTGACGAGGATAGCCTGTAGGGGATAGCGCTGGGCGTGGGGGATGAGAGTCTCATTGAGGTGTGCCCGGAAAGCCTCTAGGCTGTCCATGTTGGGCGAAGAAGATGAAACTTTTGTCAGTATTTGTAGATCTGTCCTATGTTGGAAAATGTAGGCTTTGAAGAGACACAATGAAGTTGAGGTAATCTGTCAATTTTATTGCTGAAGATCAAGTGCAAAGCTCGAGCTTGTATGGACCAGACCCGCCCATGCTGACTGGCGTTGCGTTTCTCTGCTCAGCCGTGAGTTGTAGGGCTGTGCACTGTAGCCAGGGCGTTACAGTGGTTGGTGTAACTCTGAATAGAGACCATTGGTCTCACCCGACAGCAGTTTCCTCTTGGAAGTAAACAAGAATAGGTACTAGTTCTACTATGAGGTCTAGCCGTGTTTACCTATTCTATGTTTATATCTTGCGAAAGGATAATGTTTGGCACACCAGGATGCCCCTCAACAGTAAATTAGACTACATTCGAGTGACCTCAAGTATTATCGCCATGTATAAATAGTATAAGAATCTGAGCAACCGGTTAAGAAGTGGAAACTTCGAGACTGTTTCCTATTTGCATACATGGCTCAGACACGGGATTAAGTTGGCATACCTGACGATAGTTTCATCAAGGTTGTGTGATGGACCATTCAATTAGACTAGACCACTGTACATGCGGGTAGCCAGGGTCCAAGTTAACGTTCAACGCTGGTTAATGGGAACATGGAACTCAACTCGACTTAATAATTTACATGCCTGGTGAACCTCAATTATACACAATGAATATGGGAAATATCGGTGCAAGTCAAACATCCTTACATAGGTATAGATGCCATCAAGTCTTGTCTCCGACCTCGGCTGCCTCAGGCCTCAATTGGTTGCATCATTCCGCTCCTACCTTATGTGACCTTCATCATCACTGCTTATAACCCTTTGGGTTGGACCAGACACCTTTTTGGCCAACTATATTAATCTACCGGACTGCAGCCAAACATCCCCATATCAAAGGGCAGGTTCCTGGCAGCTCCGGTACCTTGTTGTCTTCTCTACCTACCTGTCTCGCGCTATCGGCATTGACAAAAGTCTGGGCAGCTCCCCGCCATCCCACCAATCCAGACATCCCATGATGAGCTCGCGTTGAGCCGAAACGCCAACATGATCCCTCAATTGCTGCAGCGCTCATCGAGGGCATGTCCCCGGTATAATCCGGCACTCTTCCGACTGTCTACAACGTCTCAGAGACCGGGTCTAACCCAGACCTTTTGGACCTCTGCCCCGCGTCGCGAACAACCTCGAACACCCACGGACTCGAAATCCAAGACCGCGACACCATCTGCCGTGTTTCCTGCAAAAAAGCAACCGACGAAACAAAATGATCCTCTTGCGACGACCGAGAAGTCTGCGACAGAGCAGCGCAAGGCCGATTGGGCTATCATGAAGGAGATGACTCGGTATTTGTGGCCCAAGGATGATTGGGGTACTAAGCTTCGAGTCGGCCTTGCTGTTTCTCTACTGGTTGGCGCAAAAGTTCTTAATGTTCAAGTTCCCTTCTACTTCAAAAGCATTGTTGACTCCATGAACATTGACGTTGCTGCTGTTGGAGGTACTGCGACAACGGTTGCTGGAGCCATGATCCTAGCATATGGCGCATCTCGAATTGGCGCAACAGTTTTTCAAGAATTGCGAAACGCAGTCTTTGCTTCTGTCGCTCAAAACGCTATTCGAAGAGTTGCTTGCAATGTCTTTGATCACCTGTTACGTCTCGACCTCACTTTCCATCTCTCCAAGCAAACTGGTGGTTTAACCAGAGCTCTGGATCGCGGTACAAAGGGAATTAGTTTCATTCTATCTAGCATGGTTTTCCACATTATGCCAACTGCGCTTGAAATCAGCATGGTTTGTGGAATTTTGACTTACAACTACGGCGCCAAATTTGCAGCTCTCACTGTTTTGACAATGGTCAGCTACACGGCATTTACTATCTGGACTACTGCATGGCGAACCAAGTTTCGAAGACAAGCGAACGCAGCGGACAACAAGGCTTCTACTGTGGCTGTAGATTCGCTCATCAACTACGAGGCTGTCAAGTACTTCAACAATGAAAAGTTCGAGGTTGCACGATACGACAAGGCTCTGCAGCAGTATGAAAAGAACTCTATCAAGGTTGCGACATCTCTGGCTTTCTTGAACAGTGGACAAAACATTATCTTTTCATCAGCACTTACAGGAATGATGTACCTTGCCGCCAGCGGCGTGGCTGAGGGTACTCTGACTGTTGGTGACTTGGTCATGGTCAACCAGCTTGTTTTCCAACTTTCAGTTCCTCTCAACTTCCTTGGATCCGTCTACCGTGAACTCCGACAGTCTCTGCTGGATATGGAGACTCTGTTCAACCTCCAGAAGGTCAATGCCAACATCAAGGAGAAGGCCGGTGCCCAACCTTTGGCTCTTTCCAAGGGTGGTGAAATCAAGTTTGAGAACGTCAACTTTGCTTACCACCCTAACCGCCCTATTCTCCGTGATTTATCCTTGACGATTCCCGCTGGTAAGAAGGTTGCTATTGTCGGCCCCAGTGGATGTGGAAAGTCTACCCTGTTGCGTCTCTTGTTCCGATCTTACGATGTCCAGGGTGGTCGAGTCTTGATTGACGACCAAGATATTCGTGATGTCAACCTCGAGTCTCTCCGTCGTTCTATTGGTGTTGTTCCCCAGGATACTCCTCTTTTCAACGACACAGTCGAGCACAACATCCGATATGGTTCCATCAACGCTACCCATGACGAGGTTGTCGCTGTTGCCAAGCGCGCCCACGTTCACAACACCATCCAATCATTCCCCGACGGTTACGATACCAAGGTCGGCGAGCGAGGACTCATGATTTCGGGTGGAGAAAAGCAGCGTCTTGCCGTCAGCCGTCTCCTCCTCAAGGATCCCCCTCTGCTCTTCTTTGACGAGGCAACCAGTGCCTTGGACACACACACCGAGCAGGCTCTCATGGTGAACATCAACAGCATTCTCCGCGAGAAGGGACGAACGAGTGTTTTCGTCGCTCATCGCCTACGTACGATCTTTGATTCTGATCTTATTATTGTCCTCAAGGAGGGACAAGTGGCCGAGATGGGCACACACCGGGAGTTGATCGATCGTGATGGCGTTTATGCTGAGTTGTGGAGTGGTAAGTGACAATAATTCGACTTCGATTTCGTTTACTGACAATTTTTCAGCCCAGGAGACAATGTTCGGTGAAGATGGAAAGGAGAAGAACGAGGAAGAGAGCGAAGAGCAGAAGAAGAACTGAGCAGAGGAATTTTGATTATGGCTATAGAAGGACGGCGTCTTGACTGGTCGCTAGTGTGCTAGACATTGGAGAAACTTGGAGATTTATCCCACAAGATCTATATGTTGGGGTTGTAACCTCTAGTGGGAGATAGAGAGAAATAGCTAATACCGAGAGCTGCTCTCTTGTCAGATTGTAAAGCGCTGTAAATACTGATCGAATAATCCAAGTTGAGCGCTTGGCCTGATGAAGCACTAAGATAGGGAGCTCTTGCTTCGGAGTTGTGACAACGGGCTCTGTGTCCACATTGATTCTGTACTGGAGTCCTGTTGATCCCCCGTCAGCGCGCCATGCTCCTATGGTAGGCTTTCTACTTAATAGGGTAAAATGATCCGAAAGACACTGCATGGAAATTCCGAGAACCCTCAAGGACTCCACGGAGGTCGAGAGCATTCGTTCAACATGCTTCTTGAGAGTAAATCTGAGCCACTGATGCTATTGAACCTGATCAGCCACTCTAGGATATCGATTCTGCGGAGGTGGCCAGAAGAATATGTGAATGGAAGGAAGGGAAGAGGACTATTCGTGCGCTGATATGATTTGATGCTTGTAGCTTGGCTTGATTCTGGTTGGAAGGCTGCGAGATAGGGGGCCCTATATCCTCATCTACCTCTCCCTTCTTGACGCTCTGTTCTGTGATCCTGATGCTTCGGTTGTCGAGACCTCATATAAACGACAAGAGACCATGGAATTGTTTCTGCATTTCGTATCAAATATGGCCAATCGTTCCTGCAACCTGATTGGCTTTGATTGCACCCTTGGGGTGATCGTCTGACCGTTCTGTATCATCTGCTCTGTTCTTATGTTGTATACAGTACCGCTTCTTGTTCGTCCCAAGCAGACCCTGAGGCCCATAGGGAGCCTTTGCAGTTGTAAGCGGCTGTGCCGATACTCTGAGGAGACTCTTTCTGGCGAATGTAGGGGAACGTTTGGAGAGCTAGAGTCAGCGCGTTGAATCTCAGGGCGGGTTTGACCAAAATGGCTGGCCAGTCTGCGCCGTTACTTCGTAAGAAGTCGGGATCGAGTTGCAGTCAGGAGACATCTCACCTCCAGCGACTACTTGCCTGACAAGTGGTGCATTGCAGGAGTATTTTGCTCCAGTCCTCATGAAGAAAGGTCCTGGACGATGCATCCATGGCGAGATATGCGGTGTTGGCGGAGGCTTCTATCTAAAGATCCAAGTTAGCATACTCTATGTATACTCCATTTTCTAAGCTTACTATCTTTATGGCAAAAGGAGCGGACTGTTTCTACCCATGCCCATGCCGCCGCCGGCGTTCATTCTCAAGGTAGAAATGGCGCAGAGCAGTCGCTCCTCCTTTTCGCATTGATCTTCTCGGAACCAGCTCAACTTGCATGAACGAAGTGCTTGCAGTAAGTGGAACCCATATGGGTTAAATTGCTAAATCTGTTGTCTCCGGGTATTTGTCGACTCCAACCGTCCCAATCGCTCGTCGAAAGATTGAGCCCTTTCTCTGACAGTGCGTCTTAGGCATAGTTCCTAGGTGACTGCTTATCTAGACGGCCTTCTTTCGGGTGTACTTGTCGGCTCTGCTTGCCCTTTTCGCTGATCCAGTGAGCTTGCGGCACCCTCGCTGAATGCTGTGTATTGGTTAACATGCTTTCTTCGCCGGCTCAGGGCTACTTACGGCAGAGTATTTCTCACTCTGGACAATACCCTGGTCAGTCCATTGAACGCAAGTTGAGTTCGTGTCGACTGTGGTTCACTGAGGTGGTCCTCCTCTGTGCTTGGCGTCCAAGCGGCCAGCGCCACCATTATCAAGGCCAATGCTAGCAACTAAGCGGCAACTAGACGCGAGCTACCCCGGGAAACTGATAGATACTGAGGACGATCGGACCATGCCTATAGCTTCATATAAACGTGGGGAAGCAAGATAGCGTCAAGGCGCATCGGAGTACAACCTTGCGGACCCCGGCCATCCCACGTCAGTCATACGAGATTGTTCCCGAAGAAGAAGGACATGCTAGCGAGACTCGAACTTGGTCCATCTAACATAGACGAAATTGTACGAGATTTGAAGGCGTTGTTGTCGTTGGGGGGGAATAAGGAGATATTTCGGTGACCTCGATGCCGAGGTGAATAATATGGGGCAGTCGAGAGAAAGAGGAAGGACAGATGAGAGTAAAAGTCTGAAGTTGTCGCGGGCTATCGTGGAGTGTTGCTGAGGTTTGAAAGGCGGTTGCTAGGAAGATAGAAGTCGTCGCCCAGATAGTAGTCCAGCAGAAGTTAAGATGTAAGAGAGAGCTCTGTATTTTGGTTGGACTTGTTCTGTAGCCAGACCGAGTCTCTTTTGCTTAGATCATTGAAGGATAGGAGTTTCGGAGGACAACATCATATTCTTTTTTAGAAATTGTATATTACAGCCGAGATTTCACTGTCTTTATTGAATCCCTTTTGCCCGCTTTGTTGCTATTGTAGGGGTGGGCGAAAGGAAGGTGAAGCCGCCAAGGCGGGTCTTTTCTCGGTGTTCCGGAAATCCAGTGTTGTTCAACAACATGAGCTTGTGAACAGACCGCAATATTTTTCATTTATTAGCGCTTGAAAGAAAAAGGAACAAGGAAAGAATTGAACATTTCGTTACACAAGAAGTAAGAGTAAGGAAAAAAACTAATAGCGATTCATCAAATAACTGCCTGTAGATAATATGGTACAGGGTAACCCGATTGACCTCGGGCTCATCCTGTATAAGAACCTTATGTGTAACTTTAAAGAAACAAGGATCATCCTCCTCAAACTTGATTTAGAACGGATCTAATTCTTAGAGGAAGTCATTCTGAGCTTCCAATTGATTAATTTACTCCAAAAAGAGGGAAGATTTTGGCTAATATTTACCCCATGTTCTCCAGGCCCCACGTAGTTCTAGTATGGAAGTAATAGCGAGTCACTGCGCTGTACTGTAGAAGATGCCATGTAAGCCCAAGCACCCGACCTCACCGAAAACCCCCCAATTACAGTCTTAACATTACACAATCTCTACGTCGCCCAAAAACAATTATTTCTTTCATTATTATATGAAGCAGCAAACATGAAGATCCTCCTACATTCCCACTTCCCAGCGGGCCACACATACCCTATGCAGGCTGTGGCCCAGTCTCTCATCCGTCGAGGTCATCAGGTAGTATGGCTTGCCAGCGCCGACAACGAGGTCCGCGTTCGAGCGGTGGGAGCCACTTTCGTCGCAACAGAAGCCATCGCCATTGTCGATGAGCCCCTCATTGAGAAGAATGAGACTGGCATTCTCGACAAGATGTATCATCGTCTGGAAATTCGTCTTCTCGCCCAAGTGAGCGATTATCGTCGGGTATTGCGGGGCGGCTTCAAACCAGATCTGCTGCTAGTCGATGTGATGCCTTATGGAGCGAGAGCTCTGTACGAATTGGGAGAGATTCCTGCGTATGCCACTCTTGGGGTGATTCCGATGTACATGTCGGGCTGGGGAGCACCTCAGGCGGTGTCGGGAGAGAGTCCTTCGGCCTCGTTGTTCTGGTTGATCTGCAATTACCTGCATCATCTCATCAGCCAATGGATCATTTTGCCATATCTACTGAGGCCTGTGATAAACGCGCAGAGGCAAGTGTTGGGACTGAAGAACTTGCCGTTTGGTGAACCCATTGAATCCTTCACTTACAGCCCCTTTCTTCACATCCAGGCGTCTTCCCCGTCATTGGAGTTCAAGCTGCTCCCGAAGCCAGGAGAGCAGAAGAAGCACACGAAATTCGTTGGGCCAACAGTCACTCAGATTCAGACCGACTATGTCCAATTGCCGCCTCAATGGGATGAAATCGTTGCTCATCCCCGTGTTGTCGGCATAACTCAGGGGACATTGGCCATGGACCCAACATCGCTGATTATCCCCGCCATTGAGGCTCTCTGCAATGACCCTCAACTTCTTCTACTGGTAGCAACGCCCCATGTCGAGGAGGTAACATCCAGAATAGGAGAATTACCAAATGTACGATACGTCAAATGGATTCCCTACCATCTTTTGCTGCCGCAGCTCTGTCTTCTCATCACCAATGGCGGATACGGAAGTATAACACAGGCGCTATCTCACAAAGTACCCCTGATATGCGCGGGCCAAACAGAGGACAAGAAAGATACCTCAGCTCGTGTGGGCTGGGCTGGGGCAGGAATCGATCTGAAGACAGATACTCCCTCGGCGGAGCAGATTCGGAAGGCTACGAGGATGATACTGTGCGATAAGGGGTATGTCGAGAGAGCAGGACGCTTGGGTGACGAGCTTAACGAGCTTGGGGGCGCGGATCGGGCTTCTGAGCTTTTAGAGGACCTGGCTGAGTCCAAGGCCAGATAATAGGTTAGTAAGATACCTGGAGATATGATTGGAAGACGGGATATATATATACCACCTTAGAGATGAATAATGCCGGCTATATGATCAGATTGAACTGGAGAGCGTGTCTGTAGGATAGACTGGAGTCAAGTGGCATAGTATAGAAGAATCAAGTCTGGTTCTCACTGATAACTAGCAATTGCCTTTCCTGTTGCAAAGTCTCTGCATGTTGTATAAAATATCGTGATGCCACGATACCCGCATAAGACCATGAACTTGGAGTTTTTCCAGAAAGCGGCGAAGCCTGATCTGAACTCGCCTCGAAGACCGGCTGCTAGTGGGAGAATGCTTTGAGATTGTATCCAGGTATACTGTACTCTCTTTGCCATATGGGAAGATCTAGGATATTATCAGTATTACTGCCGAGGCGAGTAATGGTAGCTTGTGACTTACCTGAACGAAACGAAGGTGTCTTTTGAACATTATACTTCTGATAAGATCTCTCTGTAGGCCCAAAACAGAACATCAAGCCCGAAAGTTGCTAGAGCAAAGCCCTTGGAATTGTATCGTTATGGGGAGAAGCTGTAGAGTGAAAATACCAGAAGAACATGGTAATGTCAAGCGAAGGCGCCCTGTGACCTACGACTTCCATAATGTCTTATGATTAGTCAGTATTAAGCTCCCAAAGTATGTGGACGGATAGCTCGAGTTAGAACATACCTCCAGATCATAACAGCGCCTTGCGCAATTCATCCCCAACGACCGATCTCAGCCAAACCACCAAGACATAGGGATGATGCAAGGTCAGGAAAAAGGCAGGAATACGGAAAGTAGGGTTGGAACGGAGCGCTCTTGTGCTTGGCCCATAGAGCTAAAACTGATGAACTCGCTGGTCGTCGAAGAAGCCTTGACGGTTGATATCATGCTGGCTGAATGTCCACAAGAAGGGGAAAAGGTCAACGGCAACAAGACCGCCCTCCCTCCAAATGTAGCTACTGTTCGTGATGCACCAGGACCACAAGGGGCCCGATAATGACTTGACTGGAAGAGCGTGCGAGGGGGAGAGAGGAGAATCGACTTGGAGTTGAAGGTTGTAACAGCGTCGAGCAACTTCGATAGAGACGGGAAGGATGGATCGTGATAATGCTAGAGCTGTGAAGCGACTGTGGCGTTAGAACAATCTTTGTTGGGTGTTCAGGATGCGAACAGGGTGGTAGAACTGACCTGGATAATGTTTGGACTAGAACAATAAAGAAACTGCTATGTTCGAAACAGGGATGATGAACATATTGACACGATGTAACGTTCAGTCATCGAGTTAAGGGATGGGAAGAGAAGAACTGAGGAGAGCATAGAGTGTTGCATGGGTCTGAGCAGCTGCCGGTCGGTGGGTGTGGAATCGAGAGAGCTGCCCCTCGAATAGCTGGACAGACAGCACAACCTTGGGCGCCCGAGACGACAAAGCACCTTGTGCTACATGATAAACATGATAAAGGAGCGAAATGGGCAAGGTAGAATATTTGTTCGCTAGTGTAATTATATTCTAGAATGTTGTATGTGGCCCATGGGTAGCTCTCTACTGTGCCACTGAAAATCCAAGACGCGCTCAAAACAAAGACGAAGACGATCGGAGTGACAACTAAAGAATCGGAAATGGATCTGATGTATGAAGCATGTATATGATGTTCACTTACGATAATATCAACGAGTGACACAGACGCCGTAGGGGGCCTAGAGGCATCATTTGCGATGCATGCACAGCATGTCGAGCCAAAACACCAATTCTAAATATCGTGACGACTTTGAGGGGCATCGAAAACATTGACTGAACGCTATATTGGGCCTCGAGAATTCGCTGCAACGCTAGGGGCGGGACAAGAATATTGAATATCCCCGCAGAGAGGATGTTCAGCAGATCACTACAAGACGTCAAGCCTGATCGAGAACGACGAATACTACAATAGAATGACCAAAAGAACAATATTAAATCGTAGCCAGAGGAGATACCGTCACATATATCGATCGAGAGCATGCACTGCCTTCACGATGCTACAGTCAGGGCACAACAAGAGATCCAGCCTGCAAGGATGGGTTCTTCAAGATCATCACAGTAAAGCAAATTTCTTCTTCAAGCCCCAGCACTAGGCCAAGATCTCAATGAAAAAAAGGTTCAAAATCAAAAATTTGGTTGCCGCTCTGTCATGAAGGCAGGTAACACGAAGCCCACGAAAAGGGAACAACATGCTTCGCAGTCCTCGGGCTTCTTGATCCCCGAGTGCCACCGGTCGTTTGGCATTAAAATGAAGGAAAGAAGAAAGAAAAGACTTGGAGGAGGGAGCATCGAGAGGATTATATAGACTTATGAGCCAGGGCGGTGAAACTCCAGCTGATCTGCCACTCTGCAGCTCTGCGCTGCCCTCAGCAGCTGGTCGATCCTCCACGGGGAAGACCATGGAAGACCCTGGTCCAATGCGACCTCAATAATATGCAAGTCATCGAGCTAAGGGTCTGACAGCTGTCAGACCAGGGGTTGGGCTGGCTGCGTTGGTGGAGTGGGGGTGGGCTGGACATTATATTCACGACCGCTCCGGACACTCGTCTGTGATCTTGCCAAACAGAAGATTAGGAAAAATCGAACATCGTTTTTAGAATGATATGCCAAGTTTTAGCTTCCGAGACATATCCAGAATGTCATATCTAATTCTTGTGGTGGTTGCCCTGAGAATTTTAAAGGGGGCGATTTGGGCCGCATCTGCGTCCATCAGCAATTTTGATATTGGGGATACTTTGGCAGTGACAGACGCAACACCATGGATTATCATTATGGAAAGAATAATAGAACAGAACAACAGAATACGGACATGTACAGGCCATGAAAAGTTGACTAGTGTCTAGGGGCTATATTCCTGTTATTCAGTCAATGATATGGAATTACATTACATAGAATTACAGTCAACTGACAAGGCATCACTGCGAACATTAAAACAATATAAAAGTCCTCTCAAATTAAACGCAAGTCAGTTGGGCCTTGTGGCCGTCGAGCAATCACACGGCGGCTCAATTCAGGGGATGGGCCAGTCTAGCCGTCGAGCCATGCCGCTGCACTATGACAGTGATTCAAACATTAGACCACAAGCTCGTTGACAGCCGGCCACCTCTAGAATCTTCCAAGCCAATCGAAATACAGCTCTGCTTGCAGCTGGCTCTACTTGGACTGCCTGCCACCTCAGGGCTTCTCGCCGCGCCAACCCTTCCTCAGCAGACCGGCCGCACAATCACAATCGCTCGGCCTGGACCCACTTCAGGGAAGCAGTATTTATATCTCTCCTCCCTCCATTTCTCTCTCCTCTTCTTCATACCCAAGCACCACTCCTTGCCTCCCCTCCCTCCTCCCCCCAACCACCAACTCATCATCACCACCATCCCCATGAACCTCCCCACTCCTTTCCCAAAAAACAAAAACAAAAAAACATCAACATCATTATTCTTTTAAGGGGTGGGGACCTACAACAGCCGCAAACCTCGTCAAACCTGGGGGGAGTCACCCAACATCATTACCCAACAGAGGGAGGGGGAGGCCTCTTCACACCAACTGCTGGCCAGCACTTCCAGGCGGCCCAGCGTCATCGTCACAGTCAGTACGGCGCTGGGCTGGCTGCTCTGGAGGAGGCAACCTACGAAAGCTATGGTCGCCATTACCGTCACAGTAAGTGTTGCACATGTGTCTCATCATTAGTCTTATACTAACAAGACAGTAGCCCCCCCGTGGCCTCGGCTTCTCCCCTTACAACGCCCACGCGCCACGGGGAGGCTCTCCTTCCAGGGGACGCCTGACACACGCCTTACCGGGGGAGGGCAATATCTCCTACCACAATGGAGGTGGCTATGGAGGTGGCGCGTACAGCGGCGTGGGATTTGCGTCTTACAACGCATATGCTCCTCATGGGAGCATCACTGGGGATCGCACTGTCTCTCACTTTGACAGAGACCCATTCGTTGACGCATCGGTCGTGCTTACAAGGTTAGTTTGCTTCCATCTACCCTGCTTCTGATCACATGCTGACCATCTTGTTTACAGACAAGCCCTTGACAAGCAGTTAAGTGGGCTGGACTTCGACACTGGTTGGGAAGTGACCGTGCCACGGTCGTGTTTGCAAGAGCTACAATGGACATCTTACTGTAAATCTCCGGTTCATGGTGTGATGTTTCTTGTAGCTCTTGTAAGTACGACCGGTGCACGCTCCCTTCGCAACTGGTGTCTGTCCATGGGAGTGAGAAGGATTGGGATGTTTTGGGTCAGATGAAGGAAACTGGGTATTGCTTCTCATAGCTGAAAATCAATCTAACACCCAACATCAAAACACTACCTACATAAATTATTCTGTGACATGGTGGCTGAATGAATGTAGCACTTCCATAGGTATCTACATGACGATTCTCATCTCCTCTGACCGCCCTGATGTTGAGCGTATCGTACCGCCAGGACCGAAGCCCACATGGTTTCTTGTTGGATGGACCGATCGTATTCGACCATTATTAAATCCGTTTCTAGGTCGTCTGCTAGTGCCAATACTGCAAAACACCGCACTCGCTCAAGTTTCAAATACCAAAACTGAGATCTAGTGGTTCGGAACAGACTCGACCTGATGCGACAAAGGGAACTGGGGTAAAGCACACTTATTCGAGGTGACACTTTACTTCTGAGACGCTGTAGCTGAAATATACTCTTTGCGATACTCAAGTCATGTCCCACACTTCGCCGCGGCAAGAACAACCCCATAGGCTTTGCACGAACACGACCTTTTTGTTCGATCAAGAACACATTCGCTAACAGGTGAAGAAGAAACGGCAGAAGCACAAAATACTGTCATCAAAAGCGTCGGCAAGGTCAGAGTTCGGCGCGTCTTGACTAGTTTTACTTGGGCCTCTTCCAATTCCGAATAGCAAAGGAACCCACGATCCCCGCCACACGAAATGCTGCCAAAGAGAGAGCAGTATTGAACAGCAATACATTTCCGGGACCAGCCAGAAATATAGACATCCTGCTTGACGACAAATCATTTCTCAGTCGCGCTCCATGGCGACGACGGAAGGGATCATCTCGGACATTGGTACCGCGGTGGCTCCTTGCGGTCTATCTCCTTAAAGGTGAGGACCCAAATAGATCGATGAAGCGACTGAACTAACCCAGCATTAGCACTGACTTCGATAGACACGAAACGAAATATATCGTCCGTTTAGATCCGACCACTATGGCAGTATACCGAGCACACGACTCAAACAACCACGAAGTCACCCAAACCATGACACAGCAACTTCGACTTCGAGAAGCTGATAAGACCGACAGGATAAAGACCCCAAGAACATCAGCAAACTTGACCGCCGAGAGCGTACGAGACGAAATCAAAGAGTCAAGCTCTGAAACCCGAAGCTTCGAGTAGGCGTTCTGATACCTTCCCACTGTTGGGGCGAGTCACGCTCGACCATATATAGGGGTTTGTAACCTTAGGTCTGACGTGGTCTGGAGCGCCAAACCGACTTGAGCTGTCTTATGATCTGGAAGTTTGGGGTAAGCTGTAATGGGTATCGGTGACAAGATCACCGGGTGGCTGACACAAGTGACAGAAGAGAAACATAGTAGGAATATGCCGTCCGCGACCAATGGACCTCCTATTTTCGCCCACCTCGACGGTTGGTGAACCACGGCCGGAATGTCGACCACTACGAGTATCATGATAACCCCAGGGATCAAAACCGCCGCTCTGGTACTTGAGACCTGGACAGCCTTGACACCGATCGCTTGGTTCTGAGAAATTGCGGCATCGTTTAGGCCGCCAAGAGCAACACCACGGGTGCTGACACCGGTGATACGAGGATAAGATTCCAGAGCTGGCTTCGGAAGAGTGCATTGTTGATTGGCGGCTCTAGCAGAACCGCCTGCAAGCCTGTTCATCAGCTGGAAGGAGTAGGAGCTCATGGACCAGTGGAACCAATGTCAAGATTCAATACTCGGTGCGACTGGTCTTGTACAGCGAAAACGAGTAACTGGTCAAAGGATTCGAATGGAAAGGTGGTAAACTGGGAGGAAACGACAAATCTACGGTGTGTCTATTGGGCCGAGCATGTGAGTTGAAACGCTTTGGCTCGTACTCAGGGCCTGGTTGTCCATTTATGAGGATGACTGCAACATCGCTGATCGCATTCTGTATAGTTTCTCCAGGGTATGACCGAAATCATTTAGAACCGCCTACCCAGGGTAATCTCGAAGCAGATCTTGACACGAGTATTGGTCAAAAGACTAGTGGTGGATTTGACTGCGACACCAAGGCCAGAACAAGAGTTCTAGTCCTGGCGAGGGCTTTCAAGCTATACACGGGCTTTGATTGAAACGTCTACGATTTGAAGCGCCGGTCCACAAGATGGGCTTTGTTTCTGAATCTCCGAGCATATACTATATCGAGCAGAACAGTTACTGATTTTGTTACATGATGTTCAAAATGCCGCGCTCTTGATCTACCACACGAGAAATCCGAACCACCGACCAGAGTGCAGTCGATTACTGGTATACACCTTCGAACGTTGCCTCTGGGCTTTCAACATCTTTATAACAGCCGAGACTGACAGTACAACCACCATTGATGATCCTCAACACGAGCGGATGCCTTGTCCAGTTACCTGGGATGGGAGAGTGTCTATTGAGAATTCGCTCAAACATTCCCAGGAGAATAGAAGAGATGTTCAAGTCGGTCATATACGCGAACACGATGTTTCGGGTTAAGCACAGCGGTTTGTCAGGAGTTGGATCAACCTGAATCATCATCTACCCCCAATGCGACAACGAACTCGGCATTCAAGGAAAGGAGCGCAACGACGATGATTACAATAGGGGGCTGTGCGACTAGCATACAGCCTCTATCCCAAAGGCCATCGTTCAGCTCAACTCGAGAGCTATAGGCCAGCTTATCGAGATCACAAACATTGTCGAAGTATTTCATTATCAATGGAGAACGATCAGAACACTGTGACATTAACGAGGCAGGTTGAATTTCGAAATCTATACTAAGTTACAAACAACAGGAATCGTTCCGTTTGTGTAGAAGAATCATTCCCTCAGGCTTATAGCCTAAGAGGTGGCCTAAGTTCTCATAAAGTGTATGAATCGTTTCATTTCTTAGCCTGCCGACGACTGATTCTCTCTCGTATTGGTACCCATATTCTGATTCATCTCCATCCGTCAGGATGCTGGTACTCGCCCCCGATCCAAGGTAGGTCCCCAGGGGCTACCGCGTCATCGAAGAATCTCAAACCCCGCCTACAAGGATAAGCCATAAGCATGGGCTTATCAGGACGTATTCCTGCCAGGTAATCTTGCCAGTGTTTTGACCTTCGTTTCCCTCGTTCGTCCGGTTCCTCCTGTGTTGCCTTGGAATTCTTCTCCTCGCTTTGTAGATCAACAAGGCTTTCGAGTGTAGGGAAGTGGCAAGTTTTATTGGGATAGAATCTTTGGTCATCGAAAAATCCCCATGCTCGTTGCCGATATATCCGAAGCTGGAGCTTATGTGCTTCGTGCCAGTGAGGAAACCAACGTTCAGTTCCGCCGTTACTCAAAAGATACTCGTTCATACTTTTGATCCTTTCTTCGCTCTTCGGTAGCTCATCAGAGAAGCGAGAGGACATTATCAACTCTCTGTAGGCAGAATACTCTTTGTCATGACGCGGATCGTATTGTTCCTCTATCCACGGCGCAAATTCATATTTTTGCTCGTCAGTAAGGCCATGCACCCAGTGTTTGATGTATCGTGGGCTCCCGGGCTGTTCCAAACAGCTAAGGACGCGTACGAGTAGATCCAGGCCGCAACCGGCCAATTCCTCAGCTACTCTGCTCCCATTAATGTATAGATCATCGTAATAACCCTCTGCATCGAAGAATAGATTGTCAGGAAATAACAATGGGCGGTACTTCAGCGAAGGGCCCTTTGTAGCTTTTCCAAAAGCATCAGCCGACAAAGAGCTTGGTAGGTCGGGCAACCATGCATCACCACTGCAATGTGCAAACACTGCGCCATATAGCCCTATATAGTACTCATGTACGGATAGCAATGCTTTTGGGTCCGGAGCATTGGGCGTACCCAAAGCATTGAAGTTTTGAAACTCATCAGGAACATCCCACCTGTCATCGCGGGTGTTGTGAATTTCGCAGAGCAGCTCGTACCTCACAAAAGCGCGCAGTAGACGGTAACGCTCAGAGCGTCGCAAGCTGGTAAATGGAAGAAATCTGGTCTCAAGCAAGCTGCCCATAAAGCTAGTTTCCCCGGTCTTCAGGTCTGGCAGGCCGAGGTAAGCGCGAGGAGGATACTCGCTAGTCGCCTTAGAGATGTAGTCCTCGATAAATGCAATGATTCGGCTTAGGAGGCGATGGACTTGTTGGAGATAACCAGTTTCGGGGGACTGTGGCCAGTCCGGCCACTGCAATTCCTCTGGCTTTACCCGGGGGGTCCTGCCTTTCTTCCGGAATTGCAGACAAAACTCTCCCTTGGGGTTTGAGAACTCGACAATTGCTAACACATCCTTTCGGATATTTCCTTCCACATCATTGGCAAGCAGATTGGCCAAGATACCCTCCAAGATCCCTCGCTCGTAGCTCGAGTAGAGCGAGAGTATAGAAGGATATGCTTCGAAGAAGAGGTCGATACTGGACTTGGTCTCTAGTTGAACGATGATTTCTCTGAGAATCTCGGCTGGGAGCTTCGTCAGTCTATCATTTGAAGTTGAAGACATCTTGCTTAAGTCTTAGGGCGCCAAAATAGGTTAGCCCAAACGCTGATGTAATATTTGGCAAATTCCTCGAGATATTTTGTCTTTTAGGTCTTCAGCGATCAACTTCCGATACGCTGACGTTTGTTTGGGCGCGGTAGTTGTTTGGGGTTCCTGTTCTGAAAAGGCGATGGGTGTGGTGAAGGTGAGAGGAAGGAAAAGATTTGAAGAGAGAAAAAAAAGGAAACAAAAAAAAGTGTCTTTCCTGGGGAAGAACAGAGTATTTATATCATACATTCCTGGTTAGGTTCGCGAAGGAAGCTTTCATGTAAGCCAAACTCAACCAGTCGTGCTTCTCAATCAGAGTTATACTCTCAGCCATGTCTCCTTCTCAAGGTCTTCTGCCTAAAGTCTGGTTAAATCAACATACCAATTCTACAATCTGATCGAATTTTAATTCCAACAACTTTCAAGTCCTCCCGCTCCCTTTTCCACGGTTGCGCAAACTAAGTTGGTGGTGATGAACCGGAGGTTGGCCATATTCTCCAACTGTAGCAAGGAGTAACTAGAGGTAACGGGAACTGCCTCAAACTTGCCCTTGGTAGATTGATGTTGATGCAAAGGTGAAAAGAGAGCGATCGGAACCAATGAAGTATTGCTGGACTTTGTTCTAACAAGCGTGCCTGGATCAAACCCAAAGAGATTAGTGGCCATCTGCGGGAGAATATGTTCAAATCCATATTCGGAAATTAACGTAAGTGAGAACATTCTAAGAAATGCCGTTGCCTGGCTTTTTAATGGAACAATACTTCGCGAGTTTGTTAAAACAGTGCCGCTGGGAATCAGTGATCAAAGGGGGGCCGCAAGTCAAAGTTTCTTGCAACGATCTCAATCTTGCACACACTCCTCGAAATCATCTTCGCTACACCCGCTTGTCGATTCTATTAATTACACAGCTAGAACCTCCTGCAACTTCGGGATGCAGAAGCTATCCTTGCCCGCAACTGCGTTCGTCTCCGCCGATAGTGAATGTAAGACTAAAACAACCGACGGTACATAAGATTGGTCTGCTGATGAAGCACAAGTCTGCCCCGAGAGCAAAGGCGCATAAACGCCTCTCAGCGTATTCCCCAACTTTCTAGACACGCTGGATCAAACGGTCTGTAGTTTTGCGAGATCGCAAAAGTACAACCGGAACCACAGATCTGGGTGTGCTTATTTCAAGTGTACAGGCACGGCTAACATGCTTCTCCTAGCTAGGAATGTTGTCCCCAACGGTTATTGAGCATTCCGTATTTACATGGTTATGTAGCGCGACACCGTCACGATAAGCTTGACACACATCCTATTCGACGGAGCCTACCAATGGTATCGAGAGTGCCGTATTTCCCGACTTCGATCGACTGGGCATAGCCTCCCTATCCACGAAGCCCGTGCAGCCCTGGCCCAATACAGTGGACTCAGTTAACTCTCGGATAAACAGGGACGTAAGCTTGCGCGCAAGTAGTTCGCTCGTGTCTCAAAACAGCCCTGAAGTTTTGAAGTGGTTTGTTGAGGAAGTCCAACATATCTACCAATATTTCTCCCCTCCTTTCGAGGGAGGGAGGGAGTGACACCGTCACTTACAAAGGAGCTATTGGGGCTCGTGTATTGGTTATGCCGTAGGTATAATTGTATCACAGCCATACATTCAATGGAAGGACTACCGATACTCGCTTCAACCTGGGAGGATCTCTCTACAGACAGGGTCATTCAAAAGGCCAGTTGGGCGCTTGCAGACAAGTACAAACCCCCTCTCACAACACTCGACCTAACCGAGCTTGCCAGTCGGTCGAGTGCTTCACTCCATCACTGTATCAAAGTAGGATATTCCTCCAGTTGAAAGTCTTCCACGACTCGCCTTGTCAACGATAAGGGATGCTTTATGGCCCCGGCATGAGTATGAAAGCTCCTCATAGAGCAAAGCGCATTCATGCCGATGAAGTCCCCCGCCGATGATTCCAATGGCTAATGTTCTATCTCTGGGTCTCCAATCTATCGGAGACCTTTAAGCAATGAGCTCAACTGTTGGCCAAGGATATACTATCGAAACTGTTGGATCAGTGTCCAGTTGTGAACCAAAGGTGTTGCAAGAGAAAGCGTAGTGAATTCAATCCTTTTTGTGTTTTATAGATCTCAGCTCTTTGTTGTTTTTCGATACGAAGTAATGAAATATTTGAGGAAAGACTCTCCAGTAGTAATGTAACGAAAATCAACCTCAATGAGTACCTATCTATCTTGATGCCCTGTTATACGACTTCGCGTGACTACCTCTAGTTATTGAAGCAAGAATAGAAGTATCTGTCGTGGCGATATGACAATTTGTCTTGAATTCAAGCAATTCCAGCACGAAATCGCAAAACAACTAAGTGGTGGAGGTGATGCGCTTTGAAACCAATATACATGGACTCAACCCTCGTGGTACATATCCCCAGCAAGGCTCTTGGGCTTGGACTTGAAGACCCACGACAAGTATACTTGTGCCAAGTATATCGTACATATATATTTCTGTCAGTTCTATCGATTTATCGAACCAGGTCTTTCAGCAAAGAGCGGTTCTCCTTCTCCTCCATCGCCCTCACCAATGGCTGGACTATGGGGTGACAGATGGATTATTCTGCGAGACTTAAGCGCCAAAGTAAAGTGGTCTAGATGCTCGTGTAAGCTGGAATAAGGTGTCTAAATTATTCCCTTACACCATCGGTGGCTAACATTTCTGGTTGTGATGTCTTGTAAACTCATCTCAACGACACTGACGTCAGGCCAAACGCTAGTGGTCTAACCGAAACATATGATGGCATCGATTTGAGGTTTGACCAGACAACGCGAAAACGGCACGAAAGATGGAAAGATCGATGCGGACGATGAGCTGCTCGAGGTCGATGTCTATGACATCACCTGTGCAACAATCAAACACGACGCGTCCACCGTGTTCTACGCACCTTCCCGTTCCTCTGCGACTTCCTTCCTAAATTCTCTATACTCTCAAATTATCAATTGTCTTCGTTACATTACCATTGACTGCCCAAAATGACTGACTCAAAGCACGAAGATGTTGAGAAGACCAATGGTGAAGAGCAGACCGGCGAGAAGCATCAGATCGAACAGGATGCACCCGATGCCAAGCGCACCAAGACTGATGGTCAGACTACACTCGATGATGTGGTGATCAGGTCAGATAAGGACGAGTCAAAGGATGGGAAGAAGGACAAATCCAAGGACAAGAAGGACGACACTGAGAAGAAGGATGAGGACAATGTCAAGTCTGAGAAAAAGGTGTCCAATGGCGAAGATGCCGTGCAACCTGCCGAAGAGCCTGATGTTCCCTCCAACATCCTCGAAAAGGGCATTATCTACTTTTTCATCCGTGGTCGCGTGAATCTCGAAGACCCCGAGAGTGTCGACGATATCGCCCGATCCTTCATCATGCTGCGCCCTATCGCAAAGGACGCTCGTCTCGGCGATGGTCCTATTGCTGATGCTGGCAACACCCGACTCCTTGCTCTTCCCAAGAAGACCCTTCCCGAGAGTGGAAAAGAGAAGTACATGGTATTTGTCGAAAAGTCTCACGCCTCCTACGAGGAGATTAAGAAGGAGTTTTTATCTGCGGACGAGTACGATACCAAGTCTGCTGGGACTCGTCGCACACCACCTGCCAAACCTGTTGGTGAGGGTGTATACGCCATTACTTCGACGGGTCGGGAGAGTCATTTGGCTTACTTGACAACTTTGCCTGAGAAGCTTGATGAGGTTCAAAAGGAATTGGGTATTAAGGAGAAGGGAAGCTTCATTATCAGTACCAAGAACCCCCAGTTCCCAGGACCCCAGAACGCCCAATTACCCGAGGGACCTGGCTTCCCCAAAGAGTAAGGACATTCCGCTTCCCTCTTAGTGCCTAATGCTAACTGATCAGAATCATTGATGAATTCCGTTCTCTGCGCTGGCTACCCTCCAAGCCCGCCCACTTCGACTATCCCAATGCCCAGATCCTGTTCATTGGAGAATCCGAAGGTATTGAGAAGGCCGTTGAGCCTCAGAAGAAAGACGAGAAGGACGGAAAGGAGGAGCCGGAAAAGATTCTTGAGCATCTCGAAGAGGATGACGTGAAGCGAATGAAGCACCTTGCTGACGACCAGTCGGCTGCTATCTATGCGGATTTGCATGTTCAGGCTAAGGATTATCCTAAGCTGCAGACTACTTTCTAAAAAGCTTTGGTTTGGGACGGGAAAAGGGCGAAATGGGGTTATTTGACCATGGATTCGGTCATGTAGAAATAAATGACGGCCTCAATTGCAAGGTCATTAATGATTAACGTCAATTACTATGGTCATTCCGTCTTGACATTTGGCAGCGATGGCCTAATAACATCCATATTGAAGATCCGGATGTGGCTGTTGTTAGGTATCTCCACCAAATTTGTTAGTGTAGCTTAACAGTTCTTGGCGCGCGTCAATTTCTCTCGCTTCACCATCAGAGCTCTTAAAGTTGGCATGTCATTCAACTTTCTCAACCATTGTGTCCGAGTTCATACAAGCCATCAATGGAGCAATGGACGTTCCAGTCGCAGCCAACATCCTTGGCACATTAGGGGCCGTAAGTCTCATTCTTGGCTAATAAATGCAGTTGTTAACATTCTTAGGTGTGCTGGTCAATCCAGGTTCGTAACTTGATCCAACATCGCGTATAAGCGAAGCGCAACTAATATCTCATAGTTGATTCCGCAAATCATTGTCAACTATCGCCGTCATAATGCCACAGGCTTGCAGCCATCGATGATGATGCTCTGGGCATGGGCGGGCGTTCCGCTGGGAGTGTACAATATTGTGAAAGACTTCAACATTGCTTTGCGAATTCAACCTCAGATCTTGACACTCCTGAGTCTTGTTACGTGGATCCAATGTTACTACTACGAAAGAGTCTGTTCTTTGTGTTTTCGATCGGTATAGGTAGCTAACAGCTGATAGAAATGGAGTGTCTATCGCTCTCTTCTCGTGGTCGTTCCCATCGCAGTCGTCATGGGCGGCATTCAAGCCTCTCTTATCATAGCCCTCCGCATCGCCAGATCGAAAGACTTGGAAAGGCCCTTGATCTTGATGGCTTCTTTATCCGCAGCGTTACTCGCAGCCGGAGTGCTGACACACTACTGGGATATTTGGCAGCATCGAACTGTCCGTGGAATCTCCTTTCTCTTCGTCGCCATCGACGCAGCTGGCGATGTCTTTTCACTCGTTTCGGTGTTTTTTCAGCCTGAGCTTGACATCTTGGGGATTGTTATCTATGCGACGGAGTTTGTGCTCTGGTGTGGTGTTTTTGCTTGTGGCGGATACTATAATCTCCTGCCCTGGGTTAGGGAGAGATTCGGGAGCGGGAGTAAGAGTGTTGATTGTGGAGGTAACGCGGAAGAGCGTGAAGTGGATGATGTGATGATGATGGAGAATGTATCGTCAAGTTCAGTGTTTCGGACAGCATCAGGGGATGAAGGTGTGAGGGCGAGGAATGTCCAAGGACGCGGTTCTCAAGATATCGAGTAATACATCTTTCGAGGACACCAAGAAGGGAATCTCATTATTGGTTACTTGGCTCATATCTGTATACACAGTGACATATACTGTCTCGAGGCTGGAGTGGTTAGACACGCCAATGCTACTCTTTCAATCTTCAGTGCCATCTACTAAAGCACTTTTATAGGAGTCAGGCAGTTGCCCATTCCGATACTTCCACAACCGACTCAGATCTCCCATCCGGGGAACTTCGTCCGGCCTGACCTCTTCATTCCTTGCACCAGAATCCCAAGTAACCGTAAATCCTTGGGGAAGCTCTGCTCTTCTAGTCTCCTTGATAGTATTATCCTTCCTGACTCGGACCTTTCTGTTCATAAAGTCTCCCTCTCTTGCATCCCGTGCCTGTCGAAGGTCATTATCCAGAGGGAACATATCATCGAGATAATGCTGGTTGAGCTGATGTCCGCCACTTCGATTAATAAAGACCTTTCCCGCGAACCGGTTCTCGTTTTGAGTGTAGTGCCGTGTAAAATTGAGAACTCCAAAGCGACACGCAAAATCCTTCTCGTTGACGTAGTGCTCGATATGCGGGATCACAGGTGAACTCGGATCGTTGCCGCGGCATGGATTGCTGAAGTGATTCGCGAGATTGCCGAAAGTATACACTTCGAGTTTCTGGAGCTTGTCGAGGGGCATCTCGTCGAGGAGCCAGTCTATGATCATACCGCCTTCAATACCGCCTTGGGAGTGTAGGATAAAGACGACTTTCTTCTTCTGATCGTCCAGGAGGGCGTTTTTGACGAGGACATAGCATTCTCTGACATCCTGGGTTGCGTAGAGGAGGGCCCGTTGGATCAAACACTGGATGAGATCAAAAACAACACCGGCACTAGAGACGTTAGAAGTGATTATTTTGACGGTGGGTGTTCTTACGTTCTGTTGTGAACACCAATCACTGGGCGATGAAAGGTCCTTGAAAGGCGATCGATGTTCTTCTGGAACCAGTTTTTGCTGAACACTTGCTGTTAGTTATCTTCGTTGAAAGAACAGTCTTTTCGGATAGCTCACCCTACGCAGATACCGTTGAGAAAGATCCAAGCTTCGTCGTCGTATCGAGGCCAACTTTGAGAAAGGTCATCCTCCGTCGATTTCAGACCACTGCGGGGAATGCCTCTGTTGAAATGCCAACAGATAAGCTCATTTAGCGCCAAGTAGAAAGCGACATAGCCAACATAGGTAAAAGTCGGAAGAAAGGCTAATGTGAAGAGCGAGATCAAGAAACCCAATTGCATTACGGAAAGAACAACATGAAGGGCAATATCCGTGAGGTTCTCTGCAGATGGGTACAGCTCACAGAGTTCTCCTGAATGCCATGGATAAAGAGGAATAAACAGGTAAGGAAGATAGAAGAAGTTTTGGAAGAAGAGTTTAATATCGGAAACAAAGATCTTCCCCGGTGTTCCCGTGTATGGAGGCGGTAACTTGATAGCCTTGAGCCCTTCATGAGATGGAGGCTCAATGTAAGGAAGATCTGCGTCAGGGTCAGTACTGTGTGGCATTTCGAGTATTTCTTGGTGAATGTGCTTTTTTGGTCAAACGAAGGATTCTGTCCGTCCGAAGGCGACGGTTTATATCCCAAGGCATTCATTCCACCTGCCCAACATCACAAGGACCAATACTGAGACCGAAGCAAGAGGTTCCCATCACAAGACGTCATGACCATGAATCAAATGACGGCAAGTTCCTTGGCGACAGAAAAGAAAAGTATTAAAATAAGTCAACTTGAATTGAAACGCAATAAACTATCGCCAATTCGCATGTGAACATTGGTGAAAAAGACAAAATACGAAATGTGGCTGGGCTTGTGCTGTTTCTTCAGCCTTTATGCGACTCTGCAACTCCACGCTTTAACTATATCTCGACCCTCTAGCCAGTCAATGAGAGGACATATGTCTGTATACGGAAAGTATCGTTCCACCTTGGGATATATTCTCATATGTATGGACTGTGAGCTTGTTCAATGCCAATGTCCTCCTTAGGGACATCTCTAGCGTATTACCTCCACGACTCCGTTGACGACGCTCTCTCCGCCAACACTCGGAGGCTCTTTCGGGAGGCCCAACGGGTTTCGAGGACAATAAGCTGGGCTGAAAATAGGTTTTTAGGTATTTTGTTGGCTGATGGAAGTGTCTCAAAGATAATTTCATTTTCCTTTTGTTACAGGAACCTGCTATGATCTTCCTACCTTTACCAACTTTGCCGCCATAACAAAAGCTAAAGTTATGTAGTTCTCTTTTTGAAGAAGGAGAATAATTACCAGAAAAAAGAAATAGTTCGTTGTGCATTAAGTAAATGACACGGAGACCAAAATAGAATACAGGCATGACAAATTCGACATAAGAAAGCTACTAATATTATAGTAACAAGGGAGACACCTGAGTAGTTTAAGCTATCCAAGTCTTCTCTTTTCTGGCTTCATGGTTAGTTTATCGAGGTTATCCTATTGTTCGCTGACTGTCTTGTAACTTTGAGTTCAACGGTGACGGTTTGTTCTACGCCTCCGAAAACGGTACAATTAAGCTTAAAACGTAACATCTTTCCGACTGTCTCGTTCACTTTGCTTTTGATGTTTGAATTGGGGTGGAATGCCCCTAAAGAAAATTCCGAGACTCGTTCTAGCCCAGAACAACCTGAACATCATGAGTCGGCTTCTGTTCCTGCTCCTGCTCCTGCGACAGGGGTTCGCTTTTAGTGGATCTCTACCCCTAAGACGGATGCGTCACCCCCAAGAAATACCTTATCCTTGTTCCCGTTCTCCATCATGAATGTCGCTCCTACAGAAGTCAAAGGCATTTTCTTAGCAGCACAAGGCCCCGAGTGCCATGTTTGATACCCAGCTGCGATGCCTTCAGTCTGGTCTTCATCCAGCCGGCGACTAATGCTCAACAAACGCTTCAGTCGCATGGCCATCGCCGGCCTATGCACCGTCGTCTTCCTCATCCTCGTCTTTTGGAGTGTTATCCACGGCAGCTATGGAGTATCTGAATATTATTCTTTTTCCACCACGAGCTACTTCTACCCAGTATCTGTCGACCCTACCGGCAAGACGACCGAAGACCTCTGCGCTACCTTTCCCAAGCATCTGCTCCAGACGATCCAGCCTGTTCTGAAGATGGGCCATGCCGATACGAAAGACAAACTCGACGCACAGTTTGATAGCGTTAGTGCTTGCTTTGATAAAGATGAGTTGCTGGTTTACTCGGATCTGGACGAGACTGTCCACGGCCACCAAGCGATCGATGTTCTCGCCGATTCACCTTCCATCTACTACCATGATAACCCCGATTTCGTCAACTACATATGGCAGAAGGAGATGCGAGCCAACGGAACTCTGGATGTGGATAAGGAGGCGACTGCGCGCATCCAAGGCTGGAGAATGGACAAGTTCAAGTTCCTTCCTATGATTGAGCGAGCCTGGAGAATGAGACCCAACAAAGAGTTCTACTTTTTCTTCGAGACTGATACGTGAGTTACCAGTACCCTCAAACCCCCGCCTATAAGCCACTAACAAACAGCCCTATAGTTACGTCTTCTGGGACAACGCCTTCCGCTTCCTCCAAACCTTCGATCCCGATGCGCCGTTATACATGGGTTCTCCGTCACCCGGTAGACACGACGTTAAACAAGACATCAAGACATGGTTCGCAAACGGCGGCCCGGGCTTTGTGCTCAGCCGCGGTGCGATGAGGGCACTTCTGGTTCGTAAGACCACACCGTACGGGCAGTATATCGAACCTCCGGTTGCGGAAAAGTGGCTTCCCATGCTACGGGACGATTGCTGCGGTGATAGCGTAACAGGCTGGGCTTTGTGGAACGTCAGTGTACCGTTGCGGGGATATTGGCCGCTGTTCAACCCGCATCCTTTGCATAGTATCCCGTTCAGCGACAAGTACTGGTGTCAGCCTGTCATGACGCTACACAAGACACGGCCAGAGGATATGACTAAAGTTTGGCGGTGGGAGTTTGCTCAAAGACAGTTGGGTGTAAGTCAGTACTTGATAGACTTGTTTCACATGCTAACTTTCATAGCGCCCATTGCTTTACTCTGATGTCTGGAAATTTCACCACCCAGGCGACCGCGAAGTGGCCGAGAATTGGGACAACGGAAAATGGGATTACTGGGTTGCGCCGCCTGAAGCAAGGGTTGATTCATTCGAAGCATGCGGAAAGTACTGCAAAGAGAGCAGCGACTGTCTACAATACAACTGGAGAGGGCGAGACGAGCAAAAATGCGTTCTCTCACGATCATTCCGTGTTGGCGACCCGAGACAGCCAGAGAAGATTGTTGAGCCCGAGATCAAAGACGAGAAGGGCAATGTCATCCCACCACCACCTGATCGCAAAGATCGATGGGTGGACTTTAAGTCAGGATGGTTGACGGACAGAATTGAGCAGTGGAGGAACAACAGGAATTGCACAGAAGTGCAGTGGGTTGGACCCAGTATCAAGAGAATCTTTTGATTTGATACCATATCACAATCCCAAGAGAGGATTGTTGACATAGCCAGGCGTTAGGGCGATAGGCATTACAGGTTGGGTTATAGATATGCATGAGACATCTGGCTCAGCCAGTTTGATGAATTCGAGCATTATTGACAGTCACATCTTTTGACGAGGCCTGTCCCATCGATGAGATAGCGATCACCTGTCAATTCTACCGAGACTAAGCCCTATCTCTAAAGGGTGGTCTTGGCTCAGCAATGATTTATACCAAGGTATAAAAGAAATCTCACCATCCATCAACCAACCAATCCATGAGAACCCCCACGAACCATGCCAAATTAATCCCGGTTCGCATCCGTAGCCAAAGGTCCAGAACAATTAAACTAGCGACGCAGGAAAACTCTGTATTTACGGTAGTTCACTTTAGCTCACGAACTACAAGGGTGCTTACATGCACCTGAGGCTTAAAACGGCTACCGAAGGGATGCAACGATAAGTTGAGCTGCTCAGGAAATTCGCTCATGAAGGATGATGCCATCATATGATAATATTTTGCTTGGCTAGGGTATATGTCGCTAAGAGAGCCAACAGCCGATGCGTCTATTGACAATTCTTTTCCGGTGGCATTTTTGATCATTGTTTGTTGCAACACCATATTTTGATACTCGTCACAGTCCGATATCGCAACCATGGGAACAGCTGAGAATCAAGCAGATGAATCTGCGCGGGCGCCTATGGGAAACAGAGATGAAGCTATCGCCATAGTGGGCGAGGAACAGCATGCGATTGATCCCATTGTTGCCGCGCGCGCTGTGAGGAAGATTGACATATTTCTCATTCCCGCCATGATCGTCGGCTGTACGTCCCACCTTCATGTCTCTTGAACCTTTACTGACTTGTGAATAGATGGTCTTGTATACTACGACAAAGCCATTCTCGGTTCAGCCGTTCTTTTCGGCATGACAACTGATCTCGATCTCACTGTCGTCGACACCTCAACTACGCCCCCAACGGTCGATACGCGCCGTCTCAGCTGGGCAACCTCACTCTTCTACTTCGGTATGCTGGCGGGTTTGTATCCTATGACTTTCGCCCTACAACGCTTCGACATCGGTCGCGTACTGGGTGGCGTGGTCGTTGTCTGGGCTGCTATATGCATGCTGACCGCCGCGGTGACGTCCTACCAAGGGCTTTACGTGCAGCGATTCTTTCTCGGCTTTGTTGAGAGTATCATCCCTACTGGGTTTATGTGCATTGTCTCAGGATACTATACCCAGACGGAGCAATCTTTGCGACAGAGCTGGTGGTTCTCTTCGACGGGCATTTTCACCATCATTGGAGGAGCGCTGAATTATGGCTTTGCGCAGATTACTGGCGGTGGATTGAAGAGATGGCAGTACATCTACCTCCTCGCGGGCTCTTTGACGTTTTTGTTTGGTCTGTTTTGCTTCATTATGCCCAACTCGCCTGTCTCAGCGTGGTTCCTCACTTCTGAAGAGAGATTTGCGGCCGTGGAGCGTTTGCGACATGGACAAACGGGTGTACGATGCACGAAATTCAAGGGATCGCAGCTGAAAGAGGCCATCCTTGATGTCAAGATCTGGCTCATCGCTCTCATGATGGCATCAGCTTATACTGTCAACGGCGCCGTCAGCGGTTTCGGACCTCTTATCGTGTCAACCTTCGGCTGGAGTACTCTTCACTCGATCCTATTCCAGTTCCCTCTCGGTGGACTGTGCTTCATCGTTATTCTCCTTACCGGCTGGCTGGGATCCAAGTTCAACAATATCCGAATCTTCATGCTCATCTTTACATGTCTACCAGTCATTGCAGGCTGCGCAATCATCTGGAAGAGCGAGTGGTCGTATCGTGCCGCTGCGCCTGTGATGGGATATTCCATCACTGGCTTCTTTGGCGGCACGGTGAGTCTTATCATCACGATTGGAATGTCCAATGTCGCTGGACATACGAAGAAGAGCTTCATGGCGGCCACGATCTTTGTAGCGTACTGTGTTGGAAATATTGTTGGTCCTCAACTTGTTTGGAGTCAGACCAAGAAGGACCATTATCCTGCCCTTTGGCTGGGCTTGATTATCTGGTGAGTTTCATGCATGCACCAATCTTTCTACAAGCGCTAACGATATTTAGCTACATCATTTGCATTCTTGCGTCGACTACTCTGTACTTTGTACTTCGTAATGAGAATAAGAGGAGGGATGCATTGGGACTGGGAGATGAGAGCGAGCGAGCCAAGTTGGCTTTCCAGGATTTGACGGATAAGGAGAACCCTTACTTCCGCTACATGTACTAACCCAAGCCCAGCGGGTATATATTCCGGATCTAAAAGTTATGCAACGATAGACAGATGAATCGTAATAGGGGGTGTGGCATTGGTTGTACGTGAATGCCCAAGCGCAGCAACAAGTGAAACACTCTCGAAATATCATGGTATAGTCATTATATACGTAAGGTATCTATCATAAACAGCAACAAAGCCCATCTATATAAGCCGCTCCTCCATTTTCTCCCTCCTGATAACACCTTACAACTTGGAAGGTGTCTCGTTGTGGTTCTTGATCTCAACAATCAGCTTGCCTGTGTTGATACCCTTGTACAAGTCGACAAGAGCCTGCTCAGCAACCTTGAGGCCGCCACGAATAACAGTCTCGGTCTTCTTGAGCTTGCCCTCAGCCATCCACTTGGCCAGCTCACCACGAGCGGTAGCAAAGTCCTTGACGTGGTCGAGGACGATGAAGCCCTGCATCTTGATGCGCATGGTGACGATCTGAGAAAATGCTCGGGGTCCTTGGGGCTTGGCGGCGTTGTACTGGCTGACGAGACCGCACTCGATGAAGCGGGCGTGCTCCTTTGCTCGCATGAGACACATGTCGAGGATGTCACCGCCGACTGAGACATGTTAGTTAGGTACTTTTGTAAAGGAGATAAAAAAGAGAAAGCTTACCGTTGTCGTAGTAGACATCAATGTAGTCCTTGGTGGCCTCAGCGAACTTCTCCTTGAAGTCATCGGCCTTGTAGTTAAGGGCGACATCAAAGCCGAGCTCCTCAGTAAGCCACTTGCACTTGTCCTCACCACCAGCAATACCAACAACTCTGGCACCCTTAAGCTTGGCGATCTGGCCGGCAACGCTACCTGTCGCACCAGCAGCACCAGAGACAACGACAAGCTCACCGGGCTGAGGATCAGCGATCTTGGACATACCGACCCAGGCAGTGAGACTGGTCATGCCAAGGGCAGAGAGCATATCCTTGGGGTCTTGGACACCGGGGTAGTAAGAGGTAGGCTCGAATCGACCCTCGGAGACGATGGCGAACTCGGTCCAGCCAGGAGTGGCAGCGACAATGTCGCCCTCCTTTGCGAGCTTGCTCTTAGAAGCAAGGACACGGCATGCGCAAGATCCGCGCATGGTCTCGCCGATCTGGACGGGAGGGAGGTAAGATCGCATATCTAAGACATTGTGTCAGTGACTGAGGTCTAGACTAAGTAAACAAGGTCTTTACCTCGGAGCCATCCTCGCATGGCAGGATCTAGAGAGAGGTAAAGGGTCTCAACGAGGATCTGGCCATCCTTGAGATCATCTGGTGTGGGTGCCTTGCCGTGCTTCTGAGTAAAGGTGCGGCCTGGAATGATATCGGTGGTAGGACGCTCAGCGAGCACGATCTCAAGGTTGTCGCGAGTCATTGTGAAACGGTAGATGAACTGATTTTGGAATTAGTTTGTTGTTCTTTTAAGGTTGAGTTTGTGTTGTGGCGTGTTGAGCAACAGATTTTATGCTGTGTCTCTCGATCTGAGGTTGTTGTGGGACAGTAGATCGCTGGGACCGACTTGGGGGTTTTGTACCTGCTTGAATTGAATCGAGTGTTGTTGATCACGATATTCGGAAGGAGTGTATCACGAGGAATTCGGTTTCTGAATAGGCAGAGATTTAGTGCGACAAAAGACAAACGGTGATGGGCCCCAGCCTTTTTGTAGTCAGTTCTTTCTCTAGACTAAGGTACGGATACTTAGACCCTCCCTTCAAACATCAAACCCCCGATAATTACTAAATCGGCGTGTCTTGTCTATCTGGGGTTGCTATCTCCGTCTATAGGGCCGGTGGAAAGCCTACCAAGGCCTGTGAAGCGTTATGAATGCAAAACTAGCTCTGACACTATTCCGCCACCGGAGCGGACGCTATTCCCATACGGATATATCCCCGGCCCCTCCAAGGTATCATTCGGCACCGGTGTCTTCGGGGATCGACATGTTTAGGGCCCGGGCGTCCTTTTTGATGGGGTAAGGACAAGGCAAGTAATGAGGCTTCAGTGCCTTTCAGCTCTAAACTGAGGAAACGTGTCCGGGTCATACAGTACCTTACCTGCCCTGGACCAAACCTTAGAGTGCCGAGGCTCGGTCCTGGCGTACCAGAGGGGTAATTGGGGCCTTGATTCAACTCAGCGTAGGATTTTGTTGATGCAGACACGGAACTTTTTGGTTCGTCATGAACCCTCTTTACGATGCGCGTCTCATATCTTGTTCTGCATTCGTATGGTTTGCCCGACGGACACGCAATGCAAACCGGGGCGTTGAAAGTCTAACACGCCAAGGTCGGAGGAGGCGTTCAATCCATGCGATGTATCTTGATCCTTCGATTGTCTTCGAATACGGTAGTACTTTTGGGTATTGTTTCATGATAGTTGCCGTGAGCCTCGGGACCCATTAATCAGCGGCCGACCGTTGACCGAAACTTGCTCGCTTATGGAGCCTGAAATGCGGCAAAGGTTCGACGTGAGGATATTGCTCCGGAGCCGGATCTTTCGGCCGAAGATTCCATGCAAGGGTGGTCTCATAACATCGGCATTTAACGTTATCGGCTTATAGATTCTGGCGATCTCATATAGGCAGCCATTCTGATCGATCGTAAAATCCATGATAACAGACAACTATATCGCTCACCGACTTGTAGAATGGGTGGCGTGATTGATAGCAATCCGCATCAAGAGGTCCTCCCAATTGACTTGCCCAACAGGAGCATGAGGTTCAGAACCTACACTCATCACCTATACAACTCTTGAGTTGCGATCTCATCAGTAAGTTTGGCTCCCCTGAACGTCGCAAGTGAAGTCTTAGGTGTCATGCGATGGTAGGCTTGTGTAGACGTGATCCAATCATTCCTCGGCGGGTGTATCATCGGTTGATGATCTTTGACGATCTTGAAGTTCTTGTAACCCGCCGTCTCAAGCAGACGCCATCATTGTCTCGGTGCAAGCTTTATAGCACTTCTACTTCCTAGCCTCATTGCCGATGCTTGCTGACAACATCGCGGTCGTGCAGGACTTGTGGGTGGCTAGAAGAAAAGACATGCCGAAACAAGCCTGGTAGAGAAACTCGACAGGGCTAAGATGAGAATGTATAATCCATGCCTTGAGTTAAGGCTCGACAGGAAGAAACTCTGTGCCTCGGGTTGCCGGAGTGAAAGAGATCTGGATAAGGAAAGAACGCTGTGGCCGGGTCTTGAAAATATCGACGCACGCTTCTGAGGGAAGATACAGATCCAGAGTTGGAGGACTTGGGACTTTTGTGGAATTTAGTGGACAAGTCAACTCGAAAATAGTGGTCGCGGGTTGAACGTGTCTCGTGTGTGGTATAAATGCAGTGAGACACCAAATGGAGTATCACTTGAGCATCTGTATCATGATCCCAATAGTTGTGCTGCACACATGTTTATGGAGTAAATAAACGGGTATATACAAACTCTTGACTCATACAGTAAAATACATCAGGCTATAACACAACATCTACGCAGTCTCAGCGTGTGTCGTCTCCCCTCCAACATCCCCCTTCTTGCGCTGGGCAGCCTCAATCTTCTCGTCAAAGCCACCAGTGGCCTCCGAGCTTCGCCAAGCGGGAACGTTTCGATCAAACATGGCTTCGACTTCCTCGAGCGTCTTACGAGCGGTCTCAGGATAGGTGAAAAATGCGTGGACGGTCATAACGATACAGAAGGTGCCGAAGATCATGTATGTCTGCCATTGGATGTTGGTGAAGGCGGGAGGTACGAAGAAGGCTAGAGCGAGATTGAAACTGGAAGATAGTTGTTAGTGCCTGTGAAAAATGCTTGTGGTGGTGAGATTACTTACATCCAGTTGCCAGAAGCGGCGAGACCGACACCCTTGGCTCGGTATTTGAGAGGGAAGACTTCACTGGCGTAGATCCAGGCGACGGGTGCCCAGGTAAGACCGTAGACTCCGACAAAGATGTAAGCTAGAGCGATGACGGCTTTGGCGGGAGCACCTTGGATAGCCCAGGTTAGGATATCGTTGCCTTGTAACAGTCAGCTTTTGCACATTAACATATAAGACGAAGAATAACTTACCCTCAATACCGTCAACAGGATAACCATGAACAGCCATGACTGCTCCACTGGTGAAGTGCAAAACAGCACAAAACAATGCTCCGCCAATGAGAAGAGGTCGGCGACCGAGTCGGTCGATGAAAGGCAATACGAGACCGGTAGTGACGAGGAAGATGACATATTGGATAATGGAAGACGTAAGAGCGGTGTTTCCAGTCATGCCAGCCATGTTGAAGATATAAACGAGGTAGTAAAGCATGACATTTCCTCCCCTGGGTCCATAGTTAGTACCAAATAGGAACCAAGAATTAGAGATATAGACTTACAGCAATTGTTGCCAGACCTGGACGCTGACACCAACAACGGTACGCTTCCAGATACCAGGCGCGAAGAGGCCTAGATAGCCAATGTCCTTGGACTCATTGGCGATGCGAACAGCTTCACGGACCTCTTCCATCTCAGCGAGAACAACAGGGCTGTCGAGATCACCACCGGCGTGAAGGTGAGCAAGGTTGTAGTGAGCCTCCTCCCAGCGGTCATGCTGAGCGAGCCATCGCGGTGACTCTGGGAAGAAGAAAAGAGAGGCAAGGAGAATAAAGCCGGGGATGGCTTGAACACCCCAAGCGATTCGGAAAGCAGCGGGACCATCGATTGAGATGGAGCAGCCGTAGGAGATGAGGTACATAATGAGGATACCTGGATTCTGTTAACCAACGATACTGGTATATGGATGTGTGCGACATACCCCATTCAATAGCCCACTGCTGAATACCAACGATACGTCCTCGAATTTGAGAAGGTGCCAGTTCAGCAAGGTAGACCAGAACCTGAGAGCTAGTAATACCGACAGCGACACCGCTGACGACACGACCAACAATAAGATGCGCAACGTTTTGAGCAGAGCACTGAAGAACAGCACCGACAATCCAGAAGAGACAAGCAATCATGAGCGACTGGCGACGACCAAGACGATCAGCAATTCCTCCTGCGGCGAGAGCACCAACGAAGGATCCTGCCGACATGGAAGCTGTGATACCGCCCTGGGCTGTTGAGTTGGGACGGTTGAAGTAGTCGAGATACTGGTCGGAACCGATCCAGGCACTCATGGAGGAGATATCGAAACCAAAAAGCATACCGCCAATGGTGCCAAAGGCGGCAAGCGCTGAGATGTGTTAGTGAACAGTCATAATCTGTAAGTCAGGACAAGAGAACATACCGTAGATGTTCCAAATTCGATACATGGTGACGAACTTGCACAAGGAAACACAAACAAAGAAGTCTGTCTGTCTGTCAAACCAAAACTCGAAACTCCCAAGAGTCGCAACTCTTCGTCTTTATATAAAGATTCATATCCCAAGTCAACTTGTTCAACACCATGGAGCCAAGCAAGGATGGCGTGGAGAACATGTTAGAAGCGCACGAGTGATGTTTTGCGATTTCGATGGGTCCGAGGTCCAACGTCATGCACTCTGTGGAGGTTGCCCATGGGGAGGATCGTCGCTTGTGATAGAAGCTAACGTTAGAGTAGCGATTAGACGAGTTAGGGGGTTTCTTCTTGGCTTGGGCGGTTGGGTTTGGCGGGATGTGGCGTGGTTTAGGTTTGAGACGGTTTGATGTTTCGGGCAATTCTTGATTTCTTTAAGATAACCTCAGGACTGATTTCATCATGAACGCGTGAGTATTAGTATTCTATCAGCATCTTGGTATACAAGTCGACAAAGCGTACCTTTCCTCCAGCCGTTGCCATATACTAGCATACAGTCCAAAGCCATCACAAATGCAATTGTTCGACGTCGCTGAATCACAAGCAACTACATGCAAGTTGGCCGTTGCCTAGGCGGATGTCTGGGCGGCTCCGCGAGAAGGAGAGGGTATTCCCGGTGATGATATCATTCTTGAGCATGGGTGCCCTGCAATGTCACCCTAGAGTACCTCGTTTGCCGGTGAGGAGCGCCAGTGCCGACCTGAATCTACTCGAGGGGTACGATTTCTCGAATTTCTCTAGAAGACTTGGTAGTTGTTTTTGATGAGAAATGATTGGAGCGCATGCGTGAACTCCCAAGGAACTAACATTGGATTCTGTTGTTGTAGGAGAGAAGAGTAACGATCGTCATTTTGTTTCTGTGCTTTGTGCTTTGGAAGGAGAGACCCCACAACACTTGTCTTGATCTGCATATGGATGGACATGTAAATGTTCCTGACAGACAAATTCTCGTAATTTTTGAGGCCTTTTGTTTACGATCAAAAGTACTTTGATCCAAAGAACAGGAGAGAATAATATTGGCCAAGATATTGGGCATTGCATTGCATGTCATCAGCAGCGCCTGTTTTGTTGCTGTGGGGAAAGGACCGAAGAGCTTCTCCATCCCCCGATTTCTTCCCCCAAGTTCCCCAAATTATTCGGGGTAAATGTGGAATTAAAAGAGTCAGGCAATAAATGTTATGGGTCAACTATGACTATCATATAGAGGCAATAGAAGTCTAATAGAGTCAATTAGATAGATACTCTTCTCCTATAACTGACGGAAGAATCGTGTCATGTCATTTAGTTCGTTGTGCTATTCATGAGTCGTATACCAAGACGTTGTCTTATCTTGGCTTCTTCTTGGAGAAATACTCCCAACTCTGGGACTTGACAACCAAAAGACAATCCATCTCTGACCCAGTTCCAGGGTTATCAGGAGGCTTGGTTCCATAACCCTCAGATCATTACCTCATTCATCCCTTCTTGGGCCAAACTCCCGACTTGGCGAATTACCGCGTGAACTTTTAAATGACAATTGCAATTGTATTTTGCCTAAATACGATTTACACCGAGAATTTGAATAATCTCGGCCCAATTGATATTGGTTCAAATGTGACGTATCCTTGTTTTCTTCTTAGCGTTATTGGGGTAAGTCTTGGATTATCTCATAGCCCAAATACTTTTTCTCTTTACACCAACTTTACTCAGATCGGTAAGCAGAAGAGAGCTTGGTCGGTGACAGACGGGTACTCTAGCAGCGGTTGAATTGAACATGAGGCTTGGTAAAGCCCATAGCCCCAGTAGTATGTAGTACTGTACTGTGGATGGTGGATAGTATAAAGTCTTGGTATAGGGTCCGTGATCAAATCCATGATCGGACTCTGCCGGATTGACATCTACAGGTCAAGTAAGTCAGACGTTGATCAGTGACTTCTTACTTCAACTTGCCCAGAGGTGCCTTGTATTGCGACCATCGAACAGCCTTCGGGAATGTCCAAGGTTGAGCTCCTTCTTTAAACAGGGACTGGCAATTTTGTGTACTTGGAATTCCTGCTTTACCAGCCTCAGTCTAAGAGCATGAAGGTCATGTCAAGGCGGCTGAGGCTCAAAAGATCTCCTCTCATATCAACGTTAACCACGTGATATTTGTCGATCTTCCCCAAGATGTGCGATGGATATCAATGGATCAGCCAAGACTGCTGTGAATACTGCCTACCATATATACAGCAGGAAACAAGGATTGTCTAGACTTTGCAGATTGCTCTACAAGTTTGTCATTTTTACGATTCTAGTTAAGACCCTGACAGTATATATATGCTTCAGGGCCTGGTTTCTAGCAAGTGGCCGAGGTCTCTCCCAGCATAGGTCTTGCACAGGTTCTTTTCGAGTAAGGATTGGCCTCCCGACCTCCGAGCTAAGTTCCATGTCATCCTCGAGCTACCGCGTGTTTTTAGAAGCCGCGTATTTTCGGCTATTTGTTTCCATAAATATTGACACTGGAGTGCTGCTCCTTCAAGTATGTACACGAAGATAAGGCTATATACACGTATCATCATCAAGCGGTTTGGTCTTCTGAGAAGAAGCGCAAAGCCCTAGTACTCGTCAAACAGCCAGCTACTTGACTCATACCAAAGCGCCAGGTCCTTCAACACATAAACTCATTCCTCCCAAATCTGACAAATTTCCCAAGGCTGGTTCCTTAGAAGTTGGACTTGGCCTTGTATTGGGCATCAGGAGTCACGCCAACCTTGTTAACAACAACAGTCTTTCCAGTGCTGCTAGTAATCTTGACATCGACAGACTCCTTGCCAAAACCGGAAGGGTTCTCGAAGAAGTTGTACTCCTTGCGCTCAGTCTTACTCCAGGTCTTGCCGCCGTCGGTGGAAACCTCGACGCTCTTGACAGGCTCGTTGGCGTTGACGACCTGGATGGAGAACCAGTTGGCGGAGGTACCAGACTTGTTGTGAAGAACGAGAGGAGTGGTGATGCCGCACTCAACGAACTTGTAAGAGGTCTTGACAATGCCGTTTGTGCCGCCGACGGCCTTGAAGGCATCGGGGAAGAGGTCAAGATGGCCGGGGTCACACTCGGGGCACTTATCAACGATCTAGATAAAGTTAGTTGGTGTGGTTGATACTATATTTGAGATGCTTACCATGGCCTTGACAGTTCCAGAAGGGCCGGTGACTTCGATACAGGCACCGCAGTTGGCAGCGCTGTCCCACTTCTGACCAGAGAAGGCGGTTCCCATGATACCGGCAGGAAGGGTATAAGTGGTGAACATGCAGTTTCCGCCAGAGAGGTTACCACCGTAGAAAGTGGATGAACCAGAAACGGACGTACCATCACCGAGAGCCTTAGCCTTGGTCGCGGACTTGGCCTTGGTCGTGATCTTAGCCTTGGTCGTGGTCTTGGCCTTGGAAGCGGTCTTCTTGGCCTTAGACACGGCCTGAGGCTTGATAGAGGCCTCAGTAGGCTTGCTGACAGCAGCTACGTGAGTCGCAAGTGTAGTGTGAACAGGCTTGGACTCGACGGCTGTATTCTCTGGAACTGAGTAGACAGGAGCAGCAGCATCGACACTGGGGTGCGGAACCTTGCAAGCTCGGCCCATAACAGCGGGAGCAAGGAGAATAGGGAGAAAGAACTTCATGGTGATCGGCGTAACGGGGAGTTTCGGATATACAAAGTCGATTGACGGTAGGTCGGCTTGGGACTAGCCAAGAGCTGTATAAAGTATATGAAAGAGTGAAATAAATGAGTGAGCGAGATCGTCAAGATTCTCAATATCAAAGTTGAAACAAAAGAGTAGTACGTGCAAGCTTCAAACAAAAGAGCCAAGAGTGCGAAAGCACCGCGTTATAAACATATTTCTTTGAGCAAGTTTTTCGGATGCCGGCACCACGCAATGCCTCATAACTTCCAAGATCCAGGCCATTTGAGTAAGGCTGAGACAGGCTTCGCGATCCGTCTAATTTCAGGTTTAGTAGTGCGTTGCAGGGATTACCAAGGTAACAACTGGGGTTGATATGACGGGAAACGGTCGACTTAGCCCAAAAGAGGAAACTGGGACCCGTTTTGTGGCTTGATGAGATTAATGAAATCGAGTGTTGGTCGGGTTGTTGAGATGATGTTTACTGTTGAGTCGACAGATTTGTGGTTTTGTGTAGAGTCCTGAAGACGGGGAAATTTGAGAATACGCGTTTCCCCCAGGGGTACAAATCGGCGAATAAGATGTGAAGACATGTCACAGCGTTTCTGTCGGTTGTGTCGATGAGATCGTAGAGTTGCATTAATGATCGGTATAAGATGACTTGTTTCTAGGGAACCCACTTTCCATGAAACCTATATTACGGCAGTCTTCTCTTAACTCATTTGCTTGATTTGTCGACACTCTGAGAACATGAAATTGACACAATTACGTGAATAAAAGTATAGTAACAGGATTTTGTTGAAACACCAGTATGGTAACCTGGAATTCACCTCGTTTGAACAACCACATTGTAGATGATGGCCTCTCACCACTAATGCGGGACGAAACTGATAATATCAAGAGACAAAGATTTTATTCATGGAAAGAACGGTAATCGGCTGTACCAGAAGATATCATTCGCCAATATGTGGCCTTCCTGTCGATTGCGAGCATCTTGAACACATGCCTATAAGGTTGTCCTGCTGCTTGACAGGTGAAACTTGGGGCTGTTTTTCTTTTCTTGTCGAGTTGTTCTTTATGTCGCATGTGACGGCTCAACGCAGATTGATCTCTACCATTATGGCAATGTTCTGCCTATCTGAGTATAGCAAGTTGATAGAATGAGAACACCCCGATGACTGTCAGACGGATGTTACACCTGGGTTTAGATCAAACCATGGCGTTTCTTGGCTACTGTACGATGTTATTCGAGGGCTAAAATATAATTTATTCTTCCGTTCCGTAGAAGAGTGTCTGATTCGTGGTGCGCATGCTCTCTCAAGCGACATGATGGTAGCCCAGCCATCAGGCTCGATAGCAGCTTGTAGTACGAAGACGGACTCGTGATGTAGTCAAAGCATACTCGGTATAAGCTCGAGTCCTCGAAGCGATTGCTCTTTGTGATTGCATTCCAACACACTTCTTGTGTTACATACAGATCCTGAAATGACACTCTTCTCAAAACCTGCACCATGATGTTTGTTCAGACTCGGCATACTCGAACTGTTGTTACACTTAACAGAGAAACGAGTATCTTTCGTCGTCTCCCTACTGGCTCGTAGAGCTAATCCTCAAGTGACGGGCGGTTTGTGCCAGTGCTACCAGCTGTTGCCGGCTGGCGGTGCTGTACTGCTTTGACAGTGCCTGAGCTGGGAATAACGACCATCTCTGCAGTGACCTGCCGGTCTTTAAATTTACCTTCATCTCCTTCTCCGCATCCTTTTCTTTCTTTCCTTCTCATCCTCAAGGAAACAAACCAGTCTGCCTTTCCATTCTCATCCACACTTGGACTTCCATATCAACCTTCGTCTGTCTTGAAGCTACCTACCTGTCTATCAAACACTCATCACCATGAAGATTGCTACCATCGGTAAGTAAATGAGGCCTCGTCATACCTATCCATTCCATTGAAAGTTGTCCACTAACCATCTATCCTCCAGCCCTCTTCGTCTTCGGAGCTGCTGCCGCTGTGCCCTCCAGCAAGGCCCCCGCGAAGCCTGTCGAGGTAGCCAGCACCAACGAAAAGGCCGCCTGCTCCATCCAGTGCACTTTATGGAGCCGAACCTGCCTCAATCGTCCCTGGTCCTACTCTTGCGACGACCGCGGCAACTTTCGCCGTCGCGCCTGGCACCCTGACTGCGACAAGTACTGCTGGTGCAAGTGCGACTCCAAGGCCTAATCACACAACTCGGTCCGACAAAAGCTGGTCTACTCGCTTTGGTTGATGGAGAGCTTGGTCTTCATACGACAACTGGTTGGACATTCATCGGGGTGGCATTGGAATGATGATTTCTAGATGTTGAGGATATTCATGGTCTTTGGTCTCGCGAAGCAAAATTGCTTCCATTGAGCTAGATATCAGACCAACAAGGACGTACAATAAAGAAAACGTGTTTACACATACTATGTGCCGATTTAATATGCAGGTGATTGATTACGGTATGTGTCTGTTCTCTTAACCGAACGGGAGCAACTTTAGACATCTGTGCAAAGGCGTGTCCACAAGCCTTCCCTAAGAACATAAGGAACACGATGCTAGCTTGCTTTTACCATCCTGCAGATATCCTGAGGGACAGCCTCAGATCTTAGGCACTTTTTACCTGCACTGGTCGGCTTTATGGTATGTGTCCTTGGGTTCACAGGCAGCTCTATTAAAAGACAATATCCTAGATGTATATAGACTAATTCCATACTCAAGCCACCAATCTCAAATTGACAAAGACGCTAACATGTAACAATGCTTTTAATTCGACTTTACTTCTCAACATCGCTTTGTGACGAAGCAGAGATTTTCCTCGTGGCTGTGTCATTGAACACAAGACCAGGGTGTCCTACACAGAGACAGAAGACAGCAATGACAATGAGCCTGTGATATTGTTAGCAGAACATCCATATATCTAAAGAGAACAGAGACTTACACTCCCTCTAGACCAATAAACAAGCCTTCATCCGTAATAAGGTCTGAGTCCTCGTAACCTTCACTCAACTCATAACATCGGAAGGCGCAACGCGCAAGGATCAAGATAACAGCAGCGCTGACGAAGCCAAAGAAAATTCGCATCCGGCTACTCAGTGCACCTGAAGATCCGCTTCGGAAGTATCGCCAGAGGTAGTCGCCAAGAAGAGCGCAGAAGAGAACGAGGATAACGACCTGGAGCGAGAGACCGGCCAAGGCAATGTCGATACCCCGTTGGCTTGACCCTTGACTGATGGTTGAAAGAGCACCGCCAGTGCCTTGTAGAGCGAGACAGACAATATCGGCGGGGATGAAAATCCACCAGATAACTTCTGGCTTGAATCTTGAAACTTCGGGGGCAAAGTGTTTGATACTGGACAAGTTAGAAGATCCTCAGTGGTGTAGGCAGTCATAGCTTACGTCTTGGATAGAGTCACGTAGATAGCGGCCGTGTAGAATACAGGACCACTCGTGATAAACACAATCTGTATCATAAACCCTCCAAAGTTGAAAGGGTTGTTATGCAGGATAATACGACCGATGTACCCAATAATCTCAAATATGCAGCCGAGCATCATGAACGACATATAAAACCATTGTCTCCAGCGAATGCCCAGCGCGATGTGAACTCCCATGGCGAGACCGTAGAGCACGATGAATGTGATGTTCGCCGCGAGCGAGGGTCGGTATTGGTAGACGCTCCATTCTATCGGGCAGAGCTCGAGAGTGCAGTTTGCGTCTGGGCCGAAAACGACAAGGCCGTTGGGCGGTTGTCTTGACATGGCGATGACTGATATTGATGTTTGGAGGTTACCGATAATGATGGGTATTAGGGAATGATAAAGGGTAGGTATCAATTCAATGTCTGGTCGACAAGATGAACCAGGAATGGAATAGCCTATTAAGACAGTGTTGTTTGCTAAGGTTGTTTGTTTGCTATAAGCGTCTCACCTCAGAATTTAACCTGATCAGAAAGTGGCTTGTCCTGGACTTTTAAACGTACGATGGCCCAACTTTTCATGATAAACACTGTCCATTAGCTACTGCACATATCAACACCTCGAAACAATATCCCAATTGATTTTCCCAAAGTCAGCCATTCGCACTCGCTAAAACGAGCGCCAAGCCTCAGCTCCCCCCCTTCAGCCCTGTGACAAAAGCGAATGCGAGACGACCCATTAAATTGACTGCTCGGAAACTAAACGACCCCTGTAGACAGATGAAAGGCTAAGCTTTTTCGAGGAAGCCTTTCGAGAAGGAATACTGCAGCTAGAGCGCTTTGGGGAAAGCCATTCGAGGTCCGTCGTCATTTGGGAGTGAGATGACAGCTTGATATTGATCTTTTTATTTGGTCTATGGTATTGGAGGGTGCGAGTGCGAGGGTTTCAGAACTAAGCATGTTGTTAGTATCTTGGTATTCGATACGCCAAGAGAGTCTAGACACTTCGGTTGCAATCATATTGCTTCTGCTACCTATTGTTGGCACAAGACGGTATGCAACTTGTGGACGCCATCCACAATTCATCGACTCTAGCTCGTCTTACCCGTCACTTTAAAGCCTCGGGTCCGAAAATGGTAATCGGCTACCCGAGTTTGCTTTGCGATTCAGCAGCTTGCCCTAGCCAATATGCTCTCTCCTACGCGTCATCCCAAACCGATCGGATTGGAAACAGTGATAACAATATATTTAAGCATAATCGACTCCAATCACCTCTAATACACCATCTTGAGATGGTGTTCTGATGACGGCTTCAGCCTCTGCCGTAGTGGCGGGAACTGTTTGCACTAGCGTGGTGCGTCTCGGTGGCATCTACGCCGCCATGTGCCTCGATCACTAGCCAGGAGTTCTTCCCATAACATCTATACAGTTCTCGTCACACTCAGGGTGTTCTGGTCTCTGCTAGACACCCCCTGTTCACTCTTATGAAGAGATGCCAGCATCCCTCTCAATCTCTTCCTTGCTGGGACACCACTTATCTTGAAGCGCCTTATCGGTGGACAATTCAATCACATTCTTCTCCCACCACTCACCCCAGCTTGTCAAGAAGATGCGGTCGGGATCTTCAGGGAAGTCACTTCGTGTAAGAGCAGCAAGGACACTCGAGGCACCTATCCTCTCATCAGTAATCCATGTCGATAAGAGGCATGTTACATGCACTCACCTTCAGGAATAGACTTGGCATCAGGCATGCTGGCCTGGATTCCCATCTGCTTCGCAAGACCCGTACCAGGAATCAGACCAGGCGACACAGCGACAACATTGTTGGAGTCTGCTAGTTGACGGCGCCACCAATGTGCGCCGAGAAGGCCAGTAAACTTGGTGTTGCTATATGTCGTGGGAGCATCAGCCCCGGATCCTGCCTTGAGCTCTTCGTCGAGCTCGCCTATATGCTGTCAGAACTCATTCGTCAAGTCTACATGAAACTTACTGGGGTCTGAGACTCTGCGTACAGCGCCAGAAGAAACAAACACAATCCTCGACTTGGACTCGACCAACTTGTCTTTCAGGAGGTGTACAAGATAATGCTGCGCTGTAGCAGTAGCACATCAGCAAACGTTCTACCAACTTTGTACCACCACGCTTCACGCACAGAGATGGTTCACGACATGCGACTCGCACCACTTCGATCCGTTAGGACCTGGTCCATCAGCGCCAACACCGCCGAGTCCCGCGTTAAGCAGCAAATAGTCAATCTTCTCACGACCAAGCTTCTGAAGGGTCTGTTCAGCGAACGACTTAACGCCCTTGAGATCACTTAGTTCGAGAGGAAGAATAGTAACGCTGCTGGATGAGTGGTCATAGTTGATCTCATCGTAGGACTTTTGCGCTCTTTGTGTGTTACGCGCGCCAAGGATGACCTTGTATGGTTGGCTTTGGCTGAGGAGCTGCTTGATAGCTTCCAGGCCCTACTTTGGTGTTAGCAATATCTCACCAAAGATTGTTGGGAAAGAGTACAATTCCAGATGAAGCGCCTGTAGCGACGACTGTCTTTGCAATTGATGCCATTGTTCAATTTACTTAATGATTTGTTCAGATAAGTTGAATTGTAAATACTGCTGAAGCTGATGCTGATGCTGATGGTAATTATAAGGGTTATGCTTGGCGGGGTTATCGGAGATTGTGACGTAAACACTAGAAGCATTGATTGGAAAGATGGCGGCGTGTAAGCGGTGACCGAATAGGCAGTATAGGTAGCCGGAGCTGCCATGTAATGTCTTGGATGTGTAATCAATATTAATATTCTGTCTTATTCTATTTGTTTGTTTTATTCGGCGTCATTACGTAGGTCTCTCATATACGTCGTGTAAGTTCTAGCTCCCTACTCTAGATATCAGACCAGGCTTCTCTTGTATCAATAAGTCAAGAATTCAAAACCAAGCCTGATGAACCTAGATTGATCCAGTATCTATTTGGGAATGGGCCCCAGTCCTAGTCTTTCTTATTGTCAGCATCCATCACTTACTTCATCGACAATGTCACAGGAAATATCACGTACATAGATTTCTTCCACCCGGCGATGGTGCTCCGGGGGATCTGAAAGTGGGCTTCCGCATCGGTCGTAGAGGGCGGTACCATCTCACCTCGACGATCAACCCGGTGATGAATCATCCACGTGATAACTTCCTCCCGCTTCCTCTTAGAGTAGGTGTTTTCTTTACGGACAATCGGCGTGTTGCGGAGTGGTTTGCGTTCTGACAAAGGCTTGGGCTTCGGTCCTCTCTTCTTCTTAGGTGGAGGGCCCATATCGTATATTGTTGTTTCCGGGGAAGATTCAGGAGTGGGAGTCGATGCAACAGATTCCGGGGCTGGGGTAGATGCAGTAGATTGAGGAGCCGGACTAGGAACAGCAGACTGAGGCGCAGGGGTAGCTGCAGCGGATTGGGGCCCAGGAGTCGGAGTAGGTGTCCATCGAGGTGTAGCCAGTGGGGTAAAGAGAGGAGATTGCTGTGGTGTAGGTATGGGGGTTCCCTCGGTTGTAAATAGAGGGGATCGAGGGGGAGCTTGTGCTGGCTGATGAGCCTGTCCTAGCTGATGAGTATTTCTAGGCTGAGGAGCGTTGCCTGGTTGGTGGACATGTCCTTGCTCAGGAGGCTGTCCCGGCTGAGGAACGTATTGAACTACCTGAGGTCCCGTGTACGGAGATTGATATGGATAAGGCGCTTGAAGCATGTGGTGATACGCAGATTGGGGCATTTGAGGATGAGGAGGTTGAGGTACTTGGTGAGGATGAGCGTAGATCATATATTGAGGATGTGCCATCGGCTGATGGGGATGCCGGGGCATTTGCCGGTAAGGCACATATCCAATGGGATAGTGTGGTGACTGATGCATGTGAGGATGAGGAGCAAACTGAGGCCATTGAGAAGAGTGCATCATCTGAGGATGGTGAACGCCTCGCTGAGGAGCAGGTGCTATTTGAACATGTCGAGCAGCTTGAGGAGCTTGAGAGACTTGCGCTGCCTGAGGTGCAAGAGGTTGTTCAACAGTTTGTGTCGATTGGTCTCTATAAGACGACTGAGTGACCATGGGTGGTTGTGCTACCGTAGGAGCTGAAGCTTCAGGAACTTGAGACGATTGACCTTCCTTAGAGGTCTCATCAGCTTCGATCGATTCAGCCACCTCCAACTCTTGATTATCTTGATCCCCAGTAGGTTCCATGATATGGGTGACTAAAATTACAAGCAAATGAAATACATCAAAGATCGGAATGTTAACAACGTTTAGAAATTCCAAAAGTCGGACAACAGAAAACTGGACGCCCCCGCTATTCAGTCCGTCGAAGCCGAACTTTGAAGAGATCTGATTGGTAGTCAGAAAGGTGACAGAGATCAGTAGACATATTTCTGCGAAGATAGCGCCAGCTTTGTCGTATATTTTTGTCTCAAAATCTACTAGTTCTACGCTAGTCTGACTGAGTTTGTTGGGTTTTATCGGCTGGGTCGAGGTCGCGGAGTGATACGAGACGCATTTAATCGATGGAACAATTGAATACAAAGGTTCCTCCCTTATAGGATAAACGTGTCTCTAGCCATTAGAGACTAGATGGCTGAGTTTTCAATTTAAATATGGACTTCGAGCCTCTTGTTATGTCTGATAAAATGTAAGTTTGTTGTGTTAGTGAGAGTGGGCAAGGTGGTCTCATAATAATCCGCCAGTCTCACGAGTAGTAGCTGATCGAAAGATGCGTAGTGAGTTCATTACTCAAGGTCCAGAAAATAGCCAATGGCGGTGGTGAAAATTCACAGGCAATGATAGATATCCGTATATGGTTCTCATGCTGTTCTATGCAGCTTTCTATTCCGGTCTATTCGACCAATTTAACTATATCATAAATAGCACTTTTAAACTCGCTTGGTTCGCAGGGACTCAGGAAGGAGAGCAACCTTCTCGTTGAAAAGCTTCTCCGCATCGGCCCACACTCGTGAAGTCTTGCGGTCCTTGAGGGTGAGGAGAGACTCCTTAAGACCCTCGCTGAAGGCCTCGCTGGCCTCACGAGGAAGCATTGAGGGGAGGTGGTCAATGCTGATAACGGATAGAGGAAGGGAGTTTTGGTCGTTCTTGATCTCTACGGGGACGGTGGGGTCCTCGAACGTTGTGTTAATGGAGTAGATAGGGATAGGGTTGTGGGGGTTGGTGGTATCGCAAGAAACGTCAATAACGACAGCCAGGTTGCGACCAGACTTGGCAAGGAGCTCCTCGTTGATGAAGGGAGGAATGGGCTTGGAAAGGTAAATCGCGTTAAGGAAGACGTCAGCCTTGGCAATCTCCTCGTAAGGACCTGAAAAATGTTAGTTTCGAGTTACAAAATGAAGCACCGCAGAGCTTACCATCTCGGTCCTTGGTCTCGTTCAAGTCCCAGCGGGTGATGTTCTCATCGGGCATGCCAGCCTTAAGGAACAGGTCGACCGCACCCTTACCACATCGTCCGAGAGCACCAAGGACGAGAGCAGTGGGCTTACGTCCAAGAGACTTCTCGGCCTTGGCAAGGTCCTCTCGGATCTGGTTAACGAGCTCCTCCTCGTTGAGGTAGTAGCCGCGACCGTCGGTGAAGGTCTCCACTGAGGGGAGCTTGGAGGAGGGGTCCTGGAGCTGGTGAGCAAGGGCCTTGACACCGAGCGCAGCACCAGCAAATCCAGCGTGGAAACCGAAACTGGTCAAATTGTTAGAAAAGAGCTGTTCTGGCCTATTATGGCAATTGGCTTACGCAGAAACTCGGCGGCCCTGCTCATCGACGAGGAATTCAAGATCGTAAAGAACGCTGCCTCCCTGGGGGAAGCGGCCGAGAACCTTCTCCCATCCACCTTGGTTCTAGAATGTGTCAATTGGGTTCTCATCGCTTCGAACTAAGAGTGTACCTTGTAACAGTGGGCAAAAGACTAAATCAAGTTAGCATATGACAATTGCTTTATTTTCGAAGGGTTTCGCATACGATGTGGTCGTTCTTGAGAGGGAAGTCATCCTCGGGGATCTCCTTGAGGCCGAGAATCAGGGTTCCGGGCTCGGCGTTGGGCCAGGTGCCCTCATTCACAAGGCGCGCGCCAGCAGCCTCATACTCGGAGTCCTCGAAGATACGCTTGAACTTGGGGTCGGTAGATGATCGCTCGACGGAGACGGGGTACCCAGCCTCGACAAGAGTCTTGATAATTGAGGGAGAGAAAGATCGGTGCTCGAGGGGCTTCTCCTCAGCGCGCAGAAGGATGTGGGGGTATTGAGACATGATTGCGACGGTTCTGAAGCTTCTAAAGCTGTCAATCCTGGATTTTCGGTAAGAGTTAGCGATTCTGTTTGATGATTTCGATCCAGCCGCAAAAGAAGGACAAAAATGGCGTGAAATGGTACAACGGCTGAAAAGACTCAACCGCGACCCAATGGACGCTGGTGAAAACATGACCAAGGCTGCATATGCATAGTAAGGAACATACAAGAACAACGGCTGTAGATTTTTGGTATAAACACAAGCGAAAGTTTATTAAGAAAATTCGACGTACCTTTTGTCCTTTTTTAAGTATTGGATGATGGTTAATCTGAGTCACAGAAAAAGTAAAGGTCTGAATGTCGCCTGCTCCTGCATCGGCGTCAAGACTGTGACCCCGGCGAAAAATGGCCCCGCTCCCGCAGCCGTAGAACCCCGCGGTGGGGTCAATGGCTTCTATTTAAGGCTTAGCGAGGGGGAATGAAGCTCGTTGGTCAATTGCATCATTTCAGGTCCAAGCTCATGAGGACGAAGACAAAGATGACAAGCTTAAGTTGTACGAAGATATAGAAAGGAACAAGTCCCTGGCGTTTCACGGAGGAGTTTTCGATGGATTTGGAATGTTTCGGCCAGAGGAGGTATATTCGACCCTCAGTGTCCTCTTACTCACAGGCTCCGATCGGACAGGTGATAGCAGGAACGGGTCCCTGGATCTTATGATACAGATAAAATCAGGCCAGGCACTGGAGACAGGTACAACGTTGACACCATGATATTTCCGTTGATGGAAAATATTGTCATGGACAGGGTTTCTGTTGTGGTTAAACATCGATATGTACATCCTTGAACACTTCTTGTCCCATGACAATAAGCTCGGGTACATTGTTGCACTCAATGAAACCTTCAATGTCACCTCCCATCTACTCAAGCTGGCTAGTTGAACATAGAAGCCATTGACAACTGAATGGAATACTGAACACTCAGTTCGCGCACAATGTCACCGGTTGCTGCACTTTTAAAGGTTGAATGACGTGGGTTAGGTATGGAGCTTCAAATCGTTGCAAGTCGATGACTGTTCTAGCGCCATTGAGTCAGGAACCAGGATAACCAATACCAATCATGATCAAACACCTAGGACACTGCGACGATGAACTTGCCAGATTCTTCAGCCCACAGCAAAGTATCATGACAATTCCCCTGAAAACAATGCATTAATTAACCTCTAGCTCAACTAAGCGATCGATCCGTTGATCGGGTTCCTGGCCCACTTCCCAGCCGCCCAACCACCGGCCCAGGGGATCGCCGCAAGATGATGCGCTCATCGATGTGGTCAGATCGCGTTCCTTGACAACAGCCCAGATCGCGCTTCAGCTGAGACCCTGCGCGCACTTAAACGTCAGAGCCAATTTAGATCGATCACGGCAAGCTACTTGCGCCGAAAGATCGAGCTCTCGCCAACCAACTTTGACGCGACGGAACATGGCTTTTCTATGACGCTACGACAGTACCCGTAAGCTGGCTGTCATGACGACACGGCGCAAAGCCAAAAAAAAAAGCAATAACAATCAATGGTTACAAAACCTGGGTGGTGGATCGTATAGAAGATCAGACAGTCAATTGATTTCCGCAATTATTGAAACCGCAAGACAAAGTACACCATTTCACTTACATCACTAAACTACCATCGCAATCATGAAGGGCAACGACGAGGTTATCCAAGAATTCAACGAGGTCGTCAACATGACAGCTTCGGAGCTTGAGAAGTGGCTCAAGTCAGACGACTCCAACAGCGCAGGCTGGCCTAAGGAGGATGAGAATGGCGAGACCGTTGGACACGACAGCGGCCGCAAGATCGTTGAGATCCTGAAGGAGAACCCTAAGAAGGAGCCCAGCAAGTACACCGACGAACAGGTCCAGCACATGCGCAAAGTCGTTTCGTACTGGTAAGTGACGCATCTAATTGCGCATGCGTTTACGTCAGACATGCGCAGATTGCGACTCAATACTGACAAAACAAAGTAAGCGCCATCTAGCTCAGGAGACCAAGACCAACAACAACAAGTCCCCCGAGGAGGTCAAGAAGACCAAGTCTTATGCGTCGCTCAAGAACTGGGGTCACGATTTCCTGAAGGCCCAGGACAAGCAGAATGGCAGTGACGAGAAGAAAGAGGAAGAAGACGATGATGCCGAAGAGGAGAAGGAAGAAGAGGACGGTGACGATGAGAAGCAGACTGGCGAGAAGCGAAGAGCAACCCGAAGCCAAACCGGCTCGAACAAGAAGCGAGAAACTGCCAAGGGAGAGTCCACGAAGTCCAACGACGAGGAAGAGGAAGAGGACGATGCTGAGGAGGACGATGGCAACGATGGTGCTGAGGAAAAGGCACAGAAGAAGCAGTCCAATGGAAAGAAGTCCAACGGTGCTTCAAAGAAGTCCGAGGAGCAAGAAGAGGAGCAAGAAGAGGCTGACGATGATGGCGGCGACGACTCCGGCGCAAACAAGGGCCCCAAGAAGGGTGATACTGTAAGCTGGAACTGGGGCCAAGGACAGCCAAAGGGCAAGGTTTTGGACGTTAAGGCTGAAGAGTAAGTTTCAACGTGCGACCATCTAGGTCAATTCGCTAACACCAAACTCAGTACTTCAATCACTACTAAGAACGGCAATGAGGTTTCGAGAAAGGGTGATGAAGAGGACCCTGCGGTTGTACTGGATACTGGCAAGAACAAGGCCATCAAGAAGGCTCATGAGTTGAACTAAGAGATACCTGGAGTTTATTCATTCGTAAAGCGGTAACAGGGTGTAGTTTCACGTATCTAGTCAAAACATTAATATTCCAATGAACGTCAACTAACCTCACGATATTGGGACTTCACCAATCAGTATTTCCAGTGAAAACAAGCAAAAAATGTAAAAAAGAAAGCACATCTCAATCATTGAATATGTATTATAGGAACAGCCCGATGCGGGGGTCGAACCCGCAACCTTGAGATCGCGTACTCGTAAGAGTCTCACGCTCTACCGATTGAGCTAACCGGGCGTGCTTACGATTTGTTGAAGGAGACCACCGAGCCTGGTACTATATTCACCAAGAGCAACACTGTTCCTCCAGACAGATCATGATACCTACCCCTTATCAGATGCCACGTCTCAAAGGAGGGAAGCTCGCAGGGGCAGATCGTTGGCATAGCAGTAATATGTAGGTTTTCGATCAGCTCGATAATATTGTGTTTGTCACCTTTCCTTTTCTATGCCTAAATCGGCGTCGAAAAATCCGCAGCTGCGAAAACGTATGATGGTGGTTTGGAGACGTGGTGTGTTGTTAATACCCATGAGGCATCTGGTACGAGGGAAGGAAAGATGACTGGGGTTTCCAGTTATTTCCTTCTATCAAAAAGGATATTAAAAGAGAGGAGCAAGGCGCATTCTTTTTCTGAAATTAGCCCGAAAGCCTTCAGGTCTTGGTTTAATGTGTTGACGTTGGAATAACGGAAGGCTGATGTTGTCTGCAGGGTAGTGCTGGTGTTGAGGAGACGCATCTGACAGCGCTTAAGAATAGTGGAGTCGACCTTCCATGAGCTTCATCATTGCAGACCCACTCACGTTGTCAATCATGATTACGAGGTACGATAAAATATCGAGACAAGTGTTGTTCAAAAAGGAATTACAATCGAGATCAACTATGCTGATTATGTCAATCCTACATATCGCTATCTCTTCCAATCCCTTGATGAAAACCATCATATCAACAGCTTCTGTATAAGCATCTGATGTGGGGTACGCGGCTTGTTTCATGACGGGAGCTGCCCAGACCTTGCTTAAGCTGAAAGCGGGCACTTGCACCTGCCTGAACCTTTAAGCTTTCCTTTGATCTTATCATCAACACCACTTTGTTGCTTCCTTTCCCCCTCTTTCGTTCTTCTTTCTTATATTCCATTCAGCGTTTTCTTTTACACAACGTCTTTTTCTCTTTGTACTCGACCTATATACTCTCTTTCCTTTGTTCTTCTATAGCGATCTCGTTTTTCGTGACGGCGCGACATGCTCTTGACCCAATCGCAACCGTCATGACCAGTCGTCCTCCACCATGTGAGATGCACTGACCTCGACATCAATCGCACCCAACTAACGAACCCCAGGATTGAACCATCTATTCGTGTCCGTCGGGCGATCCACGCCAACGATGCGACCCTTCTACGCCGAATCCTCAAGACACACCCAAATTACCTCCTGAATCCCGATTCCTCTCCTTCCGGCCAATCCAACTCGAACATGCACCTAGCAGCTTCGCTAGGTCACCACGAAGTCTGCGAAGTACTCATACAGCTCGGTCACGAAGACCCCTGCCCTGCTCTCAACGAAAGCCACCAAACCGCTTTAATGCTCGCTGCAGCTGGCGGACATACCGAAGTCGTCCAAATTCTCTGCGAACACGATAAAACATGCATTCTTCGTCGCGATGTTCGAGGTCGCGATGCTGTGATGGAGGCTAGTCTCGGAGGACATGACACCATACTGCAACTCCTCCTTACTCACGTTCCCGGTGGACCTTATGAGGCAGTCCGCCGCGCAGATGTTGAAGGTAACACAGCACTGCATTTTGCAAGCGGAAACGGAAACCTGCTGGTACTGCGAACGCTGCTGGCGGCGGGCGCGGATATCCACAAGCGGAACATTTGGAGCTGGACCCCAGCTGCATACAGCGCTACTGTTCAGGCCGAAGTCTATCTGAAGGGCTTGGTCAACGAAGTTGGGAAGCTACAACAGCAACAACAGAAACGGGAGATTGAATCGGCTAAAAAGGGTGGTGGAGTTCGAGTTGTTGAATCCACGAGTGACGAGGAATAAGTTGGCAGATTTTGTTGTTGAATATCACAAGCTGCGGTTCCTGTACTGTCGCTTGACGGTGACTCTGGTGCCAAATAACCAGTGTTGATCAGAAGATATATTGGTTCCTGCAGAACCAACCTTGCTCACATTTCACATCGACTGCGGTCAATCATTTCCTACCATATATTCTAAATCATTATACTGGCGAAAGGGCATGGAGTTGCTTTGAATTGAACCTATTTCTCACCTCGGCTTTCAGACAACTCGCTTGAACTATGGTGTCTACAACTAGGTTATCGTATTGTTCTTCCTGTGTTACAGGTTCATTTACCAATGTCTGCCGATTTGATACAATACTTGCGGTCCAGCTAGTTTGGCGAGCCAGACAATCACTGCTCTGGTAGGCTGACAATCATCTCCAATCCCAGTCAAGTGATTGGGTACCAGTCAGCAGTTCAGGCTGTGCCGTGTCCATGTGTGATGCACGACCCGCGACGTCCCGTTCGTCCGGTCTATGTTTCACAGCCGATATGTCAAAGTTGGTTCTGACAGCTTTGTTGCATCAACACAAACCTTGCATCACGGTTTGTCTTGTCACAGCTGCCTATGTTTGACGCAATGGCTGCTGAATCAGACACAGTTCATGAGGATGATACTGGTTTGCGCTTGTTTGCGGTCGTTTAATCAGAGCTCACAGACGTTCACATGACATCGGCTATGCTTTCGAGCTGATTCATAGCCCAGGATGTGAAGTTATTCATGTCAAGACTAGTGCCACCCAATGGCATAAATTACAGAACTTCGCTGTGCTTCGGGATTCTTCTTTCCAACCAGCCGTTCACCAAATCCCTTAGCTCATCGTCAGGGTCGTTACTGCAGATCAGTCCTCCATGTCTAACAACGGGCCTGTTACTTGTCGGACAATCGAGGACGTCGACCTTCCTGCACCCGCGACCAAGCTCATTATTACGCAGCATCTTGCAACATCCCAGAATTCTCCTCTCTGGGCCTGGATCATCGTTGGAGCCTTCTACGACCGCCACGACAACGTTCTTTGGAGTACCAAGATCTTCTTTGGCTATCTGGGCACTGACGCGGATTCTGACGACGAGACAACTGATAGCGAGAGCAGCTCTTCACTGGCAGAGAGCGACGCTGGGGAGACAGACACTGCATCAGGTAAGTACTGAAATTGCTGTCAATAGCAGTTATTCAAGTCATAAAATCGTCTATATAAACCCTCTCACCTCGCACTCTGTCTAACTTCCCTTAGACATCTATTTCTCAGAACGACCAAGCCATTACGATAGCAACCACGCCTCTGACTATCCGCATATCAACCAGACACTTCAAGCTCAACAGTCCTATCCTCATTGGAACCAGACCTCGTCCTATACTACACCACCAGTGTGGGATCCAGCTCGACAAGGTCAAGTTCCTGGTTACTGGAACGCTTCTTTCAACCCTCAAGTTCGTCGCTGGGTACATACCTGGCAGCCACTTTACTGAACCCACTTCCTAACAATCCCCCTTTGTCTTCGAACATTCATCATGTCTGGTGGATGGAACCCCGTTAGTGGTCGTGATTCCAGGGGAACTCGGCCCAATGGTACTCCTGCAGGTGTACCTATCCCCACACAAGGTCAACCCTATATCCCCTATGTCGGCGGGCCCGGCTATAACTTTGGTCTAGTCTCAACTCCTTACGGTATCATGTATTCTGGCGGTGCCGCATATGGCCAGCCTGCATACGCCGTTCCTCAGGGACCTGTCGCAGGGTTCCAAAGTCCAATGACCTACGCAAACCAACCTAACGGTACTGGGAACATCCTGCCTCGGCAAGCCCAGCCTCATCCGCAAATCGACACCCAAATGCCTGCCGCCCAGATGACCAATTCTACTGGCGGCGTGGGTTGCGAACCAGGCTACAACTACTTCTTCCCAGCCGAGCACACCAAGGTTCATGTGTTCAAGAGTGAAACACCGCCCTGGCAGCTTGATGCTAATGCGCAAATCCCCTTCATTGCCTCACATGTTCCCACCAGCACCAAGTTGGGTGATCTACTCAAAGGCTTCGGCTGTACTAATCCTAACCCTAAGAAGAACAAGTGCTTCGAGCTATACAGCGGGGGCAATGGAAAGTGGTACAAGGGATATTCGTTCAACGGAGACGAGGAGAAGGAAATCGAAAAGAGCTTGGATGAGGTTGGATGGACCTCTGACCGTACAGGCAGCGAAGACGGCAAGCCCGTCGTTTGTCTCTGGTTCTGCAAGAGCTGAACCTGATGGATAGGATTGAAATCGACGCTGACGTTGGACATGGTGACATTGGCTCTGGTTCTTGTCTTGCTATTCTGATGACGATCGAAAGAGGTGCTGATGCACTTGACCTTCTTATGGCGCAGTATCAGAGGGGCGTTGGCGGTGCTTGGGACATAATTGCTTTATTCATAGCTACCAGATGGAGTTACTAGGGTTAATGTAATAGATTGTTAAATTGGTAACTCTGATTCTCTTTGGTGTATCGCTTCTCCATTGCGAAAGATGTATGTTCCAACTTGTGATGCCATAACGAACAGATAAATAAGTCTTCACACGCTATCCAATCGAGAGCTCGGTACGAGAACCTTTGGTACCATAGATCGGCATAGAAACAAATCCTATTTAGGCCATGTTTCTACAGTTACAAGGGTTCCTTTAAAAGCTGGGTAGGGCTTGTGAAAGCTCGAGGCAGTGCGACGCCACTATAACGTCTGGATAGGCCAGGTACCATGTACTATGAGGTATCACATGTTATCTGCATCTTTCTACTGTATAAAAAGCACATAAGCTTCAGGGACGTTGTTTATTAGTATGCTTAAATCGAGATTGACGTATCTGGTTGCTGGCTCTTCACCATGTTTTGTAAGTCTGATCATTGCATTACTGGAGTAGAAATGCGAATAGACTGTTGATAAAGATTCAGCCACAGCAGCCCATCCTTATATTTCACCGAGGTTGATGTGCTATCAAGGCATACTGTTGCTTCAGAGACAAGTACGTGGGATCTATCGGGCCGGACAACATTGCCCCCAGCCACCTACAACTCAGTTGGAAAAGAGATTCATGGCAGCCAGTAATAATGGTAGTAAACTGGGCAAAAAGGGTGCACTGCTCATAGAATTATAACGAAATTGTCTCTCAGGCCTGTGCCTGATGGCTATCTGTGAGTGGGCTACGAAGAGACAGCCAGTGCTGAACCCCCTGGTAGACTATGGCGCGACAATTGATGTCAGAGTAAAGTATAAAGATGTAGTTATGCGGGCAACAACTGAGGGGGTGATATATAGCATATTCCTTAGTGACTTGCTTGTGTGCTATTCCTGATAAGTGACTTCTCCCTGACGATTTTCGCTTTTTTCTTTGTAGTCTAACAAGTATTCGAGAAGACTACGATGGCCGAAGAAATCGAACACACAGACCTGGCCCATGTAACTTCCAAGAAGAAGGACCTGAGGAAAGAAGATGACAATGATATCGGGCCAAAAGTGTCAGGTGTCGATAATGTACGATTCAACACCAAGACTGATACTGAAGCCAACCTCGAAGCCAAGTATGTTCACTTCCTTTCTATGACCGCCATCACTAACAATCTCAGGATCAAGAACCCCCTCCACGGTATTCCAAGAGAACAACTCCTTGCCGACGTTGTCGAATGGGCTCATAGGAAGAATCTCACAGAGCACATGCTTATCCTTCAGAAAGGCGCCCTAGTAGCTCAAACCCCCAACGACGCAGCTCACCTCACAGGCGACTATGCGCTCACAGCAGCAGAGCTATACCATCTCAAGCGTGAGACCACACATCGCTGGGCTCTACCTCGTCGTCTTATCCTCACCATCGCAGTATGTTCCATCGGCGCTGCGGTGCAAGGCTGGGATCAGACTGGTTCCAATGGTGCGAACATCTTCTTCCCCAAGGTCTTTGGCATAGGCAGCGAGAGTACAAGGGATAAACTACTTGTTGGTCTTGTGAATGCAGGACCGTATCTTGGTTCTGCATTTATAGGATGTTGGTTGTCGGATCCTATCAACAACCTTTTTGGTCGCCGAGGAGTCATCTTCCTTGCTGCGCATCTCTGTATATGGCCCACTATCGGCTCTGCTTTCTGTCAGAAGTGGCAGCATTTCCTCGCCTGTCGAATCCTTATGGGTATTGGAATGGGCGTCAAGGGCTCTACGGTTCCTATCTACGCTGCTGAGAATGCCCCGGCTGCTGTCCGCGGCGCACTAGTCATGTCGTGGCAGATGTGGACAGCCTTTGGCATCTTCCTTGGAACAGCTTTCAACCTGGGCATTTTTCATCTTGAGGGCGATATGAACTGGCGTCTCATGCTTGGAGCTCCTTGTATCCCTGCTATTATCCTTATGCTTCTCATCTACTTCTGTCCTGAGTCGCCGCGCTGGTACATGAAGAAGAACCGATACCCCGACGCATGGAAAGCTATGCTAAAGCTCCGTCATGATCCTATCCAAGTTGCAAGGGACATGTACTACATCAGTTGCCAGCTTGAGATTGAGGAGCATTTAACTGGAAAGACAACCTATGCCACACGATTGACGCAGCTATTTACTGCCCCCCGAGTTCGAAGAGCGACACTTGCTGCATTCACAGTTATGGTCGCTCAGCAGATGTGCGGTATCAACATCATCGCGTTCTACTCTACTACCGTGTTCAAAGAGGCTGGTATGTCTGACTTCAAAGCCATGATAGGCTCTTTTGGCTTCGGCCTGGTGAATTGGCTATTCTCTTTCCCTGCGTTCTGGACCATCGACACTGTAAGTTTGCCTCCTTAATGGTCTTGCAATATGCTGACTCTTTATAGTTCGGTCGCCGAAGTCTACTACTCTTCACGTTTCCTCAAATGACTTGGACACTCCTTGCTGCTGGCCTCTGTACTCTTATTTCGAAAGACACAGGAGATCTTCGTACTGCTCTCATATGCCTTTTCGTGTTCCTCTTTTGCGCCTTCTACTCTCCCGGCGCAGGCCCCGTTCCATTCACATATGCCGCCGAAGTCTTCCCCCTTTCCCACCGAGAGACAGGTATGGGCTTTGCCGTGGCCACTTGTTTCTTTTGGGCCACTGTCCTTGGCATATCGTTCCCCTTTGTCCTTGAACGTCTTCAAACCGTTGGTGCCTTTGGTCTGTATGCAGTGTTCAATCTTATCGCTTTCATCATGATCTTCTTCTGGGTTCCTGAGACGAAACAACGGACTCTGGAAGAGCTTGATTGGGTATTTGCTGTGACTACAGGGAAGTTTGCTTCATATCAGCTTCGTGTCGCGCTTCCGTATTGGCTCAAGCGGTGGGTGCTCTTGAGGAAGGATACTACTAAGAAGCCTCTGTATGAGTTTGAGATTGTTGATGGCACTGGTATCTCCGAAGCCAAGGGTTCGACCGAAAGGGCGTAAGTTTTGTAACGACAGAAGAAGGATCACAAGAAATGATGTCAGTTAGAGGGTCAGAGTATAATGAAGATTAAATTCAAGAGAACTAAACGTTACCATGCTAGTCATGGGCGAAGCCTCCATCTCAACCATCGTGATGTCTCAAAACCGGTGCTCGTTTTCACATACTGAACCCTCACAACATATGGCTACCACAATGGATGATCATCATAGGCTTGAAACACATTATAGAATTAAAGTAAAGAGGTAAAAAGAAACAAAAGAAACATACAACACCGGGGATTCGCTGGTCGTCACCGACCCAACTACTAATCCAGCGCTTCGCAGCTTAACTAAGGGAGAGCGGACGGGATCCCGTGTTTTCTACGAGCTGTGGTCGTATGTGACGGTTTCTTATGTGTTGGAGTATATAAAGACATTGGTGTGGAAGTATAGCTGTGCTACCTGGCTGTGAGACGCATGTCTCCCAACCGTAGCAGCAAAAGGGCCAATACGCCACGATCTTGACGCAATATTGGAATATTCGTATTGAGCTCTTTCAAAACAAAGCCTCTATTAACAAGCTCCGAAAACTTTTATCGCTAACAATCAGTTACCGAAACCATGATCTATCGCCGAGCAGCACAACCACCAGTACCCCTGTCCCTTTGTCCCTTTGTCCCTTCTAATGAGTCAATATCATGGTTGACTTTCCATTCACAAAGCCTTCTTGCTCATCTCAGCAGCCTGGACCTTTGCAAAAGCTCTCTTGGTAGCCACAATGCTCTGTATCACCAATGCCGCAGGAATAACGATCCAGATAGCATTGCAAAACACATAGTACATGTAAAAGTAGAATTGCTCAGGACGGCAGTACACAATGTTATGCACAATCTCGTTGAAATAGCAGGTCGCAAAGTAAAGAACATCACCGTACAATTGACCAACGCTGATAATGAGCTGGATGGGGTGTCGCAGAGGGTGTTGCTTGACAATGCTCCATGCGCAGAAGAAGGACATGGGACCCCAAAGGATAGCGGTGATGGCCTCCATAGGAACCAGGAATGAATCTTGGGTCAGGTAGCGGGAGTCTGAGAGGGAGTATTCTTTCCAAAGTTGGGCGAAGAGGCTGAGTTTGCTGGAGAGATCGGTGAAGTTGGCGACATAGTAGCCTGGTTATTATTAGTATTGCACTCTTAGAACCAATAGTGAGTATGGAACTTACCTTCGAAGAAGAAATGGATGCACCCGCAGAGAGCAAACCACATCGTCACAAAGATTTCTCCTTTAGACAGCTTTCGTGGCGCAGAGTTGATGAACAGTAGCGTTACTGCAAAGATGGCAATTGACATAACGACAAAGCTACCAACGAGCATGCGAGAGGGTATTGTGTTGGCCACATACTCGGGAAGAAGCGCATTCAATGGGGAGTATGGATGAAGGGGAATTCTTCCTGTTGCGTTGACAGCTTCTACGATAGTGTCCATCTTGTCGATTATATGAGAAGTGAGTGTTGTAAAGTTGAAGTAAAGAGGCTGCTGTGTTGTTGTAAGACAAAAGCTGAGGGTCGAGTACCTTTTTAAACAACGACCTAAAAGCCACAATGAGGCTGTTAAACAATTCGTGTCACATTAACCAACCAGTTGTTCCTTCCCTGAAAATCATAATTACCACGAATCTTACGTAGATCTAAGCATCGTCAATGCACGGATCCTGGCACATCACGGAAACTTGAGATCCGGGGTCGAACCATTTTACTTTGTCAGTGGAAATAATTAAAAGACAAGCAATCCCATTGGTCGCCTAGTAGTCAGCTTAGGAAAGAAGGAACAAGTATATAAAGCGGTGGACCTTCTGCAGCTGTAAAGCTGGAAATTCGGGCATTCCGGGGCCCGTTGGCGATGTTTTGTTTGGTGTTTGCGAATACGAACGCGAAGATGACTTAGACCACCACCGAATACGCAAAACATGGGATTACATACATTACTCGACTTCTAATATGTTATCGATTCAGTCCTCACTTTGCCATAAGACTCATAATCATCGCCCGAACTCATTATAAGCGATAATTCAATCCTCCTCTCCTCTGTACAAACCATCACCATTGTCTCTCGCATCCTCTTTTCTTCAGGGACTTTCTCGATACCCGCCCAGCTTGTCCTGGCAGGTAAACTCTCAACATCAACACTTGCCCAAGCTTCCCATGGAATATCTCCCGAAGCAAGAGATGATGCATTATCGTCAGAATTTGCAAGATCACTTTCGAAATATGTCTGCCCTTCAATTTCCATGATCTTCTTACTTACTGCCGCTGCCCCGTCGCTGAACCACATGCCTTCTTGTCGTTTAAGCTTATACAAAAATGCAATTGCACGACGACGAAGCCATGGATGACGACAGCGTTGGGCGACCATGAAAACTGGGACTATAACACCAGGCTCGAGAGAAAGAGGTGACTTGACATGGAAGTTCTGTGTGCTGGCGCATAGTGTCTCTGCGAGCATGAGGATTCTTTCGTAAAGACCGAGGAAATTGTCCCATCGCAACTCTGAGCCAAATGCTCCTCCTGCCAGGAATGTACGCATGAGAGTATGATACAGCCTGATAGATATTGCGCCTCTTTGATCGTGTGGATTTGCGTGGTTCTCCTCAAACTGTCCCATCTTATACTCCCATGATGCAAGGTCCCTTCTCGTCACTTCCATAAGATCTTCCTCTTCCGCCAAGCTTCCATCAAATTCGTCCGCTGTTTTCTGGGCCATCATCATGAGTCTCCTCATGACCCCAAATAATGCCGTCCCTGCTTGTGCATAGCTTTGAAGACCGGCGATGCGCTGCATATGTTCATCAATCCATACCCTGCTAGGGGCATTCTGATAAGGATATGGAGCACTCGAGTCGGAGAATGTCATGGCGTGTAAATCCAAGCGCGTCAACATCTCAGCTGCGCTTGAAGTCTCCATGCTATATCCTGCCTGGTTCAACAGCTTGTGAGCAGCCATGATGTGAACCTGACTATCGGACCAACGCCCTATCAGGTGCGTAATAGACACAAGCGCAAGACTCAGTGAGAGAAGTTTCGTTGGATCTTTCACTTCACGAGCACAGGATATCGCGCGTCCATAGCTCTCATTCGCGTCATTCCACATCTTCTCACTCTCATCTCCATAGCCCTGAAAATACAACTCATGCCTCTGGTGGATGGCTCCCAGCGCAAGCGTAGCATGCCACACTGCCGGTTCACTATGCGCCAACTGCAAAATCTCCCTTGTCCAAAACTGTGACGGGATAAATGAAGCCGTCGATGGCGCCGTAAGTGTACGAAACACGTCGAAGAGCGTCAAGTTCGCTGATCTACCCGCTGCACTTCCGGGATACTGAGATAGAGCTTGTGAGATGGGCCCCACGGCTGAGATTTGACGAGCTGCTTCTGCGAGCTGCCGGCGTGTCATGGGTGAGTTCTCCGGTAAGTAACCATCGCATTTGCGTCTGGAGGACAAGCAGCGCTGGCAGGCAGGTTTGCCCATGTCACATTTGACGCGGCGAATGCTGATCAGATTGGTTAGTCAACTGAACTGAGCCGAGAAGAGCTGTGACTTGCCGACATGTAATACACCCACTACCAGGTTTTCGCGCCATTGTATCGTTCTCTGTCAGAGAGTACAAGCATTCTGTTGTGAAACAAATATACTGGAATAATTCTTTTTGAGTATTGGCGCCCTTCGCTTGAACTTATCACCATAAGCACAGCCACCTTAAAAGCATGGGTAAATGTACAGGATGACCCGATGCTACCTTCGTTTCAGCCCTGAGTCATGCCAATAAGCATTCCAGCTGGACACTTCACTTTACTAATAGGGAGAAGAAAATACAGTCTGAGGAGAGAACCTGCGACAGATGCTCTCGTGTCCTGCTGATCCTCCCATGAGGAAGACAGCGGTGATCGACGTTAGCACTTCTGGCTCAGCCCTATTACAAGGATGTTATTTACAAGAGCACCAATCCCCTTCCACCAATGACGACAAAACTATCCATTCAATTGAGCACCGGGAACAAATACATCCAATTGAAATGCGTAGCTCTGTAGGATTTCGCCAACATACAGCACCCAATACTCCTGCACACTAAGTTACACAACGCCGGAAGTATGCAGTATGCATATTTACTTCATTATTCATAAGTTGGGTATCAAAATCCTACAATTCATTCTCCTTCTCTTTTCTCCTCGCCCGCAGAACCGCTGCATGCTGCTTCGTGTGGTATTTGACATCGTCGGGATATAGCGGATTCCAGACTGTATTACAGACCTTGCACTCAGAAAATGCTGCTTGGGAGGAAAGATTCAGTGTCGTTTGCACCGTCGATTTCCCCTTCGTTTTCTTCCCTGCTTTTGCATCGCTATTGCTGCTCGATTCTCGATTCAATGAACTCTCTCTAAGAGTTGATCTCGTAGGTTTCGCGCCACTCTCTTCTTCATCCTTTGCACCTTCCGCTGGCTGAGTATCGTCCTCGCTATTCTCTCCGTTTAGTGCAGGAAGTGAAGTGGCGCGAAAGCGCAAAAGTCGTGGTTTCTTCCGTGCTTCTATCCTCGGTGCTGGTGGTGAAGATGGCGGTGTCGACCCAGGTCGTGGTTCGTCACTCTTTGGACTTGATGCCGCTGTGGACGACGAGGGTATAGGTTTGAAGAAGCTTAGGATCGACCCCTTTGTAGGTTTGTTTGGTGCGGTGGTTTCGATAGTATTCTGAGTGTCTTCTGCGACTATCTTCGGCAGCGAAGGTGACTCTTTATCCGTATCTTTGGGTGCTGATGTGTCCGTAGGAGTTTCTTCTGAAGGAATACGCCGCTTCTTTAGACTCTGTTCTCGTGGCGAGTCGTCCCTTATGTTTCGTTTGCCGTATGTTCGTAATGGTTTGGCGCGTGGTCGCGATGTTGAAGGGGCTGGGCTTTCGGACCTGTTCGAGTTAGTTCTATCAATGTTGCAGATCAGACGTTTAGGCGTACATTTTCAGTTGTTTGCGCTTCAAAAAGATACCATGCCTGGCTCAAAGGATGGACGATATCGATATTGTCAACTCAGGTAGAAGCGTAAGTAAACAAACCGCACTAGCTGGACAATTGCCGCATGTGAGAGCAGAAGAAATTGTAACGAAGCAGAGAATTAATTACAATAATATATGAACGAAGAAACGAACGTGAATAAACAGCCTCGACCCAATTTGCCGTCTTGCTGGAGAACGAAAGCTATTAAATGTGACAAGGATCCCCACCAGGATGTCGCGTCGAGACGCGTCTGGCGCGCAGTCACATGCGACCACTGTACTCTAAATTAAGCCATGATATCACTATTAAGAGAGATGCCATTATCCGAAGGAATGTCTTCTGTTTCGCTAAATTGACGCTTGAAGAAAATTATATGTTGACTAAGCTGCTTTGTATCCCCATCAATTCGCAATGCTGGTATTATTCGTATTTGAGCCCATAAGTGAAGTTTATCATCTGACCAACAGTATTAATTGGTATCCTGGTCATGTCTTTGACCTATGTTCAGTCTTTCGCTTCCGGACTCCATCGTTCACTCCATCATCCTTTTCGTTGAGCAGCACCGTCTTCTCATCTTGATCGTCGTCCTTGCCCAAAACCCAGCTCTCAACGACCTCCTTCACCTCTTTCACCTTACCATGTTTCTTCCTCCCCTCATCCATCTTCCACATATAGGCATTATAGACCACCACTTCCGCGATACCAACGAGAATACTCCCTCCCATAGTCAGGAATAACCTCGATGGCAAACTCCACCATCGCGCTGTGACCCATAGTGTGCCAGCAACGCCAGCTATACTGACCAAGAAATTGATGATGAGCGTGACCTGCTTGTGCACTTCCTCCATCGCAATATCATCGTCGCCAAGATCTGCAGCTGTTGTAGGGCGATTAACTTCCGCAAATGCAGCTGCGCTGGAGGGAAAACGATCTTTGAATGTTTCTTGCTGGGGTATAGGGTTCATCATTCGTTCGTAGGCGCGAGCTTCTTCGTCGCGGCGGAGACGGGCCATAAGGGCTTTAAATTCGGGAGACTGACAACTGGTTAGTTCTTGTACATTCGAGAGTCGCTTGCGAACGTACGGGCTCGGGTTTGGGAGGTGGTGGAGGGATGTAGACGGATGCGCCGCGTAGGAGTTGTTCGAGTGTGTAGTTTGTGTTGTCTTGTGCTTTCGAGCGTTTCCATAAATCCACGATTTGGTCATGGGATATAGGCTTTCCGACTTTGGGATCGTCTAGCGAAGGTTCGTTCGTAGGTTGTGATGATTCTTGGGTCTCGTTTTCGCTGTCATGATCTTCGTTTTCTGGTGTTTCTGTTGGTTCGACAGTTGCTAATGCCTCCACGATGGAGGATGTCATTGTAAGGAGAACCATTTTGTATGAGAGTAAATTGAATGAATATTAGGCAATAAAGACCGCGCGATAAATGCGCTCTAAGAGTCGTTGAATTGCAGTTGATCCTGGTCTTACAGTATTAACATTGAAAGTCAAAGTTAATGAATCCGCAGGCATCAATTACAGGCCAGTTCCTCAGAATCGGTAGCGATTCATCCGCTGACGCTCTAGCTTAACGGCCCCATAGCACTCCCGACCAATCATGGCGTCTCAATCTACGGCCTACAACGGGCTCTGGTCGGACGGACCCGCTAACCCCCCGGCTTAGCAGAACACAGCTAGAGCTGGAAAAGTTTAGAGGTCCATCCATCGGATCAAATCGATAACTAGAGGCGAGGCTCAAAAATCCAAAAATCCATTTTCGACAAATTTCCCTCGGATCCCGATATCGACTGATCCTTTCAATTGACGACCAGGCACTTTACGACGATTACTATCGATATATCTGGGCGAATGTGGACATAACCCTCGACTTTTTACCGACCGAATTTCCCTCTCGATCCATATAAATCGCCTCAGTGTGTGAAGGCGATGATGCTCCGTCCGGGGGCCTCGGTGGTGCGCGGCACCATGGCTAGACAGGCGATGTGGACGAGGACAAATTTGGCAGCGGCACCCGCGTGCGCTCTGTGCAGACAATTGACCGTTAGTCGGGGTCCTACGAGGATACACAGCGCCTCGTTGCACACCAGCCCACGAAGAGATTCAGCGTGGGGCGCTGCTGTGCAGGTCGCTTCCAATGTCGTGAGCAACGTCGTCAAGAAGGCCTCCAAGGATGCGATGCATGTCGATCCTCTGCGGACCGTTGCCAAGGAAATGAAGTTCCTCACAGGCAATATTCGAAAGCTTCTTGGCTCCGGACATCCGTCGCTCGACCGTGCTGCCAAATATTATACCCAGGCTGAGGGCAAGCATGTTAGGCCCTTGATCGTTCTACTCATGAGTAGAGCAACCTACCTCTGCCCCAAGACATCTCCTACGGCTCCTGCAGTTACATCTCGTGGCGTCGACACTTCGTTATCACCAGCTCAGATCCTCGCCGACGTAAACCCATCAACTCATCCTCTCTCATCCCTCGAACAAGAGGTTCCCGACGTCAACTCAGACATTCTTCCTAGCCAGCGACGACTCGCCGAAATTACGGAACTGATTCACACGGCCTCACTTCTTCACGACGATGTTATCGACCACTCCGTGTCTCGACGAGGCTCCCCGTCAGCGAACTTGGAATTCGGTAACAAGATGGCCGTTCTAGCCGGTGACTTCTTGCTCGGCAGGGCATCTGTTGCGCTGGCTCGTCTTCGCAACCCTGAGGTTGTTGAGCTGCTAGCTACCGTTATTGCCAACTTGGTGGAGGGCGAGTTCATGCAACTTAAGAACACAGAGCGTGATGAGCGGAATCCCAAGTGGTCTGAGGAGACAGTCACATATTACCTCCAAAAGACCTACCTCAAGACTGCCTCTCTTATCTCCAAATCGTGCCGAGCTGCCGCTTTGCTAGGTAACACCGATCCTTTGACAGTTGACGCAGCATACTCGTACGGACGAAACCTGGGATTGGCCTTCCAGCTGGTGGATGACCTTTTGGATTATACGCAGAGTGGATCGGATCTAGGAAAGCCTGCGGGGGCAGATCTGGAGTTGGGTCTTGCGACAGCACCACTGCTATTTGCCTGGAAGCAGATGCCGGAGCTCGGAGCGCTCGTGGGCCGCAAGTTCGCCCAGGAGGGTGACGTACAAAGGGTAAGTTGGTCGCATTGTCTTGGCGAATCACATTGGTTGGAGACGATCCATGCTAATAATACATCAGGCACGTGAATTGGTTCTCCAAAGCGACGGTATCGAGCAGACACGAGCTCTCGCGCAAGAATACGTGGATAAAGCCATTGCCTCGATTGCGGACTTTCCCGACAGCGAGGCCAAGGATGGATTGATCGAGATGGCACACAAGTCACTCAAGCGACAGAAGTAAAAGTGCCAGGTACCATGGAAGGGAAAAGGCGTGATGATCTGGATGATGGTGGTCCAGTTTCGTCTGCCGTGTACAAATACAACATCACATCATATCACTTATTTTTTTAACGATGGAAAAGAAAAGAAACACATGGAGAAAAGTCAGGAATATCTCGAGATGACGGGATGGGCAAGACAAGGTCAGCTGGGACGGGAGTTGGTAGCATTGACCTAGCATGGCGGTGTATGATTGTGCTTTTAGGCTTGCTTTGTCTTGTCTTTTGAACAAACTAAAACCGAGGGATCTAGACGGCTGGGAGGGAAAGTGATGCATGTATGATTATACTATACCTGTACTACTTATTTCTATTTTTCTAACTTCTTGGACATGATGATGATAAGATTACTAGACGCCGCTTATAACCGCCTATTTGGGAGAATTGTACATAGTACTTTTTTCAGCTGCTTTACAGCTCTGAGAATTAGAGGGTGTGATGACGACAGCTAGATATTGGATACCGGCATGACTTGGCAAGGGAAGCGAATGACGCTCAAGGCTTTTTGTATTGCAACCTTGGGGATGCATATAAAGGCTCAACTTCGTGTTTTGATCGAGTAATACCAAATCTATTGATCGAGTAAGCCTCAGAAAAGAGAGGAAGCTAGATCAGAAAAGGCCCAGCCACCAGCCCACGGACAGGGTGGATTGGTTCAGCAACTCCGCGGGGGGTCAGATTCGAGCTAGAGCCAAAACACCACGACGATCCGATTGTATTACTCGATAGAAACGTGCCCAAGGGAGGCGCAAGTCATCCGCCAAAGACACGAGAACCACGATTTTGAGAAATTGCTAGAATAAAATATCGTCGGCTGACGGATTTAAGAGTGAATGACCTCACGGGAACATTCCTCTCACAAGGCCTCGAATGGCTGTTGGTAGCGGTATCGTCGACCCCGAATAGCCTCAGACTCTTGCCATTCTTAGTAAGGAAAAAGGTCAAAGTAACGAAAATATCCGACACACTTCTTAACTACAACGGCGTTACACGCGCTAGTAATTGCTCTCTTTTGACTTCCACTCGTATCGTATTACTCGATATTTACTCGATTCAATCACCCACTACCGCCTTCGGCTTAGAGATTCGAGTCTCTGATTGGTCGCGACTCGTGAGAAATAGAAACCGGCATCCGGCTGTGTCCGATGGACCCTGAATTCCAGATTTTTTTTCTTCTCTATTGCAGTGATAAGCTAGTCTAAGCTTTCAAGTTGTAAGTGGGACTGGCAAACTGGGACCGGATATGCACAAGTGGGAAGTGGAAGGGGGAACAACACATACACATCGGACTTGTGCGAGGGTTATAAGTGGAATAGTAGAGCTGACTAGAAAGAAAGAGAGGAACAGGGGGAGCGGGAGGCAAATGATTGATTGGAAGAATGGTGTTTTGATCGAATAATGAATAAAACTGTCCGTGAAAATACCGAGCCGAAGGGTCACGATAAGAAGAAAGCTATAGCCGAATCCTGGGGGTGGCTTTTTTCCCTCCTCTTCTTCTCCTTCTTCATTGTTATACCAACACTCGTTGAAATAAACAAACCAATTATCTTTTATCCTTTTGTTGATCGATAGAGTCTTATCAGACGCATCATACCGCTTGGCTCCGTCTGACTCTCTTATCTTTTAGTCGCAACCCCACCAATTGGCGAATCTGAAAGCCACCCCTCCAACAAGAGGCAGAGAGATAAGGATAAGAGCAGCATCTCGAGAACATCCGAATTAGGGAAAGAGAGTGAACCAGCTTTCCCCAGATTTTGGATCCAAGCTTGTGGTAGCTTTGTTTGACATCTTTTGTCTTTTTCCCTTTTCATCTTTTCTTTCTTTTTATTCCTCTCCTTATCCCTTATCCCTTATCCTTATCACTCATATCATCCATCATGGCTTCTCCCAGTGCTGAGCAATACCCCGAGGGTCCTCTCTCAGTCCTTGTGTCAACCAGAGTCGTTGTCACTCTTCCCGATGAGTCTCTTGTTGTCACTCCCGCTTCAGTTGTTGTTAGCCCCATCACTGGAAAGATCGTCTCAATCATCCCCGAAGTCCTTCCCTCATCCAGTTTCCCTGCCGGTACAAACTATGTCGACCATGGTTCCAAGGTCCTCATGCCTGGGCTCGTCGATGCTCATGTTCACTTGAACGAGCCTGGTCGAACCGAATGGGAGGGCTTCTGGACTGGTACCCGTGCTGCTGCCAGTGGTGGTGTTACCACCGTCGTTGACATGCCTCTTAACGCCATTCCTCCTACCACTACCCTCCATGGCTTCGAGGAGAAGCTTCGCGCCAGTCAAGGACAATGCTGGGTCGATGTTGGTTTCTACGGTGGTGTCATCCCTGGCAATGCCGATGAGCTGCTTCCTCTCATCGAGGCTGGTGTTCGAGGTTTCAAGGGTTTCTTGATCGAGTCTGGTGTAAGTTGAGCCTGTATCATATAAGCCAAGTCGCAAACTGACAATCATTAGGTTGATGAGTTCCCCGCCGTATCTTCCAAGGATATTGCCCTCGCCATGGAAACCCTCAAGGACAGCAAGACCACCCTTATGTTCCACGCTGAGATGATCCCTCCCATCACCCAGTCCGTCGGCGACACAGTCCAGACCTCAGAACCTCCCCTTGCCCCTGCTGGTGAGCTCAGCGCCTACAAGACCTTCCTCGAGTCTCGACCTCCTGCTTTCGAAACATACGCCGTCGAGGAGATTCTCAGCCAAGCGCACATTGCTCCTCACCTCCACCTCCACATTGTCCACCTTTCCGCTACCCAGTGCATTCCTCTTCTCAAGGCGGCTCGCCAGTCCGGTATCAACATCACAGCCGAGACTTGCTTCCACTACCTCGGCCTGACCGCTGAGGAGATCGAGAAGGGTGACACTCGACACAAGTGCTGCCCACCTATCCGAGAGGGCAAGAACCGCGATGGCCTCTGGGAAGAACTCGTCGCCGAGGACTCGTGCATCAAGACTGTCGTGTCTGATCACTCGCCTTGCACACCTCAGCTCAAACTCCTTCCTCAGCACCTCGACACAGCCCGACCCGAAATTCCCCACAACGATTCCGGCATCGTCATGACAGTTCCTGAGATTCAGAACCCTGTCGAGGAGAAGGCCCGTGGTGACTTCTTCGCCGCTTGGGGTGGTATCTCTTCTGTCGGTCTCGGTCTCCCTATCCTCTACTCCGCAGCCAAGAAGCGCGCCGACTTCTCCAAGACACCCAGCATCACCGATATTGTCCGTCTCTGCTCTCAAGCTACTGCTGTGCAAGTCGGACTCTCCCACCGCAAGGGTGCTATCCGAGTCGGTATGGATGCTGATATCTGTGTGTTCGACGATACCGAGGAGTGGACATTCACTCAAGGCGACATGCGATGGAAGAACCGATGCTCACCATGGGAGGGCCACGAGTTTACCGGTCGCGTGAAGGAGACATGGCTGCGTGGTAACAAGGTGTTTGAGCTCGGTGCCCCCAACTCTGGCTTCGTTGTCAGCAAGCCTCTTGGCGAGTCCATCACCGAGAAGCGAACAGTCTAAAGCGGCAACGACAATGCGAAACGAAAATGAATGATGATTTTTAGACAACATGTGCAAAGAAAGGCGTTATGGGATGAAATGGGTTGGTAGAAATGTGTTTGTTTTTTAACTCTTGTGTTATTGTATGATCTATTATTTCTATATCTCTACAGCTATAGCACGAGTAATGTGAAGAGATTGATGAGAAAGTGGCGTCATTGGATGTCTCTCATGTGCATGTGAGTAGTCTACTGTATGTGTGTCACTGTCACTGTCTTGTCTCGTCTTGGTCTCGGTGGGAGAAGAAAAGTGTAGGCTTTCTTGAAAGATGATTTGGAGAAATTGTGGGGGTTGATGATAATCTCATCGCCATTAAGAATTGGTGTGAGGCATTTGGGAGGATCTTCTCCGCTTCAGAGTAACTTTAAGCGCTGAAGAGTCTTGGGATAATATAGTGAGTTTGTCCCAAAAGGATGATGCTCCATAGTTCTGAAGATATCACCAACTGCATCATGAATTGATCACGAGATAATTGCATTTCATCCTCATCGGCTAACATTTCCCGAGTCATGGGCCAATACGAAATAGCCCACCTTGTCTGGCGAAAAAATAAAAAAGGGTTTTATACATAGACCTCGCTTATACAAAAACGGCTGTCAAAGCGAATAAGCCTGGGAACCGTTGCATCGTTTCGCAAGCGACCCGTAAATACAAGCAGAGCCGTCTCTGTCGGTCAGGGATCGATAAGCGAGGTTTAGTACGTAGTATGAACATGAGTCTCTGAGTGGTGGGATTAATGGTTGAACTACCCAGACATGATGGAGTTTAATTAGACCAAGAACAAGTTTACTTTACAGAGGAACGTTAGATTGATAAGAAAGGGACTTAGGTATTGGCAATTAGTGAGTTATTGACCTACCAGTTTGATCTTTGCATGCAACCTTTTCTCTGAAAACAATCCATGCCTCGGGATTGCATCGTTCCGAAAGCGAATCTCTACCACTACCACGTCAGCATGGGCCGCCTACTTGGATGTCCGCCCATCTTGTTGCTTCTGGATCAATTCTTTGCCCAGTCTAGACCCAGAACAAGTCAACTCCCCCGCTGTTGGTTGGTCTTGTCTCCCCGCAAACCTCGAAGCGAGGCGTTACATCTCCACTAACTAATAACCAACCCCAAAGACGAGACGAGGAGAGGAGACCTTTTCATGCTTGCTTTCACCTCTACTGTACTCTTCGGCGGCCGAATTGGCATCCACTTCGGGTAATAAGCATGATCTCGTTTATATTATCTCGGCATGCGCTGCGCCGTTTACGATCTGAAAGATGAATTTGCCTCTTTTTCTCTTTCTCGCATGGCATGGGGGGGTGATCTGATTGCCTTTAATAAGATTCTCGTATATCCTTTGGAATTCTCCAGTCTCTTTGTCAAATTTCGAATCGTGACTTTACTTGCCAGTTATTATACCTTGGCGTCATAGACCACACCCATTCGCAAAACAGACTACAATCTCACTCTCACCACAGCTGAAGATTCTGGATAATAGCCTGTTCGCAAATCCTTCAGACCATAATGTCCCGGGCCTGGACCAACAGATAAAGTCGCCTGCTTAATTCAGTTCCTCACTTACATACGAACAAAAGAATCGAAGCCGCAGCGATGTCGCAGCATAACATCGACATTGAGAAGATGGACAGACCCAGCTCGTTGGATATCTCGATAGATCCCCAGGCGCAGCAGAGTGATATCTCACGGTTGTCTGTATCCGGAGGCGGAAACTTGTCCCTCGCCGATGTACAGGCTGTCCATGTTCGACTTCATGACTTGGCAGTTTCAGTTGATACAGCACCATCATGGCTCGCTCCTTCGACATACGGCGACTTGGTCTCGTCAAAATTCAACACTGCGCCAAAGATGAAACCGCTTCTCCATTCTGTGAGCGCTGATCTCCAACCCGGAACGTTAACGGCCATCATTGGAGGTAGTGGATCTGGCAAGACGACGTTGCTCAACACTGTATCCGAGAGAGTATTGAGTTCGAGATTAAGCCAACAAGGTGTCGCTACTTTCAATGGTAGAGTTGGAGTACATAGTGTCCGCCATGCCTATGTTATGCAGCAGGATATTCTGCTTCCTACCTTGACCGTTAGAGAAACCCTGCGATACTCAGCCGACTTGCGACTGCCCTCGTCAACGACTTCCGAAGAACGACATAGAGTTGTTGAAGAGGTTATTCTCGAACTTGGTCTCAAGGAATGCGCTGATACAAGAATCGGAAACTCTCAACATCATGGATGTTCAGGTGGCGAGAAGCGACGAACAAGCATTGGCGTTCAACTTCTAGCTAATCCTTCCGTCCTCTTCCTCGACGAACCGACCACCGGTCTTGACGCTACGAGTGCGTACCAGCTTGTCCGAACCCTCAAGACACTCACGCAAAAGGGGCGAACGATTATTACGACTATCCACCAACCTCGATCTGAGATCTGGGATCTCTTCGACAACTTGATCGTTCTGACAAAAGGAAGTCCTGTCTACTCGGGCGCAATCAAGGATTCAGTTCCATGGTTTGGAGATTTGGGATTTCAACTACCACCTTTTGTCAATCCTGCCGAGTTTATCATCGACATAGCAGCTGTGGACAACAGAACACCCGAGTTGGAACAGGAAACAATGGCCAAGGTGGACCGTTTGAAGAATGCTTGGAATCAAGAAACTTTGAAGCGATATCCTCCGCCTGAGAAGACGGTTGATGTTGGTGACGGCAAGAAAAAGAGAGATAAGAAGACAGAAGAGCATGCGGGTTTCTTACGACAAGTTACAGTTCTCACTGATCGTACACTCAAAGTGACATATCGTGACCCTCTCGGCATGGCAGCATCCATCTCAGAAGCTGTATTCATGGGTCTCGTAACTGGCTACATGTTCTACCAGCTCGGCCGCGACCAAGCTGGAATCCGCTCTCGTCAAGGTGGTCTCTATACAGCAGCCGGCCTTCAAGGCTATCTCATCCTCGTCTTCGAAGTCTACCGCATGACGTTCGACATTCCCACCTTCGATCGTGAAAACTCGGAAGGGTGTGTCGACGCTCTCCCCTTCGTTCTCTCACGCCGAATAGCCCGTATGATCACAGAAGATGTGGCAGCGCCATTTCTGTTCTCTGTCATCTTCTACTTCATGGCTGGCTTTGAGCGTGATGTGGAACGGTTCTTTATCTTCTTTGCTATTACGCTGCTGAACCAGTATATTGCTGTTACCTGTGCCATGGTCTGTGTGACAACGGTTAGGCACTTTGCTGGGGCGAGTGTTATTGCCAATCTTATCTTCACACTTCAAAGTATGGCTTGTGGCATGTTTATTAATGTTAACAGTCTTCCGGTCTACGTTCGCTGGTTAAAGTGGCTTACTTACACGGTATGTATCTTGGCCTTACTGTGCGTCTTTGATACTAACGTCTACAGTTCTACGTCTTCAGCGCATATTGTGGAAACGAGTTCGAAGGAAGCTTCTACGACTGTCCCGCCTCCAATGACCCATCTGATCCAAGATGCAAGCAATACACAGGATCATACGTCATGGCATCTCTCGGCTTCCCCAAGGATTGGGTAGCCAAGCCGATTCTTGTGTGCCTGGCCTTTCTTGTTTTCTTCTTCGTGCTAGCAGTTATCGGATTAAACATTATCAAGGTCGAGATGACGATTGCTCGAGCCCGCGTTTCGGACACTGATCTGTCGGCTGGTAAGGAGAAGATGAATGCGAGGTCTGTTGCAGATGTGCGCACTATCGACTTGGAACTGAACGAGTTTTCGTTGGCTTTGGACAAGAGGACGCAACTGGGAAAGAAATTGCCTACAAAAACGATTCTGAACCCTGTCAATGCGACGTTTAGTGCCGGAGTGTTGAACGTCATCATGGGTCCTTCAGGAAGTGGAAAGACATCGCTGCTCAACGCTATGGCCCTCCGACTGCGCGATTCTGTCGGAACGAAATACCGGCCAGCTGGAAAACTGACCTTCAATGGAGCTCGTCCTTCAGATTCAGTCATTAGATCGGTGTGCTCTTATGTCTGTCAGGACGACGATGCGCTGCTGCCATCTCTTACTGTCCGCGAGACACTTCGCTTTGCAGCTGGACTTCGTCTTCCATCATTCATGAGCAAAGATGAGAAGAACCGTCGAGCAGAAGAAGTCCTCCTCAAGATGGGTCTGAAAGACTGCGCCGATAACCTCGTGGGCGGCGAACTCGTCAAGGGTATCTCTGGAGGAGAAAAGCGCCGTGTATCAATCGCCGTTCAGGTTCTGACCGACCCCCGTATTCTTCTCCTCGACGAACCGACCTCGGGACTTGACGCCTTCACCGCGAACTCAATCATGGAAGTGCTCCAAGGTCTCGCCAACGAAGGCCGAACCCTCATCCTAACAATTCATCAAGCCCGATCCGACCTATTTAGAGAATTTGGGAATGTCCTGCTTCTGGCACGTGGTGGTTCGCAGGTTTACTCTGGCCCTGGAAGGGATATGCTTGGATATCTGGCGCGGCACGGGTATGAGTGTCCACAGCATACTAACCCTGCGGACTTTGCCTTGGATATGATCACGATTGATTTGCAACATGAAGGCAAGGAGTTGGAGTCTCGGAAGAGGGTTCAGAATATGATTGACAATTGGAAAGAGGAGAACTCGTCGACGAAGAATGAGAAACTTCCTGATATTCAGGAGAAGGATGAAGTTAAGAATACGGAAACAGATATCACTCAAGAGGGCACAAGCCTTCCGCCTTCACCACCACAAAAGCGTCGATCGTTCAACAAGGCCAACCTCTCAACTCCCGCTGAACTGGGAGCCCTCATCCGCAAACGAGCTCCCATCACAACAGCTCTCCCTCTCCTTCTCCACCGCGCCGTCATCAATACCTACCGCCAACCAGAGCTCATCGTCGCTCGTCTCATGCAAGTCATCGGCCTCGCCATCATTCTGGCTCTCTTCTTCGCCCCGTTCGACAACGACTACTACTCCGTCCAGAGTCGTATGGGTTTCGTCCAAGAGATCGGCGCATTCTACTTTGTCGGCATGTTACAAAACACCGCCATTTACCCTACCGAGCGCGATGTCTTTTATAGAGAGGATGACGATGGCGTCTATAGCGTCGACGCATTCCTTGCTTCCTACACGATTCTTGAAGTCCCCTTTGAGGTTATAAGCTGCATGATCTTTGGTGTCCTGGGCGTTATCGCCGTTGATCTCCCCCGCACAGCAACACTCTACTTCGTTTCCGTCTTTTCTTGCTTCGGCATCGTATCCTGCGGTGAGAGTCTTGGTATCATGTTCAATACTCTCTTCGGGCACACTGGCTTTGCCGTCAACATTATGGGTGTCTTCCTTGCACTCGCCAACACCATGGCCGGCGTCCTCTCCATCGACATGCCCGATTTGTTCAAGGCGTTCAACTACCTCTCGCCCATCCGATACGGCACGCGCGCCGTGGCACCATACTCACTACGTGGTATTGAGTTCACGTGCAATAATGAGCAAAGACTTGAGAACGGGCAGTGTCCGGTCCAGACGGGCCAGGATGTGTTGGAGTTGTATAATTTTGATGTCGATCCTGTTGTGAACGTTGCATGCTTGGCGGCTTGTGTGGTGGTCTACAGGCTTTTGGCATGGGGGTTGTTGAGGATTGCCAGGACGCATTGGAAGGGGAAGAAGAAGGATAAGAGGAATAGAACCACAACATCTGCATAAGTAGTGATCAACTGAGAAGTCTCATTACTTAAAAGACATTTTTTCCAATCATTAATTCGAGACTCATGTTCTTTTGTCTGGCACGTTCCTCACTTATACCCTGATTCACCCCAGACAGGCTGACATGGCCAATGTAAGCGGCTTACATTTAATAAGGGATAGAAGGGGATCAGGGTCTCCCTCACAACTTTAGCTTCTGGAATGCAAGACTGCCAGGTAAGTAACAGCATAATTGTTTTCTAATGCGTAGGGCGCCAAATAAAGCAGTCTAAAATTCATTCTAAACTATCATAAAGTGACTAAATTATTTCGTCTCTTTTGCTCTCGGCTGACACCCTGACGGCTGCACCTTCACTATGGAGTATCCCTTCTCTCCTCTCCCTGAGACATTTTAGTATTTTAAGCTCTACAAATACATTGCTTCTTCTTTGAATCTAGATTGATGATTCCTTGGCCATTGAATTCCACGCGCTGGCGCCCTTGCTCTTTGTTAGACCGTTGACCTGCTGTGAGACAATGTGTCACTTCAGCCATGTAAAGGGAAGATGTTGTGCTAAACTCAACAATCCAATCCCTGGATCCTCCTCCTCTCGCCGCTCTCCCTTGTTCTGCCTGTATTCAGTGATTAATTGCACAATGTTCTCACCTTTACTTTCTTCTCTTGCTTCCCCGCTACTTTTCTTTCCAGCTTCAAAGTTGGCCTCAGGTAAATCTTCAAAATGGGTGAGGCATCTTCATTTGTTGCGGTACGTCTGATGAGGATTGTTCCCATTGCCGCCATTATCCTAGCTTCTTTCTACATCTTCAATACCTGCTTTGCCGCTTTCCAGGCCACAGACGTCCCTGTCCCCGAAGAATGGAAGAAACACGACGTAGTCATGGAGGAAGAATCTCTAGAAACCATAACTGCCACTCTTACAGGTTACCCTGATTCTACACCTACTCCTCATGTCCTCACCATCGCAGAGATCGAAGAGCTCGAGAACAAGGGAGACATCGCGGGCTTTTCGGATGAAGACGAAGACGAAGATGAGATATATCTTGATCTTGACGATGAGGATGACTGGACCGAGGAGGGTCTTCGGAAGGAAATGGTTATTGGAGAGGGTGAAGAATTTCCTAGTGAGAATGATGAGGGCGATGAAGGGGTAGAGAAGGGCGACGATGACGATGGTGTTGACTGGTCACGCTTTGCCTATATTCAATATGTCACCAACGAGGATTATCTCTGCAACTCGGTTATGATCTTCGAGGCGTTGCATCGTCTGGGTAGCAAGGCTGATCGTCTACTGATGTACCCTAAGGGTATGCTCGCACCAGATGCCCCGTACTCAAAAACACACGGTGGTCAACTCTTGATTAGAGCTCGCGATGAGTATAACGTTACTCTCCAGCCAATTGAGATTCAACATCGCGACGGACAAGACGGTACACTTACCCATATCATCACTTATACTGCAATGGCTGACTCTTCTCAGATACATGGGCCGATTCCTTCACCAAGCTCCTCGCCTTTAATCAAACCCAATATGACAGAGTTCTCTCCCTCGATTCAGATAGCACAGTCCTCCAACATATGGATGAGCTCTTCCAACTGCCTCCATGTCCTGTCGCCATGCCCCGCGCCTACTGGCTCTACAACGAGAACCCACCCAAGAAGATCCTTTCCTCGCAGCTCATGCTCATTCAGCCCGACGACATCGAATTCGAGCGCATCGTACAGAAAATGAACAGCATCGGTCCTAATGACTACGACATGGAGATCGTGAACAGCCTATACCTTGACAGCGCTCTCATCCTGCCTCATCGCAAGTATGACATGCTCACGGCGGAGTTTAGAAACAAGGATCATACTGCGTACCTGGGCAGTGAGCGCGAGAAGTGGAACTCTACTGCTGTACTTGATGAGGCCAAGTTTGTACACTTTTCAGATTGGCCTGTTCCGAAGCCATGGATTCATGATCCCGAGGTTAGAACGCAGAACCAGCCGGATTGCCCGGATGGGGAGATAAGTTGTCCAGATAGAGATATCTGGAACGGGTTCTACACTGACTTTGCGGATAATAAAGAGGTAAGTACTGGGTGCAGTGAAGACGTCATGTTCGATTTACTAACTGTGCTTTGCAGAGAGTCTGTGAATCTGTGGGCAAATCTGGAAAATGGATTAACTGGAAAAGAAGATAGAAGTTCTGTATTTGAAGGGGTGTTTGGTTATAGAATTTGCTGCGATTCTTTGATAGTACACACATAAATCTACGCTTAAGGAGAACAGGCCTTAGAGATAGGCTGTTATATACTTGATGTTTTTGTATATGGAAGTTTGCGATTAACAATATTGTTCCCAACAGCAGTACTTGATACTGCATGCCATTGTGCTATAGACATTTCATCTAATTAATATACTACCATCCCGCGACCTCGTACTGGTAGTCTCAACCACAAACGCCTTATTTCGTTGAACATAAGCTTCGTTATCAGCCCTCATACTCTCATACTTGACAGTAGGCGAGATTTCTCCATCTACTGCAAGCGCGAAACTCCCATTCTCCGCCTCACCTACCCTCACTTTGATCTCCCCTAGCTTGTCCTTGTTGGAGAATCCCACTTTTGCCAAATCTGTACCACCCTCAGACGCAGCTATCATGACATGTCGAATATCCGAAGGGTCAAACTCAGTTATATCTTTCCAACCTCTTGTTCGAATAGCTTCCAAAATGAAAAGCGCCACAACAACCATGTTGAGAGCAAAAGCCGCGATTGCGAACTTCTTTTCGCCGATGACGATGGCTGTGACGCGGATAGTGCCACTGACATCCTTCTTGAAGTCCCCGACCATGAATTGCGCTGAGGCATATGCTACTAGCATATCGTCTACCATGGCAGTGATGGCATTTTCCATACCTTCGAGGGTGACGTTTGCTGATGTTCTTGAGGTGAGAGTGTTGTTCATCTCAAGACGAAGACGATGATCTGTGATGGAAGCATTGAAAGCGGTACCAACAGTCGATACATATAGATTTGTCTCGTCATTGGCGATCAACTCGAATTGTCGGAGGACAGTACCCTTCAGCCAACGAGTTGTATCAATATTGGGAACATCAGTGTCGTTGGTCGGCACAACAGTGATGTTCTTGCCCCGACTGCTGACAGTAACATTGAACCGTGTAGGTTCAAAGTCGACTTCACATTGGGTTGCGTTCAAGAATGTGTAGAATCCTCCCGCCGCGAAGCCGATATATCTCCTCTTAGGTGCAATTTCTACATCGTGGTCCTTGAAGTGCGCAACTCCTATCGCAACAATAGCATTTCCATCACCATGTCCAATGTAAGTGGAATGTTCGTAGCCATCGTCACTGTCAGGGAGTTCTCCGTGTGCAGCCCAGCCCACCGAACCGCCCTCGGGAAAGAGAGTGAAGTTGGTAGATGTGTTGTATGTGCAGCTGACTGTGGAGCGGTATCCTATTTCTTGGTATTGCCATCCGAGTATGTCGCGACCAGCTTCAAAGTGGACTTCGCCTAGACCTGGTGATGAGCCGACGCCATACGATCGACCGACGTAGTTGTAGCCTGTTCGGTCTAGCTTCTCATGGTTGCGTGTTGAGTTGTGGATAGGCGATGCTGAGGCTGCTGAGGCGAGGAGACTACCCAGCATTTGGATACCCACAGAGTACGTGAACTTTCCAAGGGCAGTGTGCTTGGTAGGTCCGGTCGATCCAACTTCAGAGGGGTATTCTCTGATATAAGTGATGTTGTCCCAGGTTGGAATTTGGACAGTACCTTCGATGTACTCGAATGTCTCAACAGGCGTCATGGCAGCAGCCCAAATAGCACTCATGACCATGGAAACCGAGACCAAAAGACCCAGCAGGACGATATATGCAAAGGGCAGATCCCAGTTGATACGGGGTATCATAGCATCCATCCACGCTCGCATCTGATTAAGGCTCATACTCTTAGTCTTGAGCCGTCTTCGAACGCTGAGGTTGATGACTCTGCAGATAGTAATTACCTGCAGAGCAGACATGAAGTTGGCAATAATCTGAACCGCGAATTGGACCGAAGGACGGTTGTCATTGACAAACTTGAGGAACGCGCCCGAGAAGAGCGTCTCATTGATGGAGAGACATAGTAACGCGGTAGCGAGAGGGGTAGTAAAAGCGAGAGAAATAAAAGTATTATAATCAGAAGAGAAGAAACCGATAAAACCATTGCCTTTAGCCATGATGGTAGTAAAAGAGAGAGTGACCAATCTATGCCCAGCACAGATGGTAGGATACGCACAGACTGTAGGATGAGATATCACGAAACATAGCCAAAGTCAGTTCATGGAGGAAGCGAATGATCGCCGTTAAGAAGGATTCCTACCCATCCCATCTGTTGAGCTGTTGGTTCCTGAACAAGATAGTGAAACCCGTGCCTTAAGTCAACATGTACGAGGGTGGATTCATGGCCAAGGTGTAGCCGCCCAAGTGTGGTGATCTGTCGAATCATGGTTGGATAACAAGTTCAGAAGCGCGTGGGATCCCGGGATGCAAGTTCTTCAGCTGTCGGGGGACATTCCCCGGCGCTTAATCTGCGACGAACAGACGTGATACCAGGGGTGAAGTCCCGCTAAGGCAGATTCTTACCATTGAAAGTCTAGTAACTGATGATGTTGGTTCTGGCAAAGTGAGGTATTAATAAATATAGAACAAGTTGTCGATATGGAAATAACATGGATCGGGTTGCAGAAGACTGTGCGTAATGAAGACATTGGATACGGCAATTCTCTATTAGGCGAGAGAGCACCAACGGGCTTGATTTTTGGCATAAATGCTTATTTTCCATCGTTTATTGAGCAACACTCTTTTCTCTACAGCAGAATTCACTGCCTGGCCTTGGTAGACTTTTGAAGTCTTCACGATCGTTGTTTCGGCTAGAGTCATCGGACCAGGAGTGGGAGTGGGTGGTCTGATTCAAGTGCCGAACAGAAACAGCCAGACAATCCACTTGGCGCTCCAACCTCTTGATTTCAGCCCACGAGACTAAAGAGTAGAAGCAGGTGGTCTCGACTTTGAAATCTAGTCTAGATCCAAAACTTTTTACTCATGACTCAAGATTATCAAGTATCCGTAAGATTGCTTGCTGATATGAGTGGCTTTGTTTGGGTTAGGGTATTATCTTGGAACAAGTTTCTTGGTGAGCTGTGGAACCTCAAACGGTGGAACAACGCTCCAGGACCGGTACAAACCAAAAGAGTACATCTTTACTCTATCTACAAATCTTTTATATGAGGGCCCTTCTATTACTGTAAATCTTTAGCCCATCAGCTGGACGTTTGATGCTGATGACTTCCTTGGTGCCAGGATTGGTTACAATAAACCCCACGTGCGCCGTGCACCCGGCCTGGATCGGAATTACAGTACCATAAACCCCCAACTTCCAGGGTCTTCAGCACATGTCTCTCGCTAATAAAAGTGTCTGGTTCGCTGAAGCCAGGTGCCAACCGACGTCATTTCTCAGCCAAGTCGAGCAACGCAATTGGATCTCGAGTTTCACGAACACCTCACCAAAGGATCTCGGCTTACAAGCAAACAAAGTTTTCATATAAAACATAAAGAAAGCCTCCCTTTATCGGGTTTGGGTCCTTTGGGACGACAACCGGCAAATCATGTTTCGAAGGCTTTCTGTCCGCTCTTCCAGTGCTGCGCGCGGAGAGTACCACCCTCTTCCGCAAAACGATGCCAGCAATGAGACGCAAAACATAATGGAGGATGCTGAGAGAACTCAGGATACGGGGACTGAGGATTATCGCGATGCCGCGGCGATGCTTCTCATCAAGATGGGTCGTTCTCCCGACGAGCAGATCGCTATTACTCCAGCCGACGACGCCCGGATACTTCGTCGCATCGATCTCGCCCTCCTTCCTTTGATGCTATCGGTGTACTTCCTCCAAGCTCTCGACAAAGCGACACTTTCGTATGCTTCGATATTCGGTCTTATCGAAGACACCAAACTCGAAGGCGACCAGTACTCATGGCTTGGCAGTATTGTTTTCCTGGCGCAGCTGATTATGCAGCCTCCGCTTGCCCTTGCGCTGGTTAAGCTACCCATTGGAAAATTGACGAGCGCCATGGTGTTAGCATGGGGAACAACGCTGATACTCATGACATGGGCGAAAGAGTTCAAAACCCTGATGGTTGCGCGGTTCTTTCTGGGTGCTTTTGAAGCCAGTATAGGGCCGAGTTTTATCGCTATTACACAGATGTGGTGGAGGAGAAGGTATGGTCGATACCTAATCAACATAATTATGTCTAACATTTCCAAGAGAGCAGACGCTAAGAATCGGATCTTGGTACTGTATGAATGGGTTAACATGGGTGGTGAGTATACATGCCTTGTGTTCGTTGAGAACCAAGTTAATGTGGTTTATAGCTTGGTAGTCTTATTACATATGGACTTGCCAGCATCGATTCCAAAATGAAGCCCTATCAGGTATGTGGGAAGGATCTGTCTGTGTTGGATCTGGCTGACATCAACAGATCATCTTCCTCTTCTTTGGCGCCGTTACTGTCGGAGTGGCCTTTGCGATGTTCTTCTGGATGCCAGATTCGCCCACCGAAGCCAAGTTTCTCAGCGATGAAGACAAGATCATCGCAATCGAGCGTCTGCGCAACAACCAGATGGGCGTCATGTCTCGTGAGTGGAGGGCTCCTCATGTCATTGAGGCATTGAAGGACCTCAAAACTTGGTTCTGGGTCGCTATGATCTTCTGCATATCAGTCCCTTCCAACGGCATTTCGACGTTTGGTCCTCTGATCATCAAGTCCTTTGTGTCAGATCCCTTCGAAACCATGTTGTTTAATGTGCCCGTTGGCATCTCACACATCGTTGCCGTCTCTGTGAGTGCTTATGTATCGATGAAGTGGAAGTTGAAGGGTCCAGTTATTGCCATGCTGTGTGTTCCTCCCATCGCTGGGTGTGCTATCCTCTTGCATTTTGCGCATAGCCTCGAGAACAAGGGCGCTTGTCTGGCTGGATACTTTTGCCTGTGTACCTTTACTGGCATCAGTAAGTATTAGGTTATCTTGTTCATGATATCTATCTAACATGCTGCAGCACCGTTGATCTATTCATGGTCAGCACAAAATACTGCCGGCGACACAAAACGCAAAACCACTTCAGCGCTCATTTTCATCAGTGCCTCCGCCGGCAACATCGTCGGTCCCCTTCTGTACTCGCCCGAAGAAGCGCCAGCGTACACTCGCGGTCTGCGCGCCAACCTCGCGCTTTACGTTCTCGTTATCGCCCTCGTCGTGGGTGCATCTCTTCATCTCGCTCGACTGAACCGACTTCACAGTCAGCGCAGGGTAGCGCTTGGAAAGAGCGCCGTGCTAGTTGACCGGAGTCTCGAGACGGCGGAAGAGGTGGAAAGGATAGAACATATGGAGAGAACGCTGCGAGGAGGTGCGACACTTCGTGAATCGACGGGTGACGATGATGATAACAGAATATCACAAGCCCATGATATGGAAGGCAATAGGACAGATCAGAAAGAAGGTGATAAAGGGTTTGGGGATACGACTGACTTGGAGAATGAAGATTTCCTTTTTGTGTTCTGAAGGGTTTCATGCCTGGAACCAATGAGACGACTTTACGATGATTCATAGAGATACCTTACAGCTTACATAGAATGAGTTCACCAGTATTGAGGGCTTTTCTTCATCCGAAAATGCCGTGTTTTACTATATTTTGCTTTGCATTGATAGCCTGCCTCACTAAATTATCTCAACAACAGAAAATCCAGAATAATTGATGATATATGCTATTCTTGGACTTCAAGCCCTGCCAAGATGCCAATGCCGTAGTAAGCTGTGTTGTTATGCAACTACCCCAAGTTAAGAAGCAGGTTGCATTGCCACGTTTGAGCACCGCCACGCTTGGGACCGCTCAGACCCAAAATCAGCGCCGCAGATGACGACGCAAACACATGGATCACAGAGTTGGTTGAACCATTGTAGCTGAAAGCTGGCGGCTGAGTAAGAAGCCTGGGTGCCTCCATGTTTCTTATTTCTTACTTTATGTTTGCTTGTCAAGTCACATCCTCCTCTGATACCTCTATTTGCATTGTTATTCACTTTTGATTCCCATAAAGCTGAAGTGATTCCCCACCTCAAATCCCTCTAAGTGCCCCTCCTTCCAACATCACGGATCCTACGCAGATACAGCCAAGACTCCGGCTTGGACGGTGTACCTGGTCGAATCTTCTACTTATAAGCGCCATTTTCGCTGCATTAGCTGCAGTACTTTTACCGAACATCTCCATAAGTGATACCTCTACTTCAGCCAAAATGGGTGGTGGACCTGAAGGTTTCCGCACCGTTGCGTATTTCGTCAACTGGTAGGAATCTACCCTGTACCATCTCATCGAAAGCTCATGACTGACCCAAAACAGGGCTATCTATGGCCGAAAGCATCGTCCTCAAGACCTCCCTGTGGAGAACCTCACCCATATTCTTTACTCATTTGCCAACGTTCGTAGCGATTCTGGCGAAGTGTAAGTCTTTCTTCTTCAATCTCATAGTGGAACTACTTAGCTCATACATTCCAGCCACCTCACCGATGCATGGGCTGATACCGACATTCATTGGGAGAATGACTCCTGGAACGATGTCGGCACCAACTTGTACGGCTGCATGAAACAACTCAACCTTCTCAAGAGACGTAACCGAAACCTCAAGGTTCTTCTCAGTGTAGGAGGATGGACCTACAGCAGCAACTTCAAGGGCCCTGCCAGCACACCCCAAGGACGTGACACATTTGCCAAGAGTTGTGTCGACCTGATCAAGAACCTTGGATTTGATGGTATCGACATCGATTGGGAGTATCCTCAGAACCCCAACGAGGCCAGAGACTATGTTGAGCTTCTGGGTGCTGTGCGTCGCGAGATGGACGCATATGCACAGACTCTTAGCCAGCCTTATCACTTTGAATTGACTGTGGCCTGTCCAGCTGGCGCGACCAACTTCCAAAAGCTCGATATTCGTGGAATGGATCAATATCTTGACTTCTGGAACCTTATGGCCTACGACTATGCTGGTTCTTGGGACCAGAACGCAGGTCACCAGGCTAACTTGTACCCATCCCGCGACAACCCGGCCTCGACACCATTCTCTACATCTGCTGCCATCGACTTCTACGTCCGTAGCGGCGTGGCTCCCTCCAAACTTGTTCTCGGCATGCCGCTCTACGGCCGAGCCTTTGAGAATACCGATGGTCCCGGTCGTCCCTACCAGGGCGTTGGACAAGGTACCTGGGAGCAAGGAGTCTACGATTACAAGCAACTTCCTCTAGAAGGCGCGCAAGAGTACGGCGATAGGGGATGCTGTGCCAGCTACTGCTATAACCCTCAGACGCGTACCATGGTCACCTACGACACGCCGCGGGTCGCCTGGGACAAGGCCGAGTACGTGAGGAAATGGAAACTAGGAGGCGCTATGTGGTGGGAGAGTAGCGCGGATAAGGAGGGTGAGAAGAGTCTGATCACAACTGTTGTAAATGGATTTGGAGGACAGGGAGCGCTCATGAGGCAGGACAACTGCATTGAGTATCCCGCGACTAAGTACGATAACCTGCGAGATGGGTTCCCGAACAATTGAGGCGTCAAAGTGGACTCGGTGGGTCAGGAGAAAGAATGAACATTGATGATAGTCTGCAACGATTCTGCTTTCCAGAAGGGTGACATAAGTAAATGAATAAGATGATATTCGTCGCGGACTTCATAGGATGACTTTGTTTAATTGTAATGGAATTCAAGGACTGGAGGCATGATCAACTTTCACTTGAAGAACCAGACCTATTGGTTTAAGGTGATCTAAGAAAGGTCACGTGTGTGTTCTCCAGCCACGATAGCCACACTGGCCCGTGCGCAAGCTGCCAAAAAATTTCCACCTGCAAAAAAAGTGTGAAAATCTTAAGTCTCGAGCCATCACCAAACTCATCCGACGCGGAACATTCCCAATTGCGGCACCGGCAGGGAACGAAATCATGTCGCACATCGACTACGCTCTATACGAAAGCCCTGTGGGCTATGCCCTCTTCAAGGTGGTGCATCAGCAGGAGGCTGTCGGTCTCAAGTTGAAAGAAGTAACCGCATCCCGATTCTGGTGATTCTCGCGCCGTTTATTAACATGCATATTAGACTCAGGCCGCCGTCAATGATCTCGCCAAGTTCGGCAAGATGGTCCAGCTGACCAACTTCAGCCCTTTCAGGTATTTTAGACTCGGATGCGTAACGACAGTGAACGCGCGATCGCTGACATTGTACAAGGGGCCATGTCGAGGCGCTCGAGAACATTAACCTCGTCACCGAGGGTATCGTCTCCGACTACCTCAAGTCCGTCCTCGAACTCAACCTTCCCCAGACGAGCGGCAAGAAGAGCAAGGTTGTCCTTGGTGTTTCCGAGAAGAACCTTGCTGGTGCGATCAAGAGTCACTTCCCCGGCCTCGAGTGCGAGACCGCCGATACTTCTGACATCGTCGGCGACGTGATTCGCGGTATCCGACTCCACGCCGACAAGCTTCTCGGCGGCCTCAAGTACGGTGATGTTGAGAAGGCCGGTCTGGGTATGGGTCACGCCTACTCCCGTGCCAAGGTTAAGTTCAGCGTCACCCGCAACGACAACCACATCATCCAGGCTAGCGCAACCATCGACTTCCAGGATAAGGGCGTCAACCAGTTCTACATGCGCGTTCGCGAATGGTACGGCTGGCACTTCCCTGAGCTTGTCAAGATTGTCTCCGACAACTACACCTACTGCAAGCTTGTTCTGGCCATTGGCGACAAGAAGAGCTTGAACGATGACAAGCTTCACGACATCGCTGCCCTCGTCGAGGAGGACGGTGAGAAGGCCCAGGCCATCATTGATGCCGCCAAGGTCTCTATGGGTCTCGACATCTCCGAAGCTGATCTTGAGATCGTCAACGGATTCGCCCAGGCCGTCGTCAAGCAGGCCGACAACCGCAAGTCCACCAGTCTCTACCTTGAGAAGAAGATGTCCGACATCGCCCCCAACCTGCAGACCCTCATCGGCACCCCTGTCGCTGCCCGTCTCATCTCTCACGCTGGTTCTCTGACCAACCTCTCCAAGTACCCTGCCTCTACTCTCCAGATTCTCGGTGCTGAGAAGGCTCTGTTCCGCGCTCTCAAGACCAAGAGCAACACTCCCAAGTACGGTCTTATCTACCACAGCAGCTTCATCGGCAAGGCCGGTGTCCGCAACAAGGGCCGCATCTCTCGATACCTCGCCAACAAGTGCAGTATGGCCAGTCGTATCGACAACTTCTCTGAGGAGCCCTCCACCCGATTCGGTGAGGCTCTTAAGCAGCAGGTTGAGGACCGACTAGAGTTCTACGCCACTGGCAAGAAGCCCGCTAAGAACGCTGAGGTCATGGTACGTTGATTCGATTTTTCATCACTGATTGTATGCTAACAATTATTACAGAAGGGAGTTATGGATATCCTCGACGATGGTGAGGGTGCCGGCTCTGATGAGGAGATGGCCGACGCTCCCGTCCCCGAGAAGAAGTCCAAGAAGGAGAAGAAGGATAAGAAGGAAAAGAAAGAGAAGAAGGAAAAGAAGCGCAAGCTAGATGAGGAGGACGCCCCCGTCGAGAAGGAGGCTGATGGCGAGAAGAAAAAGAAGAAGAAGAGAAAGTCCAAGGCTGCGGATGACGAGTAGAGCTCTTCACATCGTTTGCCAGTGTTTGGACGTGCCTCCGTGTCTACTCGGCACTAATTTGCTCCAGCACTGAACGTTTTCGGAACGAGGATAACGGGAGATGCATCTTCAGTCATGATAGACGTTGCGCAAGGGTGGTCGGACTTGGGATAATGGCCAGGATCTCCCGTCAAGAACGCAGCGATGGCGATTCCTCGAAACAGGCCATGGGGCTTCGCAGTCCTTCGGGTCGCTTCTTCAGAGTCGTACATCGCAATGGCCTCGTGGCGGGAGAAGCGACTTATGACGCGTGGGGAACTGGCATCTCAGGGGCCCATGCGCAATTGTTTGCGGAGTTTTTGTAGGATCTGATCTGGCTTCTGGCTTTGGGCGTTTGAGGGCATTTGGCTTGATGTAAAATTGTTTTTCACTACGAGGGAAAACACATACCCTTTGTTTACAAAAACACAATTCACTGAAAACTGCATCGACCGACTGTGATTGTATAATGAGTGAGTAACAGTAGGCCTGTATGTCGACGACGAAGCGGCGTCGAGAACATGAGGGGACATTACCAAACAAACATGGAGACATGGTCGCATATGCCCGCCTTTCTGTACGCTACGGCCCCTCGTGAACGCTCCCCACTCCCCGGTCGGGCCCATCTTGGTGTTGAGGCAATACTCCACAAGGGCAAACAAGGCTCTGGCGAGATGAAAATTTCACCAACGAACACCAGGAAATTCATGCGAGGCTACAGAAATTCAGTCGATAAGAACAAGTGTGAAATGAAAAAGCAGATGAGTCGGCAGGTATGGATAAATTGTCCGAGTCTTGTCAAGCTGACGGCCAACAAGCATCATGACATGGTAGATTTTAGGAATTGTGGAGTGGCGATTATCATGGCACACAACCCCACGAGTACAACGAAGCAGTCACATTTCAAGTATTCATGTTGGTATCAAGTTTTTGTCTTCTTAAGCGTGAATGCATTATTTCAGAAACCGGATGTGCTTTATGCTACAGCCTTTCAACGCCCCATTTTGGCACCCTATCCGTTCCGTCATCAATCCCAATCCCGTGTTGAATGCATTTATTGCTTGTCGAAGACGTAGGTCAGGTGGCAGCGACCGCAGTACTGGCGGTCCTGCATGGCAGCCATGAAGACACCAGCGCCGCACTAAGAGAGGGGTTAGCAATTGCAAGAGATGATGAGCATAAGTGGTGATGCTTACAGTGTCGCTGGGGCACTCGCGTCGAAGTCGCTCGATCTTGCCATCAGAGTCGACCTTGTAGTACTTGAGGACGGCCAGCTTGGTCTTCTTGCGCTTGTGCTTGATCTTCTTGGGGGTGGTGTAGACCTTCTTCTTGCGCTTCTTGGCCATACCACCACGGAGGCGGAGGACCAGGTGGAGAGTGGACTCCTTCTGGATGTTGTAGTCGCTCAGGGTGCGGCCATCCTCGAGCTGCTTACCAGCAAAGATAAGTCGCTGCTGGTCCGGGGGAATGCCCTCCTTGTCCTGGATCTTGGACTTGACGTTGTCAATGGTGTCGGAAGACTCCACCTCAAGGGTGATCGTCTTCCCCGTAAGGGTCTTGACGAAAATCTGCATGATGCCTAACTGAGACGATTAGAATCCATGTCCAAAAGTGTATGTTCGAAGCAATGTGCCGTCTCGTCTCGTCTCGTCTCCGCCCGTATGCGGTTACCCTCGAGGCTCAGATTCGAAGCATCGAGATGCGCGCGCAGAGCGAGAAGAAATGCGATCGTTGGGTATCAAACAAAAGAAAAAGAGGCAATTCTCAAGCGAAAAGCAATGAAGCCCTCACTACAGAGACAGAGACGGAGACAGGCATTTGCAGCATCTTTCAGACGTACCTCGACAATAAGATTATTGCCTTCCTAAGCAATCCTCAGATGGTGCGAATGGGTTGAAGAAGATCGACTTTTGGTGGAGGTGGCGCCGGCTCAGAAATTCAGAAAGCCCAGCCGTGAAAGTGGAGTCACATGATCTAGGGTTTTCGCCGTTGCGGCCCTGCCCCTCGCTGCCCTGGCTTGCCGGCGGTGGTTTTCTGGTGGTAGTGGGGCCACCGAACCTCAGCGCTGCACGCCAGTCAACTCGTCAGTCGTTTTGGCCTTTGCCCTACCTCCAACCCACCAACTTTACTTTCGAAAAGTGGACTACTGATCGCCAACGCCTTTTTGACAAACGCACATTCTAGTGAGTCTCTTCTCTTCTTCTTCCTTTCTTTCTTCACTTGCGTGGACCTGAATTAACCCCAGCAGCAACCGTCAAAATGGTCAAGAAGAGAAAGAACAAGTACGACTCCCTATGCCCACCAGCCACCCAACCACGATCGCATTGCAATTCCGCTGCCGACGATGCTTCACGCCTGCATTGCGATGATGCTTGAGATCGCTTGGGCGGCTGTGACACCTTCGCACTTCGAACTCGAGTGCTAACAAGCTTCCAGCGGCCGAAACAAGAAGGGCCGCGGCCACGTCAAGCCCATCCGATGCAGCAACTGCTCGCGATGCACTCCCAAGGATAAGGCGATCAAGAGATTCACCATCCGCAACATGGTTGAGTCCGCTGCTATTCGTACGTCCCCATATTCGACCTCAGCTCGCTTCGAACAATCGCTTACAACCTCCTAGGTGACATCTCGGATGCCTCCGTCTTCGCGGAGTACACCGTCCCCAAGATGTACCTGAAGCTGCAGTACTGCGTGTCTTGTGCTATTCACGGCAAGATCGTCCGGTATGTTGTCCTCCTTTACAGGAGTTTGACGACTGCGCCATGGTTGCGTATGTGCTTTTAGATGAACCTTGGTGGTACCATATGAAACATATTCCAGCCTGCCCCAGCGCAGTCGCTTACTCCTGGTACGTTTAACGATTTATGAAAACTAATGTGTAATAATAGTGTCCGATCCGTCGTGGGCCGCCGCAACCGCGCTCCCCCTCCTCGCGTCCGATACAACAAGGACGGCAAGAAGATTGTCCCCACTGCCCCCAAGGCTTAGATGGGTTGATACCTGGGATGGAGTCCGGTTATGATAGCAGCATTCAAAAAATGGATGGGATGAATACCTTTGGGATCATGAGACTAAGAAATTCCAAAAATCAACTGGACGACGTTTGATGTCGACGCGTCTTTGACAAAATCATTCTGCCTTTACCCCTGTGAATTGATGTGTTCAATTTTGCTGTGTGATGACTAAGAGGTACCCAACGTCCAACGTCTGTAATAGAATAAACGACAAGGGAAGTACTCGGATACAGACCGTATGAGATACAGCGCATTCAATTGGGCATGGTTTTGATGACAAGTAAACAGTCCCATATCAGAAGCTGATGTAGATAGGTTTTGTCATTTATCTCCAGGCCTATAAATATGAAGTCCATCCAAGGAGATGTATACAGACAAACCAGGCCAGCGGAATTATGAAAACAATAGAAACATAGTAAAAGGAGTTGATTGTTTTTTTTTCAAGGTCAATGCCAAAGTTCAATCCCTATATCCTTTCATCGCTTTTTGCCCGCGTGTTTGATGTTATTTACAGTCCATCTACCCTAAAACCCGCCATCGGATCGAATCAACGCAGTCCCATTCTCCGAGCACGCATATGCATCAACGCAAACTCCTCCACCGCAGCAACTTCCTGTCAAGCACAAATATCCATCACCGCAATCTCCATCAGCCTCACAGCTGCCTGCGAAATTTCCACATTCAGTCCATTCAAACGCGATACCTATGCCTTCAGCGCTTGTGCCACACACACACCCCGTTCCTGGGATGATGGCTTCTCGAGGATACGCGCATTTATCACCTTCACCTTCTGCAACTTGAGCGTCAGGACAGCATGCGATCCGCGTGGAATCTTGAACGGTGATGTTGTAGGGCCTCGTTGATTCAGGTGCCCAGTTGAGGGTGGAGATGGCGGGTATTTGGGCCGCACCAGCGATAAGGGTCAAATTGAGAGGAATGTCGCCTTCATGAAGAGCTTGACAGATATCATTCTCGAAACTGCGGTGCGAATTGTACATGTCAATGTACTTTTCCAAAGAGCCTTTGGATGACTCGGCGTCTTTGGTGAAGAATGCCCCGAGAGCTTGCCAGAGGCGAGTGTACGCAGCGACAGCTTCGTCGGCCTCTTGTCTCGCTCTGTCAGTCCGTAGGCCACGATTGGTGAGATCATTTCGAAGCTCTGATGGATCTACAATGTCTTGTCCCGACTCCTCCAACATGGTGACTACTGTAGACAAGTCTGGGCATGAACCTCCGAACGGATCTGTGGCGATGAAGTCGATGACGCTGTTCTTGACAGCTACCTGACATCTCATAGAGCCTGATTGAGAACCAGGAAACGTGCAGTCAAAATCCCAGCGCCCGGTATCTTCATCAGCAGTGGCTTCCGCACAGACTGTGCCACCTACCAGAAGCTGAGGGTACTGTCTCAATGATTTGTCAACGACGTTGCCGCATTGGTCATGCAGGTACAAAGTCTGGCTGAAATCCAGATCGTCGGCGCGCTTCTGCCGCTTGAGGGCAGCGCACTGTACTCCAGCGAGCTCGGTTATCTGCTCGTACATGTCATCGATCGTGATGGATATGTCGTACGTACAGTTACTTCCCGAGAAGTGAATACCCTTGGCGTCAAGTGTCACCAGAAACCCAGCAGGATCCGCGACAGAGAGCCGCCCACGATGGGAGATGTCGACGAAGTATGTCCCACCCTCTTCGTCGCGGACCGTGAGATACAGTGGATCGACCCCGCCGCTTTCAAACTCAACAGACTCTATATATGGTATGGGAATTGAGATATTGTCTTCCCGAAGTCTGGAGTTGAACAATAACGCCCGACGGGTTGCATCGCCCTCCGGATCATCGGGAAGAGTATAGCATGTTTCTTCTGAGAGAGCCGCGGTGCGTGTAACATGCGTGAAGTTGGCTGCAGGGAATTCGGGAACTCCAGTTGTCGTCGCGTTACCAGCAGACGCGGAACCGTTGGACTCATCACTGGGTGTCGAAGTTGTGGGCACAGGACTCGAGAAGGATGTAACGGCTTCGGTACTTCCTGTCACAGAGGTTGTGGTATTGCCGCCAGAGATGACGCTCCTGCTTTCGGTACTGGTGGAGAATTGGAAAGAGTCTGTCGGCAAAGGCAGACTTGGGATCTCCGAGGTTGGCACACTGATGGTCGGTAGAGAGACTACCCCTGAAACAGATGATGTAAAGTTCCACCTAATACCACCGCTTTGGGTTGTGCTGGAAGACAACTCGGAGTCTGTGGGAAGAGATACAGATGATCCTGGCCCAAATGAACTAGGGATTGTGCCTGTACCAATACTCTCGGACACTCGAGATGTGGTATTCCAGCCTGATACCACACTCCCATTTCGAGTTGATGTGGATGTGTTCCCAGAAAGGGTCGGAAAAGATCTGATGGTCGCTGGAGTCGTCGGGAAAGGCAATGAAATCTCCGTTTGGGTCAGACTGATCGTTGGCATAGAAGCATTGCTCGTCGACGGAGGGATGGTACCATTCCAGCTAGGAGCTACAGAGTTACTTGACGTTGAGCTCGTCACCTCTTCAGAAGTGGGAATTGTGTCACTGGGAAGTGATACGGTTGAAAACGGCACGGGAGTACCAGTCCGAGAGATACTAATCGTCGGTATTGTGGTATTCCCACCTGATGGAGAAGCAGTGCTGTTCCAGCCAGGTATGGAGCTACCACTGCGAGGAGTGCTTGCTATAGACGATTGACTTGTGAAAGGCAAAGTTGGAGTCGGAGTTGAGACGAAAGTTCCAGATTTGGATGTGCTGATGGTCGGCACAGATACATTGCCACTAGAAGGCAAAGAAGTGCTATTCCAGCTAGGCGCAGAGCTTATACCTGGGGTTACTTCTGCCGAGGATGACCGACTCGGCAATGGTAACGTTGGAAAGGACATGAAAGTGCCACTCGACAGACTGATAGTCGGCACTGAGCCATTGCCTCTTGAAACGGACGTTGTGCTATTCCACCCTGGAAGCACCCTGCTACTAGTCGAGGATCCAGGCTCAGTAATGAGCGGCGTAGTTGGGAGCGTGATACTTGGAACAGACGCGAACGTCCCACTGGTTATACTGACAGTCGGCGCGGAAACATTACTCGACGATGGGGGAGCCGTTGTATTCCATCCTGGGCCAGCACTTGGGCTTGACGACATTGTCGAGTTAGTAGTCATTGGGGCCGTTGGCAATGGTGTACTCGGAAACGGTAGTCCCGTTCCAGTGATACTGATACTCGGAGTAGTCAAGCTCGAATTCCACCCCGTAGAGATTGATTCAGTCATACCTGTGCCACTTCCCGAAGGACTCGACGTCGTGTTTCCAGGAATAGACCATGGCAGCGAACCTCTTGTGGTCCCAGGTTGCGTCATCTCGGGTTCAGGAGTACTCGTGCTCGAAGGTTGAGGCGTTACATCCGTGCTGGGAGGTCGAGATTGTGTCTGGTTGCCAGACTGGACAAAAGAAGACGTAGGCCGTGTACCAGAAGTCTGGTTTTGGAACAGAGAGGACGATTCTGAGATAGGACCACGAGTATTTGACGGAGATCCAGGAGTAGTAAGGTTCCTCGAATCGGCAGGCTTCGAAGAGGTCTCGTCGAGAGTCTCTGTTGCGGGACTGCTAGAGTTCGTGAATGGACCTGTCCTCGAAGCCTCTTTCGTAGTCTCTACGGAAGATGAAAAAGCCGACCGAGTCTGGTTCCGTGATCTAGATGTCGCCTTCGACTCAGTCGTTGTCTTTTCAGGATAGGTCCCTGAAGCAGGCTGTCCCACAGATGCTGATGTCTCCCAATCAGTAGTCCAAGTATCCGAATATTCAACAGTGAACGAATCCTCTCGGGTCGTCGCCCTAGATGAATCGCTTGATGTACCTACGGTCTGCGAACTCGTAACAATACATGCACACTACATTGCATGAGCATCTTCCCAAACATGACTGAGAGGCTCACCCACGTAAGAAGCTATCCGTGTCTGGTTGTGCCGCACATACTCGGTAGGAGTACTATACCCTGCACCGCAATGGATTCCTTCCAAAACACTCGAGCAGAACTTGCCGTCATCTTCAATGAGCGAAGAGTAGAGTGCATCATGAGGACAAGAGACGGTCTCGTTCCAGTTGGCAGGAAAAGCAACGGCTAAGTGAGCGACGAAGAAAAGTAGCATCCACATGATGCTGATCTAACGAGTGTATTGAGAATGATGGTAGGTGGAAGTGGTGCTTGACTGATAGTTTCGACGTTACTTATAGGACGTACAGACAGAACACTTTCCTCTAGGATATTATCTTCTTGCATCGTAACCTTCAAGGGAATAGCTTGACAAGGCACCTGATCTTCCGAGCCCTGCCCCTGAACATCATCATGCTGCTGGAAGCTGGACCTGAGACAGGAACAGCTGTCCAAATCATGCAGAATCTGCCGAGACACGACAGTGACAGTCAAGACATACATATGGAGCCGAGAAGGAAGAGAAACAAGAACCACTCGGCACTTCTGCCCCCTGATAAGTACCACGGCGTGTGCGTCTGCCAAATCGAGCGGGTATCTGCATGGTGTCAAAGAAGCACCAGGATTCGCGAGTCTGGTTGAAGGCGAGTGGCTTGAAGGGCTCATTAATGTCCCAGATCCTGGTTAGAATGCGTTTGGTGAGGTGACACGTAGGAGTTGAGTTCCTGGATCGTGGGACGCGAGTGTGATACGAGTGGCGGTATGGGGAGGACAACTTCAGGTTGAGTCTGCGATGAGTTGTTATCACGGCTTGTTGACAAGAAAAAGAATGGCCAAAGTGATCAGCCTGTTGGCAAGTGCCAGCAACCATCCGAGGTCTCGTTGAAGTTGTGAACTAGCCAGGTCTATCTCGTCAGAGCGGCTGCAAATGGGACTCTATGCAAGAAACATCAAACATTTGGATATAATCATAAATCTAACCTCCGTCCATATCATTAAAGGTATCCGCAACCATGCCCAAACCCATATTCATCATCATCGTGAAATACAAGAACAAGGAACCTTTTTATTTACCATCCTCCCGCTTACCGAAAGGGCAATATCGTGGTATTGTTGCCTCCCTGGGTTCGTTGCGATGCCTGTTGTTGCCCTTGCGGTCTCACGATAAAGTCCTTGTTCTCAATCGTAACACTCTTGGTCATATGATTGACCTTGTACACTCCCACCAGCCGCGCCGCGAGCTCAAACATGTTGTTGCGCAGCGAGATGACAATGAACTGGGCGTTTTTGGTACGCTCCTTGATGTAGTTTGCGACGATCGAGACCTAAGTGATGTGTTAGTAAGACTCATAATACGAAAGACGAAGACTTCAATGTGGAATGCCCACGCGAGTGCGCAGACTGGTGGTCGATTCACAGCCGAGTGTCTCAGGGTTAGGGTAGTACTTACGTTTCTGAAATCCAGCGCGGCATCGATCTCGTCCATGACATACAGAGGAGTCGGCTTGTAGTGGTGCAGGGCGAAAACAAGAGCCAGACTACTGAGCGTCTTCTCGCCACCTGAGAGGTTGCTAATGTTCTTCCAACTCTTCTTGGGCGGCATGACACTGAACAAGATACCTTCGCTGAAAGGATCCAGACTGTCGACAAGTTCTAGCTCCGCGTTTCCTCCCATAGTGATCATCTGATACATCTCCTTGAGTCGAAGGGAAATAGCGCTGAAGCCTTCCATGAAACCTTCCAAACGCAGGCGACGCAGGTCATCGCATCGCTTCTTGGCATAGTCCCGCTGTTCGACAGCAGATTGAAGATCGGAGGCTCGGGCCGCATGCTCCTCCACTCTCCTTCGGTACTCCGCAAGGACGCCAAGATCAACGTTGACGTTCTGCGTCTTTTCTTCCAGAGCCGCAATTTCACCCTTGAGTGTCCTCTCATTCATATCGGCAAGCTCATCAGGCGTGTATCTTGGAAGCTCGTTAGGCTGTCCATTGACATGCTCCCCTTCTTCATCCTCTCCTTCGTCCTCCTCTTCCTCGTCTTCACCCTCTTCCTCTTCCGCGGGAGCATCTGTCATGTCAACATCATCTTGAGGAGCATCGTCCATTTCGACATCGCCATCATCACTCTGCTCAGGCTTTGGTTGCGATCGACGCTTAGGCTGGCTGTTGCCTGAACCACCAACAAGGTCGTCAATGTTTTGCAGAACGATCTTGGAAAGCTTATCATTCCAGTGTCGGAGTCGTGCTTGGTTTTCAGTGAGGGCTTTCTGGTTCTCCTCAAGTTTGTTGCGCATCTCGATCTCAACTGCTCTGGTCTCGTTGAGTTCGTCTGTCTTCTCATCGAGTTCACTCTTGAGTGCCTTGAGTTCTTTCTTCTTGGCAGCCAACCCTTCCTCAGCCGCAGCGACTTGTGCTTGAAGCTCTTCAGCTCTCTCGCCTTGGTTGTTGATGTCGTCTTCAAGCTTCTCAAGGTCACGAGAAGCAGCTGCAAGTTCCTTGGAGGACTTGGCATGGTCCTTCTCGAGCTTGATCTTCTGCTTCTCAGCCTTGACCTTGCGGACCTCAGCGTTGGAAATCTCCTCATTGTTTGAAGAGATTTCCTCCTTGATGGAATCGACCTTGGCCCTCTGTGCACGAAGCTTCTCACCACCAACTTCCATGATCTTGTCTTGCAGAGCCTTGATCTCTTCTTCCACACTGGAAGTCTCGCCATGGAGTCTCTCGATGTCCCTATTGAGCTTGGCGATCTCCTTTTGCAGAGCAGCGATACGGCTGTTATCAGTAGCAGAGGGTTGATGCTCCTTGCTAACCTCCTTGATGCGTCGCTGCATATCAGCGATGTTCCTCTCAGCGCTCTCAATCTCAAGGCCAATCTTCTGCATCCTGGTATCGAGCTGGGGAATTTTCTCGTTCAGCTCCTTCAATCGAGTCTCACATTCTCGTTGGTATTCCTGGAACTCTTGGAACTTGGTCTCCCAGCCATCCCGGTCGCTCTCGTACTTGGCAACCTGTTCCCTACTGACGTCCGAGACGAGCTTGGAAGACATGAGACCTCGTTTGACGGTTGAACCACCACCAGACATGGTGCCGGACTTGTCAATGAGTTCACCATCCAGAGTGACAACTCGCCAGCGCTTGGCGCCGTACGCGATCCTGTTTGCTTGGGCAAGGTCTGCAGCGACAAGGGTGTCTTGCATAGCGTGGTAGAATGCAGGCCGGAACTTGTCCTCCTTGGCAGTAACGAGATCGAACAGTCGAGGAGCGTTCTCAGGAGTTTGGATTGGCGACAAATCTCGTCTTCTCAGCTTGTCCAAACAGATGAAGTTACCTCGTCCGACGTTGTTCTTTCGGAGGTACTCGATACACTGCTGACCGGCCTCGACAGTTTCAGTGACAAAGTTATCCAGGGCACCACATGCTGTTGAGATGGCCACATCGTACTTTGGATCAATCGCGCCAAGGTTACCAAGTCGACCATGAAAGCCATCAATTCGACCCGATTCCTTCATGCGCATCAAAGCAGAAAGCACGTTGCCTCTGGCCTGTGTGTTAGACAAGCTTGAGCGCGCCTCATCGGCCTTTTGACGTGCATTGGAGATCTTTGAACGAATCTTGGGCTCCTGCTCGGCAAGAACTGACAGTTCAGATTTCATGTTGTCAGCCTCTTTAAGAAGTTCGGCCTTCTCAGCCTGGCAAGACTTGAGCTCGGACCGCTTAGCAGACTTGTTCTCCTCAATGGATGCGATCTTTGACTGAAGGTCCTCTAGGGCCACGGCGCCAGCATTGGCTTTCTCTTGAAGAATGTTGAGTTCACTCTCAGCGACTGCAACAGCCGATTGCTTCTGGTTGATCTTCTCATTCCAGGGCTCGAGAGACTTTTGCTTGGCGGCGATTTGGTCAGAGAAGGCCTGTGTCTTGCCTTTGAGGCTGTCTCTGATCTCGGCCAACTCAGCTTCAGCAGTTTGAACTTGTTCCTCGAGCTCGGCGATTTCCTGAGTTCGGGTATCGATCTCCAGACCACATTGCTCGATAGTCTCATCGGCTTCGACGGATGTCGCTTCGGCGTTGGCGATCGTCTTCTCGAGCTTCTTGCGCTTGTCGTCCAGGAACTTTCGCTTTTCATCGAACTTTACGCGCTCCTGCTCGAACTTGGCCATCTCCTTGACTAAAGCTTGCGTCGACTTTGATTGGATCTCAAATTCCTTGGAACCCACATCGTAATCCTCTTTGAGACTCTTGATAATTTGCTCGCTGCCGTGGTGCTTCTCAAGCTCAGCATCCAACTGCGCTTGCATCTGAGTGATTGCCTCTTCAGTAACAGTCAGATTCTCGTTGCACTTGTGGATGAAGAGCTGATACAGAGCAGACTGCTTCATCGCCAACTCATTTTCGTCCCGAATGTAGGCGATGGCCTTATCTTTCTTATCCTCGAGGCTGTTCTTCTCTTTCTCAACGTGCTGAACACGGCCGCTCTTTTCCATACACACATCGTTAAGAGCCTCGACTTCGGCGGCAGACTCTTCGATGGGGGTCTTGTACTTAGAGGTTCCAATAATGTCCTCGAGATACTCGAGCAGACCATCTTCGTGTTCATTGCCGGCCTTGGCCTTCATTTGGGCAATGGACTCGACCTCACCCTGGAGAATCAGGAAACGCTTGTGATCAAGATCGACGCCCCGATCGCGGAGGAGTGTCGTGACTGTCGTGAAGTTGGATTCTTTTCCATTAATGTAGTATTTGCTCGAGTTGTTCTTGAAAGCCTTTCGTGAAATAATGAGTTCGGAGTTAGGGATAACCTCGTGGCCGCCACCAGGCTGAACAAATTAGCTTGTAATCGTATTTGGAGATTGGTGTTCTTACCTGGTCCATGACCTCCTGGAAATAGACAGCGACCTCACAGTGGTCCAAGTTTGGATATTGAGCCGAGTTGTGAATCAGAGCAGAGATCTTGCCCTGTCGCATTTTGCTAGCTCGGAAACCGAAGACAAAAAGTAGGGAGTCGATAACATTGGACTTTCCAGAACCGTTGGGTCCCACAACAGACGAGAAAGACGCATGAAAAGGACCAACTTCTTGTCTGCCAGCATAACTCTTGAAGTTGTTGAGAATAAGATGTGTCAAGACAATTCGTGACTTTGGTGTAGTGTCTTCAACAACTGGGATGGCCATTGTCCGAGACTTTAAGACAATATCCATAGGCTTTTCCATGATGGTACTCATGGGTTTGATCGGCTTAATAGTAGCCTGAGTATCGTCGGCATTTGAAGCATTCATACTGGCATCGGAAATGTCGGCTAAAGCAGCCATTGGCTTTTGGGAAGACTCAGGAGATTTCGGGGGTTTCGCTTGCGGCGTAGGAGGCAGTTCAGGGACTGATGAAATGGAGCTTCTAGCCGTGCTCTTGCGATTTCGAGGCGAAGGCCTGGCTGGCGAAGATGACATGGGCTCCGTCTTGATTGTTGTGTCAGCATCGAAGACCGCGCTGGACTCTGTCGCAGGGGCAGGAGTGGGAGCCTTTTTGGGACGACCTCGAGGTCTAGGGGCAGCAGTGGGAGTAGGCGCTGGCGTTGTTGACTTGCGACCACTTCTGGTTGCTCTTCTGGCTGGCTGGGGCTCTGGTTCAAAGTCCTCTTCATCTTGGACTCTGGAGCGGTTGGAAACATCCTCTTCGTCGTCAGATTCAACAATGGCGGTGCGCCTTGTTGCGCGCCGGGGTCTAACAGGGGATGACATTCTGAAGGACTGTTCTTGTCACAGACAAGAGAGGAAATATGAAGGATTGTTGTAAAGAAATGTTAGTATAAACGCAGAAGCAGCCTGACCGTTGTAATTCCAGGTCGGCCGGTTTGTTGTGTGAAAGGAAGCTGTACAAATTCAACGGTTGCGCCCCGCGTTTGTTTAGAAATGTCCCAACCTGGAATCGGCCATGTAAACAACAAGTACGTACCACACAGGCCACCCCGCCGATGTTGGCTCACGTGATCTCGCGATGGAGCCTCACTTTTTGGCTTGGCCGGTTTCGCGATAGCTTTTTGAAGCTATTTAGCTATCAAAACATTGCTTGAATCGCAAACATTGGCCCAATCTTTCGACATCGTAAATCGCCCACAATGTTCGACTACACCAATCTTCACCACGTTTTTGCTGAGGGGGTAGTTAACCCCTACGATCGCGAGACCCAGCGTGAAATCGAGACGTCTCGCAAGAATTTCGATGGCGCTTTGTTTATTGATCGCGTTCTGAGAGCTGTCGGAATCACAAAGGGTAGGTGTCGCGCAAAACGATGACGGATCGCCTATTGCTAACACTATTCTCACAGCAAAGATATACCCTCCCAAGACCGATAATGCCTTGAAGCAGCTGCACCAGCAGGTTTGCGAAGCCAACATGTCCACCCACCACAAGTTCTCCATTTTCTACTACATTCTTCTCGATTTCGACCGAACATCAGGTCGCGACAACGTTTCCGACGCTTTTGTGGATGCATCTGGCATGCCTAAGAAGTACCAGATCTTCATGAAGGGTCTGTGGTATCTCGATCATCGAGACTTTTCGGTAAGTTTTGCGACTGCGTCGGCCTGTACAACGACTGACAACGTTCTTACAGAGAGCGCTGGAGTATATCTCGCACCCTTCTCTTATACCCGACTTTGCAGATGATATCATTACCGTCCTTGTCCGCTCCGCCGAGGACCACGATTACAGCACTGCCCTATCGTACTTTTATGCCGTCCAGCCTATACTTAAGACGTCTGCTGCTCTCGAGCTCCTCTTCAATGCAATGGCGCACACAAATATCTCTGAGGCTCTGTTTTACTCCCGAACATACCCTCCCCACACCAGGGAGATGCTCTTCAGTCAATTGATTGCTGCCGTCTTGGACGGCTCAAGTGAAGACTTCTCGGACCGAGCCACCGAGCTCGCCTTCTTACCCTTCGACAAATCCGAGGAAGCCTGGTTCGAAGAGTACCTACTCCATGGCAACGGAAAGAACCACAAGAAGGCCAAGGACACACTTGTCATCCGTAAGATCGCCTGCGATCAGTTTGCTGAGGTGTCAAAGATCCGAAATGGCGGCCAATGGTCTGGAATCCTAGAAGGTATCAAGGGTGGAATCAGTGGCCATGCGGAGTAGAGGTTGTGCATATGGAATCCGGTGCTAGTTGATGGTTGTGCATAGCGTAGGCGTTAAAATCGGTCTTCCGTTACCCTTTAGACTGGATGACAAGTGTTGATACTTTAAAATGATTGGAATTTGTTTTCTTGGCCCCATCTCATAAATCCAATTTAGTGTACGCTTGTTCCGGGACCCAGAAGACTTATGCACATCGTAAAATGCTTATCCCACAGGAGCGCCTCCACCACCACCACCACCACAATCACCATGATTTGCAATCGGTAATCTGCTTCTGTAACCTCGGTAAAGATCCACCATTTTGAGTAAGGCAAAGTCTGAAGATGCAGATTTTCGAGTCAATGGTTTGCCGAGCCGAAGTATCCAATGAAATAATACCGGAAACTAAACGGATATGCCAGGGCGACCATGTACGTATGTATGTATATCCAGCGAGAGGGATATGTAGATCCTCCGCAAGGTCTTGATTGTGGGACTTGAGATAAGCTCAGTGGAACTCGCTGATATTAAGCTGATATCAGGAGACTTGACCGGGATGAGACTCAGTTTTGAATTAGAAGTTTGACAATCCTTGGGGCTCTACAATAGAAGGTCGAGAACGGGCAGAGCTTGCGATGTCACCGTCCGTGTCGCGTGTCAGCCACTCCTTATGTCCGTTCTCCCGAAAGTTTATGAGACACTACGAATAGAATTCGACGGCTTCACAACGGCTCCTCAGTCTCTAATTGTAGTGGCGTCGTAGGCTTAAATCCGTGAGAACTTTCCTTGCCATCCCTTGATTACAAACTCGGGATTCTCGGGATTCGACCTCGACATTGATAACACCCCAGTCCAGAGGATGGATCCATAATATCTAAAGGTCCGAATACTCGTCTTGGCTTTGATTCCAAGCTGACAAGTACAAGTCCGTAATTTGAGATAAGTTAACGTCCCCTAATTACCTACCCACGACATGCATGTAAAGAACAAATTCATGATGACCCAGTGTTGAAAATGCAGGCACCGTCAGCTTCTGGTGCAATTTAGCTCACACCATCTTCTGGCCTCAGCAGTTCAGCATATCATTGGGTTGATTCGAGTAGAGCGCTGACTACGCCTAAATAGGTAGGTTGTTTGATGCTTCTTCGAATCCCCTGGAAGTTGCAGCTGAAAACAAGGCGCAGGGCGATCAATGCGTGACATATATTAGGTGCAGCATCACTCGAATTGGCAGCTCAATGTCAGACGAGACGCCGTTGGTAACAAGGGCATGTTATAGCTTTGACTTTGACAAGCAACAATTGCCGCAGGAGACTCGCTCACGGACGAAGCTTTTGACAGTTTTGCCACCATGATCACCATTTAATCCTCCCAAACAAGGAGTCTAAGGGTAATCGCCTAATTCAGCCCGTGACCGAGGCTTGCGAGGCAAATCAAGAGCCCGGCTTTTTGTACCGGTGGGCCTTAGAGAAATGGACCTCAAGGGTTCTGATCCGCTACCACATCATCACAAGGTGCCGGCATCCTCTCTCCCCATGGGGGGCGCCAGGGTGTTGATAGCGCGGTTTTTTTCTCTCTACACCAACCATTTCTAAGGCCAACCGTTGGCTCTAGTTTGACGATGGCCCGTTTTTTTCTACAGGTTTTCCGGGTCTGGGAAGAGGGAAAAATGGTAACGGGTCCCCCCCCAAAAGCTCAGGTCGAGTCATCACTCTTCCTCTAGTTTTGCCCCATCTTCTTTAATACTGACCCATTTCTCTTCTGTTTTTGGATCTTTGCTTTTGCTTGTTTACTTGCTTGCTCTGGTTTCCGCATCTCATCGATCGTGGAGACCCAGAAATTCTGTGTTTCAACCATTCCTCTTGACAATGAATCATGAGGGATGATACCCCCAATATCATCGCTTCGGCCGCCATAACACTTCCTCTCGCGACCTTGGCCCTTATTGCTCGACTTATCGCGCGACGGATTACAAAGGCTGGATATGGCATCGACGATGCATTTTCCGTTGTTGGATGGGTATGTTGTGCTTCAATACCGCTGGTGAATGATTTGTTCTAACACCGTTTCAAGTTGGGTTCGGTGGCCTTGATGACGAATGGAATGATATGGATCACGGATGGACTGGGAAAACCCATGGAGAATGGCCTTACAGACGACTTCACTTTCTACGATAAGAACCGACTAGCATGGATTCATATGTGGACGACGAGCTTTACTTACACCTTCGCCATCGCCTTCTCGAAGTTCGCTGTACTCGCCTTCTACTGGCGCCTCTTCCAATTCTCCGACATCCGAATACCCATTCAAGTCCTCTCGTGCATCACTGTCGCATGGTTTCTATTACGCTTATTCATGGTGTGCTTGCAATGCCTGCCCCTGACAGCATTGTGGGATGGAACGCAGGAAGAAAGAGCAGCAAAATGCCACATTAAAGAGTCGACATTTTTCTTCTCAACAGTATTGACGCATGTTTTGATAGACTGCGCTATTCTCATCCTGCCTGCCATTGAGGTTGGAAAACTTCACCTGCCGAAAGGCCAGAAGTTTGCCGTCATCGCCTTGTTTGCATTCGGTGCTATGACCTGCCTTGCTTCCATTTTCGTCCTCATTGAGTCGTTCAAGTTCGAGTCGGACTCCAAGGAGATGACATTACAAATGGGACTCCACTACGCTTGGTCTATCGCCGAGTGCAATTTTGCTGTAATTGCTGGTATGTTTTGATTGTGTCTGTCAATGTGATCGCTTACTCACTGATGAATAGCCTGTCTTCCAATGCTTCGACCCGTGGCTCGTCGAGTCTTGCCAGGATCTTTCCTTACTTCCAATAGTGGCGGCCAATCCACCCAATTCAGCGCTCCCTTCAACGCCCCATTCAGCAATGGCATACGCCTCACAGGCGTGTCCAAGACGCGGTCTCGTGAAAACGACGGAGGCAGCTCAACGCATGAATTGGCGTCAAATAGTGGTGGACCGCCAGATATATACGACATGGCAGAATGGCCACATGGAACCCAAACAACGATATCAAGCCCTTTCAGAAAGTATACGTCTGCAAAAGACTATGAAAGTGGCGAGGCGGGAATTCGTGTCAATGAAGAAACCGATATTTCTGTCCAACGGCGTGACGACCAGGTATGAATAGGGCGGCGACCCTTGGCGTTTTGGAATACAATGGCGATGCTGGATACTTAACTTTAGATACCATTGGATAATGCCAAATCCATATTAATTCTGTTAAACAAGCCGGTGGTTGTGTCGTATGATGTGATGTACTTGAATAGCAACCCCCTGAGGAGAAGAGGCATCGTGGTCGAAATTGGGTTTTGTACCAGCACCACGGCATCGGCCCGTCAGCCTTGATGCTGTTACATTCCAGCCTGCATCAAGGTTTCCATGGAAATATCCAGAACCAATCCGTTGGGAATGGATCAGGTGTTGCAGGAGTTATATAACATCACTCAAACGTGTATGCCTGAGGCGTGAATCGCAGGTGAAATGTTACAGTTCGCTATGCCGAACATTGCCGCTGGTTAATGCTCACCTTGACCAAGCTAACCTCACCTTACTCCGCAATGTACGGAGCCTGGCATCCAAAACGAGAAATCGTATGAATCGCGAATCTATTTTGGTCTTGGCTTGTCGGCTTGTCATTCTTAAGCCGATGAATTGTTTAAGTAACATGGATTGAAGTCATATCGACCTGGTCAGTGTTCGTTAGGTATAGGTTAATGTGGTACGGTTCAGTAGCTGTCCCGCGGGAAGGCGGGCTCATCTCCAACTTCACCACCGGTCTTTAATATCCGGCGTTTGAGCCCCTGTAGTCTGGCTCGATGGGAAAAAAGGACACTTAAGTGCACTATACGTAGTGAGAACTTTTAAGGTAAGGCTATAGGTACGCAGATAACATATGTCGAATTGGGATCACGAAGTTGAATCAGCTCAAGTGACGTACTATATCTCCAGTTGAAGGCTCCGCTAGCTTCAATGCAGCGCTGAGCATGATCATGCAATTGATAGCTAATCGTAAAGCTGTCAAACATTTGAAGACTCTGTCTCTATTCTGCAACGTTAGTATTATACCCTTGTAGACGTTAAATGGTATTCGTTCGTATAATATAGCTCCCAAGGTACTGCAAGTCCGTGCGATGCCCTCAGAAACTCGGCCCGCTTAATTCAGAACTTGTTTTCGTTCCCCACGATCTTTCCCGTCTCCATTTCTTCAATCTCCAATCACCACTCCGTTAATTTGTCCACGACAAACTCTCACAATGGCTTCATTACTGCGTATGAAGGCCGCTACAGGCCTCTCCGGCCTATCAAGAGCTGCCGTCTCTCGAGTCCAGATCGGCGCTCTCTCCCACAGCGCAACCCTCTGCCAGCGCGGCGCCATCGACCCTCAACGACGTCTTTTCAGCAACTCTGGCTTCCTCAATGGCTCATATATCGTCTCTGTGCCTCCCATGGCCGAGTCTATCACCGAAGGCACACTGTCTAGCTTGGCCAAGAAGGTTGGCGAGCAGGTTGAGCAGGATGAAGAGATCGCCAGCATCGAGACTGACAAGATCGACGTTCTTGTCAACGCGAACGAACCCGGATCCATTGCCGAATACTTTGCCGAGGAGGGCGATACCGTTGTCGTTGGACAGGACCTTGCGCGTATCGTGACTGGAGAGGATGCTGCTTCCGTTAAGAAGCCCGAAGGAGAGGAGTCAAAACCTGCCAAGGAGGAGCCTAAGAAGGAGGAATCCAAGCCTTCCGAGGAGCCCGCCAAGGCTGGGGAGAAGAAGCCTTCTCCTGCTGAGGAACCTCCCAAGCCCTCAAAGCCTGCCGAGTCAAAGCCTGCGCCCAAGGAGACCAATGCCGCTGCTCCTGCCCAGACCACAGGTGCCCCCAACCGAGGCGAGCGAGTTGTAGGTATTCCAGATATGCGGCCGTAATGCATGACTAACCGAGTATTGCAGGAGAAAATGTCTCGTATGCGACGAACCATTGCCGGCCGTCTCAAGCAATCCCAGAACACTACCGCTTCCCTCACCACCATTCAAGAAGTCGACATGTCCAACCTGATCGCCTGGCGAGCCAAGTACAAGGAGGAGGTCGCTGAGGAGCACGGCGTGCGTTTAGGATACATGGGCGCTTTCACAAAGGCCACCACCATGGCTGCCCAGAAGGTTCCTCAGATTAACGCCCAGATCGACACTGAGAAGGAGATCATCACATACCACGATTACGTCGATGTTAGCATTGCTGTCTCAGCACCCAAGGGTCTTGTCACCCCCGTTTTGAGGAACACTGAGTCCATGAGCATTGTCGAGCTAGAGCGCGCGGTTGCTGCTGCTGCTAAGAAGGTGAGTTGCCGTGGTCGATGGGTATCATTGCAAAAGTGCTAATCCGTGTAGGCTCGCGATGGTAAGCTTACCATGGAGGATATGGAGGGCGGCAGCTTCTCCATCAGCAACCCTGGTATCTTCGGTTCCATGTTCGGAACTCCCGTCATCAACTACCCCCAGGCTGCTGTCTTCAACATGAACGGTATCCGCCAAGAGGTCGTTGCTATCAACGGCGAGGCTGTTATTCGACCTGTAAGTTCCCCGCTCGCTGCCTATCATGACTTGTCCGACTAACCTCTGTAAGATGATGTACATCAGCTTGACCTACGATCACCGTCTCATCGATGGCAGAGAGGCTTCTGCTTTCTTGAACACCGTCAAGAAGTTCATTGAGGATCCTTCTCGCATGCTTCTTGCTTAAAAAGTTATGGATTCATTTGTATTCTAGCGTGAATGGGGTGCGTTGATTGGGTTAGAGGGGTGGAAATGTGTATCATTTATCGTTGTTGGCTGCACACGTTGGCGCTTGTATAGAGTTGGACCATTACAGGCGTTTTATAATCCTACTCACCGATCCAATCATTACATGCATAAAATCTCTGTCGCCCCAGTGCCATATAGCTACGGCAATCAAAGTCTATGTCAAGAAGTGATCTCGCTCTTCATACACGTCGTTCCATCTCTCTCAACGAGAACGCCCCAAGTTTTCCCATTTTCTATATCCTTAATTGCCTCAGTTCGAATATTATATGTCTGGCCAGCATACAGCGGTGATAGAGCCCTGTATGTAACGCCTCGAGGGGTATTGCCGTTGCTGTGGACGTCTCGCCAATAGTCAAGGATATTGATGAGGTTTAGTGGCCCATGGACGACTTCGCCAGGATGACCTTCGACGTTCTGAGTCCAGGCCTGATTGTAGTGAATCATGTGTCCGTTGAACGTCAATGCTGAAAATCTAAAGAGGCCGACGGGCGACCAACGAAGTTCCCTTGTGGGATGACCTGAGTATGTTAGCACCGTCTGTCCATAGTACTGGGATGCCTACCTTCGCCTTGAGATTCGACGTCCCTAACAATAGATGGGCCTCGCATGATATTCTCAAGAGGCTTCGGCGCCTCGTGTACAGCTTCGAGGTCAATCTCAGGCCTAAACACCCACGAGCGACGATCTGTTAATGCCAAACCCTTGGGACCCCAAAACTCTTTCTCAACTTCCACGAGGACCATTTCGCCAACCGACCGGCTCTTCTTAGGCGTTGCGCTTAGAAGTTTTGTCCTTTCCTCGACGTAATCACCTACGCGAAGTGACACGTCCTTGGCCCAAGTCATTTTACCCCCAGCCCACATCCTCCGTGTAAAAGGCGCCGAGGCATTGAATGTCGTATCACTTCCATCGGCACCTAGTTCTGCCTCGGTTCCATTTGGTGTGAAATATACAAGATGATAGCCGGGTGGCACAGGCGTTCCTTCAGCAGGTGGTTGCTCAGAGACGTCCCGACCGTTCAATTGAGGCCGGTTGAGAGTGACAGCTAGTTTTTGTAGTTGGTTTGCATCTATTAGTTGACGGCGGATGGTGGACTTGTTGGAAAAGGTCTCTAGTAAATGGGTTGCTGCGTCTGAGGCCGTGGCTTTGAGATTGCGGAGTCTTGAGGACATTGTGAGTGAGTGTAAGTGATATGCGGGGCTTGAGTATGGGAGAGGGGAAGCCATATAAGATGATGATGGGTCAACTCAAGGATTGTCCGGCACTTTGTAGGGGTCTGAGACATTTATATTCAAAGTGAAATCGGAGTTTGTCAGTTGATAGAGGTTCTTCTTCCCTTTGCTAGCAATTGCTTGCAGACTTTTAGTGGTCGTTATTCAATGGGATCAAGAAACCAGCCACAAATGCATTCATCAGACAGTTCCGAAGCTCGACCACGAGACTTGCATCATTGTCAGTTTCTATAAAGTATCTCTTGTAATATATTCTTATCTCTGCATTTTGAAACATTATTAGCAGTCGCATTATTGACAAAGTCAACGGCTTCTAGCGCCGCATTTACTGACAGACAAAGCCTTCTCCACCTTCGGAAGGCGATCATGTTCCGGGAGCCAGGGCATTCAATCTCCGACCAATCATGTCGTTGATATTGAAATCCCGTCCAGTTTCCCCAGAAATTTTTATGACCCATCTCCGAGGCCGGCTGCGCGGAAGAAAGATGAAGCTATCCCCAATCCAAAACTAAAACTCGCATTCTTATTATCCTCGCTTGTCATTGTCACCTACTCGGTCCAGAATTGACTTTCTGGTATGGTCTCTTGTCCCTGGTTACTGAATTAATCGTCCATAATGGTTGCTCTTGTATGTATGCTCCGTCTTCTTTCTGTCCGCTCGCAACAATCGGCCTGGGACCTGGAAACTTGCCCCTCCTCCTCGACTTGAAGACCTGTGGCTTACATTGTTCTACTAGAGAAGAGCTGTCGCTCTCAATGCCGTCGCCGTCGCGCGGATACAAGCACGAGCCTTGACAGCCCGCACCCGATCTCTCGCTCTCGCCACATCCCAGTACCGAACCTACAAGACAAGTCCTCGACAACAATATGCTTTCCACTCCCAACTCGAGAACACTCCTACTCCTTCTGCTTTCCAGTTCCAGCAGGCTCCCGCCGTTGAGAACCCCCAGACCCTCGTCGAAAAGATCGCTCAGCAGTATGCTGTTGGACTCGCCCCCGGCAAGAAGATCAAGGCTGGAGACTACATTACGCTCGCTCCTCACCATTGCATGAGCCACGACAACACATGGCCTATCGCAAAGAAGTTCCTCGAAATCGGCGCCACCAAGGTCCACGACAACAAGCAGCTAGGTGTGTAACCATGGTTGGAATGATTAGTGTTGTATTAGGGTGCGGCGAATACTAACTCGCAAAAAGTGTTTACACTGGATCACGATGTTCAAAACAAATCGGAATCGAACCTGAAGAAGTACTCTCTTATCAACGAATTTGCCGAGAAGCATGGAGTCACGCACTACCCCGCCGGTCGGGGTATCGGTCACCAGATTATGGTTGAAGAAGGTAAAATATACAATGCTCTGGTATAAGCAGCATGCTGACATCTCCACAGGATATGCCTGGCCAGGAACTGTTTCTGTCGCGAGTGATAGTCATAGCAACATGTATGGTGGAATTGGTTGTCTAGGAACCGCAGTCGTTCGCACAGATGCCGCTTCGATCTGGGCTACCGGACAAACCTGGTGGCAAGTCCCTCCTGTCGCCAAGGTTACTTTCACTGGTATTCTCCCCCCTGGTGTTACTGGAAAGGATGTCATCATCGCTCTTTGCGGTCTCTTCCGTGATGATCAAGTCTTGAACCACGCTGTCGAGTTCGCTGGTGGTGAGAGCCTACCCATCGATGACCGACTGACCATCAGCAACATGACCACCGAGTGGGGTGCTCTCGCCGGTGTCTTCCCCGTCGACGATATGCTCGTGTCCTGGTACCGCGGCAAGGCTACCACCAACGCCATGTTCGGTGGCTCTTCCAAGGACCGCATCAACCACAAGCGCGTCGACGAGTTGGATCAAAACAGACTGGAGGCTGACCCCGGCGCTAAGTACGCCAAGGAGCTCTACCTGAACCTGTCTACTTTGTCACCCATTGTCGCTGGTCCCAACTCTGTCAAGATTGCCACACCCTTGAAGAAGCTTGAGGCTGAGGATATTCCCGTCAACAAGGCCTACCTCGTATCCTGCACCAACTCCCGAGCTTCCGATATCGCTGCTGCTGCCCGTGTCTTCCGCGAGGCTGCCAAGGAGAACAAGGAGGCCAAGATCGCCCCTGGTGTCAAGTTCTACATTGCTGCGGCTTCAATCCCTGAACAAGAGATCGCTGAGGAGGCTGGTGACTGGCAAGTCCTGCGTGACGCTGGCGCTGAGGTGCTACCAGCAGGCTGTGGACCTTGCATCGGACTCGGAACCGGTCTACTTGAGCCTGGTGAGGTCGGAATTAGCGCCAGTAACCGTAACTTCAAGGTATGTTGCGTCCTTCAGTTCAACGGAAGACGAAGCTAACGAATCACAGGGACGCATGGGTTCCACCTCTGCTAAGGCGTACCTTGCCAGCCCTGAGATTGTTGCTGCTAGTGCTCTCACGGGTAAGATCGCTGGCCCTGGATGGTACCAGAAGCCTGAGGGTGTTGAGAAGGTCATCATTGGCGAGGGCAGCGGTGACTTTGTCGCCGACAAGGCCGTGTCCATCGAGGATGCTTTGGACAAGCTCATCAACGAAGCCGACGCTTTGATCGCTGCTGCTGAGAACTCGGAGGGTGCTAGTGAGAAAGCCGCTGCTCCCGCTGCTGAGGGTGAGGAGTCTTTGACCGAGATTCTCCCTGGCTTCCCTGAGAAGGTTGAGGGCGAGATTGTTTTCTGTGACAGTGACAACATCAACACCGATGGCATCTACCCTGGTGAGTTAAGTCAGCATATTACAATATTGGTCTCACTAACAACCTACTAGGCAAGTACACATACCAGGACAACGTTTCAGTGGAGAAGATGGCCGAGGTCTGCATGGAGAACTATGACACAGAGTTCGGTAAGGTCGCCAAGGCCGGCGACATCCTCGTCACAGGCTTCAACTTTGGCTGTGGCAGCTCCCGAGAGCAAGCCGCCACCGCTCTTTTGGCTAAGAAGATCCCCCTCGTTGTTTCTGGCAGCTTTGGCAACATTTTCAGCCGTAACAGCATCAACAACGCCCTCATGGGTGTCGAGGTTCCCCGTCTCGTTGAGCGTCTACGCGAGACATACAAGAACGACTCCGAGAAGCCTCTGACTCGTCGTACCGGCTGGAAGCTTCTCTGGGACGTTCGTCGTTCCAAGGTTGTTATCACTGAGAAGGATGGTTCTTCATGGGAGCAGAAGGTTGGTGAGCTGCCCGCCAACGTGCAGGAGATCATTGCTCGCGGTGGTCTCGAAAAGTGGGTTAAGTCTCAGATTGAGGCTTAAGGAATAGGCCTTGGTGTTTGTTGCTTTTGGTGTAATATAGAGGATACATAGACGTTGGAAATAGTAAAAGTCCATATTTTTGAGTACACTCTGTACACTGCTATTGACTAGCCGTGAATCTCTATCATCGTGACACTCAATTTCGTAATCTACCAAATTTAACCTGGCTAGGTGGGTAACAGAAGAAATGTTCTCTAAGGCTTTGGCTACAGAAATAAAGTAGTCTAAATGTTGGCCTAAGCCGGCATAAGGTGACCAGATTATTTCGTCTCTTATGCTTTCGGCGATCAATTCTTCTGACACCCTGCGGCCTGGTCGACAAGTTCAAACCTCTCATCCTAATCTGCACCGAGTGATGGTAAAAAGTTAGTAACTCCTGGGTAGCTCAAGCACCTTCTCACTAATGTAGTTCAATATCATCTCCCTACTAACAGGCGCGATTCTCGGGACAAGGCATTCTCGAAACCACCTTTCAACATCGTACTCCATAGCGTACCCCATACCTCCGTGGGTCAACACCGCTCTTTCACATGCAGTGAAGGCTGCTTCTGCAGCCATATACTTCGCACTATTAGCAGCAATACCTATGTCGTCTTGTCTGATCGACGTATCTGTTTTGCTCTGATCGTACAGTTTCGCAGCATGATATGTCGCCAGCTTAGCACCCTCGAGCTTCATGTATGCGTCCGCGAGAGGGTGAGCTATGGCCTGATTCATGCCAATCTGCCGCTTGAAGACGACGCGTTCGCGGGCATATTCGCTTGCTTTCGTCAGAGCTGCGTACCCGAGGCCAAGAGCTTCGCCGGCGAGCAGGCAGCGTTCAGCATTCATTCCATGAAGGATCATTTTGAAGCCTTTGTCTTGTTGGCCAATTAGTGAAGCTGATGGTATGTGATAGTTGTCGAAGAACACTTCGTTCGCATCCACTGCCCGACCGCCCATCTTCTTGATCTTTCGCATTTCCAGACCTGGTTGGCTGCGGTCTAGATCGACGCAAAAGAGGGAGAGGCCTTCGCTGGGCTTCTTGACTTGCTCTAATGATGTGGTTCGAGCGAGAAGGATCATCTTGGAAGCGACTTGGGCACAGGTGATCCAGATCTTCTGCCCAGTTACGCTGTACGACCCATCCGAGTTTTGCTTTGCCATTGTCTCTAGACGAAGGGTATCAAGTCCTGCATTCGGTTCGGTAACGCCAAAACATACGCGGTATTCGCCCGAAACGATCTTGGGAATGGTTGTTTCTAACTGTTCTTTCGTACCGAACTTCGCAAGTGGCTGCGTCGCGTAAACATTTGCGTGTATAGACTGTGCTCCCGCCATACCCGCGCCCGACTCTGTGATTGTCTGCATCATCATCGTCGCTTCTGAGATACCCAGGCCAGAGCCTCCCAATGATTCAGGAAGAGCAATGCCAAGCCAACCTGCCTTTGCAAGGGCAGCATGGAACTCCTTCGGGTCTTGTTCATCCTGGTCGTGCTCTTGCCAGTACGTGTTTGGGAATTCTGTACAAATTTGACCGACCGCGTCACGGACCATAAGTTGATTCTCTGTAAAACCAGCCATGCTCATTAGATGACGCGTATTTGTTGTTGAGAAGGCATTCCTTTGGGTTTGTGAGAGGATGGGATGACGCAGTCGGCCAAGGCACCGCGTCGCTGGTCGCAGCATCTTGGCTGTTACTATACGATAGAGACCAAAAATGCTCGGGCAATGGGCTTTCGCTATTAGATTGATGAAAACTGCAAGTATAGAAGCCTTCCTGTTGATTAATGAAATGCGGAGAACGCAGTCAATCATCGAACCCCAAAGAGTGTGCGGTTTAATTTTTCCAGCCCCCCTCTCCATTGTCCCAGTTGGCTTCATCCTCCGCGTTTCCCTCGCATTTTCCACAGCATCGGAGAAACCACCAGAGCACGCCGAACGACCTGCATTGTAGAGATAGAACATTTAAGTTGGATGCTCATGTGGCATGGGTTTTGATGTTCACTGATAGCACTGGTCATTAAAGGACGGTTGAATGTTCAGGCTCTACGCCCTACTTCTTTGGCATTTATAGCACTCTCGACCTTCTTCTTAACTATTTTTTTGAGCTCTTCCTAGGATATATATTAGTAGTGCGACAGTAGTATATTTGGAATAGACTTACATCAAGGCTTCGCCCTAGGCCTAGCCCAAGGCCTACTTGGACCGTTCCTATAGAACAATTAATTATCAGGCAGTAGTAAGGTAAATGTGACTTACTTCTTCGATCAGTGTCCAGTCCTTTTATGCCGATCTGATTAGTATATGTCCAAGGCATCGCAACGAGAAAGTGTAATTCTCACGGCAAGCTTTTCCAGGCCCCTCTAGAAAAGACGGTTAGTCAAAGGATCAGGATATAGGTATACGGAGCACAGAGCTTACCTCGATGTTGCGTTTGGCGGCCTATAGCGAAAACAATAAGTTAGTATTCCTGAGTATGTCACGACGTCAACATCTGAGAGTCACTACTCACGAGTTCTTTTTCTCTATTGGCCTGTTTGAGATGAATTTCAACGGTCAGCTGTCATGGTCGACGGGTCAGGACAGGGCAGAATATAGCTCATACGATGATATAATCATTCCAAAACTATTATGTTGTTAGCAGAAATAAACGGAGGTGAGAAATACACACTTGAACATTTTTCTCGGCTTCCTATATCGAGAAAGGTGTATCAGTACTATTGCCATGATGCTCTGGATAACCTGCCTGTGTTGACCTACAGCGAGCGAGCCGGCCTGCGGCTTTGTCTGCTTTTGCAATGTTAGTACAAGTAGAGGTCTTGGTATGGAAGTAACTTACGTTGTTCTTGGGTTGTTTCTACATAGGCAAGTTAGCAAACTGCATTTATAGATAGGGGAAGGGTTTGTGCTCACGGTCATGGTGATAGATTGGACTACAAAGCCAGCCATAGCAGTTAGAATCAGTTATGAAACAAGCACTGAGGGGGACTTACGTGAAAAAAGGATTGGCACTGCAATGTTGCAAAGACACGGCGATCAGCAATGCTCTAAGCCAAGAGGCTAAAAGCCAAAATGATACGTACATTGTTGGAAACGGTGTGCTGTTCAAGATGATGATTAGCCTTCATAGGACCCAGCAAGTATACCTAGGAGAAAGGTCTAGACGTACCAAAAGTGTGCGATAACGGTCTGAAAATAAAGACAGATGGTCAGCACAGTCCAAATGTCGATACGGACGCATCGTATATGGATAGTTTGGGGGCTTACCGAGAATGTGGGTTGATGAAGAAGAAGAAAGGAAAACAGAACATGACCGTGAGCCTCGAAATACATAATGGGATAGACCCAGCCCGAGCACTTTCCGTTTTGAACCTGCACCTGCCTCTATTTTAGACTTTTGAGATGACAGATTCTGGAAGGCGCATTTGGCAGGCTGCACATACTCAAAAGGACAGGTACGGGCACGGCAGTAGCATCACTGGAGGTGAATACAATATTGCCATACGAGACACGCTGGGTCAAAATAGAGCAGCATGGGTTTGAAGAAAAGGGTTCATTAGGAGCTTGTACCTCTTAGTTCCCTGAGGAGCTGGACTACCTATGCTTACGTAGGTAGTTTGGCAAGAACTATGAACAGCTGGAAGCAGGCACACTTGGGCAAGAAAAAAAAGTGTGGCTGGTTGTCGTTTATCCAGCACTGGACTATTGTTTATTGACCAATTTGTTATTTGAGCCTTGGGTATAGTTCATATTCTAGTGCACTGTTCAAACCAAGGAATTGGTAGTGAACCTGTAACGAGTACCCTTTTACCCAGCCTTGAACGAACTCATATAACGAAGCCAAGCCCAGACCTTCTAGGAAAAGTACCCGAGGAATCCATACTAATGGTCCTAGATCTATCGTATCAGGCGGGTAACAGAAGATCTGTCCCCGAAGTGCTAGTCTACCTAAGCTGGCATGACGTGAACGAATTATTTCACCTCCGGTGCTTTCGGGGGCCAACTCTTCTGATACTCTGAGGTGTTTTTAGTGTTTCGAATTCTCCTAACAAAAACTTGTGAAAGGTTGTCAGCGATAAGTGGAGGGTATTTTCAAATACCAATCATAGCAACTTTGGTAATTACCTACCTGTAAGCCTAGTCTTGGCAACTCCGCACAAAGCTATCGACAGGTCAGGGAACCAGTAATCAGTATGCGAAGGATTCTCTCGATGGAGCTTGCAAGCTTGTAGCACTGCATGGAGTACGTATGACAAGACATTCATGTTTACAATGGGAAGAAGGATTCAGGCTATTAGTCACCTGAAGTTCTTATCTCTTGAAATGAGCTGAGGATCGAGATCTGGGTTGTATAGGCCTTTGAGCACGGCTATATAAGACGGTTGAAGGATTGGATTTCATAGACCACAACACTCATCCACCAGTCTCAAACCCATATTCTATCCACAATTCATAATGAAGTTTTACCTTGCACTCTTCTCTATCTTTGCCGCGTCGACTGTTGCTTCGGCTGTTCCTGAAGAAGGAGTGAAGATGCTACTAGAGAGACAGACTCCATGCACTACACCTTGTGTCAACGGACAGCGATGCTGTGGTGGGAGACTCACCTATCGTTGCAACGCCTGCTAAGTATCTGGTTTTCCAAGATTGTGTAGGTGTGGTTGTCGTCCGAGAAAATCGAAAAGCCTTATCTGACCTTGAGTACTAGCGAGCTACAACCGACATATACAATACCTGGGGTGAAATGGGTCCGAAGGAATAGGCAAATCTCATCAGCACTTCAAAAATGAGAATTTACTCTAAATGTTATATGGATATGGATCTCTACATATTGGATGACCCGGGTCTCTCAAGACTATCTGTCAGGTTTCGGAAAACTGGTTGATAAGTACATAACAACGGAACATCCAATTGACAATCATATTTGCTATAAGACCTCTCTCCTCACGTCTATTTGGTCGCCTTCGTAAAATAGAAAAATGGCATATATGGATGATCTCTGATATGTTGCAGACGAAGCGTTAAGGAAGGCACATTGGAAAAAGAACAAAAAAAAAGCTATTGTGTTATCATCACGAAGTTCAACGCCTCTTGGTCGGCCATCCCATCAAGCACATGGTAGGAGAATGGGTGGAAGATATCCAGTGAAATTTCTAGAGGCGTTGCCCCCCAAACAATTCCGCTTCTTTTCCGGCCGGAGCTTCGGATGCCAGATCTACACCCCGCAATCAACGTCAATCGGCTCGCTGACAAAAGCGACATCAACATCTGAATAAAGAACCTCAGCCAATCAACCAACATTGGAAAGCAGCGACAAACAACATGACCCGAACACCTGTTTCCGCCAAGAAGGCCCCGGCCGTGCCGTCGAATTTGATGAACCAGGCCATTATCGCCAATGGCTTTGTCTTTACCTCGGGTGGAGTTGCCATGGATCCCGAGACCGGCAAAATCATTGACGGCGACATTGAGGCTCATACTGCAAGTTGGCTCTATCCAGCATCAGTCTTGAATAAAGCTAATAGAAAGATTGTAGCGTCAAATTATCCGTAACCTGGGTGCCATCCTAGATGAGGCTGGGTCCAGCCTCAACTACGTGGTGGAAGTCAACATTTATCTGTCCGACATGAAATATTACGCCAAGATGAACGAGGTGTATGCCGAGTACTGGGGAGATTTAAAGCCCGCTAGAACGTGAGTCGCTTGTCCTGGAGGATTTTATTGAACACTAATACTTATGGCCTGTAGATGTGTCGCTGTCAAGAGTTTACCCATGAACGCCAACATTGAGATCAAGTGTGTGGGAATTGTTACCAAACCAAAATCGAAGCTTTGAGACATGCGTTGTTAGGAAAAAGCAGATCAACATGGCCAGTCATGAAAAAAACTCATTCTCTTGGATTTCTCCGAGTTAAGATTTGTCTTATTACTCCTGCACTGGGTTGGATATTAGTAGTACGGTTCAGATCAACCAATCTCTCATAGGCATCACCTCGCCAATTGCAACCCTTGAGGTGCAGGGTCTTTCCTTTGTTGACCTTCTTCAATCTTCGTTTCAGGCGCAATTCTACTGCTAGATAGGTCTATTAAAGTTCTCTATATCGAACCAGTTGATATTCACGCGGCTACAAGGTAGAGAAAGCAGTACTTGGTTTAATTATAGTCCCACAACCGCAACCCTTTGATCCAACCACATTCTTGCTCAAGGTGTATTGCCAAAAGGATTGAGAGGTAGGATATAGTCAAGATGTAAACATGGTTTTATTTCAATAACTTTAAGTGTGTAAGTTTAGTCATTCCGAATAAACAAGGTTTGTTGAGCTATATAAAATGAACCTGCGCGCTTGAAGTTTAGCCTTTATTCATTTCTTTCTCACATTAGTTGTTGAAATCCTTGACAACTCGTCAACACGCTCCCCACGATGATCTGCACCACTTTCCACCCATTTCCAAATTTGCCATTTGAGGTTAGGTTGCTGATATGGGAAGCAGCATGCCTTGAGCATTGCCCAAGACGTCGCGGAATTCACTACGTGGCCGATGTTTCAAATGGGGTGATGTCTCCGCTGAGCTACAACTGGGATGAATCAAAGCCAAAGAACAGATCAATGTATCTTTGGGACGCTGGTCTTTGGACGACTTGCCGAGAATCAAGAGAGGTTGTTTTCAAGCAGTGGAGAAAACTGCCCACACCGACAAACGATCATGAGAAGGGGCTATGCTGCTCAGAAGAAGAAAACAACCTCATCCGATACCATAGTTGGTCAGAAGAAAAAGATGATGATGATTGGGGATTCCTTATGTTATCCTCAAGGATCCACCACGAACACTGGCGCCAAATCGTTGATCTTTACCGCGATATATTCTGTATTACCACCGATGATTGGGAATTCCCAGACCGTCATGGTTGGGCCTGGGGATTTCGACCTGAAAACATGGCGGTTGAGTTCAATCCGTCTTGGAACGAAGCTCTCGCCGAACAGCCCTGGGATTCCCCTGACGAGAACCTTTCTGGCTCGCTGAACTTTGTGATTGAGTTACTCTACCACAAAGTGAGTGAGAGAATCGACTACAAGACCAAGATCATCGACAGGCATGCGAAATGGGCTTCTCGATATCCTCCTATCGGGCCCACGTTTCATGGTTGCGATGGAGAGTACATTGAAATACCACTTCAACATTGGCAAAGGTGGCGAAGGTGTTCAATACGTCTTGTTGAAGGAAGCGCTCTTCTGGATTTCTTCGACTATTTTGTGAGTCTATTCTATTTCAGGTTGCAAGAAATCTACTGCAACACGCACGGTTTGAGCTTCGACTGGGAGAGTGATATGGAAGAGAGAGATAAGTTTGACATCAGGGATCACTTCTCCATCCTAGTTCTACAGAGAAACCAAGTCGACTATGTGCAGGATTAATATAGCATGGGCCATCATTCAAGGGTCACTGAACATCGTACAAGATCACATATGCTTAGGGAGACGGGAGATCCATGACGGGAAAATAAAATCATACGCATTGCTCACGTACTATCGATCATAAAAGTCACAGTGACAGCAGCGGAAAGGGGACGGAGGTAGTTGCCGGAGTGAAAGTTAGTAAACAGTGAGAAGTAGCAGGAGAGCATAATCACCCTGTCCATGCTACTTGCCCTCAGTGTCATGTTTTGAGTAGGTGCCTAGCAAAGACAAGTATCTAAATAGAAGAAGCCATCCCGCTCATTTTGTCAACTTTAGACTATAATTCTGCCTGTTTATTCCCTTTGACCTAATGTCAATCCTAAGTTGTCTAAAGTCTATAAGTCCAGTTTTCCTCAAGCTAAAATCGGCCGAATGTTCTCTTTGATCATTCGTGTTTCTTCCTACACTATTGACATACAAGTATGACGGCTGTTGCCATCAGGACCATGGTGGCCAAGCCAGGTAAAGGTACAGTGGGAGCCCCATTTCCATTTGGAAGTTGGGAAGGTCTCCCTGTGTTACTCCCAGAGAAAGTAGCAGATCCATTCAAAGTCAAGTGGGTGACTTCACCTTTAACTTCATCCAACGGTGCAACAAATGCCATTTGACTCCAGCTGAACTGCGTGTTCCGACCACCATAAACAAATACCTCGAATCTTCCTCTCAGTTCCGAATCAACGAAAGCGACCGTGCCGTGAAGAACATCTGTCACCAAAGTAATCTCAGCTGGAACCGACAGCTTCACAGGCTTATGTGTGGATGATGAGGCGTTGACCCAAATGCGACCAGGATGGCCGGAGTCAAGTTCTAGTGCGTCTTCCTCACTGACTTGACGGAGAGGGTACTCCCACCCATCGGCCTCAAAAACAAGATTCCCGCTCTTGTCTAGCGACAAAGAGTTGTCCGGGCCTGACAAGGTGAAGGGCCCGTCGATGGAAAGGGTAAGGGTGTAATTCATGCCTTTGCTTCCGTGGCCGAGTTCTACCTTCTCGCCTTCACTGCTTGAGCGAGACCACGACAGCAAAGTTCCATTGTTGTCGGATAGTGACAAAGTGCGGTCGAGGTTCTGAGCTGGCGCCCGAGGGGAATAGAAGTCAATGCTTGTATCCGTTGTCTCGTTGAGCAGCTGGGGTCCACGGCCTCCGCTCCATGCACGAGCTCCGACCAAGGCGATGCCACGGCGCATAGAGTAATAAGCTTCCAATTGAGTCGAGGCATCAGGACCGTTGTCATTCCATGCTGCCAGTGTAGCACCCTTCAGCCGTGACTCGTCATCCTCAAGTTGCATACTGGTGTTGAAAGGGTTAAAATCAGCAGGTGTCCACTGCCAGTCATCCTCATCTGCAAAGTTGAAGATACGGCTTTCATTGAAGAACTGAGGATATCTTGCAGGCAGAATCGGCATGTGGTCGTTCTTCAAACTTGTATAGGCCCACCAGTCCTCTGAGTTGATCACATCGTAGCCATCCTTGACGAGCTGTACAGGATCTGACTGACCATACTGCCAGTGCTGGATAATCACGTCTTTGTCGATAGTCTGGTTTCTCTTGGACGGCTCATGTGTACCCCAGATTCGACTTCGTTTGTCGGATGTGGAGTTGATGAAGCGACTCATCTTGTTGACGAATGTGATGTAGTCATCCGCTAGTTCGGCATCGTACTCATCTGCGCCAATATGGACTTCCTTCGTTTTGAACCATGGGAGGAACTCTTCCCAGATACTCTGTACTGTCGGCAGGGTATCAGGATGAGTAAGGTTCAACAAGTCCTTCTTGGGGAGTGCAAGCTCTGGTTTCCACTTAGTGAGATACAACGAATGTCCTGGTGCTTCGATCTTCGGGATAACGGTGACACCTCTTGAAGCGCAGTGCTTCTGAAGACCGTCAAAATCCTCCCTCGACAAAGTCTCGTTCTCTCGACCATGAAGGATACCCCGCAACTCTTTATCCTCGGGTAGCAGCGAGAAATGGGAATAAACATCCTGCCAAGTCTCATTCTTCCCACGGTTCAGCGGGTAGTTGTCACTGAGATGGTAGTGAAACTCGTTCATCTTGAAGAAAGACGCATAACTGCACAGCTCTTTGAGAAAATCTTTGGAATACCATTTGCGTCCTGCGTCAAGCATATATCCTCTTGTGGGGTAAGCTGGCGCATCCCTCCCTTCAGCCGCCGTGATAGTTCCATTGCCGGCGAGAAGAAGTTGGAGAAGAGTCCTGGTACCCCACCACATGCCACGAGCACCGTTTCCGCCGATGGTGATGCGAGAGGAGTTGACCGATATCTCATAACCCTCCGAAGTAGACTTTCCGTCGGCGTATACGAAGTCGGATGATTCGCCTGTGTAGGCACCCAGTGAAATACCAGTGGCATCAGCCGGAACTCTCCCCGTTTGTTTCAGAGTCCAGTTCAGGCCCGTGATCTCATTAATGTCATCGCGAAACGTAGTCGCAAAGTCAAGTGCGGTAGGCGGGATGAGCGTCAAACCATCATCATCGGAGACAGACGCGAAATCATCGTCGATGTAAATTATCTTCTGACTTTCTTCGACGGACCAGATCACTTGTATGAGGACGTCTGCTGTTTCGAGGATGGGAGGAATAAGATCTTGTGCGCGTGCCAGAAAGGGTGATGCTAGCAGGGCAGCTGCCGCCAGATAGCTTTTGCTCACCATGGCGTCACACTGTGGATGGAGAGAAGAAACGGTTTAATTGAACAGGCGGCTTTTGTCTGTCATTATAATGGTGGTTCACATCGTATTTCCGGTTATCTTGTTTGTCGATCTTGGGCGAGAACAGAAGGTGAACTCGGCTGGAAGTGCGGGGGATGTTGCTATTGTAACGTGAGCGGATGTAACAATGACCTTTGTGAGGGGTTCGCTGAAGATTTAGGACCAAGCTTGGCAAACAAGGAGCAAATATTATTCTAGAGTAAGAACTGGCAATGTCGAAATCATTACGTATACACGGTTGACATGCAATATCCAAATGGGTTAATAACGTTAGGTTCAGCACAGTCTATCACAAAATCCATCCAAGCAAGTTCTGAATTTCTGACTGCAATTCTTTTTTCGTGCATTGACAATATCTCTATTTAGTTATATTTTTCTTCTAAAAACTGACAAAAGATTCTTCGTTACGAGACAACCGGGAAACAAAGATGACAAGAACGAGCCCCAAGCATTCGACACACAGCAGTCTGCAATCAACTGGTTGCAGAATACCTATGTGCCAATCACTTCCGCGCACGCTCCAGTGCCCAAGTACCAAAAGGAAACCAAGAGCCAAAGACATTAGGAACGAATCCTAAGCATTCGATACAAGATTCATGCGGCAAGAGCGTGGTCTCGGGAATTGTAGGCAGAACAGCCTTGATATCCTGAACATCGCACGAATACTCGGGAACCTGCTGTTTTATGCAGCTGCGGCCACATCCCGAACACTCGAGGAGTTCGTTGCAAACAGGACACTTGCGCTGTTCGGCATACGCATAGTCTTCGGGTTCAGATCGCAAGGCTGCCTCTGGCCAGCATTCGTAGCAGACGATATGCCCACAGGGAGTGATCAGGCCTTCTTTTGCTTCACCTGATAATAAGGTTTCTATCTTGAATTACACTTTTTAAGCACTATAACTCCAATGCTTATACAGGACCTTTTTTCTTTGCTTTGCTAATTGCCCTAATATTAGGCTTTAGCTATACATAAAATGCATTACTTCTATCTAATTTTTTCCCTCTTCCTTTTACTTATACTAATATATTACAAAACTACTTAAGTTATTACAATAGCTAAACTTTAAGATATAGCTTATAGATAACCTTAGCAATACTATTAGCAGCTTTAATTATAGAAGAGCTATATTAACCTTCTTTAGAGGAATAATAATATCCCTTATAGATTTTTATCCCTAAGACCTTTATAAGCTTAAGAATAGCTACTTTTTTAATAATATTAAAGATACTCTTAATAGCCTACCTAATAACCTATTTACTAAGATTAGCTATTTTAGCTATATAGCCTTTTTAATATTTAAAAGTACTTACTGTAGCAGTAAGAAAAAGCTAGCCCTTTAGAAGACTTTCTAACTAGTAGCTGCTATTAGAGCTACCCTTAGTTGTAAGGTACCCTATGGAAGAAGGGACTGCAACTAGCTATAGGCTATACTAAACTTGTGGGAGTAGCTTAAGAAGAAGAAGCTATAAGGGAAGGAGGAAGAAGTTATATCATTGCTTCGTTGCTAGCGTTGGAAGGGGGGAAATCGGTCGGAAGCTAGGCGTTTTCACAATAAAATATACACTTTGTTGCTTTACCTTCAGGGCGAGGAAGACCAGCAGCGCTGATCAGAGAGTTACAAACGGGGCAGACACATTTTATGGGTGCTTCGTCAAGACTGGCTTGGCCCAGGGCGTGTTTGCGGATGGTGGGCCAGTAATGCTCTTCTCGGCATTGATTTCCTGGCTGATTGTAAGCATAGACGTCAGAAGAAGGAGACTTACCATTGTTGGCATTGTTCATATGGGGCCCCTGACGCGAGGATCCTTGTTAATGGGTGTGGACATGGTCCTGTGCAGGGCGAAGGTTGGACATTTTGACTGATGGCAGAGGATGTCCGAATTGCTTCAGGTATCTCGACGTTTTCAAAGACTTGTGAAAGTGGGTGTGGAAGAAATTTGATGGTCATGAGGGAGAGAAATGGTGTTATATACTAATAAATCTTACTGTTAATTAATTACTCATTGTTCATGACCGTGGCTATAGAACAATTCAACAGTCGTTACCATGTTCTCGATTCGATGGTTTTGAGTGTGAACAGACATTGATTGAGCTTTGGTACGCTTGCCGAATCACATACCAGAAATAAATTAACACAATCTTATCCTTAGTTTGTGTTCTCTAGAAATCTAGCTTCAGAGACTCTTGTGAGGCACTGACTTTAATCGTTCGCTATCGTGTCCGGAAATGTGTCAAATAGAATCTTTATTAATAACAAACCTGTTTGCCCTCTAATCATTATGTCCGTGAGTCCAAAAGCGCCATGGTAAGCAGTAACGCATTTCCTTCTATCTACTATGAGAACTTTCCCTGGTGGTAACCCATCTATGCAGCTTTCCTATGGGCAAATTTCCTAAGGAACTGTTAGTTACCGGAGATACATTTAGAAAGTGTAGATGTAACTTGCCTTCCGCTTCGCTTTAAAACCACTATACAGCGAGTTCCATATAACTCTTGCTGCACAGTCCTCAGTACCATCCAAAGACGTGGTGCAATTGGGTTGGTGCTCTAAGCGAAGGGTATCAGGCGCTTGCCACGGCTTTGGAAGGGGCCAGTCTGAAAAGTGAACAAGCTTGGCTTCGTTGAGAACAGCCACCGGGTCCCAAAGCTCTGTCTCGGAACCCAGATAGTTATTGTGGGTGTCCCGGCGGAATTCGCCTGTAATCAAATCATATGGGCGATGTGGTAGAATAAGGGCCTTGTCGCGATAGAGGTTGTTGGCTATCTCCATATCATATTCGGTGATGGAAGATGATTCGACGGCGTCCATAATGCGAGCGAATTCTGTCTTGGATGGCTGGATGAGCATGACTTGCGATGAGAGGGTATCGTTGGGGAGCAGCCAATAGGCTCGTGGCATAGCAACTGGTGCTGGTGGTAGGAGAAATAGTTCGTCCATGTTTTGAAGAAGTACAACATCAGAATCAATAGACAGGACGCGGTTATACTGAGTCTGGTTGAAAGCTAGAAACTTTGTGTAAGAATCAGCCCAAGTGACTGAATTATGACAGTTAGCATATCGTTATAAAGAGTTGAGTTATGGAAATTCATGAGGGAACGACTTACACTCTGCCTCCTCCTTGCGCTGGATTTTGATAGGAACGAGCTTGACATTGTATTCGTCGCGAGCCTTGATGAGTAGCCGAGTATCGATACTGAGACGGAGGTTATCGTTCCACATCCCGGCCGGGTACATCAAGACCCGATCGGCACGACTTCCGAGACGATTCAATGCCTCGAAGAACATGACCGAGTTGCAAAGATACTCGCTATTTGTGACATATTGGGTATAGGCGAACTGCGACCAATCTACTCTGGTTGAGCTGTGAGAATCCGATGGCCTTGTCGACTGATGATGTGAGAAGTCGTGAGTATGAAGGTAGAAGAGGAGGATGGTAAAAAGCAAGGCCGTTGTCCAGCGGTAACGTTTTGACGCCAAAATTCTTGGCGCGAAGGGTGTTGTTGAATCGTGTTTTGCTTCCATCGTCGATCTTATCCGTTGTCTTGCCTTGAAACGTGTATGGAGAGAACCTGCTTTCCGCTCAGGCCGATATGTCTTGGAGTTCAAATCTGAGAGTAGAGATAGAAGAGGCCAGCTCTGACAGTAGGTGATCCCGTGGAGTTGATCTAAACGGTCAGCTCATGGATGTTAAGAATCAGATGAAGCTGAGACAAAGGATCTATCAATCTGTCAACCAACAATATTCCCCCACTTCGCCTTGTAGCCATAGCCGCCCAGGTTTTGCATTGGCGCTTAGAAAACCACTAGGAGCCCTGAGTCGCTAGTTCATTGGCCTGTTGGTCGCGAACATGAAAGCCCCTGTCATATCCATCCATCCTTATCCCTGCACCTCAAGACAAACAAGAAAAACCAAATGCTAACATTGATCATACCAATGTTTTCAGCTTACTTCACTTTTGCTTTTGCTTTTGCTTCATTTTCGTCGCTTAGCGATATCGTCATTGAACAAGTACTACAATATTAGCGACTTCAGGGTGTACAGTTTCGAGCCCCAGAGTTACTTCCATGCCCAGCTTTTGTAGAGGGACCCAAGAACAAACCAATCACATAAAGGCCAAGACTTAGCCCCTGTACGTTGATGCTCCATAGCCCGGCATGTTTCAAACATGCAACCGCCCCGACCTCTTGCACGGGCTTGCTACTTTCATTTGTACTTCCAGGCTTAGCCATGAATTCTTGTTGTCTTATTTCTATCGTTTATATAAAATGCTTGTATGCTCATAGAAGAGAAATCTGATCACCATTATCTCATTGTCATAATGCCTATTTTCGTAACACTGCATACTGAGCAAGATCATCGGGGTATGGCTCCATATGTGCCTGAAGCTGGGCGTCTATTAGCACAAGGAGACAGTCAACCAACAAACATTTTTATGCATGTTGGTCACTCTCATAGCTTTAAGCGAGCGTGGGAGTCAATTATTGGTTGAAGCATTAGCTTAGGTCGTACTGCTATTTGTTTGTTCCTTCTACCTTGCCATGGATCTTCCCGCCGTTTGTCAGTTCTACATTTCTCTCTTCCCAACTCTTCTCTCGCTTTATCAAAACTCAACTGTTCCCTCACACAACAAACTACCCACTCTCTTTTATGTTATTTTTATTGATTGTTGTTTTGACCTTCCCTTCCCATTGAGAAGTCCGGCACTATGCTGGCGACTTTTACGGTCTCAATACTGGCATTCATCGCCATAGTCTCTGCAGAAAAGTACCCAAGACAGGCCGGATGGACAAATGCAACATATGGACCCGACGGCCCCTGGCGCGCCGTCGATGTTCAGATTGCCTACAACAGAGAACGATTTTCTCTTTATCCGGGCAGTTCATTTGAGACCTGGGTAATCGACGATTCATACTGCAAAAAGGACAAAGCAACCTGCTATGCGTCCAATGCAGGTACCTACAACAGAATAAATGGTGAGAAAGCAGGTGTGACGTTACCAGCAAATCCAAGTAGCTTTATGTACGGCGTGGAAATGCAGGGCGACGAAGGTTATCGTTATCTGGACGCTATTTCGGTCTCTGGTGTTGAAATGACGAATACCAGTCTGGTGCTTCTAGAAACTCAGGAGATCAAGTACCCTGGTGGCCTGACAGCACCTTTGTTTGCTGGATGCTTGAGCTTGGGTGGTAGAAAGTCGGTGAACCAGACATTCGAGCCATTCGATCATAAGACACCGGTCAACGCAAGCATGCCGCCAGGCTATATGTGGGAAAATGGTTGGACGAGTTCGAATTCTTTCGGTATGCATATTGGATCGGTTCAGCCCGATCTATCAGGGTCTTTGTGGTGGGGAGGATATGATGAGAATCGCATTGTTGGGGATGTCTCAAGCATGACTGGGGGCCCAAGAGACGGGATAACACTTCAAGATGTTGGCATTGAGGTCATGGGAAAGAACTCACCTTTCGAATTTCATTCAAAGCCCGGCCTCCTTTCTGGCGGGAGCTCATCGGTCCGGAGTGGAGTTAAAGTCTATGTCGACGGCTGTTCGCCCTATTTGACACTTCCCAAGTCGACTTGCGATAACATCGCCGCCAATCTCCCTGTCAACTTCAACGAAGAGTTGGGGCTCTACCTATGGGATACTAAATCGAAAAAGTACAAGGAAATTGTCTCCTCAACATCGACACTGGCCTTTTCTTTCATCTCGAAATCAAACACCGACCCATTCACGATCCGAGTTCCTTTCATGCATCTCAATCTCACTCTTTCTGAGCCATTGGTCCCAGACCCGATACCTTACTTCCCTTGTCATGTCAACAATATGAATCAGTATGTCCTTGGTCGCGCATTTCTCCAAGACGCCTTCATCGGGGCCAATTGGCACCCTGACGTCGACACTTGGTGGTTAGCTCAGGCGCCAGGACCGAACATCCCATTGACACCTCGTGTGATCACGATCGGGGAAAGGAATGCGACAATAAGCAGGTCTGAAAATGATTGGAAGGCATCCTGGGAAGGAGTCTGGAGCGATGAGAAAACGCCTACGGAAGAGGACAACTCTACGGCCACACCAGAGAAGAGTGAAGACGCGGAACAACCAGTGATGCCCCTCGGTGCAAAGATAGGCATCGGTGTCGGAGCTGCTGCTGTCACTATAGCGCTCATTGCAGGTGCGTTCTTCTTCTGGCGCCGAAGAAAGACCCAGAAGGAAAAGCCGCAAGCCGCACAGCCCGCGACTATGGAAGAGATTTACAACAATTCCTTCCAAGAATGGCCACAGAATTACCCCCAACCTCCCCAGGAACTACATGTACCTGCACATAAACTACCACCCTATGAAATGCCCGATCATGAGAGGAGGATATTCGAAATGTATGCTTTTCCGGCGCAGCAGAAGCGGCCCCTTACGCAAAGATATGAAATGGCGTAACTTGGCATTAGTTTGGCGCAGGGTGGAAATTTTGAGTTCTGGTTTTACTCAACGTCTTATTAGATTAGATAATATTACGATAAACATTTCAATTCTACTTACTTCTCAGTATCAACTTTGATAGAATAAGGTTTGCCATTCTCCCATCGATGTCGCTAATCTGCCTTGCTATATACTTTAACAACAGACATGTTCGTGGAAAAAGCCTGTGGTAACATTTTCAATTGTATCAAGTATTTTTGGGCCTTTCAAAAACCACAAGGCTATACGTTAGCTCCATGTGCCTTGCGCTCTTAGCACAACGAAAATCAATTTTCTTTTAGTAAATAGGAATAACATGAGTCAGAGTTTCTACACTCAAGAAGTGAAATCACAGTATATAACTCATCATATAAGACGTGAATCAAGATGTGACTTAGCAAACAAAAGACAAATGCTATCTGGATGAGACAGCTTTGGTATGGGACTTGTTTCGATTGGGACATGTTTCCGGTTGGTTGGAAGGTAGGCCAATCTGAATTTGCCACTACAGCTGTACGTACTGGGAACAGTTTCTTGGTCTCCTTGGCATGGACGCCCTCCTCGGCTTATAACCCTGGTTCAAAGTCATATGTTGTGACGATTGTGCTCTATCTGTGACAAGTATGGGGCCTCAAAGTAATATTGTCATCAACTATACATGTACAGCCCCGTGGAAGGAAAAATAAACATAAAAATAAATGGATTATGACGATGTGATATATAATTACTTTTTGTTGGTATAGAGAAATATTCAACTTTACCGAGGTTTGTCTGAAAGCTCATAATTTCTATCTACTTTAATGCATCCCCAAACTATCAAGGTTTATGTACTTCCTATCAGAATATGAAGCGAGATCAAAGAAGGCTACCACTGTACCTTGAGGCTGGGCATGCACTACGAAGTGGAAGCCATCAGGCGATTCGTGCGGGTTTCCACAGACGCAGGGCTCACTCATGAATCGGCAGTTTTGATATTGGTCTCAACGGCACAGAATAGGCTTTCTGACCTGTCAATCTATGCTTATCTAGTATAACCTTAAACATGGCTATCACATGCATACAGCCTCGTTTCCACCAACAGGTCAATATACCCGGACCTGCCAGATACATCCAACAGAAACAATGTGGCAGAGCCTCAATGTACAGATCTTCTAGCTGCCGGCAAGTAGAGCGACAAGATTCATCCCGCGACAGTTCCGGTCTAGAATGATACGCTTGGATGTGGGCTGAACGGGAGGTCTGTGTCGTTAACATCGCCTTAGTCCGATGCTAAATCTATATAAAACATGCACCAACTTACTTAGAGTTTAGATGACTGGTTAGCAAGGAAACGGGCCACTAGCGAGTTTGGGGCAAAGTTCAATTGATAAGCACTGGGGAAAAGGTTGTCATGATATTGAGTAGGACCTTGCTTGAAGTTAAAGGTTACATGGGCAACAATTGGTGATTGTACGGATAACGTCCCTTTGATCGACGTCGATGGATTAGAAACAGCCGCTCTAGCCCTTTAAAGTCTGGACCTCAGCCGATATCCGTGCAGATCTTAGCCCTTGGAACGCCTCAGTTGATATTTGGTGACATGACTCGTCACAGGGTCCAAGCCGCAACGGGACAAGGGTGATAAACGAGAGCCAGTTTACAAATGACAGTTTCATATCACATCGGGTATTCATTTCGTGATGGTCAAAGAGAGAATAGAAGAGAAACCAGTTTCTTGTAAACATGACACGGCTCAGCATTTGCCCAGCGCAATTGTCGTGAAACGAAACTAAACATCAGCCCTATTTCCTTCCGGTTAGTTCAGTTCCCGTCCCATTTTCATTCAGGTAACTGGGCGGATCCGAAGAGCAGTCACACGGACTTTGCTTAACTTGACTAGGATACGGGCAGTTTCATGCAACGCGGAACGAAACTCCTGCATATTGGGCTTTGACGTTTCTTATTTATTCATTTTAATTCTTCTTAAACCGCCCCTCGCGATGTGATAAAGTGGCAGTCATTCCCTTCCTTTTCGTGGGGAAAGGAGACGAAGTCGGGGCTTTTTTTTTTTTCATTCTTTCTTTCTTTCTTTCTTTTTGTTGCCTCGGGAAGGTCTTTTTGTATTGTATTATATTATATTGTATTGTATTGTATTGTCTGGTAACAATGCCTCAAGTTGAGAACAAGCCCGAGGTAAGACTCTTCTGCTCGCGTATGGATCCAATAAGTTGGCTGACAGTGTTTTAGTTTCTTGCCGAGTCGTGGGGGCTTTATTCTCTGGGAACCATCATTCTTTTTACACGTTTCGCTGTGCGATTCAGGACTGTAGGATGGAGGGGTCTCAAAGGCGATGACTTCTTTTCCTTGCTAGTCTTTCTATTCTACACTGCCGATGCAGTTATGGTTCATCTGATATGTTAGTCATCACGAATCCCATAAGTGAACCAGACCACTAACACTTCTGTAGATTACCTTGGCACCAACATTGAGGCTGGGGTCAGTGAACTTAGACATCGTTAGTTCTAACCAAACAACGCTTACCGATTGACGACATGTACTGACTGTCTCGTAGATTTGACCGCAGCTGAGATTCGCGAGTATGAGCTGGGCTCAAAATTCGGACTTGTGGCTTGGTACGCGTACACGGCATTAATCTGGAGTCTCAAGGGCACTATGCTATGCTTCTTTTCACGAATGACGTTCGGAGCGTGGCATAAATACTTTGTCAAGGCCGTGTCGATCCTGTGTGCTCTTACCTATGTTGCTGTTGTCCTCACAGTATGTTGCCTTGTTCTCATGCATATGCCAGGGAATTGGTTAACTAACTGACTGACTAGCTCACACTAGGATGTCTTCCTTACCACAAGAACTGGCAGTAAGTACTCCCGTCAATATTGATACTTGAATAGATGCTAACTATCATCACAGAGTGTTGCCTGACCCTCCAGGTTCGTGTTGATGATGTCGAAATTCAATTTATACGAAACTAACACCGTGTAGCAAGATGCTCCTTCAAAATCCAGAACTTCTTGTGTACGGCGGTACTCAATGTCATGTGAGTATAGCAATCTCTGCACTCGATATCAAATATACTTACTATTGCAGAACCGACGCTCTTATTCTTTGCATTCCTATTCCTCTTCTCTGGAAACTCCAGATTCCTTTCCACAAGTAAGCTTTCATGTCACTCATCCACGACTCATCTAACAAAACCAGAAAACTCATCATCGGTCTCCTTCTTTCCTCGGGAGTTTTCGTTATCACAGCCGCCGTCTTCCGAGTCGTCCTCACTCTTTCAGCCTTCCCATCGGCAATTACCATCAACGCCTGGGGTAGTCGAGAAATCATCGTCGGCATCGCAACCGTCAACCTCCCTGTCCTACGACCGCTTTTCTGCAGTTCCTTCTGGGATGGACCGTCCCCAGCCGAGATATGTCCGTCGTACCAAAACTCCAGAGGGAGCAGCCGTAGCCGCAACAGGATCACCAAGAGAAATATTTCGCCTCCATGCCAACCACAGAAGACTTACGCTGGAAATGGACTGAAGAATGGTTATGACGCCAGCCAGGATTCGATCCTGCCAAGGGTGCATAAAATGGCTGATATTGTTGTTGAAAGATCTTATGACGTTCAACATGAGGATAATTATGATTATCGTGGACATCGACCTAATATGTCACAGACTTCGATTTATGCGAATTATGCGAGGTCACCAGTATAGTAGTTCTTCTCTCTACTGTAGTCGAGATACCTAGATTATAATAATGCTAATTTTACAACGTTACCCAAGACCTATGGTATGGTCGTAAGCGCTCACTGTCATTGATATATTAACCAGATTTTAAGGCAACGACGAATATGTATCTTGGTTCTACACAGGGAGCTGTAGTAGCGTACCCTTCAATTCCAGTTGAGGGTAAAGTGGATGCTATTAATTCGAAATTGTCGGAATGACACAGAGGTTAATACGTCGTTGGTTGTTGGGCTTTGTCTGATTTATTCTAACCATGCAATGTATCCTAGCCACCAGTAATCTTCATTTGTTATGGTAATGCCAACTACTCAGCCCAATGATAACGTGATCTGTTGTTCCAGTCTCATACACCTATAGCCAACAACTGAATATCAACTAAATAGATACCGAGTATACTGTAAGATCAGTGCGTTACGCATAAAGAGCCGTCTCAATTTTCATCTGGGCACAGTTCCAGTGACTCGCCAACTTCAGCTCAATTAATCTATCAACTAGCAAGGGATCCCTTGAGGTTCATCAATTATGCCGAGGCTGTGTCAGTGTTATTTGTAGAACATGAAAAGCTTGAGATTCGCACAGCCACCAAGTGTGGATCGGAGGATTTTCTCGGAGTCTTGGCGGATGACCTTATCCGCTCCGTCTGACTGTATCGCGCTTGAAAAGCATGAAAGTAAGCTTAATCGGAGATTAACCTCGTATTACTACGAAGCGCGGTTACTTTGCAGCAAGCCCAATCTTTTGGCAGCAATGACATGTTGAATTTTCAGTCGATTTATCATTATCAAGCTCGATAACACAACAACGCGGCATCATTCTCACAGACTGGGGCACAACACAAGGGATCATAGTTTCAGGTCATAATTGAAGTAGAAGTGGATATCATAAGCGATACTTTGCTAGAAAGTGGATATATGAATAGAAAAAGAAAAGAAATGCTGCAAAATCACGCTACAGCCCTCTATGCTTGAAAGTCCCAGTACCCAACAAAACCCGCTTAGACTCCGAATGCCTTCTTAGCAATGTTGAAGACCTCCTGTCTTGGCTCAACGTCAGTACCGACACACTCCTCGATGTAAATCTTGAATCCCTCGTCGACATCCTTCTTGAAAGCATCCCGGACCTCTTGCTTGCACTGAGTAGCAAGGAACCAAGCACCACTGGCAAAGTTGTACTTGTCGACAGTGACAGCATCCAGAAGATCGTTGAGCTCATCCTTGGACATGCCCTCGGTGGAATCGATACCCTCAAACTTGGAGGCGAGCTCGGGGATGCTCTTGGCGTAGAGGAGGTTGAAAGGAGCCATTTGCATGTTGGCTGTGCCCTGACCGGGGCGACCAGGGTATTGGTTGCGCTTGTACTGGAAGTCGCCGGACTCGAAAGCCATGAGGGCAAGGACAGCAGCCATGGCGTTGGGGTCGTAGATATCGTAGTGCTGGAAGGCATCGATGAGGTAAGGAGCCATTTGCTTGGAGTCGCGACAGTCAGTGAGCTTTGAAGGGCACTTCTTTGACTTGGGGGCGATTTGCTCGATGATGGGGACAGCGGTGAGAGCAGCTGCAGAGGCGCCGGCAAGGCCCAGGATGGTAGACAATGTGGTGAACTTCATTGTGAATGAGTTGAATTGCTTGTTTGTTTGATGCTTGAATTGTTGTATTTGATATGATGTTGACAAAGATCGTGGGATAAAGAGCGTTTAAATATCCTCCAGGGACTTTGAACTTTTCTGATGAACAAGGACAGGGAAGAACAGGACAGGGCTGTGAAAGACTGCGGTCAGATCACGTAGCGGAGCTGTCAGCAAAAAGAGGATCAGAATAGAATAAAAGGAGCGTAAGACGGTAAGCAACAAGGCTGAAGAAGTGGAGATGCAATCAATGCAATCGTAAAACCTGCCGAATTTAATGACTGAGAGAAAGAAGGGGAATAACTAACGGGAAAGAAGAGATGAATAAATACTGTTTTTATCACCATCTCGTCTTTCGTTTATCAGAGTCACATCAATTGTCATCTGTTGATCAATCCAATCGCGTTCCTTGCAGAGGCGCAGACAAACAAATCTGAAACGCTCGAAACGAACCGTCTTTACTGAAAGCGGTTTAGAAGAGGCACGGTTGAGCGATCGCGGGCCAATTATTCGGCCTACAGACGCTGCGGCTCGGCATTGCGGCACCCTACGAGAGGCGAATTGGGGGGCTTTAGTGCAAGGGGTTCAGGGCTGAGATTAGTGAGGATGATTGAAGGATTCACTGTGATACAGGCGCTTGAGGCTGGAATAATCATGGAACCTAGGAAAAGTGAAGGAGGATCGTCACTTGATGCGACACAATCCTTCGTTGATCATGAGTTAATGCATCACTAGAAGTTTACATAACAAAGAGGAAGGGTATTCATGTTGTGACAAAGAAAACTCATATTAATTACTAACGTTAGACAGGCACCGGGTATTGTACCTCCAAAACTCAATTCCTTTCCATCCCATGATATCATACTCATACTCCAATTCAAATTCCAAGTCAAGATCCATTTCATTCATCCCAAGTAACCTTCATGCTTGTAGGGAACGGCCAAATGCTGCCCCAGTCCTCAGTCATGTAGACAAAGAAACCACCAGGTCGGGGAACCTTCTTCAGTTCTCCCTGCGCACCAGCCACTCTCCTAAGTCCCTTCTTCCTGAACAATGCCCTGAACAGCTCAGTCAGCGCAACCTGGCTGATGTCCCTGCCAAGACAGGCGTGTGGGCCTGCGCCGTAGTGGATGTATGAGTCCAGAGGGCGTCGAGGATCGACCGCTTCAGGGTTGGGGAAGATGTTCGGGTCTTTGGCAGCCGAGACAAACGAGACAAAGACTCGGTCACCAGGCTGAACAGGGACTTCACGGCCGTCATCCTCTTGAATGACGTCGGCAACTGCGGCCTCACGGTAGAGGCCGAATGTACCAGCCATGCGAATACCTTCCATCGCGTAACCGAGAAGTAGAGCATCTGTCTCATCGCCTGTCTCCAGCGCCGCAATGCGGTGAAGCTCAGGGCGATACTTCTCACCAGCAGGAGAAAGGTACCAGTCCAGGGTTTGCGCAAACTACACATACTATGTTAGTCACCGCATTCTCGTCAATCTCGAAATAGATTAAAATACTTACCACCTGTGCCTGATTCGGCACCATAGCCCCAGCAGTGGGCAGGATCTGGCTCCACACGATATCCTCAGTGCTCAGACCAGCCTTCTTCAAGCCCTTGGCCATGTTCTCACCGAACGCAGCAAGCGGGTCATCGTTCTTGTTGGGCTTGCTGGTGAAGAGTCCCTTGACACCGACGCTGTTGGCAAGCTTGACGTTCATCTCCACGATCTTACCCAACTGCTGCGCGACCTCTCGGGCGCCCTGTCGCAGAGGGTACGACTTTGCGGGATCAATGTCGAAGAAGATGCACACGAAGATGACAGCGAGGATCATGTACAGCTCCTGCTCGGAGAAGACACCCTTGGGGTTCTGCTTGGTCTTGAGGGGAAGGTTGAACATTCTAGCGACAAAGTGAGTGTGTGCAACGTTACCAACGTCGCGCACAACGTCAACCTGCGTCTTCCCCGCGAGCTTGTACGACTTCTCCTTCAGAAGCATCTCGGCCGTTGTGGAGTAGAACGACTTGACGGCGTTGCGCCAGGTGTCGTTGTACAGCAGGTGACCCATGCACTTGCGCTGCTGAGCGTGCAGCGCTGTGTCGCCCGAGAGCATGAAGCGACCACCTCCTTCGCCCATGAGGTGTTTGAGGCCCTCCTCCCAGCAGACCCGGTACTTGGTCTGGTCCTCAAGGATGTACTTGGCAGCCTTGTAGCCCACGATGTTGATGCGAGTTGCTGTAGGCGCGGGACGGCTGAAGTCGAAACGCTCTACGCGCTTGAGGTCAGTGAGAATCTTGTGGTTCTCTGTGGGGATGACCATGGGGTAGTGCGCGTAGACAGAGTTGCCCTTGAAGTGCTGGGGGAATGCGCGCAGGAAGAGCTTGTAGAAGACACATCCGTGGTTGATCTTCAGGTCGTAGTCGACCTCCTTGTAACCCCAGTTGGTCAAGTTGCGCGGGTGATAGTCAGTGGTGTAGTACCTGTCACCACGAACAAGGGCCACAGCGTCAGAGAGAACCACTCGGGAGATTGTGTACGTGGGAGCGATACCCACACCCGGAGACATAGGAGCCTTTGCCTCCTCTGCGACGATACCAGGGTACAGCTCGACATAGTCGGGGTGCTGGTACAGGTTTCGCAGGGCATCGGCGATTTGAGGATCGGAGTTAATATCCTCGAAGGTGTCGTACGCCTTGAGGCCGAAGTGCTTTCGGAACTCGTTCAGACCGGCCAAGTTCCACTTGCGACCGCGCATGATACCCAGCATCTCGATGGGCTTCATGATACGTGGGACGTTACGGCCACCGAACGCACCACCAGGCTGTTCAATGGCTGTAGCGAGTGCCTCAACGAGCTCGTCATCGTTGAACTTGCCGTCGGGACCTCTCTTGAAGCCACCGAAGGTACGCTCAGAAGGCTCATCGGCGACAGATGCCTCGAATGCCTTGAGAGCCTTCATCATGGTCTGGAGGTTCATGGGACCGTAGTTCTCACCGAGGAGCTCCGTGTAGAAATCCTGGACCCATTTGTCGTCCATCTCCGAGAGACACGAGTGCCAGCGGTAGCACAGGTTGAACTCTGCTGAGACAACGTTTCCAGTACCGCTCTCAGACAGATCCTTGGTGCCGACTGAGACACCCATCTCCTGACGAGGGTCAAGGGTCCAAGTAGTGTCAACACGGTTGAGGTTGATGATGTTGCGGACGTAGTCAATAAGAGTGATGTTGATGTACAATCCACTGGTGACCAGTCTTGCCGTCTCAAAGAGCTCCTCATCACGCTTCTTCCATGCCGCAGCAGCAGCTTCTTCGCCGAGGTGAGCGCCAGGCTTGCTGAAGCGACCACCCTCGTTAATATCAGCGAGGTTAGTCGCGACATGGTTGTGGAAGCGGTTGAACATGATGAGAAGGATAGGGACACCGGGAGGGTTGCCGATGAGACGCTTGTCAGCAAAGCAATCGGGCTTGAGCTGGCCATCCTTGAATGTACGGATCGAGTCGCGGTCTTTCTCAGTTGAGCCGTAGAGGGGAGCGAGATCGAGGTAAGAGGATGAGTCGTTTTGGTCCGGGTCTTTCATGTTTGTCCAGAAGAGGTCTGCAATGTGTCAGTGCATGCATCAAGTGTGTTGAGTAAGGACGACATACCGTGAATGATGATAGTGGCCCAGTACCAGAGGATACTGGACACGTTGTTGGGATTCTTGCGGAATCCATCTCTGGCAAAGAGAGACTCGAAGATAGCCTCCGGGTCAGGCTGAGCACCCAAGCTCATACCCTTCGGGCGGACTGTTCTTGAGTAGGGTGTTCTAGCAGCACCGAGCTGAGGAAGATAAGGGTTCTACAAAAGTCAGCATAAATTCCCACTCAACCAATTGGTAGCAACTTACGTTCCAAGATCCATCAGGCTGGCGGAAACGGAACTTGTCTCCCATGTACAGCATAGGTGGGTGATCAATCGAGTTCCAAAGCTGCGCGATGAAGCTATTCGTCAAGGCTTCTTGGACCTTGGAGTGATCGCTCAAGTTCGCAACGAGCTGGATCGTTCGCTCCATGATCATGGTCTTGTCGTCCTGCTGCATTTCACCCTTGAGTTTACTCTGGATAATCTCGAACAACGTCTTGAGATCTAGTTCATGTCAGCTCTCCTCTCCAACCACCCATCTCATTACACCAAATCATGCACTCACCCTTTCCTCGAAGACGACGAACATCCTGCTTCAAGCCCGGACGCTTCTGAACACTTCGGTACGATCCGTCGCCCATCTCTGTTGGAAGAGGTCTCTTGGAAGCTAGACGGAGCTTCTTGATGCTCTTCACGAGACCCTCACTCTTGTTATGAGGCGGGGCAGGAGAGTCATTCTTCTTCTGGCTGGACGAAGCTGAAGAAGAAGACTTCTCATTGCTGTACCCATTCGTGGCGACAGCGCCGTTCTTTGCTTGGTTCGACGCCATGATTATTTGCAATTACTACGAGAGGAGACAAGAGCAGAGCAAGCAGAGGTGGGCATGAGCTTGTCTTTATGAGTTGACCTCCTCGGCAGCATCTGGTAGTGACCTACATTCCCTCTGTCAAGTGAGACATGCTCATTCCACTCTTCCTTTCCAAGCAACATGGTTGGACAAGACGATGCGGTGGAACAAGAGCAGATCAATGCGCGGAGCCGGAGCAGATGGGGTGCATGCGAAGCTCAAGCTCGCTGTATCAACAAAGGGCGATCTGCATATACCTCCTGGTTCAGGGCGGCGCCACTTTTCAGTGTATCTTGGTCACCGGGTCGATCAATTGATGTCTGTGGATAGCAAGCTACAGGAGGCTATTGGGCTGAGATAGGGTCTAGTGAGGTTGTTGTTGAGATTGGTGTGGGCTTTGGCACTGTATTAGTGGTGGATGATATTGAGCGATCTACGATGGAACTCTCCGCTTGTCTAAGATCTTGTCTTGAGGAATGAGACATGGGTAGATATCTGAGCAATTGAACAAATCAACAAAAGTAACATGCATCTTTCCCTGCATTTCGATCGTTGTTGTCGCATGACTCAATGACTCAATGCGGTCTGTCAATACCAACTCACCCATCAAAAACACCAGCATAAAATTCCCAATTCCCGATATCTCCAGCGGTCCGAGCCTCCCTTGTCCCTATTCATCCATCGCTCCCGTCCTAAGATCTACGCGCACTAAGTCATGTTAGTTTGACTAGCTACCCGGCAATTGAACTGTGATTGTTCAGCTCCCTGGGTTAAAGCTTTTAGCCTTTTGGGACGATCCCCTTTCAACTGAGACACTGTGGGCTGCTTGTATGTAATCAGCTCGATTGTTAATGGTCAGTTACACGAGACTGCGTCGCAGCTGAAAGACCCTTTTGGGAATGGGCTGCAGTTTGTACTGAGTCTGTGCCGTGTTGTGAAGGCCGACAGAATTGAGGTGAGGGAGAGGCAGAGACAATGACGTGGTTCGTTGTCGTTGGAGGGCGATTGAGAGGAATTGTTTTTGTTAAATTTCCGGTAGTCTATGGCTATGTTTCTGCCATAGTCTTATGTCCGGTGTTGTTGTCAGAACATAACAATTGACATCCTTTCTCGATATCATCAGCATTGGCTGTGACAGTATTTATCTCCATACCTTACCAACTACACGGAAATATTACTCAACACCCAGAAACTTCCCTGTTCAAATTCTCAGACCCTCCATCTCAACTCTTACCCACTCACCTGGTCAAAGGGTGACGCACCAATTCTCAGCTGGCTGATCGCTACCCTGCATGCCCATCATCAGCTCTTTTGGGCTTCACCTTACCTACAGTGCAGCACTAAACCCAGGCTACCGATCTGTCCCTAGCTCTAGAGGCTAGACTAAGGAGAAAAGAGAACAGGACCCTCCACTGCCGAGCTGGGCTGGCTTGGCTCGGGGTTGCAACCCAACCCAATCTTAATCTCATGCTCTCCACAGCGGGACGAGAGGATCGTCGAGCTCCACTGATAACTGTACTGTATTGCACTGTATTGAGTACGCCGAGGGAGCACATGCACTAACTATACTGATGTTCTGCTTGTCTGAAATCACCAAGGTTGTGTACAGAAACACAGGGACCGTAGACTGATCTTCTGTGTTTCTCAATTCATTCGCCATGTTAGTCCGCAGATCCTGTCGCTCGGTCACCTCTGATCCCATTTGCTCGTCTAAGAGTCATTCATATCATGTCTTGTCTACAGTACTGAAAGCAACAGGCCCCCATCACCCTTGAAAACTCCAGCGCTATGCATGCATGGTCGCCCTCCTCGGCCATCCCACTGTAGGTATCGCATTGTATTGGCAATCATCCCATTCCACTCCTACTCTATTTGGTCCGAAGATCGTGTACATAAAAGTCCAACTTATCGCTTTCATACACATGTCCCTTCGGTTGACCCGCACCACGATAGATATTGTCAATTGAATGCTGGTGAAAAGTATCCTGATGGTTACAGTTCAGAATGTGATCCAGCCCTGGAGGGTGAGTCAGGCGAAAGATTCCATACCTTGGCGTGTTAGCTTGACGAGCGATAATTGATTGTGATCACTTACGAAGGTTGGAATTTTGGTGCGCAGACAATGGCTACACTCTCAGGCATCATAACCTGGTATCCAGCATGCGTATGCAAATCCCGTGAACTCATGAAACACGTCTGTGTCGGGTGCGTATGAATCCACCCTAGGAGAAGCAAATCCTCATTCATGCAGTAGTCAAACATGACCTCTTCATTCTCTGTCTCACACGTATCCGACGTGCACTTCTGATCGGGGATCAAGAGACACCTGACAAACAAAGCGTTGTTGATAGGTGTACCGCACAGCATGCCACACATCTCAAGTCCCCGACGTGTGTTATCAGCAGCGATGTCGAGGAATTTCTGTCGGAGGTTTTTGGGAAGGAAGAGAGATCGTATCGGATCGCCGTTTTCAAGGTATGCGCCAGGCTTGAAGGTGAGACGCTCCTTTTTGGGAATCGCTGGCGGGCCAGCATCTCCAGTTGGGCTAAGTGCCTCTTTGCGAGGAACTTCAGGTCTGCTATTATCGACAGGTTGAGGCGACGAAGATGGTATGAGAGGTTCGTATGCTGATAGAGGCACCTTTTGTGGCAGGCTTGGAGGTAACGGTTGGGATAGAGACGGGTGAAGAGGTTCTTTTGGTGGTAGAGCCACAGGTTCCTTCGGTGGTCGGCTTGGTTGAATAGATGGAGTAGTCGGCGTTGTACTTCTCTCGTACTCGAGTGGTCGAGGTCTGGAAATAGACGGGTAGTTGTAAGTGTGCGACGTCGGTCGGAAATCATGGTCGTTACGTCGCTCGTGCGCCGAGTCGAGGGCCTGCCTAGTTGCCTCCATCTGCCGCCGTAGATCCTCGTCGTCCCCAATGCGTGCGCCATCCCATTGGTCCCATTTGCCTCCTCTTCTTCTTGACATGATATCCTCGTCAGTGATCCCAGCTTGTCTTGTAACCCTCCTTGCTGTATCTCTTCGTGTCAATTCCTTCTGGGCCAGATCAACTGCTAGATCCTGATGATCAGATGCATCCAGAATTCTAGCATTGCCGGTCAAGCTTGGATCGCGAGCTGCGAATTGTTCGTATCGCGACGAAGTATCTGGTGTAGCTTCGGTAGCTGGCTTTGACGACAGCGCCATCCGCTCCCATTCTTTGACGGCATTCTCAATTTCGGGTTTGAGCTGTTCGAGATCTTGGATGACACGTTCGATGCGCTTGCGTTTTGCAAGCACTGCGTAGGCCTTTTTGTTCTCAGGGTCCCTGAACTGGGGATGTGTCGGGATGTACTTGAGGACAAGAGCGGAGTGCCGGTACAGCATCATGTAAGCTCGGCCGAAATCGCCATCGGAGACTGCAAAGGAAGCCTAGACAGATTAGCTGAGGTAAAGCACGGAGATTGATGATGCAAACCTCTTGGTACAGTGTCTCGGCCGCACGTGTCCAGTGCTTAAAAGGGATATTCGTATTAAAGTTGAAGTTCTCGGCCTGAGCAACCAGCTCTTTGACAGTCTGAGGCCGGGTAGGCCGCATCGCTATTCGTGACTCCATATCGGAAGAGGTCGAAGAGGGAGGGTTGGTAGTTGACCTCGTAAAGTCGTCAAAGAAATTATTTCTAGTACATGGTCGTAATTCAAGTGCCGCGCGGCTTATAGGCGACAACTTGAAAAGAAGTTGCCTGGAACTGGGGAAGTTTAAAGTATCGAGATGGAATCAAATGGATCCTGTGACGACGCGCAGCGTCTCGCGGCAGGTGGTCGGTACCTTGATTGCCCCTCCATGCCCAATGGCGGGGAATGCATGACTTTATGCGGTATAGAATGACGAAGCAGAGAATATGCACATAAGCCAAAAGCATGAAACATCAGCTTAGCCTTGTGTGGCGTGGACCGCCTCAATAGAAGAGACACAGCCACACCTTACTTCATCATGGACTGATGGCGTGGTTTGTGTATGAGAATCGTACAATTGCTATCTCCATGCAATGCACTCCCCACGCTGTCTCACCGAGCCCGCTCTTCCTTGGAAGGTATCCTTAGGAACTTGATGCCCTGAAGGAGCACGTCTCTCTGTGTCCCGACTTCTCCCGATGGTCTACAGTCAGTTCGGAATAACTCGCCTTGGAGATGCACTCAGCATCCATGTATGGAAGCTTAAGGTTGGGCTCGGGGAACCCGGGTCGCAGTCCCTAATTAGACTACCAGAATTGGAAATACGACAAGACGGAAGTCAAGAACCGACAGTGGATGAAGGTTTCAATTTGTTGACCAGGCTCCAAACTTGGTATTCGCGCCGCAATAGTCATGATTAGATCTCACTACCAAGAGATGCTCATGTCAACCCCCAAAGGCGAAGTCTTGGGCTGGGGGTTATCATGATCATGATCGAACCGGATCATATCGCCGCCGCTGTCTCGCCGAGTCGGTCAACCCCACGGTGAGAAAAGTTCCCCAATGGTCCCATCGGTCATCGGCCCATCTATCCACGCCCATGACACCTCAGGTAAGGGGGCATTGACCACGGTGTGGCCATGAGGGCCTTGTTATGAGGCTGCCAGGATATATGCCGGACAGTATTCTCAGCAAGTTGGGCATTCCCTAAGCAAAGTTTTCTCAAGGGGCGATTGGGTTTAAAAAGCCAGCCTCTCCCAGGTCCCATGCCTCGATTGTCTATCTAGTACTCAGTATCATTTATAAAGAATCTCGATTTGCACAGAGCTCATCCTTACTGATCATATTTCATCTAACACCCAACTTCTTTCCTCCATTACCTACCTCACTTACATCAAAATGGAAGCCATCAAGAACAACTCTACCATATCCGCTGTTGAGGTCAAGCCCTTTGATGTCAACGCTGTCCGCAAATGTATGTAACGACAGCAACAAACCATGGATAGATGGACTAACATGAGTAGCCGCTGTAAACACTGCCGTTGGCATCTTCAAAATTGAGCAAGGTCATGTCACTCTCCCCAGCGACCTTTGCCCTCTCGACGCTCTCTCCAGCATCCTCCGCAGCATCTCATCAGTCTTTGAGCTCGACGTTTGCGCCGACCTCGACCTCAACTGCCGCGACATTCTGCACCGCATCCTCCAATCCATCTTCGACACAAACACACAATTGCTTCTCGAGCAGGAGACGTCCGAGTTCTTTGCGAACCTCAGCTCAAAGCAAAAGGCTCGCATCCTGGCCCAGGCCATCGCTGCTTTCACCGTCATCTTCCAGCGCCTGGCGCTGACGGGTGAGAAGGTCAACTATGGTGTTCTCAATCGCGAGGCCCAGTTGTTCGCCGAGAGCGACCAGCGGGCTTTGATACAGAGTCTTATTGAGGGTGATAGTATCTTTGAGAGTTGTACGAAGAAGAGCGATATCGCCGAGGCTATCCTCGCTGCCATTGATGCTGATGAAGATGCCGCAACCCCTCAGCCCGTTGCCGCTGACGACAAGCATGACTTTATGTTCTCACCCAGCGCCGCTCTGGAACACAAGAACATGGGCGTTCCTTGGGGTTTCAGCATCATGGCGATCAATTAGATCACTTCACGAATCACGACTGGCGTTTGGGCGGGCAACGAAAGACTCTCCCACTGGTATCATTTAGCGCGGCGCTCATAAAGTGCCAGGTATTTGTCTAATTTGCATTATCATCATCAATGTTTTTGTAGAAATATAACTCAACTCATGGTCTATTTTTTTTTTAACCCACTCCTGTCTCCCCTGTTTTGTGAAGTTACTTGGATGCCTCCTTGCCCTTGCCTTGAGCTGCTTGGGCGCTCGATTGAATCTGGATGATTTCTGTCCTTTTCTTCTCGAGCTTCTCTTGGGTTTCCTTGATTGTGCCTTCTAGCCTGGTGCTAAATCGGGACATTAGACAAGGGTACAACCTTGGAATAGGATTTTCACTCACATCTCACTACTGATGTAGTCCAGACGGCCCTTAACCGTGTTCTCGGCCTCAAACTTGTCCTGCTTCAGTAGCACGGGACCAGTGAGCTTGTAGATGGTCTCGCCCTCTTGTAGCCGGTCAAACTCCTGAGTTTGGGTTAGAGACTTATTGAGATGCTTATGTCAAGATGACCAACCTGCTGCACACCAACGTTCTCCTGCTTCTGTCCCTCAAGCTTTTGTCGCGACTCAACAGCGCTTTGGAGTTCTGGGTTGCGCATTAGCATATGTCTTTCGTTCATTCGGAAGCTGAACATACCGCCTTGAAGCTTCTGGAACTCTTCGGACAGGGCCTGGAGCTTGGCTTGAGGATCCGACATGGTGTTCTGGGGGCGATGAAGGATGATGTAAAACTTGATAAAATACCACTAAGCAAGTAGAAATGTTCCTGCTTATCAATAATAGTCCTTTCTCTTTCTTGTCGCCTAAACTGCCAAGTCGTCAAGACGATAGACTACAGTAAAGTTGTGTAGCCCCTCTCTGCCCCGCTATAAGCATCATTTGTGTTATGGATCTGGGCCATGTTTCCCCGCCAATCGGTCCCAGCCTGTCTGTACTGTACTCTGTACAGCCCAGCGCAATTGACTGTTGCCTCAACCAAACCGTCCACCATCTCGATAACGACTCCAGCTTTTGCAGGTGATTGTTACTGTTCGATCCTCGCCTTTGTCACCTCCCGAACCCGCTGGGGAGTTGCACAAGATCCGACCCCTTCGCCTTTTGAAGTTCCAGCAAACCCCCTCCCCCACGTTCTCCTCGACCGACAAACGTCACCATGTCGACCAACTTTCGCGACCGCGCCATCGCAGAGGTGCAAAAGGCCATCACGGCCGACCATAATAAGGAGTACCAAAAGGCTTTCGACCTCTACATGTCCTCCATGGAACTCTGGGTCAAAGCGCTCAAGTGGGAGAAGAACAAGGCTCTCAAAGTCACCATGCAGGAAAAGATGGCCACCTACCTCGACCGCGCCGAGAAGCTCAAGCAATTCCTCGCCAGCGAGAACGATACTAACGCAAATGGCAGCGGGAAAGCCATCATGGGCGCTAACGGCAGCTCCACTGGTAAGGGCAAGCCTGCGGCGGGCGAGGACGACGATAGCAAAAAGTTGCGCAACGCATTATCAGGTGCCATTCTTCAGGAGAGGCCCAACGTGCGGTGGGAGGATATTGCTGGTCTCGAGGGTGCCAAGGAAACGTTGAAGGAGGCTGTTGTGCTGCCCATCAAGTTTCCCAGTCTGTTTCAGGGTAAGCGACAGGCATGGAAGGGTATCTTGCTGTACGGGCCCCCAGGTACAGGTAAAAGTTACCTCGCCAAGGCCGTTGCGACAGAAGCGAACAGTACTTTCTTCAGTATCAGCAGTTCCGATCTTGTCAGCAAATGGATGGGTGAAAGTGAAAGGTAAGCTTCCTCGATGTGATTAGTGATATGCCATATCTAACGTGGTTTCGCGCAGGTTGGTCAAGCTCTTGTTCTCCATGGCGCGCGAGAACAAGCCTTCGGTTATCTTCATCGATGAGATCGACGCTCTATGTGGTCCCCGAGGTGAAGGCGAGTCCGAGGCTTCACGTCGTATAAAGACCGAGATTCTGGTTCAAATGGACGGTGTGGGCAACGACAGCAAGGGTATCTTGGTTCTGGGCGCCACCAACATTCCCTGGCAACTCGACGCTGCTATTCGACGACGTTTCCAGCGCCGTGTGCATATCGGTCTTCCTGACGTAAATGGTCGAGCGCGCATGTTTAAATTGGCTATTGGTGACACAGACACTGCTCTCGTGGCGAGCGATTACAATATTCTTGCTGCCAAGTCCGAAGGAATGTCCGGTAGTGATATCGCCAACGTTGTTCAATCTGCTCTGATGCGGCCAGTCCGCAAGATTCTACAAGCAACTCACTTCAAGCCTGTAAGTCATTTACTTGTACAGACCTGAATCCATACTAACAAATCCAGGTCATGAAGGATGGTAAGCGCATGTTGACGCCTTGCTCGCCTGGCGACCCAGAAAAGATCGAGATGACGTACGACGATGTCTCATCGGACGAATTACTGGCACCAGATGTGCAGCTGAAGGATTTCGAGATGGCGCTCGACGACTCGCATCCAACTGTATCCAAGGACGATATCGCAAGACAGATCGAATGGACCAACGAATTTGGCAGCGAAGGCGCATGATGAAGATACGACATGAGCTGCAACAGTTACTTGTTGCAGATATAAGGTAGAGAAAGGAGAGGGAGGCAGCGAGTTTCCAGATTTGTCTCTTACAGCATGGCGGCGTCTCGTGGAGTTTTATTTATCTTGTAGCTTGGGCATACTGGTGTGGGAATGAAAGAAATGTTGATATATACGCTACATTGAGTCTGCTGTTGAATATCGCGAAGGTGTTCTGATTGAGTCGCGTAGACCCCTAGACAAGTCTTCCCTTCAGACAGCCAATCGAGGCTACTACTGTTGTAGGGTAACTGATGGCTACATTATATAATTGGATGTGGGTTGCTCGGTTGCAATCAGGCTGGTGACATTTTAAAGGTTGTAATATCCCCTCAGTACTCAAGAGACTCAAACTGATAGTTTGCACCGTGTGACGAGCATGGGAGAAGGTTGACATTCTTGAAGGTTCGTGTTGAAGGAATAGTAAGTCAAGCAGTGTATGTCATTTACTTCACCAAGCAGCCTGTACATCACTTTTGTTACATAGACACCTGATCTTTTAGAATAAAGCAAAAGAAGAAAAAAAAAAAGAAAAAGAAAAAAAAAACACACAGATAAGTTCAGGAAATACGCATAAGAGGCGAAGTTATGCCAAGTCTGATCTTGACAAGACCATCAATTGTCCAAGGCGTTTTTAACCCAATCTGAGTTTACCATCAAAGCCCCGCTGGCATCTCCAATTAATTCATCAAGCTAATCTTATCTTATCCATCTAATCGCAGCGGTCAATCATGGCAAAATTCACAATTTCCATCCCCTCCATCGAAACATGTCACCAATCCTCCATCGTCAACGGCAGTCGTACCTGGAGGAGATACCCAGCGAACATTTCAGACAATGTTTGTCGCCCGACAACATGCGCGGTTGTCTGTTGCGCAGCCACTGCGGCGCACGACGTCGCCTAATCAACTTCGACTTCGTCCCTACGCTACGGGTCGCCTGACCAGCGATCAGCTCGAACCGTCCAACGATTTGTCACAACAGCTCAAAGATACAGGACTTTGGGTCCAGCGAGCGTCAAAGAGAAACGTTCTTGGGGACAAGCATCGTGTTAATATTGTTAACCAAGGCTTATGCGGTGAGCTTGTTCACACGCTCCTGAAGAGACTCACTTACTCATGAAATAAACTGTTTAGATGACATCGCCAACCTTATGGGTCCCTCCCTCGAGCGCCATCGTGGCTGCGATCTTATCGACATAAACCCAGGTGCTGGCATCTGGAGCAAAACTCTCCATGAACTGGTTCAACCTCGAAAACACATCCTCATGGAACCAGACATCGAACTCTACAAGCCACTCCTTGGCGATTTTATCGACAAACCAAACGTCGAAGTTGTTCCCAAACAAGGCATCCTTTGGAAAGATTTGCAGGAGATGCTCCGAACCTCTATCGACCAGCCGACTCGTGACCCAGCCGCCGAGCCAGAACGCAACGATACGCTCCTTGTCAATGTTAATATTTCCTATTGCCCAGCTAAGAAGTACCAAATGTTCGAGTGCGTCAGTACCATGGTTCTCTACCAGCTTATGTCCAGTATCCGATCCGCCGCGCTCTTCCAACAATACGGCCTTGTGCGCATGCTCATCTGGATTTCCGACGACGGCAAGCGCAGGCTCCTCCCACGAAGTTCCGTCCGTCGCAGACGCAGCGCTTTCGAAGCCGAACTTTCCCTCGAATGGTTGCATGAGATCGCAGGCCATGACGAATTTGAGGACCGTTACGAACTCCGCGATGAGTGGATCAATATGGAGTCTGGATATCGAACGCTCGATCGCATGAAGAAAGCTGGTCTTACCATGCCCTCTGGCCGTGAAACAAAAGTCTACCAGAATCTCACCGCCAATAGAGAGTACGCAGACCGACAACTTGCAGGCGTTGAGACTCCCATCCACAGCCGGCCTTTCCGCCAAGAGCTCGAAGAAGCCGAGAGGGAGTTGGAGAATTCTGCAGATGAGGCGCCCTCAACCCGTCTCAAAGCGCTGCGCTTCCGTCAAAAGTACGAAACTGCAGACTCGCAGTTGTATATTGAACTTCTGCAAGAGCGCGATCGACTCATGAGACTCGCTACCGAATCCCCATCCGAGTTTCCGGCCGCCGAGGCAGCATTCGACAGCCGCCTCGATAACATCAAAAAGAACACACGGAAAGAGTGGGCAATGGTTCGTGACAACTACCAACTCTTCCGACAAAAAGAACCGGTCCTCTTCTGGGACCGTCGTCCCTTCGAACCTCTCGTCACTCACGCCGAGGACTTCTATCCCAAAATGCCCTGCGCTCTTCTCGACCTCCAACCCAAGGCAATGAGCAAGTTCATTCGTCAACACGGCCCCGATGCGCGTAACGGCACTATTTCGGAAACTATGCTACGCTATTGGTGGCAGTATCCGCTTGCAACCGTCCCCAAAGCCATGAACAGTCTATGGCCTGGGTTTGGTGATCAGGCACCCGGTGTAACCTCCATCCACGATCCGGATCAGGCAGGCTCACCTCTATCGAAGCATGGAGCGTTATCTGCGCGATGTGTGACGCCAAAGCAGTGGGAGGACATTATTGAAGCGTGGCTTGACTGGCCGTTTGCGCCTGAGTATACAACGCTTGTAGGGCGCCTAACGGACGACTACGACAGACAGTTGGTGGAAGAGGACGAGTCGAAGACTCCCTCATTGGGCAACGCACCGAGTGCTATGTAAAAAAGAAGGACAGGATTGTACGACTAGGCATTGGATTAAGAAGCATACATCGGCGTTTAAAGGTATTTACGTGTATAACCACCTCATGATATAGAAACGTGTTATGGTATTGAGATAACAAATTCAACGATTTCAAATTTGCGTCAAGTATGACCCCATGTATTTGGCATTCCCTTCCTTATGCCGTTGTGTAGTTCTATATGTACTTGAAATGCCCTCCGCTTAATTTCGCTGGTCGAAAGAGTCTGGAGACCCTCGACATGCCATCGTCCCAAATAAATATCGCACGCCGTAACGCCATCGCCCTCCCTTAAATCAAGGTTAACTCCGTAACAATGTTAACTTGTCTTCTTCACATTCACAAGCCGAAGCTCTGCCATGTCTTTTCGATGGATGGATCCTTGAGCGCATCGTCTACCCAGCCCATCTTATCTCTACCATCCGCAATAACACGTCCGTACTCGAGAAGCAATCTCATGACGTAGATCTGCATATCCTCCTTCCTCAGTACTTTGTTCGCCCACTCCTTACCCGCGAGCGCAATCTTTTCCGCAGCCTTGTCGTGGCCGGCAACATCCGCGTAGCCGCGGAAGTATTCCATGATGCCATAAAAGTCCTGGAAGCGGTTGTCCATAGGTACAAAATGAACCCATGGCACGAGTCTGCTGTCGTGCCACTCACGGAAAAGGGTCGCCTTTATGGGAAGGGATGTCGAGTTGAGGAAACCGAGGTAGCGGCCTGAAAAGGAGTTCCCGTCGATATCGGGGACGTACTTATAGGCGAACTGCTTGTTCATGTCCATTCCGTCGACCTTTGCGAAGTAGTGGTCTGTGTACCAACATCTACCCTCATCTTCGCTGGGCGAGCACATGAGGTCAACGAAGCCTGCGTCAGACCACTCGCCTACCCAATCGCCAAGTCGGTTCTGAGCCTGCGCCTGAAGATGATACTGCTCGGACGGGAGGACAAAGTTTTCTGGCTTCGCAGTACCCTTCTCTGCTGCGGTGAGCTTGGTAGAATTGAGCATCGAAACGAAGCGATGACGATGAAAACCGCGCCAGTTTTCCGCCTTATTCTTTCCTCCAGTCGCAACACCTCTCCATACTACAGTGTTGCCCTTATCCTTCCATTCGACGTCGTTATCTTCACCTCCTGTGAATCGTTCTTCTGCCTTCCAGTAAATAGGAGGAGGGAGCAGAATCTCGTTGTTGATGGCAAGCTTGGAACCGCCGAACATTGGGAACAGGACCTTGGTGGACGACACAGAAATTGGGTTGATCAACAGTCCGTTAAGGCCTTGAAGATCAGGCTGATGGCAGATCTCGCTCGATTGCGTAAAGTTGGAGACATAACCGGCGTACGAGTGCGGCTCGGCGTTCGAGATATCGATTTGGGGAGACTCGTTAAATGAATCCTTAAGAGGAGCCTGGCGGGCAGGACTATCGGGGGAACATCCTCGACTGGCAATGGGCCAATAGGGGCCTGTGGCATGTTAGCAATGCTCCTTTATGAAGCTCTTGTCCGGGTGCATACTGGTCTTCTCCCATCGTTTGAAGGGGATTCTGACGTTTCTATCATGTCGTCCAGGTGCAGGCAGCTTTTGGAAGTCCGAGACCACCTCCTTTGCCGACCACAGTTTTCGTGATTCTGATCCCTTGGTCATGTAACCGTTGATATCCTCCCAGGGCACCACGAGACGAGGCTCGTCCATGGCGTTCAAGGGCATGTCCAAGTCCGGGAGCATATGTTCAATCGATCGAATCATGTCCAGCCAGATCAACGTCCAGAACCAATCACTTGTGGAATTGGCCTTGCCGTTGCGAATATGAATCGACATCTCGAAGCTGTAGGCCTCCTTGCGAATAACAGGCTGGGGAACACCCCAGAAGGGTTCGATATCATGATAAACCTGGTCCCAGAATTCTTCGACGACGATAGCGTTGTTCTGCTTGGCGAAATTCCACCACTTGTCAAAACCTGGAGGTGGATGACGTCCACGGCGCTTGCGATAGGCTTGCGCAGCCTCTTCTAGGGTCTGCGACTCCTTAGAGAGCTGCTCCTTGTGCCTCTTTCCGCCATCGTGTATGAGCTTATCAATTGGATGAGGACCTTTCACAGGCTGATCCTTTACCAACTTCAAGACAAGTAGTTAGTAAATCGGACACGTTTAGGGGTCTTGACTCTCTTCCACGTACCGGTTGTTCCACTGCCTTTCTGGGAGGTGAAGGAGGAGAGATCGGGTTCGAGTTGTCGGCAGGTTGCTGTTGGGACTTGTGCAGAGGTAGTAGGTGAGGCGTAGGAGCGCGGTTGCTGAACGTCCAGAAGGCGAAGATAATGAGAGTAGCGAGGGCGCCGAAGCGGATGAAGGAGGAAGTGCGCCGTGTCCTGAAGCCGGGCGCAAGCATATTGGGCATATCTTCGGAGGATATTATTATTCGATACGAGTTACCCGATTGACGGCGCAGCGCAAAGGAGTATTCTGACGCCAGCGACAGAAGACGTATGCGCAGCCAACTTTTTCGATTCGAGGGCGAGATGACGAATTACGGTAGGGTCGATCGCGGGGCAGAAGAGCGTTTCAAAGTCGATACTGCAGCGTGGTGGATCTCTCAAGGAAAAAGAAAAGACGTTTCGATGTAATTAATAAAATCGCTTCTTCACCACATGATTAAATCGTGCTTTTGGTGGTGCTCGCAGGCAAGAGAGAATGTCGAGCTGTCGTTTTGCCGTACTGGAGGTGCGATACTGGGAAGGGTAAATCGTGGGGAGAGTGGGTTAGAGACAGTAGAGAACGAACAGACAAGGATTGTCAAAATAAAGGGGGTCGAGGACAAGTGATAATTCTCAACGATCACGGAAGGTCAACGGAGGAAAGAAGGTGAGGTTGATAATTGATAAGGAGGAGATTCACTGAAAGGAGAAATAAGAAGCATGAATCGTAGGTCGGAATGAGGGAGAGAGACTCTATGGGAAGAGGAAGGAGCTTGCCTCAAAGATTTGCTTGCTTGACTCCTCTGGCTCGTCCTCAAAATTTCCAGACTTAGCGCTGCATTTACAGGCATAGAACAGCTCCATGTCCAGACTAGCTCAACTTAAAATGTGGGATCACCAATTTAGCTGCCGGACGATACATGCTTGACCACTTGGATTTGGTGAGAAGCCAAGTATCTTCTCAGGGGCTGCAAAATACCCAGGGCGGGCGATTTTGGAGAAGGCCTTGATCGGTGGACCCCTTGGCCCTGCCATCGGGGGGTTTTCTACAGGGGAGATAGCCGCTTAGCATTGTGAATTGGGGACAATCAGGGGCCGATCACACACTTTACACGCGTCAGGTTGATTGCGTTTGCATTTTAGAGATTGAGTACTCTGTCCAGTACAGTACCAAGGTATGACGAGAACGATTCTACTCAACATCGCTTCCACAGAGAATCCAGAGACTGAGTTTTTGTATGTCCACCCGCATGTTCGTCCATCAAAGAGTCTACGTACCGCAACAGTTAACGAGAGACAAACCCAAGGGAGATCGATCCAAAGGAAATGGTACAGTGTCCTCTTCCCAAACGGCCTTTCAAATTGTGACACTATCTTCCTTGGAACAATATGGGACGCGTGTCAGATGAGTTACAGATTGCAGGGATCATTATGAAGCTTAAGCTCCAAATCGCCTTGAAGCAACCAAGTGTAAAAACCTTGGCATTTTTTAAATAATAAAGCTCTTGTTTCAAGACGGATAGTCATAGATAACCACTTTATCTCCATGTCTTCATAACAGAATTGATGCCCTTTGTCGATGGGGACATAATGGAGTACTACTGTATCCGTAGTTGCAGCAAATACCTCGCTTCTAATTATCGAATCCGCAATCCAATGTCCCACCGAAATATCATCTAGTCGCTACAATTGGCAACCGTTTGACCCCATGCAAGCCAGTACGCAGCATTAACATCAAGTAAACTTCAAACTGTTGATCTTCAAACGTTCACTCTAAAATAAACACCAATGTTTCAACATCTGGCCAAGACGGGAGGATCGTTTCTCTTGTCTCAAAATGATTTAGCTGAGCCAGAAATAACTTGACAGATACACTCATCCTCCCGACGGCACAGGTTCGATACTTACTTTACTCCAAGGGGGTAATTGCCATGATATCCCCTGAGTGGTGTGGCTGCTAATAGGCCTGGCCCGCTCCTGGCGCGATCTTAACCATCTCGGAATAGATCACAAGCGTCGTTAGATGAGATCTTCATAGCGATGGATTGGGTTTAATTAACCGACAATTGCTTATGAGTCTTTCTCCATGACTAGACTTTGGAATGAATGTAAGGAGACGGTAGTTTGCATGTAAATCCCGCAATGACATGTTTCCATGAATGTTTGCTCGACGCAGTGTCAAGGCATGTTTCATCAAGCATTGAACTTCAAGAAAACACTCTACATCAGATCTGATCTGATCTACAAGACACAACCTGAGCAAACGACGGATCCTTGCGGAACTCACATGCGCTGTGTTTGTACTATCATAGCAAATGACAGCTCGGCACACACGACAATGGTGTGATGGGAAGTGCACAGGACGGCTAGTGACGTCTGCCAACGTCTCTTTTCTTGTCATCCAGACCATTCCTCACCAGAAGATGATCTTCCCAAGGTCTTACATCCTCTCAGGGTTTTAGCATGATAAGCTTTTGCAGTGGAGAACCCGTCCGAAACAGAGGCGAGATCTAGTCTAAACCACGGTACGACTACCGTGCAAGATCTCAACACGAGGTTCTAGTCAGCTGACATTCTGGTGCTGTACTGACTCAGCTGAGTTATTCATAACTCCGACTCTGTATGCGACAATGTTACAAGTTAGACAGAGAGCGACGTTTGAGATTGGTTGTGCATGATTTATTGGGCAACGTGTACCTTGATTTGCTCGTTGAGCAACACGAACCAGCAGGAGGTAAAGGTTGCGAAGAGGCAGTTTAATGCTCTTATGACCTGGAGTCTTGTCCTACCCCAATGTTGGAATTGCAACCGTCTGCTCTTGATGTCGCCTAAATTGTCAATTTTCTTGCTCACATTTCTGTGCTCTAAAACGAGCTGTCAATTTCGCCAACGACTGCCATAAATACACGTCTCTATCACCTGCCTTATCCGTCTCGAGATCCGTTGCGTTGACTTTATGATATGCCTGTACTGCCAAGCCTGCTCGCTGTCGTCTGCGCAACTTCTAGCCTCGATCTTCGCTGTGTCACTGTGGAAGCGAACGAGACAGTATTGCAGAACATAGTTTAAAGCCCTACTCGGCACAGAGTAGTTTGAGAAAGAATCCCATCGGTGGAGTAAGAGCTGCGGCTCCGGAGCTTTCCCCAGCTCACTGGGAATAAACCGGCCGGTGAATTGTCCATGGAGGCTAACTTCTGAGCTACCGTCGTTCAACCTGTTGGTAGGTCTACAGCTTGGAGTTTTCGATGCAATTCCAAGATTCCAAGAAGATATCAAGGGAATGCCTGTCGGTGAAAATTCTCTGTCAGGAATGTTTGGTCGTATTGATCCATTTCTCAACGGGTCATGTCGGCCCAACTCAAACTCATCGGTTAAAAAGAAGAGACAAAAGATAACGGCAACGCTGGCTTGCTTGCTGCGGGCGTCATGGCGTGGGACGCTTCAGACAAAAAGACCCAGAAACCTGAACCTAGGCGTATTGGCAATATATAGAGCTAGTAACTTAGGGGTAGGTTGCAGCGATAGCTAGTAACTTAGGGGAAGGCAGACCCGCGACTCCTATGCCCGTTGGCTCCGAGGCTCCAGCGAGGAAAATACAGCTAGTAACTTAGGGGTAAGGAGTGCCGGGTCATCACCCACGGGCATGACCATGGACAAGAGTCGGGGAGGAAGATGGCTGTTTACCATTACCTAACATTACCTAAGATGAAAAGCTGGTTATCGGCGGTTTTGAACGGTCATCCCACGCTTTTTTGCGAGATGGCGGGCGTTAAGAAGTCATCTTGAATCTTGCTGATAGTGCCTGGTGTTGAGTGTTTCTGTACAACTTCACATGGCAAAAAACATAGGACGGTTGACAGCCGGCACTTGGCCATAAGTGGAGGGAACGAGCTGAGCTGCCGTTGGGGCGGGCATTTTTGGCATTGGACGGGATGGAGGTAAAAAAGAAAGGGCAAATAGAATGGATTGGTAACAGAAACCACCTTTATCCAGGACCAGGACCCAGATCAGCGGGACCGCGCTATCTCTTGCATCTTGCACTGCCAATGCGAGCCAACAGAAGGCGTTGGCTCTAAACTACTTTTGTCGAGTGACTAGGTTGTCGGATGACCACCATGATCGTCTTTACAGTGTTGACAAAGGGCAACTCATGACAACTCTTTTGTTGATACAGTACATACTGAATTGACTCTCTGAACTAGGTTTTTTGTATGTAAGAGAAACCCCCGCCCGTCTGCAACCGAAAAGCCGACGCTATTACCTTATCCATATTCCGCTCTCAGGGAATGGGACTTGGAGACTCGGAGTGTCAGTGTCTGGGTCTGTGCCGCCGGCCGATTGCAGCCTATTGAGAAGGTCAAAAGACGCCGAGAAGATGGACGGGCAGTGCCATTGACGTCCAAATACAAATGGAGGCTTTTCTCGCCGTTTTTTATTAACCTTTCTCTTTCTTTCTCTTCTTCTTTATCCTTCGCAAGCCCCTTCTTCTCATATTCACTGTTCTTATTTGCTACGTCTTATCTCTTATCGTAGCTCTACGTCAATCCTCACTCCCCCACATTCCGCCGCTTCGCTTCCACTTACACCAAACCGCCAATATGAACACCGGTCTTGTCAACAGCCGCTTCCTCTCCAAGCCAGATGAAGTCGGCGTCGTTGCTGTCGGATTCTCAGGTGGTCAGCCTAAAGCCGGTGTTGACATTGGACCTGCTGCTCTTATTCAGTCTGGCCTTCTCACTGAGATTCGTGATGAGCTTGGCTACAAGCTCTTTGGCGATGAGTCCGTCCAGCAATTCGAGGATCTCGTCCCTGAGTCGGATCCTGACTACCGCGGTATGAAGAAGGCCCGTCACGCATCTGCCGTGACTCGCAAGATTGCCTCGCACACCTATGAGCACTCACGCGAGGGACGCATGACTCTTACACTTGGCGGTGACCACAGCATTGCTATTGGTACCATTGCCGGAACTGCCAAGGCTACCCGAGAGCGCTTGAACCGCGAGATCGCTGTTATCTGGGTTGATGCCCACGCCGATATCAACACTCCCGAGAGCAGTGACAGTGGTAACATCCACGGCATGCCCGTTGCTTTCTTGACAGGTCTGGCCAAGGAAGACAAGGAGGAGTACTTTGGCTGGCTCGAGGAAGACATGCGTCTGAGCGTCAAGAAGCTGGTGTACATTGGTCTTCGCTCCGTCGACATTGGCGAGAAGAAGATCCTCCGCGAACATGGCATCAAGGCTTTCAGCATGCATGACGTTGACCGGTATGTAATTCTTCGGTCCATATTAATGAACTTTACTGACTTTTGACTTGCAGTCATGGCATTGGCCGTGTCGTCGAGATGGCCCTCGCTCACATCGGCAACGACACACCCATTCATCTGTCCTTCGACGTCGATGCCCTCGACCCCATGTGGGCTCCCAGCACAGGCACACCCGTCCGCGGCGGTCTGACTCTCCGTGAAGGCGACTTCATCTGCGAGAGCGTGCACGAGACAGGCAACCTCGTTGCCATTGACCTGGTCGAGGTGAACCCTCACTTGGCTGATACCAAGCAAGCCGAGCAGAACACCATCCACGCCGGATGCTCACTCGTCCGATGCGCCCTTGGTGAGACACTGCTATAAAGAAATAGGAACGACATTTTCTTTTGTGATTCTGGAAGACATGATGACTTGGGCAAATGCATTGATATGGAGTACTATCTGTATTTGATGGCGGATGATTGATGATATCCTTGAGTTGAGTGAACGATTGATTGGGTCAGTGCATATCATACATCTCTATATAAGCGAATTGCGAGATCACTCTCGAAATAAAATACATTTCTCTCGGAGGTGCTGTTTAAGTCAAGTCCACCCACTGTGAGGTTCCGCTTATTCGGCGGAATTGATGGATGTCTCCGTACAGAATACATACACTAAAATAAAAATGCTGAAGGCTTCTAATAATCAATCGATCTTTCGATCTTCAAACGATCAATCATAAAGAAGCCATCTCGAAGGCTGGGCTGGATCCGTTACAATTTTGACGTGTATCCATTCACGAGCTGTTGCAGCGTCACTGGCCCCTGTTGTGTCGCGTTCCCAGCCACGCAACAGCAGCTCCCAACCTCCTCAAGAAAGCCTCACCAAAGAATGCATTAGGAGTAATTTCACATGGGCTCGTCAATTGGACAGATTCTCTGGCGTCAAAAAATATCCCTTGTCTATTGACTTTTGTCCTTTTGCAATTCAATCCTCCTTTGCTTTTTCCATCTTTTCTGTTTTAATGCCAAGGTTCGGCAGTACTACACTTCGCTTGACAATCGGAACTCAACCGTTCCATATCAATTTTATGATTCACCATTCGCTACAATTCTCACGTCCAACGCCTAATCGATACCTAACATCCCATCTTTTCTCTCGTTGATACTCTGTACAAAAGGCCTCAATTAAATTCCATCCTCTTGGCGTATTCGACGCCGACGTCACATCTTTATTGGTAGTGTAGCCAGCGCAGCACAATCTCCACCCCCGGATCTTCTGCCCCAAACACGACGCGAGAAAAATCACTCTTCCTCCCATCGATAAGGCGAAGCGTGCGGCATCAACGCAGAGTCTACATTCTGAGGCATCCGATCTCCAATACAATCCTCTACGAGGCATTTCGAATCCACTGGACAATAATACGCGCCGCGATTGGCGGGGCTGGCAACGTGGCGGTCTTTGGGCAGGAAACGCAGGAAAGGAGCGTCTGCAAGTAACGCGAGCGAGGCTGAAAAAAGAAGGGGATTGCTTTTAAATCTCCGTCAACTCCTCGATTGCCGAATAACGCAGATCGTGCCGTTACTCCGCGCTTGGAAACTTACGAAATTGATCAACAACCATGGTCGCCAAATCAACACTTACCGGTTTGACCGGCACAACAGGATGGACTGGAACAACGGGATGGACTGGAACGAGGACTGGAACGAGCCAGACCAGGTCTTCCATGACTTACGACGGTCCTCCGCCTTCTACTCATGTGCGAACATACAACTGGCCTCCTTGGCAGCTGAACTTTTGGATCTTTGTGATCCTCCTCGCGTCAACAAGCATCATTGGCGTTTTCGCGACGTTCGTACAAATACAAAACCAACTCGAACTCGGCATCCCATGGTATGTCTGCCCAACAGTGATCCTGGTGTCTCGATGCTAACAAAAGCCAGGTACTTCCCCTACTTCATCACCGTCGGCGGCCTCTCGATCCTCTTCATCCTCGGCATTTTCTGGCTCATTGGCCAGCGACGACTACTTCCCGCGATCGTCATGGTCGGCGGCTTCATGTTCTTTATACTATGGCTTGTTGGACTCGTCGTGGTTGCGATACAGCTGTTTGGACCTGATGGGTCTATCCAGAGTGTATGCGACGTGCAGGTCTTTGGAAGGAACCCCAAGGGTACGGGCGAGGCTACTATGGCATGGCTCCAACAGCGAAACATCTGTATGTTTTTATTGCTCCATGATCACTAGATTTCATACTAACGGGTTTCAGGTCAATCATGGCAGCTGGTTTTCGCAATGGCCCTTACAGGAACTGTCTTCTTCGTCTGGGTTATGATCATGGCCTATCAAGTGTTCGTCAACTCATAAGCCAGCACTTTAGATGCGCTTTGACGGAAGATGACTCTTATAACGAAATAACGATGCATGGCAACGAAGCCACGGAGTTGAATGGTTTGATACGTGATGATGCGGTTTGCATTGGACTGGAGTTGTTAACGATTGGACAAAACGAGTGCATTTACAGGTATAGCTCACATAATGGAATTGCATAGACAGGGTTCGATAGCTAGTTTGTTAATACAAGATCATTATACACATGAAACAAAGTTGGTCAATAGTAGTCTGCCTTGGTATCTGCAATAAGGTGCGTTTTGTAGAATTGACGTCCTGAAAGCACCTGAGCTTCTTTGACAAAGAGCCGAGACCTTCGAAGTAAGGCACTTTTATTAATCCCTCTATCACGAGCAACGCCAGCTTCAACTAGTGGCAGGACCATCTCTGCAAGCGTGATTATTTCAGCTGCCTCTGTACGGCGGTGTTGCTAGTTCCTGCATTTCAGCTTCCATGGCCAAGGTCTCGAACCGACGACAAGCCTTTGTTCTCCACCTTAGCTCGAGTGGAGCTTTGATATCATCGCGACAATCATCGGGAAGTCTCAAGGTCTTTCTCCCCAATGAAACAAGAACAACAGCGAAAAAAGTTGCCAAGTTCAATCGTCGAAACGCGTATGATGAAAGCCCAGAGTTCGGAACTGCCGAGATCCCGGAATCGGCGTGCCGGGAGGTAGAAGATGTGAAGGAAGAGTTGGTAATTCAGGGTCTAAGTGACGTAGCTAGTGCCCCTGTCGCGTGGGATGACGAAAGAAGGTTGGCAGCAAATCGAGGGGATCTGCGGATTATTCCACTATTGCCCAATGGGTTTGGGATAAGTTGGAAGGCTTTGACTATTATTAGATCGATAGCTGAAAGGTATAAGAAGGTCGAGTGTTGCTGCTTAAGATTGCTATCCATCAACAACAACATTTACATCTACAACAAGAACTCTCCATTCTTCCTCACAACACTACATCAACCCAATCTCTTCTCTACTTTCCCACACAAACTACACAATGGATTTCGTCAAGAACGCTATGGGAGGTAGCAAGGACAGCTCCTCCAAGTCCAGCGGCGGTAACCAGGACATGGACTACGTTGACAAGGGTACGATACACTCTCCCTCAGATCCTAAATAATTCTTGACCTTTACTGACACCCATCAGCCGCTGCCTTCGCCAACGAAAAGGCTGGCACAAACATCTCCCGCGAGAACCAGGAGAAGATTACCGACTTCGGCCGTAACGCCTACGAGAAGCAGACTGGGTAAGTGGCATACGAAGAAGGCCTTATCGTATAAATGAACCGTAACTGACAATGATGGTGTGTAGCAACAAGATCGACCCCAAGATCTCTCACTAAAGAGAATAATAATTTCTAATGAGATAAATGGATGCTCAAAGCGATTGACGAGCTAGTATGAATTAATATGAAATAATTATTGATCTACACAATGAATGACTGAATTGAGTTCAAAAATGGCGCCGAGTCTGGCATGTGAATGTTGAAACTGTTAGAGTAATTCTCCGATACGGTAACAAGCTTCCATTGTGTAAACCCACAGAACCATTACGATATACCCTGTACTTTGGATACATTGTGAGTTCTGTATCATCTTCTCCAATTAATACCCCAGATCCCAATGCGACATCCATTGTCGAAGGATACTTGTAATTGTTTCAGCTTTATCTGCTGTTATCTCCGAAAATGCCTCGCTCACAGGAGTATATTCGACATCTACCACTCACAATATTGGGTTCACTTTCAACACCATTCGAATCAGAGGCTTAATTGCTCTGCGCTGGCAACCTAACGTTGTCCCCAGCAACCAGTCTTATCTACCTAGCCAGCTACTGTACCAGCCACGAGCTAGCCCCGCTGTTTCCCCTCGTGCCGCTAAACAGAGTCAACACTGAACGAGAATATCTCATTGGCGGACACAATCAACTATTCAACGGCGCTGAGAGCTCGATTCTAATTTAGCGCTGTCGGGTCCTGTCAGGTTTTCTCTTTAGTGAGAAGTGACGCCAAGCTGGCATAATATTCAGCACCTCTGTCCAAGGCTAGGGGACCCAAGATCCATCCCAATACCCGACCATTTCCACTTCTATTTCCCTCCCTTCGACACTGCATTGCGTTGATAACCACCAACCACAGACAGCCACGCATCGCGGTCGCCGCAATGCATCATGGCCAACGATGAGCAAGACCACGACCAAGGCCACAGCAGCCAACCATCGACTCCAGGCCCAGCTAACAACAGCAACGACGGGTCGCGCCCACAGACGGCCCATCGCGTCTCACATAGTGATGACCTCCACGAGGCCACTGAGACATCAGACCTGACAGACGATACAGTCGCCGATACTTCGCAAATACAGGGTCAAGAATCAGAGCCGACAGAGTCAATCGAAGCGCCATCTCCCCATGATATTGCGATAAACATTGACGACACACATGCAAAAACTCCAACACCGACAAACTCCAACAGCAACCCCCCGACAACCCACGAAGAGTATATGCTGCAACGCCCTGGACGTTCAGCCCCTGAAACCAGCTATTTTGACGATCTGACCCGTGCCCACGACGATTCATTAACCGAGGAGGACGTTAGACGCCACCTGGGAGACGTGGAGTCTAGTTTTTTGCCTGCCCTGTCGCCTATTCCCACTGCTCACACAAATAAAGAGGGAGGCATTGACGATACGTTCCAGTTCGACTCACCCACGAAAAAGCCTGCTCCTCAGCCAATTCAGCAAAGGCAGCAATCACAACAGTTGCAATCGCCGCAAGAATACGAGGAAGACCACGATGTGACAAGCTCGTCTATAAACACTTCTGGCTTCGAGAACTTTTCTTCACCTACCGCTGCGGCCACTAGGAGAACCATTTCGCGCGCTGTTAGCATGGCAAGCCAGCGGACACAGGATCGCAGCGCAAGCTACGATGAAAGCGAGAACCAGGAGACCGAACACGAGAGCTCACAAGTGTCCAGCACTGGCGATAACGAGCCCCCTTTGTCGAGAACACATTCGCAATCCGAACAGGTTGATGTCGGCAGCACGCATGGACAATCACAACGAAGCAATCGACCCAAATATCTGCGCAGTCGCTTTGGAAGCCAACGATCGTCGACATCTTCATTTGCGACCAATCCCGAATCTCATGAAGGCAGCGACATGACTGTTGGCCTCGGCACTGATTACGCTCTTCAATCCGGAGGTGCAGTTCCCGCAATGGGCATGCTACGAAATCCAAGCAACCCAATGTTACGGTCCATCAGCATAGGAAGCATGGGCAGTGTTGGGTCAGCCTTTGGCGCTGAGGACTACACTGATAACTCCCTACCGCAACTCGAGCCGCTACCCGAAGTCGATAGTCCCGAACGGCCGCGACATCAAGATTTGCTCTCAACACCAAGGCCCTCTAAGGAAGGGTTCACCACAGCACCCACAGATACCGTCATCGCACGACATGTTAGAAACGTCCAAGTACCGGAATCTTTAGCTAAGGAGTACAAGTTCAAAGGTGGCCTGGAAACCCCCCAAAAGCCCGCTTCAATTGCCATGGGCTCAGTGAATACGGCTCGATCCGGGAGGAACTTGACACTGAAGGAGCAGAGCAGCACAATTGAACGGCTGTCCAAGGAGAACTTCGATCTCAAGCTCAAAGTTATGTTCTTGAGCGATCGCCTTGACAAGCTTTCAGAAGAGGGTATCAAAGAAATGATCTCGGAAAATGTCGACCTTAAAACTGGCCTTGCGGTGTTGCAGCGCGACAACAAGGTTCTGCGAAGGAGGGTCAAAGAGTTGGAGAAGCAAGTGAGGGACGAAGGGGAGCGACCAAGCACAGCCCACAGTGGTGCATCATCGACGGACCAGACGGCCCGAATGGGAGAGGAGGAAGCTCAAGAGCGGGAGGAAGAGCTTATTTTCCTGCGGGAGCGCGTTGAAGAATACGCCACCGAAATCGAGCGGCTACGGTCGGAAAGCTTAACCAAAGAGAATGAGAGGCGCAAGTTTGCAGATATCGTCAGGTCGCTAGGCGAACGGTCGAGCGAAAACATGGAACGACAAGAGGAGGCCGATGTATGGAAAGACCTCCTCGAGCAAGAGACCGCCCGCAGAGAACAGGCCGATGATGAAAACAAGAGGCTAAGAGAGGAGGTGTTTAAGCTCAAGCAGGACTTGTCTGGTGGACAGGGAGGCATGCACCATACAACGAACATCTACAACATTACCAAAAAGCACCGGGATGGCACCATGTCGGAAGGCCGACCTATTTCTGGTCTATCGGGCGATATGGAGAGTTCGAATGGCAACTTCAGCTCGGCTACTACCCTTGTTGATGAACTGCGTCGGGAGAGTGAACAGCTACGTCATGAGAACGCCGAACTAAGACGTGAGGTTGGTGCGCAGACATCCATGCTGACCTCAAGGAACCGTGAGAAGGAGCGCCTCTACCAGGAGATTGAGGATCTCAAAATGGCTCAGCGACGAGGTCGGCCGGCTCCCTCAACCATTGATAGTCTTCTTGAACGATCAGCTTCGCAGGTTGGCGGTGGCGATAGGCCCCAGTCCCGCGGAAGCTTCAAGACACGGACACAGATTGAGGAGGAAGCCGAGCGAGAGGAATTTGAGAATAAGATGGCCGAGATGCGCGACAAGATCAGTGAGGTAAAGCTGCAAAATCAAGAGTTGCAGCGCGAACTTGAGATTTGCATGGAGGACTTTGAGACGGCTGTGGACGGCAAGCGACAAGCTGAAGATGCAGCGCTAGCACTCCAGGAGGATCTCAACAATGCCATGAATGATCTTGTCGCCCTGCAATCTGAACGTGACGAAGCGCTCCGCGAGCAAAGCGAGATGGAGAACGAATTCGAGTCGCTGAGGAAGGAGGCACAAGAGGAGATTGATGCGTTGGAAGCAGAGGCCGATCAACAAGCCGAAGACATGCAGCGAGTGCAAGCTGATCTTCAAGACCGTTCAGAAAACTTTGACGCCTTACAGGAAGAGATGCGCAAGATGAGCGAGGCCTTGATACGGCTTGAAGATGACCAGGAGAACAAGCTACGACGAATCCAGCAGCTCGAGCAGGAGTTGGACTCGTCCAACAAGGAGCTTGAAGATTTGGAGCAGAAGCTCATGGAATCCAACGATAAAAACCAGCGACTCTCTGTGCAGCAGGAATCCTCCCAAGGAGAGATTGCATTCCTACGAGAAGAGCAGGAGACCGACAAGATTCGGATTGGAGACCTTGAAGCTGCTGTTGCCAACGCCGAGCAGAGCATACGGGAAGAAAAGGAACGAGTTAAGGAATTGGACAACCGTCTGCAGCAAGAGCGACACCAGCGGGAGATTGTGGCGGATCAAGAGAAGGAAGAGGTACAGCAATTCGTCAACGAACTCAATAGGGAGGCTTCGGCAGCCAAGGACGAAGCTCGTCGTCTGCGTAAGAACCTGACATCGAGGGAGGTTGAGGCGACGGAGTGGAAGGAGAGGCTGATGGAGCTTGAGAATAATCTTCGTGAAGCTCTGGGTGATCTCAACGGTACCCGATCTTCTCTCCTCAAGGTATGTTGCTTCTCTGTTGGTGAAGAAGGTCGACTAACGCTTTACAGTCCATTGCCAAGTTGCAACGCGAGCTTGAGAACACAATCCGAGATCTCGACGCCAGCAAGGCAGCGCTGGTGGAGAAGGATCGTATTATCAAGCAACGTGACTCTCTGCTCGAGTCGCATGCTCTGGAAAGCCGCAAACTCGCTGAACTCCTCGACAAGGAGCGTCTCGCTCATCGAAACACAAAGTCGCAATATGACACGTTCCAGAAGTCACATCAGCATCTTACCCGCACTGCGAGCAGTCAGGATGTCCGCATTGCCGAGTTGGAGACCAACAAGAGTCAGGACCGCAGGAGGATTGCTGTGCTCGAACAGACAGCCCGCGATCAATTACAAGAACGCAATGAGCTGTTGCTGCAACTGTGGCATAAGCTTAGCCATCTCTGTGGCAGGGAGTGGGTCAACGGCAACTCACTCATCGACCGTCAGGTCCTGCCATCGGTTGAGGTCATTGCCAACCGATTGCCCAGTTTCTCAAAGAACCTGTTGGCTGCTATCAAGGCCATCGAGAACATGGTCGGATCATTCGAGACGCGCATCAAGTCCGTGGAACGAGATCTACACCGTGAGTATCAGACTCTTGAAAGCAATCTTGAAGTGCGCACCAAGAAGCTGGATCGACTGGAGACGATGGTTAGAAACTCCATCTCTTCAGGGTCGTTGAGCCACGATGCTCGATACAACCGTCTGGAAGAGGCCTACCGCCAACTCAAGGTTGAGAACACTACTCTACGCACAGCTAACGACGTGCGAGCGCGCGCAGCCTATTCTTCAAGAGACAGCTCAGATGCTCTTGTCCCCCACTCACCGTCACCTTCCGTTCCTCGCGGTCCGGGCGAACAAGGCCGCGATCGCAGCAGCCGCTCCAAATCACGTTCCTCCACTTTGACAAGAGCACACACAACAACCGCCCTACCAGGCTCTTCGGCAGGTGGTCTAGGTCTACGAGATATGACTGCCCTCAACGAAGAGAACAACAATGGTAGTGGGGGTGCCAACAATGACAACAGATGGCTCTTCCGCCTCCGCGACATGGAATACAAGCTCAAGATGGAGCGTGAAGGACGAAACCAAGATCGGCATGCAGCAAGGCAACGACTGGGTGGTCTGGAGATGGAGAATAGGGACTTGAAAGAGCGAATGAAGAGGGCTTTAGGGGATATCGATTAAAAAGCAAAGCAAGCGTAGGAGTTGGGGGCAGGTCGATGGATTCGCAAGGGAAAGCCATGAACAAAAAGAGAGGTATTAATCATATATGGAGCTAGGGTGTTTTTTTTGTTGTGCTTGTTACCTGACATGAGTCTGGGGGTATTTGTTCATTTGTATCTTGTATAAATACCGGTTCGGTAAAGGTATTATTTCCTGTCTATTTATTTTACTGTTACTGAAGGCGTGGATGGAAGCAAAGCATTCAAGGGGAATTGATTTGGGTATTCTATTGGTTCACTTGACTTCTGTTGCTGCTACATCGCTGTGATGAATCATTGTAAACAGTTGCCTGCTTTCAATACCTGATGATTCCGTTAACGATCTGCTTGATGTTGTTTTTGCAACCCGCGAGAGACTTTTGAATGAGAATGAGGCATGACGATGAGTGGGGTTCGGTTGTTGGTGGCTTCGATTACTTGGTACTGTAGAGCACTGTAGAGTCTCAGTATCGTCAGGTAAACGGTCGCTGCAATCAATCAAGACCAGTAAAGTAGCTGTCTAATCAATTTTGTGATGCTAGTGCGTCCTCGAGGAGTCTCTCAGTGGTGACTCCAATGTCAAGTTTGCCAATGATTGATGCAAGCTGATCAAAGAACTAGTCGCTTGCAACTGCCATGGCGACATTGATAGGATCCTTGGAAGGCAAGTAAACCCCCGCGTTGACAGCGCCAAGAAGTATGTCACACAGTAGCGAGCGAGAACGAAAACCTGGAAATTCTCCGAAGCTGGAGACCATCAATTAAACATTTCTCCCTCGTAAGCGGACTTTCCCAATGGGGAAGGGCCGCACTCTTCTCTCCTCATGACGAGAATATAAGATGCGACACTGCGACCGAGTGTCAGCAGTTCAATTTGATTCAATCCATTCTACTACTCATCCTCTTCTTCTCATTCCCCTGTTTAAATTTCTATACAATTTTTTTTCATCATGCTGCGTGCTTCACTAGCCAGATGCAAGGCTCCCAGTCCCAGTCTGGGCTTGAAGCGACACATGGCTGTTGCAGCAGCTGCTGCCAAGAAAGAAGGTGACATTTCAGATGCCTTCACTTCCCTCTCAGGTGCTCAAAGAGAACCGCTCCCAGATCGCTTTCGTGTACGGAAACTTGATATTGTTAGAGGTCGGGAAGAACAGATCGAGCAGAGCTGGAAAGCGTTGCTACGAGAACTTCGCAGGGAGAATGATGTCGTTGCGAAGAAAGGACCGAGTGTAATTCCGCAAGTTCATTACAACGAGTTTGAGCGAAGCGCAGGTTCCTTGAAAGAGGAGATTCGGAAAAGAGGTGTTGTGGTTGTTAAGGGCGTCGTTCCGCAGGACGAGGCGAGGGCGTGGAAGGGTGAGATTGAGGAGTACGTTCGCAAGAACCCTTCTACAAGAGGTATAATCCCTTTGAATCATTCATAATAGCGCTTTCTAACATAGAGACTACAGCATTCCCTCCTCATGATCCTCAAGTCTACGAACTTTACTGGTCCGCCCCTCAACTCAAAGCACGCTCCCATCCCAACTTCCTCCACGTTCAACAACGTCTCATGTCCCTTCTATGGCACAATTCGAATCCCGACAGTCCAATCTCCCTATCTCAGCCCCTCAGCTACGCTGACAGGCTACGCATCCGCCAACCGGGCGACGCTTCCTTTGCTCTCGGGCCGCATATCGATGGCGGAAGCGTAGAGCGATGGGAACTGGAAGGCTACGGCCGTGGAGGCGTGTACGATACCATCTTGGCTGGAAGATGGAACGAGTATGATCCTTGGGATGCGAGTGGGCGCGTGCATGCCGTCAATAATCGCTACGATGGTCTTGGTGCATGCTCAATGTTTAGAATGTGGCAGGGCTGGATGAGCATGAGTCACACCAAGCCTGGCGAGGGAACGTTACTAGTCAACCCGCTTGTGAAGCTTTCCATGGCCTATGTTCTCTTGCGGCCCTTCTTTCGCGCGAAGAACATGGGCGCAAGTGACTTTTTGGGGGTGGATAACTGGGAGTTTATGGGAGGGGAGATGGATAGCGAGTTGCAGGGTGCGACGCCGGGAACGGGACAAGAGCTGACGGATGAGCTACACCCTCACTTGGAGTTGGAGAGGACTATGGTGCATGTTCCTGAGATCCAGCCTGGCGACTTTGTAGCATGGCACTGCGACAGTAAGTTCCTCTCTCTGGTCATTGATCAACCCATGGCTAACAATTGCACTATAGCGATCCACGCAGTTGACAAGGTACACGCGGGAAAGTCAGACTCAAGTGTCCTGTACATCCCCGTATGTCCCACTACAGAACAAAACGCAGAGTACATGGTCCGGCAACGGGAGGCGTTCAGGCGGGGCACACCGGGCCCGGATTTCCCTGGCGGCGCGGGGGAAGCGGAGCATGTGGGCCGACCTACGGAGGACGTTTTCCGCCGGGACGGGGCGGGAAGAAGAGCGATGGGTCTTGAAGGGTTGGAGATGGAGAATTTGAGGAGTAAGGGGGAGAAGGAGGCGGTGGAGAGTGCCAACAGGGTCTTGGGGTTCTGAATTTGAGAGTAAAGGGTTTGTAAGCATTGTAGTTCAAATTGCGGACTGCGGACCTTAATGAAAGATGGTTTGTAAGCTGCTTTGACAGGTGAGACTGTTACTGTGACTGACGAAGGAAGGAAGGATTCTACATGGTGTTTCATCGGCAATAAGATCGTGTCATGTCGGCAGTCCGACCGAACCTGTCCTATCACATCACCTCAATTGACATGACCCTAGACCTTAAACCTCGCCTCTTACACTACACAAGCTCCTTGTCCGGAAATATCCCACTCGCTTCGTCGCACCGGATATCGGCAACCGACGATCCGTGATCCACTCAATTGACACGCATCCTGTATTGTAGCGTAGCAGCGTACTTTGCCGTCTTGATTCAGTGTCTCCACGTACTACGAATGGATCCAGCAATGAATTACTAATCTGATACGTAGGGAAGCATCTAGTAAGTTCACTTCACTTGAATCATGGGCGGTGAAGCAATAGTGGAGCAGAGGGACGTGGCAGAAGCGGAGGGGCATCATGGAGAAGGAAGAAGAGTAGTTGAGAAGGGATGGGTATATATATGTATATACTCTCGGCCTATGTAGTAATAGTTTAACTCAAGCACGCAATTCCTTACCATACCCAATCCATACCACTCTACACTTAAACAATCGCCCATCATGAGCTACACTCTCTACGACGCTGCCATCCTCCACACCAAGGAGGCTCTCAACTCCCTCTCCAACATCCTCAAGAAGGCCGAGTCTCACGCCAATGCCTCTTCTTTCCCCACCGCCAAGCTGGCTCCCGACATGCTCGACCTGAACTTCCAGGTCTTCTTCACTGTCGACACCGCCCAGAAGATCGTCGCCCGCACCACCGGCACTGAGCCCCTCAGCCTGTCCCGCGACGAGTGCACCAACTTCGAGCAATACCACGCTCTCATTGCCAAGGCCCTCGACGTTATTGAGAAGGCCGACAAGGAGCTCGTTGAGAAGCGTGCTGCTGAGGTCGTCACCATTGGCCTCGGACCCGGAAAGAGCGCTGACATGAAGTGCCGCGACTACGTTCAGGGTTACGGCATTCCTAACGTCTTCTTCCACCTTACTACCGCCTACGCTATCTTGAGAAAGGAGGGTGTTGAGCTGGGCAAGCAGGACTACATTGGTGCCTTCATGGGCCAGTACCTCCAGTAAATTTGGGGCTACTGATTGAATGAATAAAATGGAATGATTAATGTCTAGAAATAAAAAGTTGATTCATATTTTAATAAAAATGACATGAGCGATACGAGAATGAATTCTATGCTGGGTGAAAGTGCTTGTCAATTCGTAGCCATGATATGAACCTGATAATTTAGGGTAACCAGCCGCCAATCAATCATGCAGGGAGGGTCTTTGTAATCCTCGCCACGACCCCTCCATCAATTACAGTTGCATATTACAAGCCTCGTCTGCTACAATTCGCTAAACTCAACATTAACATCAGCATCAGCATAAATATTCCACCAAAATGGCCGCGCACTGGTGGATTCTTCGCGCAGTTCAGTCCCTAGAGGTAGGCGAATTTTACTCGTCTCTCTGTCGCAAATACTAACACCCGCCGTTACAGGACCACATCGTCGCATCCGTACGTAAATCCTCGTCCCACGCTCCCTCTCGCTGTCGCTAACAGCCTCAGATCCTCCGCCAACCTGGCTTCCACCGCGCTGTAGGCCGCATACACAAGACGATAAATGAGAAGCAATACGGCCGAAACCCTCACGAACCCTTGGCCCCCGGTGAAGCAACCGGTATGTTGACAGCTCGAAGGGAGCCTGAACTAGGCTGACGAGATTGATCACAGCGGACCCGAATTCAAATAGCAGGAATGAACGCTTCGCGAAGCACTTTATCGACGAGTTGAAGAACCAATTTCGAGGAAAGCCGACAGAGTTTCCGGGCGACAAGACCAGGAAGTGATGCGATGCGATGCGACAAAGATAGATTGTTTGGATTACGAAGTTATGATACCCCCAATTACCGACCAATACTCTCCCCTCGACCGGAATATATACCAAGAACGAAGGAGAAACAGTAGGTCTTTTGCATGCTGATTGAAGAGATGGAAACATGCGTTGAGAGGAGGGTGCATTGGCATGGCAGAAGCTGAAAATAAGGAAGCATAAGTACGCCCAGCGGACAAACAGCGCTAAATACGATATAAATACGATCGATATCTCTAGCGGCTGCGAGGGCTGCAACGAATCCGTCGTCCTCGTTTCTCTACGTGGTCAAGGAGCTGGCGGATCGAGGTGAACGAGTAGACGAGATGTGTCGAGGCCGGGCTTATAGTTTGGAGTGCTACGCGAAACTCGCAACGCAATCTTGGCCGAACAGATCCAGTGGCTATGCTATGTCACAATGGAGAAATTGTACAATATAATTCCGGGCAAAGAAACCCTGGTCCTCTTCTCTCAATAACTGCGCCAATGTCTATCTGAACAATGCAAGTGTTAGCCAAGGTCTTTTGTCGTAAAAGCCTTTCAAGACAACCTCCAATTATATATTACTTTATAAATCTTCCGTATGATGCGTCCTTGCTCTTCTCTTCAAGTAGATCAAACTTCTCAATCGCCTGTTCGCTGTCGCATCTCGCTTGGACCGCTAACTCGTTGTAGCCGAATCGTATATCTCACTGCGGCCACCATTATGGGCAGCACGGCGAGCAACAACCAACGAGCCTCATGTCCCTACTAACTAGGCCGCATAGTTGCTCAAGTCTCTCCCGGTTGACTTTAAAAAGCCTTTGACGGTGGGTGCTCGATACTGGGTGCTTATCGTGCGTTTTGCTCGCATTGTTCCGCTCATCGCTTAGAAGGGCGATGGTCTCAATGTCAGGGTGCTTGGTTGAGCGATGTTTTCGCATCATGGTGTAGATAATGTGAAGAACAAGAGTTCCTCGTGAGAATTGGCTATCCTTATAGTTGGATTGTGGGCGATCTCCTGCTTACTGGCGGTAAGCTTCGTTGGCGTCTTACTCAATGCTATCATAGCTGGGTGGTCAGAAAGACGCCACGACGATATAGCCGCAATGAAGAAAGGAGTCTCGTTGGATGATGTCGCTTTACCGCCCATATCGCCACAAATTGCAGGTATGCAGCGACTCTTAGGCAAGATCCTTCGCGGCCCAGTGACCGGTTGTCAGAGACTGGTGGCTGACGAAGTATCATTGTGGTGGTTCACCGTGAATGAATGACCTATCACAGCGTTGCATACTGTCCCCAATCAACCCAGTTCATGGGCAATCCTATGTCAAGATTCGCTTCCAGTGCATCCTCCACGGCGTTCAGGTTGAAGCTGGGGTCTATGGCCCCGAAAACATCGGCCCCGGAGATAGCATCGATGAGTGAAAAGTCGACGGGCTGTTCCACGCTGGGGACTGAGTTGATCATGGTGGGGTTGGCAACCGGGACTGAAACAGGAAACTCAGGTGGTCGAGGAGCAGGTTGCGACAGAGATGAGGGCACCGAATTGGGTGTTCCCTCGTGTGTTGTGGGTGGTGTCGATTCCCGGGTCAAAGTATTAGCAGCGCGTTCCATCTCTTTCAACACCCGTTCGCCCAGACCAGCTACCACGTTGGCACTCCAGAAGTAGTCACCGAATTTGCGAAGCATTTCACAGTTGCGACGAAAAGCATGCATGGCGCGGGCGCGGAACATGGGCAACCGACTGTGGCGCATTTTGCGGTACTCAACGCTTAATGCGAGACATACTGCGTAGGGAACGACAGGCATGGGGCTCAGATGATCACGGAGGACGGCGCAGGCGATACGTTCGGCTGCGAGAGAACGGCGGGCATTTGCAGATGGGGGTGGTAGAGTTGATGCTGCTGTGAGTGTGCCAGGGCGAGGGAGGCGGCATGATAGGATAATGACAGCGTGGTAGAAGGTTTCAATTGTTGCTGTACCTGTTAGGATGAACTTTGAGCGAGGGAAGAGGGTTTAACGAACCGATGAGTGGGCTTGGGACTTTGAGGGCATCCGCGTTGACAATCATGGCTTCTAGGACGGGGAGATCGATGTAGGCGATCTTATCAAGACCCGAAGCCTCTGCACTCGGCCCGGGACGATACAGCTCAATCACTTGATCAAGCCACTGTATCACTGAGAGGAAAAGTCGGAAACAGGGTGGTCTTTTCTTGATGCATCCGTCGAGATTGGCACCGATGTCTCTTTCGTGCATCAAGCAAGGTCTTCCATAGGCGGCAGCATTTATTCGATCGACCGCCCAAACCGCGCAGAACAAGGTCTCAAGCTCTTCACAATTAGGAGCGTCATACTTGAGAAGGTGAAGGCCCAGAGTCTGGATGTGATGGATGGCACGGCCCCCAAGTTGAGCGGGAAGATCGGCTTCTTCGGAACTGCTGGGCTGAGTGTACAGTGAGAGCATGACAAGAGCCCTGATGTGAAGTACTCTGTCGGTGATGATACTCGTCTCAAGAATGGCGCGTACAGCGGAGGAGAGGGATTGTATAAAGTCCTGGCAAGTCAATAGCTCGTCACCACGGTTCTGCAAGTGCAGGTGTGTCGACATGGAGGGATCAGTGGAGGCGGCCAGACACACAAGTTGGCGAAGAACAATGGTCGCGGGATCGTCCTCCAAAGGCAAGGCAGTATCTAAGCTTGATTCAGGAATGATGGGTAAGATAGGGTGAATTCTGTCGAGGTACAGACGTCGCAACTTGCGAAAGTCGTGCTCGGGCGGTAAACAGGGTAGACAGTGCTCTTTCACAAAAGGGAGTAGAAACTGGTCCATTATGGGCGGCGGCCTCGACGTGATGAACTGTGACGATGAACCGCCTTGACCCTGCGGCCCGTTGTTGGTGGTGGTGGTAGATGTGAGCCAGATACCCACGTCGCCCTTTTGAGAGGTTTCGCGAACCGATGCTGAGCCAGTTGCCTCCATGAACATGCCTTCCGGATTGAGATCGCCTACAAACCGGGACGATGACGATTGAGCTTTAGGCGTGCCTGCTGATTCACGCCTTGGAGGCGTTGGGGCAGGGGCGGTGACACCGGTGCCATATTGAAGATGAAGCGATGGCTGCTGGCGCGACGATGGAGATGCATTATGGTTGTGATCTGGAAGCGCTGTACGTGTTGAAAGCGGCACATTTAACGGAAGTGATCTGAATCGTAATGTTAGTTGACCTTGACTCAACACAGATCGACCAAGGTTCCACTTACGCAGACCGGGATTGTTGTGTGTCATTCTGAACTTGAACCGGGACTTGACCATCACCTGGCGGCGAAAGGGTATCATCATCAACAGCGTTTTCAGCATGAAGACATCGTCTCTAACCCTCAATTAGTTCCATGGTCCTGGAAAAGGGTTGGAGGGACATACCTTTTTCTTGCGACATGAAGCGCAAGCGTGCTGGACTTGCTTACGCTTTACAGGAAGACCCCCGCGAGACGGATCAGAGGCAACGAATTTGACGTGCTTTGAAGAGGATGAGGGCGTGGGCATTTCTGTACTCTGTTCAAGAAGTATGTGATGAGATGTATTAAATTTGTTCATGCTATAAATGTATGATTAAGTGCATAAATGAATGAATGAGCGAATGAGTGAGTGAATGAGAGTGAAGCGGGTGGAGATCGGAGAGAGTCATTGGATGGAACTTCAAGGTGAAGGAAGTCTCGGTGACTGATGGAGGGGCATTAGTCAGCGAAAAATGGAGGTGTGCCAGTAAACACCACGATAGATCCATCGCGATGATCGAGATAACATCATTCAGATGGTTATATACTTCGAAAAAGCAATTGAACAGACATGAAGAAACACTGCGATGATTAGTGAGTATGTAAATTGCGCTCGACGGTCATTAATATGAGTCTCTATTATCGGGTGGAAGGGGGAGCGCAGTGTGTTATCATACTGGAATCAAATGGTTGAATATCTTCAAATCCCATCTCAATTGTGTACGCTCCGTGCTTTGGCCCCATGTCAAAGCGGACCGGGGTCTGGTTGATCTGACCATGACCCATAGTGTCGGGTACACGATGACACCTAGACGCGACAGAATACTGTCAATTCTTCAGGTTACTAAACACGAACGCGATAGATATGTGCAAAAGCAAGATATTCTTCCAATGATCATCAAAATAATAACATTCGTTGCCCCTTCAATATCGCTAATCCATGAAGTCTGTGGATCCAAACAAAAACAACCGTGAATTTCTCCAGACCATTTATGTGACCTCTCACACCAAAAACAAAGCCCCAAATTCACGGTCCTCCACTTCCATCTCCAGAGACCCGGCCGTTTAGTAAGACCCTGCATCTTGAAGAAACGATTGGCTCTTGTTTTCTGCGACAGTATACGCTAGCAAGAATTGGGGAATAGGTAAACATCATGCCTGGTCTTGAGACAAGGGGATTGTGTTTGTTTAGGTCTATGTTGTTTTTATAATTGATGCATTACTTCCACTGTATCTCTGTTTTGATGGTTGATATCTTCCTTTTTCTTTCTCAATTCTCATACACTATTGCAATTAACTGGTGAATTAAAATTTAATCGTCAACTCATCATGGAAGACCTTAATCTCCCTATCGCTGTAAGACGCTCCCGTCGCAGCATTATCAAGCCAGAGCCATCATGCGACAACATCCCTTCCTCTCCAATGCCAGCCAAGACACCCAGAACAATCTCAAAGAGAAAAGTCCGATTCTCAGAACCAGGTATCTCATCTTCATCCAGTGGTTTAACCCCCATGGTTGGTCGCTTCTCTGTCGCAACACCCAAGCGACGCCGTCATTCTTCTGCACCTGTGGAAACCACACCAAGCACCATCCGCTCAACTCCCGCATTACCACAAAGTGGCGATGTTACATTTCTTCCCCTGCGACAAGTTCTTGATGGTCGTGTTCAGAGGCGCATCCGTCGGAATGGCCTGAGCGAGGAAATGAACGTCATTCAGCAGGAAAAGAGACGGCGCTCAATTGAGGCCAAGGAGGAGATTGAGAAGCTCAGAGATCAGCTCAAGGCGCGTGATCGCGAGATTTATGAGTTACAGAATGCGACAATTGTGGTTGACACGGGTCGCATTTGGGACCTTGAAAAGCAGATCGAGGACTTGCAGGATGAGTTAAGCAAGCGATCTGGACGCTCTTTGGGTGAGAAGAGAGGATACAATTGGACATTGTCGGCACGGGAGAAGTTCTCACCAGAGTTCATGGATATGGTACCTGATGAGGATGAGTTTGGAGAGGAGACTATGGCGCAGTTTGTATGCAGCACACCGTCAAGAGCAAGGGCCAGAGAGGGAGTCAGCACGTCGTTCATTGATATGACGCCTCCTGCGACAAGCCCAACCATTCCTGGGTCGCCCTTATTTTCCGCCCCCATCATGACAACGACAACTGCTGGTGTTCAGGCTTGTATGCCAGATCCTCAGCAGCAGCAATTGGAAGAAGAGATCTCGTCACTGCAATTGGAGGTCACAAAACTCACCGACACGCTCGAATCATACAATGCTCTCAGCAGTCGCTTATCCGACAAGCTCTCTGAGTTCAAGCCAACTGTTGAGTCAGAGTCAACATTACCACATCATCAACTTGAGACTCAAATCGATGCTATGCTACGCACAATGTCCGACAGAGCATGTGCCCTTCAACAATTAACCGCATCCATCACGAAGCTTGGCTTCCACGGTTCAGACGCAAGCGACATGGTCACATCTCTTGCATCTGGCTTCCGCGCCGCCCGCTTAGAGCTGGAGTATCTGACCCCCGGCGAAATTACTCTCCCACTCTCCTCTCACGGGGCAGAAGTATTGGATCTCATGCTCACGCGCTTGCGCGACATGGCCAAGCGCGCGAAAGAAGACGAGGATGCTATCGATGAGTATCACGAGATCGAGCTATCACTACGAAAGCAGCTCGACGCGCGCGTCACCGTCATGGACGGTCTAAAGGCAGAAATGACCAAGGCAGAGAAACTCATGAGCGACAAGATTGCACGAATTCGCGAACTCGAAGTGGCGAACACGAGACTCAAAGGTGCGGTGGATGGTTACTTGCGCGACATCTCAGAGCTGGAGAGCCTAGTTGAGCGAATGGAGCGCGATGCACACGACGCAGAGGACGAGTACAGCGTGCAGCTGGAGGTCAAGCGCAAGGTGCTTAGTCGCAAGGAGGATAGCATTGCGGAGTTGGAGACGAGGCTATCCGAAGCGCTCCAGCGCTCAGCAGATCTTCAGCGTGAGGTGAAGGAGGCACAAGAAGCCAAGCTGCGCGACGTTGCTGAGCTGAACAAGCGACACGGCGCGGCGCTTGCAGCAGGTGACGCGACCGTGATCAAGTACCGCGGTGAGATTGACAGAGTGAACGCTTCTCTTCGCGCAGCGCACACAACAATATGTAGCCTGAGAGTTGAGAATGGCGGGCTGAAGAGTCAGATGGATGAGGAGAGGACCAAGGCTAAGGCGGTGATTGACTCAATGAAGGAGGAGCTCCAGCGGGTCGTGCAGATGAGTCAAGAGTTCTTGACACCGAACAGCAAGGCGCAAACGACTGTCATTTGTGAGTCAGAACCTGGATCTGGATCTGGATCGTCTACGAAATTGAGTGTGAAGAGACCATATGACTCTTCTGTTGGTGCTGGCGCGAGAAGGTTAAGCAGAAAGCGACCTAGTAGAGGACGTGATAGTGGCATGTGCTTGTTAGATGAAGACGAAGAGGAGTGCTTTTAAGTGTTTGGAAGGGAAACAGAAATGCATGGAACGGCGTTATAAGAACATTCCTTCAGGATATTTCCTTTGTCTTAGCAGATGTTTTTACTAAATTTATTTAATTCTTGTTCAATTGACCGTCAAGACTTACCATTTCTGATTCCGCACTTGATAGCCGACAGATGCCGATCCCCCATCCCTATCTTATCGATCTCTTTACCCGAAAGGGCGTAGACTAGGCACCTTAAAGAAAGATCTTCCCTTCCTCGGCCTTGCCGTCCGAGTTCGGCCGCTCAGACTAAAAATGCTAACAATCGCATCTTTAATTTCGCAGTTTCACAACTCCAATTTCTGTCGCATCCCTTATTTTTATATTATTATATACATTTACTCTCACTATGACGATACATCTTTTGCGTACAGCCTTCAAAAGGCCCGCTTCAAATATTAATATTAAATTGTCTCACTTACAGCGCCGCTTTCAGTCGTCAAAGAAAATAGAGGAGGCCATCCCTGTCCCCAGCACCGTTGCGCCATTACCGCTGTGGCAGCGTCTTGGACCCCTTACCACCGCTGCGCAGGCGTATGCGAGGGCGCAGTCTAAGAATCCATTAAGGACGCAAGTTGCTACAGCCATCGTCATTTACATTGCTGCGGATCTGAGTGCGCAGTATGTTAGCGATAACGAGTATGATCCTCAAAGGACAGTGAGGAACGCTATTATTGGTGGTGTTGCTGCGATACCCAATTTTAAATGGTGAGTTGATTCATGAGCATCGGATGAGTGAGTGCGATACTGACCCAATAGGTTCCTCTTCCTCTCTCATAACTTCAACTACTCGTCACGTCTTTTGTCCCTCGCCACAAAAGTCGCCGTGGGTCAGGCCGTCTTTACACCAATCTTCAACACATATTTCTTTGGCGCGCAAGCCTTGCTGTCTGGCGAAAACCTCTCAGGCACGATTGAGCGTGTCAAGGATACGGTTCCAACGAGCATTGTCAACTCGTGCAAGTTATGGCCTATGGTCACAGCCTTTAGCTTTTCTTTTCTGAGCATTGATTGGCGACCTTTGTTCCATGGTGTTGTGGCAGTCGGGTGGCAAACGTACCTGAGCTTTCTGAACAGGCAGGCGGAAATGAAGGAGAGGTTAAGACATGAGGGAAAGACAGAGGAGGTGGAGCGTGTGGGATTGGTGGTGGCGCAGGCGGTTTGACAAAAGTCACATGTTTAAATAAATGACTTAGAATTGTTTCTGGAGTCTGGGACTATAGACATATAGAGGTAGATCGCAGGAGTTATGATACATGGTCGTATTTTGTCAATGAAAGTACCCCAGCTTACCCTGCGTGAAGAAGTGTAGTGTAAACTCATAACGCTAGAGAAGAATAATTGAACTGTTCAAGGTATCAAGCCTCTAGAGTATCTCTGGGAACTGAGCTTGTATTACGCAGAGTCCTCCTGTAATTAATGTTACCGTATACTGGGTTGTTGAGATATAGCGATCAACGGTTAGTAGGACATTGTCACTTTTGTTCTAACAATACTTATCTGGATTCCTCCGGTACCATGCCTCTCACCAAGATGTAATGAGGCAGCGGGTGAGGGTAGCCCACCCGGTTTTATGGTAACAGGCGAATCGATGAAAACAGTAGTTGTGAGTTACTTTATTTAGGGACGGGTTAAACGAATTGAGATTGTATTGGTACTGAGTAAGCAATGTAGACTGTAATTAGAAGGGATCAGCTTACCTGAATACTAAGTATACATGTCAACAGCAGATGATAAATGTCAGCTCATGAGGATACAACCTCAGCTGCGGCTGTCCCGGGTCCATCGTTTCATTCGACCAAGATATGTTTCCGTTGATGCATCAGTAGGCTTTTGACCATGTGTTGCACTGATCATCTAGCCTCTCCTTCCAGTTCGGCGGCGGTTTCGATTTCGACCAGTTCTGTTTAGGGGCTGTTGGGGAAGAGGACGTATCTCGAAATTGTCAAGTACAATCGAGTCCGTGGGTGGGATGTAGATAGATCCCGGAACATTGTAGCCTTGTCGAAGAAAGAGATCATGCTTCCATTGGTCCAGATTGTATCCAGGACGGTCTGCGATTAGCTTGTCCACATTCCACATACTACCTGGGTGGAAGTTCGATCGCAGGAATGACGTCTGATTGACCAAATGTTCAAAAGCCTGTATAGGGCTAGGGTTTAACCAACACGGAAGGTCGTCTCCTGGAATCGTGTCTGGTGGGCTGGGGAAGCACTTACCCGCTGCCTTCGATATAGAGACGCTTCGAAGGACATCTTGTTGGAAAATTTCGGAACATAGATCGATAGCAGGCCCCCCATCTAGTGTGAAAGTAAAGGAGCCACTAGGCATTCCAGCATCCTTCAAGGCTAAAGCCTCAGTAAACCAGCGACTGCTGATCTCATGGACATCCATACCCAGAAACTCAGAAATTAGATGAGACGGATCATCTTCCCAACAGATATTAAGATAGCAAAAGTCGGTATGTCTGCCTAGGACATGGGTCTGAAATATGTTCCCAACCATGTTGAGTCGAAGATCTATCTTCAGCCGCGAGTTCTCTTTGCAGAAAGGAATCAGTCCGACAGCATGACGCTCTTGCTGGCCTGCGGCAATGTGATCTTCGAGGATGACCACGTTCCTGATGCACTGACGTTTGTCGGCAGGCAGGTGCTTAAAAAAGCGGATAGCAACCGAAGCAGCGGAGAAGCGGAATTTGCATTGGTAAGCTTTTTTGCATTCACTCTCTTGCCGCCAACTGCACATAGTGCTCCACATATGATTGTCTTCCAATCGTTCACCGGCAGTATTGAGATCGTGACATTCCGGTATATCCCAGGGGGTGAAGGCTTCATCGAGCAACCTAGTTAACCTAGTAGGGCGGCCCCATATTCCTGTAGCATGCCGGATTTCTCGAGCAAGCCCTGGGTTGGGATCCTCGGCGAGTAGTCGCAGGGTGAAATCAGTCGCAAAGCAGAGAGCGGATCTAGATGGGGGAGTTCCCCTAAATGGGAGCTTGGGGGCGTTGACAATGTCGATAAAATCCCAAGAAAAATTGTATCTGAGTCTCTCGGGGATCCGATAGGCTTTAGATTGTCGTTTGGTCTCTCGGAGCATTGGAACAAACCAAGGAAAATGGGCGCGTATTTCAGAATACATTTCTGGTGTGACAAACCGGCTGATGTGAATCAACAGGTCAAATCGCTGCTCCTCTTGGAAATTTAGCAGATAATCGAAGCGACCAGCCCATTTACGCCATTCGGGACGATAGACTGTCGAGAAGGATATAGTGTTGAAAGTCAGAGGCATGTCCTTGGTTTCGGAAGCGATAAACCGGCAGGTGTACATAAGGGCCAGGTCTAAAGGCTCACCATCGAAGGTGCCCAGCTTACCAGATCCAAGTTGCTTGCCAGATCCAGGTTGGAAAGCGTAGCCCTTGTCGAGAGTGAAGTACTCGCGATAGATCATGTGTCGTAATTCATGGGGGAGGCTCAAGAAGGTGCGAGGAGCCATGGTGGCACTCTTGAATTCGAATACAGGCTGACAGTATTTGATATCTGACAATAGAGGCGGGAGTCAGGTCGAGGTCAAGAGTTGCTGTTTTTGTGTACGTGACCTCGAGTGGGAAAGTGTGGTTGGATCAACCGGGGCGCGGTGTGCTTTTAAATATTTTATCCAGTGGTTTGGTTACTAGGCAGCATTGTGGATGAGTCACAGATCAATCAAGCTTTTCACATGCGGACAACTCCAGACTCCAACCTGTCAATGAATGGCTAATTTAGGCTTCGAACCTTGCTGTTCTGGCATTTGAGTTACTGTTTTCTTGGGATGTATCCAGGAAATTGATGGCTGACAGCAAATGGCGTGCGATCATTGTAAAAAATTCAACGTGTTTTGTTGAACACAATTGGCGAGTTGCAGCTCCAGAATAGATGCCCACCAACACCCGGAGGGACTTGGAACAAAGACCACTATTTATTGGTATGAGTATAACTGTATTTTATAGTAAAAATATTGTAATCAAGGATTTATGTCTTACACTCCTGGTAGCTGCATCTGCACTACCCTACATCTTCCCGCCGCTTATCGCACAGCTCTTATCTTATCTCTAGCTATCTTATCACCAGCTAGATGCCAAACCTCAGGAACAAAAAACCGCTTCCCGTCCCCATAAGTACCAGCGATGAAGAAGTCAATAGCATGCGGCGCATGTCGCTCGTCAAAACGCAAAGTAAAATACCCACAATTCTCTTAAGCCATCTGTATGTATGTTGTCCGGCCGCTGATTCTCGTGCGAACCGCAGTGTATCCACTCAGGTGGCCCGCCTTGCACGCGCTGTCGCGACCGAGGCGATGAATGTATCTTTCCTCCGAAGGGCACCTCGTTCATCTTCAGGCGCAGCCGATTAGAGCGGCTCACAGCTGAAAATCGAGACAATGATGGCCTTCGCGCAGACCCGACCGTCGTGCGGGCCGGAGATCTGACCACAACTGATCCGTTTGGGTTCTTGACCGATGAGGTAAAGAACAGCTACCTGAGATGCTCCTATAAGTGGTCATTTCATCATATCCCTAACCTCCTCATTGCCATAAGAGAAAGAAGGCTTGATCCACTACTTATCTGGGCCATGTTGGCAATCACAGTGAGGTAACGCGTTTATTGGAAGCGCTGGTTAACGCCTATGCTGACAGTCCATAGATTCTCCCAGGCGGCACCTCAAGGATACACAACCCAGGTTGAAGCAAGCAACACGTTTGCTGCACACGCCAGATCTCAGGTGCTGTCTCTAGTTGACCAACCCAGTGTCCACCGCGCTCAAGTCCTACTCATGCTCACAGGCCATTCCTGGGGTGCTGGCGAAGGCAAACGTGCTTGGGTCTATCTCGGTATGGCTGTTCGCATGGCCCAAGTACTTGGTCTTTTCGAAGAACTACCTCCCTCAGCAACACGCGACGAGTTCATCGATGCTGAAGAAAGACGGCGTACGGCTTGGACATGTTTCCTTATGGATAGCCTCCTGAGTGGAGGTAAAGGGCGTGACAGGATGCTCGCAGCTAGCAACATGCGCATACAACTTCCTTGTGACTCTGAGAGTTTCAACTTTGGCCAAGTGGTCGTTTGCGAGAGGCTAGATGGCTCAGTACCAGACGAAGCAGGAACAGCAATGGGCATTCATGTCAAAGGCAGCCTGGGCATCGTGGCTTACAGCATGCGCGTAGCCGATGTCTGGGGAGCTGTAGCAAAATGGGCCTGTACGCGGCATGACAACAACGTCCCTCCATGGCAGCCTCAATCTGAGTTTCAAATACTGCTTACCCGTCTTGAAGTTTGGAAGAGCTCCTTGCCGAAACGCCTTCACTACGAGCTTTTCCTCTTGAGAGCACACAGCGTGTCAAACCAGGGACAGGCCTATTGTTACATGCACTGCATTTATTTCATGAGCGTCATCTTCCTCTACCGGTCTTACCTACCCGAGGTCGAGATGCAGAGAGCCAGGGTGGGTGACAAGGACTGGGATCAATGGTCAACATGGTCGAGCAAAGAGCTTGTACAAGTGGCCAAGCAAGTGTGCGATATGCTGCAGGAGATACGCGCTTTTGGTCTGTATTTTCTTCGAGGCCTTGTCCCGTGGATTGGCTTTACCATTTACACAGCTGTTGGAACGATGCTCTACTTTTATCACTTCCCGAATCCTGGAGATACACCCCATGAAATCGACAAACGACGGGAACACATTGTGGAAGGTCTTCTATTCCTGAAAGATATGCGACAAGCTTGGCCAATGGCCGATACCTGGGTGAGTTTGAGAATCTTGATCAACTAAACGATGTCTAACGGGTGATAGCGCGAGAAAATCAAGGCAATGCAAATATTTTATAGTAATATCAAAACCGACGGCGATTTAGCAGTGACGCCAAGTGAAAGACGAGAGATGCGCAACGCGATCATCGATTATGGCGCTCTCCAGCCTGATCCTGTACGCCAGCCCGACGCTGAGAGTACTGATGAACAAGTAAGCCAACATGACAGATATTGGAAGTCCCCAGACTGACAAGCCTCCAGAGCGCGACAGATGGCGAGAATGACCAAGCTGCATCAAGCACAAGTGTAGACTTCAACACCGACCCTCTCAACTTTATTGCCCCAGCCGATATTGACCTGTTCGACACGGACTTTGCATTCGGTAGTAATATGTACGCCACGTTTGCCGATGCTACGCAGGGTTTCTGGGAGAGCTTTCCAGGAAGTATGGACATTCAAGGCGATATGAACCTTGATCACTAAAACAACGAGCTTTTTATTCCATTGTTGTTTTTCATTTCAGCTTTTTCTAGGCTCTTTCTCACCCGCCAAGCCGGGAAATATTGTCTGTCATGATTTGACAGGACAGGGGAGGTTGACAGTCAACCCCCGCGCTTCTCCACGGAATGCATTTAGCCTAAATGATATGACGATACCTTGTACCACCACAAGTGGTATAAGACCACTTCACAAATCACGCATCTCTTTTTATCAACCCAACTCAACTCATTTCACTATCCATAAAGATGCCTCAAGTCAGAAACCCCATTCTTCCAGGCTTCAACCCGGACCCTTCCATCGTCCGCGTGGGCGATGACTACTACATCGCCACATCCACTTTTGAATGGTTCCCTGGTGTTCAGATCCACCATTCCAGGGACCTCGCTAACTGGACTCTTGTCGTACGCCCGCTTACGCGCAAGAACCAGCTCGACATGCGTGGTGAGCCCGATAGCTGCGGTGTTTGGGCGCCCTGTTTGAGTCACGACGGGGAGAAGTTCTGGCTCGTTTACACCGATGTAAAACGCAAGGACGGTTCTTTCAAAGACGCCCACAACTACATCGTCACTGCGACGTCTATCGAAGGGCCATGGTCAGATCCCGTTTATGCTAATTCCTCGGGCTTTGACCCGTCGCTGTTCCATGATGACGACGGCAAGAAGTGGTTTAATAACATGACCTGGGATCATCGCTCTCGTCCACAAACATTTTCTGGCATCTTTCTGCAGGAATTCGACCCCAAGGCCAATAAGCTTGTTGGACCCAGGAAGAATATCTTCGAAGGAACAGACCTAGCATTTGTTGAGGGATCTCATATCTACAAGCGCAACGGATGGTACTACCTCTCGACCGCAGAGGGCGGCACAGGATATTTTCATGCCATAACGCTCGCACGATCTCGTAACGTTTGGGGTCCTTACGAAGTGCACCCCCAGAAGCACATCCTCACATCGAAGGATGCGCCCCATGCTGCGCTGCAACGAGCGGGGCATGGGCAGATCGTTGAGACACCAGATGGCAAGACCTATGTCGTGCACTTGACAGGCCGGCCTACTACCCAGAAACGACGCTCGGTACTGGGTCGTGAGACTGCCATTCAGGAAGCTTATTGGGGAGATGATGATTGGCTGTACATCAAGAACGGCCCTGTTCCAAGCTTATATGTGGATCTTCCAGCTGAGCGTGACGACACAGCATACTGGGAAGAGAAACGATATACTTTCAAGGACACTCTTCACAGCGACTTTCAATGGCTTCGAACACCCGAACCTGAGCGTATCTTTAACATCAAAGATGGCCAACTCGCTCTCATCGGTCGCGAGTCCATCGGATCATGGTTCGAACAAGCACTCGTTGCTCGTCGTCAAACTCATTTCTCGTATGATGCCGAGACCGTCATTGAATTTTCTCCCGAAGATGAACGCCAATTTGCCGGTCTAACAGCATACTACTGCCGGTTCAACTTCTTCTACCTCACCGTCACAGCCCATTCTGACGGACAACGTGAGCTCCTCATTCTTCGTTCCGAAGAGACCTTCCCTCTAGGCCGTCTCAACAAACCTTTTGCCGACCCTGTCAAGCTTCCCAATGAGGGTAAGGTGAAGCTCGCTTTGACCATTCGAGGAAGCAAGCTGCAGTTCTACTACGCCCTCGAAGGACAAGAGCTGACCAAGGTTGGACCTGTCTACGACGCTTCGCTTTTGTCGGACGAGTGTGGAGGACATCCAAATGATGGAAGTTTCACTGGTGCTTTTGTGGGAATGGCCGCTTCGGATGTGAACGGGCTCGCGCTAGAGGCCAAGTTCGATTATTTTGTTTATCGACCTGTTCATGACGAGTCGGACCGTTATGATGTATGATTGGCTTATGATATGGAATCTAAATGTTAATATATTTGAATAATCTTGAAACATGACAAGATGTGTTGTCTCGTGCAGCAGTACAAGTGATATGTTTCTGTTGACAAAGGCGTAAGCGAGGATAGAGTAGCTCCGTTCATGTTACCTTTCCGAACTATGAATTCAGTGAAGATAGTGATATGGTGAGTTTAGTAATGCCGTTCATGCGGCTTTGAGTTGGCCGAGGTCGATCAACAGCCGCACGTGCGGGGTATCTATCAAGTCATGAGACAATCTTAACAACCACGAACAGTTCTTATATCGCAATAAGACCGCGTCTTTCTCGTCACACGAAGCTCAAGATATTGAAAGTGCAAATAGAAAGAAAAAGAAGATGCATCTTCCCAGACTTCCCCCAAATGTCGCGTATATCCGCCTTTCCAACCCTGCAAAGCGCAACGCTCTGAGTCTACCGATTCTACAAGACCTCAAGACTCAACTCACCAAAGCCCTGACGTCTCCTGTGTCGGGACAGCTTCGTCTTTTACCGCCTTTCAAAGAGCCCATACTCTCTGACCTCGAAGAGGCATTGCGAAAAAGGGATACTGCCTCGGACATCTGGAAGAAGTATGGTTGGCTCGTTAGCTCTACCGAGTGGAGGAAAGAGCGCCTTGGTCTGCCGGACATCCTCGTACTTCGAAGCGATGGACCTGTATTCTCATCAGGGCATGATTTGAAGGAACTTTCGCAGCTTGGGCATGACGACGTGAAGCTGCTGTTTAGTCTCTGCGCAGAAGTCATGAGCTTGATCCGGAGAAGTCCTGTACTGGTGGTTTGTCCTATACAGGGTCTTGCTACGGCTGCAGGATTCCAGCTTGCTATGACGACCGATTTTCCCATTGCGCTACCCGATACAAAGTTTTCTCTGCCCGGAGCCAAGATCGGGTTGCCTTGCACAAGCCCGTCAACGGCGGTTTCAAGACGTCTGCCGCCTGGTGTGACATACAGGTTACTTGCGACTGCTGAACCTGTGGCAGCGTCAGAATATACTGGTGCAGTTGACGTGGTCAAGTTGGCACCAGGAACGCAGCCGAGCGATGCATTTGAGAGTCGTGTATCGGCTGTGGTGGAACAGCTAGCAGCTATGTCACCGCAGCAGCAGGCGGTAGGTAAATGGGCTTACTGGACACAACTTGGCATCGGGGCGTCGAGCGGAGATGATGGTGGTGATGGGTACGAGACTGCGGTGCGATGGGCAGGAAGAGTTATGGCTTTGCATGCGAAGAGTGAAGATGCGAAAGAGGGTATTGGGGCCTTTTTGGAGAAGAGGAAACCTGATTGGAAGAGTAGTTTTGAGTCCAAGTTGTGAGTTGATGACATTGGATAGTTGTATTTATTTTCCTTATTGCTAGAACTTACTTTAGATGTGAACAACTGATTGAGATCACACATAAGTGGATGTTGATGTGGAGAATCATGTCCCGCGTACCATTAGTCGATGACGATAGTCTTTAAAGAGGGGTCATGCCAGAATCCTTGGTGTTGAGTCGCGTCAATTAAGATCCCCAACGTCATACGTCTCTTATCTAAACCAACCTGCCTTTGTTGTTCCCTTATCGCGTTCATGTCGTCGCGAACTTTTGTCGCTTGTCCAAGACATATTCTCTTGGCAGGTGCAACATAACACGGGGAACTTTTTCCAAATAGTCCAAAACGGGCAGGTCTATGACCTTTCCCCCCCGGCTCCGTATTTACATCTAAGCCGTCCCGGGAAGGCGATAGCACGCTAGGGCCTTGTCGATCGCGAAGATCCTGGTATAAGCTTAAGTTGGAGTTGATTGTTTATCGTTGAGGGAAAACTTATTAAGACTCATGCGCGACCTTCTCTTCTTCTTTCCTGTCTCATCCCACTCTCACCTTCATTCTTTTCCCTCCAACGTCAGCCGTTGAATCGTTGAGTATGGCTGCCAAAGTCATCTTGGCCACTCTTTTGGCCTTTGCCCCTCTGGGACTGGCTGTTGATCCTCCTCGCCAGCCCCATCAGCCTACTGGCGAGGGCGATCGCCTCCTCACCTTCAACGAGACGAGCCCAAGCGCCAAATTGCGACCGTCTTCTTTGAGCGTTGACTGGTCTTCCGTTGGTGGCGATGGAAACTATATCGTCCTCAGCGACGACGGTGATCTCGTTCTAGAGGACATTGTTTCCGAGAAGACGACCAAGTTTGTCACGGCTGATAAGCTCCCCAAGGACCTGCACGAGTACTGGATCAGCGGTGACGCTAAGAAGGTCCTGGCCGCTTCCAACTATACCAAGCAATACCGCTACACTTACTTTGCGGATTATTTTGTTCTTGATGTCGAGTCTGGCAAGAGCGAGCCGCTTGTCAAGGACCAGGTTGGCGATATCCAGTATGCTCAGTTTTCGCCCAATGGAGATGCTGTGGCTTTTGTGCGCGATAACAACCTTTTTATTCGTGGCAGTGATGGAAAGGTCGAGCAGATCACTTCTGATGGCAGTCCAGATATGTTCCATGGCGTTCCTGATTGGGTCTACGAGGAGGAGATCTACGGCAGTCGCTCTGCGCTGTGGTGGTCGCCTGACTCACAGTTCATCGCGTTCCTCAGCTTCAACGAGACTGGCGTCGATACATTCACCATCCCTTACTACATGGATAACCAAAAGGTCGCCCCTACCTACCCTCGCGAGCTTGACCTACGTTATCCCAAGGTCGGCTCCAAGAACCCAACCGTTGAGCTCAACATCCTTGATGTTTCTGCGGGCGAGTACAAGCCCGTCCCTGTCGATGCTTTTGAGCCTGAAGAGCTCATCATCGGCGAGGTTGCTTGGGTCACCAAGGATCACAGCGCTCTGATCTACCGCGCTTTCAACCGTGTTCAGGATCACGATGCCCATGTGGTCGTCAACCCCGAGACTCTCAAGTCCAACGTGGTTCGTGAACGTGATGGCAGCGATGGATGGCTCGAGCATACTCTATCCATTTCCTTCGTCGGCCCTTTGAGCTCTTCGGGAAACAAGACTTACTACGTCGACGTCAACGATGAGGACGGATGGAACCACATTTACCTGTATCCCGTCAACGGGGGAGAGGCTATTCAGCTCACTTTCGGCGAGTGGGAGGTCTCTACTATTCTTCACATCGACACTGCCAAGAAGCTTGTCTACTTCCAGGCTGCCAAGAGACACTCAACCGAGCGACATGTCTACAAGGTTTCGTGGGAGACCAAGAAGCTTACTCCTCTCGTTGATGAGACCGTTCCCGCTTACTGGAGCGCTTCTTTCTCATCCAACGGCGGCTACTACATCCTTCATTACCAAGGTCCTGACGTTCCCTACCAAGAGCTCTACACCGTCAACTCGACCAGCAAGCCCGTGCGTACTCTTGTCGACAACAAGCAGTTCTACCAGAACCTCACGCAGTACAACCTCCCCAACATCACCTACTTTGAGCTTGAGCACCCCGACGGCTTCACCCTGAACGTCATGCAACAGCTCCCACCCAACTTCAACTCATCCAACAAGTACCCTGTTCTCTTCACCCCCTACGGCGGTCCCAACTCCCAGCGCGCCCTCAAGTCTTTCCAGGCCCTCAACTGGAAGCAGTACATCTCATCTGACCCTGAGCTCCAGTACATTGTCTACACCGTCGACAACCGCGGTGCTGCCATGCAAGGCCGCAAGTACCGCTCCACGGTCACTTCTCAACTCGGCAAACTCGAGCCCCTCGACCAGATCTGGGCTGCTGAGCAGTTTGTCTCTATGTTCGACTACGTCAACCCTGAAAAGATCGGCATGTGGGGATGGTCCTACGGCGGTTATCTTACAGCCAAGACCATTGAGGCGGATTCTGGCGTGTTCAGCTTCGGTCTCATCACCGCTCCCGTATCAGACTGGCGCTTCTACGACTCCATGTACACGGAGCGCTACATGAAGACTCTCGACGAGAATGAGAAGGGATACCTTGAGACAGCCGTGCACGACGTATCGGGTTTCAAGAACATCGCCGGCGGCTTCAGTGTCCTCCATGGCACAGGCGATGACAACGTGCACTACCAGCACGCGGCTGCCATGATTGATCTTCTCGTTGGCTCTGGCGTTTCGCCTGACAAGATGAAGATGTTTGCTTTCACCGATAGCGACCACAGCATTGTGTACAACGGTGCTTCTGTTTGGATCTACAAGTACCTTACCGCGAGGTTGTACGATGAGGTGAAGAGACAGCCCAAGGCGAAGGCACTGAGCCATCAGTGGAACAAGAGACGCATCGAGATTGTGGCTTAGGTGCTCAGTGTTGTCGTTTTATAGATGTGTATAATAGCATACATACTTAATCCAAGTAATCCAAGTAATCCATTAACATTTTGTGTCCCTGAACTGCACGTGAATAATGACCGGAAAACAAGTAGGAGTTTTGTAGCAAAAGGCTCCATTGGATCACGGGGACTCCAAGATTAGCTTTTGCCATGCAAACATCGAAGCTTTCGTTTGGTGAGTGAACCTTGATATCGAGATAGTGGTATCGGAATACCATCATGGTTGCCAGCCAGTCAGCAAAGAATCGATACATCTGACCAACCATCCTCATGCTCAGGTACCAACGCATGGATACTTTGACTGCTCGCTCCTGTCCACAGCTGGAACTGGGTATACAAATCGAATCAAGTAACTTCCCTATAATTTAAATCTCATGGCTTTTAATTTTTGGAGGTTGTTCCTGAGTTATGACAACGCAGTAAACTGACAACATGCGCTAATACTAGAATTTTTACTGTATTGAGAAAGATAATTCCACTAACAATATTCATTTAATATTATTGGATGTCACTGCTTCGCGAACGAGCTGAACTGACAGCAAATTAGCATGACTCAAATGCAAAGCGCGAAGGATCACCGCACGAATCGTGGCGTCATCCGATGTCGCAAGTCAAATGATGGACAGGAACACAATTTTCATCCAGCGAAAATGACGCATTTTAGTTGAAGGATCTTGGCCAATCGGTTCACAACCACGACAGAGTAACCGACGCTTGCATGATTTCAGCCTTTGCGGGTACAAACCGGAAAAGCTTTCCCTAACCCAATACTAAAAGGACCCGAAAAAGAAGCCAGTTGCAAATAACCTTGACAGTCGTGACACGTACCCGGGGGCGCGGAAGTAATTCCTGCAGCAAATATATGATGGTGTCTAGGCCCTTTTGATCGCTTGTTGTGATAGCTCTGCGGGCGCACATCATCGGGTTACCATCCAGATCTGAACCACATCGCCGGGACATGCTCAGGGGTCAATCACATGTGTCTTCCCTGCAGCGACATCTGTGTCTTATAGACCTGCATTGATAGAGAACGCCACACGACATCTGATGTGCCTAGAAGAGGCAGTTCGCCGACAAGCCACAGACAATCGGCCCCCTTTCTTTGACAGGAGATGCGAAAAATTGCTTATCATTAGTGTCTGGGAGTAATAGCATCGATTTTGACCAATAATCACATGTTGTGTTCATTCTCAGTAAAAAGAAACGTAATAGTGGATCAAGCCTTATTTGGTCCCCTGATTTGTGCCCTGTCAGTTCCGACGTCGCAGTGGTGAAGTTTTCCATGATCTTCAGCTATGACAGTAGTCTAGAAGCACGGTCTTTTCTTAAATGATCACCATTTTCACTCCGTAGTGAATACGGGTATACGAATCCCTGCTGTCATTATCTCTCCAAAGAGGAATCTCGTCCGCAAGTCTAGACGAAGCGAGCGTTTCGGTTGTGCATTGTGGCTTGGTCTAACCATCTATTCTCTAGCGGACGGTAACCTGGGCGAAGCAACTCTTTGACACCTCAGTTAGCGTCTGACTTATAGAAACTAGTAAACTCAAAACCTCGAACCCACTTGCTTGTTGGTCAGGATCGTAGAAGCATCGTGGGAAGAAAGAGAGGTTCCGATATTAGACCGACTCGACTGGGCTGATTCGGAATCCCAGTTTTCCACGTGTTGACCATGCAGGTCAGTCTATCACTCAAGATCTAAGGGGACACTTAATGCGGCTGCACCCCTGGCTTGCATCTGCAGATCACACCACATTCGTTTTTCGTTCTTTCCTTTTTCTTTGCTATTGATGACCTATTGCGTTTGTTTTTGTAAAGGCCTTTCGTTGGGACTAAGGTATCATCAGTAGCCATGGCGAAACTCGATACTGAGATGTGGGCATGGTACGCCTTGACGCTCATTGTGGTCATCTTCAGAATGTAAGAACAGCTTTGGTCTTGTGATGTCAGTTGCTGATTCTTTGCAGGACTTCTCGTCGGATGTTGTTGGGATCATTCAAAGGAATGTTGGCAGATGATTACCTCATGGCTTTGACAATGGTTGGTTACAGTATCGCCTGCTATGGGAACAAGCACTAATCGTCGCAGATCACATATACAGCTCTCCTTGCAGTCGTCAGCGTCCTCGGCCATACACCAACTAACCTCATCGACCCGTCCCTCAACCTGAAACTCACTCCCGAAGACATCAAGATACGCGAATACGGATCGAAATTGGTTCTCGTTACCGAACATATGCAGATGATTACTCTCTGGGGCGTCAAGGGATGTTTACTGTTCATGTACAGTCGACTTACGTAAGTTGCTATCCATTGGGATATGTAATGGCACGGCTAATCATTGCAGGCTGAGTTTGAAGCAAAACTTCTTGGTCAAGCTCGTAGCCGGTTATGTGGTCGTCGGATTCGTGGTAATGCAGATCTTGTGGTTCGCTGCTTGGTGTCGACCATTTGACCATTACTGGCAGGTTCCTCCAGACGACTGTAAGACCTTCCAAGGCTGAATGCGTGAGATGCTTTGACTAATGTCACTCTAGTGAACTGTTCAGCTGAAACGAACCATATGATCACCAACGCTGTCATCAACATCTCTTCAGACATAATGATCATTATCCTTCCTATGCCGGTGTTTCTACAGTCTCAACTGCCGCTCAAACGGAAGATTATTCTTTGTGGTATTTTTGCACTGGGTATCTTCACTGTAAGTCCAATAACGTCATGCCTTATCGCCCAGACCTTCTGACACACTGCAGATCCTGGCAGCAACCATGTCCAAGATATACAGTCTTGGTGATCCCTACGGCACAGAATGGTCATACTGGTACATCCGCGAAGTCTCAACCGCCGTCATAGCCGCCAACCTCCCTCTAACCTGGACCCTTCTCCAACGTGTTTTCCGTCTCGGCTCTTTCAGTGCACGCTACGGTTACGGCAAATCATCCAACCAACGCACTGGCGAAGGGGCATCACGCTTCCGCTCCGCGTACGGAAACCTCAGCAGCATGGACCGACGACCCAAGCGACCTCCGTACGTCGAACCTGGTATGAGTTTGAACGATAGTCAGGAGGAGATCAACGGGAAGGATATCCCGTTGAAGATTTACCAGAAGAATGAGGTTACGGTTAATATCACGACAGAGGAGGCCAAGTCGGATCAGAGGTCACCGTCACCGCCTGGCCAGCCGGGATTTTTGAGAGAGGCTGTTTCGCATACAAGTACAGAGGGTGATAGATCGGTGAATGAGATGGAACTTGGAGTTGTTACCAAGGTCTACCATGGAGTTTGATGAGTCAATTCAATTCTAAATAGAGCATAGACGGCCTTTGGAAAGCATAGAACATTAGACCTAATAATGGAACCAGATATTTCAATTTGCTTGTCTTTCGTCACGATGAGCAAGACCCAAACACCACCAAAATTATTGGGGTGGGTTCAACTGTTATACCATGATGGGGTACTTGAACGATTGCAACTCTGGGCTTTTACTTGATCAAGCTATAACCTGGCCGGGTAATTGACTGCATGAATTGGACGTCAAGAGGAATTTGATTAACTGTCTGAATTAAAGGCCCTTTTCGATCTTGATAACCGTTAAATATGGCTTCAAGTCGTTCTCTTCTGTCTTGGCTCAGGCAAGTCGCTCTGGCATACTCATTCTGATTGGTTGGATGGAAATGAAGTCTCCAACGGGTGCCTTAAAATAGTGGATTCGGCCCTAACGGGAAACGGCCGGGTCCCCTGAACTAACATTCATTTTCCTACCAACCAACTTTTCTCACAACTCAACTTCCTTTGACCGCTCTATTTCCTGAGAATAATCGTTCAGATTCAATCAGATTTCCTTGGGGACTCAGAAAACAAGTCCAGAACTGTGAAGCAGAGAGAATATACTCTACCTTGCGCCGCTTTATAATAACGCCTCACTCTCACCGTTCATCATGTCCGACTACGCTGAGCGAATGCTTCGGGCTGATATGGCCCTGACCGAGAATGGTACGCCCTTTCATCAATACTTTTACGAGGCCGGTAGAATTCGTGGGAATAGACGCCAGGCCGATAGTCCAACCGACGTCAACCATCTCATCTTGACTCGGCCCGGCCCTAGTCAGCAACACAGACTTTGGATAATGGACCGCATCATGGAGCCTCAGACAATCGTGCATTTTGTTGAATTTCTTATGAACGGCCAACTTCCTGATGGTGGCCAGACGACTCACACCCTACTAACCCCCGAAGAGGCCAGAAATATGAGTAACCCATTCCCTGACTGGGCACCTGCTCCCTTCAACCTCCAGAGTAGATCAACTATGGACTGGGTCCTCACTCGCATTGGCTCATTCGAAGATTCAGCGCGCCTTTGGCCAATAGCTAAAGAGCTTCATGCGATGAAGTCAAGGATTTGGGAGGGCTTACTGCCTCTCTCTGAACGACGATGGGTTGAGTTGAAGCTTGACGACCCGAAAAACTTCAAAGCCGCCTGTCAGTATTTCATTGCTGTCATTAATGTTTTCGCCTACCTCAATAACCCGCGTACTAAGCATGCTTTGCGCACCACGTACAATTTGATTTGGGATCATCTCAAGGTTTTTGAACGAGCTGTCAACGCCAAGCGCAGAGTGGATGCGGAGGGTAGTCCATACGATGAGGTCTCCGTGACTGCCCTGTGGTACCAGTACATTAGAGCCCATTACGATTCTATGTGCGAGAAGGCTCACCAGTGGGTGATCGAGCATATTGAGCGAATTCGAGAGCCAATAGTCCTTGCGCTGGGTAGCCATCAGCCTCCTCCATCGGATGTCATTGATGCCAAGCAGCGGGAGCTGACAGACAAGATTCACGATTTAGCCATAAACACATCTGAGGCCGATTACATCATATTCATGCCTACGGATGGTTATAAAGGCGACAGCCTCTCCGCTCAAGAGCGCAAGCCGCTACCAGCAGATCGCAGTGGAGGCTTTCGTGAGGAGCCGATCTCGTGGTCGGCCAATATACACTGGCGAGCACAAGATTACAAGGCACGAATTCGTTTTCTAAGTAGAAAAGAGATGTATGACCACTTGCAGCGAGAGGGTCTCTATCTTACGGGAGCGCTTCTGAATAATGCTGAACGCCTGGTCATAACAAGCATCAGCCAGATCGATGGGCAGACAATGGCCCGACATGAACTAAGAGGCTTCCCGGAGCCTTCCACTGTAGATCGCTGGATCGAATACGCGCGGCAATCAGGGCAAAGCGTGAAAGGATTCGTCGCCTATCGGTTGTGTTGGGAGTACGATGACGACAAGTGGGCAAAATTCAAGGGACGGTTTGAAGCTGATGTAGCGGATTGGGGACGTGGAAAAGAGGGAATCGATGATGCTCTTCGAGCTTGCAAGATCCATTGGGTAGATGCCGAGAAGGATATCAGGGATGACGATGTCGAGGGTGCCAAGAAGTAAGTCGCCAATACAGTGTCCGGTTCACGAACTAATATGAGAGCAGGCACTTCAAGGACGCCGTCTTCGATGTCCCAGTTCACAATCGAGTCTTCCTAGCCATCGACAAAGCCACCATGAAATCATATCTGGAACCAGCCCCTACCAAAGCCAAATTCGTCCTCGCCGTTGATGCAAAGTTTGACGGTAAAGATGCAACCCCGGAATCACCCGGGTACAAAGGGACCATGCGCATACTAGGCAGTCTACTATGGGACGAACTAGGTGCAATGCTAACCACGCAGGGAGCATCCATCCAAGACTTGTGGCCTTTTGCGATGAGTGACGCTGAAAAGGTTTATAGAGGTCCTAAGTTGGATATGGTGTTGAAGTTCCCGACTTATGAGGAGACTATAGCTTGGGAACTTGCCAGTGCTATGGTGCCTCTGATGATCGATTCGGCAAGGGATACGCGAAATAGTCAAGATGGCCCAAGATGAGACATTACTTGACCCGCGCATGCGCATATATACATACAACCAAAACTAGTAGACCTGACAGAGCTTTATAGTTAAGCTTTGTCTGCCCTATTGATAGAGTAAAATCGGCTATCTGATACTGTCAGGATTAAGTTCATCACTATTTCAAAAGGAAGGGAGTTGAGATCAATGGTGATTGATATAATAGTCTAGAAATTAATGCCGCTAAATGCCAAATCTATAATGCTCTATATAACAAAGACAAATAATATGCAGACACCCCAATACACTTAAGCCTTGGGCTGGATGGATTGAGGGTTGCGGAACAAGTTCTTCGGGTCGTACTTGGCCTTGACCGACTCCAGCTTTGCAACATTGCTTCCCCAGTACATCTCCGTGGCCCGATCACCCTTGATCTGCGAATCGGGGTAGTTGACGTACATGCCCCAGGTACCTTCCTTCAGTGAGTTGGAAATGCTCTGTCTCAAGCCCTTGATGAGACCGAAACCGTCAGAAGGGTACTTTGCGGTCTGCGCAACACTGTCGTAGAATTGGAAGAGGAGTAGTGTGTCCCGGTGCACGTAGGCGGTATCGCTGGGCTTGGGCTTGGAGACGGCGGAGTATTTTCCGCCTGTGATATCCATCTGTAGCCACCATGAGTGGCTGCTGCTTTGGCCGGTTGTTGAGACGTAGTTGACGAAAGACTTGAATTGGTTGAGGGTCAATTCGGGGGCTGCGAGACTGCTGGCGTAGAAGTTGTCGTGCTGAGATGAGTTAGCTATATGTCGCATTAGGTTTTGAGTGAAGTGACTTACTGCATCATATGAAGCGCTTGTGGGGTTAACGTCAACACCCGCACCAGCAAAGTGAGTAACAAGCTCGATCCAGTTCACAGTCGTGGCAGTGACCTGAGCATTAAGCTTCTGTAGCAACGGCTGCAACTCCTTCCTCAGAGCCGCCTCATCACCGATATAAGCACCATCAACACTATAGCCGTTCTTGGAGACTGCCATCTGCATGGTAATCTCCGCAGGCATGGTCTTTCCAAACTCCTGGAAGTCGTACATTCCTTGAGGTGCCGAGTTCTTGTCAAAGTTGAGACCGATGTCGAAGTATGTAATCGTCTCAGGCGCGGCGAAGGTCTTGAATTCGAGCTCGACAACAACGCCGAAGGATGCACCGGCACCGCGGACGGCCCAGAATAGATCAGAGTTTTCGGTCTTGGAGCAGTGGACGACTTTGCCGGTGGGGAGCACGACGGTTGCGCCGGTCATGAGATCGAGGGTGAGGCCATATTTGCGGGCGACCATACCGTAGCCGCCGTGCAGAGCGTGACCACCAATACCAACTCTGCAAACTGTTAGTGACGATCACCAATTCTGCCAATTGTTGGACTTACCCAGGGCATGTTCCATGAGAAAGAGCTCTCTTGCCCTGATTCCAAAGCTCAGTCGCGACATGTCCAAGTCTAGCACCAGGCTGAATCTTTGCAGTGCCATCCTTAGCCACCTTGACACTATACAATCTATCCAACTCAATCATCAGATGGCCATCTTCGCCACCAAAGCCAAGAGAGGTATAGCTGTGTCCACCACTCTTGGCATTAACAGCAACACCGTGCTTTGCGCCGCATTCAACAGCGGCAGAGACTTGAGCGACTGTTGTAGGGACTGCAATGGCAGCTGGTTCGAATTGAAGGCGGAGGTTGTAGGCTGTGCCGTCTTCTTTCCATGTTTGAGAGCCTTGGGTGTCGATGGGGACTTTGGCTTGTGTAAGACAGCTGTTGACAGCTTCGCGCTTTGTTGGGACTGCGGAGGTCTGGGCGACGAGGCCAACTAGCAGACAGGTGAAAGTATTAATATGCATGTTTGATGTATAAGAAAGAAAGAATGAAAGAATGTTGATGAGATGAGATGGAAATGGAAAGGAGATCAAGGCAGTTATTTAATCTAAAGCCATGTTGCCGTAATTATCTCTTGGGTCAACTCCACAGATCGGCACGTTACGAGATCTGAGCCCTTGAATTGTGGGATACGAGGTACTGCTACTGCTACTGCTACCGTCACCACATTGCGGCTCTAGCGTCTTCGCCTTGACCGAGCGAGTGCGACAGATTGTCTATCCAGAATGTTAATTCAATCAACGCCATTCAAACTCAATTGAACAGAAAGGAAACAGAGAAGTAAGAAATGCAACGTTAAGACTCAGCTAAAAAACAAACTAAGGGTGGTAGCGTTGCAAATTCTCCTCGTGATGACAAGCCTCCATGTGCCGGAGTACCGATATTAACTTTGGGCTATAATTAGCTGGGCTTTGAACGTGATGTCATTCAGTGGAATTGTTTTATGGGGTTAGTGAGGCTGCACCTGAGGAATGGTGGCTCGATACACTGTAGCTTGGACGATTTGATTGGATAGGCTTCGACAACTCGCTAAAGTTCAGGGTATCCTTGAGAAAAACAGTGGTTTTCTGATTTCATGTCTTTGTGTTTACGAGTTTCTTTTCTGGTCGTCCAGAAGTCTAAACAGTGATGTAGTTTCACTGCAGTAAACTAACGTATTGTTCATTCTCGCATATTTCATACCCTGGTCAATAGTGCATCCAATTTTAATCCCCAATTAACTTGTCGCATAAATTGAATCTCTTCAATCTTTTGTCTTTAATGCCGGCGACCCCCACTATCACGTGGGAATTTCCTCTCAATGCTCCAACGTACTTAAATCCAACTCCTCCTGCCGCCTTCGAATAAGCAACTTCGCGTCAGGATTCGTCATATACGCCATCCCGAAAGCCACAGGCTCAGGCCTTTTCCCATCCACAAGCTTCCAATCATACTTAAGAAGCAAATGGCAAAGCGCAATCTTAACTTCGTTGGAGGCAAAGAATCGTCCTGGACATGCGTGCATGCCATGACCGAATCCAAGATGGTTGGGGCTTGTGTTTACAAGATATGACATCTGTTCTTTGCCTGAATCCTTGGGAAGGAAGCGGTATGGATTGAATGTTTTGGCGTTGGCGTAGTTTTCTTCGCTCCACATGTGTGTGGCTGCCACTACGACCTTGTTACCTTTTTTGACGGTCATTCCATTGGAGAGCGAGACATCTTCCGAAGCCCGTCTCCTCCAACCTGTTACAAATGCGTCAATTCCTATATGGTGCTGACTTTCTGATGTGCTTACCTATGAGAATTGGCTTCATTCGCTGTGTCTCTTTCAAAAAGCTATCCATAATCTTAAGATCAGCCAGCGCGCTCTTCTTCAGCCCTTGAACCGACAGAACACGAACTATCTCCTTGCGCAGAACAGGGAACATCTCGGGATACGTAGCAATATTGATCATCGTTTGAGAAAGCAAATCAGTAGTCGTGTGAATAGCAGCCATCGTCAGCGCAATCTGGCAATCAGCAGGCGGAAGCGCCGAACCCCCCTGGGCAAACCACTCAATCGCGTCATCGAAGGGAGATTTCTCCCCTCGAGCAAGTCCTTCAGCTTTAATCCGCCGGCGACGCTCAATATGAGGATCAAGTTCTTTTCGGGCAGCGATTAATGCTCGTCGGACTTCGCGACATTGAGGGAGGACCCAGTGAATGTAAGGACGCAGCCACCTGGGAATAACGCAGAGGATCATCATGGCTTCAAACGTCTTTCTGGTGTAGTAGGCGCAGGCATTGTTCCAGCCTCCGTCTCGGCACAGTTCTTCGCCCATGAAGACTCTTGAGGACATGCGGGAAATGATCGTTGAGATGTGTTCGTTAAGGTTGAGAGTATGCCACTCTTGGGATAGCTGTTAGAAAGCGTCGGTACGGTGTATGAATCACTTACCAGTTGAGTCTCCAATGACATTTCGCATGACCATAGCAGCCTCTTCTGATAAGGGAGTTGTGATCTTGGCTACAATTCATCCTGTCAGTGATCTGGTGGGATGTTGGTTCGGTCAAGTACAAACCAAGCGCCTTTGTCAAGTGTCGTGAAATAATCTTCGGCATGAGTTCATCATGTTGAAGAGCAGTGAACCCGGGAATATACGCATGGTTATCCTAAAAGATGTTAAACAATGCACGGCCATTGTCATAAATAGTTTTGCCTCCGACTTACATCGCTAGCAGCCGCTCCAAAGCCAAATCGTTTATCACTCTTGATCTCATCAATCATTTGAGGTGGCAGAATCGTCAACTCTCCCCACTCGCAAAACAGTCTATATGGTTCCCCAACAAACCGCCTAGCTCCGGCAGCAAGTGTCTCAAGGCTCTGACTGTTTTCCATATATCGGCGAAGGCGGGGGATGTTGCTAAATTCGAAGGTCTTTCGTGGGTTAAGCAGGTCTTGTGGTTGATTGAGTTGAGACCAGGAGATGAGTATAGCCAGGAAAGTGACGATAGCGTAGGGAATGTAAGAGACGAGGGCTATGGACATTGGTCCGGGCCCTAAGTTGTCCGTTGTTTGGTTGTAAGAATTCATTGTGCATAACTAAATCTCTGTACAAGTCGTGTAGCAGTCGGGCTTCTGAATTGAGTCTGGATATTCGCAATTGAAAGGAATTCGGGCAAGATATACCATGCATCAATTACCTGATAATATCAGACGATAAATGAAACCCTCCGAACGTACATCGTCTTACATCTTACGTGCCTGAACTGCCACCCCAAGAAGGTCGAGACAGGCCACTCAAGGATCCTAATCCATGTCCGGGTAACTCTAGATCCCGCACGCCAAGGTATCCCAAGCGTTACTTGCTGCGATATTTTACTAATTGGAGCAGCAAGCTTTGTCAGTATCAAGTTTTGCACTGGCGAGCCCACTAAACATGCCAATAGGACCAATCCGTATTACTCAGAGTCGGAAGGATTTCTGAAATGTAAGACGGCACTTGATGATAGGATTGTCAATATTACGTGTAAATAGGAACGTGACGTAATAAATGAACGGAAGTTCTATTACCGCGTGTGGGGTGATATGATATGTTTTCGCTATCTGACATTTTCAAAACCTCAGGATATTGCCTTAGGTCACGGCTCTTAATAATTGGCGGACTTTTGAGTGATGGTGTGGAGGAACATAGGGTGCCTTTGCTGAAGAGCGAAGGACTAGTCCCTTTGCTCGATAAATGGAACCTACTTAACGCACTTATTCTGAGCGTCTAAAGACTAATAATATTTTGTGGGATAAAGCTCATGTGTTAATTATCATAATTGAAACCGCCGACGTCAAAGCACATCCGAATAATCTATTGATATCTACCTAGTTCTCATCTTTCTCAGTGTTCTCGAATCAAGTATCTCGACGCCTACCTTTGATGACAGAGGGAAGAACTAGACCTGTGATATGAAAAGCTAGACTCCCCCAAAATGAAGAGACCGTATCTATCCTTCACCGTCCGATCGCTGTCCAATGTTGTGCTCAATGCACATTCATCATACCGCAGCACCTAATACGCCAACGACAACCATTGCAGCAAGGACCGAAGCCATCACACGAGAGGCCGAGGAGTCCTCAACCTTTTCAGGCGCATCGCCATCTTTTTTCTCTTCGTCTTTCTTGTCCTTGTCACCGCTGTCACCCGCAGAAGCAGTCCCTGTAATCTTAGCTTTGAGGGTACTACACGCGTCAGGCCCGACAGGAACAAGATCGGTGATATAAGGCTCATCACTACAAGACTCCCACAGGATCCGATACTCGGAGACATGTTGAGCCTGCCAGCTTGTCCACTCCGAAGCCCACTCCGAAAACTCCTCGGCCGATGATCCGGTGATGGCGGGAAGTTGGCATGGATCAGCGGTGTTGTAGAGACTTCCGAGGGCGAAGGATACACCCAGTTCTGACATGTCCATGGGTGGTGCTGGTGCGCCTGTGATGGGGAGGGAGTCTTTTAGGGACCAGCATGCCGGTAGTGTTAGGGATGGACGGGTAAGGCTCGTAGTAGTCGGAGGAGAGGTTGGGGTCGGGGTTGGAGTTTGAGCCGCTGCATATGTGGATGCGAAGGCTGAGAGAACAACAAATTTTAAGATAGTCATGGTTGCGTTGACAACTAGAAAGTTCGACGTTAGGTGAGAGAATTGTCAAAGAATATAGTCGAGAACATCGTCAGAGCTAGCAATTTATAGGACTTACTATCTACAGTGAGTGGAGGCCTCTGACCAATGACTTGCAATTGAAGGATTTTGTGATTTGGTGGAATTTACAATATTCCTTGGCCTTTACGTGAGGCGCAGCATGATCGTAAGTTCTATCTTACCTTACATGCTGGTCGGACCATAGTCGCTTACCACACTAGGATCTAACAGGTAGGTGTATAGGATTTTCAGGCAGCTAGAGTTTATTCCAACAGCTATATAACATGGGTCTATCCTTTCAACTTTCATTAAAAATGAATTCAGTAAGAGGCTCTCGTTTACAATAGGTGCGGGCATCGAAAGTCGATGTCCCAAGTTTTGCCGACGTCTCGATGGAATTGGCGTCATTCCACAAAAGTCAAAGAGAATTCGCAGTCAGTTGACTCTGTATATAAATTTCACTGTATCAGTGGGAAATAGGCGGCTGTGCATTGCATAGATTGGTAATCACAATTCAGAATAAGCCAGCGAGTAACAGTACATAGCCCTGAAATAATCCTGCCAATCTCCCCCTACACTTCCCCCATATAATCCTCACACGTATTCAATCAAGGCCGTCATAGCTTACTTGGTCTGAACATAGATGGAAGAAGAACCACTGCTCTGGTAACCCTCAGTAGCCAGGATCTGGTAGTAGTGGTTACCAAGGCGCATGCCAGCTTGAGACCAGGCGTTGAAATGAGCCTGCATGTTGACGGAACCGCTGGAGCGCTTGTTGCGGCGGATGGACCAGTATTGGTTGAAGGTCTGGACGCCGTCGATGGAAGGCTGCTGGTAGCGGGTGGACATGTAGATATCGTAGGTGTCACCGTCGGTGTAGACGGTTCCCTTCTTCTGAGCATTCTGTCCTGGGTTGTAAGAACCATAGTTCTCGATGACCTATAGAACAGTTAGTAAGCAGTTGAACTTTTGATGTCATGAGGTAACTCACGTAGTACTCGACGAGAGGGCTACGAGTCCAACCGTAGACGGCAAGGTAACCGTTACCCTGAGGGCTGAAGGAGCCGCCGTAGTTGATGGTTCTGCGTATTGTAAGCGAAATGATCTAAGTTGTCATCGAAAAGAGGCTTACCGGCCAGTACCAGGGTTCCATCCCTTGCCACCGACAAAGTTACCGGTGTTGCGCCAGTCGACCTGGTAGTGGCTGCCCTCACCCATACGGTACTGGGCGTAGCCACCACCATCAGACCACCAAGAGTAGAAGTAGCCGTTGTGGTAGCCTTCACTGTTGCCGGTGACCTGACGAGCCTCAAGGACAGAGGTGGCGTTACCATCGTCACGCTCCTCAAGGAAGTCAAAGGGGCGAGCAAGAGCCCCAGTGAGAGCCGAGGCGGCAACGAGGAGGGATTTGAAAGAGACCATGGTGATAAGAGTGTGGTTCTTGATGTCCGAGAAGCAAGCTGTTGATTGTTCGAAGAGGGCTGACCTGAAGAAGAAAAGTATCATCAGTTGGCGAGCGAACTGGTCTTATATATACTCATGAACGATGAGTTTTGCATTAAAACCAAGATATTGCCAAGCATACTAGTGGTTAATTCCGAACAAGTTCCCATCTCTTGGTCTTCGGAGACTAACTCCTTTCCAGGCTAATACAAACAAAAGCAAATTTAGACTCATCTTGGATTTTTTTGCCCCTCCTTCCCCACCATCTACACATCATCGTGGCAACACTTTATCCCATGGGGAGCCAAGACGGTAAAGCTTTCTCATGATCGGTCATGAGGGGATCAAGACTTACCCAGACCAGCAATTCTGTGATGCGATTGGCCAGGCCGAAAGGGAAGTGACATGCATCGATCACAGACTAATCTTTGCCTTGCAGAGTTGGAGTAACCACACCTTCTTTACATTCTGGCTAAATCCAATGTCTTGATTCCTTTCGTCCGTTCGTAGAGGATGTCACTTGGCGTCCAGCTTGTTTGCTACAAAGGGTAGGAGGGAGATGGATTGGTATGGCGAGTGGTACAACTCACTTGTCAATATTACTACCATGCGGCATAAAGCCGTAGACAGGTCATTTCCACTGCCAAGGTAAGAAAAAGAAAGGTGGGACGACCAACAGCAAAGCGATAAGCTGTACCCCATGCATATTTTCCTAGTGTTCATCTCATCCCGATGGCCACTACCGAGGGATCCCTTGTCTTTGGGTTATATTCCCGAATCATTAAGAACATTCGTCACAGGGGTCTCAGAACTTGGCAGAAGGCAGCATCGAAAACATAAGTTTGCTTTTTACTGACGAGTAATCTCACTGCTTCTGATGCTTACGCCGTTAAGTTCGTCCATTATGTCGATCAGCAGATTAAGCTCGACAAGTGGTATCGAGCAATGTAACAAGACATAGATAAACGGGCGATTTAAAGATTCCTGGGACTTTACCGATCCGAATGGGTTTAATCCGGCTGGTTGCCGACATGTCTAGCCCGATTAAGGAAGATGGAACATGATGCCCCGGATTACAGCATGAGGATCCTTGCAAGTTGAATTCTGGCTAAATTGCAGCATGGCCAAGACTCTTATTTAGCCTCGGGCAGTTTTATCCTTATTGAGCTTGTACAACGATTAATTCGACGACATTTGAAGAATGTGTAAACAACCACATGGTTATGGTTGTCAAGGATGGAATACCAGGAACAAAACTTCCTGAGAGATCCGAAGGGCAGTTTAGCATAAGCTCAATTTGAGGCTCCCTGGTTAAAGTCAAGTACGTAAGTGAGGGGCCGGATCAAGAAGTGATTGTGTAATGGGTTGTTGAACTTGTACAAGGATAGTCCTTGTCGCAGTCAATATCTTGTTATCCTGATATCATGTACTTTAACACCATCCACAGTATGCAAAGCTCAATTCTCAAAGTAGCTAGAATCTTAGCAATATTATGGAGAGTTCTTCTTTAGTACAATGACCGACAATTACCAAGTTTTACGTGATCCAAATATCCACCGTAACAACTGTCATTCAGCGGCATGTTTGGCGTGGGTGGTTCGATTTTCATCGAAAGGTGTGAAACTCATTTGAGGCCTATCGACCTGGCCTAGGTCTTTGTCTATAGATTCGGTTTAACCGAGTCATAAACTCCATTTTCAAGGATGGGTGGTTGTACTTCTTGCTACAAGTCCGGTCTTGCCTGTCCAATGTGCGAGGAATCAACGAGGGACCAACGAGGGACCACAATCGGGTAAGTTAATAGTTACTTTAGCTTTCCAGAGTCCCATTGTAGTGGGTTTGAGTCGCCTCCACAACTCGGCATCCCGATAGTAAGTGAGGGGAGCAAAACGGTGGATTGTGTGAGGTAAAAAAAGCCTGATCAGACTCAGCCCGTAGGTCTCGGTTTTGAACTCTTCATATCACTTTCCTTATCTAAAGCGTTGAGTTAATATGGACGACATTTTTCTTCTGGTTCTCCTCCATCTGTTATCATAATGTACATTTAAAGGGGCTAATCGGCGGCTTCTTGCCAGAGAGATTCGAGGAGTAGGATCAAGCAGTAGAAGGGAAATGAATGATGTTGGGTATCGATCTGTGAGCCCCATCGAGACCACATCTGACGCTGACCTGCGTTGGCATAAACGATCCATTTCCACCGGCAAAGAGCAATATGGGAACCCTGGTGCACTAACAGACAGATCCTAGATGGATCCGGGCTTTGAATGTCGAAGACTTAAATTTGACAGGGTCAGCTAAGCTGGCGGAACTTTGTCTGCAGGGATTGTTGTCGGACTTTCCGCGTGGAGACGCAGTGTCAACGTCGGTGTCAAAAAGGGAATGTCCTTTCAGCTAAGAAACTACTTTACAGGATTTTGACAAGATATCTCAGTACACAGTCGAGTAAACACCATAGGCTCTCTTGCTTTGAAGCCACAACCGCATAACAAGAGCTTATCGATCTGAACGAATCCATCAATATAGTCTATGAGATCCAAGAACCAGGAATGGATCGATCACAGATTAAAGTCAGGGGCATAAAAATACCGCGATTTTGTAATTCCCATCCCTCGGCGGCATAACGGTCTTTACCCGAGAAAGGCTTAGACTCTCACCTGAAGCAAGAACTTGATTGACCAACCAAATACCTGCCATAGGTGGGTCTGAGCTATCCTTGGTCTGTATAGGGTAGCTTTCGTATCTTTGGTTTGTCAATGACCTTGTATTGAGAGTTGATCCGCCGATGTGAATCTCGGGTTGTTCAAATCTGTAGCGACATTGCTGCATCTTTCTTTAGTTGATTCCTGACAAACGATACGAAGTTGGCGCACAGGCCGTGTTTGATTCGGTAAGGTCGGTCTTCCAAGCACAAAACCTTGCCTAATGTTGGTCAGAGTAGCCCTGCTCTTCAACGTCTATCTAGTGAAGATTGGGAATGATATCCATCAATGGCACCATCGCTTCGTAGCCACAGCGTAGGTTTGAGTGACCGGTCAGGCCAGCTGAGCTTCATACTGCGGTCCCATCGAGAATCCGCCCGTAAAAGTTGCCAAGACGGTGTAGCTAGATGATGATGACTAAGGTGAGGTAGGACAGTACTGGCAAGTGGGTCCTCCGGATCTTGATCAGCAGTGAAGGTAATGCTATGACGTATTTCATTCTTCCATTCCACATCGCGACGCGACAGAACTCAGACGCATCTAAAATTCCCATGACACAATCATAACCAAGCATTCAATTTTCAATGGCCGATTTTGCAGCCCGAAGGCGCGAAAACATCGAGAACAACGCACTTCTTCTGAAGGATATCAAGCCTATAATTTCAAAGACTGAGAATTCACTACCAAAGGCCAAGAGCAGTAACAAAAATAATAAACGAAAAGCAGAAACACCGCGTGCCCCTACACGACAGTCAAGGCGTATAGCAGAGGCTGTATCAAAGCCAGTATATGATGACGACAACGATGATGAAGTCAGTGTCTCCTCATCGCGAAGAGGTGCTCCTCGTGTGAAACAGGCTTCAAAACCCCAACAAGCCCTTGCAGCATCAGATTCAGAAATCGAATCGAGCAAAGAACCTTCTAAGGATATCGAAGCGATAATAGCCGGGTGGACAGCATGGGAGGCCGAAGGTGAGGATCCTGTTCGTGACGACAACGGAACAATTCGCTTTGCGTCACACCCTGATTTCCGACCGAACAAATCACCCGAAGAGATCATACGCGAAGGAAGTTTTGGCGGTTCATACTGGAGACCTTTGCGCTCCAAGCGCTTGGGCATCACGGTGCAAGATGACTGGAAAGAGCTCCCATCCTCATGGACAGCCGGCCTAGACGTGGACGCATATCTCATCAACACCACGTACGATCCCGAGATTAACAAATACGGCGTTCAGTGCGGACAAAGCATCGAAGAATGGGAGGCAGCTGGATGGATAGCTCATGAGTACGATGTTCGTGGTTGGTTCCAGTGGTACTGTCGCTTTTGGATGGGTCGCCGCTGCGCTGATGACGAGCGGCAAATAAGTCGCTGGAAGAAATGTGTTGGAGAGACCGGGCGCTGGAGGAGAATTTTGCTGAAGAAATATGTGGCTCTTGGGATACGGAGTGTGTTTGCTGATGATGGGGAGGACGAGGATGGGCCTGATGTCAGTCCTGTGGTGCACCAGACATGTCACCACTGGGCGTATGAGGTTCGGCAGGATGCATTAGATCGCTTTTGGGCAGATGGGAAATAGGGCTCTGTTCAATTCTGGGAATCAGGTCCTATTATTAATACTTAGAGGGCATACGTTATTCACAAATGATAGCAGTGAAGTTTGATGATTGTTAATCGAGCTCTTTGATTAATCCCATTACGGGAGAACCAATCTTGGTCTCTTAATCTCTCACGAATCCAACCCAGATAATCTGGACTCACACAATTGAGCCTCGACAGTGACAAGGAGACTATTGATACCGTTTAAAATACTATCGTACACTACAGAGACTATAGTGAGCTGAGGAAACCCGGAGTGATGCACTGATGAGTTGAGGATTGATTGGGAACCCAGCCTCTGCTTGTACTTATGGTCAAAAACTCACAGCTTTCGATCGACATACAATCACTTCACCTCCGCTGCTATATAAACCTTAGACGCGCCCCCGAGCTAGCCATTACTCCAATACATTAAATCCAGCTCACTCAACATTTTATCAACACAATCACATTATATTTAACAAGCATTGTATAACGACAAAATGCCCGGTCCAGAGTCGCCAAAGCCAGCTCAGCCTCGCCCACCGGTTCCTACCCCTCACCCTGAACCCCCTCCTCGACCTATTTCGCCAGACTCTGACTAGGTTTGACGGGAAGGGAGTGGTCATCAGACTGTAAAGAGGTGATGGTTAGGATAGAAAGATAAAACTTTAATATCAACCTCGAAGGCTTATAGATTTCGAGGTCATTGAATATACTTATTACACAACTAATAAGTAAACATGCTACAATGAACCAACAAATCGCGAGACATGAAAGTAACTGTTGATTACAATTATACAAACCTGCAGACTCTCCTGTCACCTGATCACTTGTACACTATCCTGTCTGTGAACTTCCTGCATCGCTCTTGAGCCGGCTGCTAAGTGGGTGATACCCCTTTGTAACGGCGTATATGTGTATTGAAGGGTGTTATAATGAGCCCACCCTAACCTTTCCGTCCTGCTGACCGATATTTTCCTTTATAGATGCAGGACAACGACTGCACGATCTATATCTCTATCATATAAGCTCGCCCACGACGGGTCGACCTTGAATCCTCCCAGAGGTTCAGAACTGCATGTATGAACTTTGGATGTTGTTGCCCTTGAGCATTTGATTCGTAGCCCAGCGCAATCATTTGGCCGGCATGCGCCCAAGAACAACATCATAGGAGAGTTCAGAGAGTTCAGAAGCTTCAATTTCTCGTGAAATGCCAGCAAGGTATTGTCTGAGTGTACCCCTTGTATTTGCATATACCATTTTACTCTGCAATAGTGTTAGCAAAACTGCCATGTATTGTAGAACCCTGATACATCTACTTACCTTAACTTTGGCGTCTTCCGGGGACCAGACAACATAGACCATTTTGTTCCTTGGTTAACGAGTTAGCTATAAAAGGAGAACGACAGGTTGATTTAGATTGTGTATACCTTTCTTCGTCCCCGATCTTATACCGGAAGTCAGACACAGCCAAACGAGGTTCGTTTTCTGGCAAAGCTCCTAAGAACGTTTCCCAGTCATGATCATTGCCTGTTGTATCCACTACAAACTCAGTGTTATCGTGAGACAGCTTGAAGACAGCATAGGCTGAAGTCATATATTTCACTTTCTCAAATTCCTTAAGGACTGATTCGTTTACTGTAACACTATAATAACGTTAGTTATAACAAATCCGTCAAGCCATGCTATAATAGCGGCATTTTAGCTATAACTCCCTCTCTCTGGGAGCGCTTATAGTTGAGAGTATATATGATAAGACGAACCCGGACTTAGAGGTATTAGTATATAGGTTGAAATTCTCTGCTATCAATTGCGACTTACCGACATGTTCACTGTAGTATAATAGGTGGTAACTTATATAGTATCACTTTTCCTTAAGACTGTAGTTTAAGATGATAACAACAAGGGAGGGAAAAGTCAAAACAAAGTCCAGAAACAGCCTGAATATTTATACATCAGTTCAAGATACTATAAAGCTGTTTACTAGGCAGGAATGCATACAGCTTGGCGTAGGGGTCTGAGCGACACTATCGAATTTTAGCGCTGTAGAAAACGTCATGTCCGCCTGAACCAGACAATCTTAGATAGCAATAAGTAAAAGATCGCCATTACAAGACAGTCAGAAAGGCATAATGATATCATCTGAGACATCGAGGGAAGGTTGTTGTATGCAAATGGAAGAATTCCGTCAGCAATGCCTTGGAAAAATAGTCCGGGCGACATTCTGTTCCAGAAAGATTGTCAATCGGGTTGGGTAACTATGTGGGTACATAGACAAGGCGGTCTGGCATTTGTGCTCCAATATACTATTCTTCAACACTTTATATCTTGATGGTCTCGGCTTCTAAACACCGGTTTTATTGGTTATTGTCTACGATCCAGGCGTAGACTAGGAACCTTAATATTGTAAATCTCCCTGTGTTACTTTGTTCAATGTACTCTCTAGTTAGCAGCAACGGCTTTCGGTGGCTCATCGTGAGCCAGAGGTGATAATGTAACGGCATTGTAGAAGAAACCAAGACCCTATAAAAGTAGATCAAACCTGTCATAGGCCTTTTCAACAGAAGGTTCCTAATCACACATGTGGAATTTTAGACGATGGCAGTTATCCAACGAGGGCTCTAGTGCCATGTGGTAGATGGAAACAACAGTAAGAAATTCTCATCACTAGAGCGACATCTCGCTTCCGTTAGCTAACCCAGAATATCATTGTTGCGGTGCCCTTACAGATGCTCTTTGTTACTGGTCTTCAATCTTCAGGTCACATGGGCTCATTGTTTCTTGTTACCATTTGCCAGATAACGAAGTAATCCATGTAAAGCTCAGCGCCACTAAAGCAAAATTCCGAGTGCGACGACCTGAAAGTCAGAGTTCAACGAGACGGGGAGCCAACGAGGGCTTTATTGACAGGTGAGGTAACCACGGTAGCTACCGCCTACGAGTGTGAATCATTACACCGTTCATCCAAAATCCGGGCCTAACTCTGAGGAAATAGTCCTCAATTACATCGCGTCGTGGTTACTATCAGCCACTCACACAGATTATGTCTCTCCATCAACCTGACTATTAGTTAGTTACTCAACTCAGCTGCTATCTTGTGAACTGATGAGCCGCCATCCCAACACCGCGCACCTTGAGGCAGCATTCACCAGAAGCTCAGTATGTCTTGTGATCATAGAAATGAACCATATGCCTTGTGACGTCCATTTAGACAGTCATATGTCTGCCATAATCTCAGAGGCATGAGGTGGCGTCCCGTATGTGACAACTGACAAGCAGACTAGCTAAGTGGCGACCGTACGAAGAGATAACTCCACATGAAAATAATATGCAGTCAATCAGAACCAATACATTTACTGTTCATCCGGTAAGTGCCGGAAGTGTAACAGTAACCCCTGGGTTTAGTGGCCGCTGGGTTACGACATGCTTTTGCGCCACGCTTCTGGGCTTGAAATGTGAGGAAATACATTGGCCCATCTTTACAGGAGTGGCTTGAGTGGGCAGGCAATATCTGAATCGGCTGATGTTCAAAACTTAACAAGTCCTGTATGTATCGTGGCTTTCATTTAGGCCAGAAGAACCGCCGTTGACTTTTCATTATACGAGCTCACCCGCATATAGCTGAAGGTCTACATCGTGCCTATTTAACTTTGGAGTTTTTTTGAGGGGCAGGTCTTACAGAGTATACAGACAAAACAACACAATGACATTCACAGATTGTGGATCGTGCAAATTTAGTCTTCAAGCTGTAAACATTAATACGAGTCCATGCTGAGAACATAAATACGAGTGCTTCCCCATTCACCAAACTGCTTCCTGCTTGACTCAATCCGCTTCAACATCGACTTCTTATACAACACAGAGAACCTTTACTATCCAGTAAATAACAGCCAATATGTTCAAATTCCTTCCCGTTCTCCTCTTTGCCATTGGTAAGTTCCCAATACATCGGCTGTGGACATGTTCAAATAACCCTTTTTCTTTCAGTCGGTGGTGTCTTTGCCCGCGGCTACGGTGACACGAGCTATGAGGGCCATGGCAAGAGCCAATGTGTGGAGTGGTGTGAAGAACACTTTCGACATTCTAGCAAATCGTGTATATACCCAGCTTCCAAGGGCAAAGGTCCTTGCTATGACTGCGGCCCCAACAGCACCAACCCGGCCAAGAAGCTTTGCTATGATGGTTGCAAGGACACAGCGTCTGACAATGCGAACTGTGGCAAGTGTGGTAATTCTGTAGGACTCCCACAAGCCGAAAGTTTTTGCATGGTGTTGCATTAGTGAGTCCGTAAACTGACACGCGAACTTGCATAGTGCCCCTCGGAAACCAACTGCGTCGAAGGAATCTGCATCTGCACTAATTCCAAGCAGCCCCAATGCGAAAGCACTTGTCCAGACTACCTTTCGGATCCAGCCAACTGCGGACAATGCGGTAACGCTGTAAGTTTATCTGCCCTGCCCTGTCCAACCCTGCTTTATGTAAGAAGTCCTTGATGATGCTGACTAACTGACTTAGTGTAACGCGGATGCTGAGAAATGTCAAGCTGGAAGCTGTGTTCTTAACTGCCCGGACGGCGAGACTCAATGTGGTTCCTCGTGTGTTAATACAAACACAGACCCCAATAACTGTGGTGAATGTGGCAATGTAGTAAGTCTTATCTCCTTGCCTGATCTAGTCTTCCGTCTTCACAACTAACCACATGTCATCTAGTGTTCCTCAGGCCAATGCGAGAACGGCGCGTGTGTAGCACCTGGATGCACAGGTCAGACATGTGAGACATTCACAGCCTGTGGTCCTGGCGGCACGTGCGTGTGCGCTTCTATATCGGATGGACGAGGCTTTTGCGTCGACGGGAACCAGCCTTGCGCTAATCTGGCTGACTGCGATACCTCCAACAACTGTCCTAGTGGTTTTGTATGCGCTGTAGGCTCATGCTGCAACAGAAACGTTTGCGTTCAGGCCGACGCCTGTACTAACAGCGCAAGCCAGGCCTCCTTTGAGAAGGTTTCGGGTGATACTGTTGGACGTCGTGCTGGTGGTAAATAGTGTAAAGAAGAGGATATGTTATCCATGGGCCTTGACTATGTATACATGTCAAATACAGATATAGAGGCATGCTAAGATTGAATCAGTGATCTAATATACTGTCTATGTACCAGGTCGAATTCCGCGTGAGGCTCCTGATGTGGAAAAAAAGTCATGGTTCGTTCCGGAACCTAGCATTATTAATTACGGCTTATACGTGTATTCGACTTTGAAAGTTCTATCCGGCTTCAGGGTTTTCCCACGTTGCTGCACCCACCTCGCTTTTACTACAAGGATTATGAAACCCTTAAAGACCGTCGGATAATTAGGCCCGAGGTTGAACCCGTGATCGCGTTATGTTGCTTGGCTGCATCTACCCTATAATTAACATTATCTATGACGTATCGAGAACGGGTTGCAAACAGTTTTGTGATTCAAATTTGATAGTAATTATCGCTAAACCGATTTTTCCTTTCTTCTTCCTCTTTAATTATTTCGCTTTTTGTTTCTCATTGTGTTTTACGACCGATGCAGACATACTAAAAAGTCTCTAAACATATTGCTCACATTCGCGGACAATAGACTCCTCGGATTTATGGGACAGTCTCGCTTGATCTTCATGATTTGCCACCTGGTCCTTGTTTGCGTCAGTGCTTTCGATAGAAGCGGCGGATATTATCAGGAGGTAGCCCAATGCCCATAATTATGGCACCATCATCCACCCAAGACCAGACGAACTCCGCTCACGCACGTGTTCGTCTCTTGTTCCTGACGATTAAACTAAACCTGATTTCCATCAAGAGTCGGACAAATTACCAATGCACTGCGAACAGTGACCGGCATTATGATAGAGGCCTTGTTAAAGAAAGGGGCGTCAGGGGTAATGACCCCTGTCGTAGATCATTGATGCGACACCCCACGAGCGGGCATTGGATCTTTTCGGTTGGCGGATGCAACGTTATGCGGCTCATTAACCTTGTTCCGCCCCAAAGCCGTAGTGCAGAAACTTGAGCCAAGCCACGATGGTCTCGGAAGTACGGAGACAGGCTATAGATAGCCACTGTTCTCCGATACTATTCCATTCGCAGTCACGATCCCTTATGCGAGGTGGCTAATGTGACTTTGACGATGGATATGGACGGTTGGAGATTGCACCGAATGGCAATATGTTGTTGAGATGTTGGTGCATAGCCAAGAAGGGGTTATTGGAACTATGCTTGGCCGCAGCTGTTATTGGTTCTGGAAGGTGTTATTTCTGGACTTTTGTGCGACTCATGTTGATACAGTTGCATCGCTTATGCCTGCACTCAGGACGTTGGCGGCCTCGGTACGGACACTGCCGACGTCGAACCTGCGTTAAGGACATGGATGTCTCGGTTCAGAGTGGGAGACGGTCGGCATATCCAACAGATAAATACCCAAGACATGTCTATCACTTTCTCAACTCATCAGTCGATCTCTGACCAGTCATTCCTTCCTTAGTCCTTCTTTGACGACTTGACTCTAATCACTTTACAGGGAAACCACTCCTTTAGTTCCCTTGTTTGTTGTTTAATTGGATCTTAATCACTTAATTCACCATGAGACAATCCTTCCTCACAGGCCTTTTGGCCGCTCCTCTTTCTGCGTACGCCGTCGCTCTGACTGGCTACGAGTACATCGTTGTCGGCTCTGGTGCCGGTGGTGGTCCTCTGGCCGCTCGCCTGGCTATGGCTGGCCACAAGACCCTTCTCATCGAGGCCGGTGATGACTACGCTACTACCAACTACACCGTGCCTGCCTACTCTGCCAACGCTTCCGAGGATCCCGAGATCTCTTGGAACTTCTTCGTCAAGCACTACGCCGACGATGAGCGACAGGCTCGTGACTACAAGACCACCTACGACACTCCCAACGGAGAGTACACTGGTCTTAACCCTCCCGCTGATGCCAAGCTCAAGGGTACTCTGTACCCTCGTACCCAGGCTCTTGGTGGCTGCACTGCTCACAACGCTTTGATCGCTGTCTACCCCCATCAGTCTGACTTTGAGTACATTGCTGAGCTCACTGGCGATGACTCCTGGTCTGCCAAGAACATGCGAAAGTACTTCGTCGAGGCCGAGGACAACAACCACCGCCCTGCTGGTGAGGATGGTCACGGTTACGACGGCTGGTTGAGCACTGAGACTGCTCCTCTCAGCATTCCCCTCAACGATGAACAGCTCCTCAGCATCCTCAGCGGAGGTGCTGCTGCCCTTTCCGAGGTCACTGGCGAGGAGATCACCATGGATGGTCTCATCGCTGATGATGCCAACGCCAACACTCTCGCCCGTGACCAGAAGCCCGGCTTCTACCAGATCCCTCTCTCCACCAAGTCCGCCAGCCGTGTTGGACCCCGTGAGTTCATTCTCTCTGTCCGCGATGCCAAGTTCGACAACGGCACCAAGCGATACCCTCTCGATGTCCGCACCAACAGCTACGTTACCAAGGTTCTCTTCGATGAGTCTGAGAAGACTCCCCGTGCCACCGGTGTTGAGTTCCTTGACGGCAAGCACCTCTACTCAGCCAGCCCTCTCTCCACTGGTGCTGCTGGCAAGGCTGGTAACGCTACTGCTTCCCGTGAGGTCATCGTTGCTGGCGGTGTCTACAACACTCCCCAGATCCTCAAGCTTAGCGGTATCGGACCTGCTGATGAGCTGAAGAAGTTTGACATTCCCGTCGTTGTCGATCTCCCCGGTGTCGGTACCAACCTCCAGGATCACTACGAGATCAGCGTCCAGGGCAACCCTGCTGAGAACTTCACCTCTTTCGACGGCTGCACCTTTAGCCTCTTCACTGACGAGGACCCTTGCCTCGACCGCTGGAGGGCCCCTGTTGACGGTGACCACGGTATCTACTCTTCTTCCGGTCTCGCTGCCACCATGTTCTACAAGTCTTCCACCGCTGAGAAGGACAACTTCGACATCTTCGCTTTCGGTGGTCCCGTCAACTTCCGTGGTTACTTCCCTCAGTACGCTGTCAACGCCACCATCGAGCACGACTGGTTCTCTTGGGCCATCCTCAAGGCTCACCCCCGCAACACTGCCGGCAAGGTCGTCCTCCGCTCTGCTGACCCTCTCGACATGCCCGAGATCACCTTCAACTACTTCGACACTGGTAACGGTGACGCCGACAAGGATCTCCAGGCTATGTACGAGGCTATTGAGCTCGCCCGCAAGGCTTTCGCCAGCCAGGCCGTCAACATCACCGAGGTCCTCCCCGGTGACCACATCAAGACCCAGAAGGACGTTGAGACTTACATCAAGGACAACACCTGGGGCCACCACGCCTCTTCCACTTGCCCCATCGGTGCTGATGACGACAAGATGGCTGTCCTTGACTCCAAATTCCGTGTTCGCGGTGTTGCTGGTCTGCGTGTCGTTGACGCTTCCGTCTACCCTCGCATTCCCGGTACTTTCACTGCCGTGTCTACTTTCATGGTGGCTGAGAAGGCTGCTGATGTCATGTTGGCTGAGCTGGAGGAGTAAGATGTTTGCAATGCGTATGATAGATGTGATAAGGATAGCCTCATAGTATAATGTCATGATCCAATTCTGATACCCAAAAAAACAATTCTTCTTACGTGCTACCCATGTGACGTTCATTAACAAGGCTTTAAAATTAAGTCAGCTACTTCTGTAGCCAACATCAAGGCCCAGGAGGATACAACCGTTGCGTTGGAATTATCTTTGACGTCGATAATTAAATAGCTACCGGAACGTCTGACGTAGAGGTTAACCGACTGTTGCAAGAAGTTGCATTATTGGCTATGTCTATTCTAATCTGTGTGTATTAAGACCTAGGCGAAACCCAAGTTGAGGGTATAATTCAGAGGTGTAACGCCAGTGATATACACATGACTTCCCGCGAACGTCAAATTACCTCCATGCCAACTGTACTGCTCGCCCGCATCATTCTGAATAACTCCCATTCCATTTCCGGGTCCGAAAGTAATCTTATCATCACCCATTGTATACTCTCCCATTCCTTCAGCAAGGCGGTAGATAGTAGTGTTATCACTATCCACAAACTCCTCAACACCCTTGAACTTGCCGCCCTCACGGAAAGTAATCTCAAAAGTGAGCTCAACATCATCTTCGCCGGTGACTTGGAAGTTGAGATCGTAGCCAGCCTTGGTAGGGGTGATTTCCACTTCCGTCTTGAGACGACGCATGCTGGCGGGTCGGTTTTCGAAGTCTGCCATCGCGTAGAAGCGGCCGTCGACGGAGCGAGAAAGTTTGTATGTGCCGTTTTCGTCACGGCGCTCGGATGGCATGGGGAGGTAATAAGGAACCTCGATTTCGCTTCCAAGCTGGATGCTGCCGCTGTCGGAAACGTTGACGCCGTTGGATCGGAAATGACCCATGCTGAAGAAATTAGCGCTCATACGAACGCCTTCGAGAATCGCCTTGCCGTTCCATGCCTTGAACATGGTTGGGTTTGTCGACAGACCAGAGCCCATGCGGTTGTAGAACTCGGCCTTCTTTCCATCCAAGTACCAGTCTGAACCACCGAAAGCAGAAACAGTCAAGTTTCCGCGACGCGCGCGTACAAGACCGGCAGACTTGTAGTGCTTCTCAAAGTCTACGAATGGGTTCTCTGGGTCAGGTAGCTGTGCTGCAAGCTCAGGTCGCTCCATGAGATTAGCCAAGAAATCGCCCAGCTGCTCACCGATGAGCTTTTCGATCAGACGAGCCATAGCGGCAAAGCGACCGTTCTTGTCGAGGAGAGCGAGTTCGCGGAATTGAGGGTAGAAGTTGCCGATGTTGATGGAAGGAGCTTGTTGTTGATCCTGACGACGACTTTGAACAACTTCCATTTCTCCGTTCGGCTCCGCATGCTCGATTGACAGCTTAAGGTTCATGCGAACATAATCAATGAGCTCAGTGTAGTTGAGTTCATGAGCAACAGTCAACAAAGAAGGGTTCGACACAGCAGAGTAGTAATTGGGACTGCGCTCAGAGTAGATACCATCAGCATCGATATCAATACCCTCAGCAAGCCACTCATCAATTCTCTCCACAAGGGTCTCATTCCCTGTGATTTGAGAAATTCGCGCCAAGGCACTGCAGATCTTCCATCTGTGGTTGGGCGTGTGAATACCGCCCTTGGAAAGACCCGAGCCTGCCTTGACGAGGATACCACGGATCAGATCCGCGAAAGGCTGCGATGCTTCATGGTCGTCTTTTTCGAGGATGCGCACCATAATACCGAAGTCTTCGATCAAAAAGCCCGTGTCGGGTGGAGAATGACGGTTGCCGACGGTGTATGTACCATCGTCGTGCTGAACCTTCTGCAGGACGTCCAGCATTTCTTCGATGTGCGGAACAAGAGTTTCATTGTGAAAGTATGTCGAGTCTGCCCATAAGAAAGGCACCACCAATTGACGGACGGCGCGGGTGAGGGATCTTGGTGAGCCGGTCAAGGAGGTATTCTTGTTGTCGAGGACGCCCTGGACTTGTGCATCAGCGGACTTGGTGAGAAGTTTGAGACTCGTCTCATCGCGAGGAGCATCAGAGGCAGTGGCAGTGGCAGCGAGAAAAGCCACACCTAAAGCCTTGACGGCGACAGTGATGCGAAGAAGATGCATTTTGAGAGACCTGCAGAATGTAAAGTAGGATGAGCCTCAAGGTTTAAATAAATGCATCATAAATTGCCAAGGCCTCGGTTCGGCGCATCGCACACCGACAACCTCGTCTACGGTAAACATCGCCAACTTTACCGGTAGTTCAACCCCCAAATTGTCCCCCATAACTTCCCCGCGGGGTAGTTCTTGTAAACACCTTCTTTATCTAGATTAGACTGTGGGGCGACTATCATGTCAACCTCGCCGATTAACAAGCTTAATATTAAGAAAACAGGCTTGGATCAGGCTAACCAGGTTCCCCGCTAACAAATGAACTTTAGGACCTGTCTTCGGTCTTCTCGCCGAATAAAGCACTAAACAATAACACATCTCTACTCTTCTCTAACCTTCTTCTTCTTCCCAAAGGTCTCCTCCACGATCTTATTCTGCCTTATAATCTCATCCCTCGCCCCATCCCATGTACTTCTCTTGCCCGTATCGAAAAACCGAAACATATGCGCCGTCTCAACACCGTTATTCATCAGATTATACATCTTCCGATCCTTCCACCAAAACTTCCAACCAGCTGATCCCCAACCCAGATTCTCCATCCCCGTGCCAGCCTTTTCATGCATCCACGGCTGAAACTCGTATTGCTTGACCATGCTGAGATCTATGCTTGAGTCTCGTACCCAGTTCCCTGCTAACCATTCGTGATGCTCGTCGACCCATTCTTCCATTCCGCTGTACGAGGGGAGAGAGCTTGTGCCGCGCCAGATGTTCGAGATGGCCATGTTCATTACGTCGCTGAATGAGAAACCGTTGTTTTTGCCGTAAGCAGAGTAACAGAGCATGACACAGCTGTCCGCATATTTAGGTGGGAAGACGTTCATATAGAGTCGATGGATGGCCGGGCCTTGGTAGCTGGGCGATTTCGGGATAGTCTTCTCGACAAAAGGTGCCAGTGAGAAGTCAGCTCGATAGCCCGTAGTGAAGATGACGCTGTCAACATCATCAAGTACCGTGCCATCCTCAAATTCGACCGACTTTCCTCCCGTGAACCGTTTTATACCGTGCAAGCTTGTCACACTGCCTTCTTTCAGGAGAGGTATGATATGCTCAATAAGTCCAGGCAAACTCAGAGTCAAATCCTTGATTTTATCAAGACGCCATGCAGGATCAAGTTTCATCCCAGCAAAGTGAGATGTCAACAGCTTCGCAAGTGTGTTTGCCAGAAACCTGTAAGCATTTGGGAAGTTTCGCGCGATCCATTGTGATATCACGCGTCGTCTCCATGATGCTAACAAGTCTGTTGGTCGACCCTTCCGGAACCGCTTGACGACGATTTGCCCTCTTCTGTGAGAAATGTAAACCTTCTTGGCTACAGCGGCAACTTGGGGTGCGATGTCGTCTGTTGTTGTGGATAAGCCGAGAAGCACAACTGTTTTGTTTTTATACGCGTCGGGACTAATGCTTCGTTAGCATATTCGCCAGCTGATCTTTTTGAGGACGTGCAAACCTTCGGTATTGCTGCGAGTGTATAATTTCCCCTTGATATTCTTTTTGTCCCGGGAATACTGGCATCCGCTTCGTGGTCTGATAGCCGTGACAAAACGCAACCTTATCAAAATGGCGTCTATCAATCTTCCCACTTTCCACATCTTCTACCTCAACCTCCCAGCCGTTATCTTCTTTGTTGCGATTTACCATCTTGACACTTGTATCGAATTTGATATGCTTCAAAAGGCCGAAGTGCTCGGCATAACCTTGCATGAATTCTTGGAAATCGAACGTGCTTAAATGGACGGGATATTCTGTCCGTCATTAGTAATGGTTTTTCGTATTCTTGCGTCACTTACTGTCTGGTATGGGATAATCTGTGAATCCGCATGTGTATTTGCTGATATTCGCCGTCGTGGTCGATAAGGCTGTCGTCCAGCCATGTTTTGCATCGTAGGCCCATAACCCGCCGACTTGACTGCGTCTTTCAAACAAAGTAGCATTGAAGCCGTCTTGTAGCAGCTGTTTAAGCATGGTAATACCGGTCGGACCTTTAGATATAGTTGTTAGTATCGCATCAAAGATTTGAAAGGTGAGGCCTCAACGCACCGGCGCCAATGACGGCGACACTGACGCGGCTCATCATATCCGTAGTTATTGCTTCACACACTCTCTTGAAGATTCTGGGCATGGAAATGCTCACATATTTATACATCATAAGACCGGCTATTTCTAATCGCCGATACCGTGGTACGTGATCTGCATTCCTAGCTATGATTGGCGTACCGACTAAACGGCATCGTCCGGATTGGCTATACTGCACGCGTCGTTCTAAAATCTTACGTGAGGTAGATCCTTCGAAGGCGATAAAATGGCATAAACTTGCTTGAATAGCCGACGGGCTCAACGGAGATAATATACTATGCCAATCTGAACTAGCCAGTAGAAATAGTAAAAGTCCGAGGATGGTGTGTGAATCTGACTTTTTCAGCGTGTTTTTGATAGAGAGCACAAATCACTATAGAGTCCAAGCCAGATGAAATGTATCGCGATACTACCAGGTGCCGAATAGCATCGCTCTTAGCAGCGAGTAGGCAAAATGACGGTATTGCTGACTTTATCGCTCCAACAAGAAACGTGGTTCCGGTGCTTCCGGCAAACGTAACTCATATCAAACAAATACTGATAATCCACCATTTTTACAGTAATTTACCCGCCTCAAATCCGACGGATCAACCTAATACTAATTCAATCGCCTCACGGAACTCCGCTTCCCAAGCCGCTCTATCCACGCGTCCGATACCTTGCCGATAAGCAACACCATCCTTCCACTCAATCAGCAAAACATTATAGAACTCATATTCTTCCCTCTCCTGTACTTTCAGCTTCGCGCGCTCATCAAGGCGAGACCATCCGCCGGCATTTGTGTCGATATACCCTCTAGAAATGGCAACCAACTCGCATTTGAGTTTCCTGCACAGAAGGAGCCATAGAATAGACCTTGTTTGGACGCGAAGACAGCCTACCCATGTTCCTTCACTGGTATAGAGGTCGACGACGGCGTCTTCTTCAAGTCTATGTATAGATTGGCCGTTTGTTACCGGTTTGCTGTAGAAGAAAGCTCGCTCGGTTTGGGTTTTTATTAGGAACGAGGATTCTTTTTCAGCTCCGGTCAAGTCCTCATCAGTTATCAGTGGGATCGGATATTTGAATCTCCGTTGCGGATCAATCGGATGGTAAAATAGATCTCCATCTCTCTGCCACCCGGAAGGAAGCTCAAGTGCCGGGTCGGTGCTGCAGTCTTTGAACTTCTCGAGATCGTTTGTGATACATCTATCGCCTGAATCGTCTCTGACGTACCATGTACATATGGACTCGGTCACTAGTCCGTCTAAAACGCCTTCTGGAGGACGTTTTCGATTCCATCGCGAATTCCACTCTTGTTGATAAGCTACGTGAAGGGGTGAGTGAGTGGGTGTCCGGTCCTGCTCAGACGTTGGATGTGCCAAATACTCGAAGCCGCTCGCCCAGGGTGAAAGATCCACGTCGATGTGCAAGTCAAGACAGATCATCCACGACCAACTAGGAACAGGCTTTCCGCTCAACACCGAAGCCTGACATATGCTTCCAGCTGATCTCCACAGAAGAGCAACGTCGAATGCAATCTCTGGTAGACCGAACAAGAATCCGTGGGGGAAAGTCTGCGATAAAGCTGTGGTGATACCAGCAAAGGCCGGAAGTATATCGCTTGAGAAAGTGAGCTGTCTTCGACTATAGCTCGTGGCTAGCTGATGAAACTCCTGTAGGTCTGGCCATGGAGAGTAGCGAAACCCCCGAGCATCCGGACTATATGTTCCAAGACAACTTGTCTGATCGCGATCAGCCAGTTGCATACGCTCGTGCCATATAGCACAGTGGCATTCCCACGTAACCTCGTTGTTATGGAAGAATAAGGATCGCTGTGAAAACACGAGTTCTTGCAATGTCCATCCTCTTTTAGTCCAGGGCGACCAAGCGACGAGCCCGTAGTGGTCCATATTTGCTCTCTCTGGCCAAACATTGTGGTGCATGGAGGGTGAAACATCTCTTATCCCCCTCAGCCCTTCTTCAGCGCTGTAGGCAGCTGTAGCAACGAGTGTGAAGTAGGCGTTGCCGTATATAAAAGCCATCTGATTTATCTGTTCTTGCTTTATCTCCAAATCATCCTGCACGATGCAGAGGCGATCAATCCAGATGTACGTCTCGCCGATATGTCGCACCAACTCTATGGCATGCTGGATCGTGGCGGGGACTTGATCCCACATTCTCTCAAGCGCTTTCTCTTCTTGGAATGACTCAAGATTTTCCATCGAAAGTTGCAGATCATGGCCTGTCGATCTGCCCCAAACGTAGCTGAGAGCAACGTATCGATAGTCAGGCCGAAGAGGTACTACGCGCTTCTCCGAGACATGAATGAGCCAACGCGGCAGTCCCTGTGCCTCGCCCGGCAAACGCTCTCGTTGGCAATGATCTCCATGCTTTTCGTTACAGTTTGTGATCCAAGATCTGATGATGTCGAGGTTAATCCACCTTGGCTCTGGTGGTGGTTGTGGAGGGGTTTCACGCGCCCTTCTCTTTCCGCGCGTGCGACGCTGCATGCTCCAAGTTTCCCACAGCTCCCCTTCAAGGGGTCTTGGAGCAGGCATAACGAAATCTTTTTTTTACCTCATGTAACAGGAATAATTGGAAGTTTCTTCAAAATTTCGTGGTATCCTGCCGATTGAGTCGTCTCGTTAGGTGACCGAGGTGACTAAACTGAAAGGACAAAAAGCACAGCCACAATTTGGTGACGTCTTCTTTCGCTGCATGCGCGCTTATCCAGTTTGATCAACGCAGAAGTTGCCTTACACGTCCAATGTTTTCGATTGCCCAAACTCGAAGGATTCTTTGGGTGAGAAACAAAAATGTGATCTATTCGCAATGGGGTGTGCAAAAGACAACTGCAATTAGTTCGAACAGCGACTTCAGAGTTTTGAGAGGCAAGAATGTTGCGCCCATGCTACCCAATTGCCAGATGAGTAACACAAGCACAGACGTTGTGTAATAGCTGTAGCATCTCGAGAAGCCTACATACCGTCAAACTGCTAAATGCCAAGATGACTTTCCTAACAAATGGCCGACACTGTTCTATATAAAGAAGACTATGCTTGACTGGGACAGACTGAGAGTCTGCAGTATGTACTTGGATTGTTAAAACTAAATTATATACACAAATGATAATAGCTACTCGGGGTTTGCTAGTGACTCATCTGGTGATAAAGATGCCCGCAATGTGTACTTAATAAAAGAACACTTTTGATCACACAAACAAATGATAATAGCATGCCTATGGCCTCTCAAATCTCCTCACATTCCTCCAATTGCGCTTCACGTACTTAACAAGAAGCTCCGGATCCAGAGGGAATGCCCTGGCACTTGTCAGACTTCTTGCCACCAGTAACCTTGTTGTTAGTCCAGGTCCAGTTCTTGGCATTGGCGCAAAGGATCAAAACGTTGGTACCGCTCGACTTGACCGATCCAGTGACCTTGTTGATAGTGACATCGGTGATAGGAACGCCAGTAGTAGGGATACCAGTGGGAGATCCGTTCTCATAATCCTGCTCAATGACAATACCGTACTTGGCGATGTTGGACAGAGTAATGGAGTCGTACTTGATGTCAGAAACAGAACCGGTGGCTCCGGAGACGGTCTTGATGCGGACACCGTTGTCGGAGTTGGAAATAGATGAGTTGAGAATGCGAACGGTCTTGACAACATTGTCGGAACGTCCACCGACTGAACCGATGGAAAGACCATGACCGCCACTGCAATTACCACCGGTGAAGGTGATGTTGGTGCCGGAGTTGATGGCGAGGCAATCATCCTGGTTCTTGACGACAGCTCCAGAGATGTACACGCCGGTGGAAGAGCCCACGTCAAAGGCATCGGTGTTGTGGCCACCTTTAGTATCACCCAGGGAGTTATCCATATGGACGTCATAAACACCAAGGTTGGTGACGCCATTGATGCTGAACGCCTGGACAGGGGTGTTGATGACGTTCAACTTCTTGATGTTGGAATTCTTGAGGGAGTGGGCGCTGAAGAACTTGGGCTTCTTCTTGCCACCGTTGCTGCCCTTAGTATCCCACCAACGCTGACCTTCACAGTCAATGGAGTGGCCGGAGGCACCCTCGATGAGAAGGTTGTTTCCGGTGAAGGCGATCAAGGGACCTTCCCACAAGGCATATTCGAAAGTAGTCTTTCCTTGGAAGATGACCTATGACTTGTCAGTTGAGGGTTGGGTTTCGGGAACAGATCAACTTACATGAGTGCCATCTTTGAGCTTGGTGAGGTCAAGAGTGGTTCCAGCAGGGACGTTGATGTTGTTCAGAATGATGGTTGAGCAGCTGCCCTTGTTCTTGATGGCAGAAGCAGCATCGGTAAAGGTGCAGCTCTGTCGAGGCTCAATGGCAGGATGAGCAAAGGCAGAAGCGACAAGGCCGCTGAGAAGGACAATAGAGGAGAACATGATGACAAGTTTGCTGAGAAGTATATAGAGTTGTAATGAATGAATGAATGAATGAATGATTGATAAGATTGATAGTATACAAAAGCGGATATGCACAGGATTTCCAATGCCTTTTATGGATTCTAGAAATAAAGATACTCAACATCACCCCCAATGTCTAGATGCCGTTCAGCCGTAATGAAGGCCCGTGTCGAAATTCCAAACATCTAAGACCACTGGCCTTGCCCCCACAGCTATGCCCATTTCCCGGGGTTAAGATGAAAACGCTAACCCCGATCTACGTAGTCTCTTATTTTATTGGTGGATGATAATTTTCCTCGGTACCTGTCAAGTTTCAAGACTGGGCTGGACACTGTAAATACCGGAAGCACGGCATTCTGATGATACTCTGCGACGTGTGAGACAGATTCTAGAAGCTCTGAATGGTTACTATGCGATGATTGCCTATTCGGACGTAGGGCGATGTCTAGTGCTGGTTGTCATACGCGGATACTTAAATGACATCGCAAAGTAATACCGAGCTAGTTATTGTGAGAAGCTTAATTTCGGGATGTAACTGCACCTATAGGATCTCTACCTTCAGGAGCTTTTGTACTTTTTCACGCCGATAGGCCAGACAGACGCGCGGTCAATTCGTGTAGCTGAAGAATCAGCAGTGACCTATTCTCCATAACCGCTGAAAATATATGGACCAAGGTGGATTGGAAGAAGGTGGAAATCAGCAACATGCAACTCCCCTTAGTTGATAGTATAGCCATGTTTTAAAAATAATCAATGATAAAAGGAAATTTGAATGTCTACCCTACAGCATACTCCATTATCTCAATACAGCAAAAAAGTGTAACAGAGAAACCAGATGGTGAATAGAGAAAGACATCTATTTGTCACTTGGTATTGAAATTTTAATGAACCAAAAAACTTAAGGTGCCAGTGCGCACCGGAAGAATGGGGCGAAAATGTCGAATTTCCTTTTGCCGGCGCGGTTTTGGAGGTTCGAGGCAAGCACGATCGCACCCTTGAGTCACGTGACCCGCGCGATGTCGGACGAAGCTCGACGCGACATGCCAGAAAGCAGTGATATAAACACTTCATAGTTCTGCTCCTAAAATGGCTATCTTATGATTAGAGCATGAAAGCTTTACCATGCAGGTCTCTTTATCCTTCTTGATTGATTAAAACACACTGCAATATTCATGAGAAAAGTTGGATGTTTTTTTTCGAGACGCTGTTTCGATCATTCGAGGCAATCGCGTTCCCCCTTCTCGTCACGTGAACCAGGCGTTACCGCACAAACACTCAACGCGACATTGAACAAATCTGTGACGCCTGAGTGATCAATAATATGAATGCTACCATAAAGTAGTTTTAAAATTATGCGCCATTGCTACTCATTCTGCGATAGCATAACAGCGACATATGCAGTGCTCTAGTGAACCCAAACAGACACAGCCACAGCGGAGCTTGACCTCACAATACATTGTTCTCTCTGGTCGGCCGCTGACCTTTGCAGTCGTCTTGTCTTTGAAACAGCTGAAAATGAGATGAAACATGCCATAGCCTGAAATGTGGAACGGCTGAAGCTTGGCATGAGGCTAGTACAGATCCATCTCGATGATCATCCAAGCTTGAAACAAGATGAAGTGGCTGTGTTTATATCATCAAATCCTTCCACCGCCATGACCGGGTGATGCATGAATCGTATCAAACGAGTCCGATCCTTCTACATCCTGATGGATATTTTACCCTTATGCTTATTTCCCAAGTGGAGTCTTGTTTTCAGCCGAGGTCAGTCACATGTTATACCACAATGGAAATGGCAGACCATGTGCAATTGAATATTTTCAGAATATCCACGTGGTTACAGAGATGGTGGACTCGAAGCGCTGATAGTAAATGCAAACAACGTTGGGAACTCCTTTCCATGCCAAGAAACTAGAAGCCAGGGCGCTTACGACACCCGCAAGCGCGTATTGGCCATGGGACCTGACTAGACGTTTTCCGACCCATAATCGACAGAAATGTCTCAATCGGGCTCCCAGTAAACGTTTTTCGAAGACATTCCTATCCGATTTTAATGACTAGCTCATCGCTTGGCGGCTAGGTTTACCATCGTGATAGGATGTTGTAGGATTAAACTAGGCCAGGGGTTCTGTTCAAAATCTCCGCAGGGATGTCGATCCGTTTGGCAACTTAAAACTTGGGAGTCTTGGCAGAATCCTCCCAGTTGGTACTGAGGGCTGTGCTCGGGTCCCTTATATATAAGAATGCTCAGATTCTCAATAATGTTTCGATCCATTCAAGCATATCTTCACTCTCTTTCTTCATTCATTCATTTCTAGAGTACTTTTGACAAGTTACTCAGTTTACATTCCTTCAACAAACAACAAACATACATTCCTTGAAAATACTTCTACTTCAACTTCAACTTCACCAATCATGTCTCGATATCTCATGCTCGGCACTGCCCTTCTGGCCTCCAACGTCACCGCCCACGGCTACCTAAACACCTTTACCCTCGACGGCACCGACTACCAGGGATTCAGCCGCTGGAACCCTTCCCCCGACCCCAACGCTATCGGATGGAGCTTCTCTACCGAAGACGAAGGTCCCGAAATGGACCTCTCCAGCCCCAACTTCGTTTGTCGAAGTGACGCCAAGGCCTCCAAGAACTACGGCAAAATTGCTGCTGGTGGATCTGCCTCTTTCTTCTGGACATCTGATGACAAGGAGATCAACCCCAACGGCTGGGCTGAGTCGCACCGCGGTCCTGTCATTACCTACATCGCGCCTTGTAACGGCGACTGCGCTTCTGTAGACAAGACGCAGCTCAAGTGGACCAAGATTGCTGAGGAGGGTCTCGTTTCTGGACCTGCTAACGCCGAGGGTGTCTGGGCTACCGATAAGCTTCGCGAGAACGGCGGTGTCAACTCTGCAACAGTCCCCTCTTCTATTGCCCCCGGCAAGTACGTTATTCGTAACGAAATCATCGCCCTTCACCGCGCTCATCTCTCCGAGCCTGAGTTCTACATGCAGTGTGGTAACATCGAGGTTACCGGCTCTGGCGATGATGATCTGTTAAACTCTGGTGTCGTTGCTTCGCAGCTGTACAGCACTTCTGATGAGCAGTTGTTTGGATTCTCTGTTTACGACAACCAGGGTGATAGCTGGCAAATCCCTGGTCCTGCCATGTATGGAAGCGGTCAGGCTAAGCGATCCAAGGTCGCTATTAAGTTCCGTGGTTAAATTACCTCTTGGAGTGATTACTTATTAAAGTGTTCAAAAGTGTGTTGGATTCATACAACGCCTGGCGCGGAGCAACCTGTATTATTATCGAGAATATATAGACTAGAACTGTCAAAACATGAACTTATCTGCGATTATGATAACCTTGACGGAAATTAGCCATGTGTGTTAACGTTTTCCTCGAAAACGACCCGCCACCGTGGACCGCTGCAGAATTTCGGATCATCTTCACGTTGAATACGAAACGATAATGCGCTCCCCTTCTCCTGTCCTAGGAGATCACCCGGAAATTTCATCTGTTCCTGGGCGCTGTCCAGCAAATATGCGACAACTGACTTCTGGTGACGTAAATGGTCGTCTGAAGTAAGATAAAGGTCCTTCCACAAAGCGTGTACCCTTTCGCTGTCCATGTCAAGAACCGCTCCTCTCATCACCCAATCATTCCTTTCAAGTTGCCAGAAGCAAATGAATAGTGAATTTGTATCAAGCACGACTGCGCCCCAGTTTTGGTACGATCCGCGAGGGCTAAAAAAGACATTATCTTCCATGTCCCAGAGCTTCCTCGGTGTCTCCGTATTGCTAACCATTGCTATGCCCGGAGGAAGTTCGATCTTGACCGTTGCAAATCGAGTGAAAGAGACGATGTCGGGGTTTCCTTTTCGGGATAGCGACGCTTTCGCATCTAGTTGAGGTAATGTCGTGAGAAGAGTGACGTTATGAAACACGTTGTCATCAGCAGACACAGACTGAAGGCGAGACGAGGTCGATGTCCCCTTCTTGCCGTCTGAGCCGCTTTTCTTGGGGACTCGCACCCTCACAAACGTATTTGGCCCCACCTTGCGCATGGGTATAGTTAAAAACCTGCCATCCTTTCCAGGAGTCCTGTAATCCAACCCTAGGCCGTAGCGATGTTTATCACTTGAATACTTGAGTATGAACAACCGGGCCTTGAGCTTCAGACCTTTGTTGGAGATGCTGATCTCCCCTTCGTCTAGGAGCGAGTCTGCGGTGGAGTACATGCTGTGACACAAGGCAAAATAGCCCACGGACTCTGCTAGAAAACCCCAGTATTCACCCTCCGAATTGTCAGGCGGTGTCCAAGCAAGAAGACTCAAGTCATATGTTGTTTTGATGATCTCCTCCTGTAGACGACGAAACGCTGCCTTTCCTTCTCCGTATAGCATGGGCATGTGAATGTTACATATACCCAGCAGGCAGTACGCCATGTCCTCCACACGGGTGGTTTTGCGATATGCCGCCCACGAGAGTCGTTTTGCAATACAGGCAGAAGAGATCGGAACCTCGTGGAGCAAGATACCCTTGTCAATGTTTGAGATCCGAGACAGATCGCTTACAAGACTCTTCTTAGTGCCGATACAGTCCCACCAGTGATTGAAGAACATCATAGTGGCTGGGGCAATCAACTCTTGCAGCGTCCATCCGCGAGTGAACCAACGACATCTTGAGAGACGATCATCCTTTTTGTCAGCTAGATATACATAGCATATCTTGGCCTTCTGATACCACAAGAACATGGAATTGATGGCCTCCGTAAGCTCGGCGCTACTGGACTTGTCGATGCAACATGTGTCGACCCATGCGTATTCGAGACCATCTGCAAGCGCCAACTGACATGTTTTCATAATCTTATCATAGCCTGACTTCAGCTTGGCCCCCTTGGTGTTGCATTCTTGTAGCGTGATTTCCTCATTATTTTCCCATGTGTGAGAAAGAATGGCGTATTGTGGAAGTTCGCCATAGAACTCTTCAAAGGAAATGCGCTGCTTCTCGACAAGTACTCTAGCTTTGATGAGCCTCATTTTGAATAGATAAAAAGTCTAATGGCCATAATGAGTCCGAGAACAGTAGATGTGCGGGGAAAGGGTAGAGAGTAAGCGATTCTGTGATGTGAGATATTTCCTGGTCTCTTCGACTGCGCCACAATTATATTGGATATCAGACTGTGGCGGTGCTTACTTGTATATGTAAAGGAGGTCCGTCCTGTCATGTAGACTCGGCCATGAGGCACAAACTTTTCAATGCCCTCAAAACCATTAACACCTTTCATTACATTGGCACGATAAGAGACTCATGGAGCCATAGGATAGACTTCGATGTTTTCGGCTCGGGAAAAACCTACCTGTCATTATGAGTGCATAATTAGAATCCCGCCCAATCATTGGGATAGTTATAGATAAGGTTTTCCTCAATTAAGCGACACACTTTAAATATCATGACTACTCCAATGCTTGCACAGAACCTTCTTCGAACTTGATTTAGAATCGGCCTTTTGACAAGATATAAAATGCTTTGCCTGGCCCCTTCCTGTATGTTTGTTTTCTTCCATCAGTAGCAACGACCACATCAACACCAGCATCAACACCTATACCGACACTAACACCACACATCAAGATGTCTTTGTCTAATGGTTCCTCGTCGAAACCGACATCGAATGTGGCCAATGAAGAAAACTTGATCGATCGCATCAAGAAGATGTCTCTGCTTAATGATACCCCTTCCAAGTCGACGTCAGATGAAGTCAATGAAGAAACATTGATCATCTTTGACCTTGACAAGACTCTCTCCGACCACGACTATCCTACAAGATGTGCGCTCACTGCCGTTCAAGAACAACACCCTGATTTCAAGGACGTCTCGGCCCAAAAGCTTATTGACACATACAACAAGTCTCTGGATGAGGCTTACAATAAATGGCTGCACGGTAAAATCGGCTATTATGAAAAAGATGTCGAGAAGTTCAAGCTTCTTTACAAATACCTCGGGATGCCGGAACCAACCGACGATGATATGGAGTCTTTCAAAAATATATACAAGCCGACACATAGATCTTGTCGAAGGGCAACTCCCGGAAGTATCGAAACTCTGGTCAAGTTGAGAGATCTCGGATATCGCATCGGAATTATTACGAACGGACCGACCAACGGGCAAATCCGAAAGATCAAGGGTATTGGGGCCTACGACCTAGTTGAACGGATCATCACTTCTGAGGAAGTGGGAGTCTCAAAGCCAAGCACAGAAATCTTCCGATATGCTGCCCGTCACTTCGGGATATATCCCGAGAACACTTACATGATCGGTGATAGTATAGATTGCGATATCCAAGGGGCTATCAATTCAGGCTTGAAACAAGCTGTATTGTATTCACCTTCGTCTGAGAACTCCTCCCAAGAGATCAGTGGGCGAGACATACCCGTCATCAATCACATGAGCAAGCTGCTTGGCCTCTTGGGACATGACTGAATCATTTGGTCCAGATCACGGGGTTGACTACGTTGACTACTCCGGTTTTGATACAGCAAATCTGCAAAATCGTGCTCAAGAACTGGACACTTTGCTTACGTACAGAAACTGACCCCGAAAAGCTTAGCAGGTGAAAAGTTTCAGTTGCTTTACGCTATCATAGAATAGCATCTCGGTGGTTTTGTCTTGGGAACTTGGGCAAGATGATGAATTTCTTGTTACTTAACTCAGTAGGGTTATTGGAAAATGAAGAAAATGTTATAACTCGAACTTGGATTATATGCATGTTAACCCAATTGCAACATTTGATGCAAGCCGATGTCAACCAGATCTCCAAATTAATGCCGACATGCAATTAAAGCAAGTTTCCTGTCTTGCTCCAGAGTTCAAGGTAGATTTATGGCAAGGATTGATTGTGATTATCAGGCTCGGTGGTATGGGTGGGATACAGGCCAATTAAAAAATGCCACGTCTGTCATGCTTGGCTTATGTAGACTGCGCGCGGCACATGCCTATTCTATTCGCAATTGTGCTCACTACATATTAAGCAGCATTAAAGTTGCGAAAGTAGACGCAAGGTCCCGTGGATCATAAGAAGTCGGACCCCTATCAAGGTCTCTCTTCTGTGGACAATTATCAGATTCAGACCAAATCAGCAGTCTCTTGTTGTTTATCAACGAAGAAAATGGTATCTACCCGACCAGCTATCAACAACACGAATGAAAGGCCTGGTGACTCTGTTGATGGGGGTCAAGCAAGGGTTCTTTTGCTCGAAGACCTCGATGAGAGATATCGCAGGACTGGCGAAACGAAGTATCTGGAAGAATCCATTCGAATCCGACGGGAAGCACTTTCATCGATACATTCCAAAGACCAGAACGATAAGGCTATACAGTCACATCTCCTCAGTAACCATCTTTGTGACAGATTTGCGGAAAGTGAAAATTTTGATGATCTTACAGAAGCTATTGAGTTTGGGCTACAGGCACTAGAGTTGACGACGGAAGAGCAACATGTCCAAAGGGGAGCATTTCTCAAGAGGCTCAAATTTCTCTTCGAGGAAAAATTTGAAGAGACGGACGAACTCGCTGATTTCGACGAGATCGTTCGTTATCAGAGGCTCATAGTTGCATCGACGAGCGCCCAAGACAGTAATCGCTTGTTTAATGGATTGACTGCGCTTGGCTCACTGCTCGAGCAGCGATCAGTCATCACAGGACAGATCTCGAACATGGATGAGTGTGTTTTGGTGATGGAAAGGCTCCTCAAAATGAGACCTGGGGATGAACGTGCGATGAAGAACCTCATGCATAGTCTTTACAGCCGGTACCAGCAAACAGCAGATTTATCAGACCTGAAAGATTGTATTGAACTTCGTCGACAAATAAAGGATTCATCAAACACTGATAAAAGCAAGGTTGAGTGGATATTAACACTGGCAAGATATCTCACAATCCTGCATGAAAAGACCGAAGACGAAACTCACCTTGAAGAGGCCTTTGCTGTTGCGAACGAGGCACTCGGTACAATTGACGAAAGCCGCTGGGAGTCAAGGTGGTTGTCCGATTTGGCACGAATGTTCGGATGTCAGTATCTCAAGACCAACGCTCTGACCGACATAGATGAGGCAATTAGGTTGGGGAGATTAGCACTGAAAGCCAACCCAATAGAGGAGAGTCGAGAGGTTATCTTGACAAATCTGGGCAACCGACTAGGCGACAGGTACCTGAGGACGGAATCGGAGGATGATATTAATGAAGCGATTGAATATGCCAGAGAGGCTCTTCAGCTGGACCCTGAGAGCTTTTCACGACTATACAACGTCGCTATTAAGTTGGGCGACCGGTTCACCAGAACGAGCAATCTAAGAGATGTCAACGAGGCTATTGAGCTAGAAAGAAAGGCACTGGAGAAACTACCACTGGATCATTCTGAGCGGGTCGACTATCTGAACGTCTTGGGTAATCAACTCGCGGATCGATTTCACCACAAAAGAGACTTGAACAATCTGAGAGAAGCTATTCAGATTGCAGAACAATGTTTGGAACTTTTGCCAAAGGACCATCCTCACAGAGCATCTCGGTTAAACAACCTAGCTGGCCGATGTCTTGACCTTTACAATGTCAAAGGAAACGAATCGGACTTGACAAAGTCTATCGCTCAATACCGAGTAGCCCTCAATCACGAGCATTCAGACACGGAAGACCGTATTGAAGCAGGCCAAGCCATTATATCCAATTGTTCTGACATCCACCAAGTCCACGATGCTGCAAGAACAGCAGTGGGACTCGTCCCAAATCTTGTGTCGTGGTCTCATGAGAATTCCGATCGACAATTTGTGCTTGGAAGAGCAGTTGGCTTAGCCTCCGATGCAGCAGCCGCAGCATTACGAGCAGGGGAGTCAGCTATGACCGCCTTGAAGCTACTCGAGCAAGGCCGCGGAATCATCGGTTCGTCGCTAAAGGATATACGCAGCGACGTTGAAGATCTTGAAAAGCACTATCCTGACCTTGCAGAGAGATACCGCAGTCTACAAACAGAACTAGATCGCAGCAAAATGACCAATGCTTTATCCAAGGAATCCGAAAGATCACTCAATCGAAGGCACGCTGCTGCAAAGGACTTTATCGATTTAACTGCTGAAATTAGACGATTACCCGGCTACGAAACGTTCATGCTCCCACCCAATGACGATGAGATTTACAAAGCCTCAGATTGTGGTCCAATTGTTGTCATCAATGTAAGCAGGCTCCGTTGCGATGCTCTACTTATTTCGGACAGCCGAGTCCAGGCATTGGCTCTATCAGATTTGACTCTCGAAGGACTAGAGTACCAAATGTCAGTCAGAAGCTTTGCGGATCCGCAGACTCTTGAATGGCTTTGGGACACCATTGCGAGTCCTGTCTTGGATGTCCTGGGCATTACCGAGGCCCCTCCTGCAGACAAATGGCTGCGTGTTTGGTGGATTCCGACTGGGCCTCTTGTTCAGATGCCCCTTCATGCTGCAGGTTACCATGACTTACAGTCGTCGAAAGCCGTACTCGACAGGGTTCTGTCCTCCTATGGTTCTTCCATCCGTAACATCATTCGTGGCCGCCGTGATGCTATTCAGACTTCCACATTTGATAAAGCATTGCTTGTCGCGATGGAGCATACGCCGGGACATGATTCGCTTCCTTTTGCTACGGGGGAAATCGATTTAGTCAGCGAAATCATACGGTCGATGAAGTTGAAACCCATCGTCTCGGAACGGAATAAACAAGCTGTCGCCCGGTATCTACCAGAGTGCAGAATCTTCCACTTCGCAGGCCACGGTCTCGTTCATGCAGATAACCCATCACGGAGCTGTCTACTTCTTGAAGACTGGGAGACCGACTCACTCAAAGTCTCTGACCTTTTTGATATGAACTTTCAGAAAGGAGCACCCTTCCTTGCATATCTCTCGGCATGTGGTACAGGTCAGACTAAAGATGAGACATCCTTTGATGAGAACATCAGCCTCATCGGTGCTTGCCAGATCGCTGGGTTTAGGCACGTTATTGGCACTCTGTGGAGTGTCCAGGATGATATGTCGGTTCGAATGGCAAGTATGACTTATCAAGAATTGAGTTCCTCTGGCATATCCGACGAGTCGATCTGCCGAGGGCTTCACAAGGCGACTTGTGAGCTGAGAAGAGAGTGGCTGGAGCGTCGAGGAACCGGCCAGGGTGTGGCAAGCTCTACAGCCACTGAGTTACAGGACATAGCGATCGAGCTTCAATTCCGCTCAACGAGAGACGCATTGTTGGTAGATAGTGGAGATCAGAATCTTGGTCTAGCTTACTGGGCGCCCTATGTACACTATGGGGTATAGATACTTGACATCAGAATACTAGATTGTGCGAACTATTAAGTGTAGCTCCTTCATCGACCAGGTCTATCTTGTGTCCAAATTTCAAAATCATCAATCCACCATTCAAACTCTTCTACCAGGCGAACATCTCGCAAAGGGCTACTAGTACTGTGAAAGGTCTGACCCTCGCTCCAAATATCTGGCAGTTCCAAACCCTTTAGTGAAACATCACTAGTCTTTGTGACAAAAATCCTGAGAATATCCTTGTAGAGCCCAGGCCGTAGATTTTCTGGTAGTTGAAGCCGAAAGCAACATTCTCTGTTGCCTGAACCTGGCCCAACACGACGAGAAGACTCAGAACCAGGATACAGCTGCTTGATGTGATGACCCGGACCAAAAACCAAAACCGTGAAGTGGAGTGTCTCGCTGCTCAAGTTCTGAAAGATGAGCCGGACTTTTGTGGAGGAAAAGACTTTTTGACTCTTGGAAAGCTCTAATGATCGGTCCTCGTCCATGAGTTTGACGGTGAATGGAGCTTTGGTATTGGGGGCAAGGTCGCGAAGCTCAAGTATCTGTTGGTAGCGGAGCAAGTGAATGATAGCTGAGGCTGATGGTGCGATAGGTTGCCCTGACTCGTGTCCTTTGGGGCATAGCAGTTCCAACCCTGGGACTCTCTCCATGGTACCAGAGTCACGTTGTTTCAGCTTGGAGAACAGCCAGCTACAGTAAGTATCTTTTACTGTGGTTGTATGACAATCTACTCCGGATTGCTGCTTGTAAAGCTCGATTCTACCTTCCTTACACTTCAATTCCACTGCAGCCGTGCTGCGGTCTTCATGCGGACTTGCTGTGACAACCTCAATAGGGCCATGTAAATGTTGCTCGAGCTTCCTCAAAAGCGCCTCGCTGAAGGCACTTGGCAGAATTGGGTCGACAAGTACTCGGAAAGGCTGCTGTGTACTCAGTCTGGATCGATATATCTCATCGCCCGACTTCCAGACGGACTGAGTATTGTCGGGTATTTTTACAAACGAAACAGTGTCCTCCACGTCTTCAACGACAAGCTTGTGAGCGTCTGGTAACAGCCTGGTGTATTCTGTTCCCCGAGTCACCCCATGTATCTTCCCTTCGGGAATGCGAATGGAACCTTTCTCAACTCGCACGTAAAGTGGCATCGCACAACACGGCTCTGTCGTTCCCAAGAATTGGAGCCTGTCGTGGCCGTATACCATTGGCGTTTGTGTCATACTGCTGGCTTCAAACTTTCCCTTGATAGCTGCGCAGACAGCGCGGTAAGTCTTCAGCCGAGAGTCAGAGTCAAGATGCGAAACCAATGTGGCTGTGAAAACCCCGCAGATTTTACCATCGGCTTGACGACACTCTTGGGCCGATTGATTGGACTTGCAAGCGGCCATCAATGTGAAGTTGTAAGGGTTTATACCCCATGAATCAATAGGTACCGCATTTCGCTCGACAGAAGGGATATCGCTGACGGCGGCATCTAGGGCCTGTTCTTCATCTACTGGAAGATTCACCGGCGGCTTCCAGTCTTCGCCCACAGTACGCTTCATTCCATCCGTTCGCCAAGCACCTCCCGAGTAGCAACTGTCAAGACTGACGACTACCTCCACGCCTTTTTGGTAAAGGCGTCGGAGCCAATGATTGAGAATCCATCCACGAACCGCGGGTTGGCCTTGGCAAAAGTCCATTGGTAACAAAGAGGGATCCTTGGTGTGGCCATTTGGTGGATTGCGGGTTGTATTAAGTCTCGCGCCATGGCCTGAGAAGTGGAAGAAGAATAAATCTCCTTTCTGTGCAGTCTGAGTAACCTTTTGGAAGGCATTTTCGATATTCTGATAAGTTGGTTGTTGGTAAGACTTTGCGTTGGGGGAAGAAGATGAAATCATTATTGTCGCATTTGTGATTCCATATTTCTTGTCCAACATTTTCTTGAGATTGAGAACGTCATTTTCGCATCCACCGAGGTCATCAAGAGTTACTGCGCTGCCATTGTTGTCCTTTCTGGTACTAGAGTCGGCTTTGAGATAATTATTCACTCCAACTAGAAGGGCAATTTTCTTTCCGCAGGATGTCTTGACAGGCATAATGTTTAGTCGCGAAGAGGTTAAGTCTGGCGAGTAATGTGATGCATATAGCTCTTATCTCACAGTGAGGAGTCACTGATCACTTGGGAAGAGGTGTCGATAGCCTTATAACGTATTCACTATCACTGCTGTCACCTTTCGGCCTGCTTTGGCCCCTGTAAGAAAGTAGGCAACCTTGAAAATGCCTTGGTTACATTGTGGTGAGGTTGAAATTCCTAAGGATAGATTGCGACAAGCTGATTGGTGTTTTGTCCCAAGGCTCTCAGAGGTGGCTTGCAGCCATACATGGTTGCGCCGGTCAAGTGATATCCCTCCAATAGTTTGTCGAGGTAATCTCACCAGAAAGGCAACAGATATGTCAGCACTGATGTGGCGTGCTGGGCTGAAAATACCTCGCAGTCCCTGGTCGTAAGCAAGGCAACTATCCAGTTGGCCTGACGATCCATTTCTACTCGGTTCTATGACAAATGCCGTAGCATATGATCGAAGGGGTCTTTCACGTTGCCCACCTTGCTATACCGAAATGTAGCTAAGGAGAACTAACAGTGACGATTGCAGCAGAGAGCTTCAGTGCTGTGTTAATTGCTCTCAACACCATATATGTCATATAGTCTCCTTTTCAAAAGCCACCATCTTAAAGGTTACTTTCTTATCCTCAGAGGGTCGCTCAACCGTTGGTAAGAATTGTGCGCCGTTCCACGGGTATTTATGAGTCAGCCAGCGAAGAAAAGAGCAAAAAGTGAGACATCGCAGCCTAGTAGGTGGCAGAAACGTTGCCCTTCGGTCTCAAATTATTAAAGAATAAAGTAGTCTATATACCAACTTGAACTGCCATAGGATGTCGAGTTCTTTTGTTTCTGGGCTCTCGGTGCGGTGACTGATTTCTCTCATACCCTGACGCGTGCGGAGGTCCGCCAGCCTCACTAATAATTTAATGGTTGATTGAACCCAAAAGCACCGGAGAAACCCTCCGCCGTGTCTCGCAAAGCTGCATCGGAAAGTTGTCAATCCGAGGCCGACAGCCCTGTCTGTTTGCCTGTGGCCGAATGGTGTCATGCATGTCTTACTCTACGGGAGATGAGGTCACTTGGGGCGGGAAAAGGGATGAGGAAACAAAAGAAAATAGTCCAGGGCAAATGCACTTTATCACACCGAAGACAAGAATTAATTACGCCGGTCAGAAAGAATGGTGATCTAGACTGTAAAGACGTTTGACGTCGTAAGCACCATCCACCCTTGGCAGTGTCGTACAGAAGGCCTCAAATGAAGTCGAGACTAGTGACCCCAGCCCTATAGAGTACTCGGGTGCTCCAGCTCGAAAGCCAAGTATTATCCTTACTTGGCAAGTAAGGATAGCGCCCGTTACGCCATTATTACTAGCTTTTTCTCCAAATTGATCATAGACGGTTTGTTTGACTCAGGCAAAATCACCAAGCATTCCCTTCTTATTCAGGGCCGACAGCAAGGGACATGCAGATTCCCGGCGCTAGGCACTGTACATGAAATGATGCTTAGATCATTGCCTGTTTGCACTCGATGGCTTCGGCGATGCAAGTTGCCGTTGCACAGCATTACAAGATGTCGATTGAGATTAGAATTATAAGTAGTCTATGGCTTGCAAAGTCTGTAGAGTTCTTGTAATGAAATCTGTCACTTCTCACTCAAACATGGATTCTTCCGGTGCAAGCAACAAGCGAAAGCTGACAGAACTATACCCGATCGAGAACTCTTCGAGTCCTGACAAGATGGATGTGGATGAGCCCACGCAGATGATGTGTCTAAAACTATTCCTGCTGGTGGTGTACGTACCGATCTAATCACTGTGACTGTTCGCTGTACTAATGAATCACAGAGCGCAGATGAGCAAAGAGCAAGCCACACCACAGCGCATCAGCAACGTTGACGCGACACAAGTGCTCACCCATCTAGACTGTCTTAGCGTGGTAACGCGCAAAATGATCAGCACTGTAAATAGTTTGGAGGAAACAGTTCGACAGATTGACGGTATTATGAAAGATAGAGCGGGGCAGTTACCAAGTATTCTTTCGAGGGTGAGGATGGGCTGCGACGAGCTTATGGAGGCTTGTCAAGAGCGGGTGAAGTATTTGGATGACATGTGCTGATGGGGAGCACTCCAGGCGTTGAAGCCCTGTTGAGGCCCTGTAATTTTTAGCTGACCAGTTGTCAACATTGCGACAATGGTGCAAGGCGTCTCATGATGGGGATGCTATAATAAAAGCTCATACAAATTTAAGGCACAATCTTTATCTTTATTTATTAATCTTTAGAAATAGAACGGTAACCAAGACCATCGTTGAGGCATTACTTGCAAGCTGCGTCTTACTTGAAGCCCCTCTAGATACTCATTGTACTGTGGTGCCCTGAGTTGACCTGAGCCTTATCTTATCTAATCAATAGTCTGATAACAAGCATCAATAGACTGGCTCAGAACCTCGGCTTAACATTTGGCAAGGACGTAGGGTAAGCAGCCTGATTGTAACGTAAATTATGAAATCTCAAGTTCACTGATAACATTCTCATTGTAACATGTTTTAATGGATCTAATGAAGCATTTGTTCTTTTAATTCAGGACCTCATGTAAATAAATGTCTCGTTGTAAATGTTATCCTGTGCTATAAACCTGAAATCCGGAATTCAAGGTGGGAAGGCAACAAAAAGTTCACACGTATCATTGGAGCGAGTAAATGATAATGGTAGCATCCATGTACGTAGATTACTGGTAGGGTTCTCATCCAATAAGCGCGCCTCAATGGCTCAGTGGTAGAGCGTGTCACTAGTAATGACAAGGTCCACGGTTCGATCCCGTGTTGAGGCACAAACACGCTTCGGCGATTCTTTTTTTCTTTTTTCTTTCCATTTCTAATCCTATGAAACCATATTTATCATCTGTTTAGGTACCCAAAGCCCCAGGAATTAATGGTTCTAATCATTTGCCCCGAAAGGTCCAGCTGTTTCCATGAGCCACATATCGAGGTCGAACTCTTGCACATCAGGGTCTTGGAATTGGTTGTCGATCAATGTCTGGGAAATGGTCAGCTCCATGTTTTGCTCAGCGTATGGAAATAGTCAACATACCCAGTCAGTACTATCAATCATGTCCAAAGGATTCATGTAATCTTGAGGATCGTCTTCCATGTTGCTGGAAGAACCGCCGTCCAAAGTCTGCCACATCTCAGAACTTCCCGGAACCGATCTTGTGCTCAGAAACTCGTTCACACGATGGATGGTCGAGCCCAGGGCATGAGCAATGGTACGTGCTTCTGAAGTCGTCTTCTCGGCAGTAAGCCATATGCGGTGTGCGTTTTGGATCGTTGTCAAGTGACCCTGCAGCTCCTCATTGGAAGCTGGGCTATAAAGAGAGTCTGCCGCCAGTTTCATAGTGACAGTCAGATCTAGACATATGACCATAGCTCCCAATGTAAAGTCGCTCAGTGTCAATGAAGTTATCAACCACTTCATGTCATACAGCCGACCACCTGGCTGGGTAACGTGGTGCATTTCTGCTTGTATCTCCAATAATCTCCCAGCCGCCTTCAGACAAGCATTTCGGGAAGCTTCAGAGCGGCTGTCGCGTCGATACATCAAATGTTGGCGGTGAAGCACAATGATAGTCTTCAAATGCAAGAGAGCTAGTGTTGTTCTTGTAATAATGACACTCATTTCCTCAGTGATGAAGTTTGTGAGCGGCCTATACTTGAAGTTGTCGGGAATATTGTCGTAAGCCTTCCGTACTTGCGCGTCGAGAGAGAATGTGTCCTCCAACGAATGCGTGTTGGGAGCCCTTGTATGCTTGAAAACATTCTTGAACTCAGCCATAATGGACGCTTTGACGATAGAGTATAGGATTGTGGTGTTCTCTGAAAGTGGTCGAGATAGTGGCAGCTCTGTGATATCGGGGTGCAATTGGCCCTCGTTCAGATTTCTAGGTAGGTCTGTATCGCAGCAGTCCGACGGCACCATACTAGGAAGACCTAGTTGGAATGACATAAGTGCGTCGAGCTGGAATATACAGACCCAAACTCTACGTCTCATCTCGCCATCAAACGACGATATTCCCGTGTTGGGAGCTTTGGAAGAATCGCGATGGTAACCTTTGCATAAAGCAAGTTGAACTACCTTTCCCATGAGGAACCAGAGATTGGTGTCGGAGGCCCTGGCACGTAGCCAACAGCCAACAAGATGAAGGAGAAAGGCTTCGACAGCATGTTCCTTGGACCCGATGTAGTCACTTAGGAGGAGACACTGTTGAGTCTGTTTGGATAGAGCGCTGCTGGTTGGGAGTGGTACAGGCGAGCTTTTCGCCATGCCTGAAGCTTCAGAGACCCCAGCTGATAGACTAAGAAGGGCAAACAAGAGGGCGACCCATGTGGCGGAAGTGGATGTTGGCGCATTCCAGAATTCATCGTACTATTCAAATAGTTAGTAATGGTCACTGACCTGTTTCTGCATAGGGAGCATACCTCTTTTTGGAACTTTGTAGGGTGCAAAATCGCTAAAGGCAGGCCTGTTAGTCGTATGCCACTGGGTATCACCTACTAGCAAGTTCGACTTACGCATCATATTATAGTGCCATCTGAAGAACATCGATGTCAAAGTATCACAAACATGTTTCGGAGGCAAAGCCGCCAAGACTGTTTCCATGGACGCGCCGTTCGATGAACCAAGGTCAAAATCCAGACTTGTATCCTCGCGCGAGTTGAAACCAGCTTCAGGTGGACTGTTCTCTGACATTGATTCGGGGCTTTCGTTTGGAAGGTCTTCACGGATAGCTTTGATGTCATCCAATATAGACGACCAATGGCTTGAATCAAGATGGTTTGGTAGTCCACCGGGTCCGGCATTGTTGCTAATCCTAACCTCGCTCATGTCCTTGGCCACGCTGTTAGGGGAGATGTTGGCAGCCTCATTGGTGTTGGGAGATTGATTAGCACCTTTCTGCCCAGCCACAGCGACCAGGAGACTTTCCAAGTGCTTGAGGCGCTCCGCTACCGAGCTATTCTTTCCCACCCGCGACTCGCTTCGATCGGCGTTGGAGGCATACGAACATAATTTGTTTCTCTTAACGCAGGCATCGCACGGCAGGCCTCTGTTGCACTTCAACCTGCTCATGTCAGATACCCTATGGAGATCAAGAGAAAGGCTGGCCAGACTCACTTTCGTTGCCGGCAGGGCTCGCAGGACCTAGGCGGCCGATTCCGTTTGTCTATTTTCTCTTCACTGATCAGTATTCTCATCCTGTCAGATCTTGCTGGGTTCTTTTCTTTACCTGTTGAATTCATCTCGTTTATCGTGATGGTTAAACGGAGTAAGCATGTCCGATGGAAGGGAGATAAGCAAGATCCGCCGCTAAGTGAGAATGCGGATTTAATATCCCCGCCCGTGTCTGATTGGTCGTTGGTGTAAGCGGCGTTATTAAACCCGTCTCGGAGATGGAGCCATCGATGCTTGATGGAGATATATAACCTTCAACAGGAAGTCGCTATGAATGCTTTTGGAATATCATCATCATAATAATTCATTACAATCAATTCTTCACACCCATTTTCACAAGCAATCATGGTCATGTCAATCGCATCATCCGTCTATGGCATTAGCCATGTCATCTACTCCAACCTATTCGTCACCCTTCCATACCCCGAAACCAAGCAAGACCTCTCTGACAAAGTTATCATAGTCTCCGGTTCCAACACTGGACTGGGCTATGAATCATGTCAGCACCTTCTTCGTCTTGGTTTGGGCAAGCTCATCATGGCCGTCCGCAACCTCGATAAAGGCGAAGAGGCTCGTTCCGAGTTATTGAAGTTGACAAAAAGAGAGCCCGAGTCCATCGAGGTTTGGTTTCTCGATATGGCAAGCTACGACTCGGTGAAGAAATTTGCCGCGAGGGCGAATGCTCTACCAAGACTTGACGTTGTACTTGCCAATGCTGGCCTTGCCACTTCAGACGAATTTACCATGGTTGAAGATAATGAACGAACCATTATTGTCAACGTCATTTCAACTTTCCTTCTTTTCTTTCTTCTCCTACCAAAGCTTCGCAAGTCTACCTATCCTGGAAAGTTCGTCATTCCCAACTCAGCAACTCACTACTGGGCTCCGTACAAAGAAATCATCCCAGACGGGAAGACTGAGCCCATCTTTTCGCGGCTCAACGACCCTGCCAAGTCTGATATGGCGAACCGTTACTATGTCTCCAAACTCATAGTACTTTACCTCACACGAGAGATCGCCAGTCGTCTCGATGGCTCTGAGAAGAACAGTGTGATTATTAACACGCCCAATCCTAGCTACTGCAAATCTGGATTGATGCGCGAAAAGGCAGACCAAGTCCCTCCTGACTTCCTGGCCCGAACTGCAGAGATGGGAAGTCGGGCACTTGTTAGTGGTGTTCTCGCTGGCCGTGAGAGTAACGGGAAGTACATGACAAATAGCCAAATTCACGAGTAAGTTACTTTCTCTCAAATTGAAAACAGAGTGGAGACTAACTATAAATAGTCCGGCTTGCCATGTCACCAACAAGATGGGCGTGAAGATCCAGAGCGCTTTGTTCAAGGAGTTGCTTGAGAAGCTAGAGGCCATCGCTCCTGGCGTCACAAAAAGCCTTTGAAAGTAGAACGGCTTTGTCACTTGTCTGCGCGGCTTCTTGTCCTTTTTCTTTTGTTGTCAGTTTACAGGCTTGTTGGAGTGTCACCGTTGGATAATCGGGCTCCCTTGTGGGAAGCTGGGAGTTATTTATCACTTGTGTTCTTGTTTTAATTAGAGTTCTGTCAGAATGTTCACGATTTAATTGAATTCAATTAGATGATATTTGCAATCAAACCATATCACAATTGATCCTCTCACTTATCGCTCAAGCTGTTAACAAACTCCTCCACAACCCGAACCATCTGCTCTGGAGCACTGACCATAGGACAATGCCCAGTCTCCATATGCAGTACAGTTTCGTACCCCCCAGCTGCGATAATTCCATCCTGCCAAGCAGGAGCAATGCATTGATCAAGACCTGTTCTGAGATACGCCTTGGGGATGGCAACGTCTGTGTCAATAAAGTCTGCCTTGTGCAGGAAACATGCCCAGCTTTGCTGCTTTGGGAAAGTCGGCCAAACCTCATCTTGCTCCTCAGATGTTAGATCGCTAAAGAAAAGAGGTTTGGCGGACTCTTGCAAGGTGACAATCCCGTCCTAGCGATGTCAGTGTAACTATTTTAATGAGAAGCCAGTGCTTCGTACTTGGAATTCATGATAAGGCATGAAAGGGGGATCTTCATCAGAAGCCATCGCATTCCTGCCGCGGACAGCGAATGCGAATCCAGCCATATTTAAATAGCCGACGATACCTCCTGCGAGACTCCGACCATTCCGTTCTTTGGTTGTCTGACCCTGGATGCTCAACATGGCTGGTATACTGCCGTAGCTGTGTCCGATCAACACGACTTCGTTTCCCTGTTCGAAATGGCGCTCACAGGCGTTATGGATTGCCTTCACATCAGACTCGACCGTCTGGGCTGCAAGATCCTTCCATTTAGACGACGACACCGACTCTGTGCTAAGGTCAGCTGCACTGGGGGTATCAACTACATCTACGACATAGTTATGATCTCGCAGCGCCTGGGCAACTGTGGCGTATGGGTTGGGGCCCAGAAAAGCACCTGGAACGAGCAAGATGGTTGGCTTCGACATAGCTGTTGGGATCGTGATTAAGATGAAGAGGTCTGGAGGTTAGAACGCTTGGCATGGCTGCCTTTTATATAGCATATGAGGAGATGCGATGATCCTTTGTGCTTACTGTAAGCACAAGAAACCCGCGCTAGTGACCTGGCTCTGAGAAATTCAACTACTATAGCATAATGCCTCTGCTGTGTCAGCTTACAAAGAAAGGATCTGGGCTATCCCACATGGGGAATGTGTAGCTGGATCATGACCCATCAAATGTATCTCAACAAGGCACATCCCCGTGTGCTGATCGGTTGCTGCGGGTCTTAAACACGAATATGTAATCTTGATATTGTTATATGTACGAATCTTGGTAACTATATAGTTGACAGAAAGTTAAGCATGGCAAAACGTGCTATCCCAAAATTGAGAGGGAATCCAACGTTTGTCTCCGGAGAATCCGGAGCGAATCTGCAATTTGACATAGCAAATGGCTTACTGGTCGTCAAGTTAGTGGTTGTTCAAATATTTGGGGGCGTGAGATGGCTTACAGCAAGACCGAACCACTTGAGGTCCTCATCGGGGAAGTGTTCAACACCGTGGCCCTGGCCGTTACCCAAGAAACCCTGGAAGTTGTTAGTCACAAGCCTTCCCTGTTAATCTGCCGTACTCACCTGAAGCTTATCGCCAAAGATTTCTCGCTTGAAAGGGCTGCGAGGGAAGTTCTGGGTGGTGGACTTGGGGGTGGAAGAGTATCCGAAGATGCCAGACCACTGCTTGATAGTCTCGTAGTAGTTCTGGACGTTAAGAGTAGGGTCGACGGTTCCGTGGTAGATCTGCATCTTGGGTCGGGGTCCGTTGTAGCCAGGGTACATGTCCTTGACAATTTGGGCCCACTGCTGTTGAGTCTTGATCATCTTGCCCTGGGAGCACTCCGAGTTCCAAGCAGCGGGCTGGTTAGCCTGGCTCTTGAAGCAGCTAGCAGGGACACCGGCATAGGCAATTCCTGCGGCGAAGAGATCGGGGTAAGTGGCAGCCATGACGTTCTAGGAATGTTAGTCAAGGTTGTCATTGTCATCTTGTTGCAGTTTAACTTACGGTCATCATAGCACCGGAAGATTCACCGGTGACAAAGACTCTCTTGGCATCACCGTTGTATTCCTTAAGAACGAATTTGGCCATGTTGGCGATGGAAGTGCTGGAGCCACCGCCCTCATGGGTCAATGTCATCTTGGAAGAGACATCCCAGCAGTTGCCGGGAGTGTAAGGGGTCTGAGGGTAGATGACAATGTAGCCGTACTTCTCAGCATTGGTATGCCACTTGCCGCCCTGCATGTAACCTTGGGCAGTACCGGTGCAGTAGTGAAGAGCGACGACCACGGCAGGGTTTGGCTTCAAGTTCTTGGGGACATACAAGAACATACGAGTTCCTGTGGGGTTGTTGCCAAAGTTGGTGACTTCCTTGAGGGTTGATCGAGGGACAACCTCAGCTCCGAGAGCGAAGCTGAAGAGGGCGGCGACCCAGAAGCTGATGATGGACGATAGCTTCATTGTTACGACTGAGAATAAACGTAAGAATGACGTGCCAAGAAAGGTTCTGAGAATGGGAGCGAGGACATGATCTTATTTATTCTAGAATGCTGTCCCTAGTCGTATGGAGTGGAGACGTTGCTTCAAGTAAAGCGGACTTGTAGCCTCCGCTGCCGTGTTTCCCACGGCACTGTTGTCATGAAACTGGGCACAGATCTCTTGTCTCTCTGTCGGGCTAGGATTCTCCACACCGCAAGCTACATGATAAGATGTTCTTGGTGTAGTATCGGCAGCATGGTACGAATCAGGCTATTCTCTCATATGCCGGCCGGATTGGAACTTTTGCTGGGGCCATCCCCGCGAAATACCATGCAGGAAAAGTGCTTTTCTGGAGAACATCCCATCTTCTCATTTGATCAGAGGATAAAACCTGACTTTAGCCACGATCGTGGGATGTTTCAGTGGGGATCAGAGCGGTCATGAAACCTCCAGCCTTTCCGCTTTGGGTGTGGAGATGAGAGGGCCCGGCTAAATTGACGCTGTAAATGTATTCCACCAATCGCAACGATGTTTATGCCAAGATCCTTAAAACAACGATTTGATTACTTGATTTTACGACCGAGTTAAAGCCATATTTCCAGTTCTCATATCCTTGGGTTAATCAGTTGTAGATCTTTGGAAAGCGTCACATTGAGTGATGGAACCTCTCAGTCGCTGTCCGCATCCCTCCATAAGCCTGGTTTACGTTTGACTCTATATCCTCAAGGAGTGTCAAAGCGTTGTAAATAACGGATACTAGAGACCACTAACTACTGACAATGATGATGCATCTTCATCTCTTCAAACCTGCTGCAATCCCCGGGTGAAGCCGCGTACTCACTATTTTAACTGATACTGTTCCATTGAACTTGTGGCTGTGAATGTCTAGCCAAGTAATGCTATTGAATACTGCCTACTTGAAATAGTTGGTGAGTTCAATCCACACATAATTTTGTTCTGGGCGACCTCAGGCTATCCTTCTACCCAAATCTGGGAAGCAACAGCCTCTTGTATTTTACCACAATTATGGTCTATTTCAATTACAGACTTGAAGAGCTTTTTACTACACTGGGCGGAATGACAGTTGATCCTCTTATCAACAAAGTTATACATTTCAAGCATCATAAATCCTATGCCTGCACCAAACCTTTTCTCGCCCTGCCCCAATACAAGGTTTTCATCAAGTCTCGAATTTTCAAACCCTTGGTTGGTCTTCACAGTCAGGTACGATGAAACGACTACAGATTTAAGAGACAACAATTAGCATTCACTAATCGTAACTCCACTAAGGTAGCGGAATTCAAAATCGAACTCTTGGTGGTTATGGATGTTCAAAAGTACACCTCACGTACACGCGCAGTCACTCTCAGCCACTGAGGTGGCTCGGCTTAGTTCATAGTGGGGCGCTCTGGTAGGCAAAGAAAAACTTGCGTGAATAATTGACTTCCATTATTTGTTCTACGAGTGTATTACTGCGTAACACTAACTTTAATTATAGAACAAGTCATTCTGTTAAATGTTTCCCACCAAACCTTTACACTTTTAACTCCGCTGGAAGCATATGCTTTCCAACAAACTAGAATGAACGGAACCTTAAAAAGAATCAGCTCAAATTCAGCTGCCTACAGAGTCTATTCTCCTCTGATTTATAAAACCTTTATCCGCTCCTCAACTACTCGTCATGTTTTTTTCTCGAATTCATCTTGCCAACGCAAACTCCCCTACTTCCAGCAAGGATTTCCCAACCGAGAGGTAACCGATACAGCACCCTCAACTTCTAAGATATCGCAAGGACTCGACTTTCTCTTCAAACTACTCCATCCAAAACCCTACACATCGACAATGGACGTCATAACGAAGAAGCTCGAGACTACCAGTCTCAAGCTGGGCCCCTTGGTCGTCTGGGTAGACAACGAAGCTACTGTTTCGAAGCTCGTTGACACTCTTGATGGGCTCAAGAAAGGTCCAGCCTCGATATTTATCGATCTCGAGGGCGTCAACCTTTCCCGTCATGGAACGATTTCCATTATGCAAATCTACGATGCCGTCGACAAATGCGTGTATCTTGTCGACATCCATACTCTTGGAGCCAAATGCTTCTCCACTCCGGGCAAGGACCATCGCACCTTGAAGCATGTCCTCGAGGACGAAAACACCATCAAAGTCTTCTTTGACGTTCGAAACGATTCGGATGCCTTATACGCGCATTTTAAAATTGACCTCGCTGGCATCCACGACCTTCAGCTCATGGAGGTTGCTACGCGAACCTACAACAGGAGACTTCTCAACGGCCTTGCCAAGTGCATTGATAGAGACGCACCTCTCACCGAGCGGGAACGGGAAAACATGCTGGATGTCAAAGCAAAGGGCCGCGCACTGTTCCTCCCTGAGCAAGGTGGATCTTACGAAGTCTTCAACCAGCGTCCCCTTCCCGACTCACTTAAGTTGTACTGCGTTCATGATGTCCAGGTCCTTCCAAGGCTCTACGACTACTATGATAAGAAGATGAGCGACGCGTGGCGACGAAAGGTTCTGGATGTCTCGGTGGAAAGAGTGACCATGTCGCACAGAGCCGATTACGTTACATCTGGACGCTTTATGGCATTTGCACCTGCAAGCTGGGTGTATGGGAAGGAGGTTTAACACAAGCCCCTCTGATGTGTTACTGGTAAAAGTCCACATGTGGATGATACACTACCACATGCCACCAGATGCAGGAGTTCCTGGTCTTGAGTATGCAGTACGCGACTGGTCCTCCAAGCTACTTACAGACTGGTCAGCTGACAATATCGGTAGTCAATGCTCCGTCTCTACACATCGGACGACGGCAGTTCCCTTCCGATTTTCCCATCCCCTTCCAGAAGCCAGGTTTCATTCATGATTAAGGACTAAAGACCCTTGTCGGAATAATTCCTGAATTAGCGGGTATTTCCAGCTTATCCGCTACTCTAATTGGAGGGAAATTGATGGCCCCTGTCATGATCATACACAACTCGGCGAATTAACATCGTTCAACCTGGTAAAGGTAGCAGTGCTACTTAAGCCAGTCAATCCCACTTACTCGAAAATGGGCAGTCTAGTTGCTCATCGCGAAACATCTCAAGATGGCGACCCTCGCACGATTCTTGGTCTTTCTGACTTATTTCTTTTCGGCCGCTTTTGCCCTGCAATACCGTGGCGTCGACTGGTCTTCTGCGGCTGTTGAGGAACAGAAGGGTATCAAATACACCAACAGTGCCGGCGCCGCTCAGCCTCTGGAGCAGATCCTCGCTGCGAATGGCGTCAACTCTGTCCGCCAGCGCGTATGGGTTAACCCTTCCAATGGCGAATACAACCTCGACTACAACATCAAGCTTGCTAAGCGTGCGAAGGCTGCGGGCATGAGCGTCTACTTGACGCTGCACTTCAGCGACACCTGGGCTGATCCTGGACACCAGAGCATCCCAAGAGGATGGCCAACTGGTATCGACGACTTGGCTTGGAGACTTTACAACTACACTCAGGAAGTCTCGAACGCTTTCCAGGCTGCTGGTGTGCCGCCCGCACTCATCTCCATCGGCAACGAGATCACCGCCGGTCTCCTCTTCCCCACCGGATCTACCAAGTCGTACTACAACATCGGTCGTCTTCTCAACTCTGCTTCTTATGGCATCAAGGATTCTCGTCTGAGCCCCAAGCCTAAGATCATGATCCATCTCGACAAGGGCTGGGACTGGGGTACCCAAGAGTACTTCTACAACCAGATCCTCAACCAAAAGGGCATCACACTCGATGCCTTCGACGCCATGGGCGTTTCCTTCTATCCTTTCTACGGATCAGGTGCCACCTTCTCTGCTCTCGAGACTTCACTCACCAACATGGCCAACCGATGGGGCAAGCAGATCTTCGTCAGCGAGCTTGACTGGCCGACTTCCTGTCCTTCCCCTGCGCAGCCTTTCCCCAGTGACATGAGAAACATTCCTTTCTCTGCCGATGGCCAGGCGCAGTTTATCAAGAAGGTTGCTAGCATTGTTAGCAAGGTCCGAGGTGGAGCGGGACTGTTCTACTGGGAGCCTGCTTGGATGAACAACCAGGCTCTTGGATCATCCTGCCCTTCCAACACTCTGTTCTCATGGCCTGGAAAGGCTCTCTCCAGTCTTTCTGTCTTCAAGAGCATTTAAGCTTGTGTTCATCTGGCGTGATCACACAACGAGCCCAAGTACATAGTTACCCAACGGACATATATAGCATGCCAATTTAAACCACTCTCAGTATTAATTGTTTAATTTTCCCGGTACAGTGATTCAGTCGTACATGCGGCCAGCATTCCATGTCAAAGTAAACTTTAGGATGAGGCTGATGATCCCTTGATCTTATTATGTATTTTTGTATTATGAAATCTCACATCTCCACATATTTCACGTCTTGTTCCAAGATGATATCTTCTCAGGTCTCTAACAACGACCACGAACATCTTTAGGGTTCGCATAGCAAGTTCCCTTTCCATCAGCGCAGGGGAAGCCCTTGGAGGCGATTTCTCTGCACGCATCCTCCCACTGGTCACCAGCGAGCTTAGCCTCAGCATTTGCTTGAACGCACTATTTAATGTGAGCCATATGTCGTAACTTGGATGGAAGTGTCACTTACTCGGCCGGAAGGGGTATCATAGGTGGCGCCACCCCACTAGTTCAGTTAGTTCAGTTCGAAGCTATCATTGGGATATATAATCCTACCTTGTAACCTGCGTCATTGTACACCTTGCATGCATCTATGGTCATGCGGAAGTTGTAGGCATCGCCATTGTGGCAGGCACAGTTGTCGTGAAGCTTTGCCGTACTGTAATCAGATGGTGTTAGGTAAAGTACGGTAGGATATGGGTCACGGTTGTCCTTACACAGCGGTGAGGAGAACAAATGCAGTGAGAGCTTTGGCGAACATGGTGTATGACTAGGATGGAAGCTTGAAGCGATTTAACAGTAAAGACAGTTACAAACAATGAAAGAGTGACGGTGCAATTGCAATTGAAAGAGTGTAAGTCAACAAATGTTGGATGCGGTGGTGTTGGTAAAGATCAGAGACAGTTATCAAGAGAAGCGGCCCATATCATATAACCACAGAATAAGGGATACGTAACTGCCGAACGGCATCATCCGAGCTTTCCCCGTCAATGCAATCCTGCTAATTATCTCAAGACGGCATATAGCCATCCTTAGCCTTGGCAACATGACCTGAAACACGACAACTTACTCATTCCAAGTGATCAGCGCAGCTGCCATCCCAACCCTAGCCTTATCTGCCTTGTCAAAATCGTATTAGCTTCTCAATATGGAAATACCAACACACGGCAAATCCGAATTATGGGGAAATCTTCGACGGGATGAGACCAAGCGACAAACTCTATTTTGAAATGCATGATGGCGGGAATACGTGAAACGCGGAACAGATTTCCCCGTGTGGAGAAGGGAGAGCTTTGACGACTTTCATTTGCTGATGATGGGTCAATGCCGTATCAAGGATGAAAAGATGTCAGGGCGATGGAGGTTATACGCATTGCCCGTTTGGGAGTCAGAGGGTCTTTACAGGGATGGGGGTTCGGCAGACGAGTCACTGCATTGATCAGGACGTGGACCGTAGATGTTGAAAAGATAAAGAAGGTCCGCCTGGAACGGATAGTCTTCTCGGGTCAACAACACTGCTCGTATACATTCATTCACTCTTTTGAGTCCCACGGTCTTTACCAACCACAGTCACTCTTTATCTGACTCAAGAAATTATCCTGCTTTAATTGTTATTATTCGCATCTGTCACCATGATCCCTTCTACTCTTCTCGCCCTCCTCAGCCTTGCTGCTTTTTCTCAGGCAGCTGCCACACCCAAGATCCTCGCCTCAGACGACATCATCGTCCTCAAGACTGATGGCACCACCCAAATCATGAAGGCTGCCGACCTGGAAGCTCTCGAGACCGCCCCCGCCGCCAAGAACTTCACAGCCCCTTCCACCAAGGCTATCCAGCGTCGCGACTGCAAGGACAGCACCGAGGTCCAGGTCCTCTCCGACAAGGAGTTCGTCAACTGGGACGTCCCCATGTCCCCCGTCATCAGCAGCCTTGGAGGCTCCAAGGCCACTGTTAGTATCTCCAACGGCAAAACCATCGGTAACACTGTCACCGGCGGCGCGGGCGTTAGCATTCCTCTTCTCAAGTCGCTCCTCAATGTTTCGCTCAAGATCGACTACTCGAAAACATGGTCTTCTAGCCAGACCCAGTCGCTCAGCTTCACAGTTCCCGAGAACCAGCACGGTATCATCGTCAGTCAGCCTTATGTGCGACGTGTCCAGGGCAACGTCATCGATGGTTGCACGGGTGAGGCTAAGGATGAGTTCATGTCTGATTCTTACGAGAGCCAGTCTTATGGCGATATGGAGTGGGTCAAGGGAATTATTCGCCTCTGCAGCAGCGAGACTTACCCCATTCCTTTCTGCAACGGTGAGGGCGAGCACAAGTAAACGCGATGGAAGGTTTCGGAAGATCTTGGAAGATGATCTCAGCCCATGTTCACCACAGATAAATAGCCATATTAGTCTTGGACTCCATAATGTACCTACTGTTAATGTCAGCCTGCATTACGTATCGAATTTTGGCGCAATGAAGTATTGCTTGTTTATTTAATTTGCCTCTCATAACACAACGCTTGGCAGTACAGTGATCACGAGGTTTGGTTGAAAAGACTCAGATCTAAAGGGATTCTCTCGCCCATCCAAATCGCCCTCTCCAAATGATCCCTCTTCATCGAAGCCCACTTGTCCACGCCTTCTTCAGGGATAGTATTGGGATGAAGAAGGGCAGAAAGGGGTCCCCGCCAGACATTCAACCATGGAATAAATGCTCCGAATTGCGCCGGTGTAAACAAATTCACCTCGAACATGGCGACGGGATGAGGTCCAATGGGTTTATCCCAGATTTTGTAGACTCGCAGCTCGGGGACTAGGTGTGTCAGAATAATGGGTTAGGTATAATTGAGGATAATGTCGCTTACATTCTCGCCTAATACGTTCCCAGAGCTCTTTGGCGTATTTAGTTTGTTCTTCATTTGATTGGAGATAGTAGATGTGAACATCACTGTACTTGTTAATCGTCATTCGGACCATTCGGTTCATGATTTACTCACAATCCACCACGCTCGCTCCGATCCAGCGGCTCTATAAACTGATCATACGCGTCGCTACGCTTTTCCGAAGGTGGGTTGACATAGCTCTTTCCATCCGCCGCCATCTCGCTTGGCAATGGTGGAGCATCTTCGTACCCTGTCAGAGGGGAAGGATACTTGAAAACTGAAGCGTCACCCATATTGACGGTTTATCTTGTAGATTTTTTTTGAATGAAATTTGAGAATAGTCGAATGCTTTAAAGGTAGTGAACGCGTTCTTTGTCTCTCAGTGCGGGGGATGTCACCCCGGTAGTTGCGTGATGCCTCATCCCACCAAATTGAATTAATAAGCCAGAGTTAGTCAGCGTGATGAGAAGGTCAAAGCGCAGAAAACTACCCTGTAGTACAGAATTCCGCAAGACTCATCTTTTTGATGATAGATTAACTCAAACATCTTTCTCAATCGCTATTTTCTTCAATTGCCGTCCTTGTATATAATCTCCTGGGCAAAGGTCCAATTATGGTACCGCTGGTCGTGATGTGGTTTACTTTGGAGGGAGGAGACTGTGTCTACATTTGCAATTTTGTTGAGAAGTCATTCCAAATTCCACTCTATGCTCCTGATTTATCGACATAATTCTCAATGCAGCCAACACCATGTCTTGTTTCCCAAGGTGGATTTGCAATAAATGACATTCATCATCATTTCGAAAGCTTCGTAATCCCTTGTGGCTATGTGAACTCTTGACTGCTCGCGTGACACTCTAAGCAGGGTCAACTGCCTTGCTTGAAGCTAAAGTCAGATCTGATGTCCGTCTTACCCAAGCCATGTAAGTCCGTCTTTGCATGTGGCTGAGACGTGCACCCCTGTAATTATCGTCAGCTTCCTTGATGTCAACCCAGTTGCTTATCACAAGCTTAAACGTTTATTGGGTGGGCCTCGGGCAATTTTGGCCGGACCCTTCGACATGTCATATCCGTCGGAAGCTTCCTTTTACCATTGGAAGAATCGGCCAACTCCTGCGCCGAGAGTCTAGCTAACCCTTTTCTTGCAATTCTCAACCGAGTTTCCGAGCAATCTTCAGTATGACATAGCCAGTAGGTATATAAGCACGAGGTACTTCGTCAACGAAAAGTCAATTATTCGCGACGTCTTGGCTACGTCAAAACATAAAACGGTGACGGTTGTCCTGCGGACTCTCGGCCGAAGGGCTACGTGGACAGTGACTGTCTAGTGAGTGCGAGAGATAATCATAGTGCAAACATGGCTAGAATGAGGCTGAGGGACGTTTCTGAGACCCTGACATGATGCCCAGGAACAGAAAATGATGCGTGCTCGTCAGGGTTCAGCGGATTCGAAAGAGGAACAGAGTATCCGATTGGTCAATGGAATGTCACTAGCCGAGTGCGACAACCTGGCTGTGCCGTTATAAGCGGTCGATACGTGTGCCAATGTCAATGACGTCAAACCAGATTAGTTTCATTGATCTTATACCCATTTCTTGATCGTTGTTATTTCCTTTAATAACTCCCAAATCGAATTCAATCTTTGTTAAAACAATTGTTTTAGCCATCCATTCCACCACAATGAATCAATTGAATGAAACAGACCAACAATCTGATTCCTTGGCATCAAGATCAGCATCTCAACAACAATCACCAGCAACCTCGTCACCATCTTCTTCACCACCGCCTTTCTCATCATCACAAATGGCTGATATTGGAACTGAATCTGGGAATCTTTTTCGCCTAAAGGACGTCCTGTCATATTTCGCTGCTGTCAAGGGCGATCTCTCCAACGTCACAGCCCCGCCTTTTATCCTCGCCCCGAGATCGGCTATCGAGATCCCAGCCGCCTGGGCATGTCATCATGATCTCTTCCTCCAACCTTCCGAAGAACCCGATCCCGGAGTAAGGGCGCTTCTGTTAGCCAAGAACTATGTGTGCAGTTTGAAACAGCTTGTTGGTGCAGATACAGAAGATGCGGGCAAGAAGCCATTGAACCCATTCCTGGGTGAACTGTTCCTTGGATCTTTCTCGGATAAGGCTGGCTCGCAATCACAATTAATTGTCGAGCAAGTATCGCATCATCCGCCAGTCACAGCATGCTCGATATATAACAAAGAGCGTGGGATATCGTCAAGAGGGTTTGTGGGACAGGAGACATCGTTCAGTCTGGTTAGCGGAGTCGCAGTACGACAGACAGGTTATGCAATTATAAAGGACGATAAGCACGACGAGAAACACCTCATGACTATGCCGACTATTCTAGTCAAGGGAGTCGCCACAGGGAATCCATACCCAGAACTCGAGGGCCCAAGTTACATCACCAGCTCAAGCGGATATATGACCAAGATCGATTTCCATGGAAAAAGAGCTTTCGGGTTTGGTGAGAAGAACCAAGTTGTTGCTGAAGTCTTTGCACCAGACAACAAGAAGGAACCGCTATATCGCATCACTGGCCAATGGACTGGCGAACTAGTTATCCAAGACTCATCCAAAACCACCCTCGAAGAATTCCACGTCGACAGAATACCAATATCACCACTCAGCGTCGCACCCATAGATAAGCAGACACCATGGGAATCACGGCGAGCCTGGTCCAAGGTTACCCAAGCGATTAAAGATCACAACATAGAAAAGGTGTACGCCCACAAGAGTGCCATCGAAGACTCTCAAAGGAGAAGACGGATGGAAGAGGAGAAGAAGGGCGCTGAGTGGAACAGACTGTTCTTTACAAAATCTACAAAGGGGGACGCAGAGGCGGAAGATCTGCTAGCTATGATTCCTGAAAGGCTTGACGGTATAGACTTTACCAAGACAAATGGGTCTTGGACATTTACCGGACAGAATGATGCGGAGGAGTTGATGGCGAATTTGAACACGGAGACATTACCGTGATAAATAGATTTTCTAATAGCGATACAAGAACAGGACACGCCACAAATACAGAGTGATTCAAGATACACATGACTTTCTAGTCTCTTCATTGAGGACTGAGGCGTGGAATCTGAGACCATGAACAATGAAAGTGATGTGATTGACTCAATCTTGTTGTTTCTATTTGATCTAACCTACCAACATCTAGCGATGACAACCACTAAAACACCCGAGGATATCTAGCTAAGTCTTTTGAAAGTCACGTCTCTCAATGCGTACAGGTTAAATCAATACAACGAATAATAACACGGCTATGAACCTAATGCCAAATCCGATGATATAGGTCGGCTGCCATTGTTTTTCGTAGTCCCATGGGCGACAGGATACTTTCTAAGGCAAAGAGATAGGCGGCTAGCAAAGATCTGTCTGTGTTCGAGTCAAGCTCTAAGTCAGGCACTAAGCCTAAAAGCTTGAGTCTGCTCTCTTCCCAGAACGCGAAGCCCAACGGATGAAATGAGTCGAATGCAACGGAGTCGGGACGTCGTGGGTTGTATCTCAAGGCCGAAAGAAGATGAGAGCCAAAAGCTGGGTAGGTAAGTGTGTACTCAATTAGGTCCCATTGAGGGGGTTCCTCTGGTGTCGAAGGCGTCAGCTTGACGTGTGATGAGAGTGAGCACGTCGGGATCCCTGTTACCCATCGGTTATCTGCCGATGGTGTGGGTGCTCGAGGTAGTCGAAAATAGATATAGCTCCTGTATCGTCCGCGAGTAGCGAGATACCCCACCGCCGCCTTGACCTCTGTTGTAGCATCGAACTCAAATTCCACACGGGGCCCCAAACAAAAACGTATCAGATATGACCAATCATTCTTGTCACGCAGCCTAGAAACATCGTCATTGGACCAACCAATCGTCTCGGCCCTACATTCGACAAAGTACTTCAATTCGCCCAACATTTTTATAACCCACATGGCCCGGACGACTCGAATCTCTTCCGGCCACATGGGCTGTCCCATGTCAGCCGATGGAACAGGCGTACTGACGACATGAGAGTCCTCAAGCTGTTCATGGCAAAGTGCTATATCGTCATCAGACGGACGATGAGCAGGATGTAAAAGCTTGAGCTTTGGATCTCTTAGACGTGCTAGGTAACTAGACAGGCAAGATTGTGACAGTCCCGAGACATGGTATGCCGTTGCGACGACCGATCTTGAAGTATGCGCTGTGGTCCGTGGAAGGGATCCCGGGCCCAGGTCCTGCTTGGGCCTGTCGAATATGCGAGGAAATGGGTTGTGCTTCGGATCTTGCAGCCACTGGCGATGCTCATTGTGATCGCAAAAATATGTGAAAAACAAACTGTTCATAAAGATCTGGAATTCCTTTAAATTGTCGAAAGGAAGTTTTCCAGATCGCATGAACACCATTGCTCGTATTAGCTTCCTAATTCTTGGTGGCGTAATCGAGTTTGGTCCCGAGAGTACGCTTTCGATCATGGTATTATGGTAACAGTCGAAGAGGCGCCATACCATGGGCGATGCTCGCATGAGGTTCCATAGTGTGTCGAGGCTTGGAAGACTCCCGCAAATCTGAAGGAGGATATCTGCTGGAAACTCATCTAAAGGGTTTGCAATACTCGGAGGTGGGTCTTTCTCTTCGGCATGATTCGTGATTGTTGGCGTGGTGGGATACATGGTGGGTGGACGGTCGATTGGAGCGAGGTGATATCTTGATATTTTCGGGAAGAGAGAATGGCTCAGGGTCTCACTAATAAAGACACATGAACAGAAATATTGTGGGCGACCCATTTGATAAGCTTTGTTTAATGACAGAATTTGCATGTGTCTCGTTCCTACTGGCTCTCGAGAACCATGAAAGTCAACTTGATAGAAACCTAGGCAGTTGTACGGCGACACTTAATTGGCCAACGCAATGGTAGGGTTTCGGTACCAGGTGGTATGATTCATCTTGGCGTCTTCTGATAATTATGTTCTACTACAAACGCCTTTCTGTGCCGAATGCTTCTTACCCAGGAGGTCATCACAAATGTTAATCTCAACGTGTCATCTGGAGCAAGTTGTTTCAAATCGTCTATGGGCACTCAACCAAAAAGAGGATATTGGGATAATGAGAGATTGTATTTGTACTTTGCTAAGATCTCTTGACGGGAACGACTGTGAGAAATGCTTATGCTAGAACATGGCCATGACCAAGGCTTTCCACAAGACCTATGTTCTGCGTTGAACTCTCATATAGAATGACCTCGGAGAAGTCCGATATGCCCCGATACTCTGGCACGAATGGTCTTAAACAGTGAAAACAGCGTAGAGACCAGCGGTTGTACCGATGCACTGTCCATCCTGCAGATTACCAGTGAAAGGCTGGCTACCATCAGCACGGTTGCTGAAGCCGCGGTCTAAACAGAATCGTCAGTATGTCTTTCTAAATTTCGATGTTGGGTGTAGGACTTACAAGAGAGGCCAGATCCGTTGGAGTCAACGTAAAGACCACCACGGGAGCCAGCAGGGCCACCAGAGTGGTAGGTACCGCCCTGGTTGGGGTTGTAGTCGATGAATCGGGAGCCGATGAAGTTACGGCAGCCGGTATCAGAGTAGCTACATGTTTGTTAGTGTTTTGTTATAGATGTGTGAAGAGTGGTGACGAACAAGTTGACCTTGATAGAAGCGGCCGTGGCCAGGGTGGCGATGGAGAGGAGGCTGGCGAAGTGCATTGTGAAAGTTGACTTGTTGAGATATAGTTGAGTTCTTGGTTGTTTGAATGAGGATGTGAAGCTTGATGGTTAAGACAAAGAATGGATGTATCGTACCTCTTTATACTTGTGATCTTGCCTCGTTGCTTCAGCGTTTGTTGACCTCCTTCCTTAACTTCACTAGTCTAAAATTGTAGGTACAGTTTCTATTCCTTGTTGAGGTTCTTACAAAGCACATGGGAATATCTCCATAAGCTGTAGTCGTTAGGGTTATTGCGGAATCGAGGGACAGATCATGGTCCAGCCAAACATCGAACCCTGGTTGATAGAGCGGCCGACTTTTCGGAGGAAGCTTTCCGTACGGAACCACGACACAGTCTGTGCCGCATAACCGGCTATGAAGATCTTTTGTTACAACTCATTGAAATGTAAATCCTACGTGCATTGCCTGAAGTGATAGTTGGTGTCCCTAGTTGGGGCGAAAGCGAGAGAACACCACTTCGAGGCTGAAGAAGGACCACATCATGGAGCTACAGTCTGGGGTTAATTAGATCATTCGTTCAAAGGAAACAATGCGAAACTACCTTTTCGCATTGGTCAACTGATTTGCTTAGTGGCGGGTACCTCAACTCTAGTCAGGGGCCAGCCGAATTCAATCAACATAGGCACGATCAGCCAGTGTCCAATCAATGGAGACAGATGAGGCACCACTACACCAACATCCATTATCTCCATGGTCTAGAAGCGAATTGTTTGCCACGAGTGGATAGCTTCCCCGTGGGTTTGCCCTTATTGGTCCATCAATTGGAGAGGCGGGCAGACGGGCGGGCGGGCGGGCGGGCGGGAAGTCGGCTTCGGCCCTTCCCGCCCGCCCATCCCCTGTCGTATTGACATGAATACGAATATCGTCAAGTTCCTGTGCACATTCCTGCATCTGAAGGCGTCTATGATTGGCTGGTACTAATCAACAATGAGCGGATAAAAGCTTGTGTGTTCTTCACGTAAGCAAGTATAAGCATAAAGGATAGCTACATAATCAGTATGCATAAGCGATGGACATTTTGGGACAGCATAAAAGTCCTTTCGGTTTGCAATTTAAATGCCAGTGCTACCAACCACTACTAATGAAGACGAGGCGCTGCGTAAACTCCTGTCAGCGACACGAATCAAGGCCCTACTGCATGGCGATCAAGGTGGCTTTGGTCTGCAGATACTCCATGATACCCTCCAGTCCAGACTCGGATCCTGTGCCGCTCTGCTTGAACCCGCCCACTGACATCATTGGAATGACGCCCAATGAGCCTCCGTTAATGCCGACAACACCTGCTTCAAGCTGATCCGAGAGTCTCAAACCTCGGGCCAGGGACTCGGTCCAGACATATGCTGTTCAAAACGTATTTAGCACTCGAACTTCTCAGATTCTCTGTCGGGTGATTCTTACCTGCGAGACCATACTCTGTGTCATTAGCCAGCTCAATAGCCTCCTCCTCAGTATCAAAAGTGACCACAGTCAAGACTGGCCCAAAGATTTCCTCTCGTAGGACCTTGGCATCCGACTTCGGGTTGATGAAGATGGTGGGTGCAACGAAGTAACCTTCGTCTCCAACACGATGTCCACCCACTGCAAGCTCAGCCTCTTTCTTGCCAGACTCGATGTAGCTCATCACACGATCATACTGAGCTCCATCTGCGAGTGGACCCATGAAGGTCGTGGCATCATTAGGACTGGCTCCTAGGGTAGAAGTAGCGTGAGAGTATCGTGTCTTTAGGTTCTCGATGAATGACTCCGCGATGTCGCGCTGGATGTACACTCGGCTTGGAGCCGCGCAGACTTGTCCTGAGTTGAAGAGGAACATATTGGTGCAGCTTGACAAAGGTTAGCTGGACTCAGGGTTTGTTGGAGAGGATATCTTACAAATCGATGGCCTTATCAGCATTTGCGTCATTGAAGACAAGAACGGGCGACTTTCCGCCCAATTCAAGAGCCACTTTCTTGAGGTTCGACTTAGCAGCCATCTCTTGGATCTTTCTACCCGTGAAAGCTGAGCCAGTGAACGAAATCATGCGAATCTTCATGTGGGAAGCAAGCAGGGAACCAGTCTCCGCGGCACCATTTAGGATGTTGATAACGCCTGGTGGGAATCCCGCTTCCTTGATCAGATGTCCCAGTTGGAGCATGCCCAAGGGCGACTTCTCGGACATCTTGTAGACAATCTATACCCGATTAGAAGATGTCTCGAGAACATTGGAGACTTCATACCGTGTTGCCTGCAGCGACTGCTGGGGCGATCTTCAAGCCTAGTTGGCTGTAAACAGTTAGTATTAGAGCGAGAGTCTAAGAACCTTAGAGAAGCTCACATGGCCGAACCGTTCCAGGCACTGATACCAGCGACAACACCAAATGAATGATGGCTGATGATCTTGTAGACGCCATTCTCAGGAGCCAGCTGCTCGCCACGGATCTTATCAGTCCACCCAGCATAGTCTAAAAGATCAGTTAACTTCATAGTCATATCGAGATTATTATTCCTATGACTTACAGCGGAACAAGTCAATCATCATCTTGGTGATATTCATCGCAATGCTGATAGGCTGACCCATCGCAATCGTCTCAAGCTCAGCCAGATCCTTTACCTTGGCTTCCATGAGATCGACCAGCTTCGACAAGCACTCGGTTCGTTGAGCTGCGGTATACTTTCCCCATGAACCTTTGTAAGCTGCCTGGGCCGCATCTACAGCATCATCAACATCTTGTGGGCCAGCGACATGGACGTTGCTGGTGACGAGCGAGCCATTAATGGGGTTGTGGACGCTGAGCTTCTTGTCGGACTTTGCATCGACATACTTGGTGATGGAGTTAGCCTTTAGTAATAATGTTCTGAGTAATTTGGCGTACCTCGTTGTTGATGAAGAGTTTGGTCTCGAAGTTGGTCATGGTGGAAGAGTGATTGAGTAATCAGTGAATAGTGTAATATGTCTTAGTGATTTTCGTATAGTAAGACTACAGTGGACTTTCATATCTTTTATAGAGCTCCATTCCTGTTCAATATTCGTAAATACGACGAGAGAGACCAATCGTACCTTACGATAATCCGTCTGACCATCAGACTCGACCACCGGATTTAAGCCTTACCGGCGATTCGCACACTATCTCCGTTCCATATCGTACCAGGCACATCAGAATCCAATGTTGGGAACAAAACTCTAAAGGAAGGGTAGCTGATCGGCGAATTCTTTTCGAAGCCACTCCGCAGAACCTTTCGCCCCCAGGAGGAATCTCACCCACTTCCGCCAGATCTTACTGCCATTCACAGAGCGGAGAATTGATTAGTCTCCGCAACATACAGCTCGCCGTTCCTCCAATCAGATCAACTGTTTCAGATGGGAATCTTGTTTGCCACCCCGACTCGACATAAACTCCGCAAGCCCAATCGTCATGAAATAAGCATAAATGCAATGAGTTTTCTTTTTAGCAATTATGTAGCGACTGCCTTGGTTAATGCCACGTGATTGCCATGGCATCTTTCCATGTCAGCATTTACACATGAGACTACCGGGAAAGATTGGACAGATAATACCGGTGTGATCATGTATGGTTCTGACGGGCACTTGGGACTGTTCTTGTTACAAGGGAAAAAAGCCGCATCGAAGCAAGGAGGGCATTTATGCTGTGTCCAAACCTTAGGTATAGGGCAGGGCAAAAAGGAAAAAAAAAGGTCATATGTGGGCAAAGGAGTCAATGCCCCGTGCAAAGTGTAAATATCACCGAAAACCTTATCTGATCATCGTTCTTGTTACAAAAGAGAACTTCAATTTCTATACATAGTTATTCAAAACGATGATGTTACAAAGGAAATAGTTCATGCATCCACGCTGAACAAGGAGCCATCGCTGTTGCCGCTGTACGTAAACCCACACTTGCCATTACCAACAACAAACCCAGCTCCACTATCAGCACCCTTCTTCTACATAAAAAAGTTAGGATGGTTTCCTTGTGTCTTGCAAGTAGATCCCGCATGGTAAAGCAAAAAGCAGTTACGGTTCTTGGCACGATAAATCCATGTCTCACAGCTTGCAAACTGCATACAAGAACTGCAGCACAGATCCAGCACCGTTCGCCACGATCTGGAAGTCTGATGGGATACCAGGACCGTTATTGAGCACGTTGGTGACGAATTATCCTGTACTTCCGCTGTTGAAGTCGGGGCCGAACATGTTTCCTTCGGAGCAAGCGGCGTATTCTGTTGGACTGGTAGTCCATTGAACAAGTATCCTCTGATAGAGCCATTTGAGTCTGACCCTATTGCCGAAGGCTGCATTGGTTATGTCAATGATGGGACAGCCTCAGGAGCCTCTGCCGGCAATGAAGTTGGTATGTCTGGCAATGGTCTGGGAGGTGGAAGTGGGATGTTCGGAACACGTCCTGGATCGAAGCCAGTGCCAATCTTTGACCCGAAGGCTGCTAAGACCGAGGCAAAGAGCCAGGCCAAGTCTGCTAAACAGAAGGTGACAACTCAGGGCACGAGCTCTAAGAGCAATGGCAAGAAGGCCAGCAACTCAAAGGTTGACACGAAGAAAACGACGGCCAAGACGAAACCAACGGCCACCTCCAAGAAGCCACAGTCGTCGAAGACCAAGCAGACAAAGTCTGGAGCCCCTCAGAAGGCTACAGCTACTGCAAAGAAGGCTTCAGCTGCATGCACACCATCAGCAACTGGCAACACCAAGTTGCCTCCAGGGACTATTTGCAACAGGGTGGTGACTAAGGCGAGAGCTCCGTCCAAGTCCGTCATCGGAACAACGGCTTCGGTGGAGAGTGTAAGTGCATGAGCTTTGGTTACAACGCGAGCAAATCGTGTCGGCTATATGGCAAGAACTTCGAAGGTCTTAGGGTAACTTCTGGGAAGGGAGACGCTACGTCGTCGTTCTACGATAGGAACTGCTACGTGTATAGTAAATGTTCCAAATAGCTGAACAGGGTTTAGGAGATGGTACACGGACACTAGCTACATCAAATATTTACTTTGTCGAAACATTTATATACATACATGTACTGTGATGTATTGATATCAAATCTGATGAGTGGTAGAAACTGAATAGGTAAATTGCTTGGTTTGCTGGACACGGGCTTGTAAGACAAGACTTGTGCCTGGTTGTATGTGGAACGACCCGAGGTACACTGGGCCCATATGTACAGAGAATAAAGTACTTCAACACCTCCCCCTAGCATAACTTCTCAATGGAAGCCGATGCCATGACGCATTTAGCAGCGTCGACCAGTGCTGCGGCCACCACCAACAGCAGCGTTGAAGAAGGACCAGGTCTCACCAGGAGCGAACTTGGCGCCGTTGGTACCGGTAGGGTCGGGAACGTGGCCACCACCGTGGGCGATCCAGGTAACGGGCTTGCGGCTGCACTGGTAGGTAGTCTTGACGTGGTTCTGAGCACCTGGGCCGGGGTCGTTGACGTTCTTCTGCTGGCAGCCGTTGGTGCCAATCCACTTGTCGCGGAGCTGGCGGCCGAGGTTGATTCCGAGAACGTTGTCAGAGGCACCGTGGATTCCGAGGTAAGCAACAGGGCTGTTACCACCGTTGCAGCCAGAGAGCTGAGCACCGGAGATGACGGCGACAGCAGCGAAGTCATCTGTAATCGTTACGTTAGCATATATTCACCTGTTTGTCAAGGGTTAATAAACATACTGGGTCGGGAGCAGGCGACGCTGTGGGACATGGATCCTCCGTAGGACCAGCCAGTAGCAAAAACTTGCTTCTCATCAATGCAAAGGTTCTTCTTGGCGAAGTCGAGCATCTGGTCGGTGAAGGTGATATCCTCACCACCCTGGTTGGCCCAACCGGCGTTAAGACCGTTGGGGGCAATGAAGATGGTAGAGTCACCGGCAAGACCCTGAAGACCGTAGAAGCCACCTTGGGCAACGTTGTTCATGTTACCATCACGCCAGTGGTAACCGAAGACAAGACGGTGAGGCTTGTTGGCGTTGTAGTTGTTGGGAACTTGGAGGATGTACTCTCGGTTCTTGCCGTTGACCTGCATGTTCTTGCGGCCACTGCCGGGAGACTGCTTGCCACAGCCAGCTGAGGCAGCGTCTCCGAGCTGAGCAGCACCCAGAAGGGCGAGACAGAAAGCGATGGGGGAACGCATGGTGAAAGAAGCTGGACCTGGTAGTCGTTTGTGAGATAAGAATGTAGATGAAGCGAATAGGTTCTGTCTGGCAGTCCCTGTTGAAGAAGAAAGACTCAGAAAAAGAGTTTCCCAGGAAGATTGAAGATGTTTATATATGAGTCCTTGGCTATCCTTGCCGGCCTGGTCTGCCGGGTTATGGCCACGGCATATCCAGGACTTCCTTGTAACTGATCATGCTAAATGCATCCATATCCAGGTTGTTATTGAGCCCGAAACAGTCAAAGCGGCTGTCAATCGACGGTTAAACAGCTTAGACTGAGTCGAATAGGGGAGAACGGAGGTTGTGGGTCCGTATACGAACCCTGTATAACGGCTGGTAAACTGGGGTGTTTCAAAACGCTAAAAGTTTCACACAGCGCCTTTAGCTGATCATTTTCCCCTTTGATGGGGCGTTTGGGCCAAAATTAGTGGCCCTGTAATTTCGCCTATGTTACTGGTATAATGCTATTCGGCCGCAATACGAAACAAGTTTGAACAAGAATTATTCCAAGATTAAGGTTATTGCACTGCATAGAAAAGGTAACGTAGAGTAAATGAATGAGACGTCATAATAACGCCAATTGTTAGCTAGAACAGCCGATATAAGTTGCTCATTTAACCACCAAGTCTCGACCAAGACCAAGGACTTCCCTGAGTGAGTACGCATGTAACTTGAACTAGTCCATACGAGAACATGTTCAAGACACGATATTCATTCATCCGAAGTTTCTGAAAAGAGACTGTCGATCCGGGGAAACAAGCAAAATGACGTGAAAGTTGATGATTTTAAAACACGGCAGAAAGCCAAGCTGAGTTGACTGGTCGCAACGTGTTTTTTTAGCCGTCAGAACGATGTTACGTCAATCAACCGAGGCCCGACCAAGTGAGGAGTAGCGTTGTACTTTTACGTGAACAAGACGACAGCAGCGTAGCAGTAGAAACATCAAAGAGATTAACCGGCTGCACCAGCAGATCACGCTTTTAAGTCCGAGATGCGCGCCTGTAATATTCTTGCCTCGTTGACGAGTTGAGTCTGGGGCAGACTGCAGAGGGCAATTAATACGTGTGATATATGGGACCGGGGATGCGACTTGACCGATTCGGTAATTTTCCAGTCCAGTGATCGATCGAAGGGAAGCGTCAATGGCCGAGAAGTGCGGAGAGTATGTAGGGTAATTTGTGAGTTTGGAGATGGAGTCATGGAGTGAGGCGGATGTCTGCTCTGTATTATATACACAATTGCTGTGACTTTTAGGTGCCACACGTTGGTTATACTCGTTTATCGATCAGGTCCCCCACACAAGAAAGCGTCAAACAAAGTCTAATTCATCCTATCTAAGACACCAATTGCAGTAGCAGCGGCACTTGAATCGTTCAAGTCTGCTCGATCGCGCACTCTTCGTAACGTGAACCAGTCATGTTCTGTTGTAAGCCCAATTGAGCGACACTGACCATTCTCTCGGGCCGTTGTACCGTCATTTCTGTCTTCCCCACACTCAAGCCTTATCCTGTTCCAGAACGGAATCAACCCCTCCGTCGGGTGCAGATGCAAGTGGCCGGATTGATTCCAAGGCACTGGACTTGGAAGAAAATGCCCCCATATTTCAGCTAGGATATCCTTCCAGAACGAGTGCTTTTCTCCGGGGTTTTCCAGTCACGGGAGCTTTTACCAAGGTTCACATAATGTTACCTCGACCTCATCTTACAGGGACAAAATGACTGGTGGGGAAATAGAAAATATGGGCTCGGAAGAAATCATTGGCGCGATGCACGGTTGTTTCAGAAACGGACTAAAGTATCTACAGTAGCAATACCAACAGCCGGCAGAACTATGCCCAGTTCGTGGGGTATCCCCGTCAGCTTCTGCCGAACCACCAAGGCTTTAGACCTCAAATAACTTGTCGCCGCCTTTCTAAACGGACCGACTATTGTCAGCTATCGTCCTTCCTCATGCTCAGAAATGCTGGACTATCTCCCCATTATTTCGTTCTAACGGGCCGTAGAGCCATATGGGACTACCTATCCAGCCACGGAGATGATTCCGTAGATCGATTCGGGATGGGACCAATGGAATTCTTCATCTTGAGGCTCATTTACAGTGGATAAGTCTGTGAGCGATGCAAGTACATAGAGTATTGCTTTTAGATATATATCTCTCGATAGTCCGGCCAAGAAATCCATCTCTATCATCTCTCAACTCACTCTCTCAACTCAACACCAGCACTTGAGTCTCGACATCTTCCACATTAAACATGAAGTTCTCTATCCTCGCCGGGCTTTTCGCCCCTCTGGCTATGGCCCAGTCTCTCTGCGACCAGTACAGCTACTACGCCAACGGCGGATACGAGTTCAACAACAACCGCTGGGGACAGTCCTCCGGCTCTGGTACCGGATGCACCTACATTGACTGGTCCAACAGCAACGGTGCCGGCTTCCACGTTGACTGGAACTGGTCCGGTGGCCAGAACGACGTCAAGGCCTACCCCAACGCTGGTCTTCAGATCGCCAACAAGCCCCTCGTGAGCCAGGTCTCCAACATGCAGTCCGCTGCTGCTTGGTCTTACAAGGGCAACAACGTCCGAGCCAACGTTGCCTACGATCTCTTCACTGCTGCTAACCCCAACCACTCTACTTCCAGCGGTGACTACGAGCTTATGATCTGGTAAGTGGCCCCACACAAGGTTCTTCCCGAACATCCCTACTAACACCCACGTCACAGGCTCGGCCGTCTTGGCGGCGTTCAGCCCATTGGTTCCAAGGTCGGCAATGCTAATGTCGAGGGACGCACCTGGGAGCTCTGGACTGGCATGAACGGCAACATGCGCGTCTACAGCTTCGTCGCTCCTTCCCCCGTCTACGACTTCAACTCCGATGTCAAGCAGTTCTGGAACTACCTTGCCAACACCCAGGGTTACCCTGCCAGCAAACAGTACCTCCTCAGTAAGTTCGCTCAGCACAGGCACCTATATGCCTTATACTGACCCAATCAACAGCCTTCCAGTTCGGTACCGAGCCCTTCACCGGCAGCGGTGCCCAGTTCAAGGTCACCAACTTCAACGCCCATGTCCGACGATAAATGGTGGCCAGTTGATTGTCATCCTACAAGAGCAATGACAGCACGATTGAATGAATCGGCGGGACTGTATATGTTTCTTCATCTACATATTTACTACTCTGTATATAGCGCTTATCTGAAGTGAGCGCTCAAATTATGTTTCGATTGTTACTCTCACTCCCTCGCTGTCGTCTACTGTGACTGGAATAAACATATCGTGATCGTAGCGCACGTCACGCTCAGTGGTCTCGTAAAGACGCATATGGGGCATGACTCTCATAACCAGAGCTGTAAGAGAGAGGTACAGCTCGCAGAGGGCAAGGCTAGAGACATTTGTTAGTAACAGGAACTTTGCCATTCACTAAAATCAAAGGGAGGCGGTATCACTTACTTCTTGCCTAGACATCCACGACTACCCTTAGAGAATGCAAGCATAGATCGCTCAAGATTCTTCTTGATCGCTCCATCGTCACCGATCCATCGCTCAGGAATGAATCCGTACGAGTCAGGGAACACTCCCTCGTCGTGATGGGAGATGGCTGCTGACATGCCGATCGCATAGCCTCGGGGAAGGACAACAGTGGCAGGCTTCTTGTTAAACTCTCCACGGTACACAAGATCTTCCGTCGTGGGAACACGGGCAGAGCGACTGGAAACACCGTAGGAAAGACGGAGACCCTCATTGATGACTGATCCGAGGTATGGGAGCTGTTCCAAAGTAGTCCAAGAGGGAAGATGGCGAGGGTCATCAACGACGGTTGCTAGCTCAGCCTGTAGCTTACTCATAGTCTCGGGCTGCGAAAGGAGGAAGTAGGTAATCACAGCCAAAGCCCAACTAGTAGTCTCTGTTCCAGCGTTAACGATGGTAACGGCCTCCTCAACAAGGCGATCAGTTCCTTTCTCGCTCTCATCAAGCTCAGAGTTCAGCAGATCAGCAAAGATAGTGGGTCTATCATAGACAATACCGGAGTTGAGGTCGGTCTTGGTCTTTGTAACTCGCTCAGGGATATCGATTTGCAGGGTTCGGACAAGCATCGCAGCATCAGCGGGCAAGTAATCAACAAAATATTTGCCAAACTTTACAGTTCCAACCAAGAAAGGGAAGAATCGGAAAATGAAGACAGGCTTGAGGACTGCAAGAGTAGCTTCACGGAAGGTAGGTCTCCAGGTATCGCGCGACAAAAGTCCAAAGGGCTCACCGAAGCAGTAACCGGAGATGGCATCGGACGTGAAACAACTGTATGCGTGCGCAACATCGATAGGCTGGCTCTTCTTTCCGCTGGCTTCAGCTAGGAGTTTGTTGCAGAGTGTTTGCGCCAGTTCATGGACTTCTTGTTCCAATCGGGCGATCATGGCTCTGGAGAAGAATTTGGCTACAGGGGCGCGTCTGAGGCGGTGCACATCGTGGTCAGGAGTACTAAACGCGTTTCCAGTACCAGCAGCTGAGCCATGTACTTGATGGAAGGGCTTGTCGCGCTTACGTCCACCAACAGCATAGATCTCGTCCGAGAATGCCATATCGGCACAGTGAGTCTCATTGGGGTTGATTCGAACAATAGGGCCTTTCATTAGGTCAGTACAGAGTATATGGAATTTATTCCCTCAGTCCCTATACTTACCATATTTCTCATGCATCTTCTTGATAGCATGAGTATACCGTCCAACTAGAATCACATCGTAGTAGAACTCGGGCAGATATGTCGCTCCAGCGAGTTTGGGACCCGGCACCCCGCTCAAAGGGTGCAGAGGGGAGATGTTATACAAGGCCTGCAAAACCTTAAATGCAAGCCAAGAAAGGACAGCAACTCCTGCCCACTCTCGAGCAGACAGCGCCGCAACGGCACTCTGAATAGTGTCTGCCATAGTTTCTCAGGTCTCAACAACAAAGCTCAGACCAATCAGAGATAAAAAGAAAGTAAGCAACGCAACAACAAAGCAAGACCCGTTCTTATAATAATTGTTAAACAGCTCAGTAGGCACTTGCGCATATCCTTGCAATCACATGATTAGCCCTCTTCTCGCATTCGCTTATTCGTATTCTGGCCCGTGATATCCTTCCTAGTGGTCTCACTCTGTAATTAATTAATGGGAACTTTGGGTCCCATTGCTCGGGTTACGATACGCATATTGGTTAACGTTTCGTTATCCGGAGGTTGATAAGGCTGGAGGCCAATGAAATTAACCTTTCCCCGACCCAGGACCCTGGAAATAGCGGCGAGACATGTTTAAGGCTTAGTGCCGCATAAATGCAGCGCCCCTGGCCTGTAAATTAGCGCATGCGCCACTACGATCCCCTAAAACAATCATGAGCATCTCATGGAGTTATTAAAGAAATACTATAAAAAGATAACGCATTGTTCCAATGAAGTCAAAATAGACTTTCGGTTATCTTGGAAGAGTCACTAACCACGTGGATTTTGCAATTGACTAAACCTCAACCCACTAGGCTGAGCGCTTGACATTTCAGTATATCTTCCTTTCCTTCGCCTAAATGTCATGTCACTGGAGTCTTCCATAGTACCCAACAAGGCCATTGTGTTTCTGTTCTTTCTTCTATTCTTCTATGTCTATCAATATCTAGTGACGAAGGAATCAAGTATTACAATATCGCTTCCTTCAATAAAGCAATTAGCATCATACCGCCGTCATAAAAGTATGAGAGGACCGGGCTACCCGGTAGTTGTGTGCAAACCTATTGAGCTTCCCCTAGATACTGAAGAGAAGTGGGCACAGGAGCGAGAGTTACATCTCTCTAAGAAACCTTTAGTACGAGTTCCGTTAATTACGTTCGTCGCGGAGGTCGGGGGCACATCGCCGACCGTCAATACATCATCAAATACTACAGCCAATCGGAAAAGTATCGAACAGCGAGAAAGGACCAAATTTAAGCCAACAGTTGTCAAGTGTAATTCCTAAAAACAATATTAGCCAATGGAGCAATACGATCAGCGGTGTAGCACGTGTCTTGTCCATTGACAATTATTACGAATTTCACGAGCGGGCTGACTAAATTTTCACTCTCACCTATGAAAATACCGGCACCGATATGCCGACACGCCGACACGCTACAATACGCGGGCTGACGGCGTCCGAGACTCGTCCGTCCGAAACGGACAACCAGATGCAAAACGCTCAATTTCGTATTCAGCGTCTCGGATTATTCAGAATTATCAATCCAACATTGGGAATGTGCATCATGCAGCAGGAGTCAATCAACGACTATTTAATACTAAAATGAGATTCGCATATCCAATGTTGAACAAAAGCACAATCGCATCAATTCATCTGACCATCTCATACTTTAACCGCTTTTCTGACAACTCCAAATTCACCCGTTATAATGACTATCAAGCTCTATGGATATGATCCTTCCACTTGTACACGTCGAGTGATGACTGTGCTAGAGGAGAAGGGTCTTGACTATGAATTTGTTTCTGTGGACGTCTTCGCAGGCGCCCATAAGACGGAAGAATACACCAACAAATTCCATCCCTTCAACAAGATTCCCGTTCTAGTTGATGAGGATGCAGATGTTCGGATCTATGGTATGTTTCAAGACAAATTACAAAGCTTTTACAGCACTCACATCTTTGGCAGAAAGTCGGGCCATTGCGCATTATCTCGCGACCAAGTATCGGCATCAGGGCATTGACTTGTCCCCTTCGGAGCATGACTTCAAGGCATATGCAGCCTTCCAGCAGGTAAACAGACCCCAATTCATTGTGCCAGCTTTGTCTTAACCAATTAAAGGCGCTTTCTTTGGAACTCTCCTACTTTGATCCGAATGTCTCCGGACTTGCCTGGGAAGAAGTTTTCAAGCCTCTCAGAGGTCTTGGTCCCGCCAACCCAGATATCATCAAGTCGAAACTCCAGGACCTCGACGCGTCCTTGAAAGGATATGAGAGGATCCTTTCAAAGCAGAAGTATCTCGCTGGTGACAACATCAGCCTTGCTGATCTGTTCCATCTTTCGTACGGACAGATGGCAGAACCACTTGGCTTCAGTGATCTTCTTGTCAAGTACCCTGCTGTTGCCAAGTGGTGGGGTGGTTTAAAGGAGAGGGACAGTTGGAAGAAGGTCAATGAGGGACCGGAGATGCCTAGCAAGTAAGGGGCGACGCTTAGCATTATGTACTCTCTAGTGCCATAGACACATTCGCTTTGTGGCAAAATGCAAAATTGAAAAGACCAACTGTCATGGGTCGCATTACGTCCGAAGAAACCAATAAACCCGATGGCGTACCGTAGACATTGAAACTTGCGGTCCTTGTCCAATTGCAATTCAGCTCCAAATTGAGGGCGGACCATGCTTTTACCAAGCATTGGCTTCGGCGGTCCGACAGCATAAGTAGGTTGGTTGTCACTTTGACCCTAATTCGTCTAGTCTTTGCACTAATGGTCTTTTCCATCCTCTAAGCTCGGCTTCTGGACGCTCTAGACGAGCAGTACCGTACTACGTCCAATCCTGACACAAACAGAAAATGTTGCACAGACAATGCTTGCGCACCACGTGGTAACTAGCACCTGCAGATCAACTAATGATCTGGGGACTTGCTTGATGTCTCGGATGATATCAGCGGCGACAGCAGGTTAAGAAAATGATCAGCACTCCAAAGGCCCGTTACAGCCAGGGGTAATGGGGCTCTAGAACTGATCTGCGCGCGGAATTGAGCGCTGTCGTTATTTCCGTTGTACAGCGGAAGATCTTGTCCGTGGCTCACAGCCAATCCGAGTCAAGGTCTTCAGTTCCACTACCTCGGTCTCGGTAATGAAAACTCCACAGGAATGCAATATTGTCTCATGTCTGATAACCGACGATTGAGATTTATTTATACGCGGGTAAGGAATCTCCGACAATTTGTCATTTCGCCGTTAATGACAATGCTTGCTAGCATCAATGGCTTCAAGAGCTGCTAAATACTGGTAAAATGAGTTAAAGCCAACATACCAGTGCCATCTTAATGGTGGCGGAATAACCCGCCAACCCGCACACTTTTCTAGAACTGAATGATCTCCTGTCCAAACGTCAATGCAAATTCTTTCTCCGCCTATACCCACCAGTAATATCAATAGAGTGGCAATAGTGCGGTTTGAGATCTTCAATGGCAGATCTATTGGCAGCGGGGCGGCTGAAATTTCAGATCGCATCTGAGTCAATAGTACCGAGTCGAACTCGCAATATGACTAGTCAATTCCCGAGGTATCGGTCAGTCCCTGAAATGTCCTCAAATGCGAAGCGATCCCCTGGCAGTTTCCATTATCATTTTTTCTTATTCCTGTCAGTCCTTACAACATGAGTTCTACCGTAGCAGATTACAAGGTCGCTTCCATGGCCCTGGGATTTTCCCTGGGCTTTGGCTTTTTGACGGTTTGGACGGCTATCAAACAGACGAGGCGAAATCGGAACCCACTACGAAGTTCGTACATTTACATGATTTGGGGAGAGATCTTGGCGAACCTTGGAATTGGAATACTTGGGTATCTGTTCCTCAACGATGTCATAAAACCAGGGTACGTATCGCTTCCCGGTCGCGCGACCGGCACAGACTAACTTGAATAGCGTTCCAATCTTCTTCTTTATCTTATTCTTCTGGGTTTTCGAGATCCAACTGCTGCTGCAGATTATCATCAACCGAATCGCCATCATTGCCGAGTCTCAACGAACGATTGAACGTCTAAAATGGGGTACTGCTTTCGTGGTGACATGCATCAACGTTGCCGTATTCTGTATCTTTATCCCAGCACACGTTGACCCGCCCGTCAGCCAGACGTAAGTTCCTCTTGAGGAAGTTGATATGCTTGCATCTGACAAATCCTAGCTTCGTTACCATCAACAAGTACTGGGACAGAACTTCGAAGATCCTGATCTGCATCATTGACGCTGTTCTTAACTGGTACTTCCTACATATTGTTAAGGAGAGACTTGTGAAAGAAAACCGCCTTACAAAGTATAAGCCGCTAGTCTCCTTCAACGCCAAATTGATGGTGCTATCTGTCGCTATGGATGTATGATCACCAAGCCTACTTTCTCCACCACTGCTGACATTGTCCCAGGTCCTCCTCATCGGCCTCATGTCTCTACCAAACCAGACCGTCTTCATCCAATTCCACCCCGTCGTCTACCTCGTCAAACTCAACATCGAAATGTCCATGGCCGACATGATTACCCACCTAGCCCGAATGAAGATGAGCGACGAATTATACCCCTCCCATTCTTACTCTCATACACCCAAGAACCATACTGCTCCAGACAACCATATGGGCGCGTCTATACAAATGACTCACAAATCACAAGTCGCGTCCGGCCCTAACGCATCACTTGATGATATATCCGACATTTCGGAGCCTTCAAGCGGTATCCATAAGAGAATTGATGTCAAGATTGAGACTGAGCCTAAAGACCAGGATCGTAAGAGTGGAAAATTCGGCGGTGTGGTTGAACTGCCTTCGCCAGGTGGTGAAGGACGACCAAAGAGGAGTCGTTATGAGCAGATTGAACCTGGTCAGAAACACTCTCGATCAAATAGCAAGACTCATATCATTTGATCTGTCAAATATTGATTAAAGCATTAATTCTCATGTATCTATATCATACTACCAAAATAATACATAATAGTCATCCAAATTCCTGTGGCCACAATTTGCGCCGCCATCGTGCTCATCCTTGGTGAAGTCCAGAGAAGAAACTTCTGACATCCTTAAGCCATTCATTAGGCTGCGATACTGCGGGGAAATGGCCCCCAGTCTCATGACGTGTAAAATAGACAACGTTCGAGATCCTCTCAATCCAACTTCGGGGCTGCACATCAATAAGTCAGCCGTATTCGAGACTTGAGGGTTGGATGTTCACATACCGCAAGAGAAAAGGCGGCCAATTCAGGAAATGGTCCATTGGGACTGGCCCATTCCGTTACGCCAGTCGGAACATTGCTTTTCGGGAAGTCCATCATGCCGGGCTAGATGATTCTGTTAGTTACTATTCTTGCCACACAGTGTCGAGTTCCATACCTTGAGTGCCTCAAGATAAGACCGAATGTTGGCGTAGGGACCAGGGATGAATAACATCATTGCGTCCGTGATAAGCTCTTCGTAAGTATACTTGTAACCATCAGAAACAGCATGAACAAGATCCCACATCCAGCCCAGAAACCCAACAGGGCTATCTTGAAGCGCAAGAGATAAGGCCAAAGGCTTCTGGGCATGAACAGTCATGTACGCCGAGTGGGACGAGTACCACTGATTAGAGGCCTGTATGTAAGCAGACTCTTCGTCGCTCGTCTCGTTTCGCGCCAAGCGGCCTAGATCCTCCTCGGTGGGTGGTGCGAGAAAGAAATCCGTCATGTGCCCAACAACACTTTCCTCGGCATCGCCAACCATCCACATAGCAATTTGCCAACCCAGGTCAGTGCTGACGATACCGTATGTCGTGTAACCAAGCTGTTTCATTAGACCATCCATGATTCGTCCGTTCTCGCGAGGAGTAAGATCAGGCTGTGAAGGAGCCGGACTGAACCCGAAGCCCGGCAGGTCAGGCGCGACAACGTGAAAAGGTATGTCGACATTCTTGACAAGAGGATCAATGACTTTAGACCATTCAAGATGGGTTGAAGGCCAGCCGTGTAGGAGGAGGAGAGGAAGGGCATCAGTGTTAGTCGATCGGTGGTGTACAAAGTGCAGCGGAACGGCGCCAGTATAATTCCGGTCGCTTACCACCGAAGTTGCGTAGTGGTTGCCCTCTTTATTGATGCGATCCTGGACGGACAGCCAATCATATTCATTGGACCAGTACTGGGCAATCTCGTCGAGTGCATCTGTTGAGGGGCCTTCATTTGTCCAGTTGGTTGAGAGAACACGAGGTGAACGCCACGTTTTGACTTTGGCCCGAGTCTGCTCAATAAAGTCTTGGTTGACAGATATATTGAACGGCTGAGGGTATGTCGACCCAGTAGGGAAGGAAAATGGGAGAGGTGCAGGAGCTGACATGCTGATTGTCTACTTCAATTATTGATGTGTGTTCATTTACAATTGCATGGCAGTCACACCCATTTTTATATTGTCGCGTGGAGGATTGGCAATTTGTCAGCTCTACGAAGCCAATCTGTTCGACCATTCTTCGTCCGCAGTTCAGATGATGACTCTTACTTAGATGGTGACTCGGCCGAAACCCGGACGAAGGCAACAATAAGACGGACGAAATCCCACCATCGAAGCGGAGGAAATTTGGGGAAACTAAACGGTAATAGCGCTATGTTTCAAATTTCATTTACAGCGGCGATTTGAGACAGAACTGGTATAGTGCGACGCTGGGGAATATCGCCAAGTTTCCTGAAACATATTGAAGAACCGAGAGTCAAAACAACTTGTGAATATTGTATCTTGAGCGATGTGCATACTGAAATGAGCTGTGGCTTGGACCCCGATTGACCCGTTCTGACCGTTGCATCAGTGGCTTGTATGCAGCCGAGGGAAAATGGAGTTGACTCGCATGGTCTAGATCATTGGTCAGAGGCAGCCAGCTTTTGAAGGATGCAGCCATGACTTCTTTGCGGGAGACCCACGAGGCGTTAAGATTATCATCCCCTAAGCTTTTCGGTCCGCGGTAGTTGCAAGTACCGGTGTGTTAAACGGACATGTTAGAGGGAGACCAAGTTGCGACGGAGCATAAACTAACTCGTACTATTTCCAAGAGAAGCAATCGTTCATGATCGATCCAGCTAACTCACAAGATGATCGTAACTAAAGGTGCTAAATTCATGACGCCACAGCTCCGAATCTCCATGATCTGACCTAGTCACGCGCTATCACCTGGTGGCGTCCAATAAATACTCCCACAACATCGTGAATTGCTTCTAAAACTTGTACCTGCAGATCTACGGGCGGGTATGCAAGGACCACCCTCAGTCTTTTTCAGCTGTGCACAGACAGACATTCTCGTGATGCCAAGCTAGTCCCGCCCTCTACGTCTGAGCGGCTGAAGGAAAATACGAAGAGGTCATTTCGTTTCGACGCCAGGGACTAGCTTGACCAATTGGAATCGTGGGGATTTCCAATTTTAACTTTGAGGTAGTTGCCTCAACTGATAGTTGTCGGTAGGTCCGCGGTAGGCTGAAACATAAAACATGATCGCCATGCGGGGACTAATCGGCCATCGAGTGATGAGTCTGTGTATATAATAGTTGTAGATATCACTTGTGATTTATCGTTATCACCAACTTCATTCAAGTCATTCATTCCTTTTACTGTACATTAATCTTCTGTTATTCATGCCACTATGAGGCACCTTTTGACACTCGCGCTGTGCTTCACCAGCATCAATGCTGTGGCTATCACAAAATCCCACAAGTCTGCAGGAACCGGAGAGCCCGAAGGCTCCGTCCAGTTCCTGAGTCTCAGGGCTTCTGCGCCTATTGGAACTACCATCTCACGCGACAAATGGTCCGTCACTTGTGACAGCTTCCACAATGGAGAGGGCTGTGACAAAGCGATTGATGGTGACCGCAACACCTTCTGGCATAGTCAATGGGGCAATGGTAATGATCCAAAGCCCCCCCATACTTATACAATTGACATGGGATCTACCCAGAACGTCAATGGTTTGTCAGTTCTGCCTCGACAGGATGGAAGCAGCAATGGCTGGATCGGCCGGCATGAGGTCTTTCTAAGCTCAGATGGAAGCAACTGGGGTAGCGCTGTTGCGACTGGTACTTGGTATGCTGATAGCACTACCAAGTATTCCAACTTTGAGACTCGCCCTGCTCGCTATGTCCGCATCGTCGCCCTGACTGAAGCTAAGGGCCAGCCTTGGACTAGCATCGCTGAGATTAACGTCTTCAAGGCTGACTCCTACTCCGCTCCTCAGGCGGGTCTTGGACGTTGGGGCCCAACTCTTGACTTCCCTATTGTTCCCGCGGCTGCATATGTCGAGCCTACTTCAGGCAAGGTCGTCGTGTTCTCTTCCTACCGTAACGACGCCTTTGGAGGGTCCCCAGGCGGTATCACCTTGACCTCTACCTGGGACCCAGCCAGCAACGTTATTTCCGAGCGCACTGTCACTGTCACCAAGCACGACATGTTCTGCCCAGGTATTTCCATGGACGGCACTGGTCAGATCGTTGTCACGGGTGGCAACGACGCTAAGAAGACAAGTCTTTACGACTCTTCCAGCGATAGCTGGATTCCAGGACCTGATATGCAAGTGGCACGCGGCTATCAGTCATCAGCCACTACATCAGACGGTCGCGTCTTCACCATTGGAGGTTCCTGGAGCGGCGGTATCTTCGAGAAGAACGGAGAAATCTACAACCCCTCCTCCAAGACATGGACTTCACTCTCCGGCGCCAAGGTCAACCCAATGTTGACGGCTGACCGACAAGGCCTCTACCGTTCCGATAACCACGCGTGGATCTTCGGATGGAAGAAGGGAACCGTTTTCCAAGCCGGGCCTAGCACTGCCATGAACTGGTACTACACCAGCGGTAATGGCGATGTCAAATCAGCCGGTAAACGTCAGTCAAACCGCGGGGTTGCCACGGATGCCATGTGCGGAAACGCCGTTATGTACGATGCTGTGCAGGGCAAGATCCTAACCTTTGGCGGCGCGAAGGATTATCAGGATACCGACGCCACAACCGACGCCCACATCATCACCCTCGGCGAGCCCGGAACAACCCCCAACACCGTCTATGCTAGTAATGGTCTCTGGTATCCCCGAACTTTTCACACCTCTGTTGTCCTCCCCGACGGAAGCACATTCATTACTGGTGGTCAAGTGCGCGGTATTCCCTTCGAAGACTCGACGCCCCAGCTTACACCAGAGCTTTATGTCCCCGGAGACGACACTTTCTACAAACAGCAGCCCAATTCCATTGTGCGCGTTTATCACAGTGTTTCGCTACTGTTGCCCGACGGTAGGGTTTTCAACGGTGGTGGTGGTCTTTGTGGTGATTGCACTACGAACCATTTTGACGCGCAAATCTTTACACCAAACTATCTGTACGATAACAACGGCAATCTTGCAACGCGTCCCAAGATCACCAACACCTCTACCAAGAGCGTCAAGGTTGGCGGTAGAGTGACTATCACAACTGACGGCAGCATCCAGAAGGCGTCTTTGGTCCGATACGGTACGGCAACGCATACGGTCAATACTGATCAGCGCCGTATTCCTCTCACGTTATCCAACAGTGGAAGAAATAGCTATTCTTTTACTGTTCCCAATGACTCTGGTGTTGCTTTGCCGGGTTATTGGATGTTGTTCGTGATGAACTCGGCGGGTGTGCCGAGTGTGTCTACGACAATTCGCATTACTCAATAATTTCCTAAGTGATGTTCACTCTTTAACTTATTCCCCATTCTTTCTTTTTTAACTATTTACTTTACGGCCTGGTTATTGGGAATAATTCTGTACTGTAGAACATGATAGGACTTTTCAAGTTAAATGTTCACCCTATTTCAGACTGGGCTATGCCAATACAAACAATTCTCCCTAAGATGCGATGATAAGTTGAGAAGATATATAATTGAAACACCCAGCTAAAAATTCCAGGAATAAAAGAGGCTTTTCGACTTTATAAATTCGAGGGACAATCAGCCTCTATATCCTTTACTGGTCGGATCGAAGGACTGTAGGCCGAGCCGAGGTGAGAGTCTCGGCCTGAGGACACCATAAGTCTAGATCCAATTCAAAGCAAAGAACAAGACTAGCAAATCAATAGTCTAATTCTCATTGTCGTGTTCGCGCGTATATATACCGTAGAGTGCAGTCATTTGGAGTGCTCAAACCCTCGACCGTGATCCGGTCCAATCACGGAGAGTGACGTCAACGACCTCGAATCAAGAGGTCTAACCCAGAATGGCAATCAAACCAATTACAGTGGGCTGATCACATGCTGACCTGACCTGAAAAGCGGCGGAGCTAACCATGACTCTTCGTGTTTGTCGCGTTCTATCTTCCGCCACATTGATCATGAGATTGATTGACCAGGGGCTTGCAATTGACGCGAAAGATTCACCGCGGAATTATGTTTGCACTTTGTCTGCCAATCAGTTGGATCGATTGTCGCGCAATTGGTAAGCTTACAAGTCTAGAACTCGCATCTTTGCGGCTCAATACGCGTATCCGTGGAGTCATGAGGTTATGCACAATTATCAGTGGACCGCATGGTTAGCTTGGTGATACCCAATTATGGCACGTTCCAGACATCGGTAAATAATATCCGGGCAAGCCAAGCCTGTTGGGAATATCCCCGCGCGTCGGCCGAGCGAGAGCGTGGTCGTGATCCTACCCTATACATGAATAAGAGTTTGTGTGCTGGGCGTGTTAAATACGCTGTGTGGGACAGGAGGTGGTATGTTTAGTATCAGCATAGTACTTCGACGCTCTCTTGTTCATCTGGAGGTATTTGGACAAATTACTATCATTGTGCTTCGTCGTTTAGATTCTCGGAATTGATTGCCGAGTGACATCCATCAAAACCACAATTAATAACCCAAATCCCAACTCAATTTTAAGCTGCATCGGATCTGGGGTACTCGCAAGATACCTCCACTTTCCATTCAAACACCCGCTGTGATTGGGCAGGAACACTTGCAGACAGGGACCAACTCCAATCTTATCGGCTTTCCTACATTCATGCTATGCTTAATGAAATGATTCCGTGCCATTATCCTACAGCCGTCAAGCAACTGTCAAACTTGTCCATGAAACCCTCCATCATGATATTTTCTGGGCTTTCCTCATGCCAAGTCGTCTCATGTCTTGAACCTCGGATCATACCCAACCGAATGACTCCCAAGCTGTCCCATGTCTTGTCTCCCCGGTGAAAGTCATGAAAAAGCTCCTGACCAATAACTTCCCCGGACTAAGTAAGCACAAACAGAATAGCGTCAAAGCCAACGAGCTGAAACCCCGCCCGTTGGATCAAAGAGTGACTCAAGACTTTGACCGAGTAGGAATCTAACCCCGAAGTAAACATCCTTGTCCTCGACTGGTGGATAATTCCCCCTTCTCCGCATTCCTCATCATCTTTTTGCGGTAGTCTCCCCCGAATTTGATCTCAAGCCACGTCCAACAGCACCGATTCCTACCTCTTGCGCTCCAATCACCAAAAAGCGCTTCTATGGAGCTTGTCACGCGCTGTAGAATTGGCGCATCCTAGCGTGTCTCTGCTCGCGTTTGCAATCGAGGTTGCAAGGACTGTTCCTTTCCCCATGGGGCGCCGCACACTCTATTTCTCCCTGTTACCAAGATTGCCATTGGTGCGCAAGAAAAAAAACCCATGATGCCAGTCAGGTAGCATCTTGTGCCGAAAGTCTGGGGTAGTAGACAATGCAGAAAAAAGTATTAAAAGTGAAGGGAACCCGCTGTTGTCGATCAGACCCATTCAATCCCCGTCTGCCATCTTTAATCAATTGAAGCAAGGCAAACTCATCATGAAGCCCAAGGTTTATCAATTCCTCGTCGGAGTGTTTGCATCCTTTGGATCGCTGCTCTTTGGTTATGATTTGGGTGTCATTGCCCAGGTCATTGCCTCTGGGTCGTACCAGGATACTTTCAATACGACTGATGCCTCCCCCGAAACGTAAGCTTAGCTGAACGTGACTCTTAAGATTGTTCTAACGATGTCAGTGGTGCTGTAGTTGCTCTGTTCACCGGAGGAGCCTTCTTCGGTGCTGGCTTTGCCGGTCCCACCGCTGAATACCTTGGTCGACGATGGACCATCACGATCGGTTCCATCATTTTCCTCCTCGGAGGCGGTCTTCAAACTGGAGCTCCTCAGATCTCATACCTCATGGCTGGTCGATTCCTCGCCGGTCTCGGTGTCGGTTTCCTCACCATGATCATCCCTCTCTACCAAGCCGAAATTGCTCACCCTTCGATTCGAGGTACGAAAAAACTCCACAAAACATCCCCGCTCCGGTACCCGATTTTATAAGCATAAATGAACTGACCCGCTGTTTAACAGGCCGAGTTACCGCTCTCCAGCAATTCATGTTGGGCATCGGTGCCCTCATCGCGAGTTGGACAGGTTGGGGCACATACAACAATTACTCCGACAACCGACAATGGCGAATCCCCCTCGGTATCCAGTGCATTCCCGCGCTCATCCTCGGTTCGCTCATCTTTGTCTTCCCCGAGTCGCCTCGCTGGCTTATGGACCAGGGTAAGCAGGAAAAGGCCATACATACCCTTGCTCGCCTGCACTCCAATGGAAACGTTGATGATGCTTGGGTGAGAGCGGAGATCGAGCAGATTCAGGAAAGTATCGCCGATGAGCAAGCCAACTCGGCCAAGTCCTACATGGAGCTGTTCCGAGACATGTCTTGCTTCCGTCGTCTTCTGATTGCTTGCGGTCTCCAGGCCTCAATCCAGATGACTGGTGTTTCTGCTATTCAGTACTACTCCGTTAAGATTTACGAACAGGCTGGAATTGGCGCTTCCGATGCTCTCAAGTACCAGGCCATCAACTCCATCATTGCTCTTATCGCACAAGCTCTTTGCATTGCCTTTATCGATCGTTTCGGTCGTCGATGGACTCTGATCTGGGGTAACCTGTTCAACTGCCTGACCTTCATCATTGCTACTATCATGCTGGTTGTCTACCCTCCCGGCTCCGGTAGTGCTGCTCAGGGTTGGGGTTTCATCATTGTTACTTGGGCCTACAACTTCTCCTTCTCAGCTACTTGCGGACCTCTATCCTGGATCATCCCCGCCGAGATCTTCGATACCCGCACTCGTGCCAAGGGTGTCTCCCTCGCGACCATGACCTCTTTCGCTTTCAACACCATGATCGGACAGGTCACCGGTATTGCCATGGAATCCATCAAATGGAAGTACTACCTCGTCTTTATCATCTGCAACTTCACCAACGCTCTTTGCGTCTGGGCTTTCATTCCCGAAACCAAGCAGCTTCCTCTGGAGGAGATGAACTATCTCTTCACCAACGCTCCTTGGTTCATTCCTTCAGTCGACAAGAGCCAGTACACTGCCGATTACCAGGCCGACTTGGCTCGCAGGGCTGAGAGAATCGATGAGAAGTTGACTGCTGAGCACGAGGCTGGCGAGCACGTTTCCAAGATCTAAGAGCTTGTAGTGAGCCGATATAGTTGTAGTCTAGCAATAAGAAGCTAATTTATTGGATGAGTCGTTACCCATAATTGGTCAGCATTATGCTTTATCGTCTCTTCCGTCATGTTTTGTGTATGTATAGTCTTTCCTCTTCGTCGTTAACAACCTATTCCATTACCTTGGCTTGACCCAAGACAATTCCTACTTTGAGAAATGGTCGTGGCACCATTCCAGCCTTCGACCAACATGACTTAGCTCGCATGATATAACTTGGCCGTGATGATGAAGGAGGTGTATCAGTACCTATATCGATATTGAGGGAGTTAATCGCGTAAGGTTCAACAAAACTGGCCCAACAAAAGTCTAAAAAGAAAAACACCATCTTTCGTCTAATCAGTGTTGTCACTTTTGGTCCTATCACAAGACTCTTGTTACGTCCAAAGTCTAGTTACGCCATCGTCTTAGAGTTTTGCTCAAGCGTTGAGAGCCTGACTGCAACCTTTGCGGGATGAGTGAAACTCGACTTCACCACACAATAAGGGTAAATAGACTTATCGGTGCTCGTGTTAAAGATCATTGAGTTCTCACAAGGAGTTGAGAAATGGTCAGGGCAATTGGAAGAATTGGCCGCCGAGACCTAGAAGATCAAATGATTGAGGCACTTTATGCCAGCTCAGCTTAGTATCCAGGCAACTCTATTAATGCGTTATAAGATCTAGAGGATAACCTTTCTATTATCTCAGTATTGTGAAGTCTATATATGTGGTTATTAGTTTGCGTGCATTCTCTCGATGTATACTATTAACCTTAAACCTGCGCGGTACAAAGCTTAGCATGAAGGCCTTCTTATATATTTCGTCCTGGTGGCCCTTTCTCGTTTTTTCTTCTGACACATGTCTACAATGTCTTTCATCATTACCTCCATGTCACAGCTCAACATGTCAGAAGCCACGACTAGAAACAAGCTGAAGGACACCTTCCTTACGTTACCGGTGGAACTTCGAATCGAGATTCTTGCATACCTCGGCACTAGACATAACCTCACTTCTATCAAGGCAGCGTCCCCATGTATGCTCGAAACATACACCGATAACGAGATGTACATTCGACGTACATTCTACAAACGAGAATTTACCGACCGGATGCTGCAGGATGCACTGGCTATTGTTACCTTCCCTCCCAATACCTATGGCAATCTTGATTTCGAACATGCGGTTATCCGGAACCACAAAAACCAGTGGATGTCTGGGGAGCTCCCTCACCCCTTCAAGATCACGCGTCGGAGTGATGTGGATCATTTGGACTCTCTCTACTATTCATTCGACAATCGCATCCCAAGATATTCGGAAGACAGCATTTTGGGTTGGGTTGCTATAAGTAGCGATGGGATTCAGAGATCCTTGCAAAGCCTCTTGAAATCAGAACTCTTTCAGAGATGGTTTGCACTTCGCTGGGTGCCGGGTCATGTCGACACTCTTATCGATATGGAAAAGAATGTTTACGGTACTTCGGGCTATGAGAATACATTGAGGATGGTAAGATAGTAAGAAGTTCATGCCAGGGCACAGCTGCAGCCTATCGCGCGGTTAGCTGCTGGTCTGAGAACTCGTAAAGATCGGCCAAAGAACAGATACAAAGGGACTCCAGAAGTGAAACAAACTATCTATGTCACACGGATTCTTTCTTCGCTTCTTCTTCTGTTCATATGAACTTCGCATCAATATTCTTTGGAGATCAACCAAGTCACATTACTTATTTCACGTCAAAAGGACGTCCGACTCAGAAACAGCTATTGTAGATAGAAGACACAATACAAGTTTAAGCTACACACCCTGGAAGATCAGCAGTGATGAACAGAGAGACAGGTCGAACCGTGTTTGTATACAGCTGTGAATAAGATTCCCCTAATGATCCAGGCCTGAGTACAGTTATAAACCCTCTAGGCTGGGATATAAGAGTGAAGGTCTCAATATTGGATTGTATTGGTTGTGTGTGACCCTGCGCAACTTGAATTAGAAATTCCTTGATCACAAACGTTGGGGCGAACCTTGACTCATTTTAGTAGGCAAACAACAACCTTGATGGCTGAGAATTAACAGCAAAGCTTCGCAGAACAACCCTTGCTAGTCGCATCGGAGTGCCACTAAAAGGCCATCCATCTATTGTAGAGCCACATGACAGATCACCGACTGAAGGCGATCAGAGAAGCGATATCGGGCTGCCAGCGTCTGCCGTGGCGGCGCTGGAAGCAAGGATGTTGAGAATGGGCTCAAGTTTGATCTGATAAAACCTGTTCGAGAATTTTCTGCATGTCTGTCAATGCTTATCAGATCTTTTGCTAGGCATTTCACCGGTAGAGGGTGACATCGAACCGCGATGATCCAGACCGGGTACGGTCACGTCTCCGGCGATAAAAAACTTCATGAGCATCTGATAAGATAAAAATTCACCCTTGCGAGATGATCCTTACTGACCAAGGACTCACAGTCGAGGCTATCATATTGACACTGTCACATCTAAGCATGGTGACCTAATTTTCCGTCCTTGCCCCCACGCTGGCTCCTTTTCGGCCTTTCTGGGATCACAGTGGATTCTAAAGTCGCCCGTATCCACTGCCGGTGGCAGTCATGCAATACGATAGAACTAGGACACCGGTGAAAGAACCCATGGATGAGGCAGGGATAGGATCAGACGAAATTCCTGTCACTCCGCTTCGTCCCGATATCATGGACATGTCATGCAAGTTCGGTTACTGACGCGATACGTCGGAGTCCGAGACGCGGCAGCAGAAGACTTCTCGAACAGTTGTAAGAGATGCACATGCAGGAGCCAGGACCGGATCTCGGGTGAGATTGCATTGAAATGCACGTGGCGATGTTGATTGTTGACCAAGTCTCATCTATCTGTATCCACTATATGTGATCTATCTCAATCTGTCTACCACTGAAAGCTCTCTTCAAAGTACTCTATACGAGGCAACCAATGGGTCGTCCGATCAGCCACAGCGCTCCGGCTCTCATCCGCCATCCTGGCGGGACCACTTGTAACAACGGCAAGACTGCCTTGATCACCCATGTCCAGCACATTGTCTATGATACCCTCGACGTTGAGTCGACCATCCTTCCACTCAGCAAGGTGGCAAGGAGTTGTATCGAGAGGTCCCGCATTGCTGGCGCCAGTCACGTAGATACACACCTTGACCTGCTCTTTCCCAAGAACACAGCTCAATTCTTGACTGAGGACATCCACAGCAAGAGCAGTTTGTCGTACTGCCCAGTGGATTTCGATCAGCCTCGGTCCAGTACCGGTCGTAAGTTTGTGCATGTATGAGAGTGGAACCGCAATGCCACTGCCACCAACGATGAAGAGAACCTTGTCGAAACGTTCCAAAGGCAATGTCTTTCCATAGGGTCCATCAATGGCTACTCGAACTTTGGCTGGCTTTGGCTGCTGTTGCTCCGCATATCTCTTAAGTCTTGAAGTGAAGCTGTCGTATGGTCGAATGAGGAACGTCACCTCCCATTGCCTCTTCTCAGCTTCAGGACCGACTTCGTCAGTGAGGTGGCCTAGTAGTGGAATTTGCTCTGGTGTGGCATGTTGCTCAGACTTTGAGATCCACGCGACCGTGAATGGGTGGCTCTCCCAGAAGTTCCATTTGTTGAGAACCATGAGATAGTAAAATGTTCCTGGCTCGACCTTGTAAAGACTTGATGATACTGGGACAGTGACTCGGATCATATGTGCGTCCTCATTATAAGTAATTTGAGCGTTAGTCTTCCAGAACTTGGGATTAAAGGCGGATATTCGAGCTGTACGAATGACTCTGTCTAGTAGCCATATCAAGACAGGAATCCATACGAGAGGGTCGTAGGCACCTCTGAAGATCGAAACGTGGCTTGACAGTGTCAATTAGTGATATTTTGGATTAAAGACTAGCTGTTGCGATGTGACTTACCTGAGCATTGTGACGAGGACCAAAACTGACAGAATAATATGCGAGATGAGGAAGAACTCGTACTGCATACGGCGCACGTAGAAGAATGATAGACCGACAAGCAAACATATGAAGATGGTTGCCTTATCGTGCGGTTAGCCAAAAAGAATAAATGTGGGCAGAGAGGAACGTACCAGCTCACCAGTCCACCAAAAGGTCAAGTTCGAGATCTTCCAGAAATACTCCCAACCGCCCCCTAAAGTCTTTAGTAACAATCGTCAAGTTGTTTGTCAAGTGCACTTACTCTGAAAGATAATGATGATATACCCGATAGAATGGACCAAAGCCTGAACAGTCGCTATCCTGGCAACCCAGCGATGGAAATTGTTATACGTTTTAAAGTCCCAGCCGGTTAGCCATATAACAATATTATTCCGCATGCCGAACAACCAGATCAGTGGGAAGTTAGCGAATGAGATGATGCCTGTTCTGTCAGAGACATGACGGATGACTTGAAGCCATACGGACGGATAGCTGCGGCCTTATCAGTAATAGTTCAAGCATCAAGGACTCTTAGAGAAGGACTTACTATCCATAGCCTTCGAATACCTCGTACCCATGGACCGAGCATACTATATTCAGTATCACGAACAGCGACAGTGTTAGTGTTTGAATTCGTGGAGGCAAAGTGCCCCAGCCTCCAAAGTCCTGGACGCATCGCCGCCCAAATGTGGCTGGAATGAGAATATTGCGCTTAAGCCATACACTGTGTCGACCATGCATAGTATGTAGTCGCGTGAGCGCTTGGTTCGCCATACCTACGGCGATCACTACTGCCCAGAAGATCCCCATTGCCCAGCCATAGTAGTAGTGGTAGTCCCATATATAATCATGTGCAGCCTAGAGTTTCTCAGTGATACGGTTCTCGTGTTAAGTACAGAGTACGAACCAGTGTTCTAATCCAGATATCAAAGTAAGCTGTGGTTGGTAGCATGGGTTTATCGTATCGATGTGTACGGCCAGGATCTGTCGCATTGAACTTGACTATCTGGGCCCTCTCGCCATCTGTGATTCCGTCGATTATATCGTGTTGAGTGAGATATGAGTCGTACATGTGCTGACATGTCTGGTTCATAGCCCTTGCCTCAGCGACCCAAACATCCTCACGGCAATGAAAATCCCAGCAGAGGTGCAGTGAAGTCTGATATAACCGGCTGGTACATTCCTGCCTTGCAAAGAATGCACCCTCAGGCGCATCGGCAAACTTCAGAGTTCGAAATGTTTGGCGACACGCTTTACCGCATAGCTTGGGGTCGGCTGACGACGCGTTTGATGCAGCGGTGAAGAGGATTAAGTTTAGGAGCCATGCTGATTTACTCAACTTCCAGTGTTGCATTCTGGGTAACTGATGGTGTATCTAGGTGCGATCCTGAGATGTTGAAAGATCGTTATCTTGGGAGCGTTATTATCAGATGATCAGATAATGCGCTAAACGTTGTGGGTCATTATCATCACGTGGGGGAATAGTCATCCGGGGATTCACTTGATTTTTCTGGACTGGATTGGCTAGGACAGGCTTGGCAGGTATAATTGAAGCCTCGAGTAATAACATCATTTTAATAGCGATGTGAAATACTGTTTCACAAAAAGGGAAGGATTTCGTAGGTTGAAGACAACGTTATCTGGCTTTGGTGTCGCGCCTGGCGGCCAGTCATATATTAAGGTAGATTTTACTTGAGCTATAGTTTGAGCACTACTATGTACATTAGGTTGAAGCTGGGTGTAATTGAAGCACTCCGATTAATGGCTGTTGTGAGACGGGCCATACTGACGTCATGCAAGTGTCACAAAGGTGTCATGGAGACCATCTACTTGCGGTACAAGGCAGCTAGCTTCTGCGTGAAAGTTGCAGGCTTTGTCTCAGTAGTGTTCTCAGCCGCAGTACTGTTCTGAGGAACATCAACAACCTCGCCATCGAGACCCTTGTTGTTGACAGCATTCTGCTGCTTGCCAAGATAAAAGTTGGGCATGAACAAAGAGGCGATGAGAGGAATGCATGACAGGACAATGGCGAGGATGGTGATATGGCCGTTGACGATAGAGTAAGCGCGGATGGACCCTTGACGGATAGGGTCGAAGAACTCGTAAGTCTTGAGGGTCTTGATATTACCATAGATCGTGGCGATAGTCTTGTCATCAACGTTGGGCATCTCGACGTGCATCTGGTCAACCATCTCCTCGGTCCAGATGCTGGTGGCGATGGCGCTACCGATACTAGAGCCAAGGGTAGACCAGAGAGTAATGATGGAAATGAGCGAGGCGACGTCGTCGTGAGGAACGGAAGCCTGAACACCGACTCGGACACCAACGACGTTGAGGGATGAAAGACAGAAGATGAGCTGGGCTGCAACGAGACGAGCAGTGTCTTGAGTCATCATACCGTTGGGGCTGATGAGAAGACCGTAACCAAGGATCCTGGCTGCGGCACCAAAGATCATGAGACCCTTGTAGCGATGAGAGACACGGTGGATAAGACCGACAATGGGACCGACCAGGCAGAGACCCATGGTGGTGATACCAAGGAAGATGGTCCACTGGTAGGTTGTCCACTCCTTGATGATGAGGATGTAGGATGAGAAGTAGGTGTTGCGCACGGAAGAAGCCATCTGGTTGAAGATGTGGATGATGACACCCGCGATGAAAGCTCTGTTCTTGAGAATGCGCTTGGTCATCATGGGCTTGGGAGCAAGGTAGTATTCGTAAAGACCAAACAGAATGAGAATGACGAAGCCAACGACAATCATAGCGATCATGTTGGGGTTGTTCCATCCACCCTTGGCGCTCTTAGCCAGAGTGATTGGCAGAAGAATGAGCGAAAAGGCGAAACCGAGAAGGATAAGACCAACGATGTCGACGTCAATCATACCGCGGTACGCAAGCTTGGCCCAGTAGGTCAAGTTCTTAGGCGTAGCCTCAGAGCGACCAGTTCGCACATCCTTGGAGTCTGCCATGGTGACCATGCCGGCCTTCTCGCCACGACGCTGCATGGTGTAGAGAGTAAAGATGGCAGGGAGGAGAAGAGCAGGGACGATGATGGAGAACATGCCAAGACCCCATCGCCAGTTGTCATAGAAGCCCTCGGCGATGAAGCCATTAACAGGGACAGTGACGATGAATGGCAGAGAGAGACATGCGCCGAAGAAACCACGCCATTCCAAGGGTGTCAAATCAGCGACGATGATATCGCTGAGAAGATCGAGACCGGACTTGCCAACGGACGTGAAGCAGATACCGATGACATACGAGGTAAAGCCATTGGCGCTCGCAGCGACAGCAAAGCCTACAGCGTAAAAGACAAGCACGACAACGTAGGTCGTAGGTCGCGATGTGATATCCGACAACTTTCCAATGAAAGGCTTGCTAATAGCGCGAATAATCTGACCAGCTGTGTTGACAGTACCAAGCTGACTGTGAACACCAAAGGTAGAAGCCGCCAGCGTACCGAAAATGGTGGTGGTGATGCCCATGTCCAGCGCGTAGGCGAACATGGTCAAGCCAATTGAGACACCTAGCAGCCAGAGCAAGATCTTGCCCTTCTTGCCAGATTGGTAGAGGACCTTGTTAAAGGCCTCAACTCTGCCAACACCAATTTCCTTGTGTTCATCGTCGGATACGGGAGCGTTGGAAGTATCGTAATCTTTCTTCTCGTTGAGTTCGAACATTTCGTTGTTTTGCGGGGGAGTCTGCGACTCTGGACCCGAGGGGTTGTTGGGCGCGGACATTTTGGCGATGCGATGCGATTGAATTGACCTGAGCTGGGTGCTCTAGACAAAAGATCGGCGGTGCATGGAATAGAAATAAGAGAAAGAATTCTAAGACAGGTTGGAAAGGGGCAAGAAAAACTCTTCTAGGTGCATCGGTAGTCTCACTTCTGGCCTGACTTTTTTCTTTACTATTTGCAGATAAAAGCTGTTGGTTCTGTTCGCCCCCTACAAGACCGAGAAAAAAAGAGAAAAGAGACACAGCCAACAGCTATGCCAAGCTAAGTGGCCGAAAAAAGAAGAAGATACAGGGTCCCTCGGGTCTGTGGAAAAAGCCAAGTCCAGGGTGCAAAGGTTTGGCGTGACCTTAGTCGGGGATCAACATGCGTGGTTTTTTCGTTCCAAAAGATTATCTGATCTGTTGGTTCGACTGCTGCATGAAGCCAAGATTATCACATACTTCCATCTAATCAGATGATCCAGATGGGTAGGGATCGGCTTGGAAGTGGGACGTCGGTGAAGATCATATCCCTGTTGAGAGTAGAGGGGACAGTACAATGTGACAGTACAACGGACTGTGGAGGCCTTTCAATGCAACTGTTTGATCCTGGAAAATCAGATTGATATGAGGTAAATCGTCCGAACGTGGCACTTGCACGCGTGGGAGGCTTGCAAGGGAGGCAAAAATTTTCAGGATGGATTTAGAATCAGTGACACATTCGTTGGGCTCGTGACTGAGACATAAGCAGAAAGCCAAGGATCTACCCAGCCAGCCCAACTAACCATAGCTGCCATAGCTAGCTAAAGCTGGTCTAAAGTGAAATAAGGTGTTTCGCCTCTCCGCCCGAGCCGCTTCTTATTCCTACTACAGAGTTGACTTGGCTACCTCCAAGCTTGGTTTCTCTTGCGTCGACGATCTTTACCACCCGACCCGCGGACTCCCGAGGTGTTGGCTCGTGAAAACCAGCTGCACAAGGTTCATCGGCTAATGTTGCACGACATTACAGTGTCGATCTTGGCGTCGATGATGAAGGACTTATCAATCTCATCGCTCCGTTATCGCACAGACATACCGATCATGAATTAATGCGGAAGAACGTTGCATCAAACAGAATTCTATCTAAAATTAAATGTAATATGAAGTAACCGTTCTAAAAATACAATGCTCAGATAGAAATCTTTGCTGCATCACACAAAGATCTAAATACACTATCCGACTTGGCATATAGCTCCGAGACAGTAGAAAACTCGACTACACGTCCAGCATCCATGACAATTACCTTGTCGCACGTAGCAACAATAGTATCAAGTCGGTGGGCCACTGTAAGGACAGTCGCGTCACCCATGACCTCGTTCAGCATCGCTTGGAGCTTCGCATCGGCCCTGCCGTCAATTGAAGCTGTCGCCTCGTCAAGAATAACAATTCGTGAGCGACGCACGAGAGCACGGGCGATGGAAATCAAAGAGCGTTGACCTTGAGAAATATTGGAGCCGTTCTCCTTGACTTCGGAGTCCAGGTTCAGACTGGGTCCGTCGCTGGAGTCAGAGTCATGCTTCTCGGCATCCTTGTATTGTTCGGCCGATGTCAAACCAACGCGGTTCAAGCATTGTTGAAGCCACTCGTCGTCGTATTGCTGGAAAGGATCGAGGTTATAGCGGATTGTGCCGGCTAACAACACAGCGTCTTGGCTAATGACTGATAGATTAGATCGAAGGAGATGGAGACCGATCTTGTGGATGTCGACGCCGTCGATGAGGATTCGGCCGTTGGTGGGCTCGGTGATTCGGAGGAGAGCAGATATCACTGGTAAAACGTTAGCTAGCTGCCACTCAAGGCGGTTAACGCGTGCACTTACAGGTTGTCTTGCCAGCACCAGTACGGCCAACAACTCCAACCTTCTCGCCAGCCTTAATATCCAGATTGATATCCTTCAAGGCTGGCTCCAAGCCGGGCCGGTGGCTAAGAGTAAACTCCTGGAACTCAACACGCCCGGCACTTGGCCACTGCTGCCTCTCCAACTCCTTATCCACTTTGTCAACCCGATGCTCCGGCTCTTGCTCAATATTGTAAGCATAATGAAGCATTCTCTCCACCGAGTTCATGTTATTCTCGATTTCCGCGCTCTGACGAATCATGTTTCCAAAGACTGCCTGCGCTGTGACGATGTATGACAAAACTACACCACCAGAGGATGGATCGATAGTGCCGCGGAGACCAACGACGAGGAGTCCTGCTGCTAGAACCAGGGTTGCACCGCAAAGATCGAGACGGAGATTGAGCCAACGTTGACAAGCAACGGAGAGCCAGTATGCTGTGTTCTCCGTGTCGATCTTGCGCGCGTTATCGTCAACGAAACGAGGCACTGCGCCAAAGGCCTTGAGAGTGGGAAGACCTGACAAAGACTCGCCGAAGTGCTCGTAGATGCGACTTCGAAGAAGATTGTTCAGTCGGCGAAGTTCTCGCGACGAAGGACGATAGTACATTCCCGTCCACGTGTAGACAAGTAATAAAGCAAACGCGATGGCTAAGAATGCTGGAACGATGATGCTCACGACGATAATCGTGCCCAAGACCTGGACGAACGTAGAGATGAAGAGTCGCAAAGTCTCGCCGACTACGTTATCAACAGCATCAACATCTTTACTGAAGCGATGGGTGATTCTTCCCTGAGGCGTCGTATCAAAGAAAGCCACAGGCGCAAGCAAGACCTTGGACAGAGAGGCCTGATGAAGCTTGTTCGAACACCAGAAGCAGAACAGGGCAAACGTCGCACTCATACAGAAAAGACCAATAGATTGACCTGCTCCAAAAGCTGCGTAGCCACCCATATATGCATCTTCGGAGATGGATGTGTACTGCGTCTTCTGCCACCAGCTTAGCCAGAGTGGTGAGACGATGCTGGTTCCTTGGTAGATCGCGATAGACAGTATCAGGAGAGGTACAGTCAGGAACGCATTGCCGAACTGGGCGTAACGAATGTATGTTCTGCCACTGACGGATCCTACGACTCGTTCTTCTGACTGCATAACTTCCTTTCCGCGCGTCTCAGAAGGCTTCTTTTCAGTCTTTGATTCAGACGATTCTTTCTCTGTAGGCTCATCGACAGCTTGTTCGGAGACACTGCTGCTGGCCGTCTCGGAATCCGAGTCTTCAAGCAGTGGTGTAGATCCAGCAAACTCCACAAAAGCACCATTCTGACCTTGAAGCTGTTCATAAGAACCCTGCTCTACGATCCGACCCTTCTCCATATACACGATCTGATCAGCCTGCCTAGCAAATCGAATAGAATGAGTGACCAACACGATTGTTCCCTCACCGTTTCTCCGCGCCTGGTTGACGACCATGTCGAACACGCGAGCGCCGACATGAGCGTCCAGAGCGGAGAAACAATCGTCAAGAAACAAAAGTGAGCTTCGACCGTAAATAGCTCTAGCAAGACTGATACGTTGCTTCTGGCCACCAGATAGTGAAACACCGTTCTCGCCAACCACTGTCATGTCACCGTCGGGAAGGACCTTCAGATCAGGATGGAGACAACATCTTGTGAGGACTTCGTTGTACCATGCGTGATCGAAGGGTCTACCGAACACGATATTCTCACGGACGGTCTCGCTGAGAAGCCATGCGCTTTGGGGTGCGAAGGCGATTTGGGATGAGGATTTGGAGAGACCAAGGTGAAAGGATCTTGCTTGGACAAGGTGAAGATCGCCGAGAAGGGCTTTCAGGACGGATGATTTTCCTGATGCCACTGCTCCGACGATGCAGACTAATTGATTGCGCTTGACTTGGAATGAGTCCAAGCATAAGCGTTGGCTGGTGGAGGCGCTTTGCTTCTCCTCGTCCTCAGCTAGTAGCTGCTCATCGTCGTGATAAGCAAAGGTGGCATCCTCAACGCGAATGACAGTATCGGGCTCAAATTCAGAGGAGTAACCAATATCCGACTGAGGATCCGACTTCTCGGTATCAGACACATCAGAAGCAAGCATGAACATGGCCAAGCGTTCAAGAGCAGCCCTGGCATCAGCCACAGCAGAGAGAGCAGTAGGAAGAGCCATAAGTGGTGTTCTCAGCAGCATGAAATATGCAAGTCCTGAGAACACGACACCAGCATCCATGCCATTCTCAGCCGTTGCACCATAACAGACGATGGCCACAACCGAAGCTAATGTGGGGGCTGTATAAGAGATAGCGGTGTTGAAGGCCCTCAGAAGCATCCTCTTGCGGATATAAACCACTTCATCAGATCTCAACTTGCCAATCTTTGACAGTAGACTCTCCTCGTAGGCGTTTGTCTTGACTAGACGAATCGCAGCGACTGCTTCCACCACAGCCTTAACGCGTGCATCCGTGAAGGGCATGCTTCCCCTGCGAAGAAGAAGAAGTTTGCGCATCATAAATGACTGAAGAGGATACAGCAGAGCGAGCAATCCAAAGCCGGGCAAAGCGCTGTATCCCATAGTCCAGATTGTCAAAGCGAGGCAGAGTAGCATCTGAAAGATACTCGTCCAAGCAACATGAAAATAACCACAGCAAAAGTCCACACGCGTGACGTCGGCGCTGATAAGACTCATAAGCTTGCCAGTGCCGAGTCCATGTTTGAGTTTCGCGCGTTCACTGAGCTGCGTTGTTGCTCGGCGATAGATAACATGCATAAGAGCACCTCGCAAAAGAACGCCGGTGGTGTAAGACCGGTAGAAGCCGTGGACATTGGATGTGACTGAGAAGACTAAAAGTAGAAAAAGTCCGACTGCGTAGCCAAAGCCTGAGCGGAGGGCTTGTTGTGAAGGGTCTGATAAAGTACCGATGAGGAAGCGAATGAGAAGTGGTGAGAGGATCTGAGAGAGATCACCGGCGAGTTTGAAGATGCCTCCTAGCCAGAACCACTTGAAGCAGACATCGTTGAGGGCTAATGTCAAGACAGTGGTGTCGGTTGTTTTTCTTGCCCAGAAAGGTCGCCATTTTGCTGGCTTTTTTCCACGATTTGTGGCAAGTCTCGTAGACCAAGCCTCTTCAAGACGATTCGCATGATCTTCTACCAATCGGTGGTTGGGCATATCATACAAATCATCTGTTTGGAGAGGTCGAGTATAGCCTGTCCGTAAAAGACGACCTAGCCAATTGAATGTCAAGATTGACAGCCAATTGGCTTGTGTTTCAGGAAGAGGAAGTTTGTCGTGTGCATTGTTCTGATCTTCAATATTCGCTGGTGACGGTGAAGATTTGGGTGCAGTGAGACGCTGCTGTATTGGCGTTGTGGATAGAAGAGGGACTCTTCTGTACCATTTCCTCGGAGGGAAGCTCTTCCCATCGTTGGTCGCCATGGCTGGAGGTGAGTCTCAAAACAAGTGCTGCCAGGCTAGAGCACAAGTCTTGGTGTTCTCTCTCCCTTGATCAAGATCCAGGAGACAAAGATTAGATCGGGTCCCTGCAAAGACGTCCGTATTCGGAACGCACATCCCTTGAACTTCCTCACTGTGCGGGTCGGTACTTGGTGTGCAGATCCCGGCCCTAATGTTACGGTGCGGATCCTCACAGTGGGCGGAATACGAGCGGTTTAAGCTTACGGTCAGGCTCTACTGAACCGGGCCTACGGCCGGCACTTTTGTGCGCTAGAGAGGGCCGATCCCTGGAGATTTTTAATTTTATGCTTCAGACGGTGAAAAACAAGCATAAAATTTAGTAAGAATATGACGTTTTGCCTGGGAAAGGGTGGGATAGGAAGGTGGATGTCTCGTAAGCTCTAGGGTACAATAATAAACATGATAATAAACTTGTTAAGGACTGATCCATTTATTTGGTCTCTTTAGGATCTGATAATTCAGGGAATGAGACGCAGGTCGGTTTCTGACTCCGATCATGCTTGCTACCATGTGCTTGGAGGATTGATCAGCGGCGCAACAACGGACTCGGAATTCCGTCAAAGGTTTCATCGAAACGTCAGTGAGCATTCCATGGCTTTGACCCTGGGCTTCATGATCTGGGGCATGTCTTACTGTAGACTCGGTAGAGGATCTGAGGTTGGGGGATGCAAGGTGGATTAATCGCTGATGATCATTGAGGTTGACCAAACAGAGCGAAGGGAATGCGCATTACATGTAGTATAACTACCGAGCTGTGTCGCATCTTGGCCATTGCGATTCTGTTATTGAAGTGATTAAAAGACTTGGCCTCTGTATTATTTTATTTACCCTCTATCTATTATTTTTGTAAGTTATGCTGTTGTTCTTTAATGCTTGCCATGTCTAACAGCTGCTAGATCGCCCACAATGGCACCAGGCCCAATTGACGTCGCTCCCCCACGCAACCCAACGCCACCAAAAGAGCACTGGCAAACCACCAAAGAAACCTCCTTCAGACTCCCCGATGGCCGAACAAACATATGGATTGCCAACTCTGGCAATGACTACCTCGTCGGATCTGGCGAAGCTACCCTAGCGCGATGGTCAACCGACGGACGAGAGACCAGAACATCCCCGCCCATGATCAATGATGATAGAGCGCAATCCGGTCCCGTCTTTGAGCTTGAGATATTCAATGCTGAAGTCAATGATCCTCACTCGCCTTTCGCGTCGCATGGTGAACATGGCGATTTGGCGTTGGCTTGGGCCTCTGTTTATGCGCTGTGGCTTCACCCCGAGCACCAGGACGATGACTTGATCGCCATCTCGGTCGACAGTCAGAAAATCGGCGATTACATCAGAAGCACTGGTCTGGGTGTTCTGTCACCTTACTCATCCGCATCTACACCCCGCGAAACTGTTTACTGGCTGTCTCACGACACCTTCTGGCAAGGCGCTGGAGCACCAGACTCATTGCACTGGCTTCAATCGCGGCCTGAAGTGACAAACTTCCCCGGCTTCAATGGCACCATGGGCGTTTTCGCGAACCAGATGGGCTTCACCCGCAAAGGAAACGTCTGCACCGTTCATCCCCAGCGACCGCCCAAGCCTACGCCCGGCACGCTCATTTACTCTCGCTTCATTGTAGAGCTTGGTCAACAGCTCTCAATCCGTCACATCGACGCGTCTAACCCCGAGCACTTCACAGCCTACAAGACCTGGCAAAACTCGGACCGCGTCAACAAAGCCTGGAAAGAGCGCGGTCCCGACGAACATCACCGCAATTATCTCGCCTCCCAACTCGCTGACCCGCACACAATGTCGTGCGTCTTCGAATGGGATGGAGAACTAGCAGGATATACCGAAATCGGGTGGGCATTGGAGGACAACGCTGCATGCTTCTACCGAGCAGGCTGCAACATTACAGTGGGCGAGCACGACCAAAATAGCCACATCATCGTGGGAGAGGAGCGTTTCCGCGGGGGCAAACGGTACCAGGCCGTGGCAACGTCAATCAAGCACTGCTGCTTCCTGAGGGATCCGCGTACTAAACAGGTCATTGCGGAGCCCGAGTATGATTTGAACCACGTGCAGATCCAGGACAGGTTTTTGCCGCAGGAGAGGAAGAAGAGATTCCATCTGCCGCACAAGACGGCTATGCTGTTTGCACTGCAGCGTGAGCGATTTTTCCAGGAGGCGCATTTCGTTTAGCTGCGGTACTATAGTGAATTGTTATGCAGATCATGAATCGATTGATAAAAGGATTGATTGATAACTTGTTCTTATGTGTCATGACGTAGCATGGCTTGTGGGTGTTGACTTGATGAGTGAGACACTGCTACAGTAGTCCAAGCACCTGTATGGGTTGCACCGTACCGTACAGTGCTCGTTATAGAGGGTCGGCCGCTGGGATCGGCGTAAAAATACGTAACGAATTTGGGGTTGCATTCGGCTTCGAGCTAGGGTAGAGACCAAGCCGTAATCTTATCAGATCATCAGCTGCCCACTTGGTACTGTGCTACCGAAATGAGGGTGCATCGGATGTTTCACTAATTGTGGAGGGTCCCATGAAGAATGGCACACTGTGTTGAAGTTCTCGTTCATGCAGAGGGTGGATATCGTCATCATAATGAAAATGGGAAGCGATAACGGCCGACGTAATTTTTGTGAAGGGTTGGTTGGGCATGTTCAGATCTGATTAGATGATTGTGTAAACACCACAGCCAAGCATCACGACTTTGACATTCAGTCACACGTAGATACTCGGTGTAACAAACGATCAACACCATGGAGAGAGGATCGTCTACCCTACGGCTACCTGTTACGCAGCTTCGGCCACTGCATACCTACCAACAATCTCAGCAATCATCAGATGGAGATCTACTGCACTGGAGTAGCTCATTTGAGCCAAGGCTTGATGAGAAGACTGCCGTACAAACATTTGTGAAGCTGGCATCGCAACTCATTGTTCTTGACGAGGGAGAGAGTTTCTGCATACAAGATTCCAGAAACGATGGATACATTCTAGCCCGTTCAACCCCTACAAAGGATATCGAAATTGATGAGACGGCCACATGTAATGATGGCCAAGATATTCCCACCGACTTTTCTATAGGTGACGGAAAGGTAAGTTTGTGAATATTGGCAGGAGAACAGATGTGCTAACAGCTCTATCAGGCTTTGCAACTTCACATTGAAGCAAATGGCCAAGTTCACCTGAAAGCAAAGTCGAATGTGGTTCCTGAAGCAGCTCTCAAGGCACTTGGAAGCATGTTTGACGACATTCTGGTAGACTCTAAGTGGTCTCAACCTTCTGTACTCAACTTCCCCCCCAAGGCTGGTCCTATGGATCTTCCTCGTCAAGATTCAAATTCTTCTCAAAACGAAGAGAACAAGACGACTCTTCTACACCAATGGTTCGAACAGCGTGTGGCCGAGAGCCCCGAGAGTGTCGCAATCGACTACCTCACAAGTTTCGAAGACGGTAGCAGAGCCCAGTTCACCTACAAGCAAGCTTCCAATATTGCAACAACACTAGCTGCCAGGCTGGCAGAAACTTGTGCTCAATCATCTCAATCTTTCAAGACGGTTGCAGTTCTTATGGGCCCTTGTCCAGAACTGTACATCTCTTATTTGGCAGTTTTGAAGGCAGGAGCGGCTTTCTGCCCTATTGCTGTGGACGCACCCCAAGAGAGGAAGGAGGCACTGATGAAGGACTTGCAACCATCAGCCATCTTGACTGTCTCATCTCTCACGACTTCGGATTCATGGTTGGCTTCAGCAGGTTCATCCTCACAGGTCATCGATGTCACTCCCTTTCTCTCATCCTGTGACATCGAACCACCTAGCCACTCATCTCCACCAGTCACTCAAGATGATATCGCCTACATCTTGTACACGTCAGGAACAACCGGCCTCCCCAAAGGTGTAGCAGTCAGCCATCTCTCCGCCTCATGTACCATCTCCTCTCTAAGCACCCACTACAACTTCACTATCCCACCACCTGGAACCAAGCCTGTCCGCTGGTTCCAAGGTGCGGCACCAACTTTTGATATTTCACTCTTCGAGATCTTCTGGTCTTTGAGTAGTGGTTCTACTCTCTGCTGCGCACCTCGACATCTGACGCTTCAAGACATTGACAAGGTTGTCACGACTTTGGAGGCTGATATCACAAATATCACACCTAGCTTTGCTAGTCTTCTAGATCCAAAGTCCATGAAGGGGCTGATGGTTGGTGGTGAGACCTTGAATGCAAAACTGCTGCAGGATTTCTCGCAACATAACTCAACTGAAGATAAGGAGAGTACTCTTGTGCCAAGAGGCATCTTTAACGGGTATGGACCTACCGAAACGGCGATCTATTGCATTGCGCAAGCGCATGTGCCAGAAGGCCAACGAGGTTCTGTGATCGGAACTCCGTTAGCGACTTGCGGTGCTCTCATTATCGATCAGTCGCCATCTGGCCTAAAGCCCGTTCCAATGGGTGCTGTCGGAGAACTTGTCATCACAGGGCCCCAAGTGAGCAAGCTTGGGTACCTCAACCGCCCCGACGAGACAGCTTCTGCATTCATCGACCATCCCCAGTGGGGTCGAGCTTACAAGACTGGTGACAGGGCAAGAGTAGTCTTTGATCTCGCAGGTTCACCAGTCATCGAGTTCCTGGGCAGAATCTCGGATGACCAAGTCAAACTCAGTGGGCGACGAGTCGAGCTTGGTGAGATTGAGAGCGTCATCGCTGGCAAGGTTGATGGCGTGAGAGAGACTATGGCTTGCGTCTGGAAGCAAGGTGTTGAGGCTGGCTCAGAGAAGATTGTCAGTCTTGTTGTTGTTGAGCAACGATCTGGGGTGAACTTTGACGACGTCCACGACAGGTGCGTGGCGGCGTCGCAGCAACATTTGCCAGATTACATGAGACCATTCAAGATTCTGGAGGTTGACGCACTTCCTAGGTCTGCTTCAGGGAAGGCGGACCGCAAGGCAGCTTTGCGGATTGTCAATGAGATGTTGGCAAAAGACCTCGATCTTCAGCAGAGTTCTACGCTTGGGGATCCAGTGCATGGTGTCGAACCTCTGACTAGCCCCGAGGATGCGAAGCTGGAGGAAGACATTATTACAATTGTTCAGAATGTCCTCAGCGATGGTGCTGTCATCACTACTTCTGTCTCGCCCGCCACCGTTCTTGCGGATGCTGGAATCGACAGTCTTCGAGCAATGCGCATCCTGCGAGATATCCGGAAACGCTGGTCAGAGTCCGAAACCACTCAAACGCATTCCCGCGCAAGATTACAACCATCACTTGCTGTACTGCTTGGCGCAAATACCACCATACGTTCAGCCTTCTTCCCTGGTGCCCAGGACCTGGAAGCATCCACTGCGCTCACCGGCGAAGAGGCCAGCACCACAGCCCAACTTGAAGTATTCTCTGCCAAGCACCTACCTGAGGCTGTTGGTAAGCTGAACCTGAAGGAGTCCGACATCGAAATGGTACTGCCTGCCACTAGCACGCAGAGTCAATTGACTATCAGCTTCGCCATGGACAAGCGAAACTACATCAGCCATACTGTTTTGCGACTCAAGCCCAGCACCTCCACCTCTACTATGAAGCATTCTGTCGAGGCTGTGCTTTCTAGGCAAGCCATTTACCGCTGCGCGATGCTTCCTTGCGACGATAGCTTATCACCGTTCATTCAAGCCATCTTGAAACCCGATGCCTGGGATCAATTGATCGGAGGATCGAATGTCGTCTTGCGCAAGGGAGATACCTCTGGCGACGCGCAGGTCTGGCTTGACTTGGCTGAAAGCGATCTTGATCTGGAGTCTCACAAGCTGTATCAAGTTCAAATAGTCGAACCTGAAGCCTCCGACAGCAGTGGTCTTCTGATCATTAGCGCAGCACATTGCATTTGCGATGGCCCGTCTCTCGAGGTGCTGATGAGCGACATCGCCAGACAATACGCTGGTCTGGAACCCCTCCACCGACAGGGCATCTACGAGGCTGTCTCCGAGTGGGCATCAAACGTCAGTACAGAGACAGACCAGCTTTGGCAGAAGGCCCTTGAAGGTTGGGAGACTGAACCACTTGGCGCTATCAGCGGCAACAACGTCAGACCCCCAGCGCCAGGTGCTCGTCAACACGCCATGGTCCAGCATGTCAGCAGTATCCCTTGGCAAACTCTCGAGTCTAAGAGCCGAGCGTTAGGCGCATCGCCACTCACTGTCCTTCAAGCATCCTGGGCGATGCTCCTGCATATCCTCTCGGAGGCGGACACCGATGATGTGACCTTCGGAAGTGTCCTCTCCGGTCACGATCAATTCATCCACGCGCCTACTTTCTCCGTTGTCCCATGTCGCGTCGCTTTACCTGAGTCGCAAACACTCCGCCAGCTCATCGGCAATCTGATGGATCATTCGCGATTCGCTCAGAGCCATAGACACATTTCATTCGGCGCCTTCAAGACTTTGCCTTACAACACCGCTCTTGCTCTCCAGGCGTACCCTTCATCTGATGAGAGTAGTGAGGAGAATTCTCTCTGGGCGGAGATCTCGAATCCCGCCATTCGTTATGACTTCGCAATGTTCGCAGAGGTCTTTCCCACGAACCCCAACTCTGCCGACCGAAACGGGAAGTTCGATGATGTCTTCTTCAAGGTGACTTATCGCGACGAGACATTCTCTACCACATCTGCAGCATGCATTGTCAAGCAATTTGCAGCGCTCACTGAGGTTCTGCTCTCTTCTGTTCCCGACGATCTGGTGCAGAGTCTACCGGCGCGCATTGAACGAGGCCTGTTGTCAGCAGAAGGAACTATACCCACCCAGCCTGACTGGGACAATATGGATGAGGAGACCCGAGAAGTCCAGAGCAGAACCCAAGTCTTGCATGCTCAATTCGAAGATCAAGCTCTTTCCACTCCAGATCTCCAGGCCCTAAGCTTTTACCCATCCCTCGATGCTCCTCCCATCACACTGAGCTACGCTGAGCTTGACGCCCGCGCGAATGGCCTCGCCAACATCCTTCGTGAGCAAGACATCGACATCATCCCAATTTGTATGGAGCGCAGCGTTGAGCTCTACGTATCGATATTGGCTATTCTGAAGGCAGGCTGTGCATGGACTCCAATTGATACAACGTCTCCCGTTCAGCGTCGTACCTCCCTTATTGCTAGGGCACAGAGCAAGGTCCTTCTAACGAACACTGAGTCCCTTCCTCTCGTTGGGCCTTGCCTTGCCCAGGATGCGCTCAAAGATATACAAGTCATTCTCGTGGACAAATACATGGATCAAAAGACGTCTGTCCGAGCCAAGCCACGCGACAGCATTTCGTCGCGCAAGATCAGCGGCGAAGATCTTGCCTATCTACTCTGGACATCTGGAACTACTGGCGAGCCCAAGGGTGTGATGATCCAGCACAGCGCCGCCGCATACGCCATGCGCGACCTTCAAGTCCAGGTCGAACACGATGATCGCGAACAAGTACGCACCCTGCAACTGTCGGCCTACAGCTTCGATGTCTTCGTACAGGATCTCTTCTACACTTGGGGATTGGCGGGTAGTGTCATCAGCGGCACGAGGGAGCTCGTACTCGGCACCTTCACAGAGTTTATCTGGAAGTCCCGCCCGACGCATGCCCATCTGACACCCTCCTTTGGTGCGAGCATTGCTGTGCAAGAGCTCAAGGGCTCAACTCTGCAATACGTCACTTTCATCGGCGAGAAGCTTACCGAAGACGTCGCTGAAGCTTGGGCGGCGCCTGAGATTACCACCCGTGCGTGGAACACCTACGGTCCCGCTGAGAATGCGGTTGTCTCGACTATGCGACGCTTCTACGGCAAGAGTCGAGATGACGCGAAGGCTGCCAATGTCGGTCTCCCTCTTACGCCCTGCACAGCTTATGTGATGCGCGAAGTCGAGACTGCCCAGGGAGCGAAGCGGTGGGAGCTCGTCCCACGTTATGGTGTTGGTGAGCTGGCCCTGGGCGGCGCGCAAGTTGCTAAGGGATATCTCGCGAACGAAGCCAAGACGAAGAAGGCTTTTATCGCCGGTGGTCCCGGTATTGACGAGCGCATTTATTTGACTGGCGATCTTGTCCGATTGAATGACCATGGCTTTGAGTTCCTCGGTCGCAACGACGATCTTGTTAAGATTACTGGTATCCGCATCGAATTGAGCGAGATCAGCGCTGCTTGTGCAAGCTTGAAGGACGATGATGCGGCGATTGAGCATGTCGAGACGCTATACCTTCAGCGACCAGGCGCGCCCGCTGAGAACAACAACAAGGTCGTCGTCACGTTTGTGTCTGTCAAGGCTGATGGTGTTGATACTGGCAAGATCAGAACACAAGTCTTCAAGCGAGCGAAGGATCTTCTACCTTCCTACATGGTACCGGGACACGTGGTTGTCCTCGACACAACTATGCCTAGGACAGCGTCTAACAAGGTTGACCGAAAGGCGTTGCAAGCTATTTACGCCCAGTCGGATCTCAATGTTTTGGCTGGTAGGGATGACTCTGCCGCCTCACAAGGTACAGCTCAGCCGAAGCAGCAGTGGACAAATGATCAGCTTCCTATCCTCCAGACAATCGCGTCCAACTTCAACATTTCTGTTGAGAACCTATCTCCCGAGGACAGCCTGGCAGGCCTTGGATTGAGCTCGCTGCAGGTGACTAAGTTGGCTTGGCTTCTGCGACGGGAGCTTCAATGCCAGGTTGGTGTACTCGATCTCATGAGGTGCGAGTCGCTAGGTGAACTGGTCGACGTGACTTTGAGTCGCATGCCAAAACAGGTCGAACCACAGAAGCCTAGTGAAGCAGAGCCTGCCGAGAGCTCATGGATTGCGACGATCAAGGACGCGCTCACTACATACATCGAAGGCGAGCTGCGACCAAGCGATGCGACTGCCATTTTACCCGCCACTCCAATGCAGGAGTCTCTCATCGTTGAGACTATGCTCGAACCGCAAGCTTATTGGGCTCATCGCGTGTTCGACTTGAGTCACTTGGATGAAGTTGACGCTCGCCAATTGAAGAGAGCCTGGACTGCAGCTGCCAAGCGCTTCGACATCCTTCGCACCATCTTTGTTCCTCTAACGCAGCTCGAGGTTGAGGGAAGCGCCAACACTTTCGTTTGGGCAAAGGAGAAGGGCATACAGTCTACTATCCTTCAACTCATTCGTGAGAAGCCGATTGTTCGTTGGACCCAGCTTCCTGGCGAGAGCGACCGAAGCCTCAGTGACGTGGCTAGGTCGCTGCAGTCCGAGTTATCCCCAACGACAACTATCGAACCACCTTGGGCTGTGACCTTCGTTGAAGACTCCAACAAGATGATGCTTAGCATGCATCATGCTCTCTATGATGCGGTCGCATCAGAAGTCTTCCTTGAAACCGTCACCAAGTTCTACAACATGGAGCCAGTGACCGACGAAGTTGCGCAATTTGACAAGGGTCTCGAGCTGGGCTTACTACCTCCTCCTACTAAGAGGGATGAAGCAGCTGCTTTGTGGAATCGTCGCTTAGACGAGATCAGTAAGGCGGTCGCCGGAGGCATGTTGAACGCGCCTTTTCCCGACTTGACGCAATCGCGACAGAAACAGGTCCAGAAGATCCTTCTCGCTAAGCAGAGCATTCCTGAATCACTCTCTGCATCCGCTTCGACTGTCTCCCTTCCGGCTCTGCTTCAATCCGCGTTTGGCTGCGTTCTAGCCTCGTACTTGGAGCTAGAGTCAATCGTCCTTGGTCACACTGTCTCCCAGAGAGCTCTACACCCAGACCTTGAACGCGTCGTTGGTCCCGCTATTGCCACTCTGCCTCTCATAGTTCGCTCCAATGCATCTTCTGCCGAAGAAATGTGGAAGGATATGGCGCGCGACTCAGCACAGTTGTTCAAGACTACGCACAATCTCCACCCTGTTGATGTGAAGAAGATGCTGAATCGGGGAAGCGGAAGCAGTAACGCTCCCTTCCCAGGTCTATTTGTCTACCATCCAGCTTCCGAGGATGAAGCTAGTCCTTCACAAAGCATGTTCAATGAAGTGGGACAAGCCCTTTCACTCAACGTCGAGCATCCTCTTGCATTGAACATTTTTGAGGGAAGCAAGACAATTGAACTCACTGGCGACGGACGCCGCATCTCGCAGCCACAGCTCCAGCTCTTGTTGGACCAGATACTGGAGCAGGCGCGGGCAATGACTGAAGCCCCTACCGCTCCGTTATCTCAGCTGCAGAACACCATGGGAAGAGGCCTTCTGTCAATCAGTGGACATGTAGCAGCCAATAGCGAGAAGGCTCAAGCAAACCCGGCCGACGGTGTTGCTTTGTATGCGTCTCGACACCCAGACTGGATCGCAGCCGAGGAAGTCATCTTCCAGTCCACCGAAGACGAAGAGCAGATCGTCTCCAAGACTGTCACGTACGCCCAGCTGGATAAGCTTACCAACGCCATCGTCACCATGCTCGCGCAGCATGATGCCAATCTGCAACCCGACGACCCGGTGGCGATGTGCTTGGGCAGAGACATCAAGTCTCTCGCGGTCAATCTAGCCATCTTCCGTGCCGGCCTCATCTATCTTCCTGTCGACGAAGACCTACCCTCGGCTCGCAAACAGCTCCTCATCCGCGACGCTGGTGCTAAACTTGTCATCACCACTGAGGAGCTTGTCAGTGATCTTGCACTCGACGCTGCGAATGACGCTCCCGTAGTACTACTTCCCGATGGTGAGGGAGATGTTGACGATATTCTATCTTGGCCTGTATTTGAGCATCGCTCCGAAGCCGGCGATGGAGGATATCTTCTCTACACTTCCGGCTCAACAGGTCGTCCCAAGGGCGTTCGAGTCTCCAACAGCAACCTGTGTCACTTCATCTCTGCTTTTAGCGACCGTTTAATTGAACACTCGCCAGCAACAGCCAGACTCGGAGGTGTCGGCAAATACCTGAACCTTACCTCTCGAGCTTTCGATCCTCATCTCACCCAGCTCTTCGTGCCTTGGCATTTGGGCCATCGGGTCGTCATCGGCAAGGACCGCACATCAATGATGGCGAATTTGAAGGAGCTCATCAACGAGTTGAGCATAACTCACTTTGGCTCTGTCCCTTCAGTCTTGACTCAATTGAGATTGGCACCTGAGGATGTACCCTCTGTGCGAGTAGTCACGACCGGTGGTGAGAAGGCTTCGAATGAGCTGTTGAATACCTGGGCGCAAGACTCCCACAACGGAGAGGACAAGGCTGTTCTCTTCAACTTCTACGGTCCAACTGAAGTCACAATTGGATGCTTAGGTCACCCCGTTAATCGCGACTCCAACGCACGTAACCTTGGCCTTCCCCTCAATGGCCTTGAGGCTCTTCTTCTCTGCCCCAGTGCCGCTTCTGACGAGCTCGTCGTCGCCAGAAGAGGACAACCAGGCGAACTCTGCATCGCTGGTCCACAAGTCGCAATGGGTTACCTCAATCGCCCGACCGAACAAGCCAAGAGCTTCCAGACTATCTCGATCCTCGGCAACGCCAAGAGGGTCTACAGAACTGGTGATATGATGCGCATGATGAACGACGGCTCGCTTGAGTTCCTGGGTAGAGCGGATCAACAAACCAAGATTCGTGGTCAGCGACTTGAGTTGGACGAGGTTGTGGGATTCTTAAAGCAGGTCGCCGGCGACAAGGAAGGCCTGGACTTTGCTGCTACGGTCGCCTCAAGCGGGGAAGGGTCGAGTCAGCAGCAACAATTGCTGGGCTTTGTCGCCAGGAAAGCGAGCAGCCCTAAGGCTCAAGGCGACGTGGAAGTCGAGTTGCTGGATACCCAGGATCCTGACTCTACATCGCTATTGGAGTTGATCGAACGAGAATGCCAGGCCAAGCTTCCCGCGTTCATGGTACCTACTATGGTCTGGGTCACCAAGATTCCTTACTTGGCGGCCTCTGGCAAGGTCGACACCAAGCTGTTGGGACGATTGGCAAGTGACTTCGTGACTAAGCAGCAGGATGAGGATGGCGACGCTGGTGCCGACATCAGCTCCGGCGGTGTTCTGAGTCCAGAAGAGGTCCTCGTCGTCTCTGCGATTGAGGAGGCCGTGGGTGTCAATGTCAAGGCTACCTCAATCAGCAGCATCCACCGTTTAGGTGTCGACAGTCTCTCTGCTGTAAACCTGGTTTCTCTCCTCAAGAAGCGAGGCTTTTCGCAGGTCAAGATGACACATATCCTCACACCTTCATACACGGTCGGGGACATCGCCAGACTTGCTGATCAAGCTATATCGACAACTAACAGCACCCCTCTTTCGACACCGCCCTCGACAGATGACCACCAGGATATGCTACACGACACGAAGACATTTACGGCGGCTGACCTTGGGCCTCTCCCAGATGGTCTCGACACGAACAATATTGTGGCTGTTCTTCCTTGTCTCCCTCTTCAATCTGCGCTCATCGCTCGCTCATTGGTATGGCTGAGCGCTTATGATGGCGGCGCGGAGGGACATGACGTTCCTTATGTCGCGCAGTTCAATTACCGTCTTAGTCGCGATACCGACGTTGACAAGTGGAGGAAGACTGCCGAACAGGTCATGGCTTCGGAAGCAATGTTGAGGACATCCTTCATCCAGCGAGATGAAGATGGCCAGGTGTTCCAAGTGGTTCTTCAATCGCCAACTGCCTCTCCGCTGCAGGATGCTCACCCTGCCGACATTGTGGCTGGGATGAACGTGCAGCCTCCCGTCCGCCTGGCCATTACTGAGGGCTCGGACGAATTGACTGTGTCTCTCAAGATCCACCATGCACTCTTCGACGGTGTCGCTATTGAGTCGCTCAAGCACAAACTCGAACAAGCCTACAATGCTCAGACCTGCCCATCTTCCACGACCAACCGCAGCCTGGCCATCCATTCAAACATTTCTCGCCACTGTTACTTGACCAGTGATCAATTAGAAGCCACCAAGCATTCCTGGCAAGCTCAATTGCGCGCCGTTCAGCCATGCCGCGTCGGCAGTATTGATGACAACAACACAGACGGTTCAATGGCTCGTTCGACTCTTCGTCTTGACTACACCACTTCTGAGCTCAATGCTAAACTCAAGTCCACGTCGGGCGCTGCTATATCGACCTCTTCAGCATTCCAACTGGCGACAAGCCTGTGCCTGGCTCAATTGACACAAAGCCCTTCTGTCATCTACGGCTTCATCATGTCACTTCGACCACTGCTCGATCACGTAGCCGAGGGCGTTGATAGCTTCGTCGGGCCATGTCTCAATACCCTCATCCGCACTTTGACCCTTCATGGACAAGACGAGTCTCTACCTCAGCTTGCCGAAAGGGTGCACGACGCTCATCTCGCTGTATCTCAAGGCACGATGCCGCTAGTCAGTGTCGACAAGGTTCAGCGATGGTCTGGATCGGAGGATAAGTTATTCGATAGCCTTCTCAGCATCAACGTTATTCCAGTACCCGAGGCGGGCGACGAGTCTCGTCCCGGACACATGACTGCTCTGCCTACTCGTAGCAGTAGCGACATGGCTCTGGCTATTGATGTTGACCTTCATGCTGATGGCAAGATTCTCTTAACTCTTTCCTCTGCGGGTGCCTTAAATGAGAAGCAATTGACCGAAGTCGGCCAGTTGTTTGAGAAGGTGGCGTACAGCTGTGCGGACACTGCCGTCAAGGTGTCGGACATCGTACCTGGACTTCCTTCTGCCAGTGCGACTCTGTCGGGTCACCTTCACACTGAGAGCCACAACATTGACCAGGCCACAACTGACGAAGGATACAAGAAGGCTCTGTCTGAGGTACAAACCACCATCAGCCGACTCCTCCGTCTCAATCCTTCCGAAGTATCCTCCAAACCGGAGTCTACTTCTCTGTACCAGCTTGGCCTCGATTCGATCACGGTATTGCCATTCGTCAAGCATATCAACAAGGCGAACAAAACCAAGCTTTCATCACATGCAGTCATCAAGGCTCGTACCATCAAGGGTGTCGCTGGGCTTCTGCGAGACGCCCTAGCCAAGCAAACTACGACCACCAATGGCACCCAAGCATCGAAGACTGAGGTTGGCGCCATTAGCGACGAAGATGCCTACGACAGAACCCTCAATCGCCTCGCTAAGGACCTTATGTTTGTCGCAACACCTCTACAAGAAGGCATGCTCAGTGCATCGCTCGCCACAGGCGACGCCTATACCTACGTCCACGCCATTCAATTGACCGACTATGCTCTCCAATCCGATACTGCCAATCTTGACAATTTTTTCGCTGCAGTCAAAGATACGGTACGATCATGTGAAATCTTGAGAACTCGCTTCATGTTCACTGAAGATGATGAGTCTCCATGGGTCGGCATTGTTTCGCCCACTGAACAAAGCGACCTTGTCAGCTGGAAGGTCAAGGCAACGACGCCTGGCAGGATTGATTCACGCATTCATCACGCGCTTTATGATGCGACATCCATTCAGGAAGTCTGGAGGATTTTGCGCGACAATTACCGCCAACGTCTTGAAGGTGGTGTGGCGGATGCGCCCGACAGTTTGAAGCATCTGTTCAAACCATTCGCAAAGACCGTCGCCTCGTCGCAACGGGCATCAATCTCGTATTGGACTGACCTTGTTCGCGACTACACCTACAAGCCAATTGAGTTCCCGGTTAACGAACTCAAAGCATCCTCTGCCTTTCATTTCTCTTTGAGTGAGCAGGACCTATCTCTTCTGCAGTCCAAATGCAAAGAGCTTGGTGTCACGGTCAAGGCAGCTCTCCAATTGTCTTGGGTCAAGGTTCTCTGCGAGTCGCTCTACCATCAAGCGGATGTGGTATATGGAGAGGTCGTGTCTACTGATGCTGATGATGACGTCGCCATTGTCGGACCTACCATCAACACCCTGCCTATGAGAGTCAGATTCGGAGCTTCAATTGAGGCTGTCACCGTGTCGCAGGCTCTGGGACTCGTGCAGAAGCAGATTGACTCTGCAAGAGGCACCAATTCCATGGCGTCTTTGAGGAAGGTCCAAGCGCAATGGCGATCAACCCAGCAAGGCACAGCCGTGGCGAGTCTGTTCCAGAGTCTCTTCGTGTTTGACGGTGTGCTCGGTTCCTCAAACACGACCGACAATTCGCAAGCGCTCTTCGGGCCAGCAGACGTCGACTCTACAGACTCAACCGGACCGGCCTACGATGATTATCCTCTGATTGCCAGCTTCCATATCAGAGACAACAAGCTGAGCGGAAAGCTGAGAGCTAAGATGACACCGGAGGAGGTCAATGTCACAGGGGAACAGCTGGTCGCCGCGCTGAACCACGTACTTCACGGTTCTCATTCCCCAGTGGTTGACACGAAGCAGCTTCTGGTGGCCAATGAGGCTGTGTCTAAATCACGAAACGACCCGGTCGAGTCTGTGGACCTGAACGGGTTAATCCCGAAGGCTGACGCAGTTCTGAACGTCGTCGAGAAGGTCATCGGTTCGAGACGCGGATCTAAGAAGATCGGTTACGACACCCGATTGATCAGTGCCGGTCTTGATTCGATCTTAGCCATTCGTCTATCGAAGCATTTGAAGGAGAAGATTGGGATGAGTGTTAGTGTGTTTGAGATTATGAAGGGGGCTAGTGTTCGGGATATTGTCACACATGCTTCATCGAACAAGCCTTTGAAGAAGGATCCAGTGCAGAAGCAGTCGGTGGCGGATGAGGGACTCGTTCTAGCGATGGCCAAGAGTCTTGACTTGCCGGATAGTTGCATCCAGTCCGTTCTGCCCGCCCTCTCTGGCCAACGATCTCATTTGGAGCAGTGGGTGCATAACGGGAAGAGGTTCTTTGAGCCTCCGTGGGTTTACACAGTTGACAGCTCTTTCACGGAGGAGAAGGTGAAGACTACTTGGGAGGAGCTCGTGGGTGCTCACGATATACTGCGAACTACTTTCGCGTGTGGTGGTAATGGTCAAGATTTGTTCCAAGTGATACTCAATCAGGAGTGGTCACCTTCCAAGCGCTTCTGGGCCATTCGGGACTCATCGCAGACCATCGAGAGCCTGATTCATCAGCATGTTGACGAGCAGAACCTTCAAGTGTCTGACTTGAAGGAACCACCAGCGAGGCTATCGTTCTTGGAAGCTTCGGATGGTAAAGCAGTTGTGCTGCGACTTCATCACGCTCTGTACGATGGATGGAGCATTAAAATGATTGAGAAGGATCTCGACCAGCTGTTGGGTTCTGGTAAGCTGGCGAGCGGTCATCAACCGCTTGTCCATGTGATCGAGCAAGTCAATGATGTCAGGCAACCCGACGCCGAAGCCAAATACTGGAGGCAGTACCTGTCTCGCGCTGGGGACACTATCTTCGGTCCAGGCAACGCTGCGACGGCCTCTCCTCTTGGGCCGCAGTTCAAGTCAACCTTCGCGACTAAACTTGCGCCACACACAGTTGACTTTCTTTCACAGCGAAGTAATTCGGAGGTCTCTACGGCCATTATCCTCGCCTACGCTAGGACTCTACATCAGGAAATGAGGTGCACGACAAGCCCTACCTTCGGTCTGAACCATGCTTCAAGGTCTCTCTCATCCCGCGACGGATCGCAAACGCTTGACTTGACAGCGTCCAGTCTACCAACACTTACTGTGACGCCGCTCTCTGTGGACCAGGACATGGTGACGCAGGATCAATTCAGTTCTGTCCAGGACCATCTTGCTCAACTTACTCGCTTTGCTCAAGCGGATGGAATCTCGAAGATGAGCCCTGCGTTCAATACTCACCTCAACATCATCCACCGCAAAGAACCAGCTCATTCAGGAGAAAGCGAAACAGCTCTTCGGAGATACAGACTTCCTGAGTCGCTTGCTTCAAGTTACTTTACCACTACGCAACCGTCGTCTACTATGTCTACTGTTGATCAGCTCGATACGAGTCACTTGTGTGCGCACCGCTTGTTCTTCAATGTCATTGTTGGCCAGGACAGTGAGGTCAAGATTACCGTCAGCGCTGATGAAGGGCTTCTGGCTGGAGACCGTGGTACGATTGATCACCTGGTGCATTGCTTTGATGAGAATCTGGATGAGATTGTAAGGGAGATAGAATAGACAAATTTGTCATGTCATTTTTACTTAGTTTTAGACGTCTTTCACTTGTTTTAGTCAATATTTAGTTATAGACAATGATCGATTTAGATACCTTTGCCCTGCTTTCTTCGTCTGCTCAAGTCTGGCCCGACATCCTCTCTACCTACGGTCCACCAGATAAGACTTGGGTAGACGGTGTCTTGAACCATCGGCCACAACAGTATTCATGGAGGGTCAATCCATTCAGCTTCGAGGTCCCGCGATGAGACTCTCGCAATGCTGTAACCTTCCTGTGGTGAATTTTCGCCAACGAGTCTCAACAACAGCTGATCGGCTTCCGTAGCTCAGTTGGTTAGAGCGTCGTACTAATACTTCAATCTGAATATTCAGTGATGCGAAGGTCTCAGGTTCAAGCCCTGGCGGGAGCAGAGTCTCTCAATGCCTATCAGCTATCTTTTTGTATTTTTTGAGGATTTTTGCGCTATTGTTTTGGGTGCGGAAGGGTTGTGATGTGATGTGGCGAGTCAGGACGTATCGAGCGAGACATGTCCTCCGCCCAGGCACGCAGCTCGTATTTTTTCACAGGACGCGTCTGTGCTAAGGACACGCGCTGCACGACGCCGCGACAGTGTGAATTGGAGCGATGGGGTAATACGCGCGAAAAATAAAATAAGCACTGGTCGAAGAACATTTATTTGTAAGCTTTTGAAGCATTTTTGCAATCATGTAACACTTTTTACGAATGGGTTCCGCAATTGCAGTTTGTATTTTGCTCCGAGTTAGCGCTGCCCCAACCTCGAGCCGTTGCCAACATGATCCTGCAAACAATACAATCGATGAACAAAATTCCAAAAACGAGCTACTCATTTATTTACAAGTAATATCTGTAGCAAGGGACGCACCTTGATTACCCAGGATCGTGGAAAATTGACTACACTCTAAACAAGAAGCCCCAGTCGTGATTGAAGTTGTACTTCAGGGTAACGTTGGCACTTTCTTTGCGAACGCTGACTTCTTAGAGTTCAACTGACGCTGTATCTTTCATCCAATCACCGGTGAGATGGCCGAGTTGGTTATGGCGCCAGGTTAAGGTTAACCTTAACACTAATTTCCTGGTGGAGCAATCCTCCTGGGTTCGAGTCCCAGTCTCATCAGATTATCTTTTTGCATTTTTAGCAACTTACTAACAGCAGTGGTTGCTGCAGCCGAACGTATAACTATCGTAGGTAATATCTTTCTTTTCCTTCAGAAACCTTCTTCTGTTGACGACTCTGGCCTTTTTTACAGTCACACTTTTGTTTCACTCTGGAAAGCAAAAGCCGCACCGTTGATTTAAACAGCTGTCATAAAATATATGCAAATGCTATGAAATACTTTGCGGGTTGTATACCAAAGGTAGGTTAGCGCTGACACCGGCTGTATGCAGGTTCTGATGTGCCAAGTCGAAAGTCTGATGGGCTACAGATCAAAAATGTGATTGATACAAATTATCTACCAAGGCTATCATATAGACTAGTCGAAAACAGGCTCATTAAGCATGAATCTTGCTCTGGAGTAATAAGATCTTAGTGAGAACATTCTGTATATTGCAGCGACACGATGGTGTTGGGCCATTGATTGGCTCTGTTTGAAACAGTAATCCCCCTGTAGGATCTGAATGCCTGTCTCGGCTGTGCCTAAACTGGGCGGTTCCCGCATGAAGCAGCCTTGGAAGGCGGCACAGCGAGAATAAAGCCCACCAGATGCCCAGAGATCTCATCATGTCACAAATATACATCTCTACACCCGAGAAGAAATATCCCGAGTGATGCTGGAGCACAGAAAGGTACGCCAGCCATTCTGGCTCAGCAAAGCCGCTCTCGCTGTCTTTCTCCTGGTTTTCATCCTCTGTGCCACTTCTCTCATTGTCCTCAGTAGTGTCATAACATCGCGCAACGGTCTCTCACTCACCATCTCTTCGAGTTCCTACTCTTGGACATACGGTCCCACAGCAATTCTCATCGTCGTTCTGAGTTTCTGGCGACGCATAGACTATTACTACAAAGTGAGAGAGCCATGGCGCGAGTTACTAGCCGGACCATCATCGAGCAAAAACTCTCTATTGCTCGACTACATATCGAGTTTCCAAGTCGTCAGCATCACACAGGCAGTGAAACGTCGCCACTTCCCTGTCGCTGCATCTATTGGCGGATTCTTCCTCATCAAGTTTATCATCCTTATTTCAACGACTCTTTTTGTCGTGATGGAGACTGATTCAGAACGGTTCTTGAATGTTTCGATACGGGATCACTTTGATGATGCGAGAATCTGGCCGTCCTATGAACCTGCGAAATTCTACGGACAAGGCCAGCTCCCATTTCGGGGTGGTGAATCAGACAACTCTGTCTGGACATACCTAAGCAGATTGAACAACGCGACTGCTGAGACGGACGATTGGAAACTGGCCGAAGACCTAGTTACTCAAAGATACACTTTCACAACTGGTGAATCTTACGTCACACGAGTCGAACGCCCTGTCGACATATTCGTCCCACAAGTCTCTTGCGAGGATGCTACACTATCAACAGTAGAAAGAACGAAGGGAAGTGGTACAGGATTTCAGAATTACACGTTTACTTCAGAGACATGCACCTACAGAAACATCTATGTCCAACCTTGCAGAGGCTTGAGATATGGAGACCCGATCTCTATAAACGCTTCCAACCCATGCCAGGCAGAACCTCGTGTTTACTCTGCATTCCGAGTTAACTGTTCATCCGGTCTCGAGATCCCTGTTACCGAAAGAGAGTGGCCTAAGGACATAGAGCCATTCGATATACGATATGCGATCTCTGTTGCAGATTTTAAATCTACCATCAAAAAGTCTGGGAATGAGAGCGAAGTTACAGATATGGAGCTTATCAAGTCATCGGCTCTGATCTGCAAAATTGGTTATGGAATTGCAACCGCCAACGCAACGCTAGATCCACGGAGTGGGAATGTATCACTTCCCAAGCCCGCTCTCGATGGGGAACACAGGCTCTTGAGTAATCTATCAAGTCTCGCATTGGCCGAATTGCTATGGACAAGCCTTGCTCGCCCAGCAGACGCCCTTATTGTGGACGAAAAGGTGCCTACCGTCAGACCACTGGGCGAAGGCATGGGTCGCACTGAACCAGGAGCGGAAGATGTGCTGTTTCAATTGATGTATGCTCAACTTGGTCGCCCGGGAAACCTCGACGCATTTTATAACACGGATACTCTCAAGAGCGCAACGATCTCAGTATTGGAGGGCATAGCGCGCGAGTTTGCAAGGGAGTCACTTCTCGTCGCGAGTCCTATCAGAGGCTCGGCGAAAGGGTGGGCGACTGAGGATCGGCTGCATATGAGGCCTGTTGCGCTTTGGACTATGGTGGCATGTTTCTTCCTTTTGGCTATCATCTGCCTGTCACTATTCTTCCTGGTCCCTGGCCGGTTTGAATGGATCCCTGCCATATCTGGCTCTTTGGCTGGCAGCGCGGCGATACTTGCCAAAAGTCCCGAACTACAATCTGTTTTGACTGGCTCAAGCCATTTGACGACCAAAGAACTGGAAAGCAAACTTGTTGGCCTCCAGTTCTCTGCTACGAAGAAAGCCGATGGGAATCTTGAAATTCAAGCTGTGTCCAGCTCCGAATCTACACACGAGATATCTCCTATCACAAGCAAAGAGTTGAATAAGAAACATACCTGGACGCCACTATCAGCTCGGATCTTTATGATCATCCCAACATTTCTCACTCCCTTGATCGCGATCGGTATCCTCGAGTTTCTATACCACCTTCTCCGACGCGAAGATCATTTCGTTCGGATCAATGGAGACTCAACTACATTATCATACATCATTCGCATCTCATCAACCCTAGTCGTCTTCGGCATAGCAACCATGATCAATAACCTAGACTCCACTATAGTCATTTATGCACCGTTCTCAAACCTTCGATCCGGTAGGACGAGACCCGATGAAAGTATCCTTTTCCATCTTTTATCAGTTAACCCTTTCCTTGTCATATTCAAATCGCTTAGCCGTGGGCAAATTGGGCCAGCAGTATCGAATTGTGCGACATTGATTGCGGGTTTCTTGACTATCATTGTCTCTGGTCTCTGGGTACCGGCTACCACTTCGATAGTTGATCATCCCTCCAACGCTGCTGTGGGTAATTGGGATCTCAGTTGGCTCTCCGAACCTACTAGTGATGGAGGCGCGGCTGTTGATTTGAACCTGCTACATTATGGTGGTGCTAAAATACCCTTGGGAATTTGGCAAGATATGGTAGTCCCCGAAGTTTCCCTATCAGACAGTTTCGACGGTACACGTAGTGGTGCCAATTATACCTACAATGTCATGGCTCTTGAACCTGCCTTGAGCTGCACAGCTATTAACCGAAGTGCCATAACAACCAGGAACTATACCTATGAAATCAACGCTGGGGCTGGCCAAGTCAATCAAGTCAATGGTACAAATATCACCGTTCAGCCCCCAAAGGTAGACCCACGATGCTCGAATTCCTCCATCAAGGGTTATGCAAATCTTACCTTTGGGATTGAACTGGAAGAGTGGCGTCCTTTTTCCATTGGACAGTACTTTGACCTTCCTCAATCAACTGCTGGTCAGGTTTCCGCTGATTGCCCATCCGTTGGCATACTCTTTGGCATGGTTGAACCGAAAGGTGACACTCTTAAAGGACATCTTACTGCACTTCTTTGTACCCAAACGATCAGGCAAGTGCCCGTAAGCGTGAATTACAATGGGAATCCAGCACTTGGGATTATCGAGAAGGTGCAGACACAAGGTAACTTTACAATGGTGCAGAATGATAACAAGGCGTCTACCTTGGGTTACAAGCTCGCAGGGCTTTGGACTGAGACTCTTTTGTCTTTTCCTGGCTACAATTCATTGCACACAGAATATGATCCATTCTTCAATCATATACTTCTTCGACCCGATGGCTACCTACGCAGCAAACTGGAAGGAGCCAAGGGCGGATGGCTTCTCAAACGGGCGGTGGAAGAAGACTACAATGAGTATCTCAGATATGCCATCCATCGCAATATGCGAGCCGGAAACCAGCGCTCTGCTGGCAAGTTCCTCAGCGCTACAAAGTACGACAGCTCTGCAGAATCACCCCAGTCGATAACTACCGGGCTTCACTCTGCAGAGGTAACACATCTCGGCATCGACTATACATCAAAAGCCATTCTTCAATTTCTCCTTGGCATTATGACGCTCCTCAGTCTTGTAGGCTTTTTTCTTGTCCAGATACGCGGAACCCTTCCTCGAGATCCCTGCAGTGTCGGGAGTACTATGTCTCTACTTGCAGACTCGCAGCTGTGCGACCCGGGAGCGGGTATACTTCCAGAAGATGCGCAGCATATGGATGAGAAAGAATTGATCAAAGTATTTGATGGATGGGTGTTTAGTGGAAATTTAATTGGCGATACAGCCGTCGAAGAGAGTGAGAGCGAAAGTAAATGATTAGCTGATGGTCTATTTCATGGTTGAATATAATAGAGTAATGTTACAACTAGATTTCTACGAAGACTCAGGCTCCAAGAAGATCTCAACAACTTCTTCCCGAATCAGTTCATCCTCTACCACAAATTCAAGCAGCGCCTTAGGGGCAGCCAGTGAGGTTCCCTCTGTCTTCGAAATCCTCTCAAGGTTATCTTCAGCAGCGGCTACGAGGAAGATTGGAAGGTCGACCTGTAAATAGCACAGGCAACGTCAGCAAGCAAGTCATCGGTATGATTCTGTGTGGAAGATATCTGACTGACCTTTCTTTCCACCAGACTCTTGAAGTAGTTCACCTCATCATCACTAACAGGTACATGCCGGTGCGTAAGGTAAGCCTGTAGAGTTGGGGTCTCCGGCATATCGCGCTCCATCCCTGCCTCGTGGAACTTGACCCTGCCAGGTCCTTGCACTACACCGTGTTCTTTGTCCGACTGGAAATGGAAAGACACAAGAGCAGCAGTCAACAGGCGACCAACCTCATTGTATGCTTCCTTCCACTCATTGGGCGGGGTCTTGTCACCAGCTGGCTTCTCATGATAAGCCTTGAGCTTCTTTGCAAGCTGCGGCTGGTATTCCCTCTGCCGCTTCACCGTGGCCAAGTAGGGATTGAGAACCCTGATAGCTGCCTCTTTCGCAGTCGCACACTTTTGAGCTAGCTCTTGCTCAATCTTGGCCTCCTCTTGCTGTCTGCGCTTATTCGCCGCCTCCATACGGCGGTTCCATTCCTCATCACTCATGACGTCGATTTTGACTGCAGGTCTACGAATGGATTCGGTTCGGGCGTCAGTTCGCGCCTGGGCCATATCGTAGGCAGTTGCTCCGTTGTTGCCGTCGAAAGCTCCATATCGATAGTAACTTGACATGATGAAAAGAAATAATTCTTTGCGATGTGTATAACCGAATTGTGACGAGAATATCTGACTTGATTTAGATCCTTATAAGTATCTACTTGATCGTGTGCTAGAGGATCTATAGTGAAGGTATGTGATGTGAAATATGTGGAAGTGTTTGGAAAGTGATCGATCAGATGCCTCCATGTTAAGCTCGATTTATAATCAGATCTTCGGGTGAGACGAGTAAGTTACGTATTCTGAGACACATGTGGATATTGAATTGGATGCTCTTAGTCAACAGCGTCATACGTTATCATGGCATGAAATAGTCTGCAATGCAAGCAGACAGTCTTAGACAAGGAACAGAGCAACCAGAATACCAAAGTATCGCGATGGTTCAGTTGATCAGGCAAGTCCCGAAAATGCCTGGTCAAGATTTGCTGCTGGTCTGAGGCTTGGTGATCCTACTGGAAATCTTTGTGTTTCCGTGTCTCACATATTAGACAGTCTCAGATGTCATCATTCCGTCTGCAGTTGTTTCAACCTCACCGCTCTTGTCGATTTAGAATTGAACCAGTCATATCGTTTCTTCTCTTATAGCCGTCCCATCCCGTGTTTCACTTACGTGGATACGATGCGTATGCGTTGGCGAGGCGCCATGCAAGCGACAGAATTCGCACAAGAGCAAGTGGTATCAAGATTTGCAGCCAGATTCTACAGGCGATATCAGTAGTTAGGATACCGTGCTGCGAGTTTGCCTGCCGGAGCGTACAATGCCACCGCTGTTGCTATCAATTCAAGTGAGACCAACATGAATGATGCAAAAGACTTTGACAAAGCCGAGGGGTTGGCACGGGAAGAGACCAAGGTAGACTGACACACCTTGGTCGAATATTTAAAGCCTCTCCAGTCAGTCACAAATAGTTATGAGCAGCCCACTCTTCTTCATCAGCCAAGAGCTCATTTAGCCCAAACATCATCAAGACCAATCCATAATGTCAGCAAACTTTGACAACAAGGTGTACGATCGATGGCTCAAGGGTGCCGAGGTCTGGATCCAAGAGGACGACTGGAGCCCCGATGAGTACTTCAAGTGGACGGCACGCCTTGCGGAAGCAAAGGCCAACCTTGATGAAACGTTTCTCAAGGTCGACAATAAGCTCCTTGATGTGTCAAGGAAGATGGTGAATGATCATTACACTCCCATCCTCAAGAAATATCGCACAAACACGGAGTGGTACATCCGACCAGTCGACGTTGCGAAGATCATTCTGAGACCCATCATTGCCTACCATTTCTATCAGCGTTCCACCTTCGAAGAGATTCCGGAGAAGACTCTCGTGACGCGTGTGCAGATGCACCTCTCGAACCTGAAGATCCCAATGATGGATTACGATGTAGCGCAGATGCTCCAGTATGCGGCTGACAAGGCAAGCCATTACTTACCTTCTCGTTGTTGAAGTTTAGCTGACTTTCATTTGTGCAGGTACCAATTGAAGAAGCTGTCCATAACTATTTCCGCTACTACGAGGAGAAGATCAAAAGAACTGACCCTGTCGGCCTTGCCTATAACTATAATGGCCTGCGACAAGACACCTATCAACTCGTCAGCATGCTCCAGAGTACCAGAGTGAATGGAGGTCCCGTCGACCGCTCAAAGATCGGGGAAATCTTCAAGGCAATCGACGAGTATCAGAAGAGCAGAGGAAGCTATACGCACGGCGAGGAAAAGGCGACCAAAACAATGGCTCTTTTCGACACCGACGAGAAGATGGAGCTGTTCCTTGAACGATGTCAGGAGCCCATGGTCAGCCATGAACCCCAAGACAGCAACGCGACGGCAGGTATTAAGTATCTCGTGGAGGAAGGTGAATTCAAGAAGCTGTTGGACCTAGCAGTGGCGGAAGAGAAAAAATACTGCTCCTGGGAGGCTACAGTTGGACCTGCCATCAAGGCTCTCCGACGGCTTGGAAGGACCAGTGCCGGCAAGGACATGAATAAGTTGGCTGATTATGCCAAGACTCACCAGAAGCCTCAAATTGCCTAGTTTGACTAGTGAAAGAAGATTAAATTATTGAGGTTATCATACATTACTGCCGTCTGTCATCCATTTCCGTCCAGTTCTGCTTTGTTGTTGCACCTGTCCTTGCACATCCAGCTATTACCATTACCTCATCACACATGCATCAGCGAACGAAGGCGGTGCCTCGTCCTCCGGCGGCGGCACGATCCACGAGTCATCCTCTTGGTCCCAGTGAGCAGAACCCCCAGGCCCCGTTTCTAAAGCCTCTGCCTCCGTCTCGGTTCCTGTTCCAGCTGGCACTGAAGGATTTTGGTCCGAGCTACTCGGCAATCGGCCGTCACTCGATCTCAATATCAGCACATCGGCCTTTCCTCCGACAATAAAGGCCTCTCCGGCGATCTTGACATGTATCTTCCAGGCCAACTTATGCGTTACAGTCATGTTGTACGTTCGAAACGAGGGCGTAATTTCCGTATCCCATGACGGTTTGGGAAACCCAGGTTCATTAATCAATTCGAGTCGCAAATCGATTAATTCCCCGATATCCACAGGCTCCCAGCTACTGGTGCATGGGATGTTGATCTCAATTCGTAAGCGGCGTATAGCTATGGCAAGATCAAGATTGAGCTCCGTTGTAAATTCTCTTTCTCCTCCTTGTAAGATGAACCTTGTGTGTGTCTCCAACAGGAGCTCGATAGAGACCAACTTGGCCTTCTGCGGAAATCCTCTGAGGCTCTTATCACTCTCCTCCCAGTCCGGATCGACGGCCAGACGTAGTGGAATGGGCGTAGGGTTGTCGAGCTGAATGGTAGTTGGAAGCTCGAATAATAGGTCGAACTTGAATTTTGGGAGACTGGTTCGACCTAGCGGCCTCCTGGCCCAGCGAGACGTCGTGCCAGGAGCCAGACGGGTGCTCCGAATGGTCTTGGGATGTCGCCATCGCTTCACAGCGGAGTAGTCGATTGGCGGGTTTGGGGAGCGGTGCACCAGCTTGAAGGGATGGATGGCGTGCACAACTTCTGTCCCTGTATTTTCTCCAGTGCCCCTTGGATATAGAAGTTTGGCACAGACATAGTACTGGACACATGCAGTCGCGACGCCATGCTTCTGAAGCGTGTATGAGGGAGGTACTTGATGGTCTGTGGCACCAACGGGCGTATAGCTTGGTGAGCTGGTCTGTTCGTTTTCTGTTGAGTCGGCAAAGAAGGGTATCTTGAAGCTAAATTGCCAACATTCCCCCTCGCCATCCCAGATGCGTAGCGGACCGCGGCGAAGTATACAAGGATTCTTCTGGCACGTCCTGGCAAGAACAAAGCATGAGTAGTGTTTCTCTGCAGAGCCAATGGACTCCAACAGAATTTTGGATTCTCCATGGATGCAAACCATTACAACAGCGCTGCGAGTATTTATGAATGCCTCTCGGTAGATCAGGCCGGACATTGTTTCGCCTGGGAAGTATGCATCCTTGTCAAGGTGGATGGCCAGCTCTCGGCTCCGCTGAATGGTTTCTGGGTCCATGTTTGGGTGGCATTGGTGCAATGAGATGTTGTTATTGTAAAGGTTTCTTATGTCCAAGGAGGATATGCAAGCCTTCTTATCATGTTGAAGGTTGAGGCCCGAGTCTTTCAGCCTTGCAAGGTCTGGACCTGCTGCGCCATAAATAGCTGCTGCGCCGTTGGTCGCTCATTGCGCCCGGGCTGAGGATAAAGTCTTGGCCAATCGCAACATTCAGTGCTGTGCATTTTGGGTGTAGGGATCAATGAGTCTGGTCCGTCTTTAGTGGTCTAGACCAATTGGGTGAATGCTTGGAAGCTGCCAAGACGATAGTTTAGGTTCATCGCAAGTTTGGTCAGCATCAGATGATCCGATCTCGGCTGATATTGATCATGTGAGAAGAACATGACATGAAAGGCCTTAAAGACTAGCCCCCGGCGAATTCCCGTTTCGTACACATGCCAAGTCGAGGTTTCTGACGAGGTGAAGCCGTGTTTCTGACTCGTCCTGGTGCGGCTGGCCAGGACCAAAGTTACCCGGTGGGCATGTGTTGTTTCTTCCCAATGGTAGACTACTCTAAATTACATTGAAATTACAATTCACGTCTCGATCCAATCGTTACCTGATTTAACCTGCCACATCATAGAATGTCAACGTTATTGGACGAGATTTCAACCGGGTTGCTAATGATATGAGCCTCCAATACTTGGGCAGCGGGATGTAAGAATGGAAGAGTCTGAGGCTTAATATATAGACAGAAGCAGGATGGAGTGCGCTTATCTCTCAACACTACCCAATCCAGGGGAGACACGAGGTGTCAGCCTACTGCACCTCTCAGTGGTTCAGGAAATGATGATGAGAGCATGTCAAAGTCCGTTGTTCCATAGCTACAATATAGCGAGAATGTGATCTTGCTGGTGAAGTTATAGTCAAAGATCCTAGTGGTGTATGCAAGCCATGTTGTGCGAGGAGCAATTAACTTGGTCGTCATCTGCACCGGTCCTCATCAACTCCCTGTACTCTTCAATCTTAGATATTCCCACTACAATCAAATCTTCGACCGTCTCCGAGTTCAAGTCGTTCTTCCAAAGACCTATAACACCATTAAGTCGATGATCAACACGAACTGACACCACGAGATTTGCTTCATCTCTGAGCTCCCACTCCACCCTTTCATATTGACCCATTTCTGTTGGTTCCCAATGCAGTTCCCCAAGGCCTCCACTAACTTGGAGTGGTCCCAAGCTCCCTTTGATGTCAATGTTGTGGTTTCGTTGAGTGAATTTGACCTCAGTCTTGGCCGGAAAGCTATGGAAGTCGATTAAAACTATTTTTGTGTCTATCTCAACTGATTTGACATAGCACTCAAGTCCCCGCTTGCCGGGAAAAGCGTTTCTTGTCACCTAGTAGCGAGGTGTGCTGTCGCCCTCAATATCCAGGATTCGACAGCTACCAGGCAGATTGATGTCGTGAAGTTCTAAAGCTGGGGTTTCTGTGCTGTGTCGTTCATCAGGCGTTGCGCAAACGGCGGCAGTAAGTTGTTTGAGCAAGGGCGGGAGCATGATGGGCTGATAGGAACGTCGTGAAGATGAAGAGTCTAGATTCAGAAGAACTCTGCGGTGCTGAGAGGATCAAAGTTTTGATTTGGAGCTCAAAGCGCCTCGTTTATCGAGGTGGCATAGTGCTGTTTTCAGCTCAGCCTGTACCTAACGCTCGCTAATTTTTGAAGCGCACCACTAAGCGTGGGTAGGTGTCCACTGGCAGAGCCGCTAGAAGTCAGAGCCTGGTAAATGGTACCTTTTTAGCGCTCAACCTTAAAAGGGCATAGGTGGTTTGTTTGTATGCGTAAGAATTCAATTCAGTGTCTAAAATCCCGGTAATATGCTAAAATACATATGTTCACTCTATTACCGCCGCGCCTAGTTACAATCCATGCCATTATAGTCCTCTCATTCGAACGCTCAAGAAACATTCCAAATCGCTTTCAAGCCTACTCAAAATCATCAGGTGAGCCCTCGAAAATTCCGAAACCCTGATCAATCTCGTCCAGATCCTCTTGCCTACGGAAGTTGCACGCCGACTGCACAGCGTCCTTCCACAAGTCCTTGCCTCCCTTGGACTTAGCCGCCAGTCTAACACCCTTAGCGATACCTCTGGCAGCCGCCGCATACTGTCCAGCACCAGGAATGGCATAGGTACCAGCGATGACAGCCTCCTTCATGACATTGACCAAGACTACACAGGTGACGCTACCAATCTCTCTGAATCCCTTGTCAAGGCCCTTTCCAACAAAGTCAACAGTTGCTGAGGCGAGGTATTCGAGGTCAGAAGTGTCGCACTCGCATCTTCCGATGGCGTACAGCTCGCCGTCGGGGTTTCTGCCCATCATATCGGGTGTCATATCCTCGACGGCAATTCCGTGGCTAGCGCAGATCCTGATCTTGTCGTTCTTGCAAAAGACGCCGCATGGCCAGGTGCCGTCTCGCGAGGTGGGTACAAGGTACTGCAGGCAAAGGCCTTGTCTAGCATAAGCTTCGTTTTGTTCGTGATACTTGTCCCAAGTCTCGATTTGATGTTGTCGCTTGACGAGAGTGGTGCTTTGCTGAGCTGGGACTGCAGCGCCATTGACCAGAGGCACAATGGCAGTGGCGTATGTAAGAAGAGTGCTGATGGCTACCATTTTGAAAGATAGATGTAGACGAAGAGAAGCGAAGGGAATAGTTGGAAGAGGATTCAAGTTCTTTATTGAAGAGTGGTAAAGAATGGATTGCTAAGGAACAAGAATGTTTGGGTAGAACTTCTTCTTCTCTTTATACTAAGTTGAACCTCACGTCGAAAGGCAAGTAAAGGCGCAGTTCCTTCAAGCTCATAGCCAAGCTAATTGCCAATTTTAAAAATGAGGCTTCGACTCTCGGATATCGTTATCCTCCAGTCTTGCATAGCGAGTATAGACAACTGACCCGCTTGAAGGCGATCCTCCGCCAAGTGCCAAGTGCTCGCTTCTCTAGCGCTTATACTTCACAGCCACTGAACAGTCCATGATCTTGAATCTTGATTGGCGGATTGCCGCTCACAGCAATAACCCTTTGCAAGATCTCTCTCATTAATATGGCACTTTGGTCTTTCCCCTGGTATTGTAACTTTTCCACGCTCCAACGCAGCTGCTCTTCGAAGTAGCGGTAGGATTGGCCGCCAAGAGACAATTAGATCCTTCAGGAATGCCTGAAACACTAGGCATGTCTTTTCACAGCGTGCCAGGGATGATACTAGACGGAACAGGGCATTCGGAAGAATTTTGGTACGGGTATATAGCATGTTTAAGTATAATGTAGGAGCCGACAACAGGACAAGGTCTTTGTCGCCTGCGAATTCGCATGAGATCGATAATAAAACATAAATCCAAATGCTGTAATCAAACAATATGGCCCTTCTTCAGCTCTACAGTGGGAGCCTCATTCATCCCAACCAAGCCCGCCTGAATCGACAGCCCTTCAACTGAACTGGAGAAACTGCTCCCACCGTCAGGGCTTTAAAGTAAATTTGCGCTTACAGCTTCTTGCAGAATAAGGCGCTCTTCTCCAGGAGGGGGCCCATGTAAGACTCAGGAACTGTGTAGATGCTGTTAGCCAAACTGGAATCAAGATCAAGACGACAATGTGGAGGAACTCACCAAGTCTTCCTTCGCCGAAGCTGCTGCAAAGAGTGCCCCATTTCTTGTCATTGTCGCAGTTCTTGAACTGCTTGATCGTGTCGTCATAGTTCCACTCACAGAATCCGTGGGTAGCCTAAAGACCATGTCAGTAAGAAGAAATGCGTTATATCAGTGGGATGCACTTACGAGACAGGTAACACCGAGGCTCTGGTTATCGAACTCAGGTGCCTTGCCAGCGCAGTCCTCAATCTTGAAGACATCCTTAAGGTCAGCCCAGCCTTCATCAAGGATAGCAGCCGTGAGGTCAATTTGAGTGTTCTCCCAGTCGTTGGGGTTGTGGAAGGAGTAGGTGTTCTTGACATCCGGGTCAATCCACCACTGGTTGCAGCTGTTTCCAGCACTGAGACTGTCGCACGAGATCTCACCAGTGTCTCTGGCGACGTCCTGGGCGCTGCGATCAGTGCTTCGGGCGGAAACAATACCGTTGGCCTTGAGAGCACTGGAGAGGATAAACAACTGGAGTTGGCGGTACAGAGTGCTGGCTTGGATGGTGAGCGAAGTAGTGACGCGCTGAGAGAAACCGCCCTCTCCACAAGCGGCGAGGAAAATCTCATGGTCACCCTGAATAGTCTTGACGCTGTCAAGTAGGTTCTGCTGGTAAGCCTCAACAAGTTTAGCCAGGTCAGAACCAATCTTGCCGAGCTGAAGGAAGCGATCGTTCGCGGTCTGGGTCAATGTCAAAGGCTTTCCGAGCTTGCCAGCCAGATCCAAGGCGGCACTGAGACCACCCCTGATCAAACCAACGGCAGTACCTGGGGCGCCGGGAACGACACCAGTGAAGATAGAGACGACTCCGAGGGTGGAGCTGAGGACGCTCATGACTGCGCTTGTAGGGGTGTTGGCTTCGACGGGAGGTGCAACCTTGGCGACGATAGCATCGATGGTTTGACCGGCGAGGGAAGCGCCATTGCTGAGGGCCTGAGAGTATTGGTTGAAGAACTGGTAAACAGTGTAGATGTTCCAGAGAGCCTGAGGGAATTAGCATTTTAGATTGAAGTATGGGATAGAAAGTCGTACATAGAACTGTTGGTTGGAGTCGTACTTTTCAACAGTCTTGGTGTTGAAAGGTGGGCAAGTGTCGCTAGTGATCAAGTTGCAGGTAAGGCCGGTGAATCCCTGTAAGGCTCAGTGTTAGAAATGTAATCTCTACAGTTAGATTATATGACTTACGTTGAACTGCAGATAGCATTGAGCAAATCCGAGCTCTTCACAATTGGCCTTGGTGCCATTCTCAGCGACCCAGTCGGTGATGTACTTGTTCATATCCACTATTTGATGTCAGTCAAAACCTCGTATATTCCTTCATTTCCACTCACAAGCCTTCCAGCACTCAGCCTTCAATCCAGTGGCGGAGTTGGGAGCGCAGTCGACATCGGGAGCCGGAGCCGGAGCAGGATCCTGACGTTCAACCAATGGAACGGCAGAAACAAGAGTCGATACCGACAGTGTGGTCAACATTGCCTTAAAGAGAGACATGATTGATTGCGCAGCAATAAAAGAATGAATAATTTACTGATGAAAAGAAAGGAATACGATCGATGGCTGGCAGCGAGTGTAAGTAAGAAGGAGAGTTGTTCAATTAAAATCTACATGATCAAGATGACGTTTGAGGTTATATAGCTTCAAACAATCACTGTATCGGCAGTCATGCGACGAGTCAACGCGGCAGTTAACTCTAAGGAAATTAGCACGACGTAATCGGCTGAGTATCTTGGCAAGGCTTCAGGGCGAACTTTAAATATTGGGGTTGTGGTCATGTTGGAATCTGTAAAAGGAATGTGCATAACAATTCTGAAACCTTTCATCCCAAGCTTATCCCTGCCAAAGCTTCCAAAGCGGGTTGTTCGTATTCACGAGAGTGCTGAATAAGGCTGTAAAAATGAAGATCTGCGGTTTTGGGGCCATGGTATGATAACCTTGGCGTGTCGGTCCGAGGCGCGGAATGTTACCTGGGGATGGATGATTTTGACAGCGGGATGTAGATATGATATCCCACTCGTGTTGCATTGTGACCTGAATCTAATTGGCTTTGACGTCTCTTGTCTCTTCACATTGTCTTCCGCACTGACTCGTTCCTGTTAATGTGAAACTAGCTTCGGATCCGCCGCTGCGAAGGCCCCTGCTCGTCTTCCCCACGTGCAGACGGCGAGGTCCTCACATCCGATGACATTATGCTGGACGCCAAGTCTACCTTGAAGCTATCATAAAGCATATGTAGGTTTGCCAAGCGTCGCTGAATGCGGTCAACATAAGCGATAGCTTCTTGATTCAAATTGCAGACACAGGTTTTGCAACGAAGCGTCTTTAAATCAGCCGTCTCATCTCTCTTGGCAATAATCGTCATTGTAACAGAAATGAACTGGCACTATCATTTCTCAGGCAAACTAGCTGTTCTCTGTTCCATGAATAGGTGGGTAGTCGATGATATTAGTTGAAAGCTTATTTCTCCATCTGTGCTCCGCGGACTGCTGTTGAACTTGTTGGACCAATTGACAACGGCCAAAGCACTACATACAGATTGGTCCCAGCGGTCTATTGGCCATGCGAAGACGACCATGGCCGTTGCTAATTATATCTCTCAAATCTCGGCAGTGCGATCGCCAGTAATATATTCATCGAGAGTAAGGTACCTACCTATCCGGGTGATTCTGGCTTGTCCTTTAGCTCTCTGCGCTTAGTCACCATGATTTGCTTAGACCTTACTTCAATATCACTTTTGAGATGAAGATTGAACCAATTGATGGAACCTGTCATCCTTTTTCTAGGAAGCCTAGATAAATGGGGTACTAGTAGTTGAATATCGCCGTATAGCTACTGACTTCTAAGTCTAGATGGAGACGCTTTTGCAAGAGCGCAGCTGGGCTTGAGCATTAGAACCACAGCCAACCGGTATAAATAAATGTTTGTACGCAGATCAAACAACATGGCAGAGGTAGACAGCTATTTGAGGCATTTTGTTGTCCGGCTGAACCCCGCATAATAACCCTGTACTAATGTCTGACATGAGACAGAAAGGTGTTACTTAAAAGAGTTTTCTAACACTGGAAACGTACTACTCGACCACTTTCAGGATGGCTTCGATTCAACAACCAATATTGGAAAGGGATGGGGCTCTTGACGGTGAATGTGATTTGTGCTCTAAGATCGTGGAGTCTTTCAAGACATCCTTCAGCATTTCTATCTTGGTCGAGCTGGGCAATGTGGGAGATCTTCTCGCGCAGAGCTGTCCACATGTTGATTGGCTCCGACATATAGGATTCATGTATGGTATCGTTCCCGATTACGAAACTCGGCAGTTGCAGTTGCATAAGTTTAGAGACCGCAGAAGTGCGTATTTCGGGGTGAACTACTCGACCAGAGCCGCCCATTATTGGAGCACAACTCGACATTTTGAACTGCTGTTTCGCCCTGAGATACCTCATCATCCGGGGACGGCCAGGGTTCTGGACAACGATTGGATTGACCTCAGTCTTATAAAGAATTGGTCTAGCCGCTGCATAAATAGCCATTCTGACAGCTGTGACAAGTCTCTCGGAAACCTGGCACCTTTCAAGCCGCAATACTTGATAGACGTGAAGAGATACTGTATCGCTTCATGCATAGAGGCTTGCCCTAGGTTCATCGCTCTCTCATATACTTGGGGACAGACGAAAAGCTTCCGAACAACTATGTCAACAGTCGAACAGCTGGAGAAGCCCGGGTCACTAAGCCTTCCTCATATTGCGTCGCAAATTCCAAAGACTATCCTCAATGCGATAGAACTTACAAGAAGCTTGGATGAGGATTGGCTGTGGGTCGATAGCTTATGCATTGTCCAGGATGATGAGGTCGCTCTGGGCCACGAGTTAAAACAAATGCACCGGATCTATGCTAGTTCCTTCCTCACCATTATCGCCAAAGACGGGCGTGATGCGGACTATGGCCTACGAGGTCTATATGGGATCTCGACAGCAAGATCTGTCAAGCAATCAATCGTACCTCTGGCCAGGAACGAAAGGCTGTCACTTATGCAGACCGAGTACCCGTTACCAACCCCCAGCATATACGACTATACCGAGAGAATGTGGACATGCCAAGAGCAAGTCTTCTCTAGAAGATGCCTTACCTTCGAATCAGGTTATGTCACATGGCAATGCAACTGTGCGAATTGGGTAGAGCACAGGCTGTATGATCCAGAGTGCGATGGTTGTCTGACCGGAGACCTTAACCGTTTCAGAGACTTGACCGATTCACACGTTCCGACGCTCTGGAATTTAACCAGACTGGTTCGGCATTTTAATCAACGCCACTTGAACTTCGATGAAGACGTCTTCGACGCGTTCTCTGGTTTCCACACCCACTTGAATAGTCTCTATCCGTCTGGACTCGTATTTGGTCACCCCGAGCTTTTCTTCGATATCTCCCTTTGCTGGTTCATAGTGCCACATTCCATTTCCCGCAGGCGAAAGCCAGCTCGGAATTCCAGTAGCAGTCTTTTCCGTCACCGACTACCCAGCTGGTCGTGGATGGGATGGCATGGCGAAACTGTGTTTCCGTTCGATTTAGAGCACAGCTCTTCTCCTTCTTCTGAGGCTGGGTTCACTGAATCTGTTACAGAATTCTACATCATTGAGTGTCCGCGTACTACGGTAAGCAAAAAGGTCGATTGCACATGGTCTCAGTTAAGAAAGGCCAGCCCTGATTGCATTCCTAGGGGATGGAAGCGGATCAAATACGAACCACCAAAGGAGTTCAGTGGCGACCTTTACACACGTCACCAATACCGCACCAGCGTCATGCCTGGGTCAATGCCTAAAGAGCTGCCAAGGTATATATATTCACACACCTCGGGAGATGACAATCCGAGAAATCTGTGTTGGTATCCCGTACCAGTGGCAGATGTCGCCTCAGAAGAAGATACCGAGCATCAAGCATACCGGGAATACCAATATCTCTGGTGTCAGACAACCCAAGCTTATCTATTTGGGAGCCTGGAAACTGTCAGCGATGGAGATTGCAACTTTTACTTGATCAAAGATTCCAACGGTAATGATGTTGGTGGACTCCAGAGCCACTATAATGAAGACAGCGGAGTGCTCGAAGAGGGAGTCAAGATAGAATTTATTGCTATAGTTAAGGGATGGACCACTGCTCTGAGGAATCTTGAGTCAGGAGACCATGTTATGGACGAAATAGTGTGGATAGACCAGTGGCAAGCAGATATGGAAAAGAAGCAGGACTGCTATCATGTACTCTGGATTGAGCGAGAAGATCAGGTGGCTTATAGAAAGGGTGTCGGGTTTGTTTTGGCCGATGATTGGGAGAGACTGGCTGGATCGGCCAAGATAGAGGTAGTTTTGGGATGAACGTATGTAACTCCAGTGATTATTTGTATTTTTGTTATCGTTTAGAATATACATGGAAGACTCAAGACCACGACAAACCACGATGATAATCCATCATAGCGCTGTGTTTTCCGCTTTTCCTCAAATGATTCCACATTGCTCTATCGGAATTGAAGCTGCGATGGTCCTTGAACCCAGCGCCACACTCAAAACAGTACCAGCAATGCCCATGGTTATCTTTCTGTCCAAGCGGGGGGCGATCGATGAAGCTGACGTGTTCTGCCCTCAGATGTTCGATCGCTTCCCCAATATCGGTGATTTCTTCATCATGTTCAGCGCATGACAAAACGGGACGTGGACTGGGAATGGTCAATATACATATTCATGATATCGTGCTACGACATATAGCGCATACTTGCTCATCGCAGAGGATCTTTGCCTGAATGGGCTGTCGTGTTAGATAAGTCTTTACAACCCAGATAAAATGGGTTGGGTGCAAGCCAAAGTGTCCCAATAAAGTTATATCATCGGTTATAAGTTTATTGAGGACAGTTGAGCATGGATAGCTGGACCTATAAATACTCGATCACAGAAGCTTAGCAAAAACTATAATTTCTCTCGTCTCAGCTGACTGAGCATGGGAGGCCGACCGTATCACATGCTGGTCAATAAATATAGACACGTTCGGTAGCTACCGTCGCTTATTCGTTCTTCAAATTGCAATGACTACTGTCGGTATCCACATGCCGCATCGTTATCATAGTGACGTGGATGATATAAAGAACAGAACTTTGAGCCTTTGAAAGCTTGCTATCCTTCCCTACTGACGCTGCTGTCGACCTTGTCGGCCCAATTAAAGACGCTCGAAGCACCAAAGACCACGGTCTAGGCCCAAGCTAATTGATGCGCCAGTCATACGATAGGCGCAAAAGTGGATGTAAAACCGCAGTATCGGTAGGCAGATGATGGGAAGTGCCGAGAGCTTATTACTCATGTCCCTGGTTATGATGAGGTTGGCAAACGACATGGGAAATCGAATTGGAGAAATTCTAGAAGTGTAACCCGGATTCCTGTGTAGCCTTGCATCTTTTTCAAGGTATTTTTACCGCAGTACCAAGCATTTAAAAGAATATCTATAAAAGAAAATACATTTTGACATCTCTATAAGATATCAAACTCTGGGGGTCTGAAGGTATAGTTAAAACAACTACCACATCTAAAGCTTGGCCTGGACCTCTTCATCCCTCCTCTTACCCTTCGCCTTCCTCGTCCAAGGAATCATTCCACTCTTCTGCTCCGGGAACGGCACATCATACAACACTGGTCCATCCGCAACCAAAGGCATAAACTTCAAATCCGCAATACTGGCCGTCCTCAGTGAGGGCTGGTGCGGACCTATACACAGTTCAAGGTTCAGACGCGAAATTTCCATCCATAACTTGGCCGCTGCTTCACGCTCGTATTGATACGCTACGAACGCTTGGCTGAGGTCGAAGTATTGCGGTGATGGGTTAGACCGTAGCATTCGCTTGAGGGAGTTGACTAGTGTGATGGAGTCTTCAATACCACAGCATGCTCCTGCTCCTCTGATGGGATTCATCTGCTGATTGTTAGTACACCGGAGTTGATTGAGTGGGATGAAAGTACCTTGTGAGCGGCGTCTCCTACCAAGACCATTCTTCCCCAATGCCACCAAGGCAACACACCCTCATCATAATTCGCCGTTCCACCAGCAGTCTTCTGCCTCCATAAATCACCAAAAGTCAATCCCTCGCCAACATAAACATCCAACCAAGGCTTCGCAGCATCTTCTGCATCATTCTGTCCAAAATACGTTCTCTTCCTCTCCGCTGGGATACGATGATATACAATAATCATAGCCTCCTCCCTCGTTGTGAAAACTTGGACATGAGAGTCTTCTTGGTAGACGTTAATGTTTCTGCCCGACTCAAGACCTGGCACGAGATCTGCTTTAGCAAAGACACCGGCGTGTGTCGCCTCGAATGGGTTTGTGGACTCGTCGAACAGTCCTTTTGGAGCCTGGGCTACCATTTGATCCCTCACACCGCTCCACACTCCATCGGCACCGACGACAATTGATCCTTCTTCAAAAGTTCCATCAGCAAACTCGACTTTGACACCATTTTTGTCTTGTATGATTTTGCTAAGACGCTTGCTCGTTTTCACACGCTCTTCCTTGTTGGGAAGGGCATTTAACAATGTCGACGCAAAGTCCAAACGGCTAAAAATCGACATGGGATATCCAAACCTATTCTGCGTCAGCAAGTCACTGGGCGATTATTTGTTTCACTTACATGACTTCAAGCTTTCTAAAGCCTTCTTCGCGATGCATAACCTTGCCATCTATCGATCTGTGAATCGCCTCGAGCATAGGCTGGCTAACAGCAGTTATAGCGTCCAGAAGGCCCAGTTGATGCAATATACGCATGATCTGAGGCCATACGAAAAGACCATAAGCTGGCTCGGGAGGTACTTGACGTCTTTGCTCGACAAGAACGTAGTCGATACCGGCGGCTTCTAGCGCGTGTGCGAGGACCAAGCCGACGGGTCCGGCGCCTACAACAATGACCTTGAACGATTCCATGGCGCAGTATAACTTTGCAGTACGGGATGGATGCAAAGAATAGGATTCTTACGCGACACGCATGTCATTCCTCTTTGTTATGTACCTACCTATATAATTTGTTGAGTAGCCTATGTTGATCCCCTGACCGAACTGTCCGACGGGTTTTATCCCTAGCGAGGGTTAGCGCTGAGGTCAGCCTATTCTTGGTCGCCCTTGGTGAAGGATAATACTTGTTCCGATGAAAAGTGGTGTACATGTCGTGTCTGCCCTGTACTAATTGGTCTCTCTGCACCGAAAATGCAGTCAATGTGGAGGATTTGACACCATGCTCTCACTTGGTTCGGTCTTTATCTTCAAATCGTCCTAGGAACACAACAAATATCGTTATCTTTCCCGAGGGAATGGTTCAGCAAGACCTCAACACATACAGGATTCACATGCTCCGGCTAAGTATATAGATGAACCTCGGGTTAATTATAAGTAATGGTAAGCCTGTAAAGGTATGAACAGCCTGTATGGTACTATTGGATGGCAATAACACTATTTGGTGCCATGGTTTTACCCTTTGTATGGTGGTTTTTCTGCATCCCATCGGTTTTACAGTCATTTTATAGGCTGGCACTTCCTGCAGGTCAGACAATGCAGATCATCGTCACCCAAGGGCCGTTAGGGCTGACGGGGGCTGGTGTTTGGAATCATTTGACTCCACCTTCTTTGAAATAGTGGTTTGAAAGACTTTCCATGCTATACTGAATATCACCAGCATCTACTCTAGTGAGAGTCATCCCTTCCTATTCATAAACCGATTTCAAGAAAACGTAGTACCCCGAGGTGAAATCTACCCTGCAGAAACGGAGGTTGCTCGGATTTAAATATTTATACCATTACCAATAGCCAACAAATTAATTTCCATGCACCCTATGCGTTTTCCAATAAATACCTTGAAGCAGTTTCACGAATAATAAAGGAATGCCCTCACAACAATTCTCTATTAGACCCAAGTAATTCGGTCAGTCATCGACGGTACTAGAGCAAACAGTTTCAGGGCTGCCGACAAATGTTTCTCCTGAGAAAGTGCACGATAAACTCAGCTTGTCACGTCGGCGGAAACGTTTGGGTGTACAATTATTGCCAAGATGTGGAGGTCTAGATTGACATTATGCCCAGAAATGTGTGACTTCGAAAGTGTTTAATGCCATGGTGTTAAATATTTACAAATACTTCGGATTGCAGGACATATCAACGTTGGACCGCCATCAACTGAGTAGAGTCCACAAGGATTATACAACAGGGTTTGTTTGATCCTCTAATGCATCTTGTATATAGCTCCCGGTTCAGGATTGCTCTCTTGGGATGCAATCACTTATCTGGTAAAAAGCACTAGTGACACAACAGTTGCCACATTTGTAGGCTGTGCAACAACCACTTCGGTGGTTCGGTCTATCCAGAGGCGGAGACATAATCTCTTTATTCTGTTTGGTCAGAGTACGCGAGTGGCATGACCATTACTCCTTTAATTAGATCTCACGGCAAATTGAGCAATAGCGTTAGGTTAGCCCGGGTGACATTAGCTCCGCTTCTCCGTCGTGTAGATCGTTTGCTGTCTATTCTGACAGGAGATTATCTGATAACGAGGCTCACGACCACCTGACAAATTGCCCCCGAGGGCCCGGTTTCTTCTCTTGGCTCTGGTGATTAGCGTCAGACCTGTACTGACATTCGAGGAGTCGGGGCTTATGATGAAGCGTGCGTAAAAATGGTGGCTGGGGTACTCTGTATCCTAGTCGAAGAGCTTCAAGTGCCAGATAACCAATGCCGCAGCCTCTAGCCAAGAAAATAGAATATTCCAACAGCCTCATGTCATTCGAGTTCACATATTGGCCAGACGCATCCCTTGCCATTCCCGACACCGAGAAACCAGACAAGCATGGTCCGAAATAACCTTAACTTTAGTTCCGCGTATTCTCGTGGCAGTGGACCTGGCCCACCACAACACCAGCCTATAAGCGCTGGCTAGTGTGTCACCTAAGTGGAGGAAATATGCCCGTCCTGAAACGTCAAACCTTTAGGCTCGGGTTACCTTAATCTGATCCCGGATGGCGGCGTTAATGGATTCTGATTGATGCATGAACGAGGCCCGGGCTATGACTTCGTGTAATTCATTGCAATCGGTGAAGGAGCGATGGTCCGGTCAGGGAGTAAGGCTAAGAGTCCGAGGAAGCTATAAGAAGATGGAAACATCTCTGGAAGCAGTGTTTCTTCATTCCAACTCACCTTCTTCAACCTTATTCAACCTTATTCAACCTTATTCATTCTTTAAACAACCGTTGACCGGTATTCTTTCGTTTTCACACAAACTTCAACACCCGCCAAAATGCACGCTCCCAGCATTATCGCCGTTCTCTCTGCCCTGCCCGCCGCCATGGCTTGCCTTGGTTACGAAGGCGGTGTCCCCAAGGCCACTGGCACCAAGTCCCTCAGCGCTCCCCGATACCTCAAGAAGGGCGAGGTCTTTGACGCTAAGTGGGTTCGCTACGATCGTGGTGTCAAGTGCTCCGGTCAGAGCGAGGGTGGTACGTTTTTCTTTTCCCAGCACGATTTGGCAACCCATGACTTACTAACATCTTACAGGTGAGAAGGATGCAGTCTTTGTTCTTGAGGACGGCGCCACTCTTCGCAACGTCGTCATCGGTGCCAACCAGAAGGAGGGTGTCCACTGTCTCGGTGCTTGTAACCTTGAGTTCGTCTGGTTCGAGGATGTTTGTGAGGATGCTATCTCTCTTAAGGGTAGTGGAACTGCCAACATCATCGGTGGCGGTGCCTACAAGGCTGCCGACAAAGTGATCCAGCACAACGGATGCGGTCACGTCAACATTGTCAACTTCTGTAAGTCCCAAGTCATTGATTGGAGACCTTTAACTAATTCATATAGATGCCAACGACTACGGAAAGGTCTACCGATCTTGTGGTAACTGCAAGGGTAACTCCAAGTGCAAGCGATCCGTTCACATGGAGGGTGTCACTGCTGTCAACGGTGGTGAGCTCATCGGTATCAACACCAACCTCGGTGACAAGGTCAGTTGCCACTCTCATCGAATACCTTGAAACATACTAATAGATCTTTTCATAGGCCACCTACAAGAACAACTGCTTCCCCAAGACCCAGTGCCAGGGTTACAACGGTTGCGACAAGTCCAACGGCGAGTGCGAGCCTACCAAGGCTAGCAAGTGCTAGATGCATAGTCCTGCCTAGAGCTTGTGCTCGAGCCAACCTTTCTTTCTAACATAGAGATGACTCGTTGTGTGTATCTCTTGGGTTTGAACTTTTTTCGTGTACCTTTTTTGTACTCTATCTATATTATACTATATACATAAACAAAGCTAAGACTGCTCATCGTCGCACAGTTGGAAGCATCATTACTCTCAACGCCTTCGTTAATGTACATCGCTTTCAGTATTAACACTTTTCCAGCCGTACTTCTCATCCTTCATGTGAAGGCTCCCCACTGTCTTTCATGTGAGAGTTTTCCTGTTCCAAAGCCTCGTCATTATCCACTGCAAACTCGCTTCGATGCCTCAATTTCTGTCCATATTTCAAAAACAGGAACGGCGTAAAGGCAAATAAACTCGCTACCGCTGCCAGGATACTCGTCGCAACGTTGCTTCCTAAACCTGTGTACATCTGATACGTGAAAAGCGGAAAGACCCCAGCGGCCAGCGTACGCGTCAGGCTGATGGCGCTAACAGCGCTGGCAGCATATTCGCCATAGCTGTCAGTGGCATATCCGAAGAGCACATAACTGAAATCATTGGCACAGAAGCCGATTATTACTAGACCGATCATGCTGACAGGCCAGGGAACGTTGGTGACCCGTGGTGGGATCGTCCAGGCGAAAAGCCACAGACCAATAGCAAGCGCTGGAGCAGAGATGGCGAACGAGGTGATTTTGGTCTCGGGGACAATTCGACGGTGTGTTTTGCGGTATTTCTTGTAGAGGTAGGCATCATAGAACCGTGGCAGAACATTGATGATCTCGCCGATCGCGATGGCAATGAAGGCCAGACTAGAGGCATTCTGCGAGAAGTTGAAGGGTGGGGCAGTGTAGACGATAGTCAATGACTCTGTCAAGCCGTAAATGAGACCGAATGCGATGGCGCACAGTATAGCGCAGAAAAATACCAGAGGGTCCGTAACAAGGAACTTCAAAGGTCTGAAGAGGGCGGTTTTTGCAAAGGTCGCCACGGTAAGTTTCCCTCCCTCCGCATGGCCAGGTTTTACATCCTCTATGCCAGTCTCTTCCTGTATGTCTTTGACAATCTTGTCCAGGATTTGGTTTGCGTTTGACTCTTTCGTAAAGAGGCATGCAACAGCGGTGGCCCCCGTGACAATTGTAGAGATGTAGTAAACCCAACGCCTCGTTTATTGTCAGTCAAGTCATCATCGCGTTTTCTTCCAGACTTACCAGCCTATGCTCGAAGTAATGTATACCGAGTAGATGGGACCCAATGCCAACCCTAGCATGCCGAGAATGGTATATATGTAGACGACCCAGATCCTATGCTCAGCATTGTACATATCGTCAAAGTTGCCAAAGGCCACAGTTGCAGGTATTGCCGCAGCCACTCCTTGGAAGAATCGACCAAAATATACGGCGATTACCGACGGTACTGCTGCCACTATTACTGAGGAAATGCAGAAGAGGGTTGCCGCAATTATGTATATGGTCCGTCTTCCAAAGACCTCTGAGATGGGTGAGCAAAATATGCCGCCTATGGTCTGACCCAGCAAGTACCTGTTGTTAATAATCAGTAACGTTATCGATCCACGGCTTTGCTTCGAAGCTTACATAGTGAGAAAGGCAAAGTAAGCCATCGTTCTGCTTAGACCATACTCCTCTCGCGCCGCGTCTCCAGTAGCCGCCTAACACACCCGATGGTTAGCAAGTATTTTTCAGTAGGAGTAATCACACTAACCCCAGAGGAACTGATTGCCGTCATGTACATTTCCAGCCAGCATATCAGGGCGGCAGTGTATGTCTTGGTGCCCGACTTCCAGTTTCCAGGGTGTTGTTCAGCGTCGTCATCCCAGCAGATTCGATTGTCGCTGTCGACATGAACTCCTTTTCCTTGCACAGCATCTTCAAGTGAGCCTTTGCTTTTTGGTGTGGCCTCTGAAGATGCCTGCGCAGATGAGAGAGAAGAAGCCATCGTAATTGAAAGTCTGATAAAGTGGTTAGGGTAAAAGAAGGTGCTGTCTGTACTCGTGACAAATAAAAGTCACAAATCGCTATGCATGCATATTGAAAAATGTCACAGGAAAGGAGGTCCAAGGGACAACCTAAGTAGGGCGCATAGCAGGATTCGTCACCACATCGATCCGACAGATATCACGATCCTGGTATCGTATACCATAATCGGCGATGGATGTAATGGGATTGGCCATCGATCGGCCGTATGCAGGGACTTTCTTTAGCATCATTGCCGATGCACGTATAACCTCGAATCTGTGTACTACCCGTCCCTCCATCTCGCGATACTTTGGTCCCTAGCTATTTCCCAAGTGAGAAAAGTCTTTCACGTCATTTCCCGAACATATCGTGATGGAGGTGCGGGCAATAATACGGGCATCGAAAAGAATGAACATTTAAGGGATCAATGACGCTTTCTTCATAGTGCTTACTCTCTGGCCATCCCTTGAAGATTCAACAATTAACGTGAACTCTATCAGCATCACTACTGGTCGTTCCGAGAATAACGAGATGGATGCGCACTCCTCCGAGAAACCACGGCAAGCTTGGTAAATGATGAACATCTAGCATCTCTTCATTAAGCTACCTTGTACTGAATAGGTTTGAAGCTGCCCCCATTGGACTTTCCGGCCGAACAGGCAGTAATAGCAACAATAAGATCCATCTCGGCAACGAAGTCGATGTAATCACCAGCCTTGCTAGTAGGTGTCTCCACCGTGAATTTTCCCGTTTTGCCATCCACAGGCACATTCATGAAGCAGTTAAACGCGCAAGGAATGCGATCAGGCGCGATGCCGTGTTTGCTTAGCGCCAAAGACAGATTGCCGAAACAGCCGTGATGCGGCTCCTCGTGTCCGTATATGATGCGAAAGGTTTCTTTGGAACATGGCGTAAGCAAAAAGTCGTGACGTCCGCAAGTGTCGTCGACGATTTTAAGCATGACATTACTGCGGTTTGAGTACAGCGGATGACCGGTTGTCAGGTATATGGTGTCTGCGTAGTCGAATGTTCGTCCATTGGAGATGACTTCGTCTGTGTCGTGTCGATTAAATGCCACGAGGTCAGACACTTGAGCGCCTTTAGGGTCGATGATTGTTAGGCGTTGGCCTTTGTTAACAAGGAATGAAGTTCCCGTCCGGGGCGTAAGTTCGATGATGCCATCGGGTAGTTGCTTAGTATCCTCCATCTTGAGGCCTCGGTATGGATGTGAAGATTGAATAGAATGGGCAAGTATCGAGACCGTTCTAGATTCAGGGCGGGTATTGTGCGACGACCTACGTCTTTAATTGTTAATAGTTCCCGGACCAATATTACTCAAGGCGTGACAGGAACACTTCACTGTCGATGATGCGAGGATTGGGTCATAACCGCTTTAACGGCCCAGGGGGTCCACCTTTCCCCAGGTTTATCTCGCCCCGCATGCCGGAGCATCTGATCCCCTCAGCGCTAGGATCTGATCGATCTCTGGACGATCTACTACGTAACTTTAGATGCTACAGAATTCCATTAATCGAAAGGGTCATACAGCTTGTGCATAAGCTCTCGGGGTCGCGTCTTAAGAATATCGACACCACTATCTCTTTTGAGGCCACAGCTGTATACATTCCGCACCACCATTCCCAACACTAACCATAAGGCTAATGGATGACAACGATACCCCATCCATACTAAAGAAGTTTACCGATACATACAATCATTCAATTTCCTAGCAATGGAGGTGCGGGATCTACAGTCAGTGCCTTAATGAGATGCACAAAGTGCCAGAGTAAAGTGGTCGATGTCGGAGCGACGGAGGATAATGCCCGGCCCGCATGTGTGCTGGTCATCGCTTGCCGCATGCATCGTATTGAATTCGTCAGTTTTGCCTTAACGAAGCACGCAATGAAAACACAGGGCCATGGCGCTCTGGAAATGCCATGCCATTCCAAGGCTGTTTGCCAGAAGTCTGGTAACACAGTGCTGCCGATCCATGTCAATGACGTCCGGCTTACGATCCCACTGGCCAGTCCTATACACCATTTTGACGTAGTCGCTATGGCATCAGATATTTATAAGTCAAGGTACTTCCACGTAGTACTGACGTTGCATTGGAATTGTGCGCCCTATTCTCGAACATTCTCAGTCTATCAGCAACATGCTGCTCGCTTTTAACGCTATTATCTTGGCTCTTGCCTTTGCGGTAGTCGCCAAGCCAATACAATTTCGAAAAGCTGTCAACCAGTTAATAAAGAAATTAAGATCTGCCACCAATGGCTTCGAGAAGGTCGCCTTACTCCCCAATGAGTTCGAAGAAATCCAGCTACTCTCAGAATCAGAGAATGTGGAGCTGCTGACCAAGTTTGTGACTTGCTCATCCTCTATACTTGCAGGGCTAACATGCTGCCAGGACCGAAGTTGAAGCTCGATTTGACGAGAACTCTTGGCAAGGCCTTGCGTATCAGGATTTTAAGAACACGATATTAGCCAAAGGCGGCATGAAGACTTTTCCTTGTGTGTACGCAACAATGGGTTATCGCGCAGACGACCATCGCTACGTATTCCTTGAGTCAGACGATCCATCCGAGCCCCGTAACGTGCGCAAGGTAGCTCTATCTCTGGCCGAGTACCTTCGCATCTCCAACTCGTTGGGTCCCAATACTTCCCTCGTTGTTATCGGCGCCGCCTCCGAAAAGCCGCGGACGGTCGAAGAGCACAACCGCACATTCTGGGACATGCTTCGAGGCCTTCGCATTTGCGATCCGAAAGCCTGGCCAGAAGAAATACCGCAAGACACGGAGGATGCAAAATGGACATTCTGCTTCAGCGGAGAGCCGGTCTTTCCAGTCATGTTGACGCCTGCGCATCAAGAACGCTGGAGCAGACACATGAGTGTGCCGGTCATAGCCCTTCAGCCGAAGTGGGTGCTGGACAATCTGCTCGGAACTCCCGAGAAGCGAAAGGCTGCACAAAGCAAAGTTCGGGGCTTGTTGCAGAAGTACGATACCGTCAGCATCAGCCCAGATCTGACGTCTTATGGTGCAGATGGCAGTAGCGAGGTTCGCCAACTGTGCCTGCAGGATACTAACGAGTCTGTCCAATGTCCATACCGCAACTTTGACAGATAGTTTCTATAGCTAGAATAGCGGATGATGGACTTTGGTTCGCATTGGAATCTGCCTTTGCTTAGCGTCTGAAGCGTTGTCTTTTTAATGTTGCTATACATCCCGCACACCCTTCCCGGGGTAGTTTACTATACTTAGACTTAATAGAACTTTATCAATATAAAAGGTTTATCATGTGTCAATGGCCATTGTAGATAATCAGATAAATGCCATAGGTGCAGGATGTCGCATTAGTCCATAAGCTCTAACATTGGAATGGTGGTGGGGATCAACGGACTACTCGTATCAAAATTGGAGCCGTTTCGTCAACACCCCCACTACAGCAGTCTTCAGATTGTTCATCTTCCGTAGTATAGTGGTCAGTATGCAAGCTTGTCACGCTTGAGACCCGGGTTCAATTCCCGGCGGGAGAGATCCAGCCACCTGCGATACGCAGGTTTCTATTTTTGCATTTATCAATTGTCATTATATTTTATCACTCATGAGCCTCTTTTTTGATCACCGTTCTATTGTCTTTTACTTTAACTTGTTGCTTAGTTCTACTACTCATGTCCTTTATCCCACCCAAAACAGCATATTCAATTTCTAACATTATAACAATTCATGATCATGGTCGTCTTAGCGAACCATCTTGGCCAGGGCATCCAAAGTGTTGGGCTCGCCAAGGGCACCCTGAGGGAATCTGGAGTTGAACCCAATGACAGACTGGACACTGTGGAAAGTGGAGGTCTTGATGGAAAGCTTCTGGTCTGAAACCAACCATCTGACACCCTCACTACAGGGGGGTGTAGTCAGGGAACCCTCGTATCTAAACTGATGTTAGCTTTTACTCCATGAATCATTATGGGCTTACTTACGTCTGGAAAGAGCCAGCTGCGAGAGTGCTGACAAGCTCAGCCATGTTGAGAGACTTGGTCTTGGTAAGAGTTCCAGGCTCGGAAATCTCACCAACGGAGCCGAAGACGGTCTCCAAAAGGTTGGATGGGGTGGTAGCAGCGGTGGTAGGGGCGTTGACGTGGAAGAAAGATCCTCCAACACCAGGGAGCTGTCGCTTATCATGATCATGAGTGTGAGGTACGCTGCGACGCATCTTGAAGCTGTCCCTCTTGCGAGCTTGAGGTGTTGAAGAAGGAGGCTGAGGAGAAGTAGAGTTTCCAGCAGGGCTACCACCAGCACCATCCTCGACGTCGATAAAGACACCCACAACAGCAATCTGGGAGTCAGCACTCTCCCAGACCATGTGCATCTCCATAGCCATACTCTTTCCAGCATCGAGATGCTCACTAGGCAGATGGAAGTGGAACTGCTGAAGAGTGTAGCTAGTGTTACCGAAGCGCATGCTTCCCTGGCCAGCGACGACCTCAACAGTAGTGCCAAGGTTCTCGAACTCAGTTCCTTCTGTCATATCGGGGATTTCGAGGTTCAACTGGGAGGCGGGAACCATAGCATTTTCACCTGCGACCATGTCGATGGGGGACTGGTTAGTGCCGGTAGCGCACATAGCGTTGGCCTCGGGGTCTAGGAAGAGCCAGCTGGTAGGGCCCTATCATAACGGTCAGCATACTCTCGATGAGTCCATGCAAGGATACATACAGTCTTGCCAGTGTAACCAAAAGTATTAACCTCGACCTTTCCCTCTGCACGAGGATGCAGAAGGGTTCCATAGGCACAAGAAGCCATCGCTTGAGAAGCGAAAGCCCCAAGGAGGAGAAGTCGAAGGGTGATGGATCCAGCCATGGTGATAATAGTACTAAGTCGACAAGGTAAAAGAGAAGCGAGTGCAAAGAAACAAAACACGATATCAGATTAAGCAAACAAACAAACTGAGGCCAGCCTCGAGGAAAAGAATTAGGTAAAAGGAAACAAACGAAATCGAACGATGATGCAGAAGAATCATCAGTTTGCAGCAGGACCGGAGAGTTTTAATACCGGGAGGAGCGTGGTCTGGACTCAGTTCGTACTCTAAAACGATCGCTATCTAGGAGTTCCGCGTTTCCATCGAAACGGTCCGGTATCTTTCGCGAGTGCTAAGAATATGCTTCATGGTAACCTTAAAGGCTAACTATTTGGGGATACAGGGGTTATTACATTTTTAGTGGTCTCCGTCGCAGAACTTGTCGCAAGTAGCTGAGGATGGATGTGGCTCCGGTTTCAGGCGCCAAGAACCAATACTACGGCTTGGATTGTAACTGTCATCCGATCACTGTTGGAGAATAATATCGCTCTCAATTTATGCAGCTTTTGGCTATTAATTAATGTGGTAATTGGGTCAATTGAGCTGATAAAGGTGGCAGGCGCTTTTAAGCTTAAATATAGTGGTCTCCAGTATAAGAAGTAAATTACAGCGGCTACCCCAGCCCAGCTCAACAACTACAGGGCAGAGACGATCCATTCGTTATCTGTCAAAATGCAGGGTTTGTTTCAGGATAAAGTGAGCTGATTTTCAATTGAAGTGGACTGATTTTCAGAGATCTAGACGTTTCGTCCCGTCGCAAGCGCCAAGCCCCAAACCGTTTCAGTACTGAATGGGTTTAGGATGAAATTCTTGAGACTCTTACAGGGGAGCCATCGCCACGTTATCAACGAACAACCATGCCCTAATCGACAAGGCACCTCTAAAGCGAGGAAACGAAAGCGCTTACGGGGTAAATGCCAATTGCTTTAATTGAGAACGAAACATGAATCTTTGTTTTCCGCTTATGTGTTCTATATTTATACACTTAAAAGTTTCCGAGGCCTGTCGACGTAGGAGACAGGCTTAAAAGCCATTCGCTTCAGTCTTCTTCCTAGGGTACGGCGTAGCAGCAGTACCATCCCCTGCCACAGCCCCGTGTTCGATGACCTCATCGCGATGAACCTCTAGAGGAGCCATGACAACCTGGGGTGCGTAGAAAGTGTCACTGAGGTGGAGCTTCTCGGGAGGCACAAAGACGTCGAGCCAGCGAGGAACGACAAAGCCGAAACCGACAATGCACATGACTCCAATAGCAGCTGCGAAGGCGAAGATATGCAGGGGGTCGTTACGCTTGGTGTAGAAGAGTGGGAAGGCGAAAGATGTGATAATGGCAAGGATAGGCGCGGAGATATAGCGGAGGACGAAACCCCAGAAGATGGGAATGTTCCATCTCTTACCTCCTGCCACAACTACGTTGAGGTCGCGACGAAGTTGGTTGAACTAAATATAGTCAGTATAAGGATATAAATAAGTACGTAGTAGAACATACCGAGTAGAATGAGAACCACCACAGCTTGGCTAGGGCGTTGTTCTTACCGAAGAATCCAGGAGGTCGAGAGTCGGGAGACTTGGACAGAACGATACCCAGAATGTTGGAAGCGATGAAGATGCCGAAGCCAACACCAGCGCCAGCAGAAGGGCTTACAGCGTGGCCAATAGCCACACCAAGAACCATAGACAGAATATATCCAAAGTTGTAAACCAAGTAACCAGTCCAGCCAATCTGTCCAATAACATCGGTATAGCGATAGAGCGTGGTAGCGGCAACACACTCGCACCAAACAACGAAGATGAGAGACAAGTTGTTGATCCAAGTGTCAACAGCGTCAAGAAGATAGAATCCGAACTTGGTGCAGTAGATGAGAGACAGAAGGAATGAGGCAAGAATGACAACAGAAGTGATCAAAACTCGAGAGAATCGTCGTCCGGCACCTGAATCGCAAATGAGCGTAACCAGAGATTCGCTGAGGGCAAAAGCAGAGCTCAGACCGAGAACAGCCAACGTGAGGAAGAACAGAACGGCCCAAACATTAGCACCGGGCATCTCGGCCAGTGCAAGAGGATATGTCAGGAACCCCACAGTGAATGTGCTCAGTGAGATTGACGTGTCATCAGGAGAGTAACCGAGGAAGCCAATGACACCGAAAACTGCAAAACCGCCAACAACTTCGTACAGAGAGTTGCAGATAGCGATAATGAGTGTATCTTGCACAGCATTGGCATGTTTACTGTTGTATGAGGCGTAAGAAGTAAAGTAGCCAAAACCGACACCGATGGAGAAGAAGATTTGGCCACAGGCTCCTTGCCAAATCTGGCCGCCGCCGAGCTTTTCACCGTTCCATTCACCGAAGTAGTACTTAATGCCGGTTCTCGCATCAGGAAGAGAGACAGATCGACCGAGAATGATGATAAGCATGATAACCGGGAGACCCATTGTGAAGTAGACGACCCGTCCGGTTGTTCCAACGCCCTTGAACATGCAGAGCCAAACAAGCACCCACATAAATGCACACCAGCCAACAGTCTCGCCGACAAATCCTCGACCAGGGTAGTCAACGTAGCCAGACCCGGTGGGCACGACAGGATCAACATTGGCGATGACATCTTGCATGTAGAACTCCTGTCCGCGACCGCTCCAGGGCAGAGGGCTTTGGAAAGAGCAACGGAAGTAGTGCATGATCCAGGCGAGGATGGGAACGTAGTATGTAGCGACAATGAAACCGTTCATGATAACGGCCAGACCAACACCCTTGGTGCGCTTGTTGATTCCGTTGAAGGCGACGACGACACTACCGCGGTAGGCCTGGCCGATACAGATCTCGAGACATAGTACGGGAATACCGAGGAAGAAAAGGGCGATGAGGTAAGGAATGAACCATTGAAGACCATTGTTGGCGAAGACGACGGAGGGATAGCGGAGGAGGTTACCGAGACCGACAGCGCCGCCCTGGTGGTTTATTAGTAGCTTGTCTTAAATGCAGGGCCAAAGGCTGGGCGATGCAGGGTGACGTACCATGGCAGCGAGGACAAAGGCGGCACGTGAGGGCCATTTATCTCGTCCATCATCCTCTTTGTCTGCGCTGGGGGCTATAAACCCAACGACACGCTTAAAGTTGAAGCCCATGTTGAGAGCGACCAGGAAAGAAACAGAAATGTGATGATCAATCTACTGTCGAGACAAGCTTCTGGTGCACCTTGTCGCAGATCAGCAATTGGTGTGAATAAGAAATATATGCCAAGGGAGAGGAATTGCAGGCTGCTTTATAGCACGGTAATTGCACCTTGTAGCATAGCTTCTTGGCAATTATCACTGTGAATCGTCACCTGTTTTTCTCGACTTTCTTGGGTCGGTGTTGCTCCTGTATCCTAGCGAGTTCAAGCTTGCTTGGCAAAGACATGGCTCCCACCTATCCGCCCAAGCACAGCAAGCCATACAACGTCTTGGCAAATTCCGTCCAATCTCCACAGCTGAAGTCTGGGTATTCTAGTTCATCTCATGACGGTTTTCTCTTGGCATTTTCAATGACATTCAAAAGGTTGATACTGATTCGTGTATTTTTACCAAGTCAAAGTGTGGGATGTGATCCATCATCCATCGCTCGATTGCTCTACACCCGTATTTACAGTGCATACTTTACCCCATTACCCCGTACTCTCTCTCACTTCAAGTCCATGGCCAAGCTTTTAGTGTAGACTTTGTTATGTCTTGTCTCTCGTAGTCCAAGAACCAGACTGCAGCACACACTCATTGCCCCAGAGCCCCAGAATAGCCCCGAGTCTAAGTCAATATTGTACAGTGAGGGCCTCGGTTTACAGAGGCAAAGAATACAAGCATAATTCGTTAGCTTACTCCCAAACTCACCTCTGAATGCAGCACCTTCCCCATTCGGCAGCTCTAATGTTACCAGGCTAACCGCCGCATGCGTCACTGTTTCTGATGATCTCGGTGATTGGTCGTATCGTAACATTTGCTGTTCAATTTGAAGTCTGGTGGGATTATTTGCGCGTTACTTCCATGATGGCGTTGACTTTATTTCAGCGTGCAATCAGTTGTTTTCTGGAACTTGTCCGTAGGGTAAGAAATCATTCGCAGACGCGAGGGGACACTGGAAATGGTACCCGTATTCATGTGTGACATGCGTCAGAATGAGGAACATCGCATTACCGTTTACCATTGTTTACGTAACCCAGAGACAGCTAAACTGACTGACAACATCAATATGACCCATTTCCTGCAATTTACCTGCCATACTCTTCCTCCCCGCTAACCCCGACCTATCATGATCAGAAGTCACCCCAGATTTCGCGCTCAATAAGGGGGAGGTCCGTGTCGTTTCGAATCACATTGTTCAACTCGTTATAGGAGATTTTATTCCCTAAACGGCCGGAATATTGGAAGTACAGTATCGATAGCATTTGGGCCCAAGCGCAGCCTGATGATGGCCAAAATGGAATCATCAAACATGCTTATTGTCAGCCCATCCGTCAATTCAGCGCACTTACTCAATTCGGACTTAAGTTCCTGGTCTGACGACGCAAGATATTACTGTTTACAATGGATCAGTCGGTCCATCGGTTGCCTCTCAATCGGCAAATTGGAGCCTGAGGAAGCCCCCATGTATTTGCAGTAGACATGGACCTCTCAACAGGAGACGAGCTCCACGCGACAAGCATCGCCAACGTCTCAGCCCCATTATCAACAGTGGATCTGGGGTAATCGCGCAAAGATTATAAATAACGATTTGATGAGCGCGCGATGTCCGAGAGCCTGTGATCGAACCACTACTGTGCTGTACTTAGATCATGTCGCAATTAAACAGCTTCAAAGCTTCGAGAACAGCCACAGCTCAAGCACTGTTCGGTACATATTCAGCTCTCGATAGCCCGAATGCTTCTTTCCCTAACGCAACGGCGCACTTGGCAGAAAGGTAGTGAAACTTCATTTGGCCGAGACTTGCCGCCCACTAAGAAAGAACCAGGCTGTTGGGTCCTCTGTATTGCCTGAATTTGAAGGTCTCGACGTGATGACAACATGATATTACCAGGAGATGTTGTGCCGTAGTTTTGCATCACCCGGCTTGGCGTAACGTGGGCGGCTACCGAAGGAGCAAGATTCAAGAAATCAGCTGTCCTTGGCACTTGGCAGCGTGGTCCAGCCATTGAAAAGGGTCGCTAGGGGCGGCAAATATTTCATTTGAAGTTATCTTGACCTTGAACTAGACTTTGGAGGTTATCACGAACTGTTTTAGAGGATTGCTGGTCATAGTCATTTGGATTGTGGGGTTATGCCGTCCGTAACCGATTTCCCCTGTTTCCCCACGATGATAACCCGCTTTTACAGGACAGGCACGAATCCACGTGTCTAAAAATGAACGGTCAAGATAAATTTATGGAAAAGATGCAGCGGGCCAACTGACAAAAAGCAAAAAAGAGATGATAAGAGAAGGACTCTTGAAGAGACCGACTGTTTTCCAGTCGACGTGGGCCTGATTCGAACAGACGCCTCCGAAGAGAATAGATTTCTAGTCTATCGCGTTAGACCACTCCGCCACCACGCCTTATCGGATTGTTGAAAGAACTTCCCAACTCACAGTCTAAGAGCAGCGTTTTGTCATAATCCTGAAGTGACATGTTGCAGATCATGATATGGAAGTGCACTTTTGGTTCGGTCAGCAACCAGTAAATATGCCTCGCTGTAAGCCTCAGTGGCTATGTTAACGCTTTTGTGTAACGTCTTTCAACCTTCTTCCCCGCCCGGCCTCACTCTCCATGCCCAACCTGTTTTTTTTTTTTTTTTTTTTCACAAGTCGAGCGCCTACTCTCTCCGGAAATCCGAAAGACTATTTTGTTCAGCTGAATTGATACACTTCTTACAATGGACCTCGGGCTTACTTTTGGATCCGTCGGCGACTTTATTGCTATTACCGTTCTTATTAGAGACATCATCGAGGCGCTCGACGACGCGCGTGGGTCAGCCAAAGAATATCAAGACCTAGTGAGGGAGCTTGATACACTACGCCAGACATTCGAGGCCATTCAGAGAACGTTGGAAGATCCTCAGTTGATTGATTCACTTGAATATCTTGCCAAGATCGCTCGTGATACAGTGGCCCAAATTAATGATTGCTTGAATGGATTCCTAGGCCAGATTTGCAAGTATGAGCCAACCTTGAGTACTGGTACGTCAGGGAAGAGGAACTGCTTGAAGGCTGTGGGGAGGAAAGTTCAGTGGAAGCTGAATGAGAGGGAAGTCGAGAAGTTTCGTGCCGAGGTCATGGGGTGCACCATGGCGCTCAACGTCTTGCTGAAAGTCATCACAGTGTGAGTGGAGTGTTACCATTGAACATTTACCTGGCTTCTGACATAAATAGACGGATGCTGCAAAGAAATCATGATGCTCTGTTGAAAGAGCAAAATGCTGCCGAAAACCGTACAGCCGCCTTGATCCGTCAAGCTGAAGCGTCGTTGAAAAGATGGATAAGTCTCATTGGTCGGCAAATAATTTCCCGGCTGCAAATTGTTCACAGGTCAGGCATCGAGCTGAAAAGGTCTGTTGACCAGATCATCGCCATGATGTCTACTATCTCCGGTGACCTGGGCGTTATCAGATACATCGTCATGCGCCTCGATAGAGGGCTAGACGACGAATACTTCACCCTAGAAGACATTACGGGAAGGAGATTCCCTATTCATCTTAGAACCATCACCTCTTGGGCGGTGCTTGAGTTTATACTCACCGAGCGCTTCAAAGGGAAGAAGGGTGCTCGGAGAGTACAGCGTAAGCTTTACTCTCTACGCGAGAGTAACACGCAACGAGAAGTCGATGACTCAATACCTTGGGAAAGCGCGTTTCTGCCACATCAAAAGATCACCATGAGCTTGGTCTGTAAAGATACTGGGAACAATGCTACAAGCGAAAGGGTATCAACAAGCTGTCCTTTCTGCAACACGCCGTCAGATCATGACAGTGGTGTAGAGGTAGAATGGTGAGTTCAGTGGATCGACATAATAAAAGATCGCTAACCTGCTTTTTAGTGTAAAGTGCAAAAGGTTCTTCACACGAGTGGTTGAGGTTAGCGACGAGAAACCAGTTAGTCTATCTAATCTAGTTGAGTTTTTTGAAGGTCAGTTATCAAGTCGTGCAGTTCAAATCAACACGTCTAGTCAAGATCGAGTTCTGTCACGCAGACGCCACAGATCCCAGACACCATCGAATTCGCGTTCGGATTCAGAAATTGATTCTGACGACGAAGACCTCCGAGGCTTTGTGAGGGTCCACCTTATTTCAAGAAGACGACGGACTGGGGCCGTCTTTTGGAGATGCGATAACTGCCACGGCGAAAACACATTTAGGTGCGGGAAAATTTGCCAAAACTTCCCATGTCAAGCACGATATAGAGAAAACTGTCACACATACTTAGTTGACGTAAGCAGACAAGATATAGGTAAAAGGTGAGCAATTGTGGTGGCTACCTGCTGAGAGATATGGGACTGGTATGAACAAACATTAGCAAGTCCCAACATATCAAAGAGAATAAATAACTGGTCGTCATTGTGATTGGACTCAACAACGAGGAAGGAAATTTTCAAAAAGGCAGGCACACATGATATATACGCGTGATGTTGATTGATAGTGCTTCAAGGAATGCATAGGTGACGAAATCGCATTCAGTCTCATTTTGGGACAAGGAGGAAACGACCATCCAAAAAGCGCGCATCAGCAATAAAAAGTACTGATTCCTGCCTGGGTGGAAGGAAACACCGATAGATAGACGCTGGAACCAAAAAGCAAAAGGTTTGTCGGTGGAGAGGCTCGAACTCTCGACCTTTGGATTACTCTGACCTGGGGTCAAATCATATTATGAGACCAACGCTCTAACCAACTGAGCCACACCGACCTTGAAGAAAACGGTTGATATTGACATATATATAGTAATTCAAGCGGCAGTGATTAGAACATCGCGGGTGTGTCATTACCGTGGTTCAATCCAATAGTAATTAGGCTGCGAATAGTCATTACACAAATACAACATTCAGTACCCCGGTTGTTTCTGCTATGACTACTTGTCCAGACCCAGGTATCGCAATGCGGGACAACACACAAGTATAGGTAACTCACTTGACTGTTTATCCCCCAATGGATTGAGCCTGTGTACGATCAACTTCTCTTTGGTTAACACACTGGACACGTCTATCGACACCACAAATCACATATCAACAAACAAAAAGTAATGGTCAGATGCTCTGACTTGATATGTGCCACGTCAAGGGATCGAACCTTGGACCTTGTCATTACTAGTGACACGCTCTACCACTGAGCCAACGCGGCGCTGTCTAGATACAAGAGTATCTTGTGGGGCTTGCCGATGATGGCTGAGATTATGGATCCGGGAAACTAATCCCTCGTCAGGAGCAATGATCCTACAGGCAGACATCTGGGATAGATACATTGGCCTCGGGTGTCATCTGTTTATGACAGACGCGTGATGAAGGTGACCAGGATATACTCCAGATCATATCGCTTTGGGAAGAGTGTTGGGACATGGTTCCCTAGCGTAGCCCAGTCGACATTATCCAAGCCACGCATTGCAAATACATAGTCCCAATAGTCGGGATACCATCCTGCCCATTCCCAATCAAGGAGGGCGACTACACGACCATCGCGAACCTGGACGTTTCGAGACGAGATGTCACCGTGTGTAAACACGACGGGATATTCATCACCCAGCTGAGTTGTGATCTGCTCCCAATAGATGGACATATCCGCATATCGCTGTCGCGGTCGCACAAGCCACTCTTGAAATTCTCTAAGGGTTTTGAAGGGGCCACCTGATCTTGTAAAGATGGTGGGAACAATTGCACCTTGTCCATCGAGACGACCGATATAGATACCCTTGAGGGCACGCATTTGGGCGATGTAATCACTGAGTTGAGCGAGAATATCGGATCGCTGGTGTGGTTCCAACGATGGCCAGGCCTCTTTCAATGACTGCCCTTCGATGTATTCCATTGTGATGCGATCCCAATCGCTGCTAATGACTTCTTGTACGGGGATTGTCGTGTTTTCTTTGAGGAATCGCAGGACCTGTGCCTTATTCGGGTACTGGTTGCTCCCCATGCCGTCAGGGAAGGTGGTGTACTTGGTGACTGTGTCGCCATGTTTCACGACATGCCGATCATTGCACTGATAGATAAGCTCGCCATCAGGAAATGGTGCTGCTATTCTTGCAGGCGGCGGAGAATCGCCGAATAGCGCTGTGCGCCGATCTCGAGCCCTCATTTCCTGTAGCCGCTGCATTGTTGGTCATGTTGGAAAGTGGACGATCCGGTGTCGTCGTGTCGTGCACCTGCTTGTTGGGTTGGTTGTTGGTTCACGTTGGCAAAAATAAGACCCGTACCGAGAAACGACAGGGATCAAAAATAGTTGACAAGACTGGGATTCGAACCCAGGCCCCTTTCGAGACTGCGAATCGTCCTAGTTCGAATCAAACCTGAACACAGCGCCTTAGACCGCTCGGCCATCTTGCCTTTTGATTGGATGCTGATTGGATGTGATTTTGACGAATATGATCGCTATCCCAATTTCTTTAACGCCGAGATATCTTACTTGAAGTATCGTATAACCGCTTCACGTTTACTGATATATCTTTAAACATACTTTCCGAAATTCCTTGCTTTTCATTTTAAGAGATTGTAAGCGTTTCCAGTGTAAAAGCTAAGTACTAGCTTTTGCAAGTTCATGATGTGTGAAATCTCGTACCGTTACTACTACATTTTCTCAGAGATCCATGATTATTCCTACCAGGTCGGTCAAACAGCTTGACTTTCCAAAATTAAAACATTTTGGTAATACGGAAAAATCTCTAGACCTTCACAGATTTCATCGAGCATCGATATCCTTCATTTTGCTTGCGCAATACCTCTTTCTGTATAATTATCGCCATCAATAAAGGCTACCCTAGAGCAAACACGAAGGAAAACTCGGTGGTCATAGCTTTCAAAACGCGTAATGGCGTAATCTCATGGCGCAAAACGCGTCGTTGTTCCCAGCCCCCTCGTTTCGCACGCGAATCTCCCAGCCCCTTCATGAAATTTGCCGCCCGCCGCGTTTCTCGTGTCAAATTCTGATGCAAGCTAACGGTGAATGCCGTTTCCATCAGTGCTACGGTTCCACCGCGTCTGCAAAGCGCGTACGGAGTAGGGTCTAACAATTCCAGGGTTCAGCAGAATGCCACACCTCAATTCCTCGACAAGGTGGAATTCTCAGTCTTGAGACCACGTGCTGATTAGATAGCTGTCGTACCCCTTGTTGTATCTGTACTATGACACCTTGTCGCATTCTTATCAACTCCCTTATCTCATCTCATCTCATCTCAGACTTTTAGGTTTCCACCAGTGTATCAGGTTGCACTCCCTTTGCGCCATTTCCGCCATCGCGTCAACTTAAATTTAAGGTTATCGTATTCAAGATCGCGGTACCTTCACGAATCCCGACAACAATTTTCACGTTCAGAATTTGATTGTAAACGATGTATTAGGGGTGATATCAAGTACGTACAAGATAGAAGTACATAATGAAATACAAAGAAGAATTATCATCCACCATCGTGTGCTCCATACGGAACGTCATCCAATCGTAGAAGCCGTCGCTTCTGACTAACAAGAAAAAGGAGTTAAAGAAAGGAGAGTAAAAGAAGGTTACTAAAAGTTGATATGGTTGAATTACATTCCTGGAGGAGTGAAACCAGGAAGCTTAGGCCATTCACCAAGACGGCCTGGGTCACCTCCAATTCGAACCCAAATGGCGTGTGAAGGAGTAGGACCGTCAAGAATAAACATCTGGTACCAAGAGGGAGGGCTGACAAAAGCATTGGGAGGCGCAGTAACCGTGCAGGTCTTGCCAGAGCACGAAAACTCGGGGAACAAGGTACGCTGACCCATGCTCACACCGTGAGTAGCACCAACAGAAGCCATGAGCGAGACGCGAAGCTTGGAAGCACCCTCGGCAAGATCAGAGGTGATAGTGAAAGTGTAGCTCTCGCCATAAGTCCAGTCCTTGTTTGAAATGGTGAACTTGGGCTGAGTCGCGCCCGACAGGAGGTAATCAGGCCAGAAGTACTCGATGCGCTTCTCCTGAGGGTGCTTGCCTTGGTCCTGAGGGTCGGAACCAGAGACGAGAACCTTTCCGTCGCTGAGGAGGACAGCTTCGGAGTGGTACAGGCGGGCAATGGTGGTATTGGCAAGAACGGTCATGCGCTGGCCGAGAGGCTCTTCGGGGTCGTACATGACTGCGTTCAAGTTCGAGTTGTCAGCGAGACCGAAACCACCACGACCGACTTGGGCTCCACCGAGGATGAGGTAGCGACCATCGGGAAGGGCGACCATGTTGGGCATGACACGCTTGGAAGGCTGCGACAATTAGTATGAGAAATAGTATAAGAAGCGATTTCAGTGTTGCTTACCATACGCTCGATAGTCCACTCAGCTCCCTCAACATCAGGTGCCATCAGGACACAGTTGTCGAGAGCATCGTTACCAGGCTCATGAGTAGTACCACCGCAGATGAGAACCTCAACGGGGTCAGAGTAAGGAGCCTTGTGGGGCAAGAGCATCATTGTACCCTGAAGAGGATAGTTGCGACCAGTCAATGGGTTGTTGATTTGACCAGGCATGTCAGGAAGCTTCTTGATAGACTGGAAGTCGGTCTGAGAAAGAAGACGAGACTCATTAAACTGAGTAAAGAAAATGTTACCAGAAGGCAAGATAGCCATGTGAGGGTAAGAGTTGGTTCGGCCAATGTTCTCAGCGCGCTCAAGGTAGTCGATGTAAGTCGACTTGGTGACACCAGCAGGGTGAGGAAGGACTTCAGCGGAGGGAACGATAGGGGCGTCAGAACCGGACTCGCCGCCCATGGCAAGAATGGAACCGTTGGAAAGGACAAGGGCAGTGGGATACCAGCGAGGATCAAACAGTCTCAGCTGTGAGTAATCCTCCTCCCAGACGTTGGTGCCATTGTCGACTCCTTGGGGAGAATCAGGAGTGAAGAAGCGAATACCGTAGACGGACTCGGCAGACCATCCACCAATGTTGATGATACGTCCAGCCTTGTCAGGGAGGGTGAAAGAAGCAGAGCAGAAAACATCAGTCTTGAGAGCGAGTTCACGGTACGTGTCGGTAGTGTAATCGAACTCGAAAGAACCCTCAGTGTCATCATCAGATGTGCCGTGCTTCTCGACGAAAACGACCTTGTCGTTGATGCCAACGGAGCTGATCAGGGGAATGATAGGAGAAGTGGAAAAGTGGTCGTATCTTCCAGCCTTGGGACCGGAAGCGTAATGGAATGTGTTGAGGGAAGTGCCGGTCCACTCGTAGTAGTTAATGTGGTTGCCAGCACCGCATGTAGATTCCTTGTCACCAGGGCAGGCCATGCTACAGAAACTGTCGTCCTTCCAGATATCGCCCTTGCGCTCGACAGCCTTGAGATCGCCGCAGACACATTGACGACCGTACTCAACACCACCAGCGGAGTAGCCGAACTTCTGGCAGCGAAGCAGACAGGTCTCGATGGTCATGTTGCTGGTGGCGTAGCTACCTGCGTCTTCATACATCCATTGGAGAACGTAGGGGTTGTTGTTGTCGAAGACACAGCCCTTGTACTCCCAGTCACCAGGGAGGCCTGTCTTCTTGGGAACAGGGATGGGGTTGACCTCAAACTCGCCATCGGAGTAGAGCGACAGACGGCTACCAGCTCCGCACATCTGGCTGCTGTCGCCAGCGCAGGGCATGTTGCACTCAGATTCCTTGGTCTTGGAGGCAGCGTTGTTCAGGACATTGCCACAGAAACACTCCTCAGCGTACTCAACACCAGCGATCTTGAACCCGGCCTTGATGCAGGTGGCGATACACTTCTGCGGCGTCATGTCCTTTGAAGGTCCACCGGGGGCGGCTTCCATGGCACGGCCCGGCGGGTCAATGTAGCATCCTGCATAAGACCAGGATCCGGGTAGATCAGTGGCAACAGGAGCAGCTGTACCGGATGCAGAGGCAGAGGCAGAGGCAGTGGCAGAAACAGTTTCAGTGGCGGATCCAGAAGGAACAGCAGATCCGCCAGCTGAAGCCTTGCCAAAGACAGTCAACCTGTCGCCGGCGCCGCAAGGCTGCTTGTCATCGCCCGTGCAGGGCATGTTACAATCAGCCTCTTTGGTCTTGGTTGTGGGCATTTTGCTGCCGCAGACTAATCACAAATCACAGGTCAGTCACCAAAATCGATCGATGTTTACGAATGCACTGCATGCATATTCTAAAAGAGGATTCACTTACAGCACTCCTTGGAGTACTCCATGCCGGCGAAGGCATAGCCTAGACCGACGCAGTGGGCGACGCAGGTCTCAGCTGTGAGGCCAGTCTCATCATAGTGGACAGGGCCGTTGAGAGCGCGCTTGGCGGTGCTATCAATGTAGCAACCCAGGTAGTCCCAGCCTTCAGCCGGAGATTCAGGCGCCGTGAGATCCCTGCGCAGGATCACGCTCGCGGAAGCACAATGAGCGGACGCTGCGGCGAAGGCAGCAAGACGGAGCACCAACATATTGGAAAAGTATGTTGTGCGAGGTGACAGAAGTAGAAGAGGGGCGTAGGCGAGACAAACAAGACAGTAAAGGCAAGAGTAACGAAAGACTTGAACAAAAAGGAACGAATGTATGTATGGATTGCGTCAATACGTTGGGAGTATGATGTGCAGAAGGGCTAGAACTTTGCTTGCGAATAAAGGAATGAATCCCCATGCAATGCAGGAAACTTGGAAGGAGAAATTGGTATGTCGGTTGGATAAACCTGTACATATATGACTTGGACCCGGAACCGAGGATAACGGGCTTTTCAGCTTTCTCGCGCCCACATCCCTTTGCCCTTTCTCACTTGCGCCCAGAGTCTACCCTTTCTTGGTAAAGGGAGGCCCCTTTCCCTCTACATTAGCTGTTCAATAGTGTAAAAGTCAGCCCATTAGCAACCCTAAGAGAATTAAGATTCTTACTATTGTACACGCGAACAGTATAATGGTCCTTGTGATTATGCACGTCGACGGGCGCGTGGACAGGGAGAGTAATGAAATATCTTACAAAGGGAGCCTTGTGATCAGGAAAATGCATTTGAGAGGACAATTCGACGGTGGATCAGGCGAGTATTACTGCATATTGGATCCATTTTGGATGAGATAGCAGGGGACGTCTTGGCAAAAGGTCTTCAATAAATTGCTGACCGGCGCCAATTCCATTCAGCCTTGTGATCAATGTCTCTGTATGATAACACTTTGGAGTGCAACTTTAGCGGAGAGAAGAAAGGCTGGAGGTGTTGTAGCTTGATCGACAGGGTCAGGACCAGGATGAGAGCGGGTATCAGGCTGACGGCCAAGCGGTTGCTAATCTCTCGATCTGTACGAGAGTGGGTGGAGTCTAAGAGTTCGACTCATCACCTGAACCCCTGGACCTGAACCTTGGTCGGTGGAGAAAAGATGGTGAGGAGAGAGTTGAGCCAATTGCAAAGTCTAATTGTTTCGTTCTTAGAGCAGTCCAAGTGGGCTATCCGCAGCCTCACTTAAAGTATATCCATACTAGGGCCCGTTTAAACTGAACGGACTGTCTCACAAAATAAACGGTCTGTTGACTGTCAAAGAGGCTGAGGGGCTTGAGCCGAGCCGAGCAAAGCAAAGCGAAGCAAACCTTGGATGGGCGGGTAAAAGATAGCACTAGGCACAGATACAACCCCTGCTTAATTTGGTTATTCGGAAGGGAACGTGCTTATGGCCCGATTGGTGAAGAGGGGAATAGCCGAGGGAAGTGGATGGATGGCCGAAGCCCCTGTTCGAGTGTAATGTAACCCACACAAAAAAATGCAACCTCTACGATTCTTCCCATACCATATCGCAGAGCGAAGAAAAAAACACGAGCCTTGGCTGCAGGCAAAAGTTCTGCCTGCCTGCAAGAGACAGGGGAGACTGCATTCTGTTAGCTGCAGTGAAAGAATATTTTATCAGGTTTTTTTTACGAGCGCTTAGCAAGGGTCTTTATCATATCATGCCCGGTCTTGGACCAGTTGAGGCTTCGCTTGGCAAAATACCAAGACGTGTTGGTCCGTAATTGTTATTACCAGGATAATATTGTGCCAGCGCATAATCTTGGCCTTTATGATATATGCATTAAGGGATTATGCTCGTAGGGTTCAGTGGAGAAGTGTTGGTAAAAATACATATGCACCGTAATTGCTGTACAGTATGGTATTCTTTGAATCGAAATCCCATCGACGATCAGAATCCTCTCATCACTTTATTCCCCTACCGCTCCAGATCTACCCCGTACGTAAGCAAAGCAATCAGGGCCGATGACGACTCCATATAAAATGAAAGGGTTACTGTCAGCCTGGGTCTGCAAGGCCCGCACAAGCAAATCTGGTAAACTCTCCGATTGCTGACACAAGATCTAACAAGATACAAGTGACAGATAAAGAGGCTTTTCAGTCGCACCAATTACGTGTATTCGTTCATGTTGGTGAGAATTTAGTACGAAACGATGCAATCCGTGTAAGATTAGAGGTGCAACACCACGTGCGCAAGATAACTTCATAAGACAAAAGATAAGACTATCAAGACATTACAATGATACCATTCTGTATACTATTTCCAAAGATAAAAATAAAAATTCAGCCCTAAGAGATACTAATCTTGCATGATGCTTCAGGTGGATTTGGTTCCACATGCCCCCTCCTGCCACATCTTGACAGACTTGACAACCATACCACGGTCTTTGACAGGACCCCACGTGGGAAGCCAAGTATCGTTGGCCTTCCAGAAATCACGCATAGGGGTCTCGCTGCTATCAGCCCAGGGTTTGTCGCCGATTGCGTCGCTGTAAGCAGAATAGATTAGCATCTGATGCAAGTGAGATCGAGGGGCAAAAAAGTGGAATAGAGTCGTAGAAAAAGAGGAGAATAAGACTTACGGGAACCAACCGTTGGTGCTACCCACTGCAACGTTGAGGATGAGAAAGAATTTTTCGTCAAACGGTGTGTTTTTACGACCGGTGCTGCTCCAGGGGTCTACGGGGATTGAACCGTTGATGGACTCGCCGGCGAATTCACCATATGTCCAAAGGTTCTTGTTCTTGGTGAAGTCGAAGAATTGAACTTGCTGTAAAGAAGTTAGTCACAGCCCGTAGAAAATATAGAGAAAAGACTTACTCGGAGACGACCGTCGAGCCAGGTAAAGAGATACTTCTCACTCCATTCAAGGCCATAAGTGTGAAACTTCTCAGAGTAAAGGACTCGCTTTCCTCCCCACTCGCCATAAGCCCTCCTCCAGCGATCATTCTCCGTAGCAGTTCCCCAGTGAAGCGCCGACGACACAAGGTTGTTACCCATAGGATACTTCTTTCCATCATTGCCACGGCTCTCAGCAATATCAATCTCACCGGATTTCGGCCATTCACCGTAGACGTCATCTTGGGGCATCATCCAGATGGCAGGCCAGAGCCAGTCACCTTTAGGCATACGCGCCACGACCTCGACGCGCCCGTAGCGGATGGACTTTTTACCCTTTGTGTTTAGGCGCGCGGATCGCACGGGGTTAATGATTTGACCGAGCGTGGCGTTACTGTGCGATGCGCAGGGCCAGCGGTCGTTGTTCTTCTTGATGGTCTTTGAGGTACATGTTCCCCAAGTTTTGCTGTTGGTGGTCATGTTGACGGTGAAACCATTCTCGAGCTGTGCTCTGGTGATGGAGGTGCTCTCAAGAGTCGCTGTAGGGACGATGTGAAGGCCCTCTGCATCGACATATGAGTTGGCTGGATCATCGGTAGTCCAGTCAAAGGCACCAGTACTGATGATTATTAGTGATGAAAATGAAAGAAATTGAGGACAAGACATACCCGAAGCCGTTCATCTGAACTTCATGATTCCAGTTGTTAAGGTTCTGGAAATGGTCGTCCATGACCAAGCAGTACTAAATCAATTAGTTTGTGATGGTGATGCATTTTATGAGCTTCACTTACATCATGCTTGGGGACATTGGTCTCTTTCCAGCAGAGGAATCCTCCAAGACCTGAATATAAAGGTTAGTGACTGAAAAGAACATGGAAAAAAATGTAAACTTACCAAGACCGAGGAAGACACATGTGTAGAAGATGGTGCTGTCCCAATTCCATTGCTTCTTCTTATCCTCTAGCCATGGCTTCTCAAATTCGCCTTGGAGACGACTACTTCTGAAGCGTCGGCGAACACCACTGGATGCTGAAAATTGTTAGATAAGATAAAGGATGGTTAACGTAAATACATACCTTCAAATGAAGAATCATTGCGAGTAAATCCCAATTGTCGCGATGTTACAGACTCAGCAGCAGGCGTCGCAGCAACAGGTGTCGCAAAAGGGTTCTCAGTATTGTCAGGACCAGGAGTAGCGAAAGGATCCGCTGTGGTCTGCTGCCGCAATGAAGAGCCTTCTGCAGCAGCAGCAGAGGTGGCAGTCCTTGAACCTTCCATGACCAAAGTGGGGATATGTCAAATGCCAATGTCCAATGTTGGAAGTGACAGACAAGGGGATGGGAGGGGGAAAGGAACTGTACTGTAGCTAGCGAACGAATTCGAATTTATCCAAGGGACAGTTGGTTCAAGAATGCATTCACTTTTTTTCTGGGAGGGTCTTCTTGGCTTGTCGAGCTGAAAGCAAAGCCAAGACAAGAATCGCTACCAGAACCCAACACGAACAAGAGACAGGGATAATGGAGATTGCTGATCCTTGGGTCTCGACCAAAGCTCGAGGTTTATCTTGAGGTGATTATGCAAGATTTCAATACAAAGATATGATGGTGCAAGATGCATGGGAAGTGTTGAGATGTGGGATAATCTCGCCTCACGGCAGCATTCAATATTTCGCCATATCCATGGATATCAACAAACAAGGCCGTAACTATCCCGTCGGATGAGGTCCAACAGGCACATGTCGAGTTAAACAAAAAAACAAACTAACCCGATGAATATTAAAGCGTGTGTCAGCGTCAGCGGCAACGGGTCTGGGAGAGAAGCTAGGAGAGTAAAAAGTAAGCCACATATTGCTGTCAAAGGCGCGATTGGCTTAGCACCGATCCAAGGCTGGGCGGGCCGGTAGCAGTTACGGTGGGATGAAAAAAAAGAACCCCCGGTTCGACCGAGGAGAGGTTCGAAAGGGAAAACTTCCACAAGAGTGCCCATGGTCCGTTCTTCTGTGTTTAGTTATGCAGGTTTCATATGCCGTGTAACAACATAAACATGCCGCTACGAGTCAAAGAGGAAGTCGAGAAGGTAAAGGAACCCCTGGTCCTTGTTGCAGCCAAGAGATATATGACCAGGGGTACCAAGACGTTATCAGACTTATCTTTTCAAGATTAGTAGACATTAGGCTCTAGGCCCGTCCCCCCCTCCCTAGCGGGTTACGGGCCGCCCACTGCACTATCCCCTAAAGATACTGGCACGACGTTATCTTTCTACAGTAGCCTTCTTTTCTTCATGTATTGACCTTGTTTGCAACGGATTACGTGCATTTAGATGCTTTTTTCGGGCTTACTTATTGGTTTCTCACCGGAGGATATCTCGATGGCTGGAGATAGTAATTTAATGTTAGCCGTATTTGGTTAAGTGTCCGGAGAAAAAGTGAGGACTAATTTAAAAAAAGAAGATGAAAAAAAAAAAAAGAAGCGCCGCAGAACGACATGACGCTTTCTGCAACCATGCTCGTATCGTAGAGAAAAAAGTCAACGACACTTCCATGTGGGTTTCATGTTGACTCTGACTCTTTGACCAACTGCCGAAGTGAATTTGCGCCTGCGCACGTTCTCTCGCTTGCCCTATCACCTCGCTAAAGAATTAATCCCTCCCGCTTGGAGGCGTTGCGTTGCGTTGCGTTGTCTCGCCGAAGTTTGTTTGTTTCTCGCAGCTAGCCTTACTATTTGTTTCTCGCCCAACCAGATCGTTTACTGGTTTGATCGATCTTTGAGGTCCTCCGCCACCCTGGCTGGCTGAATCTGGTTCCCCACTGGCAAAAAAGTTCCAGTCAGTGCAAGCCAGGTCCAGGTCTCGGGGGAAATAGCGGGGATAACACGAAACCTTGAGACACAACGACCTGGAGGGGCAAATAGAGTTGTCCAGTCAATTTAATCAACAAGGCTGGTTTTATCGTAACCGCTGTACTCTACTGTAACTCTAACTCTATATCCAAGATTTGATCCTGGTGACGGGTACCATACCCTCCGTCGTTATGGCTACAGGGACAGCAAGATAGTCGATGCCGACGCCCGTGTTATGTTGCTGTCAAGCAAATTTGGCGGACTTGGCATCAGCTCGCTAGAGGTGAAAGTGACAGGGACAACAAAATATCCATGCGTTATTCACTTTCTCCGTATCCCAGGCACAGGAACAGGGGGGCAAGGATATGAGAGGAGACAGACACGTTTTTCTCGTGCAGATGCTGCAACAAAATGGGCAAGGATTTGCATATTTCTTGATTGTGATTGTTGGTGTTACGTTTTTAGAAGAGGGTCTGATCTGGCCCTGGGTCCTGGCCTGTGGCCTGGCCTGGCTGCATCCGAGACTGAGCCTGAGTCTGAATCTCACCGAGAGATATGCATGCCGAGAATGATATCCCGTTCCCAACAAAGAGAAAGATGCGAAGGATAACGACATCAGCCACTACCCACGTTCCCTCTTGTCTGGTCTGCTTTTCTTGTCTGACCTGACGAGTACATACTGTACAGCACAGCACAGCTCCAGGTCCATGGTCGAATCCAGACTCCATCTCAGCTCAGATCGGTTAACTTTTCAGCTCAAGCTTGCCACTGCGTTGGTATCTTTGACTAGTGTTGTCCATCCTACCGTATCGTACTGTAGATTCCCATGCTGACACGGATAAGCCGTGTGCAAAAGACATTCATAACTTGCTTGACCCGCGGTTATCCCACATACTCTGTCCATCTTCATCTGCTCTTGGCTTTGAGAAGCACCTCCTTCCTCTTCCTTTACCTTTCCCCCATTCCCATCCCACACCCTTACCCCTGGTCGTGTCCCGTGGGCAGATCTTCACCTTCGTTTGATCCTTCTGCTTTCTCTTAAATCCAACCGCTCGTTATTCCATCGCCGCGTGTGACCTGAAGCCATCTCTCGTGTCTTCACCTCCACGTGAGCCATGACTTCTGAGAAGCCTGCCTCTCGCTTTATCGAGTCGGGCGTGCTCCAGCCGCCCAGTCCCGTCATGGACTCTGCGACTCTCAAGAGGCTTGAGGCTGGGGATCACGAACCTGCCCCTACTCCTCCTCCTCCTGCTCATGTGCCCTCTGTGATACAGCAGCAGAAAGCACCAGAGTGGACGAGAAGAGCTCCGCCTTCAAGATCTGCGCACAGCTCCTACTCGGGAACACCAGCTGTCATGCAGCTTCCCGATGCCACGGCTGCGGACCTGCCTGTTGTGAGTAAAACCTTTCTCTTCACGGCTTGAACTGTTTCATGCTTGGGATCCAACATCACTGTTACCCTCTTCACCGCCCTTGCTTGTGCTTTACCCGATACGCTGGGTGGCCTGTTGGTCCCCATCGACCCCTCACCAACAAACAAACAATCGCTTAAATGATCAACATCGATACTGACGATCGCAGGTGGCCAAGTACATCGCCCGTCGTGCGACCCTACTAGGCTGGTTTGATGAGCCTGCCGCTGCTGCCATCACAAGCGGCTGGTCTTCAACATGTATTGCACTCAAGAAGCCAGATGGTTCTTATCTCTACAATCCAGATGACCCCAGCCCAGACCTGGCTGCCGCCATCGGTCGCATCAATGAAGCTGCTGTTGTCTCCATGTCGTCCGAGGTGACCAATTCAGTTCTGGATAGCATCAAGCCTGGACAAGGCAGCCTTATCAATGAAGACACTGGTGCTCGTATTCCCATCGTTGCCAGCTTTGCCGAGATCCACGATTCGCTCGTGCACCTTACCAGCGCATGCATTGTCGTTCAAGAACGATGTGTACTGATCTGGTCGCACGAGGCGAGAAATGTTCTCAATGTCGCGCACAACGTCGAGAAGCAAATGTTGGCCTTTGTAAGTTCTATACCATTAAGCTCGCAGTGCTCGAATCTGACCCATTTACAGGTTGTTGGTCCCAACATGCCTCGTGGTTTGCTGGCACAGACTGAAGAGCACTCTGAGGAAAACTTCCACACGCCCGTTCGTGGTGCCATTGATGAGCGAAATGAAGTCTACCAGGCCGCCATCAAGGTTGAAGAAGGTGGCGATGACGACGATGCTGATATCGAGAGCAGAGCGCTTAGACGCCCTACTCTCCTTGTCCACTCTTTCAGAATCGGCATTGTCATAATGTTGGTTATCCTGACTCAGAGTGTTGGTATTTCAAAGCTCGTTCGCCAATGGTCTTGGGACGGCGACTACAAGCGCTTTGCGTTGGCCGCCGTCGTTCCTCCTCTGATGGTCTTGTCACTATTCTTCTTCATCGTTGTTGTCAGTAGTGTCTTCCAGCTTCTCCTCCCCGCTGGAATCTGCCTCAAGAACTCCAAGTTTCACTCTGCCATCAAGCCCAACCCCAAGCGATACAAGGACTACCAACTTCCTCATATCACTGTACAAATGCCTGTCTACAAGGAGGGTCTGCGAGGTGTCATTGTCCCAACCATGGTCTCAGTCATGGCAGCAATCCAGCACTACGAGAACCAAGGTGGTACAGCTTCCGTCTACATCAACGACGATGGTATGCAGTGCATTCAGCCCGAACTCGCTGCTGCTCGCAAACAATACTACCGCGAGAACGGCATCGGCTACTGCGCCCGTCTTCCAAACAAAAAGTCTCCCAAGTCCAAGGGCTTCTCCTGGTTCAAGCGCTCTCCCCCCGTTGACCCTGAAGTCGACAACCAAGACGAAAGTTCCCTCTCTCCCCAAGGTCGCGCCAATGCACTCGGCTTCGTTCGCAAGGGCAAGTTCAAGAAGGCTAGTAACATGAACTACTGTCTCGCCTTTTCCAACCGTGTCGAAGATGAGATGTTGAGACTCACTGAGCTGGAATGTCAGAACCGTGGATGCAGCTATGAGGATTTGACTGCTGAGGATGATGACCAGCTTTACGATCAGGCTCTTCAGAACATGGTTGATGCTGACGAGGGCAAGACCTGGGCTGAGGGCAACATCCGCATGGGTGAGATCATTCTTCTTATTGACTGCGACACTCGTGTCCCCATCGATTGTCTTCTTTACGGCGCTCTTGAGATGTACGAGAGCCCTGAAGTCGCTATTCTGCAACACGGATCAGGCGTCATGCAAGTCGCCCACAACATTTTCGAAAACGGCATCACCTACTTCACCAACATTGTTTACACGGCTATCAAATATGGTGTCGGTACTGGTGATGTCGCTCCTTTCGTCGGTCATAACGCCTTCCTTCGCTGGAAGGCTGTCCAAAGCGTTGCGTTTGTCGATCCATCTGATAAGGTTACCAAATGGTGGTCTGACTCGCACGTTTCCGAAGACTTTGATATCAGTCTGAGGGTTCAGATGGCTGGTATGGTCTGTCGACTGGCTACTTACCACAACGGTGGTTTTGAGGAGGGTGTTTCCCTGACGGTTTACGACGAGCTGAACCGATGGGAGAAGTACGCTTATGGATGCAACGAATTGGTGTTCCATCCTTTCTACCAGTGGATCTACAAGGGTCCCGTCACTCGACTCTTCCTGCGATTCCTTTGGAGCAGCATGCCAGTGACCAGCAAGATCTCCATTATCGCCTACATCTTCACCTGTAAGTTTCTGCCTCATGGTTAATATTTGACTCTCATACTGACCTTCTTAGACTACGCCATCGCTGCTGGTTTGCTCCTCACCCTCATCAACTACGTCCTCGTTGGACTCTTCTTCTACGACCTAGACCAATTCTACATGCCCTCATGGGGTATTTGGGTCTCCCTTCTAGTCATCTTCAACGGTGTCGCCTCGGTCGCATGCAGCATGACGCGACACCGTCTCAAGGAGAAGTCATTCTGGTCTGCCATCCTCGAGGCATGCAAATGGCTTCCCTTCCTCCTTCTCTTCTTTGGTGGCATCAGCATCAACTGTGCCAAGGCCCTCCTCTGCCACGCCTTCTCCATCAACATTGAGTGGGCGTCGACATCCAAGGAGCTGGGCCCTACCGGTATCTACATCGGTCTCAACAAGATGATGCACCGATTCAAGTACACATTCCTTATCTGCTTCGTGCTTGCCGGCGGCATGATTTACATGGCCGTCGCTGCGCCCTGGGGCTGGACTATTGCGCCTGGAAAGTTCTCATCTGGTACATTTGCTATCGTGCCACTGGCTGTCCAGATTGCTTGCGCGTTCTGCTTGCCGATCTTCCTCGGCTTGACTTAATCACAAAAAAATGGGAAAACTTATTATCATATGGGAAATTAACGAAATATTAGAAACGAAAATGGAGAACTAATACATATCATGAGAAAACGGACAAATAGTTACTGAACATAGAATGATACTAGTGTAGCCTAAGAATGCTCTCATCTAGGCATGGTTTAATACTACTTCGAACTTCTACAATTATCCTCTTGCATCTGATGATTCTGGTGACTACCAAAGTCTCTTTCAATGAAGAGCAATATCTGTTTCAACTGATACTATCCCAAAACGCCCAATCGATATCCGCAAACTCAAACCCGAAAGGTTGCAAGTCATCTTCCCCAGCCCTTCCCAGTCCAAACTCGAGCAACGAACTCATCGGCGCATCCTTGTCATTCGTGTACTCAATAACGTTTCCTTCAGTCTCGGTCAAGATCTCCTCCAACTGTGATACAAACTCCGGTTTCTCCATGTCGGTCAACCCAGGCTTCTGTCGACACTCATACCAAGTTGCGATAACCGACTTGGCTGCATGTGAAGTTCTTCGGTCTTCTGGCATGTCTGTTAATTGATCTGCGACTGCGTATAGCTCGCTCAGTAGGGACCAGGCTGATTGGATCATGGTTACATCTGTCAGACTTGACATGTCTACTAAGATACCAATGACTGTAACTATTAGTATGAGACTTTATGTTAGACAAATGGGGAATACTTACGAGCATACCACACAAACGAAGCTTCAGCGAGCCAGCGGAATTTGTGAAGAAGAGGATTCGCGTACGAAACAACTTGGTATCTCATCGCCTGCATACATGCATTGAAATGATCAATGTTGGCCTTCTCATCCCCCCGGTCAGACTGCAACTTCGCGTCGTGATATTTTCGTAAGCGTAGAATATTCACGACTGCTCGTGCTGAGATCTGTAACAATGTATGCAGAGGATTGATAGGATCACAATACTGAAGAAAATGTTCATTCAAACTGCTTTCCATCCCATCAACCATCGCAGGACTCAAACATCCAAGCAACGACCCTTCACCCGCAGCTATCTGTTTCGCCTGGGCAAACCGCCGAAAACCGCGCTGTTTCTCCATGATAAAATACGTAAAACAGGTATACGCAAAGCTCGTTAGACCAGTCCGTTCCTTAGGCGCGAATTTTGAACTCGGATCGAGATCTTCGTCTTCGATGTTGAGTGGAAGTCTGACGTCCCATGCTGTACCGAAAGACAAGGGTGTCACGCCGTTTTTGAGGGATAGAATAAGTTCGAGATGTTGAAGCTGCCACCAGAGTCTTCGACGTTCTTCTGTTTCGATGGGTGAGAGCCCCAGGACTGTCCCGTCGCGGTGGATGCCCAGCTGTTCGGCACTGCGCGATATTAGTCCGATTAGGCTGGAGAGACTGCGGGATGACAAGACGTCGATGTTTGCTTTCTAAGAGATGTTATTGTTAGTGCTGGTGGGAACAGAACTGGTAGGGAACACATACTATGTAGAAGCAGAACGCCTTTAGCGTTGCGATACTGTCGATAGCCAAGAGATTCATCCCCGAAAAGGCGATATCGCATCTCATGCGACACTCATTCATCAAAAGAGCCCTCGCTCTACCAAACCGCTTCAGACATTCCTTATTCGTCAAAGTCACAGCAGCAAATAGCCTCGTCGACAAGATCAACGCTCGCTCACCGTCGTCAAGAGCGTTCCACTTTTCTTCATTTGCTACTGCTGCTTTCAGGTGAGCCAGGGTCCATTTGAAGTTAATCTTGACAACAGGCTCGACACGCTCCATGAATGTGTCCCAAAGTTTGACAGCTTCCAAGGCAGGCATTTGTAGAGGCAGTGTTTCTGAGATTTGGGTATTATCCCGCCATGGTGAGCCGTTGAATGCATGAGGGAGAAATTTAGCTGGTGATAGAGCTGTGCCTCTAGGATCATTGGAGCTGAATTGTGGTTTTGATCCCTTGTAAAGTCGCGAGACGTCTATCCACGTCTGCCAACCCTCCCTGACAATCCAATCAGTTATTCAAATCGCATGCGATAAAATCATCTCTTTCACTTACGATTCCTGATAAACTCCCTTGCCGTCCTGCTGCACAATAACTGGCGTCTGGGCATGACTCCCCCCCAACGAAGGCGTACCACTCGGCCTTTCTCCATTATCTGGATCTCCGCCCAAAGACCTAACAATTTCCTCGAGCTTTTTAATGCGCTCAAAAGGTGACACTTCGGGATAAGTGCAAGTATCATTTTTGCGACGCTTACAATTCGAACAAGGCGGTTCCGATCTATCGCAGCGGACTTTTCGCTTCGCACACGGTTCACATGCTTGAGATCTCATGGTGGTCGGTCTTTGTATATTTTCCGACACGATCGACAATTTGGGACTTGGAGTTGGTGACCTATCGTGTTGCTCGATCCATGACGTTGTTGTAATTAAAAGCTCGGGGACCCCGCGAGGTTTTTGAGGATGAGTATGGACTAGCTCGGGCTCGGTACCGAGACCGAGATTTTAGGAGTGGTGTTTGATTGGCTGATCTGGAGAATCCTTTGAGATAGGGATCGAAATGTGTAATTGACTTGGAATTGAAAGGAATGCTTCCTTGATATTTAAATGCATCTTCTTTCTCGTATTTGACTTCTCTTAATTACTATCAATTGTTTTATTCCAAGCTGGTGTCTGTTCATAAACTGCCCGCCAGTCTCTATTCGACAACACCTTCTGACACTACCATCACGTACACTGCCACTAGCAAACTCTCCAGCATGGATGAAAAAGACCATAGAACTTCTGATAGCCCAGAGCGGCCAACTACTGAAGCAGTCAATCAACACTCAGATACCACAGACAATGTCAAGACATATCCTCCAAAGAAGGTCGTCCTGCCAACTATGGTCGCTCTTTTCCTCGTCTTCTTCCTGGTCGCACTGGTAGGTCATACCCAATCCAACTCCCCAAACATCTACTAACACCACCAAGGACCGAACTATCATCGGTACAGCTATTCCAACTATATCCGCCGAGTTCGACAGCTTTGGAGACATAGCCTGGTACGAATCCGCCTTCCTCCTTCCGCTCTGCGTCTTCCAGTTGTCCTTCGGTCTCGTCTTTAAATACTATTCCACCAAATGGGTTCTCTTTATTCTTACCGCCATATTCGAAATTGGATCTATTGTTTGTGCTGCCGCGCCCAACTCGAATGCCTTGATCGTTGGACGAGCTATCACTGGTATCGGTGGTGCCGGCATTGGATCTGGGGTGTTTATCTACATCACACTCTTATTTCCTCTTGAGGAACGGCCAAAGTATCTGGGATCTTTAGGCTCTGCCTTTGGAATCTCTTCGATCTTGGGTCCTATTCTTGGAGGCTATCTTACGTCGGTCAGTTGGCGTTGGTGCTTCTGGATCAATGTGCCTATCGGTGGTCTTTCTTTGATCTTGCTGTTCATTCTTGCTCCCAACAGACCATCACCTGCTAAGCCGGCTGAGACATGGCGTCAGAAGTTCTTGGACCTTGATCCCATTGGCTTTCTGCTGGTTGCTGGCGCGATTGTTTGTCTCCTGTTTGCTCTCGAGTTTGGTAAAGAGGAGCAAAAATGGTCCAGCGGCCGTGTCATTGCTCTCTTCGTCGTCTTTGCCGTCCTATTCCTCGCCTTCGCTGGGTATCAAGCATGGAGAAAAGAAAAGGCTACGGTGCCGCCAAGGATCATTTTCAAGCGAACAGTTCTGGCTTCTTGTCTTCTCAACTTCACCATCGGTTCTGTTCTGGTGATATACGCCTTTTACATCCCTGTTTGGTTCCAGGTTGTCAAGGGCAAATCCCCTGAAGGCTCTGGCATTGCTCTACTGCCGCTACTGCTCAGCAATGTTTTGTTTGTCATTGTCAGTGGAATTCTGGTCAGTGCTGTGGGGTACTTCACTCCCTTCTCCATCGCTGGGAGCGCTATTCTGGTCATTGGCGCCGCTCTTATTTGCACCTGGACTGCGGATGTTAGCCAAGGTAAATGGATTGGATATCAGGTATGTTTCCACAGCAGGAGCTTTCTGTGCATTACTGATAAATCTGCAGATCATCACCGGCGCAGGCATGGGTCTTACCCTCCAACAACCAGCCATCGCAATCCAAACCGTCCTCTCAGAAAGCGACGCGACAATTGGTCTTTCCATCCTCAGTTTCGTTGGATTCCTTGGAGGCACAGTATTCATCACTGTAGCCCAGACTTTACTCCAAGGACAGCTGGAGAACAAGATCACGAAATATGTTCCAGACATCGACCCCAATCAACTCAGCAACAGCGGAGCTGCAAGCATCAGAAAACTTGTGTCGGGAGATAAGTTGGATCTTGTGTTGAAGGCGTACAATGACTCGATGAGGTCTATCTGGTATCTTGGTCTTGCTATGGGTGCGGCTGCCTTCATTGTGTCTTTTGGATTGGAGTGGAAGAATGTCAAGGCGGCTAAGAACAAGTCGTCTTCTAAGGCCTAGGGGACCAAGATAAAAGGCGATGTAGATAGGTCTTAGCTAGAATGAAATGACCAAATTATGAATCTCTTGTTCTCGATGGCCAATTGTTCAAAAACCCTGATGCAGGGGTCCTCGCCATATCACAAAACCCCGGATTGATTCAAATTTGCTCCCACCGAACATTTCCCAAAATGGTGTCATAACAAACAGTGGCTATAATGTTCAATTGAGCTTTGATTAAGCACATACGACCAAAGGTAGTGGAAAATACGGGATCCCGTCCGCTCTCCCATAGTCAAGCCACTAACCGGCGGATTAGTAGTTGGGTCGGTGACGACCAGCGAATCCCCGCTGTTGTATGTATTTTTGCCCTAATTTTCATTTTTGCTTCAGGGTCTATAGGCACTGTGGCACTGAAGAGTGAGAGAAGATATAGCAATAGCCTCTAGGGAAGCTCTCTTTTAGCTGGCTGTAATAAGCAGATAAGACTGAGAATATAGTTTAGGTTTATCTTATTTTTTTACTTCAGTTATTCTATACCTCTGCATGTCATATCGTCAATGTTCTCATTAGATTGCCTGCATTTGCAACTGTTTTAATGTAAAGAGCCTGAGCTTGGAGTCCTTTCATTTGCGCTTGAGCTAGTCGCCAGTGCCTCTAAACTTGTACTTTAGTAGAGACGTATCGAAAATTCAATACAAAGATATGACCAGCAGGATCTCGTCTTTGTAAAGCTACTTTTCTGCATCATCCCACGGTATAGTGGCTATTCGCGCCCTTGCTTTCATCCAATCATCACGTGATGAAATCACCGGTCTGGTGGTCTAGTGGTATGATTCTCGCTTAGGGAAAACCCTATAGCATTGCTTGCGAGAGGTCCCGGGTTCAATCCCCGGCCAGACCCTTCCTTTTGCCCTTCTGACAAAATGAATATCATTTCTTTTTGGATCGTTTGCTATTGTTACGGGCAAGGTGTCCATCCATTGGTAGAATGCGACTGTACGACGAGTATGGGATAGGTATGTTGCTGGGCCTCACCATCATTCTGTGGTTTGGCGGTGTTGGCAGGGGTATCGAGTATAATGTCTGGAAAGGTCTCACCGTGTCCTCTGACTTTCCATCCTATGCTGTCCTATAAACAAATCAGACAGCCGCCGTAAGCGATAGTGTGTTGAAAATGCTGTTTTCCCATTGGAATTAAGCTTTCGACCATCCCGGGAACCGGCAGATATCCCCTGTCATATCCATGCCTAGTGCCATGGAATACGAGTCTTCATGTGAGACTCTTCGTTGAGAAGTCTAATAGGTTGGAAAGGAATCGTTAAGAAGAGGGGACCTTGTGATCAGCCCAAGCTTCTTGAGCCCGGTCTACTGGCATTTCAGTCCTTCCAACCTTTCTGAGACTCTGACCTTAGGCGAAACAACCGTAAAGGGCGTGATATCTTAGACTTTCTCTTGGGATATTTCACCTTAAGCCTTCCGATTTTGAGACTATGGAACGCCTGCGAAATAAGCTCAACAGACTCAGTGCAAGATGGCCCGCTAGCAGGCCGACTTCTCCAGTGCCGGAAGTCCATGAGCCATTGGAAAGCGAGTCTACGGCTTCTGAACAGCCCCATGTCCAATCGACTACCGTTCATGTTTCAGAAAGACTCTGGAATCAAGCTTACGATGACCTCAAAAGAGATTCTTCCGCTACCATCGTCGATACGTATGAGAAGATTCTGTCCCGCCATCTCCAGACAGATTCATCACTCGAAGCCAACATTATCTATTCAGACCATGCTATAAGATGGGAACAAATGAAACGATTGACCTCGAAGGGTCTTGAGAACACTGCAAAGAATTCAAGTCAGAAACAGAAAGTGAACCAATGGTTAGAATTGTCCAAGCCATTGCGAGAGGCGGTTGGGGCAGGGCTCAAGGCTGTACCACAAGCTGCTGTACCGTGGGCAGGGATCTGCTGTGCTCTTGAGGTTAGCTTAGAATGGGATCAAGGCTGGAAGGCTGCTAACTAGATATAGATTCTCTCAAGTCCACTCACCGAGCCAACAAAGAACAGGGAAGGTATGGAATATGTTCTCAAACGAATGGATTGGTACTGGGAACTGTCGCCATGGCTTCTCCAAGATGTTCATGCGAGCAACTCAAGCAGACCAATGAGAGGTCAACTGGAAAAGCAGATTATCACTTTATACCAGAAGTTACTGCTTTTCCAGATGAAGAGTGTGATCTTGTACCATCACAGTCGTTTGGCAGTGTTCATGCGAGACTTGCCAAAGGTGGATGACTGGGCCGGTCACATCAAGGAGATCAAGGAGGCCGAGAATGCGCTCGGCGTCGACTCAAATCAGTATAACACTTTGGAGATGCGAACGAATCTCCAAGAGATTTCTGTCACGGCCAAGGAGCATGCTCAGTGGCAGCGACAGGACCGACTTGATGAATTGGACAATGAGTGTCTGGCGGAGCTTCGTGTTACAAGCCCACAAAAAGACAGAAAGGGCATCGTTGATGCAAAGGGCGGTCTATTCTACGAATCCTATCGTTGGATTGTGGAAAACGAGGAGTACAAACAATGGCTTGCAGGAAGCGAAGATACCCTCTTGTGGATCAAAGGTGATCCCGGAAAGGGGAAAACAATGCTTCTGGCCGGTATCATCACGGAAATCGAGAAGTCCTCGCCTGAGAATATTTTCTACTTCTTCTGTCAAGCTACAGAGCCTCGACTGAGGACTGCGACCAACGTCCTCCGCGGACTTCTCTGGTCGCTGGTGCGAACCCGACCGCATATGATATACCACATCTGCAAGGAGTACAAGAAAGAAGGTAAAGGCGCGTTTAGTGACAGCAACGCCTGGCAGACCTTGTGCGATATTCTCATCGCTATCCTTGAAGATGGGGACCTTGCCGAAGCTTGCGTGTTCGTAATTGACGCCTTGGATGAATGTACAACAGACCGAGATCAACTCCTCAGATTCATTGTCCGGGCATCAACTTCTTACAAAGCCAAATGGATCGTATCCAGTAGAAACTGGTTCGAGATCGAGAAAAGACTGGATGGCACAAAGAGGAAGGTGCGATTGCAACTGGAAATGAACAGCGCTGCGATATCAGACGCTGTCGAGAAGTATGTCATGCGGAAGGTCAATGAGCTGGGTGCGGAGAACAGCTATAGCGCGTCAGCCCGTGAGGAAATCCAGAAACATCTGCTAGCTAACGCCGATGACACATTTCTTTGGGTTTCGCTAGTCTGCGAGGAGCTGAGCAAGCCCGATGTCATGTCTCACCATATTCCAACTGTTCTGAAGTCCTTTCCTGCAGGTCTTGAAAAGCTTTACGAAAGAATGGTGGAAAGGATTAATGAGTCTAGAGACAGAGACTTATGTAAAGCGGCTCTTGCCGTTGTTGGTGTTGCGTATCGGCCTCTTACTCTTGCCGAGATCAGTTCATCACACTCGATACTTAACAAGTTATCTGAAGACAAGAACGCTTTATCGAACATCGTCAAGTCCTGTGGCTCGCTCCTGACTATCAGGGGCGACATAGTCTATACTGTTCACCAGTCTGTCAAGGACTTCTTGCGGTCTTCACATGAGGTGATGGGATCTGGGATCGCCGCAGAGCACCACAATGTCTTTCTAAGTAGCGTTCAGGCCATGCAGAAAGGGTTACATCGCGACCTGTATGGGCTAAATGACCACGGTGCCCTCATAGATGGGATCGAACCGCCGAAGTCCCATTCACTAATTCCTCTCCAGTATGCATGTGTTCATTGGGCTGACCACTTCCATGAGGGGCTTCTTGGAGTCTTGGAAGGTCAGTATGCACCGGCATTCAACCTCATTACCACCTTCTGCAAGCAGAAGTACCTTTATTGGTTGGAGGCGATGAGTCTACTGGGATGCGCTTCAGAGGCCGTCAAAGCTATTCAGAAAGTGAAAATCGATGTAGTGAGTAGCACAGCACTAAAATTCCAAGTTTTGAGCGGAGTAGCTAACAGCAACGTAGCAGTACCATGCGCCACAGGAGCTCAGGGACCTCCTCGAAGATTCATGGCGTTTTGCCTTGACGCACAGATCTGTCATGGATAATGCACCACTACAGCTGTACTTCTCAGCATTAATCTTCAGCCCGGAGACCAGTATCATAAGACAGTGCTTTAAGAGGGAGATGCCTAGTTCTATAAAGGTCCACGCCCCTTCATTCCAAACCTGGGATACATGCCTTCAACTTGTTCCAGGTGTCGACAACCAAGAGTGTTCCTTGGGCTTTTCGCCCGACGGGAGACATATCGCGGTGATAAGTGTGGATCAATACCGCATCCTGATTTTGGACGCTTCAACTGGCGGACGACTCAGGTCATTCCAGAGTGTGAATGGCTTACTCCAAGGTATAGCTTTCCATCCTGATGGACAACAGCTGGCAGCAGTATCCGAGGGGCCAGTTGGCGGTTCCACAGTCAGCCTATATACTATCTCTGACGGAAGATGTACTGGATCCTTTCATACGGACAAGGTTACTCGCGGAGAGGTAAAGTTTTCTCCAGATGGGCAACTCCTTGCGATGGATTGTGACCCTCCCTTCCCTGTCTTTCTGCTATCAGATGAGACCTATCATCTTGATATCTGGAACCCATACACGAAAACTGTAGTACAGACACTGGATACAGTCGGCCAACGGTTTGAGTGGATTTCTACGTCCTTGGGGAAGACGGGTCTCATTGTCCTTAGCGACGACCCGCTTGCTGATCATAATATAGAAATATGGGATCCCGATACACAAGGCACCCTGTCAAAGACACTAACTTTGAAACTCCATGACTATCAACAATTGAGAGGAATCGCCATCAATCGGGAACGAACTCGCTTGGCACTCATTTCCTATAATAGTGTTAGGCTCTGCTCCTGGGAGACGGACCTCGCTATACATGCGGTTATAGAAGATAAGAAATACTCTGGAATCGCATGGGCGGACAATGATAGATTCTTAATCATCGCTGTACCTGGGAGATTCGGCCTATGGGACTTGGACAAAGGCATGAAAATCGTGTGCCCAAACATTACCCCCGTCAATGTACTACGCTGTGGTAGAGGTGGCCAGATCGCCACTATAGGAGGAGAGGTACTCAGTATATGGAGTTTGGACACCATCGCAGGGCAGTCGAAGTCCCTCGAAGGATCGACCGAGAAGTCGATCTCTGGACTGATTCAACATCCGGCCGGGTTTATTGTTCAGACGGCCCATGTGAACAGCTACATTGATGGGGTAGACGACCATGCGGTTGTTGAGGTCTTCAGCAGGCTTAATGGTGATCGGCTACTGCAAATACCTTGTGCACCTCAAGGCTGTATTCTCCTGGCGTCTAACCGCGACGGGTCTCTGGCTGTGGTACCCGGCGACAAGTCTCTCTATCCCTTTTCATTTGACCCAGAAATCGGTGGCCTACGCCCTCAACGGCACTTTGAGCTATCTGAGAGCGCTTATAATAGCGCCATAGCCTATGGACCATGCGGGAAGATCGTATGTAATGGCATGCCCATCCGGATCTGGGACACAGAGACTGGTCAATGTCTGCAAAAATTACCTGTTCATGGCGGTGACTATATCCGATACCATCATGGTACAGCATTCTCAACCAGCGGCTATCTAGCCATCTTGACGAATGGCGGTATGATCTCGATATGGGATACAGAACGCGAGGTACAAATACACCGCATGGATCCCTGGCGGGGAGCGACGTATCATGTTAGAGAAACCGTTCACATCGCATTAAGTGCTGATGGGCTTCTCGCATTATCGAGTCCAGCGGAGATAGTAGTTGCGAACATCCATCAGGACACTTGGCTTCGGAAATACAAACTCCCCTATAGTGGCGTTCCAAGCCTCGACTTTGAGTTATGCTCCAGCATACGACTTGATACGGGTTTCGGGGTCCTTGCGTGGGACTGGAAAGACGACGATGGGAGTGCATGCAAAGCTCTCAAACTGAAAGCGGAAGATCACTGGGATCCGCGATGCCTGAGCTTGGCCTATACCGAGTCAGATGCATGGCTCATGATGGGCTCACGGAGGGTTTTATGGATACCACGACAGTGTGCGGATCTGAAAACATTCTCAATACAGAGTGATCTGGAGAAGGGTGTGTCTACTGTGGTGTTGGTTCACGCCGACTCTGTGTTTATACTTGATGTCAATATTAGTCAGATATGACCAGGTAGCTAAGGGATGAGCTGATTTGTGCCACTTCTACAGGCGTTGCATTATCACTGCCGCCTCAAACAATACTCAAGATGGAACACGAAATATAGCACAACTCGCCGATCTCAATTCTACTACCTACAATAGATCTAGATCGCTACAGACACTGAGAGTACCACTGGTTCTGAGCCTTGCAAGTGTATGGGGACTCACAAACCGTAGATCCAGTCCAAGAAGAACCACCACACTGCCCATATCTACCGACCTTGGGTCCCTCAGTAACAGTGGGCTTGGGAGGAGTTGATCCAGTAGTGGTAGCCGTCGGCTTTGGCGTGGTTTCTCCCCCGTTGACGCGAGCAGCATGCTCGTATACCAAAGGCTGAGCCTCGTCGTCTTCGAGATAGATCGTGTTTCCATCGTCGTGGTTCTTGCCATACGAGAAGCCGGCGAATCCAAATTGCCAGTACAGGTCACTCATCTCCAAGTCAAGAGAGGCCTTTTGCCATTTGCTGATGACGCTGACGCGGGTTGTCTTGTCTTGCCAGCCGTATTCCTCGTGAATGACAGGCTTTCCAACGGTCTTACCGGCTGCAGCATGGTCCTTGATCCATTGAACGACCCAATCGGCAGTCTTGCTCCAATATTGAGGGTAGGAGTGGAACGTGTTGAAGTCAATGTTGGGCAGCTTAAGCTCGGCGTCGAAATCGTTTCCGTCAGCGCCGTTGTAGGTCCAGTCATCTGACTTGCGGTTGAAGCCACCCTCACTTCCGGTGGTGACGAGATGGTCAGCGTCAAGGGACTTGATGTAGGTGCTCATCTCGTCGACCCAAGAAGTGATTGTCTTGGGAGTGCAATCAGGACCGCGAGGGAGGTTTCGGACACCGTCGGCGCCGCAGCGAGGTTCATTGGCGATTTCCCAGGCCATAACTGCGGGTGAGTCCTTGTAGCGGTTGACTACGGTCTTGATGTAGTTCTTGAAGGCCTTTTTGATAGCAGGTAGACGGTAGAACTGTGCTTGGTCAGTTGTAAGATTGCTAAGATGAGCTGGGGGACTCACATCGTCGTGGTATTTACCACCGAGGTTGACGGTGTATACGTCCATACCACCATAATCAGCCCAGTTGTTGGTCAAAGCCAGAATCAGTTTCATGTTAGTAGCTTCGGCAGCTTCAACAACCACATCAAGCTTGCTCAGATCAATCTTGACACTTCCATCCTTCTCAAACCACTGAAAAACAGTGTCCTCAGCACCAGTGTTATACTTTGGCAGTCCGCCCTCTGAGAAGGTCCTGTTGTTGTCATGGAAGGCCCAGGTACGGACGACCTTGAGACCGGCATCCTTGGCAGCTTCAAGACCGAGCTTGACATCCTTGTAATGGTCTGTTCCCCACTGCAAGAGGTGGTTAGTAGCGTGGTGTGATATTTGATAGAGCACATACGATGTTGAACGGAAGAAAGTAAGCGTTAGTGCCAGCGAAAAAGAAGTCTTTTCCGTCAAGAGAGAACTTTGTGCCGTCGGTGGTGACGAAGCCAGCTGGGACAGCCAGTGCTGGGGAGCTGGCAAAAGCTGCGGCGATGATTGAGGAGAACTTCATGGTGAGAGTTGAGATTGAGATCTTGCCAATCGTTGCCAGATAATTTCTTGTAGAGACATATCGATGCTTTTATACTTGATAATTTCGTTGCATTTCCTTGGCATCCTATCCCCCTCATTCATCCATGTTCAAGTCCGCTATAGTGCCATGGATTAAGTATATCGGAGGTCAACATCCCGCAGTATCCGCATTCGGAATAACCCCCAATGATGAACCATTTCCTCCATATGGCAGCTGGCTTAAAATGTAGTGCATTTTGTAATTGATGATCGTTTTTAGTATCCTCTTGCGACTTGCTGGAATAAAATGCACTAATAGCGACACTGGATATGCCTGTGTGAGGCAATTCAGACGCACCTTTGGCAGTGTGGGGGATCTGGTGTGATATCCGACTCGATGAATATAGTTGCACCGTCAAGTTCCACCACTAATATTATAATGTAACCACACTTTATCTGCCAAGTAGCCATTATTCTGTTTATAATATTCTCACATGTGTAGTCATTGCTCTCAGTGATAGTAAATTGCGTTTTTCGGACCGAGCCGAACATTTCGTTTACGCGTATAGCACGCTTCCCAGCCTGCACCAGTAGGACAGCATGACCGGAATATGACGACCGCCCACATCATACCATGTGGTCTAGGACAAACTAAGTCATCAAGCGAACGACTGCCTGTCTTGGAGCAGAGTGTTCCGGCCATGTGATGTAATTGTTTCTACGAGTTGGTGGAGATGGGAGGTGAGGAAATGAAAAGGATCAGCCAGGTGGTGGGTAAATTATTTGTATCTGAGCGCGATCAATACAACGTCTAAACATTTGGAAATTGAAGAGACCTCTTAACAAGGCGCAGAATTCCCCTCGAAACCTGGATTGGGTTGGGTAGATAGATGCTATAGGTTAATCTCCACACAACTCTGGCACACGTCACTAAACCCTCACGATGTATCATGTTATGGCTCACGGTGAAAATTAATATACTAGAGAAATTGAAATTATATCTCATAATGATATTCACAGTTCAGTGAATGATTCACGCCGTCTGGCAATAATGGCGTTCGGCGAACAGTCTGGATTTTTTCCATAACTTCGAAGACATACTCATACAAGGCACTGGTCATTCTCGCCGAGAAGTTGTATAAATTGGTTTCCATTTCGGTCTAATAAGAAGTAAAATAATCAGATAGAATTCGCCATCGCTGCCGGTAACCAATTGAGTTGTTGATGGGAACATGTGTTCACGATGGTTCATCAGACCACCCATGGTAAGAAGCCTTGAGGTTGAGGTGGCGCTAAATGGGATTGTGGCTCCCCAACCACAAAGTGAGGCGCAGTCCAGTCAGTGCAGTACTGTACCTTCCGGAACCGCAAAAAGAGATGATCCTGACCCCTCCTACTGATACGGTTTATCAGTGGATTTCAGTGCAAATCCAATCTTAAAAATGGTGGGTGCGATCCGCAGATGGAAAACCCCGCTGGGCTAGGACAGTGCAGGGCAAGCGGCAAAAGGGACCTGTAAGAAACAGTTTGCTGGGGTTGCCTAACGCGAGGGAGTTAGAGGGGTAGCCAATCTTCCGCCACCGCTAGGCCTAATGCTCCCTCAATGCTACTCTAAGGGAGCAAGCAGGAGCAGACTCTGCAGAGGCGAGAAAAAATCAGAGGAGAGGCAGAGATTTCAATTGGATGACGTGGTCTACGCCTACCAAAGTGAGGGGCTGTTGGGCCTGGAATGCAAGAAGGAAAGTGCAACTACTTACCTTTTATGCGGGAAAGAGGGGTAAAAAAAGTGAAGGGACAGTACTTCCGAGAGCTAGCTTTGCCCGTGAATCACCTGCTCAAGCCGTTAAATTCTGCCCGCACATTGTACCTTCCGTTATATAACTCGCGACGTGGCAGCAAAATCCCATTTCTTGCATCTACAAAACCCCATCCTCCCCTCCATGAACTTCCTACGCCGCTTCACCTTTACTTCTTCTCCGCTTCTTCGAACTTTCACCACAACACGCGCAATCATGTCTAAGCTTTACGTCGGGTTAGTCTCTCTCCCTCTCTGCCTCTGTTCTCTGCTCTCTGCCCTCTCTCAATCCCTGTCTCTTTGTCGCGAGAGCGAGAAAACTCTGAATGAGGGGTAATCATGCTGACGTGAAATTCTCTGCAGAAACCTGTCCTGGAACACCACGGACGACACCCTCAAGCAAACCTTCGAGGAGTTCGGCACCGTCACCGATTCTATCATCATGCGCGACCGTGAGACCGGCCGAGCCCGTGGATTCGGTTTCGTCACCTTTTCCACCGAGGAGGAGGCTACCGCTGCCGTCAACGCCCTGAACGAGCAGGAGTATGTCCCTCATTTCACCCCCGCCCTCTCTCAATCAATAGCTAACCGTTTCTTCTCTTCCAGGCTTGATGGTCGTCGCATCCGAGTCAACGTCGCCAACGCCCGCCCCGCTGGAGGCAGCGGCTTCGGTGGTGGCCGTGGAGGCTACGGTGGTGGTCGTGGTGGTGGTTACGGCGGTGGTGACCGCAGCTACGGTGGTGGTGACCGCAGCTACGGTGGTGGTGACCGCAGCTACGGCGGCGGTGACCGAGGTGGTTACTAAAGAAAGACTGAGACTGAGACTGAGACATCGTCAGAGGTGGGTTGATCAAAAAAACAATTGTGTATCATCGGCCCAAGAATTCTACAATGGGATACGGCCGCTGCAGTCCGGACACAGCCGCGATTGATGGTGGAGAGGAACTTATCAAGATACCATAGCACAGCAGACAGAACCTTTCTTTTTTATTCTCACATCACTGACCTTTGGTGATGGCTATGCTGCAATTGTTCTCAAGCAGCCCGAGGCGCAAAGGATGGCGCGATTTGTTCTCGTATTGTTGTCATACCCGAGCCGATGCTCTGCGCGACCGACATCTCCGTCGACGCCCGATGTTTCTGTTTCTTCGACGCAAGTTTGTTCATAACGACAATAAGATTGATTCCCACGACGATCCGACCGATTGTTTCTGTTAGACCTGCTCCATCAACTGTCCGACATCCCAGCGCTCAATCAAGCGGGCGCCAAAGCAATTCCTTCGACAGGCGATCTCATCCCAGACCTGCTCCATTCTCCCCACTGCTGCGTTTTTTTTTCCCTTGCCGTTTCTGCTTGCCTGACTCAACCATGACGCCATTCACACCGCGACCGTCCAAGGGACCCTCGACAGCACGAATGTGAGCGACATGTTACGACAACCTCGGTCGACACTACCGCTTTCACAACAGCTTGTCTTGACATTTTGCTGAGGTCTCAATTGCACACCAACATCTTGACCTTTCTTGACCTTTCTTCTCGATTGGAGCCCCAATCAGGATTCTGTCGCCGCACGATGAAGGATAGCCTTGACGAACAACACAAGCCCTGCTGACTTCTTCGTCGCGATCCCTAGCCCTTGCCCCGAAGGTCAATCTGTGCTGCGTCACAAAGGGTTCCGAACGACTGTTCTCCCTATTCAATTGAATCGATGCGACTGGGCTGGACGGAAGCGATGAGGATCCCCGATACCGCACTGGAGTTCCTCTTTTTCTCGACAGGATTGACTCACATACTGTGGTGTCTCACGGGTTCAGCCAGAAGCTTCCAGGACAGTCACAACGGCCTTCCAGACTCTGAACTTTGTTTGTCAACCCGATTGACGCATAGGGTTCGTTGATTTAAGCGTTTTACTTGATAATTGGAAAGCCGGCGTGATGCAGCTGCCACTAAGGAACTCAAGAGGGACTGCATTAATTGGAAACTTTCTGATTAAGCTCTGAGGCCTCCTGACTTTGTATGACTGATGGATGATTCTATTGCGACAGGTTTTCCGACGCCCTTCTATTAGGTTCTGATACTAGATGATGTATTGTCAGAAAGATGCCATACCAATCAACCAAGTCGCCGCCGGAGTGAATACTCAAGAAGGCGAGAGTTAGTATCCCAGCATGGGCACCTGGATGGAAGCTTTCAAAAGGTTCCGCGCGTACCTCGGTGTAATCAACATCGGCCATGGGGCTCAAAGGTCTTTCTATCTTTCGATTCTCGTCCCCAAACCGAGGTCTGATACAGTCTCCGTGGCGCGGTGATCAAGTCAAATTTTGGAAGACAAACGTATGACAGCAGTCCAAGTTGTTAGACTCTTGTTGCTGGGGAGTTTCTGACCAAAGGGCTAGACATGTTGGACAAATGTACACTCACACTGAACCTTGACACTTGAGGGGAGACTCAGCTATCTATGTCCTTATACTATCTGCTACAAGCATGCTATTGAATTAGCGGCACGACAACAGCATTTGCCACATTCATCTCTCAAAGACGGGCCGGATAACACCCGGGTGTAGATGCTGGAACATTGCAAGACCTTTGCAAACCGCATGATTGCTTGCTCATTGTATTTCGCACATTCGTAAGCACTAGAACATGGGGAGGATTAATAATGCAATCTGACGGAGGTCAAATCGGCGTTTCAAGATGCCTCGGCCTCTTATCCCATAGTCACAAAGTATTTATATTTATTAGTCTACTACCTCCCACAACTTAATCTCTGTATCTAAGTTACAAGAGGACTTTCTTCCTTCCATCGATTTACCTTACGTATCGCTACACCACAGTCAACTGTCTCGTCAAAGGGACAACTCACCACTACACCTACCCTCCAATCATGGATCCCATTCCAATCCTTACTATCTCACTCTCTCACCACCTTCACGGCCGCGACATAAACGACAGTCTCGGAGAACAATGGTCGGAATCCAAGGTCCCAGCCTCGACAGCTTCACAATTCACCAACATCGGGTTCAACCTCAACGCAGATGGCTCAAACTTGGGGGATCTCAAAACACAGCTAGACGAGCGCAAATGGAGAGGCATTATCGTCGGATGGTGCATACGCGGCAATGTCGAGTTCACTGAGCTGTTCGAATCTGTTGTTGCTGTTTGCGTGGACTACGTTGTGCAGAGCAAGCAGAACGATATTTCTTCGACGGAGCCTAAGCTTATCTTTTGTCGGGGGCCGCATGACCTTGTTAACGCTACACTTCGAAATTTCCCCTTAGAAGGTTGAGCATGACGGACGGGGTTCGAGAGAGCGCGACGTTAGGACCTGTAATCTTGGAAAATATATCTCAGAGCCTTGTATTCGGAGTTTGTCGAAACAATATTGAACTGAGCCATAAACTATCACACTGCTACACCCAAGCTCATCCCTGATTGATGTACTCTACCAGCTTCGGTCTAGCCTCGAAAGCAGCTTTGAATTTCAGAAGAGACTCCGATAGTTTCGCCTACAAGACGGATTGTCAGTTATAAACCTTCCATTCTCGGGACATCTGGCTTACCGGAAGTGTCTTTGTTCGTGCGTCGTTATCGATCGATACATAGACAGCAAAGTCCGTGTAGCTGATCTCATCGCCTAGAAGATAAGGTCCTTCACGGTCGGCATAGTACTTCCCAATAAGATCGTAATACTGGGGAGCGATAGTCTCTTTGTACTCGGCTCGGGGGCCTTCCTTTAGGTTTCTCACCCATTGAGCCTAGCCACCTCCATTAGCTAGGTAGATCTCGAAAGTCCATCATGCAACATGCCCTCCAGTCAACGTAGATATCAGATACCAAGTCTGTCAAATACTTATCCTCGCTAGTCTGGCCGTCGTAGCGGCCGAGATCTCGTGACAGATAGCGTAGAATCGGAATATGCTGCGTAGCAAGTCAGCTTTCGGCGACCGAGATGGATATCCAAGATGATGTTTACGTTAGTAAGGACATGTCCCTTGTATTCGAGAGAAGGCACCTGGCCATTTCTGCTCAGACCTTGCTTGATCAATTTCTCCTTCGTCGCGGGCCATGTATCATCTCTTGCGTAGAGACGCTCCTCGAATTCGATACCCGCATCTATCATAAACAACCTTCAACGTGCATAAGCATTAAACCGCCATGACCGGAGGACCAAGAGGGCTCGTGGTCTTGATTGAGAAATTTACTTACTTGATTGGCTCACCACGGCCCAGCTTGCCGATGGCGAGGTAATGGTAGACGACCGAGTCTTTGTTCGACATGGTGATATTAACTTTGGGTATGATTTAGTTGCAGCAAAAGGCTTCTAACCTTTTGTTTCGTTCTGTAGACCTCCTTTATATAGGTATACTGCGGGGTTCCCGATGTCTTGACTGGATCATGAAATGCCGGGCTCCACATAGGCTTTGCATAGTGTCAACTTCCGAGGAACAACCAAGCGACGGCTCATAACCCGGCTAGGACAAAACAGCTAGGAGAGAACAGATTGATCGCCAGAGTTGAGTTTATCATACTGGCTCGCATTGTATGAGAAAGGTGTTACTAATACAAATGCCGCTTGTAATTTGCAGCACCACTGGGGGATCAGCTTGCCCATTGGTTCTGAGTTTGTTTTTGTATTCCTGATATGACGAGCAATGATTTGCTCAAGTTATATTCCGTGGCTATGGTTCAAACCTCTCCTCCAAATATCCACTAACGTTCCAAGTTCCTTGGCCCTGAGTTCCAGCGGGTTCCGTGGCGTCTTATCATGTCTTAGGAAGTTCTTGAGCTCCGGCTCTGTCTTCTTCGGCTATTAGCTTAATATTTAATTTAACCGGTCCTTCTTGGGCCAAGACTCGGCTGTCTTGATCGACTCTTCAGAACCTTTCATCTTAGACATCTCCTCCGTGGTCTGTACTCCTGCACCATGCAACTTCCTGCGTCGCTCCTCTATTTCCCTTTTGTCCTTCTCTATTTCTCTTGCCTCCTTCTCCAATTCTCTTCTCGCCTTCTGAATGTTTCTTAACTCAGTATCAATATTTGCCTTCTGCCTGCAAATCCTTGCCCTCTCTGCAAAGATCTTCCAGCCTTCAGCGTGCAACGCTTCTCTCTCTTTCTCAAATTCTCTTAACTTTGCTTCAGCACTTGCCTTACGTGAGAGAGCCCAGGAGCCTATAGCTGAAAGCGCCAGTAGGGTCTTCATGGCATCATCTTGGTCTGATGTGCTTGAAGCCTGGATTGTCGTCTTGTCTTTGGTATCATCCTGACCTGATATCTTGCTTCTTTCTGATGAAAAGCCCACTGCACCCTCCTCTTGGGAGAGTTCTATATTGCTCAGCTTTATCTCCTTGCCGGTTCCTGTCCCCCCTCCATGAGGAATGTTGCTGGTGGCATCATTACCACCAAGAGAACTTGTTTCCCGCAGAACCCGCGTCAATGAAGTATACAGTTTAATTTCCCCATGACTGAGCACTCGTCCAACGATAAGAAAGTCTCCTCTAATCTCAAAACTCTCCATACCAATTTCTAGCGCCTCGGAGGTAACAACTTGGCGGCTTATCTTGGTCCATCCTGCACCAGAAGGTACTTCCCACTCTTCTTTACCTTCAGGAGGCAGGACACCCTTAGAGACAGTGGCTTGGTCCTTGTTAATGCTCTCCCTAGGCCCTACTGAGGCAACGAATCCGTCATCATCCGTCTCAATTTCGGATAAATCATTACTATGCTCTCCAGAATCTTCATCATCTTCATCTTCGGAATGTGCTTCGTCCTTACCATTCGCTATTGGAGGAAGTGCAAAGAGGGCGAGTTGCTCCTGGTGCCGACCAACATGAAGCTGGTATTCCTTCACTGAATGAAGAGGTTCCTTACAGAAAGGGCAGAGAACCTCATTATCGACGTCAATTCGCTTAGAGCCAAGGTCTATCATGGAACTGACTTGGTCTTGAGGAAAATCACCAGGATGGGTCTTGTTGACATGTTCTTGGCATTGGGATTTTGTTGAAAAGACCATACTGCACGAATACGGACAGGAATATGTCTTCCAGTGGTTCTGTACCTCATGTAAAACCCATTCACGCCGTCGCATGAAGTCCATCTCGGATGCTGTGCAGTCTTTCGACAGGCACACATAGGGCTGAAGGTCAGCGAACACGTGTCGCCTATTCCATCCAGGTCAGCTTTTTTCTCTCTTACACATCATGCATAGTGAGCAACTGACTTCCAGGACAATGGGCTAGTGGCAATGATCATCATATAGCAGAAAGGACATTCGAAAGGACCATCTTCAGCCTCATGGGGAAGTTGCGGGACACAAAGCTTGTCACCTCCCGTATGGGAAGAAGCAAATGAAGTTTGTGTGACGCCCGAGTCGGAGGCTTCATCTTCATCCACTGCTTCGACGTTGAAGCCAGCAGCTTTCGCGCGTTGAGGCAGAGAGCTAGCAACGGTACTCTCATCGTTCGCTTCCCGACAGTTGAGCCCTTGAGACAGTTTCAAGTGGTGGCTTTCACGGTACTTGAAGTACTGCCTTCTCCGTGAAATTGCTCGGCCTAACCTTTCAGCAAGAAAAAGCTCCATCTTGCTGAATTTCGATCTGACGTGGTCAATATCGTATCGTTCGTAATGCGAGGCGTCGATCGAAGCAAATGTTGCAAAGCGATCATGAGGGGCCGGGTTTCTGATAGCGACGCTCAGCCGTAGCAGGCAATCGATAACGTCAGAGACATTTTGAAAAACTTGGTCCATCTCGGTTGCAGGTACATCATCAGATTCAGTGTTGGGGTTAGAACCCATGCTCAACCCATCGTCCTCAATGTGATCCCACGGGACTTTTTCGCCAATAGCGATAGCGTATGCATCCACCAATAGCTCGGACAATTCTTCCAGGAGTGACTTGACTTGCTTTTGCAAATGAGATGCATCCCGAAGACGGTACTGAAGCGATCGCCGTCCTGTGCTGTGCGCACCGATATTTCCGGACCAAATCTTGAAACGGGCTTCCTCCCCGACAATTTCACGTACAGTCTTTCGGTCGGAGTCTGTAGCAAGTCGGGGTTCTGCCTGTTCTAAGAGGTGGAAGTGTTCGAGGCACTTTCGCACCGAGTCTGCGATGCTATCTTCCGTCATTTTGATGGATAGGCAATGGACCGAGCCGAGTGATCTCTGCGTTGTGAGGGTGCAAAGCAGAGCCTGATTTCCCAAGTTGGTCTAATCATCGGACCTCTGCATGATGATCGCTGTCATGAATCTATTGGCTACAGCCCTTGCGGCTTTTTTAACCAACAGCCGATATCTTAATCAGCTGATGCAAGCTGACAATTACATAAATGATACCCCGCTTTCATTCTCCGTCTCTCCGCCTCATCTGGGTCGAGGTCCCGTCTTATACTCACGAGAGGAGAACGATGTCTGGCTTTGAAGTAGCGGGTGTGGTCCTGGGCGGTATTCCTCTCGTGATATCGACGTTGGAGCACTACAAAAATGGTATTTCGGTGATACAGCGGTACAGAAGATACGAGCGAGAGCTCCAAAGGCTAATAAGAAACCTCGAGACTGAGAAGGTTAAACTTCAAAATGTCTGTGAGAAGCTGCTGGATGGTATAGTCCCACCGTCGCGAATTGATGACATGGTCGAGAATCCTGGTGGTGATTTATGGGTCCAAGAGGAGATCCAAAAGGCAATTCGGATCAGGTTATGGAAGTCCTGGAATGTTTTCGAGACGACGTTGAAAGACATCCAGAAAGCGACTGAGGAAATGTATGAGAAGCTAGGTGGTGGGACTGAGGTAAGTCGTTTTGCCCTGGTATTCAACGGTTCTAACTAGCGTTCAGACTTCGTGGTCTGATATGACCCTTGCAGCCAAAGAGCTTAAGCGCATAACGTTCGCTTTGGGTCGGTCAGCATACTCGGAGCAGTTAGCTACCATCAAAGATGGCATATCGAGCTTGGAATCATTGGCAACGATGAGTATTGAACTGGAGCCCAAGAGAAGAGTGAGATCCCAGATCAAAGCTCTCGGCATCTTACGGACTATTGCTTGGAGCATTTACCGGGCTGTTCAATCTAGCCTCAAGTGCACACATGAACATCAAGTTTCTGTGGGGCTATCAGGGTGTACAGACACTTTTTGTGTCGACGAAGACGAGGATGTAGGTCGGGGTCACCATGTTGATTTATTCCTCACTCATTCGCAGCTACAAGATAAGAAGTCGCATCTCGTCGAGCCCACAAGACAGAATTGGGAAGGGAGACTTCTGAAAGTAGTTCCAAACGCACAATGTCCACCTCGAGTGCCCACCAGCTTGTCATCATCATCATTACCGACCGCACAGAAACTTGGGAAAGAAAAGAGATCCGTCAGATTCTCAATGTCTCGATTCTCTTCGTCAGGTACGATAACCGAAACAACTACCTCTTCGATCAACAGTGGTGTTGCGTGCATGTCTCTAGAGACAACCACACGTACTTCGCAGAGCTACCAGCCATGCCTTGACCTTTGCAGTGAAACTAAGGCAAACATTGGACCTGCCTGCTTGGGTTCCATCACCGACGATTCAGCGGGGCAAACACGGACGTACCAAGTCTACAATTCTACTCTGCTACCATTAGAAGCTCAGGGATCCATAGTCCCATTATCTGATGTACTGCGAAACGAAGATACACGGCATCTCTTTACATACAGGCAGCGGCTACAGCTTGCAGTTTCCATTACAACTAGCGTAGTTCATTTATACAAAACGCCATTTATGAACGATCTACCTACAGCCCGAAACATCATTCTCTTCCAGAGGCAAGGCGTTGTCGATTATAACAGAGCCTTTCTCAAAGGTGATCGGAGTTGCCTCGCAGAATGCAGCTCAGGTATAGCGATACCAACACCCAAACTATTACCTCTTGGAGTCTTGCTTATTGAGCTGATCAAGGGTCAAAGTTTAGAGTCCCTTCGAACTCCGAACGAGATTCTTGGTGGCAATCTAAGTGCCTTTTCGAATTTTATCACATCACAGCGCCTTGCTGATGAGATATGCCAGGCTAGCTCAAATTATGGGAGTGCAGTGCGACGATGCCTAGATGTTGGATTCAAAGCCCAGGCTTGCGCCGTGGAGGATGAGAATTTCCAGCACAACTTCTATTCGGGTATAGTTGCTTTGTTAGAAGAAGACTTGAACAGTTTATAGGATCTATGGGATAGCACAAAGATCATTAAAAATGAGTCAGATAATCATAGTGAATATTTAAATTGTTTCACGTAATGTACATAACTAATTGTGCTCTTGGAGCTTCCGATACCGTTGGACATAGTAAACTATTGCAAGTAAGGCGCTCTTCCCTGAGACGCATAAAGTAAGGAAATTATCGTATCGTGCCTTTCATCCCTAAAGCCATTTTCATTTTAAGTCTTCAATCCTGTTCGTACATTTTTTCTTCAGATTTCCTTACGCCTTTTGCTTAGAGACTGCCCTGTAACGACTTGGCAGACCAACATTGCTTCGCTCCGCTGGGGGAATAGACTGCGCATATCCTCCATATGCCGGCATAGAAGGCTTCTGCAGACCAGCCATGCTTCCGCTCGTTCCTGGTCTTTGCTGAATGCTGCCCCATGAGCTGGATGGCTTGTGCTGGGCGCCATATGTCGAGGCTTGCATGAATTGCATCTGCTCTTGAATACCGTGGGGAACCTGGTGTTGCATTTGAGGGTGCATAGGCATTCCGGCGAGCGAAGACTGTGATCTAGAGGCCTGTTGCATGCCGTATGGCGAAGCCATATATGGTGATCCACCGGGCATACCGGATAGTGAAGATTGAGATTGTGACGCTTGGTGCATTCCATAAGGTGAGCCCATATATGGTGAGGAATTGGGCATGCCGTATCCTGGTGAAGGAGGGCCTGTGAGGCTCACGCTCGGTGTTCCACCTCGTCGCGCGGCCTTGGCGCGCTCCTCACTTGCAATAACACCAATGAGTCCGCCATTGAACATGGGCTTCTTCTCGTTGAAAGGATCTTGGTAAGGATCTTGGAATGGGTCTTGGGGAAGGTTTGAGGCGAATGATGGTAATCGGAGATGAGAGCTGCCGCTGTGCTGTCCTTGTGATGAGCCAGGTCTCATAAGATGCTGTTGCGCTGACGCGCGTAAGTTGGGGTTTGATCGCACGCCAGAGAGCCGAGACTTTTGATCGCCCCGTGTCTTAGCCTGGAGCATGGCCAGAGGAATGTCGTCGTCGTCATCACTATCGGTGATATCCATCCAGGGACCCTTTAGTGAAGGAATTCGTGTGTGCTCTGCTGATGGTTGTCCAGTAGTAGTCTTCATCATTTTTTGTCGGTAAGTAGCGAGATGAGCCTCCTGCTTGTTCCGCTGGTCCTTTGACTTGACCGCCTTGGAGTCATCGTCGGAATCATAATTGATGTTATCATCCTCATCTTCGCTGCTGCTGGCATCTCTTCTTTTTTGGTAGGCTTCCTGGGTCATGATGCTGCCGCGTGGGGATCCAGGGGCTGATGGCATGATGGGCTGGCTATACGAGATTGAGACTGAAGATGTCACAGAGAAGTGGAGCTGTGAAAGGGGCGGTGTCTTTGGTGAGAGAGCTGAGCTGATGGAAAGTGAGGCTATACGAGAGGGAAGAAAGGCTTAGACAAGGACAACCTCGTGTGGAATATGGAATATGTGTAAATAAAGATCAGAGTGCGCAGTGGCGACGCGTCCGTCGTCCTTATGTATAGGGTTCTGTTCTTGTAACAGAACGGAGAGAGGTCAAAGAACTGCCGGGGGGGCATGTCAGCAGGGGTAGGTTCTGTAGCCCCTGTATAAAATCAGGTACTAGCCCGCTAACTAACGTCAGATAAATTACATAATTGGGCATGGTCCCCTCCAAACTCAACGAATCTTAACGGCGCTGACTCAAGCAAAAAAAGAAAAGATGTGGCTTGATAAGGCTGGCTGTGCATTTGCATTCGAATAGTTTACTGTTTATTTGGTCTGTGGCTTGTTATTTATTGAAAGTTGGCGCTGGTCGGAAGCGCCGGGTTTCGTCTAGCGCTTGGGTCTGGGTTGCTCTCTGCTTTGCTTTGATGGCTTGGCTGGTAAGCTCCGGACAAGACCGTTACATTGGCGCATTGAGGCTTGAGTGGCCCGTCCCCTTTTTCTCCATCCCGGCTGGCTTCGTCCCAATCTTCGGGAGTCAAGGTCAAGAGGCAAGGGCAAAGACGTTTTTAGAACACATTTGTCAGTCCAAAGTTGATGAGCAACTGTTCCTCTCTTCCATTGTCGCTCCTCCTAAGACTCTATTCAGGCAGGTATCTACCATGATCCATCTCATCGTCTCTCTCCTCTCTCAGTCGGCAGTTAACCCAAAACCGGACATTCAGCTTACAGCCTGCAATGCAGGGCCAAGTGGTCTATTAAAAGGATGACCTGTCCCCACGCCATTGGACCAGGGCATCCTGTCCAATACAACCAAAGTCCCGCTGCCATTCTCAGACCAAAGCCAAAAACCTCGTATACCTAAAATCGGTCCAAGGAATTTTCCGCTAATCGCGTCCGCACTAAGCAAGGTCTCCGGTTGTTATTTTTGAAGTTCTGGAATGCCAAAGCAGCAACCGAACCCCCTTTTTCACCAGGGCCTTCTATTTTTAATGTCCCGACACCACATTATCTGGAGATGTTACCGGATTTAAACTACTTCAATCGATCTCCGTCCTGCCTTTCCATTTGCATGTTTTCGGTGACATTCGCTTTCGGCTTGGCGATCTGTAAATATGTCATTGTTCTGTTTTGTTCCTGCATCAGTCGTGTAGGTAGGCCTCCGACCGACTGTGATCCATTTTTTCTTATCGGGTTTCGCGATAACTTCATCGTGCTTATCGATAAGCCGCTTTGACGTCTGGGCATCATAGTTACCCTACAATACACGCTTCAATTCTAATTTTGTGATACCACATACGCTACGCTATGACTCTACACCACGCAAATCTTTGTCGCAGCGATGAGAATTTTTGTTTTGTTCTGGTTTTGGACAGGTTCCAGGTGCGATCACATGAAATGATAAAACAAGCCGTGACATCCGTCCTCTTGCATCAAACCCTTGCATCAGCCACAGCGAAGTCAAGCAACAATGAACCAACATCTAACAAAAATCCCGCTTTGCGGGTCAAGACAGTAGGCCGAGTACATAAAAGGCAGACGAAATCGCCGTGATGGTTAGAACATTTCTCACTTCTACCTCCTCTACTTGTTTCCGCCTCCAGTAGCTCTCACAACCATGGAAGATTTGACGCTCGTGTTGCTTGTTTTAATGGTCGATATGTGTTCAGTCATCATGCGCGTTTCCTCAGGTGGATGGACAACAAACGCAAAACTTGGGTTGCTCGCTTCTCACCTGGCTCTGATTTCACAAGTGTTGAGAAACGATACGAACAAAGTCGCTGTTTAGGATAACATCAGAACCACAATCGCATGGTCACAATTCCTGTTGTCCGCAGGCTTCAACGAATTTTGGAAAACACAGATATTATAAAATGATGGAGTGTAACGACTGACTGGTCTGTACAATCTTTTTGTCTTGTGATTCTTGATCTAACCCGGACATAGATACAATACAGTGACATCAATTAATTGGAGTCTTTACTGGTCAAGACGTCATCGCCTCAGCCTCCCGCAAGCCAATTCCAATGTTCAGCTTTCGCTATTCTTACAATAAATATGTCATTGCGACCAATAATGCAATTGCTCCATCAACACTATTCTGATGAGTTGCAGTGTCTGTCTTACCGACCTCTTCAGCCATCTTGACAACTGGACAGAAGACGTCATGGAGTGATTGGCTACGTAGGCTTAGTCATTTTTTGGAGGCGGCTTACTTGCCGCTATGCCGCCTCGTCATCAGTGGAAGCGGTAGAAGTCGTGTTAATCAATCTAGCTCGATCTAGATAACATGCTTAACCGAGTCCAATCTACCAATGATAACTCTTTTTCTCATGCATTACCCCGCTTTATGAGGGCCTCACAAGCTGATCCGACCTTCGGCCATTTTTTTCTTGAGTCACTAACCTCAAAACTGCCCTGACTAAGGTTTTTTTTTCTCTTCCACAGCGGTACTTAAAACCTTGCTAGCCGCCTGCCTCTTCTCACCTCCACTTCTTGACTCAACAACTTGTTATCAAACCACATCACAAAACAAAAGAACACATAGTCAGATACCCTGCATCGTCTGAATGCTAAGGCAGATACAATGCAGACAGCCAACAACCCCATCTCCCACCACACCAGCCACACCATGGGTGAAGGTGCTGCTAGTAGCAACAGCGGCGACAATAGCTGCGGAGCGAATAGCGTGGGTCACCATACTAGCCACACCATGGGCCAGGGCGCCAGCAGCAGCAGCTCTGGTGCCAATGGGGGAGGTGGGGTTGCTGAGGCTCAGAGAGTCGACAATGGCATCGGTATGAACATCTCATATCTTGTCCTCAGTTCAATAACTAACAATATCAGCCCTGGAAGCCGCCCTAACAGCCACCGACGACAACAACGACAATGACAACGATAACGAATCTGATGATGCAAGCTCTCTTGCAGACAGTCTCGCCAGTCTCAGCGGTCGCAGTGGCTCTGTAGCAACTTCCATGCGAAGCTCTGGCAGCCTTGCCAACTTCAAAATCATCGACACTACTCTCCGTGAGGGTGAGCAGTTTGCTACCGCTTACTTCACCACTGAGACCAAGATGAAGATTGCTAAGGCTCTGGATGACATTGGTGTCGAATACGTGAGTATACCAGAAGAAAGTCATGGACTCCCGACTAACGTTCCCAGATTGAATTGACGTCACCCGCTTCCTCCCCACAATCCAAGCTCGATGCCCAGGCCATCTGCAAGATGGGTCTCAAGGCAAAGGTCCTGGTCCACATCCGATGTAACATGGACGACGCTCGCATCGCCGTTGAAACAGGCGTCGATGGAATCAACATGTGCATCGGCACTTCGGCCCAGCTCATGAAGCACTCCCACGGAAAGGACCTCAACTGGATCGCCGAAAAGGCCAAGGAAGTCATCGAGTTTACCCAGGCCAACGGTCTCGAGGTCCGCTTCTCGGGCGAAGACTCGTTCCGCTCCGACTTTAGCGAGATCCTCAAGCTTTACTCGCTCATGGACCGACTGGGTGCTCACCGCGTGGGAATTGCCGATACCGTTGGAGGCGCCACCACGCGCGAGGTCTATGAAAAGATCTCTACCCTGCGCCAGATTATTGGATGTGATATCGAGACTCACTTCCACAACGACACTGGCTGCGCCACCGCCAACGCCTACACCGCCCTCGAAGCCGGTGCTACCCACATCGACACCACCGTCCTGGGCATTGGAGAGCGAAACGGCATTACTCCCCTTGGAAAGCTGCTTCAGTGCATGCTCAACTTTGGACACGAGTATGTTGGCACCAAGTACCGACTCGACAAGCTTCCTGCTCTCGAGAAGCTTGTCGCTGAGGCTGTTGATATCGAGGTCCCTTGGGACAACCCTGACCTCTCGGTGTTTTTGTAAAGACACCTTTTTTGAGAAGCCTGTGATAAGGCTTATGGGAGGCATGAACCTCAAGGACTTTTACTTTCAACCAGCTCAGTTTTAGGACACATTTTACCGTAGAAGATATGTGTCTGACAGTCACTACCGCTCTCGAGATACGCATTTAGTAACATTAATGCAATACACTCTTTGGAAATATCGCTTGAGCCTTTGCCACATTGATTTTGCCTTTCACTACTGAATCCTAATTATTTAACGTCGCTGATGAAGCTTAACTGTACCGGGCCTTGACTACTATTATAGGCGGACGCAACGACTGACTTTATAACTATTATGGAAATAATCCTAGCTCCACAGGCGCATTTCTCATCTGATCCTCTTGCATCTCTTGCAGCAACGGACTCCCAGGATAATCTTCAATATCCAGGTCGATGTACCCTCGGGGAGCCCATTTGCGAGCACAGACAAATAGAGTCCGTCCATTGATACTTGTATCACTCAAGATTCTCAAAGCGCATTCACCTGCGTCTTCTGCCGTTGCAAACTCAACGCCTGAACTTTCCACTTTGTCAAACTGTTCTTTGGACAAGATACCTGTGCGGATATACCTGCCAAAGATGAGATAAGCATAAACCAGGTGTAGGCGAACTTACCAAGGTGCAATCACATTGACTCGACTGCCATAGTAGAATGATGTTCTTCGCAATGCATGCATGATTCCACGGACTGCCCAATTAGTGCTGCTATACTCTGGGGATCTGGGGACGTCAAGAAAACCGGCGCCAGAGCTGATCAAGATCAAGCAGGTGTCTTTTTGGTCAGGTTGGGGCTCGGTTCCGTTCTGTGATATGAAATGGTGCATGGCGAGCTTTGCCGTATATAAGGCACCCTTGATGTTTACATCGATGATTCGTAAGTCTGGCGTCTCCGGCTCTTTGCCAAGGCCTGGTGGTAATTGAGTCAATTGGAGGACTTGGTGGATTACTTAGTTCTCTCACCATCGAATGTAAAGGTCTGATCAGCTTTTGTGATACCAGCATTGGCTATCACATAGTGTATTTTCCCCGAAGGTGAGAACTGAGATGCTTCCTTGAAGAGACGAACTTGGTCTTCCCAGATAGTCGTGTCTACTTGGACAAATTTTGACCCTTGTAACTCAGAAGCAAGTTTCTCTCCCGCGATAGCGTCTTTGTCGCCTATAACGACAATGGCTCTGATAAATCTGTCAGTGCATATTATTAAGGACTGGATAGCACAACTTGCCCTGCTTTATAAAGTGCTCGTACGTATGCTTTCCCGATTCCGCTGGCCCCTACACAATGTTAGAGGCCGTATGGTGATCTCCAAGCAAACTCACCTCCAGTTATGATCGCTAATTTGCCAACAACCCCATCTCGACTGAAGTCCAAATCGCAGTTGATCGGGGGTGAGATTTTGTAAGGAGGCATGATAAAGGCAGTCTCAAGAAGCCTCAACTTTAGGCTGCCGAGTGTGAAGAGAGGCTAATCTATGATGATAGAATGTGTTTAGCCAATACATTATGGAATACAACGATCATATATCTACTCAAATCTTGAGCCTTCTTAGTACTCCTGCAACTCGATGATATGTACGTACCTTTACTTCGGCATGAAAATCGGATTAATCCTCGGCAGAGTGAGCTTATCCAATAACTAAGCTCATCCTGTACAGCGCTAATGCAACCTGCTGATAAAGTGGGGTTTCGCTTCTCTCAAGATGACGCTGCCAGCAATGATTGACAATCAGCAGCCTGCATTCTCAGACCTCATTCTAATCTTTCTTTTGCAACTTTCGGTCATTCGTCATAACGAAAAGCAGAAACATCTGTCGTCAGAAATCTTGGTTCCGACGGAAGTGATGGCTGCTCCATATCACATCGTTGTTGAGCCTATGGCACAGCAGCTCCTGGTCCAAAGGGCGGGTGAGGACTGGACAGGGGTTACTAGCACTGCAGAAAGACGAAAGCTGCAGAACAGACTCAACAAAAGATCCCAATGTAAGTGGCTAAATGCCCAATAACATGTACACTTATCTAATACTTATGTTACAGACCTTAGAAAGCGGCAGAAACTTGAGAGAAGTCGGGTTGCCGCCAATCTAGTCGAGCAAACCGACCTGCCAGCTCAATCGAAAGCTTCAGTTGAGGCAGCTCTGCAACAATCTCCCAACGCAATGATGCAAGCCATCATGGAAATGTGTGAGGTCTTCAAGAGTCCGGACATCAGTCAAAGAGTACTCGCACTTGCCAGTATGGCCTATCTGGACTATACCATGAACGCACCTCGGATCTCACAACTCCCATTTCTCATCACACTGAACGTCAACATAGCCATTGCAAAAAATGCTACGTTGATAGGCTTCGATCGTACACTAATGTGTTTAAACGAAGCAATCTCCCCATTCAACCAAAGCGGACCATGGCCGTCTTCACCCAACACGCCCAAATGTTTAGAGCCAACACCTGTGCAAAGGTTCGTTGCTCATCATCCTTGGCTCGACATATTTCCTTTCCCCAAGTTTAGAGACAACATGATCTTGGCGCAAGACGCGAATCTCTTGGATGATGATGAACTGTGTGAGGATGTAGCGGAGGCGAATTTAGAGAACATAGAGAGGCCCAGCTTGATTGTATGGGGTGATGCTTCTCTGCCGCATTCGTGGGAAGTGTCGCCTAAGTTTTTGAAAAAATGGGGATGGCTGCTTCAGGGTTGTCCGGAGATGTTGGAGGCGACGAATCGATGGAGGGAGAGTAGAGGAGAGAGGTTGTTGCAGTGGCATACTGGTTGATGTGCAAGGTATCTGTCATTTAGACTATGAGAGGAGTTTATGAGATATATGATTTTTAGACTGGCGTTAACATTAATTTTGATCTTGTTTGACTTATCACAACCTGACGAGATCAGAGGTCTCGCATTCGACGGCTACATCGGCACGCGCGACAACGATGGTGTTTTCATCTCAGACAATCTGCTGAGAGACCCGAACCTACTTACGAGCCCGCGCTAGTCCATACACCCGGAGTAACAATAACAACTCTCGTGAATTTTTGGACTTCGGCTTCACAGGATTCCTTTCGGAGGCCGGTCTTCAACAATTGGATACGGTCGTGTGGCCCAATGGCAAGGCGTCTGACTACGAATCAGAAGATTCTGGGTTCGATCCCCAGCATGATCATATTTTTGCGCTACGAGTCGAATAGATGTATCCACAGGCCCAGTTTAAACCTTTTCTGTCTCTCCCTACTTTTTGTATCCAGTGGAAGTGCAGCTGATTGCCTGGCTAGAATATTGCCGGTTTACTGCTGATACTTCATTGGCGTGGATATGGTTTGATGGGAGTTTGGGCAGCATTCTCTAAATACACATCTCGATGTTTAACGTCACTCTAGTCTAGCATTTCATATAACGTGCCAATACTCTATAGCTCTCACATACTTTTGGTCTGGCCTCTATCTTTATGCCGCTGCTTTATTCCGCCGTCTGTCGTCGAGTCCAGCGGACCTCAGCCGGGTTCATGGGACGCGAAAACATAGACTTGAAGTTGTTAGTAAGTTTCCAGCATAAGTAGCAGAAAGACTCACCGAGTAATCTGGATCCGGGAGAGGAGCCTTAGGATCAGGCTGTTCAATATGAAGCAATCTCACAAAGGTGGCAACGATAGCACCCAGTTGAGCATAAGCATAGTTCTCACCCACACATCGATGTCGACCAGCCCCAAAAGGCAAATAAGGACTGGTGACAGACTTGTTCATTACACCGAAGCCATAATCCACAGTTTGCCCATCTTCAGCGTTCTTCTCAAGAGGTTCGATCTTGTCCCAGCGGTGAGGATCCCATTCGGAAGGTCGAGGGAAGAACTCTTCTGAACGAGCGATGGTGCCAGGAGACGCAAGAAGTGTATGGGACGGAGGTACTACCCATTCGGTACCGGGTACACGCATAGGTTGTTTGACCTGTCGGAGGATGGAGTGGATAGGGCTGTGAAGACGGAGGGTTTCCTTGATGACTTGGCCGTTGAGCGTTAACTTCTGAAGGTTCTCCCACGTCAAAGGTTCTTGAGGTGAGCCAAGGACTTCGAGTTGCTCTTCGTACAGCTCTTGAACAAGGTGAGGCTTATGCGCAAGGTTAAGAAGAAGCCAGGCACCACTAGCAGCAGTATTATGTTGACCACCCATCAAAATAGCAATCAACATCCTCGCAGCATGGTGATCCGGAAGGTCCTTGCCATCTTTGTACTGAGCATTCATAAGTGTCCAAACCATATCCGTCTCATCGCCCTGATTCCCTGTCTCGCGACGCTTACTAATAATGTCGCTAAACAGCTTCTCCATGGTCTTTCTTGCATGGTCTCGCCTAAAGTTCTGAGGTAGGGGAAGACCTGGCATGATGAAATTGATGGGCTGGAAGCCGTCGTCGAGGTGGCGGTACAGAGTGGCGAATGTGCTGTCAAACATGGCGCGGACTTCATTTCCTAGAAGAGATCCTGAGGCGGTGTAAATGGTGATTTCGGCCATGACTTCTGTGATGTTGACGATTCCTGTGTTGCCTTTGAAGTAGGGTGAGGTGCGGACATAGTCTTCGACTTCCTTGACGAATTTGGGGATGTAACACCGTAAGGATTCAGTAGTAAGACCAAGCTTGAGTAGCTAGGGAACATCAATTAGCCTTCTGCACAGATGAATGAATGATAATCACATACCCTCTTCTGATCCATGAATCGTGCATTTGAGCAGTCGTACACGACCTCTTCTCCAAAAACAGGTGTCGTGAGTTTTCCGTAAACATCTTCAGCGTTGAGATCGGCATGCTTGCCATTCAGGATGAAGTCATTGCCCTTAGGTCCAAGAAAGACCGTCGTTGATTTACCAAGTAGGATGAACGTAAAGCAGTCTCCATACTTGGCTCTGCAATCAAAGAAGAATTTATACGGATCGATACCGTATTGAACAGTGCTGCCGATCAAGGGAAAGATGTGAAAGACGACGGGAGGGCGATGAGGATTCGGGAACCATATTTGTCGAACAACATTGGTAACGACCGATAATAAGATTGTGGCACCAATTGTAAAGGGAATTGATATAGAGAGCGGTAATGCTCGTAGACTCCCGTAAAGAGCTTCCATCTTCAACTTTGCAGTGGAATATGCAAAGATTGAAAAATGTGTCCAAAAGTAGGTCAGGAGTAAGCACCATCAAATGTTTTAGTCGATATTAGTTGATCGAATCAGTGGATGCGAATACGAGATGAGTCAGCCTTATCGGACGACAATCTACCAATTGATCGTGTTCCTACGAGACATTCGATTGCCCCTCACTAGCGGATTATGTGAGCTTTGATTGGTTGTAAAGTCACTGCCTGCTGGTCAGCCTGATATGATGTTTGAAACCGAGGCTTAATGCTCAGCCGCATAATTGACGTGTCAGACGATAGATCCTTGCGATCTTTCTTCTCTTTCCACCATAATCTTGTCCAGTTTAATGAATTCGGAAAGCATATTGAGCTGTCCTTCTCAAATGCTAGAATGAGTGGGGATGGTGAATGTCCTGATGGCGACAGTCGTGGCGTGAGAGAGCTCATAGTCAAGCTAATAATCGCTCATCTCACGGCAGTCGTGGCCTTCTGCAACCTCCAGTCCCTTCGCGAAGAGCGCCTCGCATCCATCGAACCAGTTATATTTCTCTTCTTTCCATTTATCGTCATCTTCCAAACAGCTCTTGGTCTACTTGTCATTCACACCACCTTGGCTATCAGCATTTTACAAAAGCCCAACTTTTGGCAACAGCATGTCCGCATCTATGCCCGGCAATGGAGTGTCCTGCTTGCGAGGAAACCACGCCCTGAGCGTCCAGTGGAAGAGAGTGTCGGTCTTTTGACGGAAGAGAGAAGAGTAGAATCCCGAACTGAAAGGGCATGGGTTAAAATTGGAAGATTGGTAGTCATGGCTGGTACGCTGTTCCAGTTTGTGGCTACCATTTTCTTATACAAACGAAGGCTGAGTCTCCACGGCTGGGATTCCCTCAGCATAATTGACCATCGCACATTTGAACTGGCTGTTGGCGGCACTACTGTCTCAGTCATGTCCATCCTTCTTCTACTTAAGCTACCTGGCTTTAGAGAGGCGCCTGAGGTTATCTCACCTGCAACAAAAGATATGCGATTGAAGGAAATCCTTCGCTTCTTCCGAGGTGATCCAGGACGTTGTCGTCGGTGGTATCACATTCCCTATCTGCCCAACGCTGGGATGGAGACGTCAATGGCGACATGGGTTCTCTGCATCCTTTCAGTGACATACAACGGCCAGATAGTATTTCCGAGATACGTTGAAATCTCCTACCCCTTCATCTTCGAACTCGCCAAATCATTTCTACCAAACGCCCATCTACCATCCTTCTACTTTTTCATTGTCGCAGGGTTTCTAGCTGCCTTGACCCTGGGAAAGATGGCCATTGCCCGTGTGGATGGCTATAAACTGAAATCCAAGACCCTGTGCGGGGTCATTCTTGAGGTGATTGGGATAATCATTGGCTTTTGTGTCTTTTGTTTCATAATGGCTATGACTACTATATTTTCGATTGGTCCTCTATTTTCATATTTCATGCCTGTCGCGTCCTTCGGTCCGGCATGGGGTTTGCTACCCAAAGTCGCTGAGACTTACGTGATATTCTCACAGCCACCTTTCCGGACAGCAGATAATGGGACGGATTATATTTTATGGTGGAATGATCAGGAGACAGAATGTCTTTTGCTGTGGAAGGATCCTATGGCTGACTACTTATGGTCTCTTTTCTAGAGAATAAGTCATCTAACAGAACGTTCACGCTAGAATACTTATATCTATCCGGTCGCACAATATCAAGTGCACGAAGCAATAAATGATGTATCAAAATGGGATAAAGATCTTGATTTGGTAGCTAAATTATGAAAAGACTTGGACCTTGTATCTGCCTTCGCCATGCACCTTTACTAGCCACATTGGTACACCGGTGTTTCAGTGTTCCAATAAGCATACAAGTTCTTGTTCCCCTTCCTATCAATCCTTCGCTGACTCTTAGCTTCTTCCTTCTGCGTCTTCTCCTTGAATCTCTGGTTCGTAGCTATGAGTGAGCGCTGCTCAGCTGAAGACAGGTGCATCAGAGCGGTGCGATCGCCGACACTCATGTTGGCTAGTTGATGTGCTGCCGTGGCCTTTTGTCGTCTTTCCCGTCTGGTCAACGCCTGGGTGCCGGGGATACAAACACCGTCGGTAATATTAGGTTCATAATCGGGCTCAGAAACATATTCTATCTGAGGCGTTGTGGTGCGTGGCCGACGGCGTATTTGAGATAGTGAGGGCTCTGCTTGCGCTGAGGTCTTCTTGGAGATGAGTCTTCCAGATGGTAGACGCATTGAGTCCTGGTCCACTTTCAATGGTTTGCGGTTATCCTTGTCACTGCCACTATCACTCGCAGAATCTTCAGCGACGTCGTCCTGACTTTGATAAAAGTCATAAAAGTCGGCAAATTCTGATTCCTCCGAAAGGTCAAATTTGCAGTGACCTTTGCCCATCATATGCTGCTGAACAGCCTGGACAGTAGATCTCGTGGTTTCACAGTACAAACATTCTCGATACTCGAAAATCACAAGATGTAAGTATCTGAAGAATGTTTCAAGGTCAACTGTGAGATGTTGCTGTTGGGGGATGAAGAGCCCGTGGAACTTTTGCATATGGGTCATGCCATCCTCGAGGGTTGAGGATGTGATGGGACAGAAAAGACATTGACCGGGCGTAAAGGATTGGACGATTTGTTCTGAAGGTTTGGGAGACTCCATGGTGTTGGGAGTGAGAGGATTGGTATCCTCGATGTTGGTTGGGAGTGTTGACAGCGAGGTCATGCTGGTTGTTGTAGTGGTGTCGGTAGTTGTTGCTCCTAGCATCAAGTTGATTGATGAAGAGTAGAAGTGTTGATGAGATAAAAGCGAGACTCTGTTCTCAAGTGAGTTGATGTATTAGTTGCTTGTTGAATTAGATGGATAACACGAGGATCATCAGGCCTTATATGTTTTCTCGATCTCTAATAGATGAAGGTTAAAAAGTATGGGTGTCAATTTAGAGCACCTTGATTGGCTGATCGAGGTGAGTCAAGTGTCACCGCTAGTCCTTTTTGGGTGCTGTCTAGAATGATTCATAGTGATTCCGCTCCACCGCGGGGCCAGTACTTTCCCCCTAACAAACCTGTACCAAGACGAGCAAAGAGGCAGATAGCGCTAATGTCTACCCTGCCGCAACCAAACCCCACGGGACCCCGGGCCCGAAGGAACCCTTTCTGAACATGTCACAAGATTCGCCGCCGGAAGAAAAAGTTTGGCCTTTGTCTTCAGCCGTTAGTTGTCTAGAACGTTTCTCATGATTTCTTTTGTTCGAACTTTGACTGGTAGAATTATAATGCGGAAAAAACAGATCCATAACCAATTAATTAGATACCAAAACGCCATGATTCCCAGACTTGGCCATCTCATATTCTTCCCAACTACTGTCCAAAAAGTCCCTTGAACACATTATCCACATGAGCCTCAACCTTACTAGCCATCTTCTCCCTGATACCAGCCAGCACCTTTTCATTATCCGCTGGCTCACTCTTCTCGGTGATCAGAAACACGCCACCAGCAGATCTCTTGGCCTTCTCAAGTTCTTGGGGAATGGGAATCGCCGCAGCTTCAGTCTCCTCAACCGTGTATCGAGCATTGGTTGCATAGAACAAAGCTCGAGCAGCGACATCGTCGGGGCTAGCAAAGAGCAGGCCACCTAAGGGCGTAACAATCCACTGAAGCAGAAATCCAATGATTCCGCTTGATCCTCGAGAAAGAAGTGGTGTCGCGGTCAGACCGGGAAAGGCGTGGACAAAGCTGATCTTCGGGTTCTCTCGCGCAAAACGCTCCAGGGCGAGAGTGAGCATGGTGGCGGCTTGATTGGCGGAAGATGCGACACCAAAGTTTCCTGGCTTGGCGAGGTCGAGATCATCTTCGACTAGAGGACCTTCTTGGCCTCCAGCAAGAATGTTGGTGACATGAGGGTTCTCGCTGCGATTGAGAAGAGGCAGAAGAACCTGGATGGCACGGACGCGGCTGTAGAAGCGAGTTGTCAAAGATGGTTCAAGCTTTTCCTTTGTTTCTGCAAATGGTTAGTCTTCTATCAGTGAGCTTGGAGTCGAGTGTGTGGCTTACCTTTTCGTCCTTCAAATGACATGAAACCGACAGACATGAACAAGATATCAACCTTGGTCTCACGCTTTGAAATCTCCTTCATAGCAGCATCGGCTTCCTTCACCAGCGAAACATCTCTCTCGATGAATTCTATGGTGGCGGATGGGTTGCTTTGGCGAAGCTCGGCAATAAGAGGTGTTGCGGCTGAAGCACTTCGGCCGACGATATAGATAGTAGGTGACTTGCCGTCTGTTGCGATGGCGAGTTGTTTGACTGTGGATCGACCAATGCCTGATGTAGCGCCGAGGAAGACGGCTGTGAGATTCTGAGGGAGGGATTGGGGGAAGGTTGTGGAGTTGGAGGTCTTGATTGTCTTGATTGCGACCATCTTGACTGTTTCAGATTATTGGTACTTCGATAAGTGTTCTTGAAATGTTGAGCGTGTTGTTATGTTTGCCGGGTGTGGTTGAGAGATGTGATTGTTATTGCTGATGATGATACTTTCTTCAGCTTCCACTCACGAGTTATATAACTCTTAACCCCCATTCTCTTTATTAATCCTATGCATATTAAAGTTATCGGCATTCATACTCGCGCAAACATGGATATCCGACAGAGTAAGCACAGATGCTTGTCAGCTAGGATTGGTCCGGATGCAGCCCGATCGGTAATCTGACAGACATGTTAGTCTGTCCTGATTGGCTGTAGGAGTCGTACTCGGAAGTCTTGGCGTTTCCCGAAGGCCTCACGCCGCAAAAGCCACCAGCCCTACACTAGTGCTTGTCAAAGAAACCTTCAAGCTCGCTGTCCAAGGTCATTTCTTAAGAACGAGATTTAGTCAGCGCTGGATTTTACTTATTTAGACTGCCTTTCCCGTCTTTCCCAAGGCGAACCAAGGCTCTTGTATGTTATGGGGTCTCCTCTACACTGGCTACCGGTACGACTTCTACTCAGTATTGCTTACAGGTACATTGTGTAACCGACCAGAGGAAGAAACCCTACTGTCAACTTATGCTATTCAAAAGCAGATGGTGGTTAGCTCAGAGCGGGGACACTCGGTTTGACGGTGGTTTGATTCGACGTCTGCGACTGTCCGTTTTGCGTCTAGCCGAGATCTTTCAGCCATGTTACTTCTGCAGTTAACCCTTCAATTGCAAGGGCTTAGTATATTCGGATTCATTCCTTCATGGTGCTGAGGGATGAGTCTTTATTTCGTTGCGAAGTCGGATGCTGATAATTGTGCCATTCCCTTTCGAGAACATTCTGACCAATCTCCCGCTTAGTCACCCCACTGTGGTCATCGTGAGGGGCAGAGTCATCTTTACGCCCTTGCGATGACTCTACTATAACTGCTATCGATAAATAACTAAAAACATTGCAGTTCTCTTATGACTATTCAATCAAACTAATTTACACTTTACTATTGCTAAAATGGGTTCTACTACTTTGACAGCGTACAACGCTTTTGCCTCCGATAAGGCTCAAGGCAACCCAGCTGGTGTCGTTGTACTTCCCGCACCAAGCGATAGCCCTGAATACAGCAAAGATGCAGAGTTTCCTTACGAGATATTCCCTCCGGCTTCAAAATTGCAGGAACTTGCGACAAAACTCGGATATCCGATGATAGCGTTCGCGGTCCCTCTCAAACCAGGAAATGACGCGCCCGACTACGCCGTTCGCTGGTTCAACGTTTCCCACGAAGGACCACTCTGCGGCCATGCTACTCTTGCTTTGTCCCAGCATCTGTTTAGTACTCTACCGAACCCACCTCAAACGCTGAGGTACTTGACCAGGCTTCATGGTGTTATCTCTGCCTCACTCCATCAGAGCCCCTTTGCGGATGAGAAGCTCGTGGGCATCGAGTTTCCAGAACTGCTTGACCTTCCTGCAGTTTCAAAGTCGAGCGACAGGTGGGATGAGCTGAAGGGACTTTTCGAGGGGGCGACTGGTTCTAAGTGGGAAGGACAAGGCGAACCTGTCGGCTTGTTTGACGTGGATCAGTATCTCTTGCTCGAGTATAGTCCTGATCTTGATCTCAAGGGTCTTACCATCGATCCGCAGAAACTAGTAAGTCTCTATCCGTGATCGAACAGCATATGCTTATACATCAGGCTTCACTCAACAAATTTATGTACCTTTTCCAAATCTCGACATCGCCTTCCGAGCATATCCATACCCGTGTGCTCAACGCTTTTGGAAATCACTTTGCGGAAGATATCGCCGTAAGTAAACCCCACTGTTTGTGAATCTGACTGACACCTAAAAGACCGGCTCTGCCCACCGAGCTATCATTCCTCATGCTTTGTCCAACGCTGAGACTACAGCACGACTGAAACAGCATCACCCCGATTTCAGCGGAAACACGTTGAAGGTCTTGCAACAGTCCAAAGAGGGAGGTCAATTGACAGTTGAGTGGCTTCGGGATACCAAGTCTGTGAGGATCATGGGCAAAGCCGTGCGGGTGAGCGAAAACAGTGTGGATATCTAGTAACAAGCACATAAACGATTCTAGTAGTTAAATCTACAAACTTAACTAGGTTGACTCAGACCTTAGGTAAAGAAAGTCTTGATTGGTGTACTCACATATGTGTAGGCCGATAAGCCTTTACGATGTAACATGTCCTGCGGACCTAGATACAGTGTTAGGACCTTTTTTCGGTATCGCATGATACGACTCCGGCCTGAGTCACATCGAAGGATTCCAATAGTCAGCGACCAACTTTAGGCTAAATAAAAGTCGGTAAGCATAGCAACTGAGGCCATCGCTATATAATCCAAGCTTTCTTCTTCATGTCTTGGCTAGACTTTGCGATTAATTGAAGCACAGCAAACAACCCATCATGGAGTTCAACCCGACTCGAGCAACAGTCCATAATGAGGGCTGCGATCTTCACTACTGGTATCAAGGCACCGGTCCTCTCATGATCTTCATCCCAGGTGGTAACGGCCACGGACGACAGTTCAACAACATCATAGCCGTACTATCAGACCGCTATACTTGCGCCACCTTCGACAGACGGCAAATGTCAGCGAGCCAAGTCCCTGTAAACAAACCACTAAGCCCAACTCAACAAGCCCGCGATATCCGAGCAGTCATCAAAGCTGTCGGTTTTGACAAAGCGATCATTTTTGGCAGTAGCAGTGGTGGTATTTTCGGATACCAATTTGCGCACGATTATCCCGAAATGGTTGTCCATCTGATTTCCCATGAAGCAGGAATTTCTGTGCTCATGCCTGAAGCAACCGAAATTTACGACTGGATGTATAGTCTTGTGGCATTGCACAGAGAAAAGGGACTGGACGCTGTTGTCGCAGAATTCGACAAGTGTCTTATTGGGTATGATGACGAGGGAGTTCCCAAGCCTGCATCTCCTGAGCCGTCAAATGGTCGGAACTTCTTGGAGAATGAGTTTCCCAGGTTACTTGGCTACGCCCCCAACTTCTTCCGCATCAAAGAGAATAAGACTAGTGTTGGTGTTATGAGAGGCGCAAGATGTAAGGAGGCATTTTATGCAAGGGCTATTGAGGCACAGGCTGAAATTTTGGGCTGTCCGCGTATGACTGTTCCGGGTCATCATGAGGGCTTTCAATGTGAGACGAAGGAGTTTGTTCCTTATCTCTTAGAGATGATTAGTATATTGGAGAAGAGGAGGTGATGAGGCTAGGTTTGAATCGTTTCATGGCTGTTAGTATGCCTGATTTTCTGGACAGCTTTCTGGCTCAAGTATTGCAATGTAGACTTGGGCCTTTATCACAATCAGATGGCGGAGCATACCTGTGGATCATCCAACCATTTAGAAGCGGGCCAAGGACAACAGGTTCATGAGATGCACAGGTAATTGCATTTTAGAAACAAGAAAAATGAACAAAAACTTTAATTACTTGTGATCCATCAGTGATATCTTGCACACTCTTACATGTCGGCTCTGTTTAGCACTGCCCATCAACACTTCCATGAGTCCGTCAAGAGGGCAGAGTACAATAGCTACAGAACTAGAGCCAGTAATTTGTCGAATGATGTTTTAGATGCCGGTCTACAGAATTCATTCCTCTTCCTCAGTCTCCGATCTTGGACGGATCACGAAGCCAGGAAAGGTCAGTCCTGGTCCGAATAGAGACATCTCTCTAAGCCTAGCACGAATAATCTTATGGTATTAGCTTTAAGCTTCATAAGAAAGTTAAACATTGTTGAGCACGTGTTCCACCGGCAGACGGATTTGTATGATGGTGGCTGTGGCGTTTATATTATCCCCGTATAGAGACGGAGATATCTCCACATTTTGACGATAATGATCAGCTCACTCAGCTACAACCCAACATACAACATCCTGGTCACATTCCAGAGATGCTGTCAAATATGTATAGCTTCAACCTCATGACGTCGCGCTACTAAAGCCATCTGGCGCCTCTATCACAGCGCCATGGTATGATTTGAACAGCAGATGAGAGTCTGGGCACGTATGGTGCTGCTTAAGCCTCAAATGGGAGTGGTAGATGTGAAGATATAAAGCAGGCGTTTTCCGCGGTTTCATAAAGAATGTCTATTCAAAAACACATACAAAATGAGGTTCTCAGACGCCCTCTACTTCAACAGCCTTGAGTACACCAACAAGCTCGAAGCGCTTGTTGCAAGCCAGCGCATCAATGAGGTTCGTGAGCGTGAAGTCCTAAAGAACCGTCAGATATACGGTTACTGGACCAAAGTTGGAATGGGAGCTCTGCTCCTTGTTCCTACCATGGGCTTATCGTCTGTCACATCCGGCATAGGCTTCCGTCAACTTTGGGTCGCTTGCTCGAAGCTCGATGTGATCAACAAGATCATCAAGAAGTACGGCATCACGCCTTATCAGTGCCAGTTTCGAGATCGTGCAATACCTATTGTCATTAGTGTCTTGACAGCTGGAATTGGCTTCGGCACTTCATGTGCACTCAGCGATATTTCAGGCATGGGCGTCGAAGGAGCCACCGCACAAGGGTTATCGTTTGGTCCTCCTATCAGCGTCGAAGGAGTGGTTGATTCGGCTACAACGAATCCCAACGGTTTTGTCGACGGTGCATTCCACGGTGCCGGAGCTCAAATCGAAGCTGTTTCTGCAGCACTCAATTCTGGAGATACTGCTGCCAATGTGACCCAAGCAACCGTGGAAAACGCTGTTCCTACCACTATGGGCAGCGAATATTATAACGGTGCAAATTTTGGATACGCCGCAGCGGCTCTCGTGGAACGGTTCCTAGTACAGCATGCCGTGGCGTGCTCTCTCGAGCACATAGCCGACCAGGGCGCGCGTGAAGAACTCTACAGAAGGGTAGCCCAAGAGGATGATGCGATATTGTCACCTACAAAGGAGATGTATGACTGGGAAAAAGAGCTAGGAGAGGTCCATGATGCCCTTCATGAGCAATATGCTGGATTGATCACAGAGCACTCGGGAGTGTTACACCGAAACAAGACGAAACCGAGGGATGTAGTCGCCAAATCTATGGCCAAGAGAGAAATAGTAGTCTCCTTGGAGAGCAGAGCACGGGAGGAGCGTTTAAACACTGAACAATGCCGGCAGTTAAGGTTTGTTAGCTCGTGGGTTTCCTGTTTGAAGACTTGGGAGGATACGTTGAAGGAGCAGGCTAGTGCTCAGGCCGAGTGGGATGTCATCATACAACAGTGGAAACGGGCATAATTTGGATTGGCTGGAAGCTGCAAATTGAGATACTAGGGTGACATTCTGTAAGTAATAAATCTTGAATTCCAAACGGAGAGAATCTTCCGGGGCACGTCGGCACGTCAGGAAACATGAATCTAGAACATTTTAACAGATGGAAAGAATATGCCCCTTACTAACTAAATCAAGGCCCCAACCCCAATAGCAGCTTTTAGGTGCTGCAGCTACAGCAACTGTCGGTGCGCTACTCAGTAAGCTAAGCAAATATCCGGTGGGTGTCACTTACAAGCGTAAAAGTAATTAAATTACCGGTGGAAATTATTCCTCAGCTAAAAACCATATGTACACTCAACGCCTACATTATGGATTGCGCTGGCTCCGGCTCTGATCATCGACCCTATACTGAAATGAAATTCTCGAGGAATGTGGTGGCCCTTTGGGCTGTACTTTTATCTCAATCTTTGGCTCTCAACGTCCTTCCCAGCAACGATGCAAATGCTGTAGCAGGTGCCATCTTTGGCGATGGTATACAGGTCCTTAATGGACAAAGATCTGTCTTGGCAAACTTAAGTTTCCGATATCGTAAGGCAAGAGATTTATGAAGGAATCGCCACTGACAAGGTAATGTGCAAGAGGTTGCCACCTCTTCGCAGGTATTTATGTCATATCTCCAGCAAGGATATCTTACAAATACCATTCAAGAAGGGTGATGACAAGGATAAACGCAAGATATCTAGATGTGATGTAGACACTGGTAAACCGCTTCCATTAGCCAAGCCGATCTGGCCGCACTCCTTCATGCCTGACAAAGTGAGGTTTTCCCATGCCGATAACCCTCTTCTTTCTGTAGAAGATTATTGATATCATAATACAAACCCTTATGCAGTAACTTTCTCGTCAGGGCCCCAGCCGTAGCGAAGTCTCGCTGTTCGAAGAGCCATCTCGCCAGCGACTTCACATCCCGTACTCCCATTATCCGAATAAAACGCCTTCGAGAAACGCCTATTCTTAGAAACTCAGCTAGGGCCTCTGGATCGAATCTGCCAATCTTTTCCCCAGGGTTGGCATTTCAATCACCCTACAAGCCAAGTCTGACTTTACCTTGGCGTTGCTCTTGGCGTATCACGGTGTAACAGCTCCGCGGTTTCTAGAGTCACTTAGCGTGAAAGTTACCATCATACGCAGAGTGAGTGAATTGTAGTCGTTGTTCAGGAGTTCGTTTTCCTGTCTGAGAGTTATTCTTCGGGGAGTCTGATCACTTGCGACAACTTTTGACACGATGTCATGACCCCTGTGACAGTTCCACGGATTGAGAACATTCTCGTAGGGTCAGCATCCATCAGCAATTTTATATCGCCACTCCATTTTGAGCAAGATCCACCTGCACACTGACGTAGATCCGAATGCAAGTCGTCTTGAGCATGGTTCCGTAGACAAGGAAGACTCAAGCACTGGTCGATAAATGCAGACCATCAAGAAGGCCATATTTTTAAACGAAAGTATTATTTGTATTGTAAACTGCACTGATCGCTGTCTATACGCCTGTTTAAATGAATGTAGAAAATCTATAATGCACGCTAAATCTAGACATCGTACTGAATGGTTCGTCGACGGCGTCTCTTCTCCGCCTCTTCACGTTCCCTCTCAGAATCCTCCTCGGAATGCGTCCCGGAGAATGTAGCAAACTCGTTTCGCGCGTGGACCGCCGGAGGAATCTCCCCGCCGAGTACCATAGAGTTTGCGCGTGAGTTGGGATCGGGACGACTGAAACGGTTAAAGGCGATGAAGTTCTCCTCGTCGGCAGTAATGGCGTTGGTAGGTGTGGCCATGGTGAAGGATTTGCGACGGATTGACACGGCGTCGTCTTGAATCGGCTCGATACCGCGCCACTGGTAAATGAGGTTAAGGGCTGGGATAGAAAGGCCATGAACGACGATGGAGAACAAAACCAGCCAGTAGACGACGGGGCCGGTGAGGTCGAGGAGGTCCTTTTCTTCTTGGTCTGCGTTCTCGGGGTGAGGGAAGAGATGACGCATGTGCTCACGGTAAAACACAGCTCCTACACCAATGGGTCCGAAATAACCCATGAAGAGTGCCTCTTTCCAGTCCTGGCACACCTTGGGCATCAACTTGTACATGGCAAGAATGGCGGGGATACGTCGAAAGGCGAGAACCATGAAGCCGAGGGCAAAGAGTCGGCCGATTGTCAGGCCGGTGCCATCGGGGTCGTGGAATTCGCTCCAAGGAATAGCAGTTCCAATAAACATGAATCCACCAAAGTTGAGAAGGACGTCAAGACAGTGGTTGACCTCATCGTGTCGCGCATACGTCTCGGCGAGGAAGTTACCGTCCCAGTTGAGGGCGTTGCCAGCGACGAAGCAGGCAACCAGGTCGTTGGTGCCAATAGCACCACAGGTACCGAGGATAAAGAGACCGATAGCGACAGGGAACAGCAGGTAGGATTGCTCATCGATCCATGACCTGTCACATTGTTAGCTCATGTTCCCTGTAAAGAGGGTCTCCCTGCGCGTCTCTGCTCCACTGGAAAAGGTGGAGGGCTCGGGCAGGGAAAGAAACAAACAAGAGAAACGTACCTCTTAAGCGCAAATTTGATAGCGCGGCATGAGACGTAACCCACTGTGGCTCCATAGACGATACCCAGCAGGATGTAATAGAGCCAACATTCCACGAACCAATACTTCATGGCCTCACCAACGCCTCCTCCAAGGCGGCCGACGTCCTCGCCACTACGGACGAACAGCATATTCGCGGCAGCTCCAGTGTCATTGGTCGAAGCCTCACCGTTGCCAGGACCCTCATGTGCGTGCCTCATGATGTATGTTGCAAGCATCAGGAAGGGAAAAGCGAATCCATCGTTGGCACCAGCCTCAGACGAGATGATTTCTCGCAGATGTCGGGGCACATACTTGTCTGCAAACGGACCCTTGGCCACAGCCTGGGACAGGACAGGGTCGGTGCATGTAACACACGAGGCGATAACCATAGCGCCGAGGACCTGAAGCTTGGGAACAGTAGCCAGGATGCATCCAGTGGTGCAGAGCCACATGATGGTCATGACAGGGATGAGGCAGATGGACATCTCCCTCCAGCGGGTCATGTTGTACTTTGCGGGCAGCTGGTAGCCTGCAATCACGATCTGAACGCCGATGACCACGCGCATAAGGCCCAAGGCAATCTCTGCAGTCTGGCCAGGCTCGGCGCTGCCCCATTTCTCACTGTCCAGAAACTTGGCCGATACGGGGCCGAGTATTATGCCCACCACCATAGCAGGCACTGTCCCAAATTAGAATACGCACCGTCAGGACGATAGCGAGATATACTTACAGGCTTCTCCGAGGTACCATGTCTGCTTGAGCTTTACGGATATTACACCATACAATGTCATAAAGGCACCTGCAAGAAATTGAAGTGTCAGTACGCCAAGGTTCGCCAAGATCTAGGCAATTTCTCGTGCCAAGGGGTTGCCCAGAAGACTGTTCATGGTTTGGTGATGCGAGGAAACATACCAAGAACTGCCAACACCACGTTGAGCTCCGACAAATTGAGTGTCGGCATTATGGCGGTTTTTCGTATTCACGAATCGTATAAAATGCGGCTTGTCGAAGTGCTTGTAGTTTGATGACGCTTGTTTGTTTTGTGACTCAGATCTGCGGCGCCAGGCTGCAGAGTTTGTCTTTGTATGAGAGGATGATATCCCACGAGGAACCAAGCTTCATGAAATAGCAAACGTTGTGTGGTGTGATGAGATGACAATGTGCGGTATAAGATCAGTCGCTGCCAAGAGCGTGTCGACGACACAGATCCTAAATGACAAAAGACATGAAAGGTGTGAAGCAAAGCAAGGAGAAAAGAAAAGAGACAATCCTTTTAAAAAGTGAGACCAAGAAAACTCGGCAGCAGCTATGGAGTATTTGAACTCTGGAGGCAAGAGAGTACGTAGAAATGTTGCACACACAAGCGAACAGAAAGAGGGCCTGTCCTTTGTGTAGCTGCCTCGAGCTGGGTCCTGAAAGGTTTTTGTACAACGGGGACAAACGCACAGAAGAAATGCACGTCCCCAGTGAATCATGTTAGCGGCGGTAGAGGAGGATGGGGGTGATGGGGGCAGGGAAAATCCCTCACAAAGGTGAAGGAAACCAGAAATGGACGACGGAGAAGCAGACTAGGGGATATCAGGGGGTCCCAGGGACAAGGGAATGAAGAGAGTCAGTGCTAGAGCACACGATCTGCGCGGATGATTCAAGGTGGCAGGCCATGTCAAACGGTGTCGCGCTAAAAACAGGAAATCCCGGGGTTTCTTTTTCTTGTCTATACCGCTAGTGGTATTGCTGTACGCCTGCAGAGCCTACGCCAACGACCCGCAGCCCGCAAGTCAGTCAGAACCTCCATCGTGGAGTCTAAACATGTCATTCTTTGACCGATGGAGTCAAGTTCCGGATAATGTGGCAGGATGAGGCATATTCCTTTCTGGATCTATACAGTCATGACACTACTGCTGTACTGGACACTGCATTTTCCCTTATTTCGTCTCAGTGCATGATGTGGCTGGCCTTGACTTGGTACCCGAGCATCTGCGGGTTACGATAAGGCTTTGTCACTGAGGCTGAAGGATAAGACAGCTGACGAAACACTGTAGATCAATGTTTTACTTGACGTACGGGACTGAGGCTCATGCTTCAAAATTGTTTTGTGTGCTGGCAGAAGGAAAGAAGAGTTTAGAGACTGATCGGCAAAGGAGAGCGACACCGGGGAGAGCGAAAGGGCAGCAGAGAATGGGGGATGGGACAGATACAGGAAAAGAACACAAGACAAGACACCAGACAAGACTCTAGTAAGCCCCGTGTGACAATTTTCAAACCATCAGTTCTTGGCTTGTAGCAATGATATTAGACCATCCGACCATGACGTTGGCGCCACGTCAATGCAACGAATAGAGGTCGTCTAAATAGATTGGGATGAGCGCTTGGCGCTTGGCGGCTACTTGGCGCTTGCTGGGCATTTAAGGTTATTTGTTAAGCTTGCTTAATAGTGGCTCCGGCCAAGACGCCGAGCGTGGGGCGACAAGACCGCCAAGGTCATCCGTTACGTTGTCTGTTACCTCCTTTGACCGCGATAACCTGGGAACAAGTGGAAAGATAAAGCACCTGATTATCCAATTTGTTGTGTCCGAATAATCTCCGTGTCTTCCGGGCCCCCTTCAAACAATGTTGATGCTCTTATCGTCGAGTCTCGCGATAGATAGATATTACCACCGTTATTAATAGCCATCAACTATCAACATACCGAGATTAAACCTGAAATCAGTGTTTGATATTCTTCGTTTCATAGGTTTCGTTCTATTATTCTCATTAATAAACTGCCGTATCGTAAAACACAACTGGACCTCGTAATCATCTCCCGGCATTCCAGGCCAAGTTCGTGGCGCAAGATCGGCATACCGTCGCCAAGCTATGGGAATTGCACATTCTTATCTTTGAAGGCATTTATAATAAAAGAGATTTATCTATCGCATTTTAATTTCGTATCTTAAGAGAAGGCATTGTCGATCTGCTCGGAGAATGCCATTATTCAATGCCAATGTCATTTGCACGGGACCCGCTTCGTGAGATCATCACCTTGGTATCAATCCAATTACTCACGGCCCTACACTCATCACACGAGCCACCATCTCATCAGCTGAAACGATTGAGGTAAAACGATCTAAAAAGCCAAGGATGCTATTAAGCTTATAATAAAACTAATCTCAAGGGTCATGGTCCGTTCTTGCGAGTGCCGATCTCCAAAACAGAGATGCTACAGGGTAATTCCAACCCCAAGTGTAAACATTTCTCAACGCTGGCTGATGTGTACTTTCTTTAATCCAGACAATACGTCAATCCTGTAGTTTCTCTAGTAAACGTAAAAGTTCGTCACCTCAGGATGCTCCCGCCTCGTCTTCTCATTCTGCTTCTTCAAATGAAGCCTTAACCCCCAAGCTATAACCACAACGCCCGCAGAAAAAGCAATGCTAGCAACCCAAGCAGTTGTATATCTTGGCCCATCTGAAGAAGGCCACAAATAGGCCGTATAGACATGGGCCAAATTTCCAAACGTGTTGCAGATCGCCAGTGACACCGCCTTCTTCTCGCTAGTCTGTCCAACAGTCGCGCTGATCCACGCAAGAATAATATTATTGATGCCAAAGCTGAAACCCACAAAGAGGTATATGCTAAACATCCGAGCGGCGAGGTTGAGTGTCGACACAGCGATAATGAAGCCCACCATGACGATGGACTTGCAGATAGTGATGTGAAGCGTGCGCTCGTTCCACCGGCCCGAGGTCCAGGCCATGGCGATGCTCACGATGGCGGCGAGGAGATATGGTGGACATGTTAGGACCAGAGTAATTGTGCGACTGTAGCCTAACGTTTCTATGACGGATGGGAGGAAGTTTTGGAAGCCGACGGATGAGAGATGGAGGTTGTACATGAGACATAGTGCCCATGTTCGCCAGTCGGTCGCTGATTCGCGAAGACCGACCCAAACACTCGTCTTTTCTCGTACGTCGGTAGTGTCGGTGTAAATACGATTGTGCGCCAGCTGTCGCTGCTCTTCGGATAGCCAACTAGTGGTCAAAGGGTGATCTGGTAAGAAGATAAATGCCAAGATGGCGGTCCCGATCGACAGAGCGCCTTGAATGATGAAGAGCCTGCGGACAAATGTTAGTGACCGGATGTGAATATCACCTGGGCAGTATAATTACCATTGCCAACCAGCCAAGCCATGAGTCCCATCAAGACCAGCAAAGACACCGGCTGCGATAAGACCAGCGAAGGAACTGGCTACCATGTTACCCGTATAGAAAATGGCTAGTCGAACGGCTAATTCCTTTCGCGTGTAAAACATGGCGAGAATGAACAGAGCTCCGGGATAGAACTAAACATCCTTAGTCGTCGCTCGAACCTCTGGCATGGGATTACTTACAGGAGCCTCAGTCACACCAAGGAAGAATCGCAGTACCACCATACTCGCATAGTCTTTTGCTAAGAAGGTCAGAAGACTGACGATTGACCAGGCGAGACAGAAACCGGCCATGTACCACGATGGCTTGACTCTGTTGATCAGCATATTGCTTGGAACTTGTCCAGCGCTGGAAAGACGTCAGCCATGAAGAGGCCCGGCAGTTAGATAAAGAGACTCACATGTATCCGACAAACAAAATGGAGACGCAGGTGTTATACTGTGTTCCTACCAGACCCAGATCTTCCTCGAGATTATTGAGGCGAGCATTGACGAGAGCGTTCCTGTCGAGATAATTGAAGAGGTACATAAGCCATAACATGGGCTAGCCTCTTTTAGCCGACGGACATGAGATACTGCTGCTGGGACACTCACAAGGATGTATCTATCCAGCTTCTTCACCAACGCGATTTCTCTTGGATCAGTCTTCGCATGGGCGCCAAACTCATCGACCTTGTCCATCTTAGGAAACTTGGAAAACACTGCGTCATCGTTTGTTGCCGTTGTCTCTGCTCTCTCGATATGGTCATTGCGCGCGACATCATCGTCGCGTTTCGACTCGTCACCCGTCGGGACGTTATAATTGTTTGATGCAGCCATTTTGACCTCAGCTCGCTCTACCCAATTGATAAAAAGAGGAAAACAGAAACGCGCTCGACAACAGCGCAGCAGACATCGCTTTTATCTCCCATCATCACAAATGCCAAGATCCCCCACGGGGTAAAGGATGCGGGGGATCAGCAAAAGCTTAATCAAGTGACGATATGGCTTTGAAAGCGACCATCGCCATTGGGTCGCTTTGAAATAAGGTAGCATGGACTTGTACGAAAGAGGAAAATAACGGTAAGTGATCTACCGAACAAAGGGCAAAAAACCGGTCAATCTCAGGCGGAAGGGATCCGTTGGAGTAGGCGGCCAATTGATGATGAGAAGATGCGGAGAGAAAGGCGTAGGTGCCTTTGCATGACGTGGGATGCGTATCTTGGCATGGAGATTAATGACGGCAGATGGTATCGGTCAATTAACGACTCACGTTTACAGGGCTTGGCAGGATGAGAGGGGGTATTGACTCGCGAATGATCCTTCGTCGTCTCAAGAGTACAGACTGGAAGATGGAAGACGACGAACATCCACAAGGTGCCCGTTATTGCAGCACCTAAGCGATAACGTATCTACTAAGGGCTATGAGATCCTCAGGCCGAAGCTTTTGCCCATTTCTGGAGAAGAACAGACCTTGTTGCTTGGGTGAGGCTCTTGCGCTTCTTACAAGCCGAACATTGAGGACGACGTGTTGCCCTTTGTTCACGTGCAGCCCAAGCGAAACCTACACGAGATAACACACCTGTATTGTGCCCTGCGATTTAAAATCAGCATGATCGTTTCAAGGTTATTTTGTTCAATGCGCCATTGCGGATCTGCCGTCGTAAAAACCTAGGATAGTGTGAGCTGGCAAGAATTGAGAAGGCTGGTGATCACCTAGAAGCTTTTTTGTTGTTTGGTTGGCGTGAAAAGGTCCACCTCCCAAGCCATCATACGAGAGGGATCCATGTTAAGAAACAGAAAGGCGTAGAAGGTTCTGCTTGAAGTTTATATGATGGGACGTAGTGATAGGTGGCGAGCCACATGAGTTGGTTTAAGTTCAGAAAGGTGGCCAGAATATTCCCGGGGCGATGACTATCGTGACGGAAGAAGTGGTGTGGCCACGTATGGGGATATGGAGCCTTCAATACTTTATTCCAACTTCTTTACCATGATACATCCTTCATACCTCAAATTAGTATCTACGGATGTGGTATTGCCAAAATTTAGATAGTAATGTTGATAAGGTCTAATCCTCTGGAAAGTAAATTGTCCAAAAGGTGAAGAAAAGGTTAGCAGCAGAAAGTCAAGCCAATTCATGCCCCCCTGGATTATTCTGTCTATATAAAGAATATTTCGCCCAGTTCCTGGAGAAGAGAAATCTCACCCTTTCACATTCGCAATCACCTCAACCCATCCCACACAAATCACAATCCTGAACCACCCTTCAGTTTACTCCGCCATGCGTTTCGCTCTTCTTGGCCTGACCCTTGCTGGTCTGTCGGCGGCTTCTCCAGCTCCTCAGTGTTCGTGGGGCCGTTCCAACTGTGGTGCTAAGCAAGACGAAGCCTACTCTGTCGATGTTCGGGATATGCCCGGCTACCCTTTCCACCCCCACCATGTTGTCGGTGACGACAACTATGATCCCGAAGTTGAAGGTAAGCCCGGTTATGGTCACGGCGCCGCTGTGCTCTCAGCACGATCAGACAACTACTGGGAACAATTCTTCCGCTTCGAGGGCGGTTGTTTCCATGGACGCACTGCCCCTACCATGAACCAGAAGGTCCCTGGGATGGGTGGTGCTATCAATTGCACCTACTACCCCGACGGTCCCAACCCCAAGCCTAACTACAAGATCATCCCTGGTGACGAGGGTGCCGCCATTCAGAACATCACTATCGGGGCTGAGCTCGTGTCCATGAACCCTCTCCAGGTCAACATGACTGTCCACAACCCCACTCCTCTCCCCATCACCTTCTGGAAGGAGTGGTCTCCCTTGAGCAAGCGAGGTTGGGAGCTTGGCTACTACTCCATCGAGACCCAGCTCTGGGGACATTTCTTCGGTCGCGTTGGCGAAAAGTACCGCATGAACTCCGTGCCAGGCGAAGAGATCCCCAAGCGACCCGAGTCCATCGATGAGCTCGTCCAGCTCAACCCCGGCGAATCCGAGTCCCAAATAGTTACCCTTTTCACCTGTCAACGCTCTGAGGAAGTATTCAACAACGCTTGCAAGCCTGAGCTGTGGGAGAGGGCAATGGAGTCGCTCCGACTTTTGGGCTGGAAGCGAATGCTCATCCAGGGAAACTGGTACGGTGTCTGGGCCAAGACCAAGGAGGAGGCTTTCGGCAACATGACCGATAACCCTATGAAGGGTTACTGGACTCGTTGGTGGGCCAGCCATGCTATCCTCCCCACCAATGACCAGCTCAAGGAGCTTGGAGCTTATACTCCTTTCAGCACGCCTTGGAATGAGACAGAGGCTGCTGTTGCACGGGTAAATGGGACCTCTGCTTAATCGCATCGATGAATGAGATGCCCTTTCCGTCCCCCTACCTGCATTTAGGGAGACTCCATATGAGATCAACCTTGGTCTCAACCAGGAAAAAGACAAAAGAACACGGAAAAGTAGAACGACAAAGGAAAAAGAAAGAGGTTTACTACGAGAATTGCATGAAGGCAATGGAATGATGTTGAGTTGGACAGGATAATGCAGCATTACGGTCATAGACAGAGACTGGAACCAATTCCTTAATACAGACATCATATCAACTACCAGTGGCATAAGCCGTAATGTGAGGTGACCGATCATAATATTCTGAGGATGAGAAACTGTGTGAACTTTATTGATAGAGTTGTGTTCAAGCCCTATTGATCTTGTTTCAAAGTTAACACAATACCTAAACTCTCACCTCCTCTGCAGGGAGTCCGAGCTTATTGGTATGAGATTCCCTCGGTTGTAGGGTCTCGGTCAAGCTGGGGGCAATTGCATCTCGATGGTGTTGGATTTGAACCCATAGTCAAGGTCCTGGGACCAGTGAGGTCGCTCCCCTTTCCAGGCTCCAATACCAAACCACTTGCCCTCCACATAGACCTTGATCTTTTTCCCGTGGCGAATCATCTTGAACCACTGTTCCTGCTCCTCCTTAGTCCCACTGGGAATAGGAATGGTCTGCTGAACAGTCTCCCCAGCCTTCAAATGCACCAGATCATTCACCAAATAGTGTTTGTTATGCTTGTGTTCCCAAGGCTTTGTGTATTTGCCCCTCGGTGTGTGATACCACTCTTCCTCCTCCCTCTGGGGCGCAAAATTGATCTTCGTGTCGTCGGGAGAGACATGAAAGTAGCCCAGACGGAAGGAGTCTTTGTCGATGACTGAGTTGCGTGCCATGATGGTGACGTTCATCTTGCTGTTGTTCCGGACGATGATGTTAATGGCAACTGGGTCTTTGCCATTCTGCTCGATGGTGACGTTGACTGCATGGAGGGCTTGTTGTTCATCATAGGTGAGTTTGTCGTGATGAGGAGTTACGTATTCCTGCCCTTTGGGATATAGTCCTCTTGGGAATGATCCTTTTTTATGTGGTATCCCTACCGGCCCGAATCTGTTCATGCGTGCAAAGTATTCCAGGGCAGTTCTGACCAATAAATAATCCTTTCCCTTCTTGTTGTTCTCTTCGGGCTTGATTTCGTCCTTCTCAATGTGTGCATCAGCTGTTGGGAATGATCTTTGGAATCGCCTTTCGTGTGGTAGCTCTTTCAATAACCTGTTCTTTCTGAAGTGTTCACGGATTTCCTCGACAGTTCTGGTTTTTGGATATTTTTTTCCCTTCTTGTTGTTCTCTTCGGGGTTGACGTCGCTCTTCTCGATGTACACCTTGGCCTTGGGAGATGCACCATCCCTTAGGTGCTGGTGGTGTCCGTAATTCTCTGGTACGTCCAAGCTTCTGCGACCGTGGTTGTTGTGATCGAGGCACCCTTCCCATCGCTTGTGACCGCAGCCACAGGCCTTCTTCTTTTCCTCTGTTTCTTTTGGACTGTAGTTGGGGGTTTTGACGCCGGGGCCCGAGGGGGGTACAACGGCGTGGGGGACACGAACGCTTGGGACACGGACGCTGGGGACGCGTCCGATGGGATTGGAGTAGACGACACAGGCCAAGAGGCCTATGACGACAAGCACGCGGTAGATTGGAATGCAACGCATCTTGCGGATAGAAGATTTGAGGTTGTGTTGAGATGTAAAGTTAGGTGTAGACATGAGGGAGGATTGTCTTCTACTTATACGCCATACAGGTCAGGGGAAGAAGAGGACACATCAGGGACCGCCGAATATCTGATCAGCCCACTGACGCGATGGAAGCACCTCGGGCTTGCATCAAGAGAGCGACTTGAATGGTGAAGACGAGTGAGGCAAAAGCCAGCACGATAATTAACCGAAGTGTAGGAAGTCTGTGGCTTGACGAGATTATTGCATTGCCAGATGGATGGCCACAATACCATCTTGACAGGCCTTTGGTCGTTACGTGGCTGCTCATGGCGTCATTGGTGGTGACCACAACTACTGGGTAGGTCCTCAAGAATTACGGTGCCAAATTAGAGTAGCCTAAATACTCCCGTACAATGTTCCAACTATTTTGTCTCTTCGTCTTCCAGCGGTTGATCCTTCGGGGTTTCAACCGCCATATTGCCGCGCTACATCAATCACGATGCCAAGTGCTGAACTTACTCTCATGACGCTGTCAGATCACTGGCGGAGTGGCGACCTACTAGCTACCCCGCTCAAGAACAGGAGTTTAAGGTTGATAAATGGGCGGTCGACTGAACAACGGACCGAGATACGGGATCACCGTGACTTTGCCCGTCGAGGCTCATGACCAGCCACGTAGCAAAGTCTAGATAAGCAAAACCACCGAATGTGGAAACTGACGTAATTTAATATGTATGAAATATTTACATATCAGGAAGCGAAATCAGATCAGGTGATCCATCTGAAGTTAGGGTTCTTCCAGTCCAGATCCTGAATTTGCTGTTGAGTCATTCCAGCCAACTCAGCCTCTGCAGACCGATTCGCCCGCTTCCTATTATCCCGCTTGATCCAGAGATAAGTCAAGCTACCCAAGACCAATATGGTACTTGATGTGGCGAGATTCAGTCCATTGCCGATGGGGTAGTTGGGGCCGTCGCTCTTGACGAAGGACCATGTTGAGATCAAACCACCGATGTTGCCGAACATGACTGTGGCATAAAAGTCAGTATTATTGAGACGCTCGGATTGGTTACAGGAAAACTTACCATTTGTTCCAATCGCAGCGCTTCTCGCCGTGTCACTCAAGACATTGGCGCTGATATGCGAATTTGTTAGAGGCGCCAGAGCGAATGCTGAGCTAGCGACCAAGAAGGTAGCACCATAACGCGCTTGGCCATTGGTAGTGCCCAGAAAGATGGCATAACCGACCATCACGAGTGGCGCACAGAGAATGATGAAGATCTGTCGACGATCCATCTTGTAGCTGAAAGCTGGGATGAGAACCGTGAAGAAGGCACCAACAACATATGGTGGGACTGTGAAGAGCTGTTGAGAGATGGTAGATCGTTCGGGATAGATGGTTCGGACGATGGTAGGAAGGAAGAAAGCAAGGCCTTGAACGGTGATGTTATCGAGGAGGAATATCATGGATGTTGACAGAGTGAGTGGCGAGCGGATGCCAGCGAAGATCTTGGCTGTATCCATCTTGTCCAGGACTTCAGTTGTACCGAGGCGTTCAGCTTTGATACGGTTGATCGCCATTGTCTTCTCTTCCTCTGATAGCCATCTCGCTGTGTCGGGTCGGTCGGTGAGGGTAGCTAGTAAGTGTCAGCTTGATGAGAGACAAGCACAATGTATAAGGCCTACCGAATGAGATAATGGACAATGCGACCGTGATGATTCCTTCAATTGCTTATGACAGTCAGTATAAGAAGGCCATAATCCGACACCATATCAATTGGGTCTTACCAAAGATCATCTCCCAACTCTGGAACCTTCCAAAGTTCGGAAGCTTCAAGATCGCCGACGCAAGAAGACCGCCAAAAGCACCCGCCAAAGGTGCCATCACGATATACAGCGACAGGCGAAACGTGAGCTCTGAACGTCGATACCATCGAGACATGTAATACGCGATGCCGGGTAGCATACCAGCTTCGAAAATACCCAAGACAAAACGAACGCCGCAAATCTGAGGGACGTTATGCACGAAAGCTGTAAAGATGGAAACGAGTCCGAAGCCCAAAGACGTCAGTGGGATGAACCAGCCGGGTCCCATGTATTTGCAGAGCAAATTCGCTGGAATCTCAAAGATAATGTATGAGATGTAGAAGACTGAGAGGACGAGATTGTAGTCGCTTCCGATCATTCCGAGATCGTCTTCCAGACCTGCGAGTCGTGCGTTTCCTGATGTCGCGTCAATTCACCTGCACCACAGAACAGGGAAGGATTGGCCTACCGATATTCGCGCGATCGATGAAGCAAAAGAGATATAATAAACAGACTGTCGGAACGATCATCCAGTCAATCTTGCGACGAAGTTTGGCCTCTGCCTTTGGGTCGATGTAGTACTGGGCGTTCTCAACACTTCAACAGTCAGCGCTACATTCACAACCACCACCCACTACTGCTCTTACTTATTTACGGTGCCGACGACCGGCTCCGACGCGTTGGACGCCGTGTCATTCTGAAACTTCTCATTATGCGCGTTGGGATCCATCGTGGCGAGGATCAATTGAAAGCTGTGTAATGACGAGATGAAGGCGAGAACCAGGTCCCTGGGACTGCTCTCTTTATAGTAGTTAATACAGACAAGGCCTCGATTGATCGTGTCAGGACATCAAGAGCGGGGTTTAGACAACGGATCTGGGGTCTGGGGAAGAAGGCAAAAACCTGGGGTGAGAATCCGGGGTTTGTGACTAGTGAAGCCAGGCCAAGCCTCTAGCTGATATCTCAGCCCGCGGAACTTGACGTCCAGACCAAGACATCTGCCCTGCCGGCATATAAAATCGGCTTTGTCATCGTGATTCATTCGTCTGGATGAGAATTAAGTTTCCCCGCGCACTGGCGACTAGGCTGGATGTGTATAAGCGGACATGCCCTGCTTTCTGGTCAAGATTTCACTGGCTCATGTTCCTCGGAACTCGAATTGGGCGTGTCTCCGATGTGAGAGTGGCATTCCAGGTTGCAGGTGCAACGACTTGTCTAGACTTCGGCCAACCTTTTGTAAGGAGAATTGATTGGTGGTTTCGCCTACTAGTGAAACATGGCTGGTTGATACGATGTTACTGTAAACAGACCTCCAAGCAACGCTATGACTCGCAATTCTTGTATGACACTATTAATGAAGGGACGAATTTACTCTTGATACTATCCGTAAGTGGTTTGCGATTGATGGATTTGTTGACAGAATGAGATGAAAGTCGTCCAAGGTAACCCTGGCTGATCGACATAGCCAATGTTACCGCTGGGTTGGCGCACGCCAGGATTGCACAGGGATCGCGATTCGAGCAGAGTCGAGTCAATCACTGATCAGGTAATTCAGACCAGAGGGCAGTGGTCACGTTATCAACATGACGTTTTGGGCGCCAGACAGCGTGCGAATGCATGCTGCTCAATCGGGAGCACCACTAAGAAATATGGAGCACATTTGAGGCCCCATGAACAAGATCGTGTAGGGCTGATGGCATTCACATACTTCACGCATTGATTTTGATCGATAGTTCGATTGCGATTAAATATTGATGTAATCATACACTATCATGATACTGAGCTTCAATAAACAGGATGAATACTATGAGATCTCAATTGTTTTTGACCGAGGTTACCCGATACGATCCTTCGGCTTTACCTTTGCCCGCGTCCCTAGCGTGTAATCTTATCTAGGGGGTTTATTACGTAGGTGTCTAGTGTGCTTGGAAGCGGGAATTTCCAGTGACCGAGGCCTAAGAAAGCTCCTTGATACAACTTCATTTATGCTTAACTGCGGTCGTCACAGATCTAGTATCACATGTGATACCCACGACAAAAGTCCGCTCTACTAGTCTGATTGGCTCCATTGGCCTCATCGGTATCAACTCTTACATCGACTGAAAGGCAGGCCGAAGAAAGAATTGCCCCCACGATGGAGCTAAAGTTCAAACTGAAAGAGACACCAAGGCTGGAGCCTCGTCGAACCCAACAGACTTCCAAACCATCCAGCCTAACTTTCATTAATGTCGGCAACCCAACACAGTCCAAAGATAAAGCAACCTTGCGCAAAGTCCGTCGCCATGTAATGAAAGACATTGGAAAGTCAAGAAGATCAGGTCAAACCCAGGAACCGGATCTGGCCGTAACGAAGCCGATGGATCAATTTGTTCCTATGCCGACACATTGGGGGGACGTGGAAGTTTGCGTAAGCTTTAAACAGCTTATGCAGGCTATGGACATGGTTTCTGAAGGAGTGGTATCTTTAGCTGTGGTTGATCCAGAACTCAGGTCATGGCAAAAGATCAGTCGGAGTGTTGACAGTCCTCCGTCTTTGAGGGAGATTCAGAAGTATACTGAAACTCTCAGCTTGGTGCGCAGGTCTATCATTCCAAAAAGTCAAACGAGTCAGGACGGAGTCATCGCAACTATCATATGTCTAGCAGTATTCGATCAAAGAGTTGGTAATTTACATTCATGGAGGATGCATATGTTGGGTCTACAAAGGCTACTTGACCCAATTGGCGGGTTCCATTTCCTGCAGGCTCATGCGTCTCTACGCCTGTCTCTACTTCTGTACGTCTACTACAACATCCGCGATACTTTCGTCTAACCAGATCATGTAGCGCCGATGTCTTGGGCTCGCTGAAAGGAGATACTGTGCCGATATTTCCATTACTTGATCCTCACCCAAAGCCACAAATGCTTACATCACCATTCGTCACAAGGTTACTGGCGTCTCTGGGTGAACTTAACCCTGTAGACCAAACGCCGATTGCTATCATCAGCGATGCCCTCTCTCATGTAGCCTCGCTTGATGAGGTTCTAAGAAGACAGTTTACAGATGATGCGACAATTGCAGACCTCATCTTGCCACTTTGTACCATCGATCATCAAGCACTCTCATTGCAGAGGTGGGACTTCGTTACGGAAGAGAGCAGCGCACCTAGTCTCTGGGCGTTAGCAGAACTGGTGCGCATTGCAACCATCTCAATAGTCGCGATGGTAGTGTCGCAGACTTCTGGTGATGTGGTGTTCATAATAGCGCGCCGGGAGAGCCCATTTCAGTACCTTATGACACAAATCGATGAGAGCTTATGGGTTGGAAAGTTGGAATTGAAGTTGTGGGCGCTGGTAGTTCAACTATGTATGGCAGCGGGCTTCTCAAGGATCTGGTACTTGGATCAGATTATTCACACGATGAAATTGCTGAGTCTGAGATCATGGGATGATTTATTATCTTGTTTACGACAAGTGGTGTGGATTGAGGACCTAGCACCGTTGGAAATTGGACAACTTCAGTCGGATATCGATAGACTATTACCATAGACATAGAAATATTCCTATCATACATCTTTCATAGCTGAAAGCACTAATAGGTCACTCCGCCACTAGTACTGATATACTGTCCCGTGATCCATCTCGACTTCTCGTTCACCAACAAAAGCACCGCATCACCGATATCAGCAGTCGTGCCAGCCCGATTTGCCGCCCTGGTCAAAGAGATCTCCTCTCTAGTCAACTCCTCTTCCATTCCTTCGGGATAGATGTCTGTGATGACAGGACCTGGCGCAACGGAATTGACAGTAATGCCTTTACTACGGCCAAGCTGCAGGGTGAATGGTTAGTTGCTGACGGGTGAAGTTTGACAGAGTCAAGATCGAACACTTACTTCTCCGGCCCAGCTCCATGTCAAACTATCCAGCGCCGCCTTCGAGGCGGCGTACGTGGAAATGTGACCGCTTCCTCTCTTCGAATTGGTAGAACTAACGTTGATAATTCGACCACCGGCTGGCATGTGTGCAATAGTGTAGTGTACCATGTAAAAAGCACCGAGGACATTGAGTTGGAAGGTCTTTGTCAGTTCTTCCACATTAGGCTCTTGGGTGATGGGACAGAAGTGAGCGACTCCTGCATTGTTTACTGTTGTACGTGAGGTTAGTCCCAGATTTAAATGTCTGGAAGGGCGTGTTCCTTACCCAAAATGTCGATGTGGTCTGTTCCAAAACCTTCAAGCGTCTTGTTGACAAGAAGCTGAGCTCCCTCGACGGTATCAACCGAGGCCTGTACCGGGATGGCCTTACCGCCTGCTTCCCGGAGTAGGTTGCAGACGTTCTCAGCCCGGTGTTTGGTTGAGTCAGAGACGTAGTTGACCGTCACCCAGGCACCGTTTCGAGCAAGGGCGAGAGCAATACCAGCACCGATTCCATTTTCACGACCACTTCCGGTGACAATGGCGACTTTGCCTTGAAGATTGAGAGTGTCGGCCATGATGTTGAAGACGGAGAATGTCGATTGTCATGTTAGAACAAGAGAAACAATGTCCTTTATATGTCGCTGTCTTTTATACCCATTAGCAGTATTACCCTCATCCCAACAATTCCACATTTCGTCCGAATCCAAGGACGAATATCTGGCCCGGAGACCGAGATATCAAGAAAGAAATTTCGAACACCAATCATGGCATGAGAAAGAGGTATTGCGAGTTCCACTGGCTGTGCAATTTACCGCTGACTTATCTGTTGAGGTCAAAATTGCCTAATTGGGCAAATGGTGTTCGCCCTTGTGGAACAGCCTAACAGTAAGCTAGAAGCCAAAGTGGAGCATTCAGCAGAAGCAGAACATGAGTAAGACTCGAGCCCCAATAGTTCAAAAGACAATTTGCATTGTGATAAAGTAGGCAGGTTATTCTGTTTCTCAACAGACTGAGGCTGGGTTGAACCGATTGCGGCTAGAGACAGGCTGCTTCTTGTAGTTGACTCAGTTCGACTAGCAAAAATGTGCACCTGAAGGGTCCGAAGGGTCACCTATTGATCCACCATGACGGATAAACGAACCCAAAAAGGATGCAATGAGGCACACCCGAATCGAACGGATAACCTTCAGGAATCACCTCACTCTCTATGAGCTGGAATCTGACGCGCTACCAATTGCGCCAGCGCCCCATTACTAATCGCTGCCTCACCGATCACCATATCGCTCTTCATGTCACAGGTTGGTTTGTTCTCCATTTGGTGGGCCATAGGGTGTATGGATTCCTTTGGGTGCTATTGCTACTGAGACTCCAGTTCACTCTCGTCAAACTCGACGAAAGGCATCCGTCTTGTCAGCAACGGACTCATATTGCTGATCTTGCTCCAGTTATGAGCATGTAGACACGCTTGTCTTGAAGCTAGTACAGCAGGACGGGTTCTTGTAACAACTGTTCTCTCATACTCGTCCAACGCCAGTCTCAGAGTTGCAAAGTCGGAGCCACCTTGTAGGACTGGAGCAAGTTCTTTCACAAAATCCTGAACATCCAAAATTACATGGTTCGCACCCTCGCCTCGATCTGGTTTGTCAGTCTACATGTGTGTAGGTGGAAGAAATGGTCTACTTACACATCGCCATGGCGTGGAGAGCGTCGCCCATCAGGACGGCTCGACCACTTGTCTGGAAACTAGCAGGTGGCGGCAAATCTTGGATTTTGAGACCCTTGATATCAGAGTCCACCGTGACGCCCAGCGCAAGAGACCGCCAAGGCTCAGCCCAAGTCTTAGCAAAGTCGTGGATCAATTTTTTCTGCTCCTCAGCGGTCTCAGGAATCTCAATTGGGGTATCTCTGCCAAAGAAGCCTGCACGATAAGACCAAGAGACGCACATCTGCAAAATATACGGATGGCCATCATCTGGGTGGTTACCGGGAGCATCGAGCACTAGTATCAATGAGCTTCGTCAAACAGTAGATGATGGTGAAACTTACTGCTCAAAAATACAAACATATTCTCTGTAGCATGAGTGCTGTGCATAAAGAAGGGGTCTCGGTCTCGGACAGGCTTTGCTTGATCAGGTGTCAGATTTAGCTTGACACCAAGCATTCGGACTGGTATATCGTGCAGCTTCAAGTCAGGAAACAGTGCGCGTCGGACCCGTGAGTGACTGCCGTCGCATGCTACCAGTAGTCGCCCCGTTGCCGAGGTTCCATCTTCAAATATGGCGGTGGTAGTCTCATCAGTAGAAGCTAACTCCTTCAAGGCCTTGTTCCACTATACCGCAATTGTTAGAACGTAGAAAGAGCCGGACGAACAGCAACGGCTTACCTCGACATCAATTCCCGTGGCTAGCAAGCCCCGGAGACCCTGCCGAGTCACTCGAACCCGACTTGCCTCGGGCGCTTTAGGTGTTGAAGCTTTTAATTCCCCTGTGCTAAGGTCGAAGAATGGAAAGGTAGAAGACAATCCCTGTTTGACAGCCTCTCGGTCAACATATGCTTCTGGAAGGCGATTGAAGATATGCTCTGGGAGAAGAGATTGCAAGGCAGGAAGAGACCAATTCAAGGTGAGACCCCATCCTGCACCACGAGTTTCAAGATCTGCATCGCGTTCAAATACCCTGACGGGAATCTTATGCCGTGTTAGACTCTGTGCAAGGAGCAGGCCGCTGATACCAGCGCCTATAATAAGGACAGGTTCATTCGCCATGGTGAGTAGTTGTACTCTGTACCGTCGTGTGCGATTGACGACTTGGCGATCCCAGTAATTATAAACCCTAAAAAATCCTTTCTGATCTCGCTCATGCAGGAGAAATCCTTACTGTTGGTTGGACCCTGGGTATGAGCCGACAAAGCAATTCCTCCGCCTCGGTTAGCATGGATTGATCGGATCACTGGGATTTTCAAAACGGCCCGGAGGGGGTCGGGGAGCTCGGGTGCCGAGCAAGGGTAAGTAAGACCTGGCAGTTGAGAAGCCCTGGTAAGGTACAGGGGTTTCGGAGAATAGGCTAATATTTTGGATGGTCGGGAGATTATTTTTTGGTGTCAGAAGAAATTATTCTATGGTAACTATTCGGCCAGAGCCGGTCTGTGTGGGATAAGCTAGACTTGTATGGGCAACTGCTTAACGATGCATGCCATTTGACCCCATGCTGTCGTTATTTGACTTGGCCTGATCCACCTCGACAGTGTATGTGACTGATTTGACGATGCCGCCGTGGTTCAAAATGTTTTCCTGGGATCCAGTCCCTGAATCATTCTCGACCGAGGTGAAAATTGACGGCTCCCTCTTTCCTGTGTGACTAAGGTCCTTGAGTTTATATCCATTGCTCCTCAATCCTTTACTTCGGCTTGGGGTGTTGTGACTGGAAGGCTTCGATCGGTACTGTCTAGCGCGTTTGATGAAGATTGGTGCTAAGAACGGGAGCGATGACACAATATTCTGTCGGCAGTTAGGATAGTTCAACATAAAATATCTATTGCGGGCGGTACTTACCCCGACATTGAACTCAATTGTTCCCCAAAGCACCAGCATAGTTGAATTGCCGTCTTTCGGATCCTGGATTCGGTCAATCTGACGATATCTCTGGATTGAGCAAACGGTCGTGAAGATGCCTAAAGTAAAGATAGCAATGAGACCAATCTTCTTCGCAAGTTTAATCTCAAGCTTCAATAATACTGGAATTGGAAGAACAGCGACGACAACATCAGCGACAATCGTGACCACAGCGTAGCCGGTAAACGACGGTCCTGGTGGAAGACATTTCCCCTCTTTGAGGGGGTTCCAAGATCTATCGACCTGCAAGAGTCAGCCACCATCTTCCCGTATTCTGCAGGGAGGGAGACTCACCGGGCTACAAGCAAACACAAGTGCGAGTGTGCAACCCAAATGGGACATAAATACCAGCGCAATGGTAAACCAGATCACATTACGATACGTCTTATTGTCCGTGCCACGCAAGAGCCGAAGATAGCTGATCAGCAAGGCAATCTTGAAGAAGCTTATTCCAAGCTGGTAGATCGGGCGTCCAGAGAAATTGATGCGTGTATATGGAATGAGGTTCTCTTTGGGTCGGTCGGGTATAGGAAGGCCAAGGCCATATCGTGTCTCTGTCTTGGTCAGTGAATGTGCAAGATGGTGGGTGACCAGCTGGACGTACGCGCGATGCAGATGCACGAGTAGATCAAAGCAAACAACATAGACAAGCCTGACATCCAGTCATCGCCTGCCATGCCCCGGGCTTTCCATCGTATGTACAGTCGAGCAGTGACGATAGATAATGAGAGGATAGTCAAAACAATGGTGATCGCTATAATCATAGGATACTGCGAGGAGGCGTCGACCTCGGGGGAGGCATTCAATACCCAGCCCATTCTGACGGTCGTTTTTCGAGTAATAATTGATAGAAAACAAAAGAGCACCTACGTATTGCGACGAACAGTCGTATTAATTAATCTACTCTCGGCATTCGTCTTTGAGGCGACTGGCACCCTCAGCTTTCATCTCAACATCAAGAGAGGCACAGCCTGCAAGATCCTCATACGTAAAACATACCATCCATCACCTGCCGGAATAAGAAAAGGAGTTAATGCTTGAAAATTAACAAATCCCATTGTTCCCCTTCTGTTTGCTGCGCCGCGTCTCAGACAGCAAACCTAGACGATACCATGTGATTTGTTTAAAGAGCATTAACGATGAGTAATTTCATTGCTTTTTCTTCTCGAATCACTCTCGCTTCGCAGATGGAGTTGCATTGTTGTGTTGTCCGTACCCTTGCTCATGCAGATTCTTGACAAGGGTACAACCAACAGAACAATGAATCTGTGTCGTGCAGGGGGACTTTTTGTGTGTGAACCCTTGTGCTGTGCTTCGTATCGGCCCAATTAGATTTACGATTCTCATGTAGATTGCTTTGCGGCGTAGGAAGGGATTTGCCGGGGATGTCGGAATGGTTTCAAATTCGGTTGTGCAGCCGATGAGACAACTTCATGTGCTTGTTGTCTCTGCCGTGTTTGCTACATTGCTCCAGTTTAATTATATGCAGCTTCATCCATCTGCAAATCTTTTTTCTTTCCTTGCTGCATTCTTAATATTCTGTTTACCTGCCGTTTTCTCCTTCTTTGTTCTCTCTTACCTTTCTTTTTCCACATTGCATCTCTCCATTGGTCCCACTGTTCAAAATGTCTCAGCCGAGTACTCCTACCAAGGAGGAACCTCAAGTCACACTCTCCTCCGGGAAAGGCACCGGAAATGTCGACGCTGCATGGACGTTCCTCAACCAGAACCGTGATGCCGCTGGTGCTTCCGAAGATGTCGACATTGACAAGATGAGACGCAAGATTGACTGGCACATTGTTCCTCTCATGTTTTGCTGCTACACCATGCAATTCCTCGACAAGGTCATCCTAAACGTCAGTGCACCTACCCTTCCCACTCTTCAAACTCTATCTAACGATCGTCGTTACAGTACTCCGCCGTCATGGGTATTCACCAAGATCTCAAACTCCAAGGAAACGACTTCTCCAACATTGCAACCTTCCTATTCGTCGGTCTTCTCTGCTTCGAGATCCCCAACAGTCCGTGCCCCTGCGCCGCCGCCGATGATCATAATTGACAAAATTTAGTTTACTTCCTCCAAATGGTCCCTGCTGGCAAGTGGCTGGGAGCCAACGTCGTGGCCTGGGGTATCGCTACGGCTTGTGGTGCCGCTGCGCATAACTACCAGACTCTTCTCGTGTCGCGAATCTTCCTAGGTATCTTCGAAGCGACCATTGGACCATCCCTGATGTTGATCAGCAGCCAATGGTACACCAAGTCGGAGCAGGCTCCTCGCTTCTCCTTCTGGTACCTAGGTCTGGGCCTGGGTCAGATCATTGGTGGTGCCGTCTCCCATGCGTTTCAGCATATCGGGCCTGGTGCTGCTCTTGCCGGATGGCGTATCATGTTCATCACCCTTGGTCTCATCACTGTTGCCATTGGCCTAGCCACACTGGTTTTCCTACCTGATACGCCAATGAAGGCCAAGTGGTTGTCTAACAGTGAGAAGGTTGCGCTTCTGAAGCATGTGAGCGTCAACCAAACTGGTATTGAGAGCAGGAAGTTCCGTCCCAAGGAGATTGTCGAGGCTCTTTGCGATCCTCAGTTGTATCTCATGCTTCTCTCAGTCGTTCTGGTAAGTCTTAAATGCCCATATCTCGACGTCCGTTACTAACAAGAGATGTAGCTTTCGGTATCGTCCGGGGTGGTCACTACCTACTCCGCTACTCTCATCCGCAATCTTGGCTATGATCCCAAGAGGGCTGCTCTGATGAACATGCCCTCTGGTGTTGTGAGCATCTTCTTCACATTAGCTGTTGGATTTGGTATTCGCCATAAATCTCATCGTTGGGCATGGATCATTGCTTGCATTATCCCTGCGTAAGTCTCCTCACTGATGACCATGGCCCTTTACTAACACACCATTAGCATCATCGGCGGTGCCCTCATGTCTTTCCTCCCTGCTACAAACAAAGCTGGCTGTCTCGTGGGTATTTACCTTGTCAACGCCGTCGTTGCCCCTCTCACCATCTTCTACAACGTAAGTTCCATGTATTCTCATGAACACTAGATGACTGACATCCTACAGTGGACGGCCGCAAACTTCGGTGGTGCTACCAAAAGAGCTTTCGCTGCTGCTATCGTCAGTGGTTCATTCTCACTTGGTAACATCATTGGGCCCCAGACTTTCCAAGCCAAAGATGCTCCGGACTTTAGACCAGCGAAACTCGCCGTCATGGGTACTCAGGCCGGATGTGCTCTCACCACATTCGCACTCTTCATGTACTACGTCTGGGCGAACAAGAGACGGGATGATCGCACTAAGCAAGTTGAGGACGCTTACATGTCTCCTGAGGTGTGGTCGACTATGACGGACAAGGAGAACAAGCACTTCCGTTATACTTATTAGATGGGCTTTTGGGATGGGTAGGTTCGTGTTGGTTGTCGAGATTGCCATGTCCTCAGGCATATGACCGGACAGGCCGTCACGAAGTCTTTTCTCCAAAGCAATCTGCTTGTGTAGATACATAATAACTAGACTGAAAATACATGGACGAATAATAATACCAGATATATACGTCCCTCATTTCACACCCTCGACTAGGTAGCAGCCAAGTTGCCCCTCGACCCCGGGACACCAAAAGCAAGTAACCTAGGAGTCGCCCTAAGTCTGCAAAAAGTATCCAAGTCATTCCGTCTGTAGTTCTTCTCACATCCTAACAACAGCCCTATTCAACTAAGTGTCGAATCCCCATCCAACCTGATCAGTCGCCACAGCTGCAAACTGCATCAGACTCCTCGCTCCATTCGCAGCAGTGAACCGACCACCCTGGAAAGCAGCAGAAGCAGCACTCATAGCAGCCCTTGCATTAACAGGGTTATTAGCTGCGTCGGCATCACCTCTCGCCAGCACCTCATTGAGGAATGTATCTCCTGCCACTCCCTGATACCGATCCAAGCAGAGCTTCTTAATCGCAGGGCCATACATATCCATCCACTGTTCCTCGCTGACTGTGGTATAGCGCTTTTGACCATCAGGTTGAATTTGGGAGAACGGCCATTCCACTTGAACAACTTGGTATTTCTTGGTCATAAAGAAGAGCACTGGCCATGAGAAGATCCAGAGGAAGGTGAGATAGAAGATCCAACAGATCCAACGGGTGAGTCGCCAGTTGTTCAAGCGGCTAGAGGAGTAGATGTCGACTGCTCTGTCTGCTACAGGGAGCTCCACGGTTATGTGTCCCCTGTAGCTGGTAGATCTGATGATGCCGGAGAGTCGATCTCGGAGGAGCTCTGCATCCATACCAGTAACTGTGCGAGAGAGGCGGAATCTGAGATGATGTTAGATGATATATACAACCATGGGAACAAAATGCTTACACTTTTGTAGCGGTAGCTTTGGCGCAGTATCGATGACACCATTCCTTCAAGCTGGGCTTATCGTGCCCAACCTCAAGATCACCTTTCGCTCCCTTCTGCCTCTTCTTGAGAACAGTACCACGGTACGTCTTTTGCCCCGGCTCAGCAGTAGTAAGCTTGGTGGAACTATAATTTTGAAATTCAAAGTTAGGCCACAGATAATTCTGCAAGTTGATCATGATCCTAAAATCGGTCACTTCCTCGCGTTTGGTTTTTCCATCGTTATCCCTCTTGCTTTCCGAATGTGTTCCCGTTATATGAATATATGGTGAGGGCGGATACTTGGCCATGAACCGAATCCAGTTTTCCATAGCTTGCGGGTCGGCATCGTAACGCGCATCTTGAACTTGAACAACTTCATTTCCGATAGTTGTGCGTTTTTGAAAAGCGCGCTTTGAGGTAAAGGCGAAATGGCTCTCGACTGAGGTGATGCCTAGAAGAAATTCGCCTTCGTTTGGAATTGCAGCTCCAACTGGAGCGGAAGGTGCGGCTGTGTTGGAAAGGGTTTCGGTGACGGCGTCGTTGTAAGAGGGCAGAAGCGCGTCTCCGGCATCAAGAACATCTTCATCTACGGCGTCGGCGTATGAAGGTTCCCCGACTGTTGTGTGCAGAGACACAGCGTCTGGGTCGTCCGAGTAGGGACGGGGACCGGGTGAAGAAGGCTTGCCCATTGTCGCTGAACTGCACGGAATGTTTCTGTTCAACTATGAAGAGGCGCGATGCAAAGGCAGTGAGATGTTCAAATACTCTCAATCGACCGTGGCGTTCGAAGTTCAGGTTTAGGCAACGATGTCTTGGGGACAGGATCGAAGCGCGCTTTGGCCATAACCGAGCCACGCCGAATGCAGTAATCGCCGGTCCATTCTTTCAGGGGTGAGTGGGATCTAACCAATGGGCGACCGTTTCTATGATGCTAGAGAGTAAGCGCTAGGCAATTTCGACTTAGGTCGCTATTCTTATCGGGCCTGCATTCGGCTTATCTTATCTTGTATCACTTATCTTATCCGCTACCTCTGCTTCAGGGTACGTGCGTTCTCAACAGTAAATAGATGCAGTTGGAACATCTCAACTACGGACTTTGTAAAGGTTCAAGGAGCTGGGAGGTGTTGAATCTCTTCTAGCACTTGCAACATTTTTAATTGGTAGAAATATGTACCTGTGCTGTGTTTTGACATAACTGTATGGTCTTGCTGCTACTCTGTTCACGAAAATAAACGGTGATTTCAGAGGCTCGATAGCACTTAGCACGTCACAGACACCGCACAACCCCAGCGAGCCACTGAGACGAAAACTAGAGGTTGGCCGATAGCATAGCATAATGGGAGTCGAAGTAATTGATTGAGCTTTTTTGCAGACGCTCTAAAAACTCCCACTACTTGGAGGATATCTTCCATGTTTCCTGCTCGACCTACCCAGGTGGGTAACACAATAAATGTCCTCTATCCGTAAGGCCTAGGCAGCCAAAATAAAACAGCCTAAGTGCCAAGTTGAGCTCGAATAATAATCAAATTATTTTGTCGCTTATCCCTCAGTGATTAGCCTTTCTGACGCCACCTCACTTGACTTCTAACCTAAGGGCATCATATTGAACATATAGAGTATCAGGCAGAAGTGCCGTCTCAATACTAGAAGCATTGAAAGGCAAACTCAGCACAAACTCATTCCTGCCCTGCTTCAACTCCGATGTCGGAAACTGGAACTTATGCTCAATATTCTGACACGCAACAGCGCTGCGAACAGCACACGAGCCACTTCGCCAATAAGGGATCACCCATGTATCTTCGTACCCGCCATTCACGCTGACCGTCCACGGAAGATTGGAGTCGAAACGATCTTTGACGGGTGTCCATTTTGCGTTGCCATTTCCTGTTCGCGATCCGGCGATTTGAACGGTGAAAGTGGCCGTTTTGGAACTTTTGAGTTGTGACTTGGTTAGGTCGAACGTGATGGTCCAATTGTTGACATTATCGTAGTAATTCTCGGAGCGAAGATGGTTTCCCTTGGCGGCGAAGAAGGACCAGTGGACATAGTTAAGATCCTTCGCCTCATCATCCTTACCGACGTGAAAGTTTACTCCCTTGGGGAAATCCTTCTCGAAGTCATACTTTCCCCAGTAAATGCGATACTGCTCCGGCTCAAGAGGCTTGGAAGTATCTGGGGCGTAGCCGTGGAGGTACTCGCCCGACGACTTATCCGGAGTACCGATGCGCCAGAGCTCTTTGCCAGCGCTCTCTTCCTTCCATGTGAAAGTGCCCTTGTTGTGCGACTTTGAGACTTTGATGTCATCTTTGATGAACCACCCAAAGATCCCATCAGCATAGATGGTCACTCTGTAAGTCCCCTCGGCAACTTGCGGGATGCTGTATTTGCCAGAACTGTCAATCTCAGCCCAGTATTGTAGTGACTTTGTGTTGAACACGTTGAGCTGAAAATCTTGCTTATTCTCTGAAAGAACGATGATTGGCTTCTTCGCATTCTTGGGAAGATTGACTTTGCCACTGAATGTAGTTCTCTTCGTTGAGGGTACAAAGTTGGGAACATGGCTGGCGATACTATCATAGAACTTGGAATTCCAGGTTGGGTCGGCGTACTTGGCGGCATCAGCTCTCAACTCAGCCAGTGATGTGTCTTTGTCGCCTTTGTTGAAGTAGTAGAATTGAGGACCCCAAGTTCTGTCGAAACCGTGGGTGATGTTCGGCATCGGAGCACCGTGATGACCAGAGACCATGTAGTTATAGACGATGCCATCGACAACCAGATCAGAATGCAGAGGACCACCGTAGTATGTTTCGCGTGTGTTGTGCACGAGCCAAGAACCGAACGTGCTACCATCATCGCTTGTAGAGCCATCGCTGAACTCGCCATGAACATCATGGTTGCGCCAGCTTTCAGAAAGGCTGTACTTCGTCCAGTAGTCGGAGTATTGCTTTACGTAAGGGTCATTGGTCTTGTCACCAACGTACCATGTCGCATCCTGAACTGTAAGAGCTCCAGCAGCGTCAGGGAGAGGACCGTAGTTGCCTTCGCTTGTGGAAAAATGTGTCCAAAGCTTGGTATTCGGACGGAATAATGTTCTAAGCTCTCCCAAGTCGCGTAAGAATGGCTTAGATGGGTTGAAGTATGTAAGCCGCGTGAAGGCATGGAGACCTGTTTCTTCACCACGGAGGAAGAAGTACTGGGACAAGGTCTGATTGGTCGCCTGGAAAGTGTCGCTCATAATAATACCTGCATACTTTGTTCCAGTAGAATCGGTCCCTTTGACGAGACGAAGCTGGGCAGTACTGCCTGGAGTCCAGAACCCGCTTGGCGTACAAGAACAGTCGAGGTAAGGTCCCTTGCCGGAGTTCCCGCTGACGGGACCGAGGAGGTCCTGACCATCGAGTCTGACATCAATGATATGACCATTGGACTTGGCTAGGACGACGGCGAATCGATTGTTGGAAAGAGAGATATGAGTGGAATTCTCCGCGGTACTCAGGTCGGCCAACGCACGGCTTACTAGCCCAGCGGCTAATGCCAATCGCTTAAGACTGAAGACTAGCATGATGAATGTTCGAGTAGCTACTACCCCAAGATACAACAAGTCGAGGTAAATGGGGATTTTAAAGACAACAACGCCAGTCGGCTTTGTCTATGCCGAGCTCTTCGGTTATAGATGTTCCGGATGATGCCTCATAGGGCGCTTAAAACAGGATCATTTAGCCGGTCAAGTTATATCAAGATCAACGCGGGGAAGACAAGGGTTCTACAAGTGGATTTCGTCATGTGCATATGTTCCAAACGCTAGGTATCTAAAATAAAACAATCAAAATGCTAGTCTAAGCTAGCATAAGATGAACAAGCTATTTCGTCTCTTGCTCTCTTAGTGCCTATTTTTCCACCACCCTGACGATTCTCTGCTAGAGAAGCGCGGCTATGGTTCCCATTGGTGCATTATTGGAGGTAATTGATGCGGACCTGCATATTTGCGTGATGTACCTGACGTCGATTCTTGTATCTGCACTTAACAGCTTCCTTCTTGGTACAATCGCCATGCTATTTTGAGTACTTTTGAGGAGCAGGTCTTTCAAAGTATACAGACCAAAACAGGTGCATTGTCATATTGACCCTAGAAAAGCACAAGTTAAAGGGGAAGAAACTCCAATGCGCTGGCTTCCGTCTGAGTCGACAGAGTGGTTGATGTCGACGGTTTGGCTCAAACCTTCCCCGCCACATTCATCAAATCCCACGTTTACAAATGGACATCTCCGAATAGCAAAGGCAGCCATTTCTAGAACTTTCCTAATTGAGAATTCTGTGAACGTGGTTACATTTTACAAGCCCGCATGTACGTAGTGTTGAACTTTATATGTTAACACATAAAGGTCCACAGGGAGGAAATATCAAGTAATCTGTCATGTTTCCTTCACTACAGAAGGTTCTAACTCACGCTCAGAAATCAGAAGAATATTTTATATTCTCTACATATATGATAGGTATTCTCATATCATTATTCATAGACGTATTTGCTGCATAGGTCAGTGTAGATATACCTATAAGTAAGTTCAGTTATTTGCCGTCATGATGAATGACTCCACTCTGTTAGAGGGGAGAAGGTTTCAATGTGAAGATAAGTATGGGATCTCCCCGACTACCTTTCTTCAAGCCTTCATCCTGCAACCCCTCCATACACACTGCTTTCTCTTGATACGTTGCTTAAACAACAGATCCTCAGAGGCGTACTTAACAAAACACCACATTTTACACGCACCATGGATCCCTTCCACGGCCTCCCAACGTTGGTTCTAGACGAGGTCTTTTTCCAGCTTGGGGATACCACAAGCATCACGCAGTTGATAAGAGCATCACCTTCGATGTTGTCACACTGGGTCCAGTACGGACAAGGCATCACTCACCGTATTGTCACAGATATTCTCTCTGTGGACGATTATGGATGTCTGTTGGATGATGCCTTGCGCATCCTGGATATCCAGAATGCACCCATGGCTAGGGGGTACTACAACCAGGTTGAATTCTTGGAGCCGAGGAGAGAGATTCACCAAGACATCCTCTGGCCAATCTTCTTCTTATTATCTCGGTTGATCGGTTTCATTACCGACTTTGTTTCCAAGGCGGCGAGTCCCTACTTACCAAGGGCTTACCTTGGCATTCCTGACTTGATGGGCAGAGGAAGCTATTTCAAAGGGAAGGATTTAGGTAACCCAGGAATTGAATTTGCACACTTGACGGCCTCTGAACAATACCGGTTTCTGCGCGCCTTCCTGAGATATGAGCTGATTTGTAGGATCTATCATCCTGCGGCTTGGACCATGTATGAGAAACAGGGCATGTATGCCAAAATTATGTCAGGTACCGGAGGCCACGGACCTATGGATCCAAGTGTGTTAAACACGGTTCACGAGTACTACGAGGGTCTGTACGGAAGTGTCTTTGCACATTGTCTTAATGCATGGGTACCTGATCGGTCTCTGAGGGACATGTTATCATTCGACTATGGCCTACTATTTCCCGACACAATATTCCTTGACGCGAAGGAGTATCTGCGAGACCTGGGTATCTATCACACAAGAATCGTCAGAATGCTTCCTTGTTTTGGAATAAACTTTCTCACAGCAATTATTCGCGGTTTGAACCAGGGAGGCGACCACGTTCAGCACATCAGAAAGTTCCTTCATTCACTTTCTAGAACGCGGCCGTGTGCGTATTATCCATGGATCGATGACCAACATCTGAGCGAAAACTACATCCGATACCCTTCTTACGATCGACTACTCCAAGGACAGAGTGTGTATCTGTACAGAGCTGATAGACTATCGAACGCCGACATTGCCTTATACCAAGGTGGCAAATCCGACGCACCAGCTCCTCGGTGGCTAGAACTACACAGCCTTCAACTCTGTATCTACCGACAACGGGCCTGGGGACTTCTAGACGACGACAGACTCTACCCTGGAAGAGAACGTCAACTCCCTACTTTAGACGAGCTGAGTGACCTGGAGAAAGGATTCGGAGAGAATGGACAGATTGATTGGGGCCTCGAGCGCAGTCGAAGACGATCGCAGAAGTGGCATGACTACGACACACACGGAGACCTTCTGGAACGTCCAGCCGAGCCTTGGAACGAGGAAGATGATGAAGCAGAGACACTTGTTGGCGATTTCAACCAGATGGAGGAGATTATTGACGGCTCATACAGGGACGAAAGACCAGGATTACAGTTTACATGCCCTGTGTACAAGCACATTAGAAATGAGCCTGTCAACATGGGCAAGATGCCGCTACCATTTAGGCTGGCGGCTTCTTGCGATGTCTCTTCTGGTCCATCGACCCGGCCTTCCACCCCACCTCCTCCCTATGCTTCCTCCGCTCCGTTAACTCCCGTCCTTGCCTGAGGTCCGTCCTTTTCTTGGCCTAATACACAATCTCATCAGGCCATTCTATGCATTGATTATGGTCGCCCTGTTGGACTATTGGAATAATAAATGAGATTACACTCTATGGAATCTTGACTAGCGAACCCCAACTGTCTATAGAAGCAGCTGCACTACACACCCCATCAAAGAACCCAGTACTTCAATAGATAGCCTTTACCGCTCGTGATGACTGTTTACTCAATGACGGAGGCAAGAAGAATATATATTGCCGATAACCCATGATAAAGCATATAATTCAACCACAAGCCCAACCCAAGATAGGAATGAGTGCACCAGCCCAAGGTACCTCAGCACCTGCGATACCTGCAAGGTTCGACAAAATATCCTTACAGTTTCCATTAGAAGTAACCCCAGTAAGCCCATCTGTCTTAGCGCTCATCCAGCCGTACTGGTTACAATTATTGTAAAGGGCTGCCTGCTGGAAGTTGGGCGCCCAGCCCTGCCAAGCCCTCCCAAAGAAACAAGCGCGGCCTCCACTGGGACAGTACACTTCGTTGGACCAGACCTGGTTCTTTCTAGATGCCTCAGCTAAAGAGTCAGCTAAAGCATTGCGCATATCCCAACCGTTGATGACACCTTGAGCAGTGACCTTGATGTTTGTGGAGAAAAGCCCCGTTGGTGAGGTGTACTTGGTGCTAACGGAGTATTCTCCACCATTGTCGCATCCGCCGTCATGGCATAAGTCGTAAACATGGTGAAAGAGATCGTATGGGTTGGTAGACCCAAACTTGACGAAGCTGGTGCCACTGGTAACCACGGTATGCATACCGGCATTTTGACAGTTGTAGCGCTTCTGGTGGCCATCTTTGTTTTTGTTGGCTTGGACCCAGTAATAGTTGTTTTGGAGCTGCTCTTCGCAATTACCGGCAGCGATACACTGCTTGAGGACTTCTCTTCCAAGCCACTGGCTGAAATCATCACTAGTGGCAACAGGAGTAGCTGTTGTGAGAGCTGCTGCACAGAGTACGAGGAAGTTGGTGAGGGCCACCATGATGTTTGAATAGTTCGATAGGATTGGAAGGGTTGTAAAAGACAGAGCTGGTTGGTGACTTTATCGAGCCTGAGATTATGAAGAATAAGAAGCGAAGTGAACTCATTTATAGTCACTTTCTTGAGTCGAATGGCCGTTCTAGCCGTATCTCTAAGCATCCACATGCCGGTGATGCACCATACAACAACCAGTGGTATGTGCTTTCGCGATCCAAATAGTCGCATGACAGACAACTACATGTCAATTGGTCATTTTACAAGATAAGCGGTTGTTCAGTAAGCGAATACGCATATTCAATCTTACTAGCTCGAGTAATTCATAGATGCCGCTTATTCTCAGGACATGCCTGAACGGTATCTCGGCAGAGGCTGACCGTCAACCTTCCTCATTGGGAAGAAATCGATTTTATAGGGCCAAAGGACGCACCCTCAGTGGAAAGAATCTCTTTCGGCGACGAAATTGAAGTTCTAGGCTCCAAAGTGCTGTTTACCCGGCGACTGTCGTGCATAATCGTGTTAACCAGCCTTACCTTCTCAGTTCTACGCCTGAGTCGATACTACGACTATTATTCAAGCGCCGGACCCGCGTACCCGCGGCACAGATAAACAGCTTTTGTACATTGATCTCTGTTGATGTCATCCCGGCGATGAGTCATACCGTCATTCTAACCACCTTCGTCACGTAGAGCTATATAAAATGCTAGATAAAGTGCTGGCAATGCCAATTATCCGGGTCCGACAGTGAGTCTTGATATATCTATTAGCTACGCTCTTCATCGCGACTATGGAGATCTCAAACGAACTTAAAGAACGCGTGCGAGCATCCTATAATGCCATCGCGCCCAAGTACAACGATTGGACCGAAAGACATCACGAGCTTCGTCTCAGATATCTCGACAGGTTACTCGATGTCTGCCCACAATTGACTAGCAGCGTGGACTGTTCAAAGAAATCTGTTCTCGAATTAGGATGTGGTTCAGGAAGCCCATTTCTTAATACGCTCCTTGCGCGCGCGCCACTAGTCCAAGCTTATGCCAATGAACTCTCTGATGTTCAACTCGACCTGGCTCGTGGTAACTTGGCGGAGTATGGAAATCGCGTTAAGTTTTGTCCGGGCGACATGATGGGGTTAGAGTTCCCACCGGGTTCCCTCACGGCTGTTGTTGCTCTGTACAGCATCATTCACCTGCCACAGGATGAGCAAAAGGAGATGATCAAGCGAATTGGTGATTGGCTAGTACCAGGTGGTACATTCCTAGCCACCTTCAGCGCCGAAGAAGCTCCCTCAATTGTGGATGAGAAATGGCATGATGATGAAGGGTGGATGTTTTGGAGTAGTCTTGGCCAGGACAAGTTAACCAAGACATTGACCGACGACGCTGGACTGGCTATCGAGAGGGTTCTCTTGGAAGGAGATCAAGAAGAGAAATTTCTCTGGGTCATTGCCAGGAAGCCCAATGAATAGTAAGGCGACTGTAGTGTTGCGCAACTAGGCAATTGTCATGAATGGTTTCTGACTTTTTGAAATTTCCCCAGATGCAATTTCCGAAAGTGTATCTGGTTAAACAACACATCGATGAACACTGTTTTATACCTTGTACGAATCAAGCTCCAAGTCCAAAAGTAAATATACCAACTACTCTATGGCTGACCGAAGAACGCCCGAGGAGGTGGCTGGCCAAACCTTATCGATGATGAACATAAATGAAGCGGAGGTCACATGGATTGCATAAAGAGTCGATGATTCCCGGTCGCTCAACAAATACCTCTTTGTCTCTTTTCGACAAAACTGCCCACGACCTACAACCCATTCTCCCTGACGCGTCACTGTTCAAGCGCATCACCTGCAAACAAAAGAATCATCAGCACTTCAGATCATCAGAATCTATCTACGATGGGTCAACAATCGAGGTATGTTTGAAGCACCGGCTGTTCATTGGATATCAGGAACATTCGGAGTAGTTCAAATCAAACAACACTCAGATAGCCAACATGAATCTGTTCTTTTGTTCATTTCTTTCTTTCTACTTCTTTCCTCAGACTGTACCACTGCTAATATGATCAGTGCGGTCGGCAGCGCCACTGCAGAAGGCAAATCCCTTTACCAGGTTTTCTTGCAGAAAGATACCGATCCATCCGCAGTTGTCGACCTCATCAAGTCGGCCGTCGGACATGACTATATCTCTCCTTGGTCAGATGAAGACGATGGATCAATTTCTGCAGTATTCAAGGCCATGCCAAGCCAGATTGAGACGTTGAAGGAGCACAAGGACCTTGTACGGGTGATGAAAGTCGAATTCCCTGTCCGGGATGTCACGACGCCCAAAGGACGAAGAAAGTTTTCTGAGACCCAGTACTACATTCGTCCCATCAATGGGGAGAACATGGACCAATGTAATGCAACTGGAGTCATTCTCAAAACCATTCTTGAGGATAAACTTAGGGTGCCCACGGTGAGGGATGGCAGATTCAGCAAGTGGACAGCGGAAATGACCGATGAACAGGTGGTCAAGGTCGAGAACCTGGACGGCATCAGAGTTGTAAGGAGGCAACACAGGGCTCACAGAGGGAAAAGAGGTTTTGTTCGCCGCCAAGAATCTTAGAATCTCCACAATCCTGCAGCCTACCAGGTCCGAAGACGAGAGACATCACATACGAGACGCAGAATTCCGGCAATGGTCTGCTTTGAACTGGGTACTTGTTTTGAATGAACCCATCCGTATGAGATGTTTGATGTTATACAGATTAGGAGATCAGCTCTGCCCTGACTTTTCGCACATTCGTCTAGCTGTCTAGTTGATAGGAATGTATTATGTACTTCTTTATTTCACCGTACAAACACATACGACCATACCTATCAGAGAACTCGGGATCCCGTCCGCTCTCCCATAGATAAGCTGGTAAGGGGCGGATTAGTAGTTGGGTCGGTGACGACCAGCGAATCCCCGCTGTTGTATGTTTTTTCTTACATTTTCTATAAATGACTTCCTTTTTGCATCAATAAACAAGAAGAAAATCATACTTCTTTTTAAGCCTTTACCATTCTAAATCTCACGATCCTGTCATCCAATATTCCAGTACCCGTTAGTTTAGCCTGGAACTTCAGTTGGTACAGGGGTGACTTAGCCAGGGGTCGCCCGACAGTGGCCTGTTGGACCCGTGACACCAACCTGGTCTCGGTATAGCATGCACTGTCAGAAATCAATAGTTCAGTTCAACTGTCAATAGTTCAGCCACTATTTAATTTTCCGCTTGGCATTGTTACCGACATTTCCGCTGTTGACAGAAGAGTTCATTTAATTAAATGTCTTTTCTGATCCCCTTTCCTATTTCTCGTTATTGATTTTTACCACTCAAACTTTGAGCTTCTTTACACAACATGGTTCGAGTCAAGATTATTGCTGCGGCGTTGGCTGCTTGCCTTGTCGAAGGTGCCAACGCTAGCGCTTGCAAACCCCGATCGTCATTGTCTACCGAGAGTCAAATCTTGAGCACTGTCTCTTCTGCTGCTTCCAGCATTGCAACTGAAACTTCAGCCATCGTGGATACATCCACAACAGCTGAGACATCTACCATTGCCATCACCACCACTTCTCAATCCCTCGAGCCGTCGTCGACAACGTCCGAAGCGTCCAGCACCACCACTGCTGCCGCGCCAGTCAACAACGTCTGTGGTCAACATGGAACATGTTCTCCTGGTAGCAGTGGTTGCAGATCTCGCAGCGCAGGAGGTGGTGCACTCTATCTAGGAGAATGTCAAGACATGTGCCGCGCCGACCCCAATTGCAAGTCCATACTATACAACAATAAAGAAGGCAATTGCTTTCTCAACACCAATATCGCCCAAGACTCAGGATTCTACACAATTTCTTCTACAATGTTTGAGTGGTGGGATAACGCTTGCGACATTGAGAAGCGCGAGCCTGACCCCATTTGCGGTGCTCATGGAGACTGCAACCAGAGCAAATGTAATACCAGGGCCCAATCAGGCTTCCATACAGCTGAGACTTGCCAGCAGTTATGCGCTAGCGACCCCAACTGCGGATCTTTTGTCTACTTCCCTCGTTTTGAAGGCTGCTACACTCTTGAAAAGTCTCTGTTCAAGTCTGGGTTCTATGAGAAGCCGACTTCTGAAGGCCTGTGGTTTGATCGCGCTTGCCAAGTGCAAGATCCAGCAAAGATTTAATTTTCCATTTAGTTACTGTATATTATTACTTTTAATTGACACTACTATCTGTAATACGGACTTGCAATGTTCTTTATCTGCAATCTCACTGACTTTTTCTGCCTCGCTTAACACAATGTTGATCCAGTGAAGTATATCAAGTATCAATAGCATTTCATTTACTTACCTAGGAACCAGCCCAGATACTCCGTCTCTACCTTCTACGTCCTCTCTTCGCGACCTGCAGCAAAATACCAATGTTGGTTCAACGCCTCATGCCCTCTGTACCAGCCTCACCCGCATACGAAACTATCTCCCGGGAGCTCCACCACTTGGCATAGATACCTAGTCTCGACAAGGATCATAGGGAAGGCTAGGTCTGCTTCGTGGCAGATTCTTCTGTATGGTCTTTGTTAGCATCTCAACCTCACCTTTGAGCGCGCAAATCTGCTCCTGCAGACTCTGGATCAGGGCGTCCTTTTCCTGAATGATGGCTTTCTGCTCTTTCATTTCTGCTTCGTGGTAGCGCTTGCGACGGCGAGCATCCTGAGCTTGAACCTCGAGTTGTTTGTCACGAGCGCTAAGCTCTACCATGAGGTAGACAGCGTTTGGTTCAACCATTTTGGCGATGCTGCGCGAAAGCTGCTGGAAGTTAGTGTAGTAGTTTCTTGAGACCTGTAGTTAGTGAGTCCGGTTGTTGAAGCGTTTTCGAGGATCAATGTTTGAGGGGATAGCCTACCTTATTTATAGAAAGTTTACTATTGTTGTTCACCGAACAACATACGTCGCGTATTCTTCGTATTCCTGGTCGAGGGCAACATATCAATTGTTCGATGGATATCAACTTGTTTGATGGCAACACCACAAACCAATACGATAGCAGGCTTCAGAACACAATCGATTAAATCAATAATTCTTTGTAATTAGTGTAGAGTTATATTCATAATGGCATGTAATACCCTCAGCCTCCCCACGCGTGGATATAACTTTACCTTACCTGTTCCAGTGATTAGACAATCCTTCCTGGAAGCTAACCCAATTGAACTCAAGACCCGTGTTCTACCCATCAGGTCCCAGACTTCGATTACAAGATATTCTCTTAATGCGTGGATGAAGGGAACAGTGCAATATCCCATACAGAGCAACTTTCATCACCATTAAGCTACTAAATTATTGCTTTAACTCTTTTCACATGATTTCACTCGTCAGTCACAACCCAGACACAACAATGAGACAGGATCCAAACTAATCCAACATCTCATAAACAGCCTTGACCTCAGGAACCTTGGCCTCAAACTCCTCCCTTGTCTCCTCCCAAACACGCTTCTGCGCAACATGTCCACTCTTGCGCTCGAAGAAAGGAGGATACCTATCTCAGTTAGTCTCCCACAAATCATATCAAATCTCAACAGACTTACTCGGTGGTATCAAAGTCCTGCATAATCTTTCCATGAGCATCCGCACCCGCTGAAACACCATTGACAAGCGCAGCAGCACAAATCTCCGGCGCTCTCGATCCAAAGTTCTGAATCAGTCGTGGGATAAGTTGATCTTGGTTCGGGGCAGTGAGGGGTGTCCATGCAGAGCCAGGATCGGCGCTGTTGATGGTTACGCTGTGGGGGAGCTTAGAAGCGCGCTGAGCCAGTTCGCGTGTGAAGTAAAGAAGCAGAGCCTTGGAGCGACCATATTGGTGGGCTTGTTGCATGCCATCCTTGTTGTTGCTGAGATGCTTGAGGTAGGAGCCCTTGCTTGGCATGCCCATCGTGAAGGAGGAGGGGTAAATGCCGAAGGATGTGACGAAGGTCATGACGGGAGGGTTGGGGTTGAGAGGGCTGGATTTGAGAAGGGGGAGGAGGAGTAGGCCGAGGAGAGCACCGGAGAGGTAGTTGATTTGGATGGCTTCCTTTGTTAGTATCTTCTCGATCGCGAAACATGATGAGACTTACAAGTTTCCCAGCCCTCGGGCGAAAGCTTCTTGTTAAACGACAAAATACCCATCGTCATCAAAACATGGTCGAGCGTCTTGAGTTCCTGCGCCTTCCTCGCGATTTCCTGGCATCCTGAAAAGCTCATCAAATCACCCTGCCAAACTAAAATCGTAGGCGTCGCCTTGCCAGCAGCGCTCAATTCCTTCTCAATCTCCGTCTTCAACTCTCCACAATCCCTTACATCAACAAGCACAAGCGTGTCAACATCGCGATGCGCAAAGAGCTTCGCCGCTCTCGATCCAAAAGCGCCGTTCGCACCGGTGATAAGAGCAGTCCTGCCCTGGTATGACTTTGTCGTGACGGTAGGTCGTCCATGGCGCTGTTTATAGAGACTCTGCCAAGGAAAGTACTCCTTCAGAAACAGAGGGATGCCGTAGGTGATGACAGCGACGACAAGCGTCGTTACCGCAGCGAAAGTACCCCAAATGGCCATTTTGGAAAACAATTGAGAGATGCGGTTCTCATGCGATGTTGCGAAGGGAAGTGTTAATAAAGTGGCCTCAACGGATCGTACGTTTGCGGGGCAGGAGCGCTGCGGAGCGGAAGATTGTTTTTACACCCTTGTTCACCGACTTTACTGGGCTGAGACATGAAAACTGAGTTGAGGAGGGTGAATTGATAGGCTGAGAGGAACAGCTGATTTCTAGCGAGATTGATAAGATCATGTTAGATCGACAAAGTGGTCTTGTTTTTGAGTTCGGTTGTTGGAGTATTCGTATTCGCTCTACGAGGGGCAATGGGTCCGGCGGGTGGAACGTGCTGTGTCTACGTCAACGTCATGAGCTGATAATCCATTATTTGATAATCATTAGCATTAAAACAAAATGGTAAAATTAAATTGACATGAGCCTGGATATCTGCGAAAGGGGAGGTCGTGAAAACTCGCTCGCAATGAAGGGTGATATAAACTGTTGGCTCCCCGCAAAACTCAGTTCCCCCGTCAGCGTCACTCAAGAAACGCATTACTGCTGATCACCCAGTCTGAACAATTCATGAGCATTGCAAAAGTCACTGCAGAGAGATTGGAGCCATACAAGAATATTTCTGTGCAAACTGTCAGGTGTCACAATAGCCGAGTTCGGGCCGACATCGGACTTCAATGACTCCGACAGAAATGAAGAAGAAACAGCTTGAGAATGTACATCTATAAACCCGGGAGGGAGAAGAAATCTGTAGTCTAACTATTGTTTTCCGATGGGATTTAGTGCCCGTTCACCCCGTTCGTACCATTTGTACCATTTGTACCATTTGTACCATTTGTACCATTTGTACCATTTGTACCATTTGTACCATTTGTACCATTTGTACCGTTCGATCGGACGTCGTGGATGGCCTTGGCAACGTAGTTGACGTTTCTCTTATTCACTGCGAAACAGTTAACTTGGGTTCTTTCGGGGAAATTAAATGACTAGGGAAACTTACAGCCAGAGATAGAAATGCGTCCCGACTTGAGGAGGTAAATGTGGAAGCGCTCCCGTAGAACCTTGACTTCGAAGGGAGTCAGACCGGTGTATGAGAACATACCAATCTGCGAGCGAGTTAGCCCTGTTCCTTTCTCAAAATGCTTTGACTTCACTCACCTGATCAACGATATGGTTCCATGTACCAGGCGTTTCCAAACGGATCAACTCATCATACAAAGCCTGTCGCATAGTCTTGATACGACCACTCATGACGTTGAGATCAGCCATCCAAGCAGCAGTCAACTCCTCGCTTTCCAAAACAGTCTTGACAATCGTAGAGCCGTACTTGGGGGCCATGGAAATTTCAGATCGGAGAAGGTACGAAAGTGTCGAGTAAGCGTTGCTTTTGATTTCCTGGGAGGGCTCGGCGAGGACGAGATGGATGGCTCCTGTTCGGTGACCGTAGAGACCAAAGTTCTTGGAGAAGGATTGAGCTACAATCATATCGGGTCGGGGTTGCTGTTGGTAGAAGTATCGAATGGCCCAAGCATCTTCCGCTGGGTCACCGGAGGCGAAACCTTGGTACGCGGCATCGAAGAAGGGGAAGAGTTGCTTTCGTTGGCAGACCTCTGCAATCTTCTTCCACTGCTCCTTTGTAGGGTCCAGTCCAGTAGGGTTATGCGCACAAGCATGAAGCAAAACAGCATCACGGGGTTGAGCCTCCTCCTCAAGCGTCTTAATCATACCCTCAAAGTCCAATGAACAGTCCGACTTCTTGTAGTAAGGGTACAGCTTGGGCTTGAGTCCAACAGACTCCCAAATCATATGGTGGTTAGCCCATGTGGGATCAGACACCCAGATATTTTGCGGTCGAAGATAATCCGCCACGAATCTCGCACCGATATGGTTGGCTCCGGTTCCGGAGACGGTCTGCACGGAAGCAATACTCAAATCATCCTGATGCGCAAAAACAAGATCCCTCGCAACCTTGAGAAACTGCTGATCACCCTCGATGGGAAGATAATCGTGTCTGGTCAAACTAGCCTCCTCGAAAAGATCCTTCTCTACTCGGGTGACGACGTCGAGGGGCCAGGATTTGCCATCGTCGGTGCAGTAGACGCCGACGCCGAGGTTGACGCGGTCTGGGCTGGTGTCCTTTCTGTATAGGGCCAGGAGATCAAAGATCTCGTCTGTTGGCTGAGAGGGCAGTGACGCGAAGCAGGACATGATGGGATGGGTTGATGTGTAGTTGTATGAGTGAGTGAGTCAAGGCGGTGGGAACAAAGATCGGTCGGTCGGTGCGAAGTGGTCCGGGAAAGTGGGTATTTTAGTTTTCTGTTCGGCCTTTCAGGGTAGGGCTAGTGGTTGTTTGGCCAAGCCATTCTCTTCAGCCACTGGAATGTTGAACAATGGTAAGCTGCGTGGGGATAACGCCATGGAACAAACATTCTGGCCTCCCAATGCTGATGGCGCTGTCATGAGACTCTTGATGGGATTGAGTATCGATGAGAACAGTATAATTGGTTGCATTGCTTCAAAGTACGGATAACATCTCTTTCAGGACTGTCAATTGCCGTAACCCAGTGGTACGGTTCAATGACTTGAACATTACTCATGAAACGGTCTTCTGTTCAATGACCCAATTGACTCGATTGACAGTTTCCTTCAGGTCCCACTGCTAGTGTTCCCCAGTGTTGCAGTCTGATTGCAGAGACAGGATTGGCTGTGAAAGAGGCAACCGACGAGTTGAAAGCTGAATTATGCGAGACCAACAGAACCCCTGCCAAGAGTCAAGGATTAAGGCTTCGCGACAACTCCTGGACCCCTCTTTGAACGGTTACATTTGGTGTCTTTCTTTTTTATTTATTTTTCCAGATCCTACGGCTTTTTGTTTCAAGTTAATGGTACCGGGGACTTTCGGGGCTAGATCGGATCAATGAATATTCCGCTCAAGCTTCAAAATGTGACGCTGGGACTTCGCCACGCGGAGAAGTCCGAGGCCCTGGCTTAGCTTGAGGAGATCATTGAAGATCAGCATCGTCACCGCAAAATCTTATCGAATCTTATAATGACAACAGACATTCATCCAGGTCTGAGCTTTAACGTCTATAATCAATCTTACCCGTCCTGTAGACTCATTAATGTTCAAAACTCCTTCTTGTTGATGCCTCGGCTTGGTCGTATTTCTTGTTTCATCTCAACGCTAACAACCAAAGCCAAGTTCGGACCGACATTTTCGTCCAAGCGTCCCCCTAAAACTTCCCTAACCTTGTTACTTCGCCCCCAAAACATCCCCTAAGCTCCAAGGCATCAAAAATTTCCTTTTCTCCTGTCTCCGTCCTTTCCGAGTTCCCCAGAGCACAACCGAGATACTCATCTAAGTCCAACTCCATTCCTTCAATGACGTCTACATAATCGCAATTTCATTCCTTTTACCTCAAATGCACTCATTATCATGGTTTTTCCTTACTCTGGTTCTTGTTTTTACGCGTGAGGCTCACGCGGCCCATGTGCAGTTTAAGCACTGCAACGGTCAACCTGACCTTTACTCAGATGACCATTTCAATCCAAACACCTTGAAGGCCTTTTTGGAGAAGAGGAATGATGAGACACTTCTCTCTTTTCGGCTTATGGCCAATTATCTCACGCCAGCGGCTTGTGAACGCTCATTACTCGACAATGCCTCAGTTGAGGTGAGTTTAGGGGCTGTGGGAGGAACGAAGCGGTATAACGGCGAAATCGAGAACACGACGTGTAAGACAATGGAATATAAGCAGATCAACAAGAAGGTCTATTTGCAGGTTGTGGATGTTTTGTTTGAGATCGACAATCCTTCGCCGCTGGCGGCTTATGAGGTTGAACTCAACATTGATGGACGGGATCATTTTTCAGCGGCTTGTATGAAGACCTTTGTAACACCGGATATTGGACCGACGTTTCAGGATCTATCGTTCTGGGGACCAATTTTCACGTTTATTTTGGTTGTTCTTGTTGCTGCCTGGCGAGAGTGGGATAATCTCGTGCACCCTTTGACAGATGACGACGAAAATGGTACAGAGAGAAGTTCAAACAGGTCACATCTCACACGAATCGCCGACTGTCTTACGTACCTCCAATTCATCTTCTTTTCCAGCGCTCTCAGCGTCAACCAGCCTGGGTTTCTACAGCCGGTTATTACGGGAGTGAGCTGGTCAACTCTCATGCTTCGAACTGGAATAGTATGGAGGGAGTCTCATTACTACGGTATTCACGACGGCATTCATGAGATTAACGGTACTTTTGGTGGAACACCAGGCTTGGAACATATGACGCAAGTTATGGCTGCCCCAATGACAATCGACACATGGACAAACATCGCCACTCTCGCCCTCCTCATTCTCGTCGCTATCTACGGCATTCTTCAAATAGGCTTGCATCTAAGATGGACAAAAGATTGGTTCCGACAGACTGGTACTTGGGTTCTGGAGAGTTCAACGAGAGAACGACATAAAGCTACGATCTGGGTTGCTCTACGAGTATTTCTCAGCTATCTCTTGCTTCCTCTGACAGCATGGACGACATATCAACTCAGCGACCCGAGGTTTCGACCTATTTACTACACCATCCTGGTGATTCTGGTGGTTGTTTTGCTTGTGATTGCGAGTTGGTGGGGGTTAGCGTCAAGCCCACAGAGTATGGGATACCTGCTCATCGACGACATCCTCAAGCAAGATACCACCGACGAGCCATCTCGAACTCAGGATTACTATACATGGGTTACTTTCATCCTTCTCTTCGCCCGTGGTGTCATCATCGGTGGGTTACAGCGTTTCGGCACCACACAAGTGTGTTCCCTGATAGCATGCGAAGTCATCCAGATCTGTTTCCTTGCATGGGTCGGAGCAGCGCCCGGATTGTTATCAAAACCCGTCCTAATGGCTGGCGCACGGCTCATCATTCTTTTGCTCTGTCTGGGAATGATTCCTGAAATCTGGAGTCATACTGCAGCCAGTGCCCTTGGCTATATAATTCTGATCTTTCACACCATTTTTATCATCGGCATGTTCTTGATTCCTTCGGCTCTTCAATTTGGAGAACTTGCTGCGACTAGCTTTCAACAGTGGAAGACTTCTCCACCCCGACATCGCGACTCGACGCAACCTCAGGTCTTTGGTCTGCGTCAACTCGCAAGACGTCCCACTAATAGGACCAACCTCTCGGAAAGAGGCATCATTGACTACCGAAACAGCTCATCGAGTTCAGGCCACTCCACACCTGAATCATCGAACTCATCATCCAACCGAGACTCAGAGCCTGTCTCGCCAGAAGTGCTCCGCACATACTTCCGCTCTCCCCGTCCTGAGCGCTCAGTATCAAGTCTTTCCGACAGAAATCAGCAATACGAAATCGCAAGACCCAAACGATCAATATCATCCTTTTCGGACAGACATACAAGATCGATATCAAGTCTTTCAAGCAGGAGTCGTCACATCACATCGCTCGATGTATCCCGCCCCGAAACTGTCTACGAGAATCCTCACGAATACGAGAATCCTCGCGAAAGATCATCTGAGGGGTCGAGTAGGAGCGGCGATAGCGGTGATCTAGCAGGAGCCCCTTCGCCGTGGGAGATGGTGTTGCCATCGCCGGGTGTGGACTATTCGGTTAGGGAGATTGATCGGTACTATGTCAGACCGAGACAAGTGGAGTTTGGTAATGCTGGTAGTGCTGATGATGAGAGGGGGCAGGTGGCTGGATGGATGGATAAGCTCAAGTTTTGGTCATGATGAGAAGTAATGTATACATCCTTTGTTTTATATATAGTAACGATGGGAGCGATCCTGTATAATATTAAGATAATACATATCTGAAAAGTTTGAACACGATCGCTGGCTTTGCCAGCACATGCTCACTGTCACTTGTCCTCCTTGATCATTTAAATGCATTGCCGGAGACCGTCCGATACCACCCCGGACAGATTCCGAAACCTTCGGACATCCACCGGATCGGCATGAAAGCCAGGCACGAACCACTCCAGACAGCCCCACGATCATGACTACCGATCAGAGTCGTAAAGATTCTTTAAATATCCCAGATACCCCAGATTTATTGTTTCTCTATCTTCAACTCCCGGAATAAAACCCTGCTTTCAATACCAGCGCCATGAAGTTCACAAGCCTTTTGGCTCTGATGGCCGCCAACGTCGCCGTCTCAAAACCGACGCAGGGGAAAATGCCTGGACCTACGTTGCCGCAATCGTCATGGAATACCCATACACACTGCTTTGATCCAGAACGTCATCCCTTCAAGAGCTCACGTTCCTACACACCGGAGGCTGCTCCCTTGGGGGATTTGATCAAACAATCACCAGCTGATAATGTCATGATCGTACAAGCAACTATTGAGGATGGTTACAGTGGTCTTTTGGATACTTTGGCCGAGGGCCATGAGAAGTATCCCAGCAAAGAGATCCTTGGTACTCTCTTTTGGGATCCTGAGGATTCAAGCTTGAAGAATAAAACAGATGCCGAATGGGACAGGCTGCACGAAGCCGGAGTGCGCTCTGTGAGGATCCATGGCTCATACGGTGGCTCTGGCGACGACCTGGACTGGGTTCTCGAGAAATTTGTGCAGGTTGCTACGTATTGCCCTCTTGATCGACATGGCTGGACTATTTCAGCACAACTACCATTGTCAATGTGGTCGAAAATGATGGACTCTATCTTGAATCACCCGAAGTTGAAGGGTGTAACAATTATCGCGGATCACAATGGCTCTGCAACGCCCGAGGACTACGACACTGTTGAGTTTACCGATTTTCTCGCCCTCCTAGATACCGGCAGATTCTACAGCAAAGTCGGCGCTTTACATAGACGAGCCGATGATATTTCCCTCATGGGACCTATCATCAAGGCCTTTGTGAAAGCTGCACCTGGTGGATTAGTCTGGGGAAGTGACTGGCCTCACGTCAATGCTTCTGCCAAAGGACTTGAACCAACACCACCTCTCGAAGTGGATACAAATGAAGAGCTGCGATTGTTGAGGGAATGGCTTACAGATGATCAATGGGAGAAGATGTTTGTGTGCAACCCTGCACGACTCTTTGGCATGAGCAAGGCTTGAACCAGTGAAGGGCATCATCACGTTGGGATAGTTAGTGCGTTTAGTGTAGGATTAGTCTAGATGATAAAGTCCTTAGATTAGAATAAGACAAACATTAGTTGTAATATTCGTTATAACATAGGTACTGTTTTATTACCATTCCAGGATCTGCTAATCTTATGATACAGTGGCTGGCAGTGCTAAGCTGTTGCCTAAGGGTTCTAAACGCCTTACGCAGTGAATAACTGATGACCAGCTGGCAAACAGATTCTCCTTGATCTACCTAGGGAGAAAAGAACGCGTCACGCTCCCGCGCTACCTAGATGTAAAGCGTCGCCAAACCTTCTCCAAAATATCTTCCACACTTCTTTTTTATACTTCTACAACACCGGTTGATCAGTTACCACCATGTCCGTCCATTCTGTCTTCGTTTGTCCCTTCCCAGTGAGTATCCCCAATGAGCCCTGGGAAGCTCCCCCTTACCCTCCACCGCCGCCTCCTCCGCCAGCGCCTCCTCTGCCGGTCTTGGTGCAGAAGGAAGTCGAGACATGTTTCTGGGATGGGAACATGTTCGCCCGCCCTCCTCCCTCCGGTGAGTGTCTATTCAGGTCGAATCCATCAAAGGTTCTGCTGGCTAATGCTTCAAGTAGTTGATGATATGGAAAAGGAAGCCGAGGTCAAATTGGCCTCCCTCAACATAGAAGCGCTCAAGTCTTTCCTCGGTCCCTGTGTGGCGCATCTGCCATATTCTGAGAAAGACTGGTCTTTGACCACCAAAGAGATAGCTGCCGGTGGACGTTGCCTTGTTCCGGCAGCGGGCTGCAGTGGTTTTCCGGCCATGGACTGGCTCGACGACGACTTTTGGAAGAAGATAGAGGATCATCTGAAGACAGAGGTCCATCTGGTATGTATATCTTCTATTCATGACAGCACACCGTCTTACTGACGTCTTGATAGAAACACGAAGAGGAGAAGGAGCGGGAGTGTGCGGGTGGGCATTGGATACATGTGCCGCAAGAGCCCAAGTTCGTGATGCACCGAACCATGGACATCAAGTTCCTCGATCCTCCTGGACTTGCTTCCTCGCTGGAGGATCCTGAGGTGGAAAAGGATGGTTGGCTATGCGTCTAGTGCCGAATGGGCGGTCGCGGAAGAAAGGCCTTGGAGGAGGTCCTTGTGGCCTTTGGGGCCTTACTAGTACCTACCTGGAGTTTAGCATGAGAAAAATACCACCACCTGTGAACTCACCATCTTCTGGCTGATATTCTCATCCTTATCGAACTCCTCTCCTTTCAAGTCCGTCGATATAGCGTTCACCAACCAGTTGATACGAATCTTTTTGCTTCGCACTGTTTCGATGAAACCCATTACAGCGATACATATGTATATTGAAAATCATTAGTCCCGTGAATCCGGGGTGCATATGGCGTCTCTGAAATACCTAACAAACAAGCCAAGCCAAGTGTTGGTTCGGAACACCGATGGCGATGGGCAAGGATCAGCCTTACCGGCCTGGATCGTTCAGGCTAAGATGGCAGATGTCTTAGCGCGGCAAGCGTGTTGACCCGGCCGGCAGCGGTTCGAGTCATTCATGGCAACATGGTTATTTCGCCAACAACCTGTAAGAAGCCACTCGAGTTACTGTGCAATATTGATAATTGACAATAATTGTTTTCCATTCTTTCAATAGTTGGCCGACATACGATCGATCGCGAAAATACAGGGTAAGATCATCCACGATAACGGAAATACCAGGATACGCGAACAAGGGCCCTGGGGATTTTCGGCTATACTACTAACTGAAACGGGCTGTTTGTGGTGACATGCTGTGGGTACCTGAGTGGGATAATTTACCTCACCACAGAGGATTAATCTCGATGCCAGGTTTTTGTTGTCGGTCCATAATTCATTACAGGACAGTGTCTAATGTCGAATGCACTTTGCCGTAATTATGCACAAACCCAGCACAGCCTCTCTCATGCGATGTGCCGAGTGAAGCGGGCGGGGGGACGGGCGCATTTGTACTTTGTAGAATGTTACAATTAAACTCACGTCAGTCAGGCAATGCATTCTTATAAAGTCCCTCATAGGCTTTGTCGTATGGCATACGAAGAACAAGCTTTCTGCCAATTGTTCAGTGGACACCGGGACACTCCAGCCTAAACTCAAGGCGGTTAACAGCCCCGGGCCAAGCAAAAACCCTGAAATTCCACTTTTCTCAGGGGCTGTCCCCAGCTTTTTCTCACTGTTTGTCAGAAAGTCCAGAACCTGAAAGTTGCGCAACCTTGTAAGGAGAGTCAGCTTAAGCTTCAACAGGTTAGATACTTCTGCCAGGGTATCTCAGAGACATGGGCCTTGGTTGGTTGAGCCGTAATGAGGCAAGCAGTTCGAGATTGCATGGATCCACTATTAAGGGACCTTGGTCACGGGTATCCGTACGGTAAACGAAAATGGACAGAATACTCGAGAGGCGCAGCCCAGTCCGCGGAGTGTCTAGACTCGGTGCTTGCGTGCATTTATTCACCATCTGGTTGATCAGACGTTCATGTTCTGCAAGATACAGTAACGGGTAAACCGCTAATCCTCTCACAAAAGTGGCGGCCGTTCTCGAAGCATAAAGACCACGATAGGCTCATGGCCTCATGCTCAACAGAATAACCAACAAAACGGATATGGGTGTCTAAATTGGGGCCCCCACACCCCTTGTCAGGTTCTAGATCGTCGAGAATAATGTCCGTTAGCCGTTAGTAGACAGGAGGCGTTGGACCCTTGGGGCACAACTAAAGGCTAAACCATGAGCGATATTTATGTACTGTCGGAGGCGCCAGGTCGACTTTCCCGCTCGCCTGGTTTCTGTTTCTTCTCTTCTTTCTTTTTTGTGCTTGTATCCGGCCCCAGTACTCCCAACCATGTGCCTATTGTGAAGAGTGTAACAGGCAAGCATCACCAATTCGCTTAGGGCCGAGCAACGCCCGCTCCTCGCACTACCACCTTCCACCCAACCTTTCTGTCGGGATCCAATCCTCCCCGCCTTCCTCTCTCTCTTCCGAGTATCAACATTGTTTTGTTACTCTTGGGAGGGCTTCAAGATGGTTTCCTTCAAGAAGATGACTTCGGTCTTCACCTCCCGTCTCGCCAACCGTCGCTTCGCCTTTGCCCTTGTCACATTAGCAGTATGCGCCGCAAAAGGCATCCATCTTCACAACCACAGATCATCAGTCGCCCCAAAACGCATGCAACTCTTCTTCTTTTCCTTCTTCACGCAAGACATCCTCCTACTGCTCTTCATCCGCCTTCTACTCAGCCACTGGGTCCCCAGCTTTCCCGGCAAACTACGCTTCTGCATCACAGCGCTCGCAAGCTGCTTAATCGCGTACAATGTCGCGCTGGGTTTGGTATCGGTGTCATTCTACATCGTTGCAGGTTCGGAAATTCACTGGCGCAACATTGGGTTCATCGCAGATCCTTCAGCTAGAGCGATCATGATGTCTGGTTTCACTGCATTCTTGGGAGTCTTGACGCTCTGTTTGTGTCTTAGCGGTGTTTTGCAGAGCGCCTGCTATGGATTGTTTGGTTGGGGCGGTGATATTGTCAACTGGCCTATCAATTTCATCTGTCGCAAGCTTGGACTTTTTGACAGTTGGAGAAGGAGCTACGATCAGCTTCCGCAACGTGAGAACTTGCCGCAGTGGAATGACGGCAGCGACAGTGGATCGAGCTATGATGAGGTTTCCGAGGACGAGTATAAGGAGAAAATTACGATTGCCACACGTCGTTCATCAAGGGGATCCGACAACGGCGGCAACTCATCGAAGTGCTCGAAGTGCATGCGATTCCTCCGATTTCTGCCATATCCTATCGTCACTATTCTCTTGACGGCTCTTTTCACGCTCACACTGCTACGACCCAAGGATCCTTCGCTCATCTTCCTTTCCTGGACCAGTGGACTGCTGCCTTTCGTTGACTTTGCCTCAACTTCGCCATTTCTCGATGATCTTCCTTCGGTTTTCGGCAAGGGTGTGCAACGCACCTGGGACGACCGCACTGCCCTTCAGAAGCCTGCACCTCTGGACTGGCTTCCAAAGGGTACTCCTCTCGTGCCAGCCGATCAACCTGAGGGCTTTCGCGACTGGTACGGCGATGAACCACGATACAGCGCCAAATCCGACCCGCTGAAGGTTTCCAACCTGGAGGAGCCCCTCCGAGAATCTCTGCGGGGCAAGTTGCAGGATCTCAATGTTCGACACGTTATTATGTTCTTCCTCGAAAGCACCAGAAACGATGTTTTCCCCATCAAGAAGGACGGCTTGATCTGGAATCGATTCGCTGATACGTTTCCCGACAACAAGCTGCCGCAAGAAGTCCAGGATAAACTCGCCAAGTTGACACCAACAGCGAATTTCATCACAGGCGACTACGAGGATGGATTTGAGCATGCCGACAAACCCAAGCGTGGAGGAATTCACTTTACCAACGCCCACACAGCCGGAACATATACGCTCAAGAGCATGACCGCTACAGTCTGCGGAATTTCTCCCCTCGTTGCAGATTTTAACCTCGAGCACAGCCACCACTTGTATCAGCCTTGTTTACCGCAGATTTTCGAAGCCATGAATGTCGCAGAGAATAAGGAGAAGGAGGACAAGTGGAACTCGTATTTCTTCCAGGCGGCGACAATCGATTATGACAATCAGATGAACTTGATGAGAGCCATGGGCTTTCCCAAGAACCACACTATTGGACGCGAATATCTTCGTAGCGACCTTGCGAAGCATGGACCTGTGACGTTGCCCAACATCAACGAATTCGCTTTCGAGGAGGATCCGTTGGAGGACTATATCACTGATATCTTTGAGGACGCGGCAAAGGATAAGAGCCGTGTATTCCTGACTCATCTTACGAGTACTAGCCATCATCGCTTCCACATGCCCAAGACCGAGCCATACACGCCTCTGGCCAAGGGTCTGGACATGATGTCCCGCTACATCAACACAATCGGCTACGACGACAGATGGATCCGCAAGGTCCTCAACGTCCTCGACAAGCAGGGCATCGCCAACGAGACATTGGTCATCTTCCAGGGCGACCACGGTACATCACTACCGGAAAACGACTACGCATCACCATACTACAACCCGAATATCGGCGTCGACCACGTGCCTCTAATCCTCTCACATCCGCAATTACCACCCTTCAACGTTGACGAAGCCGTCCACTCAACTCAAATCCTCCCCACCATCCTCGATATTCTCCTCGAGACCGGCTCGCTCAGCGAAACAAGTCGCAAAGCAGCCACCGACCTAATCAGCAACTACGAAGGCCAATCCCTCCTTCGACCACTAAACACCATGAACAAGACCACCGGGCAGGGCCAGTGGCAATTCACCGTTATAAACCCCGGACGAGCGATGCTGACCGTTCGCGACGCGCGGTATCCCAACCGCCATCTCGTCGTGCCGGTTATCGAGAACGTGGACTGGAGACTTTCGGATCTGGAGAAGGATCCGCATGAGCATGATTCAGTGCAGAGTTTGGACTTCACAGCTTTTATACACGCTGTTGATGAAAAATACGGACGAGAGGTCGCGGAGTGGGCGGAAGAAGGTGCTTTTGTTACGAGATGGTTTGTTAAGGAGAATAGCAGGCGTTGGCGGTTTAGAACAGATCACTAGGAGTGATTCTATGAATCTTTATGATTAGAGCATTTTTTAATATTATGCGTTGAAATTCTTTCTTCAATTACGGCCGTCTGAAATGTGTGTCTAGTTATCATCCTGAGGATACTTGAAGCCATTTGCAGCGCGAATCTCATCCATCAACTCCATCATTCTCAACGTCTCATCCAGAGGAACAATAGCGTTCTCAGTTCTACCATTGGCGATGTCCTGCGCTACAGCATCAGCTTCCCAATAGAAGCCCAATGTTCCTTCATGTCGTTTCACATTGAAGGTTCGAGTTTCTCTGTTGTCCGGTTCAGGAGGACCAGGTCGCTGTCCTACGGTGACACGAAATCCACCAGGTACACTGACTGCAGGACCAAACAGCGTTATACTTCCGTTGGAGCCTTCGATGCGACCAAACTCATCTGGACCTCTATATCGGAAACTCGAAGTACAGACTCCGGTCTTGACACCCTTGGCAGAGGGATATTCAAGCACGACGATATTTGCCTCATCGATACCGTTGGCCATGTCGAGAGATGAAAGGACTTTTGTAGGCTTGGGGTGCTCTTTACCCACTTTCCAATCACCCAGAATGATCGAGGCGAAAGTAAGAGTGTAAAATCCGATGTCAAGAAGAGCACCTGCACCGAGGGCGGGGTCTTTCAGACGATGCTCATCAGGTAGCGTTGACAGATCGAAATAGTTTCCAAAGTCGACGGAAAATCGTTGGACTTCGCCAATGGATTTCTTGACCATGATTTCCTCGTGTAGGGCTTCGAAGAAGGGAGTGAATCTCACCCAAGCAGCTAAGACCTCCATCAGTCCAGGACTCACGGATGCAAGAAAATGACTTACCTTCCATAACGAAAACACCTTTCTGTCTAGCAGCATCTATAATCTCCCTGGTCTCCTTGGCAGTGATGGTAAACGGCTTCTCGCACAGAACATGCTTTCCCGCCGCAATAGCATCGAGGCAGTTCTTCTTGTGCAGACTATGTGGTGTGCCAACATAGACGACATCGACGTTAGGGTCGTCGTATACGCCTTGGTAGTCTGCGTAAACCTGAGGCTTAGGCTTCTCAGGAGCTCCTCTCCAAAGCTTCTCGACAAATGCGTTGCCCTTTTCGAGGGATGATGATCCGAGAGCTGTGATTGTATGGCTTGCCTTTGCGTCGGGACGGGTTTTGAGGATGTCGGTTAGGAACATCGTTGAGATCCATCCTGTGCCTAGGATGCCCCAGCGGACGTGAGGTAGAGAGTCAGCCATAGTTGCGAGATTTGCTATGAAGTTCCCAGTTTTTGGTCGATGAAATGAATGAGAGATAGTCTCTTATATCGAATTGCGTGACTTTTTGATGTACCCTTGGATATTTATTGCATAACCAGAGGGGACCGGAGCGAAGTCCGGAGAGCGGGGCAAGGATGAGGTACAGCACCAACAAGAGCATGATCCGGAATGGTAGTGGAGCAAAAGTGACCTCGGTACAGCTGTTCATTCGCTCCTCTAAGGCTTAGGCTACGATAATAAAGTAGCCTAAGTGCTGGTCTAAGCTGGCATAAAGTGGCCTAATTATTTCATCTCATATGCTTTTGGGAAGGGCGTCAACATGAACATACAATTCTTACTCGGAATACTCAGGCTTGACCTTCCCTATGTGAGTGAACACTGCAATCAGGAAATTTAAAATCGTAACTTAACATCGAAATACTTGAAATTCCGCAAGGCCATGTCATGATCAACGAGTCTGCATGTGGGGTCTCGCACCACCAGGATAAATTGATGCGGGGGACAGTGGTGAATGACGGTATATCCGGGTGAATGTGTAGAGCACGGCAAAATGGACATCTGATTTGTAATTCTAGGAGTCATGACGACTTTGTTGCAACCGATACTCGTATAGAAAACCATTGATAAAACAGTTCTCCTGCCAGTGCTCGCCTGCTGTGAAGCTCGCCCTGTGATCAGTACCAAAAATGTCACCTATCAAAGTCGGCGTTATCGGTTATGGCAACTCCGCCAAAACCTTCCATCTACCCTTCATCACCGCGATACCGGACTTCCAGCTCGTGGCTATCTTACAGCGCGCTGAAGCCCCGGCAGATCCATCATCTGCACCAAAAGGATCACACTGCACCGTCGACTATCCTAATATCAAGCACTATCGTGAGGCCGACGAGTTCTTCGCCGACTCTGAGATCCAGTTCGTCGTGGTTGTTACGCATCATGATACCCATGGGAAATTTGCTGAGCAGGCGCTCCGGGCTGGAAAGCACGGTATGTTGAGCACGGTTTGTTCACTGGCCCTCGAGTGAAACTGATTGCGGGATAGTGATCGTGGATAAACCTTTTACCATGACATCTGAGGAAGCAGATAGAGTGATCAAGGTTGCTGAGGAGAAGGGTCTTATCGTCACTTGTTTCCAGAATCGAAGATGGGTAAGTCGCTTTGGTCTTAGCCCTATGTCGCTGTACACGACACTAACTCAGGCAGGACGCCGACTTTAGGACTCTCAGCCATCTAATCGAGAAGGGTGCACTGGGTGATATCAAGGAGGCCGAACTACATTACGACTTCGAGTCGCCGTCTTGGATGTCCAGTATGGGAAAGAAGTTTACTCCAGGCTCTGGCATGTCCTACGGTCTCGGTACGTGATTGACTTTGGCTCACTGAGACTGCTTACTTACGGTACGGCAGGCACACACAGTCTAGACCAAGCTCTCGTGCTCTTCGGTCGACCAAAGTCTGTGACAGGTTTCTTCCGTGTACAGCGCGATGCCGAAAGTGAAGTTGAGGACTCTTTCACCATCATCCTTCAGTACGACGGTGCGCAGAAGGATCTCCTCGTCACGGTCAAAACAGCCGTTGTCACGCCCATGGATCAACAACTGAAACAGCTCGTTCGCGGAACAAAAGGCTCATTCATCAAGGTACTTTCCCTGCTATCAATCCAAAGCCTCATGCTGACCAATGCTCCAGTTCCAACAGCGAAGCACCTGCATAACAGAAGACCACATTGCCGCAGGTCTCAAACCCACCGACGAAGGTTTCGGCGTCGAATATGAGAGCATGCAAGGCGTTCTAAGCACATATGAAGAGTTCGATGGTAAAGTGCAGGACTGGGATCCAGCTTCACATAAGTACGTCGGGCGCTACCCGACTCTTCCAAGTCGATGGCTGGGGCTTTATGAGAATGTTGCCGATGCAATTAACGGGAAGGCTGAGTTGGTGGTTAAGCCCACGCAGTCGCGCGATGTGCTGAGGGTGATTGAGCTAGCGAGGGAGTCGCATTTGAAGGGTGCTACAGTTCCTTGGTCATAAAGAAAGGCAGCACCACGAATTGCATCACGATAATTGAGCCAAAAAAGAACCACGCTGACCCAATTGAGGTTGTGACACCCGCAAAAAGAGAGGATAATAGTGGAATCTAACCACCGATATTGGACGAACAGGGAATCGAACCCTGGACCACTCCCATGCTAAGGGAGTATTATACCACTAAACCATTCGCCCGAATGATTGTTGAGGGTTGAGCTCCAATTACGGTCTGAGAGCCTCGAGCTCAATGCCCATGCGCGAAATACCGGCCTCTTGGGTGCTGGTGAATTGGCTTGTCGCTGGGAAGAAGGCACAAAGGGGGTTTGCAAGGCAGCGCTTTGTTGTGTTCATTGCAAGCATCCGGAAAAATGTAAGATAGAGCACGTGATGATATCGCCGACGCGCTAGAACAATAGCATTGCGTCGTTGGAACACAGCATACGTGAGTGAGTGAGAGTGATAAACGGAGGGAGTGTTCAAGCTGACTGTGTGTGGGAGGGGGTTGCGCAAAAACCAAAAAGAGGAGCGACAACGGCAGGATTCGAACCTACGCGTGCGAACACAATGCCTATGATGTCTCAGAAGAGATAGCAGGGCATCGCCTTAACCACTCGGCCACGTTGTCTTATGCTGGGATTGAGCGCTAAACTTTAGGTATATATAGTGACGTCAATCTGGCCGGCAATGGGACCGCAGATCTCTCATCCCGTTGTCATTTATTGACACAGCTGTAGACTCATGATGAAGATCACCCGACAGCGCAATGCCTTGAACATGGGATCCAGGATTAGGAAGATCAACTTGAATTAAACACATTCTAGTTATTTTTAAATAATCGGAGATCTTGTTATCGTGGTCACAGAAAACCATTCTTACAGCGACACAAAAAATGCTGGGGCTGAGTCTGTTGCTGCTATGTTGTCAATAGCATCATCAGGAGATCGGGAAGACTGCACAGCCTACGGCTTTCTGAGCGTATATGACAAGAATACAAACTGTTACGTACCATTCTCAAGTACTTGTATCATCCAAGCAAATTATTCAACTCCCTGGTACATTCTGAACAGAGCGAGCGATTACCCATTTGTCCGTCAATTACCCTATAGAAAGTTGCCCAGAAGCCTCCCACTAAAATCATCCACTATTTTCCTCCCAACCCCGCTGATCCATCGCGCTCTTAGCGGAGGCTGGGCCTATCTTATCAGCACCAAAACAACAACCGGGATTAAATCAAGGCCCGACCACGAAAACAAGAAGCGGTAAATAATTCCCAATCCTCAAGCCTTGGCGATCCATTCCCCGCTCGCAGATTGCAACCTTCCGGAGCTTAATGACCCAATTGATCTTTGCTACCTGCTTTATACGGTTTAAGCTTATCTTCGGCCAACTTTAGAGTGATAAGCTACCTTGCTGATCGGTGGGGTAACAATTTGGGAATCCGATGAGATGTTGGAAACATTGGACGGGCTTTGTACCTCTAGCCGAGCTATAAAATGTCTAAGCCCTCATACGTGATTGATGTGTGACAGGATACTCTGCATCATGTCGCTTCGTGCTGTTTTTACGTCTGGGCTTTTGTACGCCGGCCTGGCGGCTGCGCAGCAGCGTTATGCTCATAACCAAGTGACCGTTGTCAAGGATAGTGAGGAGGCTTCCGAGAACTTCCCCGAGGTTGAAGGAATTGAGCTTCACTCGCCTGCTTTCACTGATCCCAAGAGTATTCCTGCTGGGTTCGAAAATGGCACCGCTGGTCCGACTGATGATGCTACATTGGGTATGTTGAGGAGTACCCTGGATTGTACACTGCTGACATGATCAGACTACTTCCTTCACAGTCTTGCGAACCGCAATGACTGGTTGACGTACAACAACCCAAAATTCAAGTCGGATGAGGGTCGTTCAATGCCTTACGTCTACCTCTCCACGTCATCCCAGCCTGAGATTAAGGCCAATTCGTCCGCGACGGAGAAGCTCAGAGTGTATCTCCAGGGCGGCGTCCACGGAAATGAACCCGGTGGTGACCAAGCTCTTCTTGCTCTGCTGGGCAAGTTCGATGCCAACGCAACATGGACTGCGTCAATTCTGGAGAAGATGGACATCTTGATCCTTCCCCGATACAACCCTGACGGTGTCGCCTACTTCCAGCGCTTCCTCGGCACAGGATACGATCCCAACAGAGATCACATCCGATTTGCCGCTCAACAGACTCGTGACGTGAAGGCCTTGATCGTGGACTTCCACCCTCATATCGCTGTTGATGCCCACGAGTACAGCGCTACTCGAACTTTCGGTGACAACAAACAGTGGCACCAAGCTGTGGACGGTCAGTTTGATGCTATGAAGAACCTCAACATTCACAAGGATATCCGAGAGTACTCCGAGTCTGTCTTCGCTCCCAGAATCGCTGGTGCCATGGAAAAGCGTAACCTGCGCTGGAGCCCTTACATCGTTGGTAGCGCATCAGAGCCTTTGGAGTTCACTCAGCTCGACACACAGGCTCGTGCTGGTGATGTTTCTCTTGCTCTTACTCAGACCATGGTCTTCCTTACCGAGACTCGAGGTATCATGCTGGGCAGCCAGCACTTCCAGCGACGTGTCGCCTCAGGACTCACCATGATTGAAACCATCGTCCAAACCGCCTCCGACAATGCCGAGAAGGTCTACGAGGTTATCGAGGGAGCCCGTCGCAAGTACATCGAAGGTGACGAAGATATTGAGATCGTCATCAACGACATCTACCCACCTGAGAACCGAACCTGGGACATGATCGAGGTCGAGACCGGCAAACTGGTCAAGGTTCCCGTCAAGTTCCTCAGCTCCACACCCGTCAAGGCCAACATGACCCGTACCCGACCCGAAGCCTACGTCTTCCCCCAGGCATGGAAGGAAGCCGCCGACCGTCTCCGTCTCGTCGGCGTGGAGGTCGAGCAGCTCCGCACCGAGTTCAAGGGTGAGGTCGAGGCACTCAACGTCACTAGCATTGAGCTTGGCAAGACTGTTTACCAGGGCACTGTTCTCAACACCGTGACTACTGAGACTAAGCGCAAAGAGATTACTATGCCAGCGGGTAGCTTTTGGGTTTCTACTCGCCAGGCTGCCGCAGCTTATGCTTTTGTTGTTCTTGAGCCTGAGAACATTGATTCGTATGCTACATTCAACATCTTGCCCGTTAATGTAGGCGATGAGTATCCTGTATACCGAGTTATGGCTTAGTTCACAATTATTCATGTCACAGTATATAGTGCAAAATAGAGAGTATTTAGCTTCAAAATCAGAGATGCATGTATAAATATTCATTCAGGCGAAGCAAATCCTATTGACGAAGAAGACTTCTCCCAGACTTATCTTTCTCGAAGCTGAGCTAGATCATTGATGCGTCCAGCGCATAATGTCGACCAGTCAGTCCCCTTAACCGTCCATATCCATCGTGTCGGCTACCCCATTGTCATAACAATTCGAGGCGTATAAGCGAAACAACTCCATGTCATTCGCCTCGGCCTTTTCCTGCTTGGCATCCTCCTTCCGCTTGGCCCTATCATCCTTCTTCTTGTTGATATACTCAGGCTTGAACCCCTTGGCTCTTTTACGCTTCAAGTTTTCCCTCTTCTTCTCACTCATGTACTTGCGAGTCTCATCGTCGAGAGGTTCATAGTGGGATTGAGATTCTACGTGCTCCTGTTCCGAGTGATGCTCGCTGACAGTCTTGATGTCAGAGGATTCATCGCCCTGTGGGTCTTGGACGGGGGAGAACATCTTGGAGAAGATTTCACCCTGCGGGTATTGGTCGGTGGAAGACATCGTGGATAAGATTTCGAAGTCGGCTGGTGCTTTGGTAAGAATTTTGAACAAGAAGAGTTGATTTGTTATAGTGTTGGCGGATATCAAGTGATTGATATGATGAGAAAAACGACCATAGGGCGAAAAGCCTTGCCATCTTATAGGAGGAGATAAACAATTGTTCATAGCATGCTATTCCTCGCAAACATAACAGTCAAAAGGAATAGAATGCTTGTACAGAAACAAGGCCTGGTAGTCACTGTAAGTATACCGTTGGTCATTAAGGAAAGGACAAAGAACATGTATTCCTGGACGTTGATCGATGGAACGACGAATGGAGTAGAACAATCGTGTTTGTTTCGGACGAAATGGCTGTTCGTCGATCATCAAGGTATAGGAACAGCCAGCTTGCAGGAATTGAAGTAGATGGACAGACTCCATGGAACACGAGAATGTAAATAGAAGAAAGATCAATTATTATGTACTTCTGAACAACCCACATCAACAATACCGCCTAAAGCGAGTCCTCCATTCAACCAACAACACGATTGGAAAAAGGCTTCAAACAAAAGACCTTTACCTGGCGCATCCAGTTCGCCACTGAGCATTCCATGCGCTGACACTGGACCACTTGCCGTTGGCATTGCAGGCAGCGTTGTCCGTAGATCGGCGAGCGTCCCGACAAACATTATCGCAGCTCTCTGCGCCACCTCGGGTGTCCTAGAATTTTATTAGCACTTGGTTTTATACTTCTTTGGGAGGGGAGCTTACAGAGTAGACACAGCAGTGAGAGCCGTCTTGGAAGAGGCACTGGCAAGTAGCAGCGGCCTGTACGCCGAGGGCGGCGGTAAGGAGGCAGGTGATGGCAGAGGTGATGCGAACCATTGTGATGACTTGTAAAGTTGTTTGGGCTGAAAGGTAAGAAGGTTGCAGTTGAGTTGTTTGGATTGATGTGTTAAGTTTGATGTCGTTCATGTTCTTATATGTAGGAACGACACGGCACTTTAGCACGATTACGAACGACTATCATGATAACGGAGCTTTTGCAACGCTGTGGAGAGTCAGCGGTTACCGTGCTATTGGGGTTCTTCCACGAATCAACTCTATAGACACTCGTTTACCGCTTTCCTCAGCTTGGCACCTGACAGTTCTCAGGGTTCTCAATGGTCTTATCGGTGTCGTTACATTGTTCGTACTAGGATATTGCGATATGCTGCGGATGTCACTTTGAGAGCTATGACCGTTACCACCAGGCCCAAGGGTGGTCCCTACTCCATGGTCAAGTCGTGCCATTAATCGGTTAGCCTTATGGAGACCGCAGTTTCAATACACATTTTATTTTAATCTACAAACTTTGAACACCTGTAGAAATGAGAATTTGCTTCAGAGAATCCTGTGAGATTGCGTTTTTGAGAGGTACTCTTGTTCGTAATTTTGAACATCTCATTTTCGTATTCCACGTGCGTATTCATTGCACTGTTACAACCAATTTCCCGGCAGATATTGTAGCGAAAACTTTAAAGTTACAGCCCCATGGTACGAATTGCCGAATTTGCCGATTTGACAGGCTCGTGCTTTCGTCGTTGGCTATTGCCGTGAAGTATAGCTAGACCCTGTCCTTGCACCCCACAAATCGCGACTCAGGTGAGGCAGCATTAATTTCCAGCGGCATCATTCTAATACGGGAGAATCCGTTTGTTATCATCACGAATTACTATCCCGATGGAGCCATAGACAAGTTATTGGCGGTGTATGAGAGTTATAAGAACAGCCAGTCCAGACATACAGAAGCTGTTATCACTATATCCAGCAACACATCAATAACTCTCCCATCCTACTCAGACTTCAACTAGAACTCATCTTTATTTCTTCAAACCCGAATCATAAGTCAGAATGGTCCGTATTCTCACCACCGTCGCCTTCCTTCTCAGTGTCGCCATGGGCGCACAAGCTGCAGCCTTCTGCCAATGTCTCTATGCAGACGGTTCTCACTGCTGCGTTGATGTAAGTCCTTAATCTCAGCCAGACAGAAAACATGACTGACCGATCAGGAAAACACCCCAGCAGGATGCACGGCCACTTGTGAGAGAGCTCGGGCTCTGTTCGCAGATACGCCATGCAATGCGGGAGGCAAGTTCTCCAATGTCAGCCCATGGAACGCCCAGTTCAGAACGGCTTGTGCTTAAGGATACCAAATATCAAGCATTGTGAAGCCGAGAAATCCCTGCAGAAGGCCGTGGAAAGAGCATGGATGACTAGGTGGGTGTAGGATGAACGGATCGAGCAACATACCGAGCATCCGTATATACGTTGTGTTCTAATGTAAATATTTATGTTATTCGATTGTGTCATTCTTTTGTTCAATAAGGTATTAGTCCCCTGGTGGGAAACCGTATAGTGGCCCCCATTTGAACACGATTTGATTGTGTTTTCATGTTCCAACAAAGTGCGCTCTGAAGGTCATGAGACGAAATGTTTGATCAATTTAGGTCATTTTAGACTATATTTCAGACTACATTTAGCCAGCCTTTTCAAACTCTTGATATCCAACAAACAAAGCCACTATGACCAACGAGTTTAACCAATCTTGCATCCAGAAGTAGCTGGCATGGGGGCATGCGCATGTCCACAAGCAGAAAGAACCTCATGAGCACCAGCCTCAGTCTCTTCATGACCCTCGTGGCCCTTGCCCTTATTCTTCCATGAGTTGTGGCAGACGCAAACAGGAGTAGCGAAAGATCCTCCGATGTGGCTAGGTCCATTTGGCTGGTAGAACGGCTGAATATCGTCAGGTATCCTAAACACTTTCAGGACCTCGTAGTTGTTCTTGCTGTAGTCTGAAAGACCATAGCCATCGAAGCGTAGTTTCCATGCTGCATATGATTAGCATTGGAACATGACAGGTGGTGTGTGGTTGAACTTACTAGTAGGGAAAGGCACCATCTCATCACACTCCGTAGTAAGATAAGTAGCAGTAGCAGGCTTTCTGATCCCAGAGGGATAGATTGCCTCGCGTTGTTGCTCCGTCAATTTGCTGTCCTTCTTAGCCTGCTCCAGCTTCAACTCGATCTCTGTGAGACGCATGGGGGCCATGTAGTTGGCGTAACCAACGCTGGAGGAATCAATGTTGATTTTCTTAGAGACACCCTGCGTATCATGGCCACGTCTAAGGTTCTTGAGCTGAGCCAGGACCTTGACCATGGTGACAAGACCAGTCGCGGCGACATGCTTGGGGTGGTACTCGCTGAAGGCCTCGGCGAAGCTGGAACAGTAGTTGAGCTCCATACGCTCATCAGCATTCTCGGTCTCATTCTTCCACTCTGCCTTATTCTGTCGCACTGTTAGTAGATGTTGTCAAGATAATGTTCAGATCTCAACTTACGATGTCGCACACAACGACCGTGCCCTTGGCAAGTTTGATCTGTTCTGGCTTGTTCTCATGATTGGTAGCCTGAATAGTGGTTTCTCGAGAAGCCTTACGAACAATGGGCAATCGAACACTCCATCTCTGTACCTTGAGAACAAGAGCCTGGATGCGCTCGTTGGACTTGGCGTCATCGGTGAAGGCAAGCTTCTGGATCTCGAGCCAAGCGTTCCTGATCTTCTCACCCCGCTCACTGGGATGCTCCGCGTAAAGGCTTTGGAAGAAGGACTCCATGACCGACGTAAACTGTATAAAAATCAGTTCCGATTTCCTAAGGTGAGTTATAGGAGTGGACTTACCGCGAGGACCACGTTGTAAGCGCTATCCAAGCCAGTCAAAAGAAGGATGGTAGCCGCCTTGCTTGTGTTCTTCTCCCGCTGGAGTACTTCACCAGCAACTCTGTAGCCCAAAGCTGTCATGAAGTTGGGCTTATCTTGACCAAGGGAAGCAACGGCCCCAAAGAAGCCCTGCACCCATCGTGTGGTACGCCACTTACCAGCCTCACGGATGTTACCTTCCTCAGCCAAGTTGAGAAGGAAGGTCATCGAGTCCCGGAACGCCTTGCGACGCTTGAGAAGCTTGGTCTCATCGGTGTTGTAGGAGAGGAAGACCTGGCAGTTGTTGATGTGCTGGTAGACTTCGTTCTCGGAGTAGGGAGCGTGCGAGTTGGTGTCGCTGCGGAGGAGGTGGCCGAAGCCAAGGAAGTCGGCGACGAAGCGGGTGACGATAGGAATGGCGTAGCTGTTGCGTGTTAGCTGTGCATTTGGAAGCAACGACGTGAACTTACTCTCGGACAATATCGAGCTGGTAGATGCCCTTGTTCTTATCCGTAGTGACGACTTCACGCTTGATGATGTCGCGTGCAATGCCGACCAAGTACGATTGGATGTGCTCATGGTCAACAGTCGAGTGCTTCGCAGCAGCAGTCTGCGACACGCCATTCTTCTTCGGGTCGTTGTTCTGACCCGGCTTCAGAACATCATGGATCACCGGCGGAAGGTCAGAGATCCTAGTTCGAGCAGGATGAACCAGGATATCCGAAGTATCCTCCAGAATACGCTTGATGTCACTGCTGTGGGTCAAGTACACCGTCTTGCTTGGCTTCTGAGGGTTAGAAGAAGTCACCTCAAAGTCAAACTTGGTTGTCTCTCCGCGAGAGTTCTTCTTCGCCTTCCTCAAAGGAGTGGTCTTAATACAGAACTCCTTGTCATAGCCCTGTGCCTTGGCAAGCTCGGCGTTCTTCTCGGCTGTGTAGAAGGGGTGGAAGAAGCGGATTGAGTCGTAGGGGTACCACTCAGGGAAGGCTCGTTGGATCAGGCGATGGAACATAGAGCTCTTGCAGACGTCGTTGTCTGGAGTGACTTCCGCCATACCCCAGTTGGTCAGAGAGTTGGTGTTCCAGTCCTAGCAGAGTGTTAGTCATGTAATACCACTGAGGGGAAAGTCAATACTTACAACAGTGTAGAAGCGATCGGAGCGAACAAGAGTAATCGCGTCAGAGAAGATGGCTGCCCACAATGCAGAATCCAAGTCTGATGGACCAGGGTCCGCGTTCAACTGACGGTTGGCCTGGTTGGTTTCACAGAAGATACCGGGGTAGAGTTCGACCTTGTCGACGTTCTCATACAAGTCGCGCAGAGCGTTCTGAACCTGCTCGTTGGGGGTGATAGACTCAAACGAAGCGTGACGCTTCATGCCAAAGAAATCTCGGAAGTCATTTAACGTTCCAATCTCCCATTTACGAGCTTGCATGATGCCGAGGATCTCGACGGCTTTGAGGGAACGTGGGACGTTTAGAGGACCGAAGTTGGCTGGAACGAAATTAGCTTCATTGCGATAAAGGCATATGGGGTACTTACCGATGGGATCGTCCATAGCGCTGGTCAACTCATTGACCATGTCCTCATCATTGAACAGACCGGTATACTCATTCCTCTTGAAAGGCTTGAAGCGAGAGTGTCCCTCCTTGCGAAGACCAAACTCCTGCTGCCACGGCTCGAGGGGCTCCTTCATCCGTTCCTTGGCCTTGGTCTTGCCCATTTCCTGCATGAATTGAGGCAGACCCATGGACTTGGGATCCCAACCCTCGTCCTTCTCGAATAGTTCAGACATGAAAGCTTCAGCGTAGCTCTCGTCCTTCATGGAGATAGCGCAATGGAAGCGGTAGAGCAGATTGAACTCCACGGTCACTTGGTTGCCTAAGCCTCGTGAAACGTTCTTGTGGTTCTTCATGTCGACTCGGGGATCTAGGAAGGTGTCAGTTTGATGTTGCACAAGGTTGCCGAAGGCTTGAGTCTTGTCAAGACTTACCAAGCGTGAAGTTAGTGTCGAAATTATGGAAGCCCATGAGAGCGCGAAGATAATCGTGGATGGAGATTTGGATGTACATTCCACAAGTGATCCTGCGATATGTTAGCACGTAGCCATCATTCGGTTGGGAGTTAGTGATGAGACTCACAATCGCGCAGTCTGGAACAAGTCCTCATCAAGCTTATCCCAAGCCGCCTCATGAGCCTTAAGAAACTCTTGAAGGACACCTTCGGGGTTAATGTTCTTCAGTCTCTTATCAGCCTCGACCTCATGTTCTTTGCCTGTGACGGAACGGCAGAGCTCCCTCTGGAGCTCACCCTGCTTGTTCAGACCCTCTTCAATTGCAGTGAGGATTCGCTGTCGTAGGAAGTCGCAGACATCCTCATAATCCTCATCATTGTCGTCGTCATCATCAATACCAGCGGAGCGACGATGCTTCCACGTGTTGTGTTGCTTCCAGAGCGCGTCCTGGACTTCTTTGTCGGGGTTCTTGACGAATTCCTTAGCCGCAGAGGCAAGTGGGGCCAATTGGTACTTGGTAGGTACTGAGAACCGGCCGTTCTCGTTGATACGTCGGAGTTGCGTCGCGACGTAGTTATGGTATCTGTTATACATGACGAGGTAAATGCAGACACCGGGGGGTTGCCTCAGCAATCTATCTTCAGCAAAAGTATCAGGTTTGAGAAGACCAAGCTTGTACTTGTCATCTCGAATTTTGCGTTGCATCTCCTCAGTGAAGCCATATAGAGGCGAAAGGTCAAGGTAGGAAGATGAGTCCGAGATGTTCTTGTCAGCATCATTCGTCCTGAAAATGTCATGAATGATAATAGTAGCATGATAAATCAGCATACTCGACAAACCAGAGGTGCTAAAGCGACCTTTGCCATCTGGTCCGGGATCTTCACGAGCCATGAGGCGATCGAAGAGATCGGCTGGATCAGGCAGAGCTCCCAATGGGTGGGTCTTGCTAGGCACTGTCTTAGCGTAGGGTGCACCTGCCTGGCCAAGTTGAGGGTGCATGGCACTGTTGAACTTGCCATCGGCGGTACGATACTTGAAAGCGTCGCCGAGATAGGTGATTGGTGGATGGAGCATGCGCTCGTACTTGGCCTTGACCTCAGTTTCGATAAACTTGGCACGTAGAAGACTGTCGTTGGAGATGGATCCAACGAGTTCTGCCAAATTCGTTTTCTTCATGCTGTTAGTATAAGAGGCATGTGACGGTGAGGGCAACTTACATCCAGAGTCTTGGTCTTGATATAGTGGATCAAAACGTTCTTGATGGCAGGAAGATGTTGGAAGGTTAGGATCTTTCTAAGATCGGCAAACCATCCAACACCAGGTCTAAACTTGTCCTACTGTAGCGTCAGTATAGGTGAGATGTCACAATTAAGACGACTTACTCCGATGAGAGCATCTCCATGGAAGCCGGCAAGGTATTTGGCGTCTCTCAATTCGCCATTGAGCTTCTGGATCTTAGCATCCCATTCAGAAGCCTCTGCCGTGCGGCCATTGGCGTGACCATTGGCATAGCCGTTGGTGTGGCCATTGAGGAGGGATTGTTGAGACTGAGACATGGTGATGAGTCCCAGATAAGAGATAAGATAGGATGATCAAGTTCCTTATCTTTCCATAAGTGATAATACAAAATAAAATATTACACAAAAGCTTCTCTCAAGTGATCAGAGAAGAACTCGATACTTGCAGCATCATCTTACATGACATTGGGACTCGAGCTCTTTAAGAATTTTCTTCCCTCACATGTAATATCAAGACAGTGCTCATTTGCAAGCAATCCAATTCGTCAAAGTCTGTCTAGGATACTAGCCGCGTCCCCGGTTCAGCATACCTTTGAGAGACCTCATCTAGCCCGTGCGCCCGAAGGGAGCTATCTTGACGTGATCCCGTAGCTTCTCTGGTCTAAGTCTGAGACCTACAGCTTAGCTTACAAGAATAATATTGCCTAAGCCCTTGTCTCAAGTGGCCTGCTTATTTCGTCTCGTCTGTGATGTCTTTGATACCCCGCAGAGATTGAAGCTAGCTAAGACGATGTTTCCAAGCCACCAAAGATAAGATGCATGCTAATGGGGAATGTCTTGGATTATCACACCAGACTAGGAATTTCAGCTCAGCCTAAGTCGCCTAAAGAGGAAAAGATGGGGAGTCGCTATGACATTTCGTAATGTGGATTGCTTCAAATGCCGCGCACCACTATTGGAGGGGCCGTTTTGATCGCGGGTCGGGCCTCGACCGGGTGAGGCCATAAGTCGTAGAGCTGCAGCTGGAGCTATATGTCAATCCTGGCCATCATAAGATCGTCATTGCCAACAGTAAAATCCCCACTGGTCATCACGATTGAGAATTGATTTACAGGCCGGAACCTCAGCTCCTTTCTTGACCGTAAACTCTGTCTCAGGCCGAGCGGGGAAGGTTGTCTTGGTCTAGTGCTGTGAATGGAGGGGTTATTGGGTGATGATCGGAGCTGGGGTTCAGCTCAGCAAGCCTCGTAATCATGAGCGCTTGGAACTATTGAACGTAAATGTGATGTGAGAGGTCGCGCTATCGTCGATAGTTTTGTGGACGCGTCAATGTGTTTGCATTTGATGATTTAATTGGACAATGCAGGATTGGACCAGAAGATTGATAACTAATTTGGTTCTTGGGGTAAGACTTGAGAAGTGGTCATGGTGGATTTCATTGTCTCGAATACGTGCTGGGTCAATCTGATTTCTTTTTGCACGCTTTAGCCAATTATGTTCAGGAGCCCGGCGGGCAGTCTAGGCACTCGAGGTGGGTAACAGTGTCTGAAAGCATAATAAAATAAAAGACCCTAAGTAATAGTCTAACTCTAGGGGAGGTGACCGAATTATTTCGTCTCCTTTGCCCGTAACAGCACTTTTCTAACACCCAGATGGTACTTTTCGTCTCGGTGTTGTTCTTCTCCGTTTGGCCCGCGACCCATTGACTACCCTAGAATGCATTCCCTCCTTTGGGATTCCTGTGCTTGTCTTTCTCATATAGCAATATCGTCACCGAGGCCATGTAAAACTCCATGTGCTTTTGCTTTGGCATTGGGCCGGAATAACTTACTGGCGATGGGTAGTGATGCTCAGTGAAGCTTCAAGGCGACGTTGCGCCTCGGTCGCTGGTGATGCCTATGGCTCTTCTTGCTCAATGTGAGCTTAGTAGGCGTTAATAGTATACTATCCTTGCTGGGTCGCTGGTTCACAACTTCATGTCTGTCCCTTGGTGAATCTCTCGACACCCTGACGCTGGGTCACAAATGCTACAGCGAACAAACGCATTGAATCGCATGCCGCTACAAGCACATATTCGGCGTCTAATACCAAAAACCAGTGAATGATTGCATTTAATGGCTCTGAAATTATGTCGAAGTCGCTTTCTCAGAGTCGATGCTTACTGCTCGTCACTACAGCATGAGGTCGTCCTATGGGTATTTGAACTCCAAGGGTAACGGAGTCAGGATGTAGCCAGAACAATCAGACAACAGTCAGCAGCAAAAGCATTACAACGAAAAACGAAACACAAAACAAAGCCAGGATTCCTCATCATGTCTGAAAACAAATACGATGTCTGGATGTGCCGTCAGGAAACAGGTGTGTTGAAATATAAGCCTCAACAATCCGAAGAGTTCTAATCCTTTTTGCTTTCAACAAGGCGGTGGAGCATGTCCCGGTATGAACAAACGAGAGATCACCAAGTGCATTGTATGTGGCGCTGAACGAGGCGATGGCGCCGTGGCGAGGAAGAATGGGGCTCAGGTTGGGGTGATGAGAGGTGGGCGATGGGTGTGGTCTGCTTGAGGACGATTGCCTTGGGGGTGAGGAGTGGTAGATAGGTAGCAGAACTTTGAATCGAGGTTGACTTATTGAATTTCGTCAAAAGCTCAATGACAAGGGATCGAAGCAACGCTTATGCCTTGGAAAACCTGACTCGTGACAGCTGTAGATTCGTATAGAGTCACAGACTGTGATATAGTGTCAGCTTTGACAATTGCAGTGAATCTAAGCGCCAAAGCAGATATGAATATCTACCGACATATGACCAGATATCTAACAATGCTTTCCCGTTGGAGCGACTTTATGACCGACTAAAGTAGAACGTGTAAAGGTTGGAAGGGGCCTCTTCGAGTTCCAAGGCGTTTTCATCAGGGGTTGTATCTCCCCCGGCGAAGGAGATCATAACCCCGTCTTCGATGGCACTTTTGAAGAAATTGATAAAGACCTGAAAGAGTGCCATTGTGAGTGATAGTTGTGTGGGGATGGGTGACTCGTGTCATGTGATTAATGTCAGTGGAAGGGAGGAAGACAGGCTGGCAGGAAGCAAATGAGCAGGTATTTTATACCCTAGTGATAATCTGAAAACAGGAGAGTTTTGCGCAAGCATAAGAGTCATGATGCCTCAAGGAAATTGTAAATTCTTTGAGAAAACCTTGTATCAGCTCGGACTGGTAGAAATGAATAAGGTTGCGCAAATTGGCTTTATTACTAGGAGTAGGTTAAGTCGAGGAGATATCTAGTACCAAAGCTAAAAGACATATCTTAACATCAGATAGACCCCTGTCCCCAGAACACACCTCTGCCGTTTGTACCAACATACACCAATCCAGCCTCATTTCCACTTCCAGCCAACTTCGTAGATTCAATAGAACCGAAACCCTTAGATCCTTGGATATCTTTCCAAGTCTTACCCATATCAGAGCTGCCATACAGCCTTCGCCCAGCAGATCCGGCACCGAAAGCGTACAAGTTCCACTTACTTCCTGAACCCTTGCCAAGAGCAATTTGCTGTGTGTTGGTCAGAGAAGATCCGACCTTGGTGAACGTGTCGGCAAAGTCGGTGCTGCGGAAGATGCCGGCATCGGTGGAGACGTAGACTTCGCCTGCCTTGGTGGGATGGGCGGCGATGTCGCGGATCGCCTTTGCAGAGTCAAGGGATCCTGCCTTGGAGAAGGATGAGGCGGTGTTGTTGGAAACGTAGAATGTGGATCCAGAGGCGCCGTAAAAGACTTCGTTCTCGCGCTTGTCACTGGCAACGAGTGATCCAGAGGGGAGGCTAGATACGGAAGAGAAAGATTCCTCTTTCTTCGAGCTCAAAACGCCCTTCTTCTCGGTTGACCAAAGAACAACATCTCCATCAGCAGAGATGGCGATATGGCCCCCATATTGACCAGCCCCAGCGCCACCGTGAGCCTTCCAGGACTTTCCTCCATCGGTGGAAAGGGCAGCCATAGGTGCTTCGCCATCAGTGTTACCTGCTCGGACAACGTTGCCGACCTTGTTACCAGCATAGTCAACACTAACAGAGGTTGTGAACATGGGGTTGTCCCAAGCGGATTGAGGCGACTTGTTCAGTGCGGCCTTGTTCGCAAAGGTGAATCCGCTGTCGTCACCTACGGCAGCAAGAAGGTCGCTACCTCCAGGTGCAGATTTGACATCGAGCACAGCAAACTCCTCAATGCCGTCGGCCAAAGACTCGATGGTGACTTTGTGCTCAGTATCCCACTTCGTAAGGTCATGTCCACCGTAGACAGTTAAGCCAGTAGCGTACAGCCAATGGTTGCTGTCGAAAGGGTTGATAGCCAAAGCCTCGACCATCCAGCCCAGGCGCTTGGTGTCTTGTGAGATGAAGTTCTTGTAAATCCAAGGAGCCTTGGGTGTGGAGATACTGTAGTGGTAGTCGAGGCTGCCCTGCGCGTTGTAGTTCCACAGTGTAGACCACGTCTTGCCTGAGTCTGTTGACCGCCAGAATTGAACGTCAGGGTACCACGAGTTCAAGGCGGCAACAACAAGGGTTCCAGGCTTCTTCTGGTCAAGCGCGAGACCACCGAAGCCGTGGTAGATGTCTCCGGATGGTGTGATATCTTTCCATGTGTTGGCAGCCAAATCGTACCGTTGAACGGAACCATTAGTGCCATCAAAAGGTCCAGCGCCATCGCTGTAAGTCAAGTACAACGCCTTCTCTTTGACCGAGATCCGGCCCTTGTGGGGCATAAACTCCTTAGGTTGACCCTCAACTGGCTTCCAAGTCTTACCAGCGTCGGTGGTCACATACAAAGAAGCAGTCTTCTTGTCAGCCACACCGACGAAGATCCTCGATGTAGCCCCATTGACAAGGGAGGAAGTGGAGTCGAACGTCACGAAGGTAAGACCATGAATATCGTTGTTATAGCCGGACGAGTCACTCGGATCAGGGATGAAGGTTCCAACATTTGTGAACGAAGATACCTTGGAGAAGCTTTTACCTCCGTCTGTACTCTTCCACAGACCGTTACCACTTCGTGCACCGAAGTAGATGATGTTAGAATTCTTAGGGTCAACGGCGAGACGTTCACCTGTGCCGCGGCCGGGCATGTTGCCGCCGACCTTGAAGGGAAGGGTAGTGAAGGACCACGTGTTGCCTTTATCGTTGCTGATACCGATGGCTCCATTGTTGGGGTCCCTGTGGCTTTATTAGTTGTGTGTTTAGTACGAGGCTTGGCTTTCTTACCAACTGTTTGTGTACAAGCCTGCGGCAGTGTAGATCTTGTTGGGGTTGTTAGGGTCCATGGCCATGGCATCAATACCCCATCGGCTCCTTTAAGATATTAGTTCCCTGGTTAATACGGAGGGGAAGTTGGGCAAGATCTTACCATGTTGCATCGACTCCCGTGTCATCTGTGAGAGGTGTCCAAGAGTCATCAGGGTTGAGACGATACAAACCACCGATGTCTGTGCGAAGGTAGGCGACTCCCTTAGCATTAGGATGGAACTCAATGCCAGGAGAGAAGCCGCCACCGCCGCCCATCTTGACATTCTGCCATTTGAGAGCGGCTTGGACGGCAGTTGCCGAAGCGAAAAGAAGAGAAAGAAACTTCATGATAAACGAATGACCATGCATCAAGAAACGTCCTATAATTTCAGTCTGCTATTACTGCCTTTTTATACAAATTTCTCCCACGGTATACTCGTATACTCGGTTTGGGGATCCGAGGTCATCTGCACCTTCGGATATGAATGCTCCGTGCCGAAACAGGAACATATGCAGGGGTACCAACTGTTTATGATGCTCAGAGTTGAAGGTTTACGGAGCTCAGCAGCCTTGCAGCAGTTTTGGGTAACGGGCATGTTATAGCTATTTTTCCACCTACCAGTTGAAGCTAGCATCTCCTGTTTGGGAGGGCGGCGGATAGTTCAAGATCAGGTCCAATTCGGGCGGGCGGCCCGTTATATATCGCGCGACTAGACGACTATGCCGTACCGGCAGTGCTTTTCAGGCTGAATACGCTGGATTGGGGGCGCTTTCGGCGGAGGGTAAGCCTGAAGCTATCGTTGAAAAGAGTGTAGCAGAAACAATATCATTTGAACTACTCTTACCCAACACGATGGTTTTTATTTACTGCCTCCATCCATTGGAACTTTACCAAATTCCCTGATAGAACTCACAGCCACACGTACGACATAGAACATATATCTTAGCCATTTAATGCACAACAGCTGTCAGGCCAAGACTCGAGACTGGCACACATATTGAAACCAGTATGATAGTCAAAGTAAATATACATTGCTTCTACATGTAGCAGACCCAGTGGGTTCCATCGCCTCAAACGGCACCAGAAAAACGCCAATGCTGTGACCAAAGAGAATAGCAAGCAGTACATATTCCCTGCTTCTATTCCTTTACCGTAGAGCCTATGATCCCATTGGTAAGGAAATCAGGGTTTCACTTCCGTGTCATTAGGATACGATGTTAGAAGAATTAGAACAATGAGTCGCCGAGAGCTCAAGAGACAAAATAGTTTAGACAATTTATCCCAGCTTAGACTAGCAGTTAGGCTATTTTGTTTTGGCGCCCTCAGCACTAGAGAACAATACTTGTCGCATCACTAACAAGTATATGCGCAAGCCGTATAGCACGGCCGCAAACTGATTATTCGACATCAGAATAAGCAAACACGTCCCTGATTACATGAATATCGCATCGAATCAAATTCCCATTGCAGCTAGATCTCACTCTTTTCTGTCAATCGGGTCAAGATCGTCAAGCTTGGCGGCAGTGCTTATCGTATCGCTATCTAAACGATGCGATTTAAGGCTGACCTGTCAGCAAAAGCATCCACTTTTGACAAGATCGTCGAATCCTTCACCCCAATCCCAGGTTTTGGGACGAGGCAGTGATGTCCATTCGAATTCTTATTTGCTGACCTTAAAATTATAGCTATACGAGTGGCTTGGCTGTGGTGACGATTGAAGCGAGATGTGCCTGTTGATCAATTTACCGAATCCCTATAAGAATGGTCATTACTTGCATTTTCGTATTCACAACTTCACTCATCACCATCAATCGTTCACATCTACTCGTTCATCATGAAAGTTTCACCAATTGCAGTGGTCTGCACCCTCCTCGGTGTCTCGTCGGCAACACCAACACCATGCCCAGAAGACAGCGCCCAAGAAGCACTTTCTTTCGCCTATATGGTTAGCACCAAACTTACCACCCTACTTCTGTCACTCGCTAACATCTCATAGTATGGCTTTCCTCTGTATGCTTTCGGCGATATAGCCAGACCTTTGCTCGCTAAGGGCCTTCCTCTAAGGCCCAACATCAACATCCCCTCCTCCGAACCGAACGAGCCTGGAGCTGTTGGTGTTGTCCGACCTAACGCGGATACCATGTACTCAATCCTGTTCATGGATCTGTCGTCGAATGATCTCAAGGTGACTGTACCAGAGGTGCCTGAGGGCCGATACTGGGTCTTTCCTTTTTGTACACCGTAAGCCAGTCGATCGTGAGTCAAGCCGACAGCTAACAGTTACAGTTATGGCGACAATTTGATCAATCTTGGTAACCTTGATGCGAGCAAGCCTGGAGACTACCTTGTCAAGTACAACTCCAAGAGCTATGGCCTCCAAACCAAAGATGTGCCAGAAGGCTACGTTGGTGTCATCAACTTCCCTATGGCATATGGATTGGTTAATGCAAGAATCGTCACCGACCGCACGGACGAAGATGTCGCCATCGTCGCAGAGCTCCAAAAGGGCTTTCGCGTACGTCCAGTTCGACGATCTGGAAAGCCCGTTGCTCCAGCACTCAACCTCACCATGTTCACCGAGCCTGAGTACACAGACGAAAACCAGTCCCAGTACCAGGCCGTCATGAACACCGCTGCAGCTCTCACACCCTACCTCCCACCTTATATCGTCTCTGATCGCAAGAGTGTTGCCAAGGACCTTAAGAAGGCAGGCTTCAAGAATGGAAAGTTCCTTCAACCGGCTGGTACAGACTTGGCAAAGGCGGTCGGAATGGCCAACAGGACAGCCCTTGCTTTTGCGGAGAGGCCAGAGGTTAGCAAAGATGTCGGTAATGACTGGTCTCTTATTGCAGAAGAATACATTGGTAGTTTCGACTCCAACTATGAGATGCGATACCAGATCGGTCTTACGGCCTATCTCGCATTGAAGCAATCTGAGTGCGCGTATCCAGCATTCGGCTATTTCGACGCCAACATTCCTGTTGGAGAAGGTCAATCTGTTCTCTGGACTTTTACCGCTCCTCCCAAGATTAAAGAGGGTGGCTTCTGGAGTCTGACCGCCTATGGGCCTGACCAAGACTTGATCCCGAATGAGCAGGAGAAGTATATGGTTGGAGATAGGAGTAACTTGACGTTCCCTGATGGAAGCCCTGTGGAGACTGGAGGCGAGGGAGTGTTCCAAGTTTTGCTTCAAGATCAGAACATCAAGCCACCTTCCAACTGGACTAACAAGTAAGTGATCCCTGACTCGAGAAGGAATGAGTTGTTGACAATACGACAGTTGGTTGCCGCTCAACTCTGGTGGTGGAAACATATCAGTTACCAGTAAGTCGCCCAGTCTTTATTCCTCATTGCGACCACTTGCTGATTGGACCGCTTCAGTGCGTTGGTATGGTGCGGAAGAAGAAATGATTGATGGGACATACGTTCATCCTAAGATGACTCTCATCGACGCTATCGAGGGGTGAGCACAGATACGAGGTGCTAGTGCTTGGCGGTCAGGATGTGATAGAAGTAGAAGTGCATGATCGACAAAGTGGAATCTTTTGTCGTATAATCTATTTTTCGGTCTTTTAAACCAGTCCAAATTGCACGTGTTGCATGTCGATCTATTTTAATACCTTCAAGCAGCTGGGAGATTCTGTTCCGGTAGCCTGCGGAGGCTCAATTGAAGGTGTCAGCCCCAAGATCTAGACTGTAGTCCAGCGTGGCCGCCACCTCTTCTAGCTCTCACCGTCATCTCAACTTACACATAACGCTAATTCCACTTACCGGCACTTACATCACATCATCAACCGTGCCATTCCCTATATTTCCTCTGTTCTTGTGCTTTTTCCCGATGTTTCTGACGTCACATCAGGAACCCCGGCAGATCTATACGATTCCCCTCATTCCAATGCCACCTCACTCGAACCAATCCTCCAAAACCAGCTGATGACCAGCTGCCGTGCCGTAGAATACGAGAAGTTCGAGAACATCCCAATACGAACTCAATCCCCGCCGCAAACCAATCAAACAAGCACGACCCATACTAGCAAGTTCAATTACGAACGATTCAAGCCCAGCTGATCTGATAGTGCCAACCTTGAAGCGGTCCGAACCGCAGGATACCCCACATGTTGGATGACTAGACCTAGAGCGTCTGAGTAACACGAGGCGTTGTAGCTTCATTGCGGGGTGATGGTGATGGTGTTGGTGTTCTGACAACACGAGCTTATTCTCGGATAGAGCGGCTTAATGCGATGAGGGATGGATGGGAGAAAGGATAAATAGTGAGCGATAGTCCGAAACTTTTATCTCATGCAACAATTCAATCACACAGTTTAATACAATCAACATGCAGCTGACCAACCTCTTCTGTCTCGCCAGTATCCTGACCTCAGTGTCAGCTATCACCGGTAAGCCCCCTCCCAAATACCACCTCAACCACTACCTACACAAAAGATTCTGAGACTAACAATTGTTTTAGTAAGCTACGACCCAGGTTACGGAGATGCCAACCGTGCTATGACAGCTGTCGCCTGCTCCGACGGTACCAACGGTCTCATCCCCCGATACGGGTGGACGAAGCAAGGCCAAATCCCCAAGTTTCCCTACATCGGCGGTGCACAAGCTATTGCTGGCTGGAACTCCAAATCATGCGGTACTTGTTGGAAGTTGACCTACAAGGGGAAGAGCATTAATATTCTGGCGATTGATCACGTTGCTGCGGGTTTCAATATCTCGCCCGCGGCTATGAATGCGTTGACCAACAACCAGGCTGTTCAGCTTGGAAGGGTTGATGCGACAGCTACCCAGGTCGCCGTCAGCAACTGCGGTCTCAAGAAATAGATTTGAGGTTGTGTGGTTTATGAAGAGTGGTTATAGTTGTGTAGGGGTTTATGCTGGAAATGACGAGATGGGTTATGGTTGCGAGTTTTGATATTTGGCGAGCAGCAATTCAAATTCATTTTAAACCAACTGACGTCTACCAATGGCTGAATATGCCGTGTCTTGTCAATACTTTCGCTGTAAAACAGTAATCCCATCGCATCAATTAATATTCTCAAGTTACTTCCGGCGTTGCGTTGTGCGACAGATTATTTCGGAACCAGCTCATGACGTATCACAAGATAGAAAAGCAAAAGGACAATACCACTCAGCTGCTGACACATTTCCTGCGCTATTCGATAATTAGTGCATAAAAGCCAAGGCCTTTCTTCCAAGTTTAAATCTCATCCTTTTCACTTCTTATTCCCGGGACGATGTCAGCCGCCAAGCATTCGCGTCGACGAATGACACTGATGATATGTGACTGGTTTTATAGGTTCCTCGCGTGTTTCATGTTTCTTTCTATCATGCCGCTAGAGTAAGACACGTCAGTAGTGAAAGAAGGAATGATGACCACGTCACTGGGTAGGCTGTCGGTAGAGAAGAAGCTGGGAACGAGAAGGAGCTTGGTTTCGGGACTTATCCAGAGGCTTTGCTTTTCATGGCGAGGGTGTGTTGTTCCATTTACGTCCTATGGAGGACGAGAATGATGTTGCAAGATGCATTAGAAGTATTGACGATGAGGCGCTTGGCAACAGGCTTCGGCATCAGATAAGATGGCCAGCAATACACCATTACGTTTAATGACGATATAATTTTCAAACGCAGCAAAGCGCATCAATAGATTCGGTCGTTACCCAAAGAGGTTTCTGACGAACTATTCTGACGAACTATACTCAAGAGCTCTCACATAATACCGGTGTTGCATATTAGTTGCAGAGATATGCCGTAGACTGGTATTATTGGTAAGTGACAGTCCGACGTGCGAATCGGAGATTACTGCATATTGAACGCCATTGCCGTCTGCATAATTGCTTACAGAAGGACTGGGATAAAGTTGTCCGGATGAGTCGGACACAACCCCGTGTTATGTCCGTGCTGACATATAGATGCTTCGAGCAGGATGAAGAGGATTTTTTATGACGTTGCGAAGCCATGCTAATGACTAGGAGGAGTCAAGCTCTCGTACATACTCCTGGTAAGCTTGATCCTTTGGCTAGTGTACCCGAGTATGTCACTGTCAGGGATCTAAGCCCTTAAGACAACAGATATAGCCCATGAATGAGAGGCCACGCTTGACCCAACATCTATTTTCTTGTACGCGCTTCAGGTACAATTAAATTATTACTAGCATCATGATCTGATCTCGCGTTTCATCGTAACAAAGGCTTCAGGCACATGCTAAAGCTCATTAAACCTGCAGCAAGTCATTCGGCGTTATTCCCCATCCCCATCGCTGCAGGGGCTGTAAACCACCTGCGAATGTCACACGACCCATCCCCAACACTACCCTTCCTTCCACTAAAATTAGTATGTGAGAATAAGTACCTACCCCGGACTGCAGATCAGAGTAATGTTTCCGACGTTGCACTCATTAGCCTTACCGCCCGACAGGGCCACCCTTTTGTTTCTTTTTCACTTCTGACCACTGAGCACTCTGCCCTGAATTGCGCATAATGCAAGCTTGATCCAACCTTGCGACTGTCATGCGCTGGCATAACTGACGTCCTTCGGGGAGTGTCGGTCTGATGCCGTGCAACTTATTATCAGTGATCAGTGTAGATGGTAGGTAGTTAATCAATGAAGAATTGGTATATAAGGGATAGAAACTCTTGCTGTTTCAAGAGGATCTCCTGTAGATCTTGCTGTATCACCATTGCAAGCCATATAGTTTTCTCATACAATTTCCTACATAATGCGTCCTTTTTCAACGCTTCGCCTACTGGGCATAACACTCTTAGTCACTCTGGCAAGTGCTCAAGCTGCTGCACCTGCTGGTTGGCCCAAGTTCTGGTTCAAAGGACATGTCACCAACAAAGAAACCTTCAAGTACAATCCCACAAACGAATTCATCTTCCCAAGTATCTTCCATGCAGGACAATATCTCGACAACCCTCTCGCAGAATGGTATATCTACTACGCGCCACATGAGAACCCAGGCGGTATCTCACTAGCCTACTCTGATAGCCTTGAGGGACCCTGGAAAGAATATGCTAGCAACCCAATCATCAAGAACAAGTGGGACTCATACTACTCAGTCCCACATGTTTCCAGTCCAGATGCTGCATGGAACGCAGAGACTGGTCGTATGTTTCTCTACTTCCACGGCGATAACACGAAGACTCGCTGGGCAGAGTCAAGCGACGGTATCAACTTCCGCTACGGAGGAGTAGCTGTCTCAACAGCCATGACCAGCTCTGACACCACGGAAACCAGCTACGCCCGTGTCTTCAACCATCCCAATGGAGCATCAAAGTACAACTACGCAATGTTCTACATGGCCAATGAGCGCAACAACAAGCGGAAGATCAGACTCGCCGAGTCAGTAGACGGCCGCAAATGGGACGTCTACTCAAACTATCTTGTCACAGGCGGTAGTGTTGAAGGCGATAACGTCTCTGGCGCGAACTACTGGGTCTGGAAAGGACAAGCTTATATCATCTACCATGGATCTTCGGGCAAGATGTACGCTCGGACTATCGATGCGACGCTAAGAAAGGTTGGATCGGAACCAATCGTGTTTTATCAGTCTCGTGGACAAGGACTGGATGTTGGACGTGTTGCGGCTCCTGAGCCTGTTACGTCTGGGGAGAATACTTATTTGTTTTATGAATCTGGAGATAGACTGGGAGGGACAATTGCTTGGGCTAAGATGCAGAAGCAGACACGCCGAGATCTGCATGGGCTTGCTTGGAAGGCATGAAGGGGGACTTGCTATGGTTTATCCAGCTGTAATATTATGTTTAATCCATTAGAATTTTGCAAATCAAGACCTTATTCGTTCTCGCATATTCAACAGTCAACGTTTGGGTTTCATTGTGGCTGTCAAGTCCAGCTACCCTACGCCTTTGACTGGTGAAGCTTGGACGTAAAAATCAGAAAGCGCTTGTGCATCCCCTGAAAATTGGCGCCCCACTGGAGCTCCCTCCCCGGTACCTCACGCCATCGCCAAGGTGGACATTTCACGAGGTAGCGAGACAAGTCAAATCCACAATTAAAAACCTCAGTTCAGCTACCGAGTCCATCAGCTAAAGCCCCAGATCTCATTTCGTATGCGTCATTCTAGAGATTCCACTGCCATGGCATGATGACTCCCCTCTTCTCTCCATGATACACGTTACCGCGTTGGGCCGCAAAACCAGCTGGCGCGCAATGATTGGTGGCCTCCCATCCCCTGTCCAATGAGAGGCCTCCTCTCGATAAGCGTATCCATCTTCAGTTACCGCCTTTTTGGCTCAGTATCCACGTTGGACGCTTGCTCCTACATACTGGACTGGACATCCAATATCCATCGTCTCGTCTCTCACTCATTCTACTAACCAAATCGATACTTCCTTCACATTCTTTATCTAAAACATGGGCCTCGGAGAACTCTTCGGTACAGCAGTTCGCGACAAGAGGTTCCAATCAGCTGCTCTAGAGGTCGCAAGCACCTGCGCATCGGCGTCGCCCGTCATCAAGATCGTTCAGGCCGCCAACAAGCTCGCCAAGGTTGGAGATGTTGTTGGACACGCCAATGACTTCCTTTCGGGCGCGTCCCAGACCGTGAAAACGGCCCAGGCAATCCTCCCACAGATGCACATCTTGGGTCAGTCCCTCGTCGACAGCGCCAAGCTCTTTCACCAATTTTCCATTGTCGCCACCACGTTGAGCGCGGGGGCGAACATCATCCAGACGTACCAGGGCATCCAAGCTCTGAATCTTATCGCTGCTAAGCTGGGCAACATCTCGGATACTCTCCAGGCCCAGGCGGCTCTTACAGCACAGCGAGACTTTCCACAATATGTTTTCGACATGATACGAGAGCGACTCAGCCAAACCAGCGTCGACCAAGACCGAGAGCATTGGTTCTTTCTCTGGCATCCCGACACCGATTGGTATCCCAAGTTCTTCCACCTTATCGAAGAGAAGAAGCTCAGCCCCAGATTCTGCGGATACACCAACCAGCTCGACACCGTTTTCATGTTCATGCTCGCCGCCCGAGAGCGCATCACGAAACGAGAAATGGTCAAGGCGCGAAGACGACAGCACTGCAAACCCGTGCAGCTGCACCTCATTATTCCAGCCTACCAAACCATCCTGATACCCGACCGCATCAAGATCCCCGAGGAGATTGGCGATTTCGTTATCGAAGGCCGCATCAACAGCAACAGACCCTTCGTATGGCTCAACCTCCCCGACGACCAACAGCACTTCACCTTCGATGTCGGTATGTGGAGTCCTCCGGAGTCGAGTCTGTTGGAGAAGGCGCTGGAGTGGATGGGCTTGTCGGGCAAGGTCCAGATTTCTGATACACCACGAGTGCTTGGCGTTGGAGAAACGATCGAGATGAATATGATCGAGGACGAGAAGCCTGGAATGACGATCCAAGAAATCACAAATGACCCAGGGACGGATATGATCAAACGAGCTGCGACCGAATCACAAATGGATCTCGTCGTCAACAAACACCAGTCGATCCCTATGCATGAAGGTCGCAAACGTCGTTGGCGCCGACGAGGCAGTCGCTAAACCCATCACGAAACAGGAAGATATTTGGACATATTTATTGCATAACGAATACGGCGTTCTGGGAGGCATTTTTAGTCAAACGACATACAATATCAACATCAACATCATGAGGAAACACACACAACTCGTTAGGAACTGTTAGGGAATCATACATACTAGATTGTCATTTTGAAAGGAATAGAGCTCGGATATGAATAGCGAGCAACGAACGAATCAATAAAAAACTGCTTGGATCTAAGTCGTCTGAGGAAGAGTATCAGTGGACCCATCGTAGCTTGATTTCTTCGAATAATGTTTCCACCTTTCCTCGTAAGGACTTTTCCTTTGGCGGGAGCGGTTCGGTTGAGAGGGCGAGCTTTTCGAGTGTTTGGTATGCGGTCTCCAGATCGTTGTTGATGATGGTCAGGTCGTAAATCCCTGGCCTGGCGGCGTAGTCAAGTTCGAGTGCTGCTTGCGCGAGCCGTCCTTTGATGCTCTCTTCATCCTCGGTTTCACGACCACGAAGTCGGGCTTCCAGGGTTTCCAAACTTGGTGGCTTGATGAAGACATACTTCACACTCTGTTTCTTGAAAGCCTTCATCGTCTTGACACCCTCCATATCGATGTCCAATAACGGAGTCATGCCCCTGTCAATCACATTCTGGATAGCTTGGAGCGATGTGCCGTAGTGATGTCCGTTGTAAAAGGTGCACTCAATGAACATCCCTTGTGCGTAGAGAGCTTGGAAGTCGGATATGTTCGTGAAATAGTAGTGAATGCCTTCAACCTCCCCTGGGCGAGGTGGACGTGTCGTATGTGATACGACAGTTGCGAACTTCTCGGGGTGTGTTTCTCGGAGCTTCGTAGTGAGTGTGCCCTTTCCGACGCCCGAAGGGCCGGAGATGATGATGGGCTGGCACGCGTGATAGGGGACTCGGCGCATTTTGAATCAGTGTGAGTAATGCGGATAGAGGGGATATTTTGGAGAGGGGAGTTCATTTATAAAGTTTGTGATTGTATGGTTGCTCGGCAGGGAAGGTTATCCTGAGGCGTCAGGATTTTCTACCAATTTAGATGCCCTTTACACGTGAACAGGTACCGCTTTCCCTGGAAAAACGCTGTTGCGTCACTTTCTTTCTGTGCAACTGTCTTATTTGCTTTTGTTCATGTGTTGTTCCAATGTGAGTGACAAAGGCTGAACATTTACAGCCAGTCACTGGCACTAGCGATGCCACTGAGTTCGCCTTATGAAATTATCACGAATCACCTGTCAGCACTTATCCTAGCACACTATACAGCATGACGAAGCAGGTGGGTGACATAAGAATTATCCTCTGAGGCTCAGGTTGCTTAGATGAATTAATCTAAATACTGGTCTAAAGTATACCATAAGATGACTAAACTATCTCGTCTCTTACGCCTGTCTACGTCGGCTAATTCTTCTCCATCGCGAAGTTCAAGTCAAACAATTCATGACCCCCCCAACGCCATGATCCATGGGCATCCTCGCCAATATCGTATGGTGTATCGAACAACGGTCTGTCAGAACGATCTATCGTTGTGCCCATCTTCCCAGAGGGCTGCATCTGGTCTTTCTCGAAGACCGCAAAAGCAAACCATGCACCTCTTACAGCCGGGAGATAACGCTATTGGTGGACGTCTCAACATTGAGTTTACAAACATTTTTGAGTTCGTCCGCTTTGTGGACTTTATTGCTGGAGGCTACTGCGGGCAGGAAAAAGACATCATTCAACGTGACATCAAGCCATACAACATCCTCTACCGACGTATTAACAGTCCTACACCTGCCAACTCGCTGAATTGAGCATCCCGGCAATTACTCCTCATAAAAGAGTTAGCTCCAGAACCGTAGGGATCGTGTCACCAGAGATGTGCCATCGGTAGATATACGTGTCCTCATACTTAATTAGGTACTTGAGAGCTCTCGCTGCGGCAGCCTCCAACTACCTGGCTTCTCTTTGCACTCACAAACACCTCGGATATCCCGAGCTCTGTGCTCAACGCCACTCGCTCCAATCCAAAACGACCGAAACCCCCGAAGTTCCAAGTACTCTAGTACAAAAACGAGAAGTTTCTTGCTTTTACTGTTATGCATACATTGTCCCTCCTCCCCAACAACATTCCCAATCTCTTCCGAGTCATCAGCAAAAACTCGAATCCCTATCCTCTGAAAATTCTCCCCGCCGCCGCGGTCCTTGGCGTGCCCGGCCCAAACTCCCGCTCTCATCACCTTTGGCGCTTCGTTCGAAGACAAGATGCTGAAGGGCCCGCACTGTGAGTTATCATGAAAATCGAGGATGAGTGTGTTGAGACTGGGACTAAGCCAGTTGCGCAACGCTTTGGGGGATGGGTCGTTTTTGATCATGTTCAAGGTCAAGGTGTGTAGCTGGGGAAAGACTCGTGTCGAGAATGTATGCAGGTCAAGATCTTTACCTGGTAGGTATCCGATCTTGAGGACACGTAGTCATTCGCGCTGTGGTTCGAGTGCGTTGGTGAGCTTGGCGTAGTCCCATGCTTCTGGCTCATTCAAATCGTAATCATCGAACGACATATGGCCAAAGTCGAAACGGTGAAGGTTTCGCGGCCATTCGAGCAGAGGTTTGATGTCTGCAGGTCTGGCGTGTAGCGTTTTGAAGGTGATATCGGTCAAACTAGACGTTCCCTTCTCTTCTTCCTACCATGGGTTAGTATCAGTCTTTTAGAAGAATTGGCCACTGGAAGCATAAGAGACGAAAGCATTTTGTCCTTTTATACTAAGTTAGACTAGCACTTAGGCTGCTTTATCTTAGCAGCCCAAGCCTTAGAGAATATTTCGTCTGGTACTCATCTTAAATAATAACTTACTGGCAAAGGACCGTCCATCTTTCCAGGCTTAAGCTTCATTTTCCAAACTGACAGGCGCTCTAGATTCGGGAATTTGGCAAGATATCGTATTGTTTCCAACCCCACGACTTCGAAATCCCAGTTTATTGTCAAATCTTTGATGTGCAGCTTGAGCGACGGGTTGTCGTCAATACTCTGGAAAAAAAGAGCCCTTTGATGGGCCCAGTTTTGGTAGAAATCATGTGCATCTAGCCGTACAGTAGTGTACAAGATCGGCATGACAAGATCGTGAAAGCGTTGACAGGTGAGTGCGAGGGCGTACTGTCCTTCGACGTTGCTTTGGCCTTGAAGACCGACCCGAATGTGTTGCTTGCTGTCGGCATCTTTATAGCGGCTGTTGTAGTATTCGTAGCCTAGTCACAACATTGGAAAAGTTAGCTATTGGAAACCTAAGAGACGAAATAATTGGACTCTTTAGGCCAGTTAAGATCAGCACTTAGGACCTACCTATTGCCAGTTCATGGTCGAGGTGAGCGACTTGTTCGAAGCAGAGGCGCAGGATCTCGTTTGGCATGCGCAGTAAATGGCTGTCGTAAGGCGTTGGAGATCGCATTGTGCCACCATTAAAAAGGATTCTTAGAATATGAGCTGAGGGGTTAATTGCGGTGTGGCCATTACGATGGATGTTGAGGTGAGATAAGCGTCAAGGCAGTGAGCGTGAATCACGGTGGGATTTGGGGGCTGATGCCTGTTTTGGATCCCCGTGCCTTCCCTGTTCCCCTGCCCAGTAAGGGACGCACAGGTACCTGCCGTAAGGAAAGCACAGGACCGGAGCCAGTCTCCAGGCCCTTCCTCTCACCCCTGGCAATCACGGACAACACGCGCGCAGATAGAAGAAAATGCATATGTAGGTGGACTTATAACAAAACCTGTATGTTATATCCTATTTTGGCGGATCGGAAGCTCATTTGCACACGGGAAGCAGCGGACCATTTCTACGCCTGTTGGGACTAAATTCGAGCGCGAACGCTGTAGGGGACTGAACCGGTCGGCTTCATGCCATTCAGCCCGTCTTAACAATAGCAGCAGTAAAGGCAACAAATGTCATGCCCCTCATCACTAATCTTCCTCATCCACATCATAAACCCCAAATTCAGCCTCCCTTATCTTACACATCTCCCGTATCTCCGTCTCACTGCCATACAACACCGACATAAAAGCCCTATCACAGACGAGATCAGGCTCCGAGTGGAGCGGACTATTGTCCCTTCCCCAAGTAAATCGAATCACTTGATCGTGTCTAGCCTCAACCCGGGGCTCATCTTTGAACTCCTTCTCGAGCCATTCTCGCAATGCCATGTCTGCTTCGTCCCAGTCTGCGTACGGAGGTGGAGATGAGCCCGGAGTTGCCTGTTTGTGAAAACGCTCATAGCTTTCACGTTCTGTCGCAAATGTATGCTCCGACGGTATCAGCATGAGTGTCGATGGTCCGAGCAAGGTAATCGCATATTTGCTGCGCACAACGTCTTTGCGCCCATCGTCATAGCGATACATAGGTCCGTCCTGATGCCATCTTGGGACTTCGAACTCGTCATGGGGCTTCGTGACTCTGATAGTGAACCAGCATGCATTTTTCTCCTCTGCATTTCCGACGCAATCATTTTGAGTTATGCATATGAATGTCGCGATCGCGGACTCAATCTCCTTTGCTGCGCCATCAGAATACTTGGCGAGAAATTTGGACGCTCGGAGAGGTAGTGCATCATCGACAGTGCCGAAAAAATTGAACGTTGAAGTTTCGGTCGTGGATTTGATGGGGGGAAGAGGAACTGGTGTCGCAAGAATTGCGAATGGTGGTTGATTAGCCATATTGGGCTTTGTGGTCAACAGAGTCGACGTTATTGGCGACGATGTAGGTCGTAAGAACAGGTTATTATATACAAGTTTTCACGTTACTCAGGTAGTCATTCAGTTAAGCAAGGTTTCACAATTTTCTGTATATAGACTGTTGCCTATCTGCCAGTAGCCGTTCAACAGAGCTGGTGGCCGAGTGAGTCATGTTCTCTTGTGTAAGCATTGGAGGGGCTGAGGGGGTCATGATACTTCCAGAGGGTAACGCATTTGAGGAGAACCTTGACTGTCATTCTCCCGAGCGCGCGAGTTCGGAGACCAGTACATGCAATAAGGCATTTGTATGGCAGGAAGCGATAAAAGATGGCAGTAATGTTGACCAGGCTTCAAGTGTCTGTTTCCATTTCATTACAGGGAGGAATGTCACGACCCAAATTTCGTTTGTCCACCAACTTTAGCACAGCCTCACAGGGCTGAATGAGCATCCACCATCACGGCACCCATGAGGAGGCCTCTGTATGGAACCATGAATGACGTTTCGAGATGAAGTTCAATGTCGATCTGGAGAATAAATGATCTAAAGAAGATGGAGCTATTAATGTTGAAGATCAATCCAATTGCAAGCGATCGCGTACAAGACACCCAGTAGCATCAATCCTCCATTAGCGATCGACAGCACTGCCCTCATCTTCACTTGAACCAATCCAACCGTAGGATTTCGCCAAACAAAGGTCCAAAGGCTTAATTCCTCAAAATGGGTTAGCAGGCCGTCATCCTTCCACAAGCGGCTCCAGCGGATATAAAGCCGTGAGCTTCGCGACAGATCCTTCTGCAACGCTACCCCAGCTGAGAAATTAGCGGCCACAGCCTCTGACAGGGACATCGAGGTTTAAAACCACGACGATAAGCCGCCTTTGTTATTGCTGTTATTTCCACAAGTTCTATAGGGATTTCATCCAGGTCTAGACAAGATGTCATTTTTAAACAAGTTTAAGAAGGAATTTGAAGGGCTCAATTTGGGGAGCCAGCAGGGCAAGGCGCCATCGCTGTTAGGTACTGGGTGTCCTTCGCTAACGGGATGACAGGCGCTCCACCTCCAGTACCTGATGCGAATAACCCGAATTACCAACAATACGGGGGTAACTCATATCAAGGACAGCAGAGCTATCAGGGAAATGCACCATCTCCATCTCCATATGGCGCACCGCAACAGTCATACAATTCGGGACAGCCGCAGCAGAATCCGGGCTTCCAAGCTTACACTGGCCCGCCCTACAATGGTCACTCGTCTTTCAGTGCCCCTGGACAGCAACCGTATCAACCACCTCCACAGCAGCAGTCATACCAGCCACCACAACAACAAACTCAACAGCAGTACTCTGGTCATCAATCGCACAGCCCTCAACCACCTCCGTACAACCCTTCACAACAAATTCCGCAACAGCCACAACATCAACCATGGTCACCGCCGCCCGCTTCGATGACAAGCCCACCGAGCGTGCACCCGCCAGTCGCAGCAACACCATACGGCGCTCCTCCGTCAATTGCCCCTCCTTGTCCGACACCACCCCGCTGGATCGCACACTGGTCAGAGAAGGACCAACAATGGTACTACGTTGAAACATCAGGCAGAAGCACATGGCAAGCGCCATCTGATCTTCCTCCACTGACAGCTATGCCCGCTTTCCCAGGTAGTCTGCATACAGCAAACAGAGGGCCACAACAGCCACAATACGCAAACCCTCAAGACTCACGACCAAGTCTGCCCGAGGGCGGGAAGAAGTCGTCCTCTCTTCTTGCTGCAGCTGGTGGTTTCACTGCGGGTGGCGTGGCTGGCTTCTTCGTTAAGGACCGCATTGGTAAGTTCACACATTACTACTTGTCATTCGTCGCTGACTCAATTGCGCAGACAAACGCAAAGCAAAGAAGCGCCACGGGAAAGGCACAGAAGACTTCGCCGACTTCGTCGAATACCCCGCTTGGGACGTCGGTCTCGACTGCAACGTCTGCGACCAAGCCATCAGCGGTCCCTATGCGCACTGCAAGAAGTGCGACGGCGGCGACTACGACATCTGTCGCGATTGTCTCGCGCAGGGACAGACATGCGACGGCAAGGGAAAGCATAGCCTTGTCAAGGTGTATCCCAAGTATTACTGCGATATCTGCAACGTGTTGATCAAGGGCGAGTTTTACTACTGCGCTATCTGCAATGATGGCGATTGGGATACCTGTAAAAGGTGCTTTGACAAGGGATATACTTGTAAGGCGGCGGAATGTGGAGGACGGCATGATATGACGAATTTGTATATTCCGGATGTCAAGTTTAAGAAGAGTGGGAAGATTGATACGAGTAGTAGTTCAGATTCTGATTAGTCGGGTGGTGGCTCATATGGCACTTCAATTGACAGCGTTCACTTTTATCGCAGCGTACTGTGGGTTTCTAACATATCTTTCGTCACGTAGCGAGGGCAATGGAGCGTATGATCGGGGCACGTCTTCACGGGGCCAATATAAGGGGTCGCAACAGAGGTCGCAACGAGGGTCGATTCGCCGGTCGGCAGCCACGATGGAAGACGTCAACATGGCAGAGGTCCATGCCTACGTGGTATCCAAAGATGCGTATCACAATCAGTCGATCGACGGTAGTCCACAGCTGTCGCGTCAGCCATCACATTACATGGCGGGCGGCTCGATTGTCGCAATGAGTTGAGGTCGTGCTTGAGGTAGCAGCCAAAACAAAGCCCATGAAGGTGCCAAAGACACACCCTGGGCGAGTATCGCTGGCCTCAAGCTCGTTCGTGGTATTTGTATCGTGAGGAACGTAACGGCACGGATCGGCAGCGCAGAGTCGAAAACGCGAAGCGGCATCGGAGACGTCTGAACGATCCAACTGAAGGTCGCCGGATGGGCGTGACCGTGATTGCTAAGCGTCGTGCGCGTCGTCTGTAGAGCCTCGAGACGAGCTCAATACACACTCGACCGCGAATCTTTTATCAGCTCGAGGGCTTTGAGCTTCGTTCGAGGTTGCTTCGGTCGGGCGAACATCGCATCGGGGTATTCGAATGGCGCTTTCGATGCTACAGCGACCGCGCATGCGGGGGATTGATAGCTCGTGATGCTGGGGCTAGAAAGAAGCACATCCTGTCGCGAGTAGTCCGTAGAGGCGGTAGCTATATTCGATCTGAGTATGAAGCTTTTCTGGTTGCGCGATGCGGGAAGCCTTCCGTTCTTTGCTGTTGTCGTGCTTGCATTGAATGTCGCTGTCGCTGCTCCGCTGCAGTAGTGGTAAGCTGCCGAGCACTCCAGTGGAGTGGATCATCGTGGGCCAATCATAGCCTGGATGAATCAAAACCTCAACACCTCGAAATATCTAACCTGTAGCTTGAGGTGTTCAGAGTTTGAATGAGAAAGAAGATAGCTTTTTTTTCTTTTTTTTTTTTTTTCTTCTCCGTAGATCCGTAGACCATGATTTTGACGTTCTATGACTCATAATATGGCCATCAGTGGAATCAAAAATGGCATCGACACATCCCGACGGAAAGTGTGTATAGAAGTTCAGTGCGAAATATTCATTTTGCCTCTCGTCATCTCTCAAACGCAATAAAGCAACGCAGTCCCATCTAGATAAGTCACGTCCGGCCAACACAACGTACTTTTCGCTTTCCACAGATACGAAGTAGCATTTGAAGTTCGTATCCTGAGAGATACCTAGTTTTGTCGACATGGTTTACCTCTTCGATGGTTTAACCATACACCTATGGGAGGTTCCATGGACGCAACTTTTTCCAGGGAGTGCACGCATTCTAAGTTTTTAATCAATACAAACATCAAACAAAAAGCCATCAGTCCTCTCTTCTCGTTAATCGCCATTTCTCTCTCACATCAAGCATCCGCAACTCAGTCTGTCAGCGCCCGGACACACAGCATCACCTGAATTATCGACAAAATGCGTCGCAAAAACTCAAATCGACGCAAGGCCGCTCAAGATGAGCCAAGCTCTGCGCAAAAGAATGCCAATAAGAACGACTCGACTTCGAGTGGCTCAGCCCACACAAAGACCGATCTTATGAACCCCGGGTCCATGGGAGCTGCTCAATTCCCACTGTTCGCCGAACTACCTTATGACATTCGAACATTGATATGGGAACAACTCTTGCTGAGCCAGCGACTCCTGCATGTCTCCCTCGAAAAAAGAGAATTGTCCGCCCGCAACAAAAACCAGCGAAACAAGGCGACGAAGGCCAAAACCAGAAGCAGGGGCAAGAAGTCGTTCAAGCAACACGTAGAAACACCCCAAGACGACATCCCCGAGAAGCCATATTGCGTCGTCGTTGAAGAGCGATATGCCATGAGCAAGCTTTTCCATGTCTGCACCGAGTCGCGCGATACTGCAAACCGCTTCTACCGCGTGAAGACGCCGTGTACCTACCGATGGGGCAACAAAACTCAAGAAGGGACATTTTACTTCTGCCCGGAGCTCGACAATATTTAGGTCCGCATCTCAGAATATTTCCCGACTTCGCTTTCAATCTATATCAGCTTGATCCACGATACGTGGGCCTGGTCAATCTCACTCTCCCCTTCCAGCCTAACGTTCATAAGCTCATGGATATGGACGATGCGGAGAGGGACATTTTACGTGGAGTACTCCTCCAGCTGGAGAATGTCTCCTTTGCCCATATACAGGAAAAGCCGAGGACTGCTCATCGTCCTCGACGAACGCTTGCCTACGTCCACTATATGGCCCTCGCTGCTGCTGCTGCCGCGAATAATGGCTCCGATGAGCCCCAGCCACCTAAACCACGAACAGGATGGGAGCCAGATTGCACCGGCCCCATGTCAACTTGCATACCAAGCTTTGACAAATTATCTCAAGATCCACGAAAACTGGGCAACGATCACACCCGACCATATTTCTCCTTCAAGAACCCCACCCATATAGCCCTCAGCTGGCTCCGTCTGCTCGAAGTTCTGGAAGCCGTCCATGAGCACAAAGTCAACTATCGCTTTATGATGAGCTATGAGACAAGTGGCAGAAACATAGCAACAAGAGAACAGGCTACGTCTTGGGTACAGAGTCAACGCAAGAACTTCAAGACTCGTGCTCTTAGTGAAGGGATTGAACATGGGGAGTGGGTTCAGCCTGCGATGGGATTTTGGCTATATCCCATAGAGTGTGTTGGGTCTCTGATAAATGACGAGGGCACCTTGAAGACAGCTAAGGATGTCTTGGATGGCATTGAACTGAAGGAAGCTCTAGAGAAGTGTGTACCTGAGCTTTGCCTCAGCAGACTGGTTTAGGGCATCTGTGTGATGCTTCAATTCATTTTCGGCGGCGGGACTTGGTTTATAGAATACTCTTATTTGTTTGATAGATGTAACCCAAGTCATGTATATAAGCAGCATTAACTCCTGGCAATGTCACACATTACTTGTCTCCTACACAAATGATCCTCCATTAGCCCCGATAACCTGTCCAGAAACCCATGAACTACCAGGTCCTGCCAAGAACGCCGCAACCTCTGCAATCTCTTCCGGCTTTCCCAGCCTGTTCAATGGACTGAAACCAGCAATCATATCGATCATCTCTTGCGACTTGCCCTGGAAGAACATTTCCGTAGCGGTAGGACCAGGCGCGATACAGTTAACAGTTATGCCATACTTTTGTCCAAGATCCTTGGCCATTACTCGCGTCATTTGTTCGATGGGTCCTTTGGAAGCTGCGTAGAGGAGATAGCGTGGTGCAACGGCGGAGTTATGCAGGATGCCTGTTGAGACGAGAATGATGCGGCCGTCGCGAGGCATATGGGGGACAGCTTTCTAGAAATTGTTAGCTGGCGTTTTCTCTTCTGTCAGATAGTGTCACATACTTGAACCAAGAAGTAAGGTCCCTTGACATTAAGTAGAAAAGCCTTGTCGAAAGCCTCTTCCGTCGAACTGTCAAGGTCATTCATAGGCGCACAAGCAGCGTTGGCCATAAGACAATCGATCTTGCCGAACTTCTCCACGGTAGCCTTGACAAGCTTCTCAATCTCGGGGATGCTCGACACGTCGGCCTTTACGGCTAGGGCTCTATCAGACCCGATCCTTGTGACCATTTCTTCTGCTGGAGCGCCATCGCTGGAGTAGTTGATGACAACGCTTGCGCCGTCGGCAGCGACACGCTCAATGACGGCTTTGCCGATGCCTTTGGTGCTTCCTGTTACGAGGACGACTTTTCCGTTGAGAGACATGGTGTCAATAGAATGGCGGGTGAAAGATGAGGTGAAGTTGGCGGGAATCAGTATTATGGAACAGTTGTGGTTTATATGTAATATGCTCGAAAGGTGAGATGGAGAAGCAATCGGGGATATGAACGGATTTATCCAGCTGGTATAGAATAACCTTAACTCAATGTCCTTCTTCGCGCCGGGCTGGAGATATCGGCTTGTCCCGCAGGATTTAGTGTACATACCCAATAAAGATTAGTATGAAAGCAAATGGCGAAGGAGTTAGTGTAAGCACCTCAACAGGACTAGCGTTGCCTTTGTTGGAGTTGTGATGACGTTGAGGTCGTTATCCTCCGATCCTTGTAGGGCTGGCAGGGCTGTAAGATCTCGACCACGAGGATGAGTTGTTGTTTTATGCGCATATCGTCCCCAGTATACCTGACCATGCCGTGCTCTCCCAGCCTCTGGATCCGTCCTGTACCTCTCTCCATGTCGCCTCTGCGGCTACATCGCAAGACACAGAAGACCATAGGAACGGTTCCAGCGATTCTTCTTTCGTCGTGAACCAGTCCCCCGCACTTGGTCGCTTCCGTTCCATGGTACCTAAGAAATGAATGAACCACCCTCTGAGACCATTGCCGACTTGCTCACAACACAATACTCCAAGCATACCGAGCCATGTTAACAGGTCCGATGATGCGTGATCTACGTGCTGTTCAAGTTGAGACTTGAGACGTCGTGCTAGTCGATGGTAAGGTGGTGCGTATGTAATAGGGAAGATCACTCCGATTGAGAATATCAGTAGAGCTGTTTGAATGAGATCGTTGATTGATGGAACAGCGTCCATGTCTTCTCCAATGATTGCCTCTTCGTCGGGGAGAGTAGCGAGAAGGCGTTGTTGTATCAGGTCTCTATGAGCTGTGAGGAGCGAAGTGTCTAGGCTCTTGAGTGTGCCACAGTGATAGCCCTCAATGACTGTGACCCATATCCTCATATCGTAGACGACCTCTTGCAGGGCCGTGCTCAGTCCACCTGCGACAAGTCTATCGATCTGTTCCGAAGACTCTTCAGCACAAGACCAAGACGCAAGGTCGGGTGCATAACCAAAGAATTGTCGTCTATCATGCGTTTCCTTGACCCTACCATACAACTTCGAAACAGGAAGATGTGGCCTGATTAGCTTTTGCGTAGCCCTCGTGAGATCCATGTAATTAAACGAAGCCTGGAATTCCGATGACTTGAGGTTATGTATTCCGCCTTTCAAATCAACAATCCTCATCAACGCTGTCGCATGAGCATCAATGTGGAGTCTCCTCCCATAAACATGTATCCACGCAAGTTCCTTTAACGGCGGATCAAACGCTCGTCTCACAATACCCTCGCCATCGTCGAGGGAGACTTCAGGACCTGTGACGCTTAGAATCGCATACAGCGTCTGCTCCGGGATCTCAGCCACAGGCCGTGATATGTCCTGCGAGATGTGTTTCAGAGCTTGATTGTAATGCATTAAGCTGTCTTTGTCGGTGACCTTTGTTTTCCTTCTGTAACTAAGACTCACAGCTGCCGACCATAGAAGGGCGTGGACCAGAGCTGGACCTTGGGACATGAGCGCGTTGTAGTCACGCGCGAATGAGGGGATGTGGAATGCCGCTGAGCCGACTTCGAAGCCTGGCCAGAAGGATTGGGTGCAGTAGTGTAGGAGCATCTTGGTGTGTTGGTCGACTACCTTGCCTGGTACAGTGCAGAGCAACATTGACTGGCATTCGGTCTTATCCCACCTACCACTCGTTATAACGGCTCCTGGAATCACGTCGTTCTTCTTTTTGTGCCGATGCATTGACCTGGCCAAGTAAGATCGCGCACTCGCATGACGAAGCTCTACCTCGCGGCGGTTGCTGGGGTTTGTTGTTGTGACGGGCAGAAAGTGGAACTCTCTTCCATTACTAGAGATGGAGCTTCGACCATGAAGCATTGTGAGTGATCCCGGCCTCGATGCTGTTCCTGCTTGGTGAACGTTGGTTACGTTTACTGGAGTGCTGAATGAGGAGATCGTCATAGAATGGAGTCTGTTTTTGGCTTAGGGCTGATTGACTTAGCTAAGTTGTTTGTACTAATACTACGTAGATACGCATACCTTAGCGTAGCGTGCTGATCAAAGTACTGAGCACTTGCCTACAAATCACGGACCATAAATCTCAAGAAACACTACACAGGCACACACGAATTGCTGTTTATTTCTTTATGGCTTCCAGTCCTTCACCTCGACCATCTATACAAATACTTCTCAATCCTGTCTATCCATTATGTAACATGTATAACATCCTTTTGTTGGTTCTCTGTTCCTAGGCTACAAGGAGATTGTCTTCTGAGCTTAAGGGTGCTAACCATAAAGGCAGGCTCAATGCTGTTCTGTATTCGCATAAGGTGAAGAAAACGCTCTCTTACTCGCTCTCTTCACGGTCGGTTGAACCCGGATGGGCTACATACAATTCTGGTGGATAGTCTCTCAAATCCACATAATCTGTGGCCTCATCCCCGTCACCTTCTTGGAATGCCTCCATCGGCACTATCCAGAAACCCTTAACGGAAGGCAGAACACTCCTCGGTTTTGTCAGACCAGAACGCCAGCCCGCGCGAAAAAGTCTGATACTCTGTTCAAAACTGCATTTGAACTGGTCAATCTCTACCAAGTCTAAGAAATTTTGCCACTCATTCTTAGCCTCCCTCAAGCCGTGACCAAGCAGGCCTAGCCTTGCCAGCTTGTCAATGCCACGAGGATCTATGGCAAAATGGTCAAGGGTCCTTGTTCCAAGATCAGTTGGAACTGAGTAGGGCTTCTCTAGTGAGTGTCGATCTGAAGATATTGTGGGATTGACATGGCCTTCGAGAATGACATGTCGCAGTCGGTATACAGCTGCTTTGGCAGCCTCCTTATCGATAGGGAACCAATTCAGACCGAATGTGCGTGGGAATGGCAGGACGACATTCAAGAGGCCCTTCCGGTCCCGGTCCCGGTTAAAGCAGTCCGTAGCAAATTCAACGAGAAAGTTGAACCTCTGCCACGAGATTTCCAAGATGTCTAACTCGGGACAAAGATAAAGCTTAGTGATGCCATCTTCTCCACACTCCCATGAGAACTGAATCCGGTAGAACATCTTTGCTATTTTTCGCGACTCTGGGCAAGTATAAAGAAGGGGGTGCATGATCAGCTTAGTGTCCTGTTCTTCGGTATCCCAGAATTTAATATCGTAGGATCGGCTAGAGTGTGCATCATCAGGAGGGTAGATGAGTCGAATCCTGATATAACGCTCGTATGACAGCGCTTTAAGCCAGATCATGTAACGGATATCGTATGACAGATCGGGAAACCGGGAAAACGCTCTGGTTTCAACAGGTAAGGTAAAGACCTTAGCAGAATCCTAGGCAGGCGACATTTTGATCCGGTGTGGAGTGTTTGAGGTTGGTGATAGAAAAATGGGTTTGTTGATGAAGACTGGATGAAGATAGGAAAGGATCGTCTATTATCCAAAGTCAGGCTCGACAGTCGACTTTATACCCAGAACCTTGCCTGTTTTTTCACATTTAGGTTAAGGTTATGGCTATGCGTCTTAGAATTACATTTTCTGCAACACAGCTGAGATATCTTGCAAACCCCAAGGTATATTAAATAGACCTTCTACGGTATCGAACTATATACAATAACAGACTTTCACTTCTTTGCACAAGTATAGCAAGATTTTCGTAGGGCACAATCTACCTTCTTTATAGCTCATACGTCCAGATCACATGGGCAGTATACACCCAGTCCCCCATCTGTTTAAATGTGGTTTTTTGAGTCTTCTGCTTTCGACGGTCAGTTTAGCTCCGGTGGGCTACACACAATTCTGGTGCATAGTCTCCCATATCCACATAACCATATTCCCCACCCTCTTCGCTCTCTTGAAAAGCTTCCAGTGGCCCCATCCAGAAACCATTCACGAACGGTGGAACATATTCTGGAGTAGGTACCGCCGGTTCTAGAGTAGATGCAAGTCTGTGGCCACGAAACCCATGAATCCACTCCAGACAATCTTCCCTTGTTTCTTTATCCGAATATCCACAATCCAAAGTCAGCATGAGGCTCTTTTCAAAATTGCACTGAGACTCGTTAATCTCTGCCGTATCTAGCATCCCTTGCCACCGACGCATGGTGTCACTTAAACCATAGCGATCATTTATCTGAACCCTTTCCAGGTTTCCGATGGCCCGGGGATCTGTGGGTAGGCGGTCAAAGGTTGATACGCCGCCAGAACAGGGGACAGAGTAGGGCATTTCTCGCCGGGCTGAATCTCCAGAAAGGGTGGCCACTGCTCCGCCTACGAAGATCAAACGCCGAAGTCGATATATGATCTCCCTGAAGTCTTCTGAATCAGCCTTTGGAAAATTGAAAATCAAGATTTCCATGGGTGATATAGCGAGATTTAAGAGACCCTTGCCGTTTGGGTCTTTTTTATACATATCCCAGGCGAAATCCACAAAATGCTCAAACCTCTCGACATGCACAATGTCGAATTCGGGGTAAAGATAAAGTTTACCAGGGGGGCCTTCATCTAAGTAGCTGCATCGGAACTGAATACGGTAGAATTGCTTCGCTATTTTCCGTGACTCTGAGCAAGTGAGTAAAATGGGGTTTACTCTCGGGTCATGCTCCAGTTCTCCTGACGTCAACAAGCAAATGTTGTACTTTTGGCTGTATGGTGCATAGTTGATATAACCGTTCTCATCAAGTCGGATCTTGATGAGACGCTCGCAAGATAAAGCTTGAAGCCATATCATGTGACGGAGGTCATACGGAAGATCGGGAAAGAGGGAAAAGGTTCTGGTTTCGGCGGGCAGGGTGAAGACCTCAGCAGGAGGTGCAGTCCATGGGACATACGTGTGCGACATTCTGATCCTGCGTGCAATGTTCGGGATCGTTGGTAGGTAGATGGATGTATTGATGGAGACGGTATGAAGACCGGGCAGTATGTCCAAGTTTAGGCAGGCTAGACAGTCATCTTTATACCACTTGATGCAGAGTTTTAAATCCCCCTTTTTCTTTTTCTTTTCTTTTTTGCTTTACCTTGTCCAGGTCAAGGTTATAGCTGTGCAGGTAAGATTTTTAGATTCTGCAAAGAACTAACAATGTTCTGTGGAGCTCGTGTATCAACTGATAGGCAATTGACTGCAAAGTTTGTTAAATAAACTTTCTACAGTATCGAGCTATAGATAATATAAGACTTTCACTTCTTTGCGCAAGAATAACAAGACTTTCACGATTTTCCTTCCTTGGAACGCATTGGATCATGTTACTAGTATTCAGAAACCAAAAGTCTCAAGAAACACCAGATGTTCACATACAAATCGCTGTTTACTTCGTTTATAGCTTCTGGTCCTTTGCCTTAACCTTTGAGATTAACATTTCTCAATCTTATCTATCTATTCTGTAGCAATCACGATATCGCTCGGAGTAGCAAGGCAAAAAAGGCACTACAAAGCCAATTCGCATTGGACCCTTTCATGGTGAATGGGAAACAGGGAGATCATCATCTGAGATTAAGGAGCCGACAATGTGAGGAACCGTAATGCCGGCCTGAATTCGTATCAAGTGACTGCAGCACCTTGCTTCTAGTCTCCTCAATGTCCTAATTTGAGTTTTGTTTCCAGGCGCAGTTCCTAAAGTATACAGACAAAACAACCTCTTGATGTCCTATTCAACCTTTTCTCCACCGCGGAGGCACCCATTCCGAAACAGGACCTTTGAAATCGCCAATCTCAAGCTGTAGGCATTCAATTATCTATCAGCCGCAGAACTTTTCCCTTTTTCTCATTTAAGTTAAAGTTATAGCTATGCAACTTAGATTCACACATCCTGCACTCCAACACAATGCACAAAATATCCAACATATAACTAAATATTATTCATCATTAAGGATAAATTTATTCTGAAATCTCAACGCTAATAATTAAATCTCTCTCCCTTGGTCGGATTTCTCACCAACCCAGCCCCTGCAAACCCAAGCCTCGTCACTCCATCACTCATCTCCCAAGCACCATACCTGACAGGTCCAATATCATGAACCGCATTAACAATCCCTCCAACATTATGATTAGGGTCCACGTTGCTCATAATATGCGACTCCTGCCCAACCGTCCCAAAAGCATTCGCAATCTCAAGTGGGTTGAGACTGACATCCCTGCCCAGCTCCCACCAGCCCCAGAAGGTGGGTAGCACGGAGAATATCCCGATTAGCGAAACCAGCACTGCTATCCACATCTTTTCGTAGTCTGTCACGTACACGAGTGTCGTCGTGCCGCTGTCGTATGTAACTTTTTGCTTGTCGGTTGTGTTGTATTGTGCGTATTGCAAACTTGCGCGGAAGCCGATATTGCGTGTGAGTTCGATGACATCGTCCATGGGATTTGACCAGGTGTCGTTGCAGCTGGGTACTGGGCCGTTCATGGTTAGGTATTGGGCTGCTGCCAGGCCGGAGGATGTTATGTCGTAGCCTGTTGCGCCGGTGAATGACATGTATGCTGCGGAAGAGAAGAGGTTTTCGACAATTATGCGGAAACCACTGAGAAGATTCCCTCCGCCAGGTGGAGCCAGACCTGCAGGCCTCATATATCTAGTATTTCGTTAGCCTTTTCCCAAGGCCGTTGGTAGGAGTCACTTACTTGCGCTCGATGAACTTGTCGTCCTTCCAGGTTCCCACAAGTTCAACCTTATCATCCTCTATCCGGACAGGAAACTCGGCAATACCACCATGCAAGTCGCAAGTCTGGATCTTGGTTTTACCAGCACACTCGTCTTGCTCTTTGTAAAGTGTCGTATAGCGCAGAAACGATCCATCAGGCATGGAGTAAACTTCGTACTCCCTGAACTCTGTGATGTTGACTTGGAAAAAGCTCGCTCCGTTCATGGCCTTCTGCAAAGCCGCCTCATCGGCGCCAGCGGTAAGATTGTACTCCCGTGCCGTCTCGGTGCAGTTGACCTGGAAGCCGAATCCTCGAATTTTGGTCGTGCAGTTGGTGCAGGTCGTGCCGAAGGCGGCCATTTCGTCGCGACGGCTGTAGCTGTGGGCGATGTCGCTGAAGTTCTTGGTCAACAGCGATGTTGCATAGTGAGACCGGCCTGTGATGATGCAGCCGTAATCCTCGGGTAGTTCTCGTGCTATATGGAAGTTCATTCTCCCTTGTTGTGTCTCGTAATAATTAGCCGTTGCAGAGGCTCGTTGCATTAATGGTCCTCGCATGACGGATAATGTCATTAAAATCGACGCTGTACTGTTGTGAGAACTCAAAGGCAATGCATCAGTGGGTGGTCGTCTTACCTATACCCAGAGTCTTGGACTTCCAAGTAAACAGGTTGATAGCAGCCTGTATTATGCCCGTCGAAGAGCCATACACAGCTTGTAATTGTTGTAACTAAACATCATTAGCATCAATGCCTCATACAAAAAGGTCCAATACTCACAGTGACTGGCTTCCCAGCAGTCCTCCAATATGAGATGGCCGCTCCCTCGGTAAAGGCAACAGCAAGAAAGGCACCCGATAACGCCGACGTCAAAGCCAACCAAACCGTAGGCTGCATGTTCTTATCCCAGTGATCAACAGGCACTCCATCACTGTACTTCAATATCAGAACCGCCGACATGGTTCCTATCAAAGCGAGCAACCACATGCTAAGCCCACGGTACGGGAACCGCGTCCAAAATCCGGGGAGCCATGGTTGACTCAATCTGGGGTACTGTGTCTGGAAAGGCGTGGGGAGATCCTCCAGGCGGTGCCATGATTTCCTATCGTCGGCGCCGCTGCCAATTTTTCCACCTATAAACGCCTCCTTCAAAGGCCAAGGTGATGCGACAGGGCTGGGAGTCTGCATCGTGGGAAGGAGAGGATGGCTTGGCACTTAAAAGAACCACGAGCCAAAGATGAATACGAGTAAAAGAATGGAAGAAGTGGATAGCGACAGTTGAAAGTCAACGACCTTCGGGTAAAAGACAGAATTGGAAATGCAAAATGGAGGTGAAGGGAAGAATTCTTTAGCTTCGTCTCAAGTCCCTAGTCAAAGAAAGAAACAAGTGCCGTTGTCGCATGAGGCGCTAGGACACGGGCCTCCTCTCTGACGAATCAAGGCTGACCATGTTGGTCGAAACTGGAGATCTCAATCACCAATACGAGGATTAGCGGCAGGGGATGACTTCATGGATCCGCTGTTTGTGGACCCGAGAAAAGGAATTGTTCCAACTGATTGTGATCTTCATTGATTCAAGGAACTTGGCATAATTTTCTAGAACGACTTAGTGAGATGAAGGGTCTGCTAGCTAGCTAACTAATCTGATGGCATCGCTCACCAATTGTGCTCTTGTTTCACATTATTCTCTAGTACCCAAATCATCTTGATACTGTTGTTAACTTTTGCCCCGGCATTGTCGTGTTGATGCTTTTCCCCCAGGTTACATTCCTGTGGATCAGTCACCCCTTGAATTAGCTCCCGGGCCTCATGCCGGTAATTATATCCGTCACTCCCCGGGCAGGCTATTCGCGTGACATGCAAACATCAGCCTTGACTCTCTCAATAGTGGACTGATTATTTAGTTGAGCTTTGACTTCGTCTGTGAGCCGAGGGGGGTTACCCCTAAAACGAGGGAAGGATAAGGCTGGCAGGACATGGTTCGGAAGAATTAATTGCGCAATCCTATTACTCCGTACAGAAGTAGAGCTAAAGAATATATACCACGTCCATCGTCCGCAGCTTTTCTGGGCATTACTTCTCGAGAAACTCGAGCAAAGCATCCTTAAGTCCATCTCGATCTTCATACATCATCCAATGTCCCGCATTGACCACCTTGTGTGTCCACCCAGCAGCGGCGAAAGGCTCCGTACCCATTCTCATGTTCTCCGGACGTGCAACGACATCCTCAGAACCACCGACAGTGAGCACAGGAACATGCAGAGTACGGTCCTCATTCGTCAAATTCTCTTCATCCTTGGCATTGACGCCGCGAAGAAGGGCCTTGTAGTAGTTCATTGACGTTTCTGTTGCATTTGGCTTGCTGAACTCTTTCATCCAGGCTGCTTTGTCTTCTTCAGACATATAGCTGGGAAGAGAAGTAATCGTGTTGTTGTTCAGCCATGCACGAGCTGCGCCTAGGGCACCGAGATTCTCCGTCCATTTGAGGTTCTCGGTGGGGAATACTAGATGGAAGAATGACTCGAGCTGCTGAGTGTTAGCACTAACGCTTCCGACTGATGAGGCGAGTCTACTTACATGTTGAGCAGCAAGACTTGCCCCATCGTGAGAATTGAAAAAGTAAAAGTATCCAAATGGCATGTTGCCAAATTCCTTGAGGCTTTTCGCATTGATGGTATCGATATCCAACAAAATCCCTGGCGGGCCATACCCAAGTGAGAGGAAGACAACCTTTTCAAAACGATCAGGATGCCAAACAACCGCCCGTGACACAATACTAACACCCCAATCATGGCCAACTCCGACAACCTTATCCAGGCCTTCGTTGTCGAGTATCTCTGTCAGATGCTTGCTCATATTCTTCAGATTGTAAGCTTCAATTTCGAGGGGCATGTCACTATCGCCATATCCGAGACAGTCGGGTGCTATGACACCGTAGCCTGCTGCGGAGAGATCTTCAATCTGGTACTTCCAGTCTCGACGAGTAGCGGGGTAGCCATGGATTAGAAGCACGGTTGATTTGTTTTCCTTTGCTGGGACGTAATCGTAGGTGTGTTTTCGTCCGTCAGACGTGGTGAGGCTCTTGGTTTGAAGATTAGCGGCCATGATGAATGTGCAAGTAGATAGTGATTTGAACGGCTATGCGATTGAAGGAAATGACCATGTTTCTGGTCATACTTATAGAGAAATTCACGTCAACATCAAGGTTAAGCAATGCGTTAAATCGTTCACCGGATGAATATGATGGCCAATGGTGTTTGTCATCAGATCCTGCTTATGCAGTGTTCTTGAAGCTGATTAGCTGGTGGTTATGGCCGGAATTTCCGACTCCAGGGTTGGAAAAGAACGTCATTCTTGTATGCAATCGTCAATCATATGTCTTGTTCTTTGTAAATTGAGAAGACTCAAGATCGTGTGTTATTACCAGTCTCAATCTGCATACAGGAAGCTTTCTTCTTAGCCGTTTCTTGTTAAAAATTATCACGTGTATCGCAGCGCAACTGCAGCGTTTTCAAGTACAACCATTTATTGTCAAGCGGTTATAAAAAAGCTTTGCCGCGAAGTGTCAACATCAACACGAAATTATTCTCGAAACGCGTTAAAGTCTCGAGAAAAACCATCTTATTTCTTTACTTGAACTATTTTCACCATGTATCTAGAGAAAGCATTTCGCTTCGCGTGAATTGTCCTGAAGCTGGAGTTACCCTACGGCCGTTATCTCACGACATCTTATCTTAGCATCGTATCTTATCTGTGTTGACGTCATTAGCACTTGAGCGTCGAGCACCCAACAACCAACCACTCTCACGCACTGCATTTAACATAAGCGAGCCACCCCAGACTCTCGGGATCAATCCCTTGCCATCATCACTGAAGAGCACGAAACTTCCCGTCGCTAGTCACCCCCCCGAACAAACCCATCCAATGACCTTCATCCGATAAGCCAAACCAAAGCCAAGATCGCCAAGTCTCTGGGCGTACTCTCCATTGGTTCAAGCGGTTACCGTTAATTAAGCCTCTTTCCTGGGCACCGTCATCCACCAGCACGAAAATCAAGGCACGCGAAGACTTGGCCTTCCTCTCAGCCACGTAATTTCTGCGCTGTTCTACTGTAATGTTCCAATTGATTGGGCAGTTGTAGGCGATGAGACCTACCACGTGAAATTGCTCTCATCGGGGAATTTAAGGTTGTTTTTAGTGTTGAGTTGTTCAAAACGCTTGGTATTCTTGGCATCACCAGATGCTGACGTACTATTGCTGGGCATGTTTCTAGTCAAGAATATGTAAATTTCTCTCATGCCCCTTTCCGGGCGCGAGTCTTTTTTTCTCTCCATCCACCGCCATCGAGTGTACTATCACGGACCTGCCCTGCAATGGCTCGTCACCACAATCGCAAATCCATCGTAGCAGACCATCCCATCCGCTCCTCTAAAAACGTCGAATACCTCACCGATGAAGAGATCAAAGAGTTTCTCGACGATCTCGACCACGATAACGATGGACACATAAACTACCACGAAGTCGAGCGGAAACTCGACCAAGAACATAAAGAACTTGTTCCCAAGCCGGGTGCTCACCATGTCATCCACACAGACCACGACAACGATGCGCGCCATGCCTTTTTGCGCAGAATGATGGGCGACTCTGGTGCCGACAAGATTCCCAGAGATGAGTTTGCTAAGATGGTCAAGGAGTGGAAGATTCCTTCCTTGAAGCAGGCCAAGAAGGAAGAGGAGGAGGACAAGAGCTACATCAAGAAACTGCCGGGTTGGAGACGAATTCGCTCTTACTGGGCTGTTCATGGACCTGAGATTGTGTTTCTTGGTGTTGTGGTTGGTATGCAGTTAGCTTTCGGGATATGGCAACTCGTCAAGTATCAGACCACGCCAAAATACCGCAATGGGTTCGGCTGGGGTGTTGTCATGGCCAAGACCTGCGCTGGAGCTCTATACCCGACGTTCTTCTTCTTGATCCTCAGTATGTCGCGATACTTTTCTACGTGGCTGCGCCGGTCGTACCACATTTCGCGTTTCTTCAACTGGGATCTCTCGCAGGAGTTTCACATTCGTATCTCTTGCGTCGCCATCCTGCTCGCGACTTTACATGCTATCGGACATTTGACGGGATCATTCCGTTCTGGAAGCAACCCTGCGAATGAGGATGCGGTGGCTGAAGTGCTTGGCGCTGATGCAGTTCCTCGTCCGTACATCGAGTATGTCCGGTCCTTGCCCGGTTTCACCGGCATTGCTGGCCTTGGTCTGTTCTGGATCCTGTCCCTCTTGAGTATCCCGCAGGTGCGAAAATGGAACTACGAAGTCTTTCAACTCGGACACCTGCTCATGTTCCCTATTATCGGTCTCATGATGGCGCATGGTACTGCAGGTTTGTTCCAGTGGCCGATGTTCGGATACTTCCTCGCTTTCCCTACACTTTTGGTCCTCGTGGAGCGCGTTGTCCGTGTTGGTCTTGGATTCCACCGCATCAAGGCCACCATGAAGGTTCTTGACAAGGAGACTGTCGAGATTACTGCCATCATTCCGAGTGAGCGTCTCTGGAAGTACAAGGCTGGACAGTACATCTTCCTTCAAGTCCCCAAGATCAGCTTCTTCCAATGGCACCCCTTCACTGTCTCTTTCTGCCGCGGCAACAAGATGATGCTGCACATCAAGACTGATGGTAACTGGACTGAGAAGCTTCGTGAGCTTGGTGGTGAATCTGGGGAGTCGGAGATCGAGGTCGGCATCAACGGTCCTTTTGGCGCTCCAGCCCAACGCTTCTACGACTTCAACCACTCCATCATTATCGGAGCTGGAATTGGTGTCACACCCTTCTCTGGTATCCTGGCCGATCTGCAGTACAACGACGATCTCGACCACGGCGGTCCAAACCATGAAGTCGAGCATAATCACCAAGACTCGCATACCCACCATGACTCCGAAGCAACTGCAGTCCCACCACCTAACCAGCGATCCAACTCGAACACCAGCGGCGAATCATCAAACACCGATAACGTTCCCGAATCACCAACTCGTCAAGGAAGCGTCGGCCCCGATCTCATCAACAAAGAGAAAGCACCCCATGCCGACCGAGCAGGTACCTTCGCAGATGACTACCGTCGCGTCGACTTCCACTGGATGGTTCGAGAGCGAAACTACCTCCTCTGGCTCTCCGATCTGCTCAACGACGTATCTATGAGCCAAGACTGGCATCGCGACCATGAAACCAATCCCCATCTTGACATCCGCATCAACACGCACGTAACCGCCAAGCAGAAGAAGATTTCGACACATGTATACCGCTGGCTTCTCGAGATGCACCGCACAGACGAACATCCCGCCTCCCCACTTACAGGCCTTCTCAACCCCACCAACTTTGGACGACCTGACTTTGATCAGATCCTGGATGAGCATTATGAAGAGATGCTCAAGTTCCGCGCTAGCAAGAGACCTAATAGGAGAGACAAGGAGGATGAGAACTTTGAAGAGGACGAGGAGCTCAAGGTTGGTGTGTTCTACTGTGGTGCGCCTGTCGTGGGAGAGATTCTGGCGGATAAGTGTCGGGAGCTTACACTCAGGGCATGGAAGGATGGAAGCAAATTGGAGTATCACTTTATGATTGAGGTATTTGGATAAGGATTGGGTCTTTGTTCTTGTGTATGAGTATACGACTTGGCATGAAATAGAACTTTTAATTTCATTTTAGCTATGACATTTATGATAATTGCTCAATCTCATCGTCTGACATGCTTCATTCCTTGGTAGTCAAACAGCCTTTGAAGAATGCTAATAGCTCATTTGCATCTGTCAATTCGACAATACGCGCGACATCTGCTGCTGTTAGCGATATGGACCAAGGCCGAACTGGGAAAGGGACGTACAAAGATCCGGTCTGACTACGATAATGGCACCTTGCTCAGGGTTCACGCCATACTTAGAAAAGGCTTCACCGCAGCCCAGCATGTACGGGCTCGTATCGTCAATAAAGACTCTATGAACATCTACCAGAACACGTTAATACTGCTGGACGACAAAGGAGTCGAAGAAAGAAGGAAGCTTACTCCGCAATGAATAAGGACCTGATTTTGGGAAGAAGACTTCTGGTAGTTGGTCGATCTCGATAGTCTTTCGATCCGCCTTGATAACGAGGGTGTTGAGAAAGACCTCGTCTGCGTTCTTACCGGCGGGCGTAAACGTCTTGACGAGGCCATCAAGTTCTGAGGCAACCTGAAGGAATTAGCGAAATGTCATTCATGTTCAGGTGTTTCGTACATACCTCAGGCAATCGCTCTTTGGTGCCATCTCCGGAGCAGAAGGTCAAGACATGCCAGCGCCCATCAGCAGGAAGAACACTGTTCAGCTGCATGGGCTTTGCATCTGAGAGTCTCACGACAGGCGCACTGGGAAACCTCATTCCCACAGTAAGTCCCGAAGCAATAGCCTCATCGCTACCAGTCACGCAGGTAAGAGCCGAGTGCTTGTACTGGGTAGCCATGCCAGCAGTATAACGCCCGGCCTCAACAAACTTGTCGCGAAAGTCCTGAGCTGTGATACCATTCTGCTTTCGATAGTCCGATGAGAATAACTTGCTCCATGAGCGGTCGAACTCAATCAGCTTCTCCGCCGTGTCTTGTCTCTCAAGAACGTACGTCTCTAGGACAGACGGCGGCGCTCGACCGCTGAGGACATGTGCCATCTTCCACCCGATATTGAAGCCATCTTGCAAACTGACATTCATGCCCTGCCCCGCCTTGGGCGAATGCGTATGGCATGCATCACCCGTAAGAAAAACACGATAGTCCTTTGTAAAATGATCCGCGAGTCGCTGCCCAATGACATAAGCAGACCACCATACCGTATGCGCAACATCGATCGTATAAGGTGCGAAGATCCTCTTGACCTTCTCAATGAGACTTTGTTCTGTTACATCTCGAGCTGTTGTGTTGGGTAGCTCGATGTAGAACCGCACAAGCTCATCGCCTTCGCGAGGGATGATCATGAGGTTTCCGTCATTTTTGCTGATTAGCATGGCCTTTTTGCGGATGTCGGGGAAGTTGGTGATTGGGTAGACGTCCATGACGCCCCAGACTGAGTCGGTTGAGTCGCCGACCATTTTGAAGCCTAGGGACTTGCGGACGGTGCTATGAGCGCCATCGCAGCCCTGGTAGACATGGCATTAGTATTGCATGGTGGCTTGAGAAATAAGAGACTTACTATTGCGTATTTGGCTCGGTAAGTATGTGACTTTCCGTTGTGACTAGCGATAACTTCAACAGGATACTCATCCCCACCATCCACAACCTTCACACTCTCAACATGCGAATCATACAAAACCCCACTCGTCCCATCTCCTCTCAACCGAATAATCTCCTTCAACATCAACTCATTAATTCTCGCCTGATTGAGAATAACATGCGGCATATGACTCAAACGCTCCTCAGTATCATACGCCAAGTCCTTCCTCTGAAGGACCCCATCACTCTCACTCGGCGACCAAAAGGCTACTTCCCTTACATGGTACGCTTCTTCCAAAAGAGGTACAGATATACCAAGATTCTCAAAGACCTCAACAGTGCGACATTGAACACCGTCTGCTTGGCCGATTGCGAGTGGTCCGCAGCGTCTTTCGAGGATGATGAAGTGGATTTTGAAGCGGGCTAGCCAGATTGCTGCTGTGAGGCCGGCGGAACCGCCGCCGCAGATTATGACTTGAACTTGTTCCGATTCCATTGCTTATATCTGTTTGATAAGATAGCGAATGTGGCTATGGAGTCTGGGGTGTTATATGTTGGTGATGGTGTTGGTTCCGGACCACTCGGAGGCGGCAAGTGTAAAGAGTGGGGTTTATCTCCGGGTTGCAGCGGCAACAGCTTCGGCAATCCACTTCCACGGAGGGGGAATAAGGTCGGAAACTAGTAACGGCAACTATTGCTGAGTCAAAGTTGATGTTGCTTTCAAAATTTCTACCACACGTATCACCTCGTAATCATGATGCTTTGGATTTCAAATTTTGTTGAAGAATACTTCATTTTCAGTATGCCGAACACACCTTATGAATGTTCTGAGATTTTATATATCACTTCTTTCAATGCATCCCGTGATCTCTCATCAACTTTGGCGTGCGGACTTTTAACTTGGGTTTGCACCGGGGCATCCTCCACCAGCCATCCTGACCATGAGTGTGTTGGTAGCCCTGGGCTGTGAGCAAGCTTAGTAATGATATAACGCAGGAACACCCTTACATCATGGGCTATTCCATCACCTTTTAAACCATACAGGAACGCCAGATCATCCTTCGTGAGATTCCTCCCAGTGATTAGTGAGTTCAAAATTAGCTCCGAGGCTTCAACTTGCTTCTCCTTCTTATGTTGATAGTCGGGACCGACGGTGTAACAACCGGCTTTATGTTGTAGTATCACGATGCGTAATGATGGTTTCGATCCGTTCGGAGGATCAAACATCTTCTCATCCAGTACTGCTGTTACTTTTGCAGATTGCGCTTCTACAGTAATCCGCCGGACAAAGCACAGGAAGAGCTGGTATACTGTTGCAAGGCTCCCGACAGAAAAACAGTCGTAGTATGAAAACTCAGAAGTATGAAAGTGCATGAAGCCTCGGGCTGCGGCGTCTTGAAACCGTATACTTAACAAGACCGGCTGGTCCCAGTATTCAGGACCAGGCAAAGAGAGCTTGATGAGATACAATGCTGATAGGACTGACTCTTCGACATCTTGATCGTGTTTATTATAGATGTCTGTATCGATTGAGCTGAGGAACCAAGAGCATACGAGACGTTGCATGTCTTCTCGAGATTCTCCCGTAGATGCCTTTATATGCATGTCTCCCCTGCATCCATCATTTTGCAGCACCAGTAGTCGAGTGAGAGCCTGTTTTGTCAATTTGGCCCGCTTTGACAAGCAGCTGTTACTGTCCACAAACCAAAGCCTAGTCGGCATGATGCCAATGAATACACCACGAAAGATGGCAGGCAATGCATTGAGAAACTCTTGTGTAGGAAGAGCGTCAAGAAGCTTTACCGTGCAGGACGAACAAGCTGCCTTGGCCATGGAAGCAAGGAATCCATTTCTGACTGCGTCCTCACGGAATATCGACCGTCCAGAACATCCCCACGAATTGCAGTCATGGAAAAGTCCCGCCATGTACCATTCGTAGGAGGTTCGAAGGAATAGATTATGGTAAGGTGCAGGAATCGTGCGCCTTGTGATTTCTTTTAGGACGAATTCCATGAAATTGCCAAGGTAACTGATGAGCGTATACCTGCGGCCATCGAGTACTTCGTCATAGAGTTGGATGCACGATTTCTGAAATCCAGGGGTGTACAAGCGATAGCATATCATACGTGCCCCTATCAACCGGGCTTTCGCCTCACCTTGGCGCCATTCACATGCGTCAAGAAGAGCAGATCCGCTGTCAGTATCTTGAAGGAAGTCGATGGCACATCGGTGGGTAAATCTATACTTCAACTCCTCATAGATTGTAAGAGAATCTTGGACTTGATGTGCCCGATCTGAGAAGGTTGACTCAACTTCCAGGAGACCGTGACAAACCACAGAGAGCTCCTTTCGTGTTTTGGAACATATGCTGCTGAGCTCCTCCTTGTCCCACGTACGATTGGGATCGAGCATAGACTCCAGATCATGCTCCTTTGAAGCCAATGTGAGCGTGAGGATTGAGAGATGCCCACCATCGTTAGCCAAGGCCAAGTTGAAGTACCGCGAGGCGGAAGCTCGGTAACCGAGTACATGGCCATCTTCACCAGATCGCCCCCACATATCCCGGACTAGGCCGAGTACATCCGTCGGCATGTGGTTGATCCGTTCAACAAGCCTTTCCATGCTGTTGTCGATGAAAAAGGCCCGGGTGACGCTGTCAACGACAAGTACCACCCACAGGAAGACACCACTAGCCGCTTCGACAATAAGGTAGAGGATCCGCTTCCGATCGCCCGGATTCGCAAAGTTCAAACTCTTGAGACGTGAATTGGCGAGCTTTTGAATATCATACTTGGTAAGCTCATGAACTCGCAATGTCTCGACACCTTCGAAGCTACAATTGAATACGTGCTCCTCCCGGCTAGAAAAACAAACTTTGACATCTTGTAGCTTCGATAGGCCTTCGAGTATATTTAGACTCCTGGGGCCCAGAGAGATATGGCTCTTAAACTCTTCGGACTCGTCCAGTCCGTCCATAAGGAGAAGGAAGCTATTTCCTGATTTGTCTAACATCCAGAGCAACGCGCTTCTCAACTCTTGCAGGTCCCAGTCGGCATAAGACCATTTATGTCGGATATCTGGCATAGTTTCCAATAGTTGCTGACCTAGCGCAACCTTATCCAGAAGGAGTTGATGGGTGAGAGATAAAAAAAGCCCCTTCAAGCTTCTCTCCAGAGTGCTGCCAGCCTTCCAAAAATAGTGACTTAAAATGCGGGTATCAGACCGCCAAGTGGCCAAATGTTCTTGCGTTTCTGAACTGGTGGCAATGAACTTCATAAGGGTACTCTTCCCAGAACCAGGCTTTCCACTGATCCAAAACATCTTGGACTCAGAGCCCAGCCATCTAGTGAATTCGGTTGAGTCATCTCTAAAGCTCTCTGCTGAGGCCGTACTGTCATGGCCGAACGTACTGCCTGTTCCCTCGTTTTTATGTCGGTCCGCACCAGGTGTCTCACGTTTTGCTTCGTCAACAAGATAGTCGCCCTGAAAGTGATCTCTGTAGTCACTCTGGCTCTCGTCATCACTGACATCCACACGAACACTGTCCTCCCCAGAACTGTAGCCCCACAACCTATTTTCAACCCAAGGCCCCTCGCTAGAGAATGTCCACCGAAACGTGTCAGGAAAATTTTCAATCACTTGGTTCTTTCGACTGTTCATCTCAGGATACCTCAAACTTGCCATGAGTTGATCGTATCTCTTGATCTCATCTTCCGTATTATGTCGACTTGTTATTTCCTGTTGAACTACAGAGGTTGACTCGGATATATGGGAGCGAAGCCTATTCTCAGTGGTAGACAGATGACTTCCCATGGCAGTCCGAGTCTTACCGTGTTGATCTGTAACGTGATCTTTTACCTCAACTGCTTTCTGAGAAACCAGCAGAGACATCTCGGTATGGCCTTCGGCGATCTTCTTGAGCATGGTCTGCTGGATGGTATTGAGATGTGTAAAGCACTCTTGGGTGAGTAGCGCTGCAGCATCCTCTTGGCCACAGACCTTTTGTATAAGACGAGTTTGGAAAAGCTGATGGTACCTTTCGAAATTCTTCTCCAGGTCTTCCAGCTCTTTGGCACGGAATAAAGTTTTGACGCCGCTTTTGGCAACCCTAAGTCTCCCACGGAGGCCTTTTCTTGAGTTCTCATCAACGTAGAGTTGCTGAAAGTAGGTCCTGATTTTCTCAAGACCATTGTGAGCTTCTTCCCCAATTGTGACAATCTCCTGCTGGTCAGACGTAAGAGGGCCAGATGCAGAGAGCTGCTTCCTCATCTCCTGGTAGCTTATCGATGCATCGGCAAGGTATGTCTCAAGCCTCGGATCGGCGGTTCCGTTCTCACGCACATGATTGTAGACTTCGAGAGCATCTTTGCCAAATGTCACTATCTGCATAGCGTTGCAAAGGATACCGATCCCAGCAAGCAACTCGACCCCAGACATCTTGATGAATGAAGAAGGTATCTCTGCGAAAGGGTGATCCCAATGTGGTTAGAAGAAAATAGTTGATGGGAGATGAAAAGTACGGCAGAGAGGTAATGGGAAGGCTTCCGACGAAGACAAGAAGCGGGGTTAGCAATTGCGGCTGAAATGTAAGCTTAAACGGTACCCCGATTGCAGTAAGCAGAAATTGACTTAATGGGATGGTTGTTTAACCAGTCATATCCCTTTATAACCCTGTAAGTCATGATGCACATTGGCCGTCTCTCATCGAATCATCATGCTACGTTGGTTCGACACTGCACTCAGGCACATTAAGATACAAAGTGACTTTATGGACTCTCAGACATGATTACCGCGCTAACTCTACTGCTCAAGCCGCAGCTTTACACATTCGTCCATCCTTGGCTACAGACCACGTCTCACTCCCAACGGCCACCGCAGCATAGAACAAATGCTCAGGATCGTGCTTCTTTTTTATCATAAGTAACTTCTTATAGTTAGCACCATAGAAGGTCTCTTGCCAATTTTGCTGCTGGAAGTCAGCCTCGTTGATATAAGCTCCAGCACCTGGTGTCGCAGCTTCAATAACAGGTTGGATCTCTTCAGTCATCTTCTTCTGGGTAGCCAGCATCTCCTCCCAGGGAGCTTCATTGTCCCAGGGAAGAGTCAGGGATACCTGGACGAGAGACTTTCGCCATTGGGGTAGAACGGAGTTGGCGCTGCTGGGGCTGAACTTTGATACATTGAGACCCACGCCGATGTAAATGACTCCCATCTCGGCAATCTTTCGTGCAGTCGGTGCGAAATCCTCGATCTTGTCGCGGGGCAGTAGACGGCCTCCGAAGATCTGCGTTCCGATTTGGATATTTCCTGCTGGAAGAGGGCCCCAGTAGTGGTCATAGTGCTCGTAGTAACTTGGGAAGTTGGTGAAGGCTGGCTCGAACTTGAAGCCAAGAGTAGTCAAAGACTCAGCGAGAGGTTGAAGGATTTTCTTAACCTCTGCTTCGGTTTTGTTATAAGCCGTAATGGCAGGGATCTGGAGGAATGAGTTCGAAAAGAAGTAGATGATCATAACACCCGAGTCGACAATCTTGGGAAGGGCAGCGTGGAAGGCATCGATGGCCTGGTAGATCATATCTGGGTGACCTTCGGGCGCGGTGATAAGAAAGCTGCCGCCGCTGACCTTGGCTTCTGGATGAGCTCGCACAGTAGCCGAGACCACTACTCCGTAATTTCCCGAGCCTGCGCCACTCAGAGCCCAGTACAAGTCACTGTTTTTGCTTTTGTTGGCTTTGACAAGCTTGCCATCGGCGGTGACAACTTCAAACTCCAAAGTGTTATCGGCTGCTAGACCGAAGTTGGTGCTCAAGGCTGAGTGGCCGCCTCCCTGTGAATATCCTCCTACGAGACCGACGGAAGGACATTCTCCACTTACAACAACGAGATCCTCAGCGTGGGCAGCACCAAGAGCCTCAAAACCTTGGACTCCAGCACCGACCTTGAGTGCCTTGCCCTTGTAGTGCTTATCCTCCCAATCAATGACTTCTGTGCTCTTCAGGTAATGAGTCCAGACGGAGAGCGCTCCGGCGCCGGTTGAACGGCCGAGGTAGTCATGGCCCGTGTTTCGGATGACGAAACGGACGTTCTTGTCTTTGGCGAACTCCAATGCAGCGATGATGTCTTTGGAAGATGTCGCGTTGACAGCGTAACGAACGTAGTTACCCAGGGTACAAGGCTTCTCTCTTGGTTGGAAGGGATCGCAGCTTTGGTTGGCGAAGATAGGTGCCATCATCGACGAGGATGATTGAGAGCTGCAGGCCATCAGTATGAGATTCGAGAAAGTGAAATTTGGGGGATTATCTTACTGGACAGAAGAGTAAAGCCACTCGCCTTGTAACCGTTTGCACTCTTCGGCATCGTAAGTCGGGTCATGGCAAGGACTTCCCAGAGGAACAGTCGCCACCAATCGACCCCCGACAGTACTATTCAAACTTTTCCAATCATCCTCAGCAGGCCAGCAATCATCTCCAGGGAAGCATTTGCAGCTGGACTCTCCCGACGCTTGGGCAAGCGCCAGTAGCGAGGCAAAAACAACACCACGCATCGTGAAATGTTGCACAGAAACCAGGATGCGAGGGATAAACGAAGTTCGAAAGAACGCGCTGATTATATAGACATTCAAGGGTTACTCGGATCTTCCGGTTCCCCTCTTTGGTACGCAGCCCGGGATCGACGCTGTGCGACAATTGGCCTTTTTGCGTTGCAATGCCTCTTGGCAAGGATGTTCAGTAGTGGAGAATTTATAGTGCTTACATCCAAGGATCGACATGGCAAAATCAGTCTGGGCAATCTCACTATGAGGATTTCAACATACATGAAGCTATGACTAGCCTTATTTGTATTTTGTGTTGACTATCTCAAATTCGTGTACCAATTGAAAGCTAGAGGCTTTAAGAGATTGTGAACCCATCATGAGCTATGGTACGACAGATGAATGACTTTTTGAAAGATTTTGGTACGAAACTGTACACCTGCCTATAAAAGTTATATAACCGAGAAGAATTATCGGTTCACCGCCCAAGTGCAACCCTCAACGCCGCATCTAGATTCTCGGCTGACATGTACCTGCATACTGATTCCTTGGGCCCTACGTTCGGGTCAAAGAAAGCACAATACCAGCTAGTATTAATATTTGTGTCTAAGTTCGCTCATCAAAAGATCTATCTGAGGCACGTTCGGGCAGTCCTCCTTCAACCCTCAACTGCGGCTATTCCTTCATCGTCCCTTGCCAACTTGGCCTGATTAAACGCATCATCTTCTTTAGGCAATTGGAGATTCACTCCGGTGATGGGCGCAGCGTTGAGTTCCACGTATCCATCGCCTTTCAAAGCCAACACGTGGCCACCAACTTGTTTGTCGGCCGAGAGAAAGTGCAAGTGATCTCCAGCAACGCTGATACCCTGCATAAAAGCCGGCGAGCGAAAGCCGATAATGGTACCCTCAATATCCTTAAACACATGAGAAGCTTGACGCTTTCCAAGCTCAGCGAGGCTTTCGCCTGGTGATTGCTGTCCGCCGACTGTTCGAACAGTGATGGACTTGAATGTGCCTTCAACTCTGAAAGCCACATAATGGTTCTTCGTGTTCGGTAGCAGGTTCGACAAGTCCTCAGTCAAGGCATCCTTGGTCGGGATCAATTTACGAACAATCGCTGTGGGCTGGTAATCTGTAGTCATGGCAAAAGGCGCAGTTTGGCTCGCACAAGCATCATCGTCGAGAGCGACAACGGAACCATCAGGCTTCATATCGTAAACAGTTCCGTCGAGGATAATCATTTCACCGACCATGTGTCGAAATGTGCCGAGGCCGTGGTCTCCGTGGCTGAGCAGGTCGGAAATGGTGATGCCGGTCTCGGCGACTCCATCCATCAGGGCTGAGACAACCGAGTACTGAAATAGCTGATTTTGTGGCATTTTGAGTGTGATACTGTGCGAGTGAGACAGGTCGATTGAGGTCTGGACTTTGTTGTAGGGATGTTGATTGGGACAAGATGTGCAGCTGTCTTTGGTCAAGGAAGTTGCTGTCCCCTGTGGGGTCTAATTAGCCAATTACAAGTGACTTTGTAGGTGAAGACGTCATTGGAGGAAAAGTGATAGTTGAGGTTGAGGAAGATACCCTACACATGGAGGCATCAAACGAGTTTCTCGAGTATCTGTCACAGTAAGTCTTTATCAATTGATAAGGCCACTACTTCGAGCTTTTCATGTATTCCATGCTGATCACACATCTCCATTTACGTAGAAGTGCATTAAGGTAGTCACCCTCCGGCGAACCAGAAGAACCGCAAAACCCTAATCGTGCCATGAGCCGTCAGCCACGTAACAAACCAGATTTCTTTCGCAGTCACAACTCACATCAAAGTAAGACACAAACACCTAAAATGGCCGTCTTTCCCCGCAATTCGGCACATTCAGCTCGCCACTTTGAGTTTGCTGTACAATATTGATGCGGCAACGTCGTGGAGAAGCCAATAAGAGTAATGTGAGATTTTCAGCTCTGTAAGCCTGCATGAATTACCTCGTAGCTTGAGCACAGCATGTGAATCTTGACCATTCCTATAAATAAGAACGGCTGTCTATCTCATTCCTTGAGGCAGCGATTGTGATCTTAGAGCTAAAGTTCATTTCATACAATTGACACATCTTGAGCAACATGGCTATCCGAGCTGAACATATCCCAGCGTTACCACGCGAGCCAATCGCACAAATCCCAGAAGGTCTTCGCATCGCCTACGCTCAGCACCTCCTCAACAAACACCTTCGCAAGCTACGCGCTAGACTCAACGAAGATGTCAGCTACTCTGAACCATTGCCCCAGGAAAGGCTGTCTCACTCTGCCCCTTCCCATGGATCTGATGAAGTCCCAGAGTACAAAGGTCGCGTGGCCATTGTTGGGGCTGGCGCGACCGGTCTGTATCTCGCAATGATGCTGAAGTATCTCAAGATCAACAATGTGGATATTTATGAAGCATCGGATCGAATTGGCGGACGATGCTATACATACAGCTTTCCAGACGACAAGGACTGTCCCCATAATTACTACGACATTGGAGCGATGCGCATTCCGGAAATTCCCGCCATGCAGTCGTGAGTACTTGAATGCCACTGTGAAACAACTGATGTGGTGAGACTAACATCACTAACAGGACTTTGAACCTCATCAAAGAGCTTGACTTACCAAAGACACAATACGTCCTCAACGCTGGGTGTGAGCCACAGATGCATTACTACTCCAATGACCCTGCAGACGCCCCAAGGTACGACAGTCTCTATTGAGTGGGTAGCCGGAACTGACAAATGACAGTGGAAAGCCGTACGAGGACAGAATTGTAGACATCATCGCAAAGCTCAGCCAAAATTGGAACGAAGAGTTCGAAGCCTTGATCGATGGCAACGACGATGACTATTCTACTCGAGCTTGGCTTATGCACACCGACCCAAAGTGAGTAGTGGATCCGTATCAGGACTGAAGACAATTGTACCTTACTGACGATGACAAGATTGACATACGAGCAAACGGAAGAAGCAGAGTCTGCCGAGACGTGAGTGCTCAAGTCAGCTTTCCAAGTCACCCACTGATATTCCTTCGCAGATCTACTGGCCTTTTTGATCAGGCTTTCATCGAGTCGCTTTGTGACTACAGCGACTTCCAAGCTGCTAATGGTAAACCATGGTGGCGTCTTGAAGGTGGCATGTCGATCGTCACAGACAAGATGAACAAGTGCATTGAAGACCCCAACTGGGTTTCTGACAACCCCATCTCACTGAAGGTCAAGACTAAGACACCAGTCGTGACTATGTCAGAGAGCAAGTCCGGCGACAAGATTGAGGTTACCTTAGCTGGTGCTACGAAACCAGAAAGCTACGACATGGTCTTCAACACTACCGCCATGGGTCCCCTGCAGCGCATGGACATAGCGGGACTGGTGCCTGGCTTTGGTCTCCCGGGCACGCAGAAGAAGATCCTCACTGGCATTCGTGCTCTTAGCTATGATCGCGCCTGCAAGGTTGCGATCAAGTTCAAGACGCGTTGGTGGAAGGATATGTACAAGACCTCCACCACTCACGATACTATCGGAGGCGTGTCAGGCACTGATCTATCGATCAGCAATGTCGTGTATCCGTCTTGGGATGACGGCGACAAGGCAGCCGTGCTCATGGTCTCGTACAGTTGGGCTCAAGATGCTACCCGCATGGGAGCTTTGATCCCAGACTACTCGAAGCAGAAACCTTGCATTGACGACACAGTCGTAAAGCAGTCGTTCCAGGATCTCGTCAGGCTGTGGTCGGAGAGTGACCCCACCATCACAGTCGACTTCCTGACGAACCAGTATGTCACCCATCACGCATACGCCTGGTCGCACGACCTATATACTGGCGGTGCTTTTGCACTTTTTGGACCCGGTCAATTCAAGTATATGTACCCCGAGTTTCAGCACATCCTCTGCGGCGGAAAGTTTGCCATCTGTGGAGAGGCACTGAGTCCTCACCATGCCTGGATTTCAGGCGCTCTTGACAGTGGATATCTCACCATGGTGCGATGGTTAGGTCATTTGGGAGACCACAAGAGAATTGAAGCTTTGAAGAAATCTTGGTTTGGAGCGGGGAAAAACGAACATACTGCTGAGTTTGATGAGGTTCTGATGTATTGGTCTGTTAAGCTTAGTAAGGAGGTGGCCAAGGAGCTGCGATAATGCGTTACTGTTCAGCCTATGTTGGAGATAGTTCAATCGTATGGAACTTTTGAGACTTTAATGCTTACGTCTGGACCTTGAATTGGATATCGATATGGCGGCGCTCGAGACCATCAGAGGGCACGGCAGGATCTTATGCCGAGCAGACACCTAGAAAAGACACTTTCACGACATGGCTGCATTAGGGAAAGTGGCATGGAGTACACTGATCTCGTTCATATCGAATGTTACCCGGAATGAACCATTGGTGTGACACCTTTGTCTCCGCCACATGGCAGGACAGGAACCAAGGTGTCGCTTACAGCGTTACACCTTACTGCAAGACCTACTGGTATGTTAGAAACGGACAAGGACAGGATCTAGGCTCATTTTACATTCCAGCTAGCCAGCTTCGGTTGAACCTAGAACCTTATGCCCCGAAACGGCCCGTCCCCGTCCAGGCACGAGCACTGGAATGGACTGGAACACCATTTCCAAAACAGAAAGACTGTGAGTGGCTTTGTTACAGGAGGTGGCAACGGCTGAGCCTCTCCACCATTCTTCAAGGATTATCTATATATAGTCAATTGTCTCCCAATCTGGAAAGTACTCTGTCTCAGACAACGCGTATTTGGCATTTCTTTTCACATCTACAGAACTGAAGTCAACATGAAGCTCACCTCAGTCTTCCAAGCCATCACCCTCCTTGCCGCTTCAGCGGAGGCTTTCAATCCCCGGGCTAGCACCCCCAAGCGCAAAGCCCTATGGAAGCCAGAAGCCGGTACCAAATGGGAAATCATCCTCTCCGAAGTGTTCAAGCTTCCCAAAGGAGGCGCCAGTAAGCTCGACTCAACAGTCCCCGTCTATGATCTCGATCTTTTCGAAAACGACAAGAGTACCTTCTCCGCCATGCAAAAGGCTGGGAAACGTGTCATCTGTTACTTCAGCGCTGGCTCGTGGGAGAATTGGCGTGATGATAAGGATGACTTCCCTAAGAAAGACCTTGGCAAGACTATGGATGGGTGGCCTGATGAGAAATGGGTGAATATCAGAAGCCCTGCCGTTCGGGCTATCATGGCCAAGAGGATCAAGGTTGCTGCTGATAAGGGATGTGATGCTATTGATCCTGATAATATGGATGGTTATGTAAGTTTACTGAAAGAGAACCTTAGATACATGCTAACATTGCTAGCAAAACGACAATGGCCTCGGCCTTACTGAAGCCGACACGGTCTCATATGTCAAGTTCCTTTCTGCGGAAGCGGCAAAGTATAACATGGTAATGGGCATGAAGAACGGAGGAGACGTCACAGAAGAGGTCCTCCCATACGTCGCATTCTGCATCAACGAGTCGTGCATTGAGTACAGCGAGTGCGACTTGTACGCACCATATATCGAGGCTGGAAAGCCCGTGTTTAACATTGAGTACCCCAATGGCGCTCCCAAGGTCAAATCCAAAGATAAAAAGAGGATTTGTTCGACCAGTGGCGCTGCCGCGGATTCTGATGGCTTCAGCAAGATTATCAAGAAAATGAACTTGGATAAGTGGACGATGTATTGTTAGAAACCAGTCACGGGGAGGTAGTCAAAGAAAAGATATTTGAGGTAAAATATGTTTTTGAAGAAGACTATTTACGTGTAACGCATCGCTCGAACGCTATATAACCATAATCATGATTGCTTAGCTGGTACCGGTGCAGCCGACGAAGTTGTTGCCAGAAGCTCCAGTGTGGGTAATGGCACCGGCATACTGGCACTTGGTGTTGATGACAACGCGATCAGCACCAGGAGAGCCTATGCAGACCCGTCAGTAAGGACACAAATGAGAATTGAACGCTGGACTTACCGCCAGTGTAGACACCGCTGGTTCGGATGGGGAACTCCTGGTAGGGACCGTTCACAATAAAGTCGAAGCCCTCGCGGTTGTTGTAGGTGTGGGGGTAAGTAGAGCTACCGGCGGTGTCATCGCTCTGGTAGTACTTGCAAGCAGCATCGGCAGCAGCTCGGACTTGAGCAGCAGTGTAGCTGGTGCTACCGCATCGGGTGGCAGACTGACGGCTCTCGATGGGGCTGGCGACAGCTACGCTGACAAGAGCGGCCAGAGAGGCGATGGACTGAAGTTGACAAGGTCAGTGATATGTCTGAGCAGAGTGATGAAGATGGGAGTCTGTACCTGGAAGAAGAGCATCTTGTAAACGGTTTACGTGAAAACTAACGAAGGAATGAGAGCGGCTTGCCAGGAGAAGTAATATCTTTGCCACCAAATTCCATCTCCCTTATATATCCCAAGCCTCCTAGAACCTCTATCTCTATCAGACCATCCAATCCTCGTCCCTCGGTGATCCACAACATTCAGACGATCAGCATAGAAAGGCAGGTGATTGATCCCACCAGTCCGATTGGTCCTGTAATCTATTCGACTCGCGATACTATCACCACCTGCTTAAAGCGGATGTAGGTCCGGCACATAGTCTCAGTCAGTGCTGCCAGTCGGAGTAAAATCCCGCACCAAAAGCGGGCCATGATCGGCATTTCTCAGTTTCATAGCGTGCCATGTGTTTAATGTGCTATCAATGATTCGCAACCATTGGATGCACTTCGGAACGAATCAAATGCCCTAGTGTGGTCTTTTTGTTATGCATCTCCGCTTTGAAACGCAGTCATATTACGCTCCTTCATTTCTCGACCTGCATCTTCTTTACTCATCACATACAACATGGCCGACACTATCAAGAAACTCCTTGCAGACGACAGCATCTCAGCGCAAGATGCTGCTCAAAAGATTGCGGGCTCTTGTATAAATGAAATTGAGAAGAATGAAGACGACTCCAAAATTGAGGATGAGCTTGATGCCCTGTGGTCGGGCATCCTTACCGCTGCCGAGCAGACCCCTCATGATCGACAAGATAAGCTAGTGCAAATCATGCAGGCGATAAAGGGACTTTCGCCAGCTTCCGAGAAGGCCAAGAAGATTTCTGTTTGGGGTGAGGAGAAGCGCTGGGATGAGCTGCCCATGTTTGGCGGTAAGGCACGAGAGCAACTCGACATTGGTAAGCATCAAGTCTCGACCTTAATCAAAATAAACTGCTAAGATATTGAAAGCTCAAGAGAAGTCTGATGAGGCATGCGTAAACGTTAATGCATTCTTTGCTCGTGTTACTGCAGCTGGAATTGACGACTTTACTCTCTACGCTATCTGGATATTGCGCGAGGCCCTTGAGGACCCTACAGCCGATGACATCGCGCAACAGACTTCTCCGAAGCTATTAAAAGCTACTTCAGTCTGGCTCGTCTATGCAAGTGACACTTTGTCCAAAGCTACCAAGGAAGGGAAGCAATTCGATGGAAAGATGGCCAGACCTGGGGCTAGTCTAAAGGATGATGTTGAATGGAGGGGTTTCTGTCAGGACAGATGGAATGCTTGGAAAGAGAGGTTGTCGCTGCTCAAAAATGCAGACCTTTCTGGGGATACAAAATCACTCATTAAGCAAGGAGTTGATAATATGACTCATGCATGAGCTCTATCAAGTGGTCACGATCATATTCGGCACTGTAAAGCCTTAGAGCTGGAAGCTACTCTAAGTAGCAAAATTGAGGAGACAAGACTATTTCCGTTTCACTCCCATACCAAATCTGCGCTTCGTATCGGAGATAGACTCAGAATAATAGCCTTCTCTATAAGCTCTCACCCATTTCTCCTCGTTTGGTGTTGGACGTACAGTACCCTGTATAAGTAGCCGATCCCGAGTGATGTCTAATACGTTTTGGAGCACTTTTATTTCACGACTAGGCACACCGGCCTTATCAAGTCCTTCAAAAGCTCTAGCGAAGGATACGGGTCCGTTCTCTTCCATACACCACTTATAATATGTCGAGTCCATCTGCAACAACCAACTTGTAACATCAAATAGCCAAACGCCGTTGCAATGGTCACGTATGCTCGATTCCTTCCACCAACGGAACTTTGATGATGCAGCTATCAGGATCGGTGGTACAAAAGGGCAATAGCTAGACCCGTCATTCGACTGGGACTCCAGTGGCGCAAGGGCGCTTTCATATGTGTAGTCGCTTCTAACAAGGGCACACATGGCCAAAATGTCGACCTGCTTGACAGCGGTCCTGACAAGTGTCATATAACAGTCGTCCGACGTTGAAATACGTGCAAGGAAATACTTTGTTGCTCGATGGTCCATCCCAAGATTCACAAACATTGGACTGAGCCATCGGATCACCTCGTAATCAAGCTCGTTTTGGATGAATGATGGTCTATACACGGCGAAGTGTTTAAGTAAAGACCACAAATTTGCGTAATTTCTTATCCTTTGACAGCCTCGTGAACCCATCAGCAGATACCTCAAGGTGAGGATATGCCCATTGGATAATGCCCAGTAAAGATCTCGATACTGAGCTTTTATCGGACGAAGAGGGCCGATCATCTGGTCGGGGAAGTATGCGCAGTCTATGCCGAATGATGGGTGTCGAAGTAAACTATGCCATTCAGGTAACGAGAAAAGATCCTCGAGATGCGCAGTATGCCGTACCCAATATTTCGTCGCATAAATGAGCAGAGGGAATTGGTCGCCAGACTGTGATTGATGACGCCTGGCCGATGCCAGAGTTGGCCCGATATCAAGTTTCGACCGCGACCTGTACCTGAGGACCTTTTCTGAGAAACTTGTTCCAATGCGAAATGGAGTCACGGCATCTAGGACCACCTTTTTGGGAATCTGCGTGGCGTCTATCTTAGGAACGACATTCCTGGAGATTGTCGTTTCGAAAACATTATAGCTCAAAAATGTTACCAGCGTCTCAGCCATGTGTCTATTCGCCTGCTTGTCACTGAAAGGCCAGTCAGTGACATCATTAGCTTTCTCTGTGCAGAAGCTCCGTGCGCTGTGATGGATAAAGCGAACGGTATCTTCTTCTTCATCGATCATCACCAGACTACCACAGAATTTCAAGATTGAGTAAATGCTATTGATCTCTCCATCTGAGCTCCAGGCTGTCTGTCCAATGGTAACGCTTGCGGCTTGGCGCAGTTGTTCAGCTGTCAAAGGCTCTCTTGCACTGACAAGAAACTTGAATATCCGAACGTGGTGTCTCTTGTAGTCCTTCAAGCTAGCCTTTGCGACGTTTCTCTTGTATGTTTCTGTGAGATCCCGAGGTAAGTCCCGAATAGCTTCGCGAACATCATGGTCTGAAACCTCGGCGCAGATTGAGTCTAGCTGCAAGGAAACCCAGAGAAACCTCAAAAATGTCAGAATACCTAGTGTACAGGGGTTTGAAGGACTCACATTCCGCATGCTCCAGCAATAAGTTCTTTTTTAACTTCCTCAACTAGATTTGGGTCACGCGTTACTAAACTTCCTTCTCTGACCCTAATATCCACTTCTGTCTCCACAAAATCCGGTATGTCTGGGTTTTGCTCTGGTATAGAGATTCGATGGTGGAATGGTCGGGTATCCCAGATTGGACCCTGTTCGAAAGTCCGCACCGATAGACAGAATGCGTAACCGAATGCTTGTATCTTAGTAACGTTTTCTAAAACGATCCGTTGTACATTCCTTTCGCACTCATCCAAGCCGTCCAAGACAATAAATACTGCCTTGTTTTTAGGTTTCGCTAACCTCAGAAGTTCGATAATATCATCAAGGTCGAGTTGGGGCACGGTGTCGGGAAAAAGGTGACTGAAAGCGGTATCGTATATGACATGCTCCAAAAGCTGTCTAGTAAGAGCACCGAATATAGTCTTTGCTTTCAGACTCTCCTCGCTATCGTGTCGTGAAAAGAAGTAGAGCGTGATTGTATGGTTATTGAGATTCAGGTCATCGACGATGTTGGCGAGTAACACCGACTTACCGGCCCCTAATTTACCCAGTAAAAGAATCGACGTCTTCCCGGAGTCATCCTTCCATTGCTGGTACGGGCGACATGTCGTTAAGATCATAGTCGTTCCGCATTTGCGATTCTGCTTCCACGTTTTGCGATAGTCGTACTGCGAACAGGCGTCCAAGAATCGAGCACGCTGCTCAGTCTTCTGTTGGTGAGCATAGGTGTCGTGTCTAGATTTGGCAAGAGCCCGGAATATAGAGTTTCTCTTAGCTTCCTCCGTCACCTGCTGATTCAACAAGACGTTCGCCTCTTCTTTAATGGCTGAAGACCATACATCTAGATCATCCTTGAAAGCCTTCATTTGAGGGTCGCTGATTGTGGACGATAAACGACTCAGAATGGGTTTCATAGTCCACGCGACAGACTGGTGACACAGCTTTGTAATGACAATAAAGTATTCGCATAGATAGCGCTGCAAGCTCTTGGACTTGGGATATAAAGATGCCATGGATTGATAGCGTGGGGCATTACGACCGATAGACATGAAGAGTAATGATAAATTCTCTAGGTATGTGAAATATCCAGTAATGACCTGTCAGCCTATGTCAGTATAAATTGTCATTGGCGACTGAATGGCGATATTCACGTGAAGTGTCATCCTAGCGGCGGCCCAAACTCCACATGCAATCAGATTCTGCCCTCCTCCAACTATAATATCGCCTAAAGCCGCAAATTGCTGAATCGCTTGAAGTGTATTTGTCATTCTGGGCCCAAAGCATCTGCCGCGACCATGTTTGCTGGTGGCTTTGAGATCAATTTCTGCGGTGAGTCGCATAACATCTGACATGGTCGGCGTTGTGCTGACAGCCCTGGCACGCGACGCTTGAAACGAAGATTTCTGTTCTGGGGTCAATGTCGCCTCAAACTCCGAGACTGCCTGAGCGAGGCGAATTTCCGGCTTGAGGCTACCAGCCTGGCGTAGTACGAGGGACATCACGACAACCTTTGCGTTGATGACAAGATCAAGGAAATTCAAGCTGGGAATGAGGGAATTTGGAAAGTGCGGCTGAGTTATGCACGACTATGCAGGGTATATGAAATGAGGCTGTGCCAACTGCCAATGAAGACGAATCTTCTGTTGGTCATCCATTCTGCTTTGACCTCACGCCTTATCGCGAACCATTCAGGCTTACTAAGCTACCAGAATACGCAAGGTAAAGATCCTTTATCAATGCCGTATCTAGAGATGAATTTACAGTGAGAAATGTAACTGTATAACATTGAATTTGATCTAGCAACTATCTAATTTCTCAAAGTACCCTCAATCTGAGGCTTGAGATAAGTCTCAATGTACTCGTCATTCCTCCAGCCAGACCAATCAGGCTTCTTCATTCCCCAAGAGTCGTCAAATTCCTGTGTACCCTGGCGAGTATAGTATCGACCGACAATAACCCAAATGAACCAACTAGCCTGAATCTCAGGAAGATACTCAGACAAGCAGCTGACATAAGTCTTGGCAGTCTCATAGTCGGGACCATTCATGGCTTGACCGAACTCAGTCAGCATGACAGGGAAGACCTCTGCGACGTTAGGGTCAGACTCGTTCATGGCCTGGAAACCCTTGTTGTAGAGGTTGTAGCGCAGAGAAGGGCAGCTGGTACCCTTGTTCTCGTAGGTGTGGATCTCGAGAACGAGCTTGTCCTTGCCATAGCCCTTGAAGTCATCACGGTTGAAGACTTCGCCGCGGGGCTCCATCTTCTCTCCGCTGTAGAGAGGAGTGACGTAGGTGTCGTAGTTCATGCCGGAGATGACGATGATGGCCTCGGGGTCAGCCTCGTGCACAGCATCAGCACCCTGGCGCATGTACTTGTACAGATCACTCCAGTGGTAGGACTCTTCTTTGAGCTTGGCGTTGTTTGTGGGCTCGCGAGGCTCATTGCGTAGAGACTGGGAGACCTTGGCGGGCCATTTCTTAGCCTGATATATGTTAGTAAGAATTATAGTAAGAGGATCGGGGATACATACGTGAGCTGCCATATAAGCACCACCACGAACCCATTTCTCAGTGTCGAACTGAGAATCTCCCCACCAGGTGTTAAGATCATCACCACCACAGCACCACTTGCCCTCAGAAATGTGGTTGTCAAGGTTGATGTAGATTTCTTGACGAAGACACTCAGCAGCAATGGCATCATAAACCTGTGTCTAGTTAGTATTGCCCACAGCTTCAAGTGGGTCCAAGCATCTCATACCTCAAGACGGGTGGTCTCAGGAGTGAAAGAAGGGTTGTTCTTCAACACCTTCTCGAGAACAATAGTACCGTTCTCCTTTCCAAGACCCTCCTCGAAGGCAGTCTTGATGTCGATGTCCTTGCCATCGTTGGCGTAGATCTGGTCAACCATCTCAGTGGCAAAGGTCAGGCGAATGGCGTTCATGCCAATGCCCTTGATGTCTGAGAGAACATCCTTGATGGACTGGTACTGCAGACCTTCGGGGACCATGACCTCACCGTGGCCGGGCCAGTTGGCACCAGCGAGGTTGACCTTCTCGTCATTGGCGTTGACAATCCATCGACCAGAGGTCTTGAAGGGTCCGTTAGGCCAGGCTGCGGCGACGTTGCCAATGAGGCAGCCAAATGCCAAAAGAGGGCTCACAAATTGTTTCATTGTGGGCTATGAAGAGGAGGGAACAAGATGGTTGGTCCTTGGTGAAGTACTGGATGGGACCTCCGAGATCTTATAGTTCTCTCATGCTATCAATTTAAGCTCATGAACACTTCATCCTCCGGAGCGGACCGACAATCTTGGCAACCCCATAGTCCCAAGATCATCGTAATAACACCTGACGTATGTATTCCTTGGTGCCATGACACGATTAACAGGGGAAATAACCTGGGGAAGTCAAAGTCCTCCCTGAACGGGCTAGCTGGACGTTGATCTTTACGATCAATGGAAACCTTGATTTCCCCGCATTGAGTTACATGTTACCCTAAACCCTTCGGCTCCGGTATCCCCGGCCCCATCGACCCCGGTCATCAATGCGGGGTGACTATCACGAGTTTGCAAAATTAGCGGTCCTCGGTAGTAGCTTCACGAGGTTTCCTGATATCCTTTCCTTCGGGGTAATGACTAACGGTAGGAGTTCTATTGTCATGCACCCCTTGCATATCACTCGGTTATTGTACGACGATGAAGCTTTCTGAGAAACGGGCTGTCTGCATCATCTCAATCCTTTTGCATTGCTGAGGCCCATGCAGGGCTGGCTCAAGGCTGCGAATTTCCATGTGATGATATACTTTTGATGATGATATCACTTCTCAAAAAACACACGCGACATAATTGAAGTCAATTGTCCGGACCTACTTCCCGTTTCCGGTACGAACAAGCAATCTAGTGGATGGGAAAATGGACGACGATCAGCGCCTGGAAACAACAGCCGATTAGCCCGCTTATAAAAAAGCTTGGCGTTAGAATACTACCGTATCCCGGAGACCACAACCAATTTTAGCCAGCTCCAGACATGGACGATTCCACAAGCTCAAATAATTCACTGCTTATTTCCCCAAGCTTATCTGAGGTCCATTGTTGTTATGCTACAATCAGATTAACTGTCAGATGCCTCGGGCTTTTGGCCCCAGACAACCTTCTGCGCAAAGTAGCCATGCTGCTTTCCAGTTCTAATTTCCCGTCGGAATTGTGCAACGTAAGCGAGTATTTCTTTTCTGGTCCAGCCAAGAGTATGCGCCATGAAAAGAACAAAGCCCTCGCTATCAGTTTCAAGACCATGTTTGGTGTAAATGCCCATTTGCTTCTCGACCGGGTCTTCAGGCCAGTCGCCAATCGGGTTCTTATTGGTAGTTAGTAAGGAACAAAAATGATACTGGCGGAGAGGCTTACTCTGAAGTTGAACTCTTGGATGTTGATAAACCCCGCCTTCTCCATGGCCTCTTTCTGTGTGCTATCCTCGACAACTGTAAAGCTTGTTCCAATCTTCTTGCTTCCTTCGATGAAGAACTTGCCCCAGTGACCCATAGCTGAATCAGGTTCCACGGTACCATCGGGACTACTGATGATGGATGAGGCTTCATGGCTCTCTACCCAGGCACCTGGCTTGCACACTCTGAACGCCTCGGAGAAAAACCCATTCCAGTTCCTGATACTACCCATAAGCCACCTAGAGTGGATATAATCAGCAAAGTCGGACTTGAAGGTCCACTCGCGAGTGCAGTCTTCGATAATACTTTCAGACTGTTAGCTATGACTACCCGAAGGTCTACGCACCTACAATTGGAGGTTTGATGGGGTCCACGACGGCTGGATGGGCGACAGGTCTGTTCCGATGATCTTGGCGTTCGAATACTGGTCGGCGAAGTCACTGAAGTTCGATCATTGTCAGTAGATAGCTGTGGCTCGGTGTGTCCATCTTACATGGCCCAGATTCCTGATCCAAAGTTTAGCACGAAGATTCATAAGATTGGCCAAGAAATATTTACCTGTACCGGTGCCGATATCAATGGCTTGCTTCAGGTATGTCAGGGACGTGCGTTGGCGTCACGAAGCGAAGTTAGCTTACTTGGATGTTTTCCTTCTTCAATGGAGCCAAGTGAAGCTTGTCACCCAGCCCGAGGGTAAGAATATGATGGCTGTTATATGTCAAAATCTATGCATTATGATCAGACGTTCAGTTCTCACGTGAGATCCATCAAGTCCTTTTGCTGATCATCATTCGATCCCCTTCGCCCAAACATTAGTCAATGTTAGTGTATCCATATTTGACTACCATACCAATATTGAGCATTGCCCTGCTCGCTGTGGTACGTGCGACCGTGAAGGATTCGGTACTGAAGGATGCTGGAAGTGATGGATGCCGTCGTTGACTCGGTGTCCGACATCATGGCCGTACCATCGTCTTCGTCGTCGGATTCTTTTGCCTTTCACTATTTCTCAGCCAAATGTTTGAGAGAAGGATCCCATGAACACACCTGCTCCATTTCGGACCAGTGCTGTGGATCTAGAATCACGGCGGCGGTGGTGGGAGGAGAGGCATCCTTTTGTCCCATTGGGCTCGTAGAGCTATTTGTTCCAGACATCGTTTTCTTATTAAAGTCTCAAATTCTGTAGTAAAAATTCTTTTTATTGATTGCAGTGAAAGTTAGTTGAGTGGGTTGACTTAGTTTATTGAGTAAGCATGAGCGATTAAGATGACAAGAAGGAGGTACAGTGGCATGATCTGACCTCAATCCGGATCATGTCCACCCCGACTAATCCTTGTAAGTTCATAGACTAACACCAAACACCAAATACTCAGCCAGGTTGAGGTGAGAAAGAAACAGTACTGAAAGCTTATATCACTATCTAACACCCAGCCTTTGTCAAGCCGAGTCATATGCTTCCTATTTCATTTCCTCTTCCTTGATAGCCGCAAGCCTGCGTCTTTCCTCTTCTTCACGCTTCTTTTTGCAGGCGGCGCACTCGAAATCGTAGTTGTGTTGGTACTTCGCCATTGGACCTGTAGGACATTCTCCATAAACCCCGTTCGGTCGGCGATTAGAGCAGATCTCGGCCTTTACATATTCTTGCACAGCTTTTCTGCAAGTTCCACAGTGTGTAATGATATGCCACTCTGTGCACATCGTGATATAACAGAAGAGTTAATGTTTTGGTTGATAGTTGATTGTATATGTGGGTTGTGGTCGTAGAAGGGTTATGAAGAAGTTCGAACGTTGGTTCCCGCCAAGCGTTTAAATATTTTCCAAAGCGGCATGAACCACTGCAGTGATCGTACAGATAACAGAATGATACTTACAAAAGGTAATCTTATCGAGGAAAACCTTGACCCTCATTCTTCGGCGACCCTCAGAATCACTTCTATATCTCTATTTAACTTCGTCAGACCAGTCCGTACTAGGACACAACATATCTGTGACGTTAGGGAAGCCAGAATGCTCAATCGAGTGAGGAGAGATGATTCAGACTGATTGAAGGCAAACCGAGATGAACCTCCGTAGACAAACCAGAGACATGGTAGTTTTCGGTGTGATTCACAAATCGCTCTTAGCACACCATTATTGATTAACAGTTGCACAGGTCAGCTGACAGTACAAGGTGTCATGTATAGAAACCTAACTTGCAAAGATTGTACAACATGCCGTGGAAGGGGTTGTGCGGGCCTTAGAGTCATCATGGTTCTAAAGCATATGTTTGTTCAGGAAAGGTTTGACTAGCAGTATCCTGAACACAAGACATGTCCTGTGAAAATAAGTGCATCTACATGGTAAAGTCTGTTCAAGGGAAGAAAGCTAAGCAAACAGACATATGTAAATGAATAGGATGAGCTTCCACCACCCTTCAGACTATTTACGACAGGAACACTGGCGATCCAATCTTGACACACAGTTATCAGGAATTCCACTTTAGCATTACACTATCATCTGCTAACAGGATCTACTTCTACCCGGAAAGAAACCGTAAAAGCTATTCCTGTACCTCTCTTCCTCCTCCTCACGCTTCCTCCTCTCTTCTTCTTCCCGCCTTACCCGGCATGGCTCACATTCCAGTCCGAGCGCTCTGAAGAAAAGGTGCTGCGTAGTATAACCGCATGCCCCAAAGGTACACCCTGTGGGAAGAAAGGTACAACATGATGGTAGCTGCATGTCGTAGTATCCAGTCTGACAGACTCGGCAGTAGATTTCTGTATGCGTAATAAAACACATTCTGCCTATAATTATAATATGTTTCCAATAATGTTTTTGGTAGGTTTTCTATTCATTCTTCAGGTTGAGAATTGCGCTAGTTTATATACTTTTTACATTGCAGCAAGTCACGGTCTGATGGTATTTCCATCAGGTCTTGTGATAAAGTGAAGTAGCGGAGACTCCTCTCTTGTTTGCCAACCACCGACTTTATTCTCTGTTACTAAGTATCAAAGCGTTCTAGTATTTATATATCGCAGAGGGGCCTGTTCACACTATCCATCAAGCTATTTCTCCTGCTGGAGTCTCCTCTTTCTCTCTTCCTCTTCTCGCTTTCGTTGACACGTTTCACACTCGACTCCAGGCTTTTGAAAATCCAATCGTTCTGTTTCTAAGCCGCACTGGCCCCAGCTCAAACCCCTCGAAAGATATCCACAAGTTTCAGGTAACTCCATATTGTGGTATACTACTTTGCATACCGGGCAGTAGATTGCTGTGTGGCTTATAAAGCACATTTTGCCTGTGTTATAGTTGTCAAGGACTGTTTGTTGGGAGAGTTTCTGTTACGGTGAGACCGAAAGCTGCTGCGTTTTATACACATTGTATGGCAGCGCGTCACCAGATGTATCACTAGCAGACCCCAAGTAGCGTCACTGCTATCTTGACAGGTGTGATAAAGAAGACCGCTCTGTTGTCTGTTAACCACCATCGTCATACTCCGTTATTAAGCGTCATTCCAGGTCAATCACGGAAAGACAGTAACAAGCAAGCAGAATGTCATGTTTCCGTGCATCAGTCTACGCCGCGCGCCAAGACTATCCCGGCTAGGCCGCTATGACAATGTGTCAAAACGGACATACGTGCCGCTGTGAGTAAGCACTAAACCATCATGAATAGCCTGATCATATAAAGATCCGATACCCTCTACTGGACCGCAGACCATTGACTTAATCTACAAACCTCAGAGATACCGAAGAGTGTTTGTCAAAATGGGAGGTGCTGTCTCTGTACCCACTGACCGCAGCCGGTCGCTCAAGGTCATCGGCGCAGGCTATTCTAGGACAGGAACACTGTCTATGGCTATCGCCTTAGAACAGCTTCTAAATGGACCAGTGATGCACGGCGGATCCCAGCTCCTTGGCAGAGAAGACGGTAAGGCTCTCTCCATATCACCTTCGATTGCAACTGACGATAAGAGACTATGTTAAGCTCTGGACGGAAGTCTTCGAAGCTCGCCACGATCGACCCAGACTACTTAAGCTTTTGAAAGCAGCGACAGCTGGCTTTGTCGCTATCACGGACGCGCCTGGTAACTGCTTTGTTGAAGAGCTTCTTGAGATCTATCCTGACGCAGAGGTCATCTGCGTCACACGCGACAGAGAAAAGTGGTGGGCGAGCTGGGAAGCTGTGTCCAAAATGGCTGGAGCTGGGTTTCTCAACGTCTTCCTGATGCCCGTCCCCGGAAAGAGATGGTATCCGAAGCTCGTCACTCAATTTCTCGAACAGTAAGAACGCAACATTGCCGCAATTGCTTCACCACTGACGGACTTTAGGCAAAATGAGAGATTTGGTCCAATGACATCAGGTATGTTTGTCAGCTCACCATAAATATTATTACTGATGAACCAGCGCGACTGGATGAACACAACGAATACGTCAGAAAGGTGACTCCGCCGGATAAATTCCACATTATGAAATTGAGCCAGGGGTGGGATCCTTTATGCAACGCTCTGAAACTGCCTATTCCTGATAGGCCATTCCCTCGGGTCAATGATGCTGATGCCGTGAAGGGATTGGAACTACAGATACTCAAGGAAGCTGGTATTCGGTGGTTCTTGATTCTTGGTTTGCCTATCATCATGACCGTTGCAATGTGGCACGTCTTGTATGGATCGAATTGATGAGCTGCCAGTTGAACCTGCTACATAGTCAATTGATTTCGGTCGATCATCTCAATCCGATGATTCTTTTATGTACTCTGTTCAACTACTGGGAAGACCAAAGGCTATTGGAAGTACATCTTATCACCATTCAATCCCAACAGATAGCTCCTAGTACCCGTAATCGGCTCGTCGGAGTGTCAAAGGAATTGACCGCGGAATCATAAGGGACGAGATAAGTTGATCACCTTATGATAGCTTAGACTAGCACTTAGGCTACTGTATTTCTGCAACCTAAGCCTCGAGAGACATTTCTTCTTTTACCCACCTGCGGCTTTATAGCTCGATGGTCTCCCAATCAAGATCCGCATTCATGACTTGCGAGCCTTCTGATCTTCGATGCATTCGATATCGGTAGCCTCGACAGCCTTATCGGACTGAGTCTCCGAGTACTTCTCGAACACCTCGGAGATCTCCTCGAGGGACCGGTTCTAAAGAACAATTAGATCCAAAGTACTGATAAGAAAAGGAACTGGAGAACATACCTTGGTTTCGGGGAACATGAAGAAAACGGTGAGGAGAACAATGCCAAGCCAGACACAGTAGACGATGTAATACTTCCATCCCAGGTTTTGGAGTCCAATCGGGTTAACGAACTGGTTAAAGAAACTAGCTCCCTTGATAGATCCCATAAGAAGAGCAATTTCCTTGGCGCGGATGTTGAAAGGCAGGATCTCGACTGGGTAAGCGACAGCCAAGGGGTTCCAGCAGATGTTGTAAGACGAAGCGAAGAAGATGACACAGGTGAGGATACCAGCGCCAGTAGCCTCTGACTTGGTTCGTGCAAAGACACTGCCAGTGATGGTCCACGCGATCATGCCGGCCATCATACATGCGGTAGCGACAACAAAAAGAGGTCGGCGTCCAACGCGGTTGACGAGATTGGCACCAGTCATTGCGACGATCATATTCCAGATCTGAAGGATACCGTTGATAAGAGTGATGTCTTCCTGAGAGTTGATGCCAATGGATCGCAGAACCGGAGCGATGTAATAAGACTAATTGGCAGGTAAGCGTGGGTCAAAGAGAGGATCAGGTAAAGAGACATACCACCAAGCCGTTTCCTGACCACTGGGGAAAGAAAGCACAGCAAAGAACAAGGAATGTGCGATGTCTGTTGGCTTTGGTTTGAACAAGTTCCTTCCAAGATCGAGTTCCAGCCATCTCAAGCTGAAGGGCAGCGCGAATCTCTTCAAACTCGGCCGCGACAAACTCAGAACTCTCATCACCGCCAGCATGGTACCTGATCAGGATAGAGCGCGCTTCTTCATGGCGATCTTGTCCCACTAGCCATCGAGGGCTTTCGGGTAGGAAAAAGAGACCAACGAGGTTGATGATGGCGGGCAGAGCTTGCAGAGCGGTGGGAAGTCTCCAAGACCATTCAGAGTTGATGCGATATGTTCCGTATGTTGTCCAAGCAGCAATGATGGACTGTTATTAACGGTTAGCTGTTATTCCGCCATCATATCGTAGGGTTTTTACTTACCCCCAAGTACCAGAGTGTGTTGTACATCGATGTGAGGGTCGTGCGCGATGCGGGATGGGCAAGCTCGGCGGCGAGCATAGGGGCAGAACTGGAGGCGATTGTAATTCCAAGGCCGATGAGGAACCGCGAGGCCATATACATGGGAGCTATTCACAGGTTAGCCGCGTCTCTTGACATAGGAGATCTTCCAGTCTGTAACTGACTGTTGATGCTGGCAGTCTGAATGATGGTCGAGAGGATGACAATGATGTCGCCCACAGCCATTGCCCAGCGTCTGCCATAGTGATCTGAGATCCAAGCAGCGGGAATAGTTCCGAAAACGGCGCCAAGAGGAAGAATAGCGTTCATGATGCCAAGAAGAGATCCTTGAGGATGATTGAAGTCTACAAATGCCACAGGTCAGTACGGTCACAGTCGATTGGTGAGGTTGCGAGGTACTCACAGTTTTGCCATCGGTCAACTCCCTGAATGCCGTTCATCAGACTAGAGTCATATCCCATCGCTGCACTGACGATCAAAGAGCCAGGAACGAGGAGAAGATACAGCCTCAAGAGGCTGGGGTTCTTGAAGAGCGACGATGAAGCTGGTGCAGTCATGATGGCTGATCTTTGTTCTTGCTTGTATGCTGGATCTGAGGAGTCCCTGATGAGCTGAATTGTCTCCGGGGTCCTCGATCATTTATCATGATTTGAACGGGTAGGAAAAACGCATTGATCGTGAAAACGTCAGTCACTTGACTTGAGAAAAGCTGGAGATGCCGACGCGTTCCAAACATCTGGATCGTGCCGTGTTACCCCATCTGGGGAAGCCAATGGCTGAATTCTCTCCGCAAAACTCTATCCAAGGACAAGACAGTTTTGACGAGGGACGCTAGTCATGGTGAGGACTTAGGCGGATTCATGATGTCGGTATCTACGCCGAAATGCCCCGACCAATCACAGACTCTGTGTTTGGGCCCAACACCGTCGGCGCCACAACCGAGATGCCCCGATGAGAGACTATTAGCCTAGACCGTGGTCATGGCCCTTGCTTCCACGATCTTAGCTTACTCTCCGACCAGGAAGTGACCCCGAACTGCCCCGGACGCAATATCGGTTCCCGGTATCATGGCAGGATATTTTCATTACCCCATGCCTTGTGGCTGGTCGCATATCATGACTCCTATTCTCCTCTTCTCAATTTTAACAAGCGCCTTGTTCTTTCAGATTTCTCAGCTCAATCACAAACACAATGGGTTCTATCGACAAGGACAACCGACAGATCTCGCTAGAAGACTCAATCGGTCTTCTTGCTGGACAAGACTTTTGGTGCACTCGTCCAAATGAAGCTCTTGGACTTGGATCACTCAAGTTCTCTGATGGCCCCAACGGCGTTCGCGGAGAAGACTGGATCAATGGAGCGCCTTCCACTGCGATTCCTTGCGCGACAGCACTGGGAGCTTCTTTCGACGTCGAACTCGCGTCTCAGTTGGCTGCTCTCCTCGCTAGAGAATGCAAGCGTAAAGGTGTCCATGGCCTATTGGCTCCAACCATGAACATCCACCGCTATCCTCTATGTGAGTACCATACTGCCCAGATGGAAAAGCCTTTACTAACTACAAGCGCAGGTGGACGAAACTTCGAGTCTTTCAGTGAAGATCCACTACTTAGTGGCTTGATCGCCGCTTCTTTTGTCAAGGGTTTACAAGCCCAGGGCATCGCAACTAGCCCCAAGCACTTTCTCGCCAACGAGGCAGAGAATGGACGAAGATGGAGCGACAGCGTTATCGACGAGCGGGCTCTGAGAGAGATTTATCTCGAGCCCTTTCGGATCGTTGTCGAACAAGCAGATCCATGGTGCATCATGACAGCGTAAGTGTCCTCACATCGAACTCAAAACTCAGGGACTAACGAATCACATCTACAGTTACAACTCGGTAAACGGCTCCTTCTGCTCCGAATCGAAACACCTACTCTCCATCCTCCGCGACGAATGGGGTTACAATGGCGCTGTCATATCCGACTGGTTCGGAACCTACAGCACGATCGAGGCGTTCTCAGCTGGTCTTGACCTCGAGATGCCTGGCCCTACCAAGTTCCGCGATCAGAAGAAACTACTGGACTTTGCCAAGCGTGGAGGCTTGGAGAAGCGCCATATCACCGACTCGAGCGCCAGGGTCCTTGATCTTCTTAGAAAGACTGGACGGATTGGGGAGCCTGGTGCGCCACCACCGTTGAAGCCCGAAGGGAAGGAATACTTGCACGATTTGAAGTCAAAGAACCTCATCCGATATGCTGCTGAGGCGAGCATGGTGCTGCTGAAGAACGAACATGATACCCTGCCATTGGTCTATCAAAACACCAAGCTTGCTGTTTTCGGCCATCACGCGACAGAGCCTGCGTTGTTCGGTGGAGGTTCGGCTAGCTTGAAGGTGCCGTATTCTTCAACCCCTTGGGATGCTATCCAGCGGACGTACCCTGCTTCCGTACAAGGTCCGGGTGTTGCAATCGACCGCCTCGTCCCTCTGCGAAACAAATCTGGGCTTGATCTTGGGCAGATAACCCTTGATTGGTACAACGGCGGCTGCGTATCGAACGATACACTCTTTTTCTCCCAGTCGCTCGACGATACGTTGTATATGTTGGTTGAGCACGCTCCTGATGGCCTGCTTGACAAGTCCGACTTCTGTACCTCCATGACGTTTAACTTCACTCCCCAGCAAACTGAATCTTTCGCCATTAGCCTCTGTGGTCCTGGAAACGCGAAGTGTCTTGTTGATGATCAGGTGGTTCTCGATGTTGAGAGGGGACTGGATGTCTCTACGGAGGACTTCCTTTTCGATCGCTCGAAGCTCGAAATCCCGAGACAGCAACCTCTGCAGCTGCAGGGCGGTCAGCGATACAGTTTTGAGGTGATCAGTTGGTCCTCCAAGCACAAGGCTCAAAACGTGAACCGCGAGTTCTTCATTCAAGGCTGCCGACTCGGCCTATCGCCCGTCCAAGATGACGACGGTGCCTTGCTTGACGCGGTGGCTCTGGCGAAGGCCGTTGATACCGCCGTTGTCGTGGTCGGCACTGGTACAGAATGGGAGTCCGAAGGTTTCGACCGCGTCAGCATGCAACTCCCACGTCGACAAGACGAACTCATCCTTCGCGTAGCCGAAGCATGCCAGGGTCGAACAATCGTGGTTGTGAATGCCGGATCTCCCATCGATATGAGCGGCTGGATTGATCGCGTCGATGCTGTCATTTATGCGTGGTTCCCTGGCATGGAGTTCGGCAACGCATTGGCCAGACTACTTACTGGTGAGGCTTCACCATCTGGTAGGCTTCCCACCACATTCTGGGACAGTGTCCACGACTACCCTGCTGGTCATGTCGAGAGCTTGATGACTCCCGACAAGAAGATTCAGTATCGCGAGGGAGTCTTTGTTGGCTATCGGCAAGACTCACTCCAATCATATCGACCAAGCTTTGCCTTCGGTCATGGTCTATCGTATACAACATTTTCCTGTTCTCTCAAAAGCCATACCCATTTGAACCGAGAAGAGAAGATTGTCTTGGGCGTTCAAAACACCGGCAGTAGGACGGCAAGCGACAGCGTGCTGCTCTTCATCGAGGCGTTAGACCCGACTACGACAAGACCCAATGTTGAGCTGCGCACATTTGCAAAGACGAAGCTCCTCGAGCCAGGCGCCTCACAAGACCTGGAGTTTACCTTGAGTGCGAGGGACTTTGCGTATTGGGATGTCCATGAACATCTTTGGCGTGTGGATGCTGGTTCATATAAGGTCCGCGTGGCGGGACCGCGAGGGGTTGGAGATTGGAGGAATATTGACGACATTATTGTAAACTTTAGCGAAGCTTTGACTGTGGCTTAGATATATACTATAGAGCTTGATAAACGCCAATAAGTCTACATCGCTACCTTTTGACGATGTTCATTCTTCAACACCGATCAGAATTGACGATTACAGTATTGAACAATATTACTGTGCTGCATTATGACCTGACCTTGTCTGTTCATCGTTTATTGCACGCCACGAAGGATCAAAAGATAAATTACACGACAGTAGATCTTGACTTATGCCTCCAATTGATGTACTCCTGATAATAAGGTTTCCATCTTGAATTACACTTTTCAAGCACCATGACTCCGATGCTCACACGGGACCTTTTTTTGCTTTGCCAATTGCCCTAATATTGGGTTTCGGCTGTGCATAAAATCCGTGGCTTCCATCCGATGTACTCAATTAACACTGTCTAAATCGCCTCTTTCCACTCAACCTCTTCGACATCCTCTTGTCCAGTCATGAACCGGATACTGTTCTCCAGAATGACTCGCAAAATCTCCATCTCCTTCTCGTCGCGAGGTCCGTAGATCATGAGATATGTACTAGCAATAGCGTACTTGTTCTTAACCCAGCTGGATTCAGGCACCGAGAGTCTATGTCGCTCAGCCCAACCCTTCTCGATAATGACGCGAGCATCTGCGGGAGACAGGTATAGATGGACCGAAAGATCGGGATGAGCATGGCCGAGCTCGCCTCGCGCAATGATAACAGTGTTTGGTAGAGTGTCGGGTTGGGATTCGAGAAGCTTGTGTGCAACAAAGAGGGCGTCGTGGTGGCGCTCGTATAGGGATTTCTTGATTTCGAGGATGGAAGGGTGTTGTCGCGCGGCGTTGTTGAACAAGTTCGTGATGTACTGATCAAGCAAACATTAATCGATCGTCTAGATAGAATAAATAAACGACTACTTACAGTTCTCATACGCTCAGGCGCATGCTGAGAAAGTTGTCTGTGAGGCGCTATTCCCCCAAGAATGGCCCTGTCTCCCTGTCGGCGAGGGATGTTCTGGATTGAAGAATGGCTTCCCTGCGTAGGGTAATCGGCAACATAAGTTGCCCCACATTTGCTAAGAGCAAAAGGTCGGATACCAAAAGTGATCCAAGCCCATCCTTTGACATTGTATGGAGGACCTCCGGGGCCGAGAGCAAGATAATCGCGGTAATCTTTAATGCACCATGCTGTGAAAGCCACTAACGCTGCAGCGCCAGAGGTTGTAGCGATCAGCCAAGGGCGCTCGGATGTAGTGCGTTCTAGTACAGCTTTGATGTGTTGTAAAGTAGCCATGGTGACGAATTGTTAGGGTGGTCGCCTCAAAACTTGGGGACAAAGATTCGAGGTCATGTTCCGTTATATACCACATGTAACTCATGCCCTGGAACATACCAAGGCTCATATGAGAACAGTTGATCGCCGACGGAACACGCGATGTAGGATTGCACTAATTTAGGCTTAGCTCTCCTTTCGGGGCATCTCGGTCTCTGAGCCGATATCCACCTACCGTACCTTGCAACTTTTCCGACTCGGATTTGCCGACTACCCCACCTCACTCAACTCACCCTAGACTCATGTGCATCACCATCATGTTGTCTCCGATCACGGAATAGCTACCACGTATCTGTATCTATAAGACGGAGTCTCTATAACTCTTTCATCTACGTATTGCCATGCTTCAAAGTATCCTCCAACGCCGACTCTTCCATACCAGTCCCATCGCAAAAATGGCTATCCAACGTCTCGTCCGTTTCGTCTCCAAAGATGATGGCGCAATATACTACGGTGCCGCCAACGAAACATTGCAAAAGGCAAAAGCCCTCAGCCCCGGCAATCCCTTCCCCCCTGAGACTGAAGTAGACAACCACGAGCATGAAATCGAGAAGCTTCTATGTCCTGTTGATATTAACCATGCTCGCTCGGTTGTCTGCATTGGTCTCAATTACACCGATCATGCCGAGGAAGCCAAGATGCCGATCCCCAAAGTCCCTGTCGTCTTGTAAGTGCTCATCTTTGGGCTCCCGATCACCGATCCAACATCATGCTACAGTATTGACAAGTGATTGAATGCAGCTTTAAGCCGGTGACAGCGCTGACTGGTCCCTATGACGACCTTGTCCTTCCCCGTACCTCATGGGAAAAGGGAAGATTGGACTACGAATCAGAACTGGTAAGAGCTGCCCTTTTGATAAAACGGATGGATCGTTAACACAGGCATTCAGGTCATCGTGATTGGAAAGAAGGCCTCGAGGGTCTCCAAAGATAACGCGCTGGACTACGTGTTTGGGTACACAGTAAGTCATCACGTTAGCAATGGTTGACGACAGAGTTCTGACAATCCCAGGCTGGAAATGATGTTTCAAACAGAGCATGGCAGCTTGAGCCTCATCTAGGCGGAGGACAATGGTGCTACTCAAAATGCTTCGACTCCTCAGCCCCCATCGGACCAGCCATCGTCTCCAAGGACATTCTTGGATCTGCAGTCGGACTTGGCATCCGCGGCACACTCAACGATTCTCGACTGCAAGACGGCAACACCAACAATATGATCTTCTCAGTGGCTGAGATTGTCTCGTTCTTGAGTCAGGGCATGACTCTTCTTCCTGGTACGTTTAACAACTTTTATGTCCTTACAACCGTCTCTAATAGTCGATCAGGGACGCTCATCTTCACTGGGACACCAGCTGGTGTTGGGTTCGGCAAGAGGCCACAGATCGAGATGAAGGAGGGCGATATTACAAGGGTGGAGATTGACGGTATCGGCGGTATTGCTAACAAGGTAGTATATGAGCAATAGATGCATTATACAGGACTTAAATACAATTGCTTCGCGGCGCGTCCAAATCCAGGAACTATCTGCAGTACAGTCGTAACTATTGTGCGAGCGTATTAATATGCCTTAATATGCCACTGTGCATCAGCAATCAACGCCCACAATTGATCTGAGCAAAACGAAAGACTTGGACTTTCACCATCCCAAAGTCGCAATAGTCGATGAGCCTCTTGACAAGCCTCCAAAGCCTTCTGGCAGAACGGCCCTCCGTAAACACTAGACGCGAAGGATCCATGCGACATGGGGCTATCCAACATGATACTATCAGTGTTTGGACTGGCCATCTCCCCCAGATCCATACGGTTAACAACAGCGGGGATATGACAAGCCGCAATGAGCGACAAAACTGTTGACCAAATGTTCCTCGCCAACAGCCAACATCCGTAGTGCCTGACAGGCTGTTCATATTGCTGAGCCAGAAACTTCATGGCGTAGTGAACATATTTTGCTCCGCCCTTTAACAAGGACTCGTTGACATTAATCGACTCATCAGGTTGGTAGTTGTCGTTTGCGAGAGCAGCTAAGAATGGTCGGAAGACAAGCATTAATAGTTGCCCTTGCCTGTCAATAAGGACTTTGCGCATTCGCTGTTTGGTGGATTGCTCTAGATCGGAGGCTGTCGCTAGAGAGCTTTCGAACGGCTGTGAAGCGGCTCGGAGGTCCTCTGGGAGGGAACTCATCCTGTTGCGTGTGTGTTACTTTACCGTCACGATTTGACAACTTTCAGGAACCTTACCACTCATTTATTTGACGCTCAAACTCACAAGCCAGACGATAGCTCGCAGTAATACTCGACACAGCACCAACGGCATCGTTCTCATCTGTTCGCTCTCGTTAGCAAGCCATGCCACTACCGTGCGTGGCACCTACTATTGTAGAGTTCAGCCTTGATTCGTTCTACCAATCGCCGACTCGATGTCTCGGCCAAGTAGTAGTACCATGTATCCGTGTCGAGCTGAGGACCGATACTGGGCCATTCAAAGGGTTGAAGTGGCGGAGGCGGAATGGGTGTGCTCTGAATCAACTGTCCAAGCCTCCCTGGCTTCATAAGTCCAAGATGCGGATAAATCTCTTCGGTGAGTTCAAGTTGCATTTTGGCGACGGCCCAAAGTACTCGGTGGCTGAGCTTCTGTTCCAGGATGCCAGGGTATCTGTTCGGTAAAAGTGAGAATTTCGAAGAGTCTGTCGCCCGAACACCCTTACCTGAGTAAAATTGTCTCGGCCTTTGCAGCAGCTGTTTCCGCGTGGGACCAGGCTCTCCACGGCTTCAAGGTCCACATATAGTAACTAGCCAGCAACAGCTGCGCCTGCAAGTCCTTCATCGGCGGCGCATTGCCAAACGCCGTGACTCCCAACCAAGGAAGCGCCAGTGTGATGTAGTATGACTGTTTCAGAGGCTTGCTCTGTGGACTGGTCTTGGGCGAAACCTCACCCAACGCAAGCACTAGTAAAAGAATTGCCATATCTGAAGGCTGCAGTCCTGCTGGTAATTCCTTGTGAACCGGCCACACTGCCAGCTGGTTATTTTCCAAAAGCTGTTCTTCTAGTTTCTTGAGGAACTCGAGATCTAAGATTGGAGACTTGCTGTGTATGTTGACCACGTAGTTCCTGATCAGAGATGTTGTGATGTCGGGGGACCTTGGCGCGGAGGGGCTGGCTGCAGTTTCATCTGGAACGATGGGCTCAGAGTAAAAGGCATCTGTTGCAATTTCTGATGACACAAACTCTGCCTTGATCGATGGACTGGGACCCGGTGTCAGACCGGGTATATCGCTTCCAGATGTCAGCTCATGTCTATACAGCTCCCAATGTCGATGTTGGCCGCATCTAGCAACGGCATCCTTCAAAATATTCCAAGACATGATAATGTCACCGTTCGGCCACATGTTCAAACGAGTTGTTTTCGGTCGATGAACCGTCGCGGTTGGCTTATCGATCATGGGTGCTGTGTTTTGACAGCCTGTGGCGTTCTCCATTCGCTGAAGCAAATTATCTTCCATTGTTTGGATTCTCTCCAGTATTAGCAATGACGCTTTATCCAAACTGTTGGTGTCAGTAGATGTGATACGTTCAACAATTGGCCCTCAAGCTCTCACCTCGTTGTCTCCATATCGGGATATGTACATTCTGAGTCCGTCTTCAAGCAAAAACCACACCGCGGTCGCTGGCTATCACATCTCGACTTTCTAGAAGACTATCAGTCAACAGTGTTCGTCGGTGCGCCTATTAGAAAGAGTAAAAGAACTTGCCTCGCTCTGCAAACCAGGCATGCTTGCACGGCGCGTCTTCGAGAGTATTGACCGCCTGCGCGCTTACTGGACTCTGCCATGGCGTTCTTTAAATTATTGAACGTAGCCTGAGATCATTCGGGATAGCAGTCGCGTGAAGAAAAGGGTAGGGGATTATTTGATGGTCCTTGAAAAGTGGACGTGCCACCGGAGAGAGAGTCCCACCCTACGCCTCTAGCTTGTATGAATAGTACAGTCACATGACTACTACCCAGCCATCATGACCGATTTGTATTATAGAGCTGAATAAATTGTAAACATTAAATGACCACACTTATGGCACCTGTTGCATCATTTTTCTATAGAGGTACCTTTTTCCAATATATGGTTGAATGAATGAAGGTTTATGACGAAGGAGAATAACATATTAATACTGTAGGGGGTCTTCCATATCCTCGAAAACCAGGTGATGGTTGTCAATATTATCTGCGGTCACCTGGTTCGAGATAAAGAGCGAGTCGACATAAACCATAGCTTCTCCACTACCAAGACAAGAAATTGTGATGCCAAAGTCTGTGCTATGTGAGTCTGCTCTGACTGTGGTGAGTACTCTCTGCCAAGATTTGCTCAGGCTATCACTTGCCGACAGCCTTTCTGAACAGACTTGTTGATTTCCGAGATATGCATCAAGCGTGCAAGGTCTGCTACCTTGAACGCTAACTACAGCATAGTAAAATTGTACGGTGTAGAGGAGAGTGCCACGGGGACCCGATAAGAGCTGCTGAGATATACCGGCGAAAGAACCCATCCCTCTCTTTCTGTCGCTGGCTATTTCCAATGCAACGCAGCCGTCGTCTTGGCTGCTATCATCGTTGAAGCAGTCTCCATTTCGATGTGCAACGGTGCCTTCTGTCTCGAAGCCCATGACGCCATTGTCAGAGTTGGGGTGTCTCTTGGCGAATCTACCATTGACAGCACGGTTTGTGATTATAATGGCCTCCTCGGTCGTTGTGGTCGTCTCCATCTGACTAGTAGTAGTCGGGTCTTCTGTTGTCGTCTCGAATGAAGTGGTTACTGGTGCAGAGGAATCAGAGGTTTCCGTGAGAGATGATTCTGAATCACCAGTGGAGGAAGGACTTTCGAACTCAGTTGAAGAGAATGTATCGTCACCAGTCGTTACAGTGGTAGTCAATACACTCGATGATGGAAGTATTTCGATCAAAGAGGAGCTTTCGCCTGGTGGCGAAGCCGTTGTGCTTTCGGCGACAGACGTCCCAAAACCGACAGAGCTTGGTTCATCAGAACTCGGCTCATCAGAGGTCGGTTCTTCAGATCTGGTGGGTGGAAGAGAAGAAAGTAGTATGCCAGATGTGAATGCAGGAGGTTCGGCCGTCGTTAGACGAGAGGTAGAGTTGCTGAAACTCAAAGGTCGTGTCGGGTCAATTGTCATGGTGGGAAACTCTGGTTCTTCATCGGTTGGGTCTGGTGTTGGCGGTCGCGGCCTTTGGGTGACGGGCTGCTCTGAAACTTGTGTACTGTCCGCCGGCTTGGCAGGGGCTATCGAAGTTTCGATGCCATCAATTCTACCATCGATGCATCGCTCGGCTGTAAATCAATTAGTTAATCTTCTGTTTACTTCTTTTCCATCGAAGGGGAACCTACCTCGATAAATAGTAAGCCTAACTGGCACGCAACCTTGCGGCTGAGAGGTGAATGTTAAGTACACTTGGCCGTCAGAGGAGGTCTGACAAAAGGATGCCTCGCCACCTGGCAGTCCCGGGCTAACAAAGCGGAGTACACCGCCGTCACTGCTAAATGTAGTAGTGATATCGTCACCGCTGGGTACCGATCGTGACTGCAGCGACTGGAAAGCTTCGCCGAGATACGAGATGGGTACGCCTCCATCGAATAGCCGCCCGTTGCCGAGGGTAAACACAGTGGCGAAGGTGCAGTCGTCAGAGTCTCCGGTACCTACAAAGCCTCCAATATCACGCTTCCTTGTGTCTTCAGATGGAGTAACGGCAAGTATAATACGCTGGCCGGTTGGATTGAAGTCCACAGAGGTTGACTGACTAGCTGGGACCGAAGATAGCTGAAGCGTAGTCAACAAATCAGACACGATGTCGGATGAGAAGAGGCCTGGCCGATCAATTGTCGATGAAGTTGTTTGTTCAAATCCCGTGGAATTCTGAGAAGTCCCAGGTAGCTCAGTTCCGATAGAGATAGGGACCAGGTAGGTGGATAGATAAGTGACACAGTATGTCCCTGGTGCTTGATCCCCGTATTCAACGTCGCCAAGCTTGGCCGATGCAACGGCTAGTCTGGCGATGCTACTTAGTAGCCCAAGGGCTGTAGTCTGGCGCTTCATGCTGAAGTGGTGACTGTTGTAATCCGGAGTTTACAATAAACTGAAAGCATGGGGGAGGATGAGGTTATGATAACTTGGAGGTTTCAGGGCGTTAGTTGAGGCATGCAGGATGTTGGTTGCGGATGAGACAAGGTTAGATATTGAGCGCCCAAAAGAGGGCAACTGAAATCAGTGCAATGATAAATTCCATAGCCGTAATTATTACCGCATTGTAGTGTGCGTCCTCGCATTCCGGATTCCAGTCATAGGGCGAGACATCGGTCCAATTTCCCAGACAGCCGATCGAAAGACAAGAAGTATGTGTTACGATATGCTCCCTTGGACTGGAGATAATGCTCCTGGCCAGCCAGCCACCTTTCATGCAAGGAATTGAGTCCGTATATCCGTGTGTCAAATTACCGGAAATTAGGTGGTCCTCGAGAGTGTCAGAAGAAATAACCGCTAGAAGCACGATAGACAAATAGCTTTAGTTACTTTATGACGTTTTAGAACCGCTTTTAGATTACTTTGTTTTCTTTATTTCTTTTGATGACCTAAGCCTTAGGGCAATTTTCTGTCACCTACCTCGTGGTTAATGGAAATATACTCTGCCAGCACCTGATTTCCTGGCAAAATGAGATGATGATCATATCGCTTTGTCGCAGAGACAACAAATGAGAAGGTGGAAAGACCCTTCGCTCCCATCTAAGTTGCGCTCCGCTATACCTTTGTAACGATCGGATCCAAGTCAGACCTTGTAGCAAAGCCGACTCGTTTCTCCCCTGTGTAGTCGAAGACGGTGACCATGTTATCAATAAATATTCCACCCAAGATCCAGGTATACTTCTTGCTTCCAAAATTCATATACGTGACAGGGCTTCTCAAAGACTCTGAGCCAGGAACTGAACCTAGCGACAAGTCTTCCTTGTTGAGCCTGTACGTAGCTTCTCTTGCCGTGTCTCCAAAGGTGAACGAGAACTCGCTTAGTCCACCACTGGGGTAGGTCACGATTCGGTTACTGGCTTTGCCTTGGACAGCCTTTGCTATGTCCTGACAGTAGTCCTCAGTCGTAGTGAGGTATGAGCTACCTGTGTCGACAAGGGCCAATTGGTTTTCGCAAATGACCACGCCGTTAACAGTGACCCTGTTGAGGCGAATTACCCAAGCTCTATACTGTTCCGTGAGTGCGGGACACCAGGTTATCCCGTTGTGATATGCGTCAGGTAAATTCCCAATCACTAGCCACCCTCGGTCTCGTGTCTTCTCACCGTCCGGTCTCACCGTACCAAAAGGCTCGGAACGAGGTCCAATCATTGCAAAAGATGCTCGTTTGATCATGCCACTTTCCATCAAATGAACCACCAATGTTCTGTGAAATGGTATAGGTGAGTTCTCCGCCGAGAAGCCTAGACCCAGAATACCCAGCGGTAGAAGGTTTTCCTGGGCAGCGATCTTAGCAGCTCCAAAGACTTGAGAGGTCTTCAACACGCCGATACCAACTATGGCTTCGAATAAGGAGAATGCGACCTTTTTACCACCTCCGTAGAGGATCTCGTATGCTTTCGATCCTTCCTGGAATCGTGCGGCGTCTTCGATGGTGAGATCCACGACTGATCGACCGGGTGGAACTTCTTGGCTGAATTGAATACGGCTTTGAGCCCATAGGATACTTGAACCGCTGTCGACAGTCAACGAAACCTGATTTTGTGCGCTTGATCCGAATTGTACGTTAACTCTCTGTTGCGCGATCTTGGGTCAGCTTCAATTCCTCTCTTTCCACGACGGACAACGTACATAATTTGTCGGCTGCTTCTCGTTCTTCACATCGCTCTTGAGCTCGAGCACGACACAGTCAACTCCACTTTCGCTCTCGTTGATCTTCGCGCTCTCTTTGTTTCGTCGTTCCTCGTCCCAGGTCGTGTCTCCGACAGACATCGCAGGAGCAGGATAGTCTTCCAACACATAGTAGAAGCCTTTCTGTGGTCCCCAAAAGCGCTTCGCATTTTTGCTGATACCAACATCCCCAAAGGCGATAAAGACGTCGAAGCTTCCCGGTGCACCGCTGACGTCTTCTTCGTCGGATGAGTAGTCTGAGGAATTGATCTCGACTTTTGTGACGCCTTCTGGGAATTCTGCGTCGACAAGGCGGCGAACTTCAGCTTTGGCCTCTTCCATCTTGATAGATCTGGATGCAGGTTGAGACAGAGCTCAATGGCGAGTGTTGAGCAGGGGCAGTAGATAGCTCTGAGATAAAGTAAGAACAATGAAGAACAAAGGATACGATTGATGGAACATGCCTTCGTTGGCGACTTGACATTCACCCCGATGGATGGTTTCGTTGTGCGGAGAAATGGCACGATGTCTCAGAAGGCGAGTACAGGCGTCCAATGTCGATTTCCAGCAATCCCATGTCGGTGTGGTCAGATAATGGTAGATTTGGGTCTAGATCGAGTTGCTGCATAGCTGAAAATCCAAACCGACTTCTATGACACGTCGTACTGGCCGTTGACAATCGATACCGGTGCACTTTATAGCAAGACGTTCGCTAGCGTGACAGATAACCAAAATCTGACTTGCATAAGGGATCTCGAACGAGATCCATTAAGTTCCGCGCATTTAATTTGGACTCTAGTGATTGAAATGGCTAGAAAGGCTGAGGTGGATTGGTCAATATGGTGCGGGGGCGCTGACCGGTGAGATTCCAGCCAGCCACTTCGCTTCACTAAGGCCTGGAACCGACAGAGTCAATTCGCATGTCTCAACGACCACTGATCTCGACTACAAGTGCTGATGAGCAGCCAACCCTGTTCTTCAAAATGCAATGCTGTTCATATACTGTTCACAAAAGTCTGAGAACATCCGGCCAGGATAAACTCTGGACTTTTGTGGCCCTCTCAGCTCATCCGACAATATTTGTTCCTTTGCAGCCTGGCTGAACCGTGAACATGGCGACGCAGGAAGCTTTATCTAATGCTGCAGCATCCACCCAAGAGCAACTCTCTACTCTATTCAAACCGCCATACACCTACGAGGCTGCCAAGAAATCCACTGGCTCCGCTGAAAATGGGCCCATCGATAACCTCCAGGACCACGAGTTTGTCGATGACAGCCTAGACGACGATCGGTTCTTCGAAGGTACTGGCCATATCCCAATGTCCTCTGTTCTATCTGACCTCATCAATTAGCTGCCGAGCACGAATCCGTCGTCTTCGGCGTCAAGCTCCGAAACATCCACGGCGTAGAGATACCCGCCACAGACCACGAGACTTGGGGCGTCAAGGCTTCCGATGGCAACTGGGGAATCTTCTGGCCTAAGAAGGAGGTGAAATTGAGCTTTGGTCGTATTATCGCACTAGCAGGTGATTTCTACAGTTCGCACATGGATGACAACCGAACGCCCGTCTGCGGCGCCTTTTTCGCCGAGAAGCTCAGCTTGGATAACCCAGAAGGTTGGAGAGCTGCCGTCGCGCGTTTCAAAAGCGCTGTCAAAAGTCTCAAGGATGATACTGATAGGAACCTTATCACCATCGGCGACTTGATTGACCAAGAGAAGAAAGGTACTGAGGAGGCAGAGAAGGAGATCAGAGAAGGGGATGGTCCGAAGGATTTGTATACGGTCGCCAATGCATACCATGATCATGGCTGCGGTATTCCCACGAATCCTGCCTGGATCAAAGCTACGATGGGGTTGAATAATCCGAAGTCAAGTTTGTATGCTTGGCTATCTTTCATCAACGCCGATCACTTTGTGAGTGTCTGAAGTCTGGTCCTGATTATATACGAGTACTAATAGGCTATAGGGCGATGATGCACTCGCGGCCTACAAGGTCGGTCACTCTGTAGCTATGGATCTCGCCAGAGGTGCAGGCGCGAAGACCTCCGATTCTGAAAAAGCAAACGGCTTGCAAGACGCTTACATGCATGAAGGTATGAGAACTGAATGACTCCACTCTGACTCGGTCTAACACTGGTTCAGCATTTTGTCTTCATTACCTGACCGACATGTTTTCTTCGGGACATCTAAGAACACCAAGGCGTCAGATCCATAACGATAACTACAACGAGCAGAGCATCGCTGCTACTTCGGCAATTACATCTAAGGAAACTCCAATCTGGGACTTTCAGGCAAACTACGTACGTATGCGAGCAATCGGCCGGGATATGACTCTGACGTGTTGAGGTACAGATGCATGACAACGATTCGGATACCGGACTTCTTGTTCAAAATCAACTTGGCCAGCAGTGGCTTTGCTATGGTGGGTCAGGATAGAGGTATTGCGATGGGAGTTAGCTGACTCGGATAAGGCGACAAACAGTTCAAGGAATCTTGGGATATCGTCAACCGAGCTAGGATGTAAGGAGGTCTGCTCTGAAGTCCAGACTCTTTGCTAACCAATCCACAGTAAGAACTGTATCCAAGCATCAGTCGACGAACTATACGAAGCCTTCATTAAACAAACTACCAAGAAACCCTCAGACTTCGACGCCGTAAAGCAAATCCCGACCCCGATGCTAGCAGCCGCCAAAGGCACCTCGACAACCTGGAAGTCCCAATGGGGCGGCTACGACATCCATAATCCCGCTCCCCTCTGGCAAGTCAACTCGGAAGATGAAAAAACCGCTTGGACGATCCGCGCGAACGTCAACGACCATTCTGTCTTCGGCAGGAAGCCTGGCACTCTACGCAACACAGACCCGAGTTGGACTGGTCTATCTGTGGAGGCAAGCAAAGAATGCTATGCTGCCCGCGATAGTGATTTCCGGACTAAAGGTTCAGCACCTTTGGCGCGGCCTATCGAAGGATTGACCAGTGGAGGGTTCCTTCAGATTCAAGATCTCGCTCCTGATGGGGCACGTCTGCAGACCTGCGTCAATGTTTGGGGCCCAGTGGTTGCGGGGATTCAAGATCGAGAGGGGAACGTGGAAGATAAAGATACCTTTACTCTGCGGAACAGGATCGTGGACTTTGACAGCTACGAAAGCAGAGACGCTATTCAGCCGCTTCATTGTGTCAAGTGGCACGACAAAGACGGATTGATCGTCTATCGTCTTATGCTCCAGCAGAAGGCAGGCAAACAGGCGGTCACTCTTTCTGGGTGGAAGGTCAAGGATCCATCTGGCAAGGATCAGGTGCAGTTTGATCCTGACAAATCCTGGGCTGTTGAAATGGCCAATCTCTTCAAGGACTCCTCCATAACGGAAGCCTCCACACATCCTAATCTGATACGGGCTCTTCCAGGAAACTTCAAAGGTCAAGCCGATGTCAACTTGGCGGTGCTCAAATTTAGCACAGGTCCAGTTGAGGCCAACATCATCTCTCAGGATGGCAAGGTCAAGATAAGGGAGACACTGACGGGTACCAAGGGAGTTTACAACTATGTCAAGACGCTGAAGACTGGGGACTCCGATCAAGTTCTTCTGGCCTCATTCCAGGACGGTGGCGCTGGAGCTACAAAGATGGCGCTAAATGTTGCTAACTTCACTGGCGATACACCAGCTATCACGAAACATGAGACTGCTATCCAAGTATCTTCTCAGTCATCCCAGTCTGTCCTTGTAGGTTCTCAATTTCCGCACTCTTGGATTCTATTTACTAACTCTTACTGATACAGGTCGGTGACTTGCGAAAGGCTGGCAAATCCCAAATCATCGCTCTCTTCGACAGCCCAACAGACCTTCTCGTCAGCGTGAACGAGTACAGCTCAAACAGTATTTCCGAGACCACCCAGAAGCATGTTCCCCAGACTCTCTCTAGTCTGCCACTCATCCGACCATTCTTCCATGCACTCATTCCATCTGAAGATCGAGCCTCCCCCAACAGTATGTCGATCCTCCAGGTCTCCCTTCACGAATACAACCAAAAGCCTCATTTTGTCTTCCGTCTTACAGACACAACTACCTGGACTACAAAGACTTCTACCCCGGTTGAAGATAGGCTTGCTTCAGACCCGCATTACTTCCACATCAAATGGATCCGCTGTTCCCGAAAGTCAGACTTTGATCTCAACACATCCAATGCCGTCCTGGAAGTGTTCTCCTTCTACGGTGTACTTGGTATCCGTCTCTTCGCACCGATCAGTGAGAAGAAGTTGGAGAATTATCAAGAGATTGGGATGCTGCAGTACATGGGACAGACGAGCATTGGGACAGGACTGGGTTCTGAAGGTGATTGGGGTAATGGCATTATGACATGGGGGTCTAAAGAAATCGACTTCGTCGACATTGTGGCATGGACGCCTGATGCCAATGGGAAGACTGGGGAGGGAAGATGGGGTATGTCTGCTGCTGACACTGAGAGACCTCTCGTCAAAGGATGGGATGTTGAGCATCGTCCCGGTTACAAAGCGTGAGATCACCTAACGCACCGGCCTTGGCACTGTTGCTGGGACATTGGTGGGAGTATATTCAAAGCACATCTTGGATAAATTAATATAGAATGAGTCTAGATCGAAGGCAGGTAACCGAATGATTATCCTCTAAAACTTAGGCTACTATTATAAAGTGGCCTAAATGCTACTCTAAGCTTGCATAAAGTGACTAAATTGTTTCATCTTTTATGAGCTAATTCTTCTGATACCCGGAGACTGAAATCTGGTCTATTGATTCACTTGTCTCAGCTCCATGCAAGTTGGAAGTTGCAGTTGGCCTTTGCCCTTGCCCTAGTTATTGTTCCGATCCCAATTCCTTTCCGCCTCAGTAGTGTACCACCCGGGGTGGTGTGGATGCGCCAACTTCGCCGCCAATTCTTCAGCCTTGTTCTCAATCTGTCCAAGTTTATGCGCCTTTCTCACACAATCAACAATCTTCTCACAGCGATCCCATATTCTTTTGCGGTTGCGTATGCCAGGTATTTTTGTCGTCCTTGGGTTGAACAATACCCATATACATCTCCAGTCCACTCGAGAACCACATTTCTCCGAGTTACCAAAGTTACCAATCCACTCTCCTACACCGACGCGAAAAGCATGCCATGTTTTCGATAGTGCTACCAGCTTGTCTTGGTAAGGTACTTCGATCTCGTTACGACGTAGAGTGTTGATAGCTCTGACCGCTTCACCGACTTCTTCCATCTCTGGGAACTCTGCAATGATTTCTTCCCAAATGCGTGTTTCGGATGCTTCGTCTTCTAGGCCGACTGGAAGAGTTGGTGGTGGGATGCCTAGAGGGCAAATAGGATCCCAAAACACTGGCTGACATGGCGATTCTGGATATTGTTTCCCCTCGGATATCTCCCAGAGCCACGCCATCTTCTTGAGTACATGTGCTTGGAACTTGGGCTGGGTAAGATGGTACATTGCCTGGCAGGTCTTAGCAAGAGCATTCAGGTCTTTTGGCCTAAGTGACCCGAGGATCAGATCCATCATCTCTGGTGGTAGGTTTAGTAGCTTTGCGTGAGTTTGGGCAGATCCTTCGGCGACTGTCAAGTTCAAGCAAAGCTCCAAAGCATTTCCGATCCTGGAACCTCAACTGGATTCGCAACAAGCCATTCATCTCCTGGGAAGTGATGCCATGGATAATACCATACTTCACGGGCTCCAGACACTTCAGGTCCCAACGCAGGGATCTTGCTCTCACTGATCCCATGCCCATTCGGGTTATCTTCTATTTCCCGCCAATGCCAAAGTCCGTCAAGGTTGGCATGGCCTAATTTGCGAAAGGATGTCTTTGCATATATGTCAAGACAGTAAGAGTGAACGGCAATTGGCAATGTTTCGTCGGAGTCCTGCCTCATGGTTAATTCGATCTCCAATACGATGTCGGGAAACTTACAATGACTCCATTATTAATACAGTCCCAGGTAGTCGTCAACTCCTGCACTCCATGTCTCGAAGGATAGAATGACCGCCACGCAGTCCAGTGGTTACCCTGCGCGGCATTTGAACCATTTGTCTCTCCTGAAAGAAAGAACAAGCTATCCTTCTCTAGCAGTTCATCCTCAGCTCCGAGTTCCCAGTTCGCCCGCTTGGGGATTATGAGGCGCGAATTGCGGCAGTTCTTTATTTGCTCCACACTCAGCACATGTCCGTTGATACCTCGTAAACTCTGGCATGATGGTGAGGCGATGTGCTCATGCGGAATTTTGCGCCCATCTTGTTCGGGGAAATCACAAAGAAGAGGAGCTTCACGCGTTCCTGTGTAGAAGACCTTGTTGTTATACCACGTCCCATGAGGAAGCCTCTCAGGTCGTGGTTGGTTGCATAGATTGGAAACAGAATACAGCCCATCTGTATTGTCGTGGTCTTCTGTTGTTTCAGATGAGCTGTCATCGGAGCCGCTCTCCGCTTCTGAATCATACTCAAGAGGCTCACTATCCGCGCATGACTGGTCATCAGGAACCCAGTCAGGATCATCGGAGTCATCATCTTCCGGCCAGATAGGGAGCGTTTCCCATTCAAAAACCTGGGGATCAGCCGGTGTTCGATCTATAGTCGTGCAGTCTTTGCAGTCCCTGTCCTCCGCAACATCATTAAAAGGATACTTCATCCAGCTAACATAGTTTGCACCGTCTATGTTCCACGCTGCACTTGGCGGCTCGTTTGGCGTGCGGATGCGTGCAATAGCCATGTCTACACCGCATATTTGACAGTGGTAGGAAGGAGCACTCATCGTGTACAGGCAGAAAGGGTAAACAGAATGAGTTGAGTTTCGTGTAAAGGACTTTCGGTCAGAAGGAAACGTGGCTAGAATATGCCACGACCTCGCGTCTCTGAACAGGCACCCAGCGTGAACAATGTTGAAGCAGCTCTAGGCAGTCATAAAGCTAGACTTATCCGGGAATGTTCATCGGGTTAAGGATTCTCCGCCCCGGTGGTTGATATCTGGTAGATATCGCGGTCTTTATGAGTAAATTGCTTTGTGATTATCTAATTATGATATGGAGAGTATTTAATCGTATATTTCGGGCCAATCCGCATTATGAAACAGTGACCTCGGTAGTCTTCCTGATAACGAGTCCTTCAACATCCATGTCTTCCAATTCCGTCTCCGAAACACCTGACCTAGTTGATCCATCTGGCTGCACAATTTGTTCCTGTGAATTGTTTCCTTCCTGGATAGGATCGTTTCCGCCATACATCTTGGACGCATAGTTGGATTTTGTAGTAGTGTAACATCTCGTTTGAGTGTTCATACCATAACGGGTGGGATTGCCGGCCTGATCGCTGTGGGTATAGATGGATCGGTCCTCGTTGAATCGTAGTTTGGAAGCAAGGGTATCAAAACTAGTAACCAGGTTAGCTTCGTCGGCAGTGGAAGCACGAGTCACTTACTAAAGAACGATGGGATAGAGACAAAATAGGGCGTAGAGAAATCGATCGAGTTGACTGGCAATATTGACAGCCTTTTGTCCCGGTGTCTGGAATGGGTGGATGATAGTTCGAACGACTCCAATTAAAGCCAAGAAAGCAACACGCATTTCAGTACTGCGTGTGAGGTATCGCAAGAGACCGACTTTAAGTGCCGCATTCATACTCGAGTTCTTAGCGGAAGCGAAAATGACGACAAGGAAATAGGCGCTGAGACATTCTGAAATAGCCATGAATGTAAAGTATCCGATATGTAGATAATTGATGATGACTTCGTACTCGTGCACGCCTTCGATGAGGAATTTGGCGCGGTAAACGGCGATGAAGACTCTGGAGATGGCGGTCAAAGCCATCAAAGTCCAGAAGACGATACTGAAGATGCGCCATTGGGTCGGGCGGAGGACTCGTTCGAGGATGATATAACTGTAAAGCAACAGACTTCCTTCTTGTAACTATTGAGCGTGTAAGTAAGCGCATCAGCGATATCAATTGAAGTAAACGTACCAGCCAGAAGAAATCGGCAAACACAGCGGCTACCACCTCATTGACAAGAGGGTGATCATTGTAGTACACATAATAGCAGAGACCGTTCGCGATAGCACCCGCAGCAGATGAAAAGATCGGTACAGCAGCCAAGACAGTAAATGTGGTGATTTCGCAAACCAGGATACCAAAGAAGACATTAACCAAACAGATGGTGCTAAAGATAGACCAGCACACCTCAAAGTAATCCATGGCGAATTAACTGATGCAGCTATCGCCGCGAGGTGATCAAAAATGTGACAGAACAAATGGAAGGAACCGAAAGCAAGGGAGATCGACTTTCGGTTAAGGTACATGCGCTGATCTTATGTCCAGTTACTCGGGACCTACTTCTAAGGTAGGGAGCGACTGCACTATGAATGGCTTTTTCGCTAGATCCTTCGTTTACAGGGGTTAAAGTTAGTCTAGATCCAGAATTTAGCTCTGGCCTCTTGATGTGGGTGGGCTGAGGTGATAGTGACACCAGCTGAGAGTTGTCCACTAACGTCATTGAGAAGCGGGTAGCTGTCGTTTCATCCCCGATGCATCAACTCTGGCTGGTATGTGTCTCAGTCTCGAGCCGCCTTTTCATGCCTGGGCTTTTTGATCAGAGTTCATCTGAAGACCAGACGCAGACAGATTTTTCTCTACATGTCTCGTCTTTCACATGGCATGTGAGACAAAGCAAGGATATCAATCCCATTAGGTCACTTTTATTACCTGAAAGGTTTGGACCCTGCATGGAAGAGGATCAAGGTCGTCGCATCATTTTGGCTCATCAATAGAGTTTACACTAGTAGACCTCCTGTGCCAGTCCTAAAGTAGGCCCTAAGACACAGACGCTACCCCGTGTCCAACCGGATTGCTTCGTTGTGGCGCATTCCATGACTCGGCTGATCACCAGAGCGGGCGGCCGTTTGCAGCAGCGAAAAACGGTTTAGTGGATGGAGTGGAATCTCCGGGGAAAGAAAGACGAGACACCATAAATGGATGTGTCACTCGTTGGGTCTATTTGATAATAGCTTGTTTGTCACTGAGATTGCACAATCTTATGGACTTGCCGAGTCCTTATCCGACTGGATATTGGTCGGCTTTATAGCTTTGTACAGCGATACCCCAGCTTTGTCGCGGCCTATCAGATCGCCTAATTATCGGTAAAGGTAAGGTCAGGTCATGGTTTGTATCAATAGTTTTGGATGCCTTCTCGAGTCAAACATCTCGTATGATCAGTCATTTTCGGGAACAAGTTCTTAGTCAAGTGGTTCTTCTGGAAGCTCTCGGCTCCGTACGTCCGTACACCAACGGAATCTAACCGCCATCGTCCGATGTCAACATTAATCGTGGAGGCGCAGTGACGCATACATGCATCCGTTAGATAACAAAAACGTACTGACTCCACGTGGTCAAAGAAAGGGGTTCAATAATCCCCTGATTTTTATCGTCTCCTCCTCCGCAAAAACAATTCCGAGGATCCACTGGGGATTTGGTACGAGTCAGTGTTTAAACCAACGAGCCGGTTCAAAGACAGGAGACATCCGAGAATGAACCATTGTTTGCCGAAGGATCTAGTTTTCAGCCGGTGTCGCGTAGATCGATCTGTTGATGCGAAAATAGATCGCAATGTCAATCGGTTGCTACCTTCCTTGATAGCTCTTGGCGATGCGCCCGCAAATGAACGCATCAGCAATTGTAGCATGGCCTTTACAGCGTGAATGTTCAAATGAAGTAAAGTCCATTTTTGTGGTATAAATTAAAAGAACATAATTAAACTGACATGAAGAAAAATTGAATCGCGGCCTTGCAAGAAATTAATTGGGAGAACGAGTCGAGTTTAATGTGGTGAGTACCTACAGTTGATGGAGATGGTACCTACCTACGGAGGTAAAGCAGGGCCACAGGGCAAGCTGGGTAGGGTTCATAGATTGTAAATGCAAGTGGCAAAGTAAAGCGACAAAAGCAGCTTGGCGCAGTGGAAGCGCGGTATGTTACTCGAATCTTGTGTACCAAATTTCACACTAACAATTCCTCAGCCGGGCTCATAACCCGGAGGTCACTGGATCGAAACCAGTAGCTGCTAGCTACGAATATCTTTTTTTTGCTTTTTTTACATCTACCTTGCGCTATTGACAAGAACATTCTGGGCTTTCAGCGTGTTATCTCATTTTTTGCCAGCTGTTTTTGCATCATAGATGTCACAGATGGTTTGTTCAAGTCCATCCAACGGGCGCAATCGCTCTAGCTGGGCCTAGCAGCTGCCACTTTAGGTGATCGCGTCTCTCGATGGCCAGTGCACATCCCATCAGACCACCTCACTGTCGCATTGGCATTTGGATGGCCGAGGCACAGACATCCAAGCTGGAAAAGACCCTCTTCCCCAGTCGCTCGCTCCATGTCAACGAATGCCACGAACGCGACAGAACTGAAGCGAAAATGTTTGTCGCAGCAGCGATGTGATTCTGGCAACGACTATATATGCTAATTGCAAACCGGCATCCCAACAAGCAATAGCTATTCCTCCGTCTCGGAGATCATCCCCGAATAGCTCAGCTGGAAGAGCGTTCGACTGTAATTGTTATATGTCATCGAAAGGTCACTTGTTCGATCCAGGTTTCGGGGAGATTCTTTTTTGGCGTTTTTGGGTCCGGAAGTGGGTCGGCTGTGGGTGTGATTTAAATTGTAATTGGCTGTGACGTCTCTAATCGATAACAACTCGTATCGATAAGCATGTTCTGTCCAGCGCTTCGTTGTTCTTAGCAGCATTTATTCTTTCAGATCATACAAATAATTAAATTGTTCTGTTCCAGAGGTTATTCTGTTTCTGGGGTGCCTGTACTTTCGCTCATCCCAGGGTCTTTGGCATTTGTAATGGTTTTGTTCGTGTCTAGAATGTTGCAGCGTCTAGTGTTCATACCATCAGCATTAGTTAAGTGTTGAACGTATGGCTTTGTTCACCCTACCTTATACAAAGACTAAGAAAAAATGACAATGGAAATTGTTATTCCAAAAGTACCTTCCAATTTCATGAGAACCCTTTCCTGAACTGACAACCCCTCATCGGAATTCCCGACAATTTCACAGCTCGGATGTAGGGTAACTTCGCGTCCATGGCATCGCACTAGCATCTGTAACGCGGGGTAACATCGGGCCTTCTCAGTGGTCGGTGCATCATGAATCCGGGGAAGCGACGATCGTCGGGTTATTAACCACCGAAATGACGATCTCGAGCTTCGACCAACATTTTTAGCCCACGGCAAGAATAGCGCCAAGCGACGATGTGACTCCACGATGGCTTCTTCCCCTCGATTAGATTCCGAGCCGAAGCGTACCGAGCCTATGACCTGCCGATCGATCAGAATAAAACTTCAATGGATCTCTGATGAAGTGAGGATGGGATAACAGCACAGGATCATTCGTCATGTTGTCAGGTTTGAAGCTTCTTGGTGTCATCCTGCTGGGAGCAGCGGGCTTTGCTGATGCAACGTGAGTATTGACCTCAATGGCAGAACTGGTTGAAGAACTATGCTAACTCATTCCCAGCGGCGACGAGCCATTCCTTCCCAAAGGTCTTGCCTTAGGCTCAAAGCCAGCCTACAAAACCAAGCCATTCAAAAGCTTTACTCTCGACAACAAGAACCCCGTCGCAGTTCTCGACTACGGTCACATTGTCGGCGGAGTCCCATTCTTCGACGTCAAGTCCCTCAGTGGCCCCGCCCAAATCGAACTAAAATACGCGGAGGAATGGCGCGGCCTAAACGAGCCTTTCAGTGACGGCCCACTCCTCTACGGCAACCAACTCAGCAATAACTTCCGCATCGAAACCCTCAATATCACAAAGGCTGGCCGCTATAACGCGTTTCTCACACAAGGTGGTCAGCGATGGGAGTCTCTTAGACTTGTGAATGAGGCGAGCATCAAGTTTGACAACGTTGGGTTTCATGCTACCTTTCCTAACGTCGATCCTGACCAAGAGCCGGGTTTCTTTGAGTGTAGCGACAAGAGGCTCAATGAGATCTGGAAGGTGGGTGTGAGGGGTGCACAGTCTTCTTGTCTGGAGCAGGGGAGCCAGCCTCCGTCATGGCGCGTCGATGCTGAGAATGGTGCTTTGATTGAGTCACTGAGACCCATTCAGAGCGAGGAGTCTCCTCTTGTTGGGAACCATACTCTGGAGTTTGAGACCAAGATCCAGAGAGGCGGTCTTTGGTATGGTGTTGTAAGTCATTACCCACCACACTGACATAGTGAGAGACTGACTTTCGACAGGCTTGGGAAATCGGAAAGGGTGGTGGCATCGGTCTTCAGATCACTGGAGACCTGCCCAAAGCGACCACCTTCAAGAACCACAACTATACCCTCTCCCCTCGCAACACACTCCAAGTCACTTCCGGCTGGGGTCAAGTCAACCAAACCACCCTACCCACCTACCTTCTCAAGACCTTCGACCTCCCATTCCCCGTTCACGAGAACGAGTGGTACAAAATCCGAACAACACTCAAGAATGGCTATCTCAGCGCCTACATCAACGACGCCAAGGTCTTCAACATGTCGCTTACTTCGTACCGCGTCTTGTTCAGAGGACAGATGAAGCCCATTACCCTGACTGGTCGCTTCGGCCTGGGTGCGTATCAGGATCAGAAGGCTTACTACCGTAATGTCAGGGTCCATGATGACGATCTTGGAAAGGTCGTCTATGAGAGCAGTCTGAAGTCTGACAATATCCTCGACGAGTATGGTGTCAGAGAGAACCTATTCGCGGCTTGTCTTGATGGACCCAAGCGTGATCGTCTCATCTGGCTCGGAGACTACTATCATACCTCGCGTATCATCGGTGTCAGCACTTCTCGGTTCGACCTTCAGCGTGGAACCTTCGAGTCCCTTATCCCGACCCAGAATGAGGAGGGGCTGTTCAGTATGAGCGCCCCGCTCGGATACCAAGCCAACATCACAATCTTCACTGACAACTATGGTTTGGAGGATTACCAACTCCTTGGCCTTTTGTCGCTGTACTACTACATCCAATCCAGCAACGACCTGGACCTCCTCAAGCAAGAGTGGAAGTATTTCGAGCGCGTCGTTGACTGGTCTGTCAGCACTATCAACAAGACCGACGGGCTGGTCCATCTCAACGGCGCTTTTACTGGACCTGCCCAGTCTGGCTCTTCCGTTTCCTGCATGACTGCACAGGCTCTGCACTCTATGGCCGAGCTCGCCGAAGCGATCGGTAAGAAGAGCGCCATGAAGAAATGGAAGCAAGCAGGAGACAAACTCATTGAAGCTATTCGCAAGAACCTCTGGAATGAGGAGCTTGGCGTTTGGAAGCTGTCAACTGCGAATGAGACCGACTTCTCCGTCAACGGTATCGCGTTTTGCACGACGAGCAAAGCAGCCAGCCGCACACAAGCGACTCGCTCATTCAAGGCTCTGGATAAGCTCGCTCTAGGACCAGGATACCTGGACAACACCCGCACAGACCCTGATGCACCTACCGCTAGCATCAGCCCCAACACAAACGGCTTCCTTCTCCCCGCCCTTTTCGAGTCCGGCGCCGAGAAGCGTGGTTCTAAGCTCATCGATACACTCTGGGGTCCTATGATCGATAACATCAAGACTGCCAGCGGCGCAAGCTGGGAATATGTCCTTCATGACGGCAGCCCAGGTTTGGGCTTATTTACCTCTCTAGGTCACCCTTGGGGCGGCGCAGCTACGTATGTCCTCACGGAATGGGCAGCCGGTCTTCGACCTGCTGAGGGTATCGATGGATACGGCTACCGAAACTGGGTCGTGGGACCAGAGCATGGTCTGTCTATGGGCTTGACCTATGCGCATGGACGTCTACAGACTGCCTTTGGGGGCAAAGTCGAGGTTACTTGGAAGCTTAGCGGCGACAAGAAGAACATGGTTGTTACAATTAAAGCGCCGAAGAAGACCAGTGGTGTCTTCAAGTTCAAGGGTACAGAGAAGAAGCTGAGTGGGAAGGAACAATATGACTTCACTGTTAAGGTTTAAGTTGTAAATTTCTTGTATATAGTGGCAACTTCTTATAGGTATCGCATTGAGAATATTAGATGCATTCTATGACTCCAAGTGCTGAGTTGAGCCACGTTGATCTGCCCAGTCGCTACCATCACCACCAATTGCCCGCTCAGGTGGGTTAAAGAAAAATCGAGACTTAGTTAAGGATGTCATAAAGATTAGGATAGTCTACCCTAAGCTTTAGCCCAAGCATATCTAAGTCATTTTGTCAATAGGCTTCTGTGTCCTGGTTATTTTTCGGACCGCCTGCCGCTCTATCTAGGTCTATGCCAAAACCTCAAACCCGACCAAATCAGGCGCCCAGTTTCCAGAAGCTGAGGCACTGAAGGTAACAGTATTGTTGCCGCCCTTCCTGAAACCATCTAGGAGGACTATCATGCGGTCACTCTCGAACCAATCACCGCCAGCATTGGGGAATGCCCAGCGCTTAGCATCTTCTCCGTTGACAGAGATTGACATGTTTCGCGAGTTGGTCTCCCAGTCGCCAATCGTGTGGTGGTACTCGTGGTTGATGTAGTCAATGCCAACAAAGACCGATCCATCCTTGGGTGCGCTGACGGACTTGAATGTGACTTTGGCGTCTTTGCCGATGGACTTGACCTTTTCGTTGGCTGGTAGACATTCGTTCTCTTTGCAGTCGACGAGTGAGGCTGAACCTTCGAGGCTTGCTTTGGATGCAGCGTGATAAGCGACTGGTTTAGGCTTGGCAGCCTGGGTAATGTCGGAGAGAACGAGAAGACGTAGCTCATGAGCCTTGAGCTCAAACTTCTGAGTACCCTCAACAGTGGAGTCCTCATGAGCCCAAACATCGCGAGCCTTAGCCTTCTCAACACCAATGAGCGACAAGTCAACTTCAACGGTCTGTGTCTCATTCTTCCAGTTCGCGATACCAAGAACCTTGCGGTTGGACGACAGATTACCGGACCAAACATCCCACTCTTCTTCGGTGTAGCGAATGACGAGCTCAGCAGCCTGGCCTAGGGAGTCTTGGTTGATGGCAATGGCTTCTTTGTTCGACATGATTTCGAGCGAGTGGGCGGGGATTTGTTTGGCGTCCATTACGCCTCCGATTATGAGAGGAGATTTCATCATTGACCAGAGACCGAAGTGGAAGCGCTCTTCTTCGTAAGAGAGAGCACCGAGACCGATACTGACTTTGTTAGCAATGCTATCAGGCTATCAGTAGCGAGACATACATGAGCATGTCCAGGTCTGCGAAAGCGCCCGGGCGGTTATACTTGGAGTGAGCTACAGCCTGGTTGGTGATACGCCAGATCGCTCTCCACGCGTTGAAAATGTCGTTGCTCATTCTCCAGCTATTTCCAAGTGGAGCAGCCCTACCGAATGTTAGAGACGGTACGGTAATCGGACCATGCTGCTTACCATTGCGGAACATCTTCACCAATACCCCATTGGCAGAGGAAGTATTGGATGTCGCGGTCAGTCTCGTTGATAGCGGCGGCCATCTTGATGAAGCGGTCGGGACTCTTTGCTTCGGCAGAGTCGGAGTCTACCATGTCGGTCTTGGATGTGGCATAGCAGTTGTCGTATCTTGGAAGGTTAGCTGGTATGCTAGGAAATGAATTTGGTGGGCCCTACTTGAGAGTATCGCCTCCCCATTCGGCAAATGACTTTGCGTCAATCTCTTCGTATCCTGACTTCCAGTTAGTTGCCGACTCTAACAAGAAAGCGGATTGGGCACGCACCCAAGGAGGCAGGAATATCCTCGGAACCACATTGGAGGTATCCAGCTCCAGAGTAGAGACCGAATTCCAGACCCAAATCATGGATATACTCGCCCAGTGCCTTTGGGCCAGAAGGGAACAAAGTCTCATTCCATTGAAGTCTCCCCTCACTATCCCGATCCCTTGACGGCCATCCACAGTCCACAGTAACGATGCTGTAACCGAGATCCAAGAATCCCAGATCGACCAGCCCCTTGGCGTTGATCTTGATGATCTCCTCATTGGGAAAGCAGTTGTAATGGTTGTAAGAGTTCCAGCCCATGGGCGGCGTGGGGGATTTGACCGTCTTGCCGGACGTGCCGCCGATACCGGCGAGAAGTGCCGTGAGAGCGAGTGCTGACATTGCGATGGCTATGGGACCTTTGTAGTGACCTATACCGCGTCGATCATGCACCGCTGGGGTTGAGTCGCCCATTGCTGTATTTATATATCCACAATATCCGGATGAAGTCAGTTTTGGAGCAGGTTTTCGTTGATGGTAAGTCAGAAGTTTATGGATGTAACCTTGGAATAATGAGAGTAGTTTTATGACATAATGACCAGGTTTCAATAGGTGCGGCTAGTGATAAACGAAATTTTGCAGCTTTTTAGTCGAAGACATACGATCTTCAGTTCTTCTACACGGATGGAAACGCTTCTCATAGGTGCGCATGGTTGTCTCCGTTAAGGTTAAGTAGGTAGAGGTAGATCAACAACACGATGCGGGGAACCGCTCGTGCTCACTGCGGGGTGATGGTTACGTCCCGGGGAAGCTGCCGCAAAATAAAGCAAGATCGACATAAGACACAGGACAACACGAATGTCAATTATCTCCGTGAAATGGGATGCAGAAACTTATCTGAGGCGTTATTGGTCAGGCTTCAAGGACTAAACGACAAGTCATGTCCTAAGCTCCAAGGCGATAAAAATACGCGTAACAGGAGCCCGTATTCGCATATGTCATGAACTTGTCGCATCCCGAATGTAACGACCGATATTCCCAACGCTCTAGCCCAGCGGACATTTTGACTCTTCCTCCTGGAGCCTTTGTTGTCACGTTAGACCGCTAAGTTCATGGCCTCAGGCTCCATAGTAAACGCCACAAGCCAAACCACCACAAAGACGAAAATATGATATGTAATCCTCTGTTATTGTCTTGAACTGTGCCGAAGAAAAAGCCCATGAGTGAAGTGGGAAAGGAATCCTTACAGCATGGCGGTGAATAAAGACTGAGAATTGGTCCGTTCTTTCAGGCCGCATATGTGTATTGTTAACTTCAACAACAGGGCTGAGAATGAGGCAACGCTTTATTGAGAATGACTAGCCCTGACTGTAACAAAAGCATAAGACAATATTAACCGTTGTAAGGCTGCTCAGAATACAGGGAGTACGCAATCGGCTCTTTATTAACGCTGATTACTGAGTCTCAATTGTGAGACCATTGCCTGTTACCACGTTCAGTCTTTGTTCATAACCCTGTTCTAGAAACGCCTCCTTTTTTATCAACCAGTATTCTGAGCAACAAAATGACAGGTGACAGGAGACTGACTGTACAGGTAGAAATGAGGCGAACGATCACCGTCGCGTCCAGACATATTTAAACCTGTTGATCCAGCGTCTTTGGATCTCGCAACAACCGCACTTTCCACTGCAAATTGCAACACTGAGAACAACCAGCAACAACCACAACTACAACCGCCTAGGCAACACTATAACAACTACCACTCAACTAAACCATCCACCTTCATCATGACTTGGCTCACCAAGTACGAGCGCCTGCTTCAGCGCGCCCGCCAACTCGTCAACTTCCGCGACAAATTCGAGAAGGACCAAATGAACCTCACCTATATCTTTGCCTCGACAATCCCCGAACCCGACCTGGTAGCCGCCAAATATCTGGCCTTTGGTACGGCTCCTCTCGAAGATGAGGAAGAGTACCCTCCGTCTTGGGAGACCGGGCAGCGCTCGCTCCCCACTGTCCTGCGAATTTTCCGAAACCATATCCTGGAGGGGCTGGAGCTCGAAGACCCCGATCAAGCTATGAAGCTCGCGACCGCAAGCAAACTCCACGATGAAGCCCGACTTGCCGAAGTGAGGGCTGAGGCTCAATCGAAGAAGGGGAAGATTGAGAAGGAAGCTGAGGCCAGGGACCGAAGACTGGAGTGTCGCAAAGCCCAGCTGGCTGCGGCTGCTTGCAAGGTCAAGACCGAGGCTCCCTCGAAGAAGAGAAAGGCTGAAGAGGAGACTCAAACCAGCGACCGAGTATTGCGCCCTCGCCGCAAGTAAGACCGACTGGATGGAACGAGAGTAAGGGAATGCAGGAGGAAGAATGGGTGGCATGAGAATCTCTGGACATTGTATTGTATTTCGCGCGCAAGTTTGTACTGTCAATACTGTATCGCTGTCTGTTTTATTTGTTGATAGATCGATGAATTTATCGCCCTCTCTTTTGTCTGATAAACTCTTGACTTACCCCATCGTTTTTGAAAGACTAAACTAAAGCTTAACACTTGGTCGAATCGTAAAGAGGTTCCTACCATCTGATCCAACCTCAACAAAGCCCTTCACACCGATGGGCTCCGTCTGGTTACTAACAAGAGCCGATAAAGTGAACTCATCAGCATGGTTTGCGATGAACCTCTGCCCAGTCTCGGTAAGCCTTCCTACGACATGGCCTAGCTTTGGACCACTTCGATCATGGTCCACGGTGTATGTCTAAAATCGTGTTAGATAGATAAGCCAGAACTCGAACAGAGTTCACGTACCTCGATGATAGCTTCGCCCTCTGCCCTCGCAGTGAATACTGGACCTTGTGACTCTTGACCGTTGTCAAGGATTTTTGCGCTCTTGTAGGGCGAACCGTCTCTCTTCGGTTGGGCAGAAAGGCAGATTGCGTGCTGCCAAGATAGGACGCCGCCGTTGGCAAGGACTAGACCGTTCTGATACTTGCCATGACGTATAACCCTAGCCATCTCAGCAATAGCCTATTGTGTCGTCAGAGGAGATCGTATAAATGGGCAGAGGGGACTTACGTGGAGTGAATAATTGTTGCCCGCGCCGCCGAATGACGTCAAACCGCCGACGAGTGTAATTGGCTTCTTTGGTTCCAACAAGTCGAGCCCGACATGCTTGCATGCAATCTTCGGCACGATAGGAAAACACCTGTTCAGTTATCAGCGTAACCCTCGTAGCTAGGCTCGTGCGACTAACGAGTAGAAGTCGTAGCAGTCAATTTCGTCTTTGGTCAGACTGGCAGATTTGAGGGCGTTGTCGATGGAATATTCAATGGCAGGGCTTGAGTAGAAGTTCGATCGTTCCCAAACTGTGAAACATGGTACGTTAGCAATTGCCAGGGAACAACATCCAAAGTACCTTACAGTCTGAACTATCGTTTGAACCAGCTCCACCAGTGAGATAAACCCATTTCTCTCGAGGCACCCCGAGTTTCGTAGCATACTCGGTTGAAGTGATGATGCATGCAGCAGCTAGGTTGACACCGTTGAATGCATTCATCAACAATGGATCTGACAAGTTAGCAGATAGTCAATCAATCACATGAGCCGACGTACAGGGCGTGCATATCATTCTATTATCCTTGCTCACGGTCTTGATAGCGTCAATATGCCGAGGGGTTTCGCCTGCTCTCCAACTATTCGGATGTCGACACGCTATCTTGTCAAACTTAGTGTAGAGCGCTGCGGACTCATGATGATTCTCTGAGTAAGTTTGCTCATAATGTTTTCGGTATGCGTTTTCGTACAGAGGGTACACTTGGATCGGATTACCAATGGAGTGCGTGGCGCCAGCTCCTACAACTAGTCAGTATCTTCGTTCAATTACGCCCGCCCATCAGTCGTACCTTGCATGAGAGAAGTGTCTCCTGGACTGTATCGCTTAGCATTAGTATCCATATCAGTCCATCCTGGCGGAGGCATACGTCCAGCCTTTTGACAGGCGAATACTACAAATACGTCAGCAATAGCATCTCGCCCATTGATATACCCGGCACATACACGAGGCCAACGCTTCTCCTCCTGTTACAACAGCCATATTCGTTTCTCCTCTCGCAACCTTCGCAGCCGCTAAATCACAAAGCGCGGCAGGCGTGTTTCCTCCATGGTTAGCAACTGCAAGGTCGGTCGCCTGACCACCAAGCCCTTCCGCCAGAAGTTTCGGCAGGTTCTCGTAGTTCCAGGACCAAGGCGGTACAGCATAGATAGACTGTATGTGCTTTGCAACAGCAATTGTAGAGTCCTTTGACGCGTCGCGGATCGCTGATAGCATGAGCGCAGCTGGTTCAAGGCAATGTTCGAGCACGAAGTCCTTTTGTCGGATTTCGCCTACGCCGATGATTATCGGCGTCAAGAATGATGAGTTCGTCATAGTGGCTCAATCGGGATTAGAAGCAGATGGCAGACTGATGATAAAGGACTGTGTCTCCCAGTTCATGACTCTGAAGCTGGTTGTTGGTCATGCTAGGAGGGGATTTTAGCCTCGGCATAACGGAGACTTGTGACGAGCTAAGATGCTGACTCAGCATCGAACTTGAGACGTAAAACAAGACGTGACAGTGGCTAGACAAACATTCTGATAGATTGTAGGCCTATGTATTGGGAGTTACGCAACGTTGATAAGCGCTCCACGGTCAACCTGATACATCTTTAGGGATCAGGTAAGACTACTACTGTACTTTCAAGGTCGAGACCTCCTTTTCTGCCTGACTTTCTTAACCCAATAACATTTACCACCAGTATCCTTTCCCTTGAGTAGCTTATCTCATCAACCAGTCAAGGCCATTGGCCTTATACCACGGCCAAAACTCATTCAAGATCCATTTGCTGGTTTCTTTGATACTGGCCATTATGCGAAGGACGCCCAGCTGTGTAGTCGTTGAACCTATTGAAAGGCTTGACCAGAGGGTCTGTCACATGATGTCAGAACCTGCATAGCTGAACACACTCATGTACTTACCACCTTCCCGTCTTGAAATGTGGTCGCAACAAACTTCCACTCGTGACCTTCCACAATGATACCGGGCATGAACTCCAGCTGGGCAATTTCGTCACCGATCGCCAAGCCAAGATGCTTCCACTGGGCTGTTTGCTAAGCTGCCAAGTGATGCTCGGGGCTGACGGGATCTTCACCGTGAGGGTCCTTGGACTTGATGCTCAAATTGATAGGGTACTTGTATATCGGCCGGTAATTCGTGAAGTTGGTGATCTCATCAAGGGTTGAGTGAAGGTTGAGTAAACCTTTACCGTCGTCGGAGTACGGGACCATGAAAAACATGTAATCAACACGGGGCCTGACTGCCAGCTCGCGCTCATAGGAAGGGGCAACGGCAGCTCTTTCACTGCAGACCAAGTTAGTTCGGTGGCTTAGAACGCCATGGCGCTTCGGATACCTACCATGGCATAAAGTCCAGATGCCAATGGCCTATCCCATGACCAACATCTTTGGTAGCGGCATCGATGATCGGTGTATGAACGAGGTTATTCCACCCCGCTTGGTCGTACTGCCGACTATGGCACTTGTGCGCCTTTCTGATGATCTTGTCAACATCGGCAAGAAGCTGTTAAGCGGACTCTGGCCCAAAGCCAGGTCGGTCATAGTATGCATCATCATCCAGTGTCTGGTAAAGAGGCCGGTATCGCCACGAAAAGGTTTCCTGTAACAGGCGTGTCAAAATGCATACATCGTAAGAGATATCTTTACTGACCTTGCAGCTTCGGGGCATGATGTTTTTATCTCTCTGGAAGGGCAGGAGACGCATGTAAAGAGCCTTAAGACTAGTCGGCATTTGCCTGTGGGACGGATTCAAGGTCTTGTGATTCAACCAGGGCTTGGGGTGGAATGTTTTCTGGCCCCGATGGTTCAGAGTGTGGTGGATTGTCCCCCATCATCTCTGGCTCCAACTGCCGGGATGGGATCGATAGGGAAGTGGAAACTGTGGAATGAGAAGTTTGATCAAGTACGTCGGCATCGTTTCGCTTGCGTTTCTTGTTCGGTCTTGTGTCGCTTGGAATCAGTGTTCCTGATCGTTCAGGCGCTGAATCGCTCATGGTGAGTTCATGCTTGTTCTGGGTGCACCTAGATTAGTATTTGGGATGCGTCGGATCGCGTGAACAACAATAGGTAGGCAATGCTGCTTATGTAAACATTGCGAGTAACTCATAGAATCCAAAGCAAGGGCATCAAGCCTGTGAGCCCAGTTTGACACGCAAGTTGCAACCCTCTAGCTTGGTAGGGATTATCAGGGACTGTGAGACAGTCATTGGTTGGTAGGTCGGAGAGGTGGGTAGCTGAGCGCTTGCGGAATGAGGCGGTTTGATGGATAAGATAAGGCTTCAACTTACCCTACGCTGGTCTCAAAGGAGGCTTCGAGGTTGTTCTCAATTAGAAACGTATCATAGCTCTTTCGAATGTATGTTTAGGTCCTACAAATTATTGTACTATTTAAACATATGTTTGGTTCGCCTGCCCCAGCCTGAGATGATGTTCTGGACTGAATCTGGTGTCTCTTTCAGAAATGGACATCGAGTATCAGAACAAAAGGATTGTTCCCAGTCTCACCATAACAAACATAATACTCGTTCTGACCATTATCCTTACTGGCATTCCAGCACTATAGTAAACTTGGACGTGGAAAAGATCCTCTTAGTCGCGTAGATAAAATCTTTACGATTACACCGCTGTTCAACTGATCGCTGATTTACGATGATATTTTTAGAGCTTCTAACCCATGCTAAACTTTATTTCAAAGTCTTTTTACGATGAACTATGAATAACATACCATTATTAAAAGCACCAGAAATCTCACATTGCTCATAGAACGTTGAAAAGACCTTCAACACTTTCTGATCTTCAGAGGAGCTGGTTCTGTATGCGCCAAGAATAGTTCCCCCATCAGTCAGTAGGCTATAATTCTGACAGTTTGTTATTGCTAAGAGGATGCAGTTGAAGGAGCTGGGCGACCTTCCTGATTGGCAACTATCAGATGAGCTCGAAACCGTCCGTCCCTGCATATAGAGTAAGCAAACAAACGAATTAAGACATCGGATCATGGCTGAAGATAGTGCTCGTATGCGGTCGATATCTCAACAATGCGGAAGTTATGTAGTTCCTTGGAAATACAATTTACAGACTACAAAGCTACCTTCCCAAGCGAGACCGGTCTTGCAAACTATACAGGAACCTCCAACCTCAATCACATACTCCAAGACCATACCGCCGTCCACACGCCGCCAGATCACAGCACTATACGAGGTAGCCAAAGATAAGCCGGTTACAGCTACCGTGTTTGGAAGGTAGATAAGATATGGATAATCGCAGCTGTTCGCTTCTGCATGAGCGATTTCGAGATGCAATGCAAAGAAGCATTCGGCCAAGGTATTGCGCGAGGGGTCAATGCGTTATCTTATCCTGGTTATTGCGTGAGCTACAAAGGTTCCTCGCGCCTAGTTGACCAGTTTCAGATCCGCTGAAGCTGGGCATTTGTGATTGATGGACGTGTGACCGCTTTAAAGGAATTGTCCCCGCTTACCGTAGCAGTGCAGAAGCGCTTTAAGGCTTGGCAATAAAACGGATTTGAGATTCTCCGGCTGTTGTTTTTGGACCCATATCTTTGTTTTCACCTTTGACTCCCACCAAGGTCAGCCTGTACAACACTCAGCAAAACATTTCACAACTCGCAGTAGCCTCGATCACTCTTCATCTCATCTTAACTGTCTGTGCCCTCATCACAAACAGTCACATTTGACCAGCCATCCCCACATTCTCAATGGTCAACGCGATTATCGACTTTCCTCATCGGGACCATGATCCTTGTCGCCAAGCAACTCATATGCCGATCACTTGCACGGGAGGATGATAAGGTTAATGCTCTCTAACAAATGCCGAACTGAACAACGGAACAACGGACAACAATACGAGAAAGGCAGGTACGCCAATATGCATACTCTCACGATATCACAAAACAAGCTTATCGCGGGGATCCACCAGAGAGGCAGGTAAGGAACTAGACTATGTTGAGACTGACTGACTCAGGTACTATCCAGAGAGGTTGATGTGATCGTGTATATAAAGGATGGCAAATATCTCTTTGGATAATCATCACTCATCAGCTTCTCTTCACTCTTCAACTAGCTACTCCTTAAACCGCCACAATGGTCAAGATCACCGCCCTCATTGCCCTCGCCGCCCCTCTGGTCGCTGCTGCTCCTGCTCCTGTTCCCCAGGATGCTGGAGATGTCAGTGTCCCCAACATCGTTGGTGGAACTTCGGCCTCTGCTGGTGAATTCCCCTTCATCGTCAGCATCACCAACAATGGTGGTCCTTGGTGCGGTGGTACTCTCCTCAATGCCAACACTGTCTTGACCGCCTCCCACTGTGTTCAGGGGCGATCTGCCAGTGCTTTCGCTATCCGTGTCGGATCTAACGTAAGATTCCCCAGTATCATAAAGAGTGTCTTAGCTAACATATTTATTCAGTCTCGCACTTCTGGTGGTGTTACTTCTCGTGTCTCCAGCATCAGAATGCACCCTTCGTTCAGCGGCTCCACCCTCAACAACGATGTTGCCCTCCTGAAGCTGTCCACCTCCATCTCCACCAGCGGCTCCATCTCTTACGGTCGCCTTGCTGCTTCCGGCTCTGACCCTGCTTCTGGCGCTCAGCTCACCGTTGCTGGCTGGGGAGCTACTTCTCAGGGCGGCAGCACCACCCCCGTCAACCTGCTCAAGGTTACCGTTCCCGTTGTCTCTCGCGCCAGCTGCCGATCCAGCTACGGCACTTCTTCCATCACTGACAACATGTTCTGTGCTGGCTACACCCAGGGTGGTCGCGATGCTTGCCAGGGTGACAGCGGTGGTCCCATCGTTGACTCCTCCAACACCGTTGTCGGTGTTGTCTCTTGGGGTGAGGGATGTGCCCAGCCCAACTACCCCGGTGTCTACGCCCGCGTTGGCAGCCTCCGATCTTGGATCGACAGCAACGCCTAAATGTTGCAAAATGATAGAATGAGTAGCTGAGTTGAAGAGAATCTGAGTTTTGGAGAAGTGATGACTTGGAAAGATATGATTGGAATGATGGATTGGATTACATTCTGTACATAGTTGAGATTCAAATACATATGTTGAAGTATTATGATTATTCGATCCACGTGAATAAAAGAATATCGCTGGAGGCTGAAAAGAACCCATGTCTTTGGCGCATTTCTGGTCGAAATGACCCGTACAAATATTTGCGTGTTATGTTTTCTTGTTGTTTTCTTCTTATTAGACGAAGCGAGGAAGAGCCAAAGGGGTTATACGAAGATAACACGAGACTCTCTTCCAGGCCTTCTGAGCTTAGTTTCAAGTATCAATGTATGAGTGAAGTTGACTCGGAAGCTTCATACTGATTAAATCATTCTCTGTCCAAGAGCCTTGTATTCAACTATGTTGAGTTTCGCGACTGCTCAAGCATAACCTCTTAATCATAGTTGACCAGTTAAGAAACTCAAAAATAGTTAAATACAATGCGCTTAGATATACAATGATTATCCTGTTACTCTTACATCTCAGAGAGATCCTTCACCACTACCCCTTTGAATTCCTTGAGCTTCTCGATAGCCTGCTGTGTCATGGGCCTATACTCATCGTCAGCGCTGTCCTTCCAACCCTGACTGGCTGTACTCACGGAGGGTAGTAAGTTGGAGGCATAGTTCGGGTACTTCTCCAGTGCTCGGCGCCAGTGTCCTCTTTAATAAGCCTTGGAAGATGTCAGCGGAATGATCAGTCCTCAGGCACGATATCTCTTACTCTTCTGACGGTTTCAAGGCTGCCTGCCAGTCCTCGACCTTATCGAAGAAATATGTAATTTCCTGGAAAATGTACTGTTAACGGATTGAAAATGTTCGTATCATAGAGACTCACCTTTCGCTCAGCCATGTTTCGTAAAGCAGATGGGATCAAGAAACACGACGCACAAGCAGCGACAGTAATTGGTACAATGTGATATATCGAAAAAAGAACCATTGAGATTGTATTCGTTTCACCCGGCAGTGGTCCAAGGTCAATGCGTGGTGTGTTGTCTATTTAAGTAACAATTAAAGCCTCGGACCAGTGTTGAATGGGGAAGGTGAGTGATGTGTTCGACAGGGGGTTGAATCGTCCGGACAAAAGATCCTGGTCGTCGTTCCCCGCACCTAGTACGTCACCATCTTGGTAGAGATAAGACGCTTTTTTCGCTGGCGACTGATTGATCGACGTCGATAATACTGTAGTAGGTGGTAATGAATGGTAGATTCGCATGAACGTTCGTCCGATAGGCCAGGCAGTCTTTTGGTGACGGAGGGTCAGGTAGGTAACAGACAAGTTGTCCTTCGCGCTTTGGGCCGCCAAAATTTAGAGGCCTAATAAGCTGACATAATGTGGTCAAGTTATTTTGTCCTCCAGGGCTCCGGCGGCCAGTTGTTCCGACACCTGACGAGTGTGCAGGAGGGGATCGACATGTTCAGTCTGCCACCAAAGCTTGGCAGAATGTAACGAGATGATCAGAGCTGAGCCTCACTAACTTCTCCTTCTATGCTTAACGTTGGTGTATCTGCCTCGAACACAACAGATCCTGAGATTGTACGGCGTCGGGGTACGCTGATGATTTTCCGGTGAATTTATGAACGACTAAGCGGTTGACCAGGAGTTGACAGTGCTAACGTCTTGAGATAAATAATCGGAGAGTTTCAGATGTAGTGTCCGATTGCAGAAATGGTTTCGCCATGCAAGCATTTGATAGATCAACCTGGACTTGACTGGCGGCCAACCTTCGCGCATAAAGAACGTAACACAGGTATTTCCTGAAGATACCGTAGCAGCTCATGAGATTAAGCAAGCCTCGTGGGTCCTTTTGTGCTGAAATAAGCTCTGTAACTGGCTTTTACAGAAATAAAGATCTAACAGTACGCTAACCTGCGCCTCTGAACAAATGACGTTGCGTTGTTGGAACCCACGACGCTTGCTCAATCTCATAAGTTCCTGCGGCAGATTCACTCTTCTGTGCTGTAGAGTAGCTGTACCTCGGTCATCAGGTGCATGTAGAGCTCGATTAGCTTGCAGTCAGCCCCTTGAATATCTGATAGTATCAATTTCATGCAGATTTCCGAAACGGACACTACCATCTCATGCGACTTAACTCTTTCCACGGCTAATGAACTGGAAAGTAGGAATTGGCTCTATAAGCGGGTTAAAAAGCTCTAGCTATGATATCTCCAGTGAGGAGAGCCAATGCAGTATTGTATGATGTCTGCCCGTCCCTGGCGCGAGGCAGTGTTGCTCGGTAAATAAAACAAAACAACCTTGGCATTGTTTAGGCACATACTGTGAGCAGAGGCTGCCAGTGCCAGAACACTTAATCACGAACGTCTGCATAGTACCGGACCGTGCGCAGGTCCAATTATTTAAGTCTTTTCTCCAGGCCGGCAAACCCAACTCTTTCCTCAACACCAACATCCTCATCATGGCCGAATACGAGTCTCTTCATCAGCTTATCGTGAAGAACCCCTGGATCTGCAGAGATCCCCTCTCCTGGACAGACAAACACCTGAAGCTCCTGAACATACAGTTCCAGCCCATCGCCCCCATCGCCCCTTACCCATCGATCTGCCGTTCGTACTGCGATCCATCCATCGCGTACGGCAAACAGTTTGTAGCAGGCCTCACATCCGAGGCGAAGCGTGCTGCCCTTGTGAAGTTGTTCCGGATCCTGGGCTGTGGTCTTGTGCATCCTACGTGAGTAAACATCTTCCCTTTCTTATCCGCACTAACATTCCTTGTGTTCAGCGAAGCGATGGCCACCTTCATGTTCGCTGGAAAAGAGGTACATACCACTTCATGCTGGATCTCTCATTTTCCACCGCCGGTACTCTACGAGTACCCTATGATCGGCTATTTCCACTATGACGATGTCAAGTGGGATCGCCACGAGAACATCTAGCCTAGCGACAATCCTGGTGCCAGGATCGGTGGTAACGCACCTGTGGCTCGCCTTTGCCGTAAGCGACTGCGCGCTGCCACTCCTGCCGAGTGGTCTAAGGACCCTTACATCGTCGGTCTGATTCTGTCTTTGGCTCAGTGGAGCTGGCGCCAGGAGCGACATCCCCTTCTTCTGCTCCTCCCTGTAAGTTTCGAGTCACTTAACTTAAGAGCTTTGCTAACTTTGTATAACTAGGTCCGCTTGATTGTGACCACTGATCATGACCCAAAGACTGTTCACGTCTTCAAGGCGAACGTTAGTATTCGCCTCCTCGAATGCATTTACTGGCCAGGTCTCAGCCTAGAAGGCGTGACCTGGCCAGTCATCCGCCACTTGCAGGTTGCTTCTGAGCCCGTCTGCAACTTCCCAGATCGCCTGCTGTTCGAGGTGCTGGGTGTCCGTTATTTTTGAGACTACCATTGGGAAACATGGAAGAGAGACTATGTTGGCACATATCTCTCCACGATCTTAAGCCTAAGGGCCATATCGACTCACAGTATCTAATAATCAACATCGGGATCTCTTAGGATCGAGGACTTCTACTTGCGGCTATGTATCTGACACGACTTTATGTTGAAGGCAGGCGGCTAGGATCTGGGTCACCGCGATGGAACATACACAGTCGGCATTAAGTATCAGATGTAGCGAAAGATCAATTTACTAGGTGGTATTATATGGACAAAACGAACGTGCTAAAATGACTATGTACCAGTGTTCGAGACATTCCTGTTCAAGCCTCTTCTGCCTTCTCCTCGTGTACCGCGCGTCCCTTCCCGTCGTCACTCAACACCGATCCTCTCCTTCTTGGCGCCATCACGGCCGCCCTCACGTCATAGTATAGATAAGTAGCCTCGGTCTCATTGTCCAAGTCACCACGTAACTCATCATCGTAACCGACTTGAATGATGTTCCAACCCGCTCGACCGACTCGCTCTCGACAGACAGCATTCATGTTAGCGAACCTCACCTCAACTCTATCTCCACCATAGGTCTTGATGTTGCGGGCAAGGTTCTTCAAGTATGTGACAGCTGTTGTGTCGAGCATGTTGACTCGGGAGAAGTCGAGAACAACCAAACCGATCTCTGGAAGGGAGGAGGGGTCACTGATGTTGGCCTTCTTACGAAGACGGGCGATTCTCTTTTCACCAACGACAGACCAGTTACGTTCGGCCTCAGGTCCCTGGCTTCCACTATAGTAGGGTTGATGGAAGGTTTGGATCTCGTCAAGAACCTTTGATGTGTTAGAGAAGGCGTTGGGAAAGATAAGGGATTCGTTGAAGGTAAAGATTCTGGTGTCTTCAGGGATTCTAAGTGTGGACGTGTTCGAGACGTCCAGTGCCCAAGCGGGTCGTCGGTTGGACTCGACATCGGCACCGGTTGAGGTAAGACGAGTGAACACTTGACGGAGAAGGATGTATACAATGTTGAAGCCGACAGCAACACCAATACCGACTTCACTGGAGTGGAAGAGTGTAACCCAGAGTGCAAGCATGGACGCGATGAAGTCAGCCAAGGAAGTCTTCCAGTAGCGGTAGAAGGTCGAAGGTGGAGAGATGAGACCCCACACAGCAGTGATGATAATAGCGGCAAGGGTAGCCTTGGGGATCCAGTACAGTGTTCCAACAAGCTCATAAACGCACACGAGAACAACAGCCATGGTCACAACACCGGAGAGAGGGGACTTGACGTTGCATGACGAGTTGACAGCGGTACGGGACATGGCACCACCAACGCCCATGGCATGGAAGAAACTGTTGAAGAAGTTGGTGATACCAAGGTAGCAGAGTTCTTGACTCTGGTCAGAGCTGTAGTTGTTCTTGACCGCAAATGCACGAGCAATGGCCAAGTGCTCAACTGCCGAACCGATGAAGACGGCGATACTGCGGCCAGCGACTTCAGGAATAAGATCTGCCTTAGGCATGGAGGGGGCTTGTTGGCCTTGGGATTGGACCTTGACAACATCGAAGAGAAAGTCATCTCCTCTGTTCTTGTTGACAGCATAGCTGATTCCAGTGAACAGCACCAGGGTCAAGAAAGCTCTTGTCGTAGAGAGAAGCCAAATGACTCTGTTGTTCTTGCTCCACCTCTTTCCAGACTTCTCAAGAATTGTAAGGAACAAGATTCCAGAGAAGCCAATGAGACATGCCCAGCCGTTCGCGTTGGGAAGCTCACTGAAGATATCATGGATCTGCTTAGCCGCACCGTCACGGACATTCTCTTCGCCGAGCAGAGAGTCCATCTGGTTGAGGATGATTGTGATGGCAATAGCGGTGATAAAGCCACTAAGGACGGGAAGGGATATGAATTCGAGGAGGAAGCCGAGCTTGAGGAAACCGAGGATCATGCCGTAAATGCCCATCATCATGGCTGTTGCGGAGGCGATTTCTGATGGAGTCCATCGATCTTGTAGAGCATGGACGTTCTCGGATGTGAGGAGACCGATGAGGGAGGTTGGACCTGTGGAAACATCTACAAATGATTAGCTTACATCTGGTAAAACGAAGATGATGTTGGTTCTCACCTTTTGTCGATCCCATGAAGGCATAGATGACAGCTGGAAGCCAACTTGACATCAAGCCATACTCAACAGGAATATTGGCAATCTTAGCATAGGACAGACCCTGAGGAATGAGCATCAGACCCAGGGTGAGTCCGGCAATAAGATCATTGATGAGCCATCGTGGGTTATACTTGGGCAACCAGCCAACAATGGGGACTTTGTCGGAGATGTATTGGACTGTGCCGGAAGGAAGAGCTTTAGCTCCTTTTACGGTCACTCGAGCTGCTCTGTTCCAAGTGGCATCGTTGCGAAGGTCTGACTTGGCTTTATCGAGATATTTCATGGTGATGTGCTCAGGGTGATAGAAGGGGGTTGAGCTGATCTGAATAGGAACAATTTGATTCAACTAGAGATTCTCATGGGGTTGATATAGACTTTCACTACACACACAAAGGTCCAACAACAGATAGCTGGGCGTGGAAACATACTACCGAATGCATCAACGCTATTCCTCCGTCATGTGCTGCATTGCATAGATAGACAGAATTGCTAATCTTCAAGATCCAAAGTGTATCACATCTCACTACTCCCGGTAACCATTCGCCGTACACCCTTTCCCGGCCTCGCTGCACAGCGGATTGGGTGCCTTTATAAGTGTAACACTGGATGCTACGGGCGTATAACCTCATCCAGGAAATCATCTGCATGGACACCGAATACCGACAGATATCCAGATTGCCCGATGACAACAAGATAGTTGGATTGGGTTTGAGGGGAGTGTATTCCCGAAGATGGTGTTCGAGGTGACAGAAAGTAGGACGCTGCAACCACTCGAAGCGAAACTATGTGACCACCTCTCGCCCCTGACTCGATAAACGTTGACGCCATGTTATTTTCGGACCCTAGATTTGGATATCAATGTTTCTGTCAAGTCCCAATCCTGTAAGCTGACTTACATGGAACACGTTCCCAGTGGTCGTGTCACCGGCGTAAGGGTGGGTTACGCTGACTCGCAGGGCATTCCTACTGGCTACATAATATGACAAACCCATATGAATTCCGTCTAAATGCATTGGCTAGGCCATAGAGAAAACGCGGGGAAAGGAAGCTAGGCGAACTCAGACACGAGCTTCGGTTACAGCGGTGCTTGGTCGATCTCCCGCCTCTTTAGGACCCATGCTTGGCACTTTTCTCCGGAACATGGGTCTCTGAAACACTTTCGGTACCTTTTTGAGCAGAGGAGTGCGCTTACACGGCAATTCGGCCAGATATCATCACTAGACGTGAACTTTATTGACCTTTTGGAAGAATTCTTTACTGAGTCGTCAAGAACCTTTGCTATCAGCGTATCTACTACGGAGTATCTATCAACCAACTGCCTAAAGTAAACAGGCTGCAGCGTTCTAGATTTCCATCCCCCTCTCCTGTACTAGGCTACACATGTCGTTACATCGCCATCGTCATTCAGTTAGACCCCTCATCTTCAGGCCACACAGCCCAACCAAACATGACAAGTAGTTTGAGCAGCGCAGCAACCCACAACGCTCCTGACGTTCCAAACTCGCTCTTCGCAATAACTCCTCCAATTATAGCACCAATGAGAAGAAGCACTGGTGCAGCCACCCGACGGTTCCTCTCCACATTCCGAGTGATGCCCTCAAACAACCCCGCATCTGAAAACAGATCGCAGTAGATGCTTGTCAAAACAACGCTGGTGAGAGCGTTGAACTTGAGCGCTCTGCTGGCAACGGCTTGACCGCAGGACTGGAAGGCCACGAGGGCTATTGGCACGAGTACGTACCATGGCACCTCGTCTGGACCTGCACCTTTTGGTCCCCAGGTTAGAATTGCAGCTGCGGCCACGATGAAAGCTGTCTGGATGCCAAACGAGACGCAAAAGACCCATTTGCGGCGCGGGCTGGTGGTAAAGACTCTATGCAGACGACTAAACAGAAACGAGCCGATGGCGAAAGACAGAATTGAGGTTCCAGACTTTTTCCAGCGGTTCGTCCCAGCCGTTGGACCCAGACCCAGATAGACCGTGTTTCCTTGATGTTCATTAATATGGACTGTGGCAAGAGACGACTGTTACTCCAACATACCTGTCTGCATAGACACGAAGGCACCCCACGTGGAAATGGAAGCGCTGTCTAGAATGCCTGTTATGATATAGCAGGCAAGCAGCATAACATCTGCCCAATCTCGACGAACATCAGAACCTAATCTGCTGCGCAACCAAGATCTAGATCCTGGCTTTGGGGCAAGCAGAGCCTGGGTTTCGTCATTGTGAGCAGAGATGCCGTTCTCTGCTCTGCTCTCGCCGTTGGAGACTGTGCCGTAGTGTTGGGACATGATGAATAAGAGCTTGGTGAGTTTAACTGGTAAAGGTAAATGGTCTTCTGACTTGGAATTATCGTTCGATCTTTAAGGCTCTGAGAGGGGTAAATAAGCAGCTGGTCAAAGGCACAAACTACGATAGCTCCCGCAACTTAATCGCCAAGATATGTCCGTCAACATGGAGTTTAGTTCATCTTCATAGCTCGAGTCCAACGTCTATAGTTGCCGCGGGACGTAACTCTAACCCCGCGTGATCACCGAGGTGTGCACTCTGCCACAGTCCGGACTTGTTGACCAGGATTTTACTCACCTTGGCAAAGCTTCTTGCTCTACGCCGTTAGTTCCGGCTTTTGGGTTGGTACTAAAATCGCCAAGATCAACACCCATTATTCAGCTTTGATAAGCGGGGAATTAGTGGAGTTGTGCTTATTACCGGAAGCTCAAAGCTTTACTTGGAGGCTTGGCCTTGTGCCTTGTTATGCTTTCGTCTTGATTTTATTAGTTCCGCGTCATCTCGTTGGCGAAACTCTACTGTCTAGACTGTACCCCTCTCAGCATCATCAGTTTCATTTCCCCTCATTTTAACTGCTTTCAGCACTTGAAAGTAACACGACCACACCCAGATTCCAAGCAACAACCTCTCAACGTCCATCTTCACCCTCCAGATTACACCTTTGGCTTCAAGTCGGACAATTCCCCACCATGTGCGCGCCGCGCCTTTGCAGGACGCTATGTGCCGGATATCCGCCCACACGGCAGTCGTCAGCAATCGCGGGGGGTCAATGCTACCTTGGCCAGGTCTCGTAAGCCTGTTTGAGAGGTGCTACTTCGGTGATCCACCGGCCATCGCATTCTCGGCGTCATGAACTTCTGGAGCCGAGAGCTTGGCGATGTTTCCCAGACAACTTCAAAAGAATACTTAACATCGAACGTGATTAAGCAATTGAGCTGCTTCACCCACTCAATTGTGTTAGCAAGAGACACTAGCACAACCCAATTGTTCTCTATCGTCGTTGACGTCATTCTTTTTGACCATGCATCTTACTCAAATTGCCTTTCTCTCTGTCCTGTTGGACATCTGCGCTGGTGTGCCAGTCCAGGATAGTCCTCGTGAGAGACTTCTCAAAGGTCTTGGAATCCCAGACAACTACCGAGGTGTGACTGGCGGCAAGAAAGTCCCCTTCACACCCGGCCACAGAGACCCCTACGACTCAGCTGTTGACTCTGTCGGGGATGATCTTGATCCTCTTCCCTGGCGCAATGGTCTAGGAGCTTCTGTCCTTGGGCCTTGGAATGAGGCGCGATCGCGACAGAGCCCTGATCTTGTCAGACCTCCCAGCACTGACCATGGCAATCTTGCCAACATGCGCTGGAGTTTTGCTGACTCCCACATCCGCATTGAGGTATGTAAATCGTTCTTAGCAATTTGACACACGCTGATCCGGAACAGGAGGGCGGATGGACCCGTCAGACCACTGTTCGCGAGCTTCCCACAAGTGTTGAGCTTGCTTCTGTGAACATGCGTCTTGGTGAAGGCGTCTACCGTGAGCTTCACTGGCACAAGGAGGCCGAGTGGGCTTACGTTCTCGATGGAGAGGTTCGAGTGACAGCTCTTGATTACGAGGGCGGAAACTTCATCGATGACCTCAAGAAGGGTGATCTCTGGGTAAGTAAACTGATTCCCGCGGCCAGAACCGTCTAACAGATTCGCAGTACTTCCCCAGCGGAGTTCCTCACTCTCTCCAGGGTCTCAGCCCCAACGGAACTGAGTTCCTTCTCATCTTTGACGATGGACGCTTCTCTGAGGAGTCCACCTTTGTTCTCTCAGACTGGCTTGGTATGTAGCTCACCGATACTCCCCGAAATTACATTGCTAACAAGACCAGCACACACACCCAAGTCCGTCATTGCTAAGAACTTCGACCTCGACCCAGAAGTCTTCAAGAACATCCCCAAGGGAGAAAAGTACATTTTCCAAGGCCGCAACCCCGGCAAGATCTCAGACGAGGCCCCCAAGGGCAAAAAGGCCAAGAAGTCAAAATACAACTTCACCCACCGCATGCTCGACCAAACCCCTCTCAAGACCAGCGGCGGCGAAGTCCGCATCACTGATTCCAAGAACTTCCCCATCTCCAAGACCGTGGCTGCAGCCCACGCCATCATTGAGCCTGGTGCTATCCGTGAGATGCACTGGCACCCTTCTGCCGATGAGTGGTCTTTCTTCATCAAGGGTCGTGCCAGAGTTACCATCTTTGCTGCTGAAGGTACTGCTAGAACCTTTGACTACGTCCCCGGTGATGTCGGCATTGTTCCCCGCAACATGGGTCACTTTGTTGAGAACATTGGTGACGAGCCTGTTGAGATGCTTGAGGTTTTCCGCTCTGATGAGTTCAGAGATATTTCTCTCTTCCAGTGGATGGGTGAGACACCTAAGAAGCAGGTCATTGACACCCTGTTTGCCAACGACCCCAAGAACGCTGAGAAGTTCTGGGATAAGATCAAGGATGCTGATAACGAGGTTATTACCAAGCCTGACTTTTACAAGAACCGTGAGGATGAGACTGCCGGCGAATTGTAATTATTACAAGCTATATGAGCTATAGATAGCACAAGCAATAGCTGTCTGTGTATTTAGGATGCATAAACATTAACATTGAGTTCAAAAACAAATAAGGCAAAATGTGATTCTGTTCGGGGTTGAACCGGTGACTCTGCCAAGACCAATGACCACGCAACCAGTTCTGAGGATGAAGTGATGGTGATTGAAACAAGGGCCGAAATGATCAAGTTCTGGGCGCTGTAACAATGACGTATGTATAATCCGAATCATGGTACGCGAGAAGTGATCGGCAATCGTTTTCCTTGTTATGGCTTGGCAAGCTTGGCAATTGATTGGTTGTGTTCTCACATCCAGGGTAAGGTCGCGTCTGCGAACAACGACGCGTCGATCAAAGGATGGAAGACTCAGACGAGAAGAACAATACTCCTTTGGTATTTAATTGATGAAAAGATTGATATGAATATTTTCCGTTCTTTCAAATGATCGATATGTGAGATACGTCGCGTTACTGGAGAGCTTTGGTCTTGACCAGCCCGCGCAAAATTGCTGAACAATGACATGAGTGCATGGTCATCTAGAAGAAACTGTTTATTGGAGTTTTCCAGAACAAAATGGGCACCTTTACTCCGTGTTTGGTCACTTATGATTACTATCAGCCCTTATTCAGTCATGCACTCAAGCTGTTGATGTTATGAATCGCATCCAGTTCTGCTACCCTCAGGCATCACCAAGTCATTGACTTATGCCAGACTGATGACCAGGTTCCTTCAATCAGATAAAAGCAAAGGTTTCGTGGTCTAGTTGGTTATGGCATCTCGCTCACACCGAGAAGGTCCCCGGTTCGAACCCGGGCGTAACCTCACTTTTTGCATGCCCGTTACACAAGCCCGGAAGGGATATTTCCTTTTTGTCACACCACAAAACATTTCACAAGGATGCTAGATTAATAAAACTTCTGTGTGTCCTAGTCTATTATACAGCTCTTTTTATCTAAAGATCCAAGTCCTTTCTATCGTATTTGTCCTCCTTTGGCTCAAACAAGCCGATGGAGTTTATGAGATACTGCCAGTAGGCGTTCAAAGTGCCGATGAACTGGTAAATGTGGGCGACAATCTCGCTAGGGGCGAAAGGATTAGTTTTGTCGTCCTGGTCAATGGCCTTAGATAGACCAGGTGAAGTCCACGAAGTTGTCTCGGGGGGTGATGGGATCACGATGGACGAGGATACAGAACTGTCTCCATCGTCGTGCATGTTTTCACCCCTTGACAGACCCGTATCGTAGATACTATAGACGTCCTGTCTGCCCTCAACGTCATAACCACCACAACTATCTTCGGTGTTCCTACATTTCTCATCGCACTTTTCGTCAGAGACTTGCATATCAGCAGGCGGCTGGACATCTGTGCAGTCGCATCTGCCCTCAGTCATTATCAGATACCGCTTATTCCCTTCCTTGCAGAGCTGATGACATCTCCTAGGACTATTCCATGCCACACGTCCATGTCTTTCAATCTCCTTGGGTAAGCCGGCATAACAACCCAGATACCTCTGGAGACCGGGAGGCTGCCTTTCGACTCGATGCAGAGTTATAGGATGGTGTTGAGCATATCCCGGCTCGAGCTCGAGACCGGTGTTTGTGACAGTATAGTACTCCCTCTCGCGCGTTGAACCGCATGCATAGAAACCAAATCCGGGACATGGATCATTACAATGGTCGTCTTCCACTAGGGTGTTGATCGGAGGGTATGTATCGGCGCAGTAGCAAAATCTGCCACGGACAAGGGCTACAGGTTTGTTTTCTTCATACCTGCATCGTCTGCTGCAGGAGTCCCATGAGTTCTGTGACGAGGGTTTGGGTGATCCTATAGTGATTGGGGTTGAACTGAAGCAACCCTGCTGACTGATTCTGCCGAGAACTGCAGACTGTATCGGATGTTGTTGACCGGGTCGTAAGGGTCCAGGCAGGGCTGTAGCCAGGCATATGGTCGTCCAAAGGGCGATCGTCGCTGGGTTTGTGAAAAGCATCGTCTTGTTCGGGTAGTTTTGAGACGTCGAAGAAGTTCTTAGAACAGGAATTTAACATTTTGGGATGGATCCCCTTAATCTATAAGCGATTCATTGTTGTCTTCGCGAAGATCATCCAACGTTGTTGGTCACTAGCGTCTGAGAGCACAGGGGTTTTCTACACCGATAGGGCCGATTCTCGTAGCCGCTGTTTCAACTTGAGGTCATGAGTCGGGCATATTGACGATACTTGAAGCAACCAACAGAAGATAGTTGAACAACGAAGCATACTACTATAAGTGAGACGACAACGATAGACAATGAGTGTCAGCGCCCAGTACTTGGCGTTCTTGGGCCAAGTCTTCCTGTCGTTCTAGCTTACTTCTAAGATCCACTTGTAAGTTGTGTCAGGTCCAAGCTTTTCTAAAGCATGGAAGTATTTCGCTTCTTTAATGAGAAGTGGACTCTTTTACGTATTAGCTCCCAGTTCCACAATTGTAGCCGAGAGAACTTCTGATACGGGAGTGGAAGAATCCTTTTTGTTCATGCCTTGCAAATCCCTGGGATCCCGAGAATCGTTGATGGGTATGGTTATATTCAAGCTTATCCAACGCTCCCCATATATAGATCAACGCTCTTGGTAAATATAACATGATGTAATGAACCACATAGTGCCGGACATCTGCTACTGCTTCACCTATATTCCACTCTACCAGTTCAAAGCAGCCTTGATAGAATCAGCAAGCAACTTTCCACCAATCGCCTGAGTAGCAGCATTGGGATGATAATCACAACCAGCCTCCGCACCCTGACTCGGCCAGTCCACAAAGTGAGTCTTAACACCACTAAGCTGCTTCATCGCATCCTTGAGTACCTTGACGTGAGTAGTCTTCTGCGCATCAGCCCGAGAAGGATAATCATCATTGAGCAAAGGCGAAGAAACAAAGAAGAACTGTGCCTTGGTGTAGTGAGACTGGATGCTCTTGACCAACTTGACCAGTGCTGTGGTAAGGTCCGCAGGATTGACTGGGTCGCGAACATTGAGATAACTGAAGTCGTTTGTGCCGAGGTTGATAACCACAGCATCGGGTACCCAGGACTTGGGGAACGTGAAACTGTTGTCCTTGTCGTTGGCGCCGTAGCGGGTGTAGAGAAGGGGCATTGGAGGCGAGGTGTCGGGAGGGTTAGAGGCGTAGTTGCGGATAAGACCCTTTCCACTCCAAGCTACAACGCTGTAGTCTGCGTTGAGCGCACGAGCAGCCACGGCACCGTATGTCTTGCCGTTGTTCTGCAGAGCAGCAGTATCAACGCAAGGCAGAACACCATCAAGACCGTAGCCGACGGTGATGGAGTCGCCGATGATCTCAATCTTGCGCTTTGGCGGCTCTGTGTTTACCAATGTACCATCAGTGGTAACATCGTTGATGACAAAGGTACCGAAGTTGGTCTCAGACCGCTTACGTAGCTCAACGGTGTGAGTTCCCTTTGTTTGTTTGGGAATCGAGATTGAACTGCCCTTCACGTTGGAAATGACAATTGGGGCCTTGCCATCAATGATCAAATCCGCGCTGGAAGTTCCAGTGATGTCTTTGATGTTGATGGAAGCCTGAGTTCCAGTGAAAGTGAAGGCGACTCCGGTGCTTGGCCACGTGAGTTGCTTAGTCGCTGGATTGACTCTACCAACAAATCGGTAATTCTAGATATAAGAATTAGACACGCGTTTCTTTTTTTTTCTCTTGGAAGCTTTGGGTAGACTAACCTGTGCCTTAGCGGCCGTGACGGCGCTGATCAAGCATGTTAGCGTGAGGAACTTCATTTTGGTCGTGGCTTTATATCCAAAAATTATCGACCACCACCAAACTCAATTGAATCAATTGACCAGAATAGTTATCGGCTTCCCTAGAAAAGTTTCTAAGGGATATTCGACCATTTTAAACATCTCGTGTCTTCCTATGTTCTTCGGCAGATGCCTCCGAATTGCCTAAATGGGTAATGCTATGTCTTAAAAATCATCCACCACTCACAGACCAGGAATGAGACAGCATCATCCTGGAAACACTATACGTCAAACCTGTTTGATGGATCCAACGTGGGCAAATGAGCTTGTCAGGCTCTGCTACATGAGCCAAGGTTACGCTTCATCCTTCAAGAAAAACAGATTGGTACTGTGGTCTAGTTGGTCATGACATCTCGTTAACACCGAGAAGGTCCCCGGTTCGAGCCCGGGCAGAACCTCATTTTTTGCACTTCTGCTTTTTGGGCTATGATGTCATCACAACAAATGCCGTCTTGTAGAAGACCATGATGTACAGAGGGCATGTTATCTGGCTTGAGAAGAAGTAATATTGGAAATAAAAACACTAAATACAATTGGACTCACTACAAAGAATATTTAATCTTGCTTTCCAGTTTCAGAATTCCTCAAAGCATGATACTCAGCAGGGCTCGTCCCCTCCAAAGGTCCAACAGCTGCAACCCGTCGCGCATTCAATAGATCAAGATCGATCCTCGGTCCAGTAAAAGTTCCCTTCTTGGTAGTATGCCAAAGAACAATGACAAAGCCCACAAGTCCAACAAACACCACTGAGACATAGCTCATGTTCTCTGCCGTGACAGGCATCGCGGTCGGAAAACAATACTGGACATCGAGGTACACGACCCAGGCGACCGAAATACCATTGATCCATGCACCATACTTGCCCAAGCTAAAGTATCGCAGAGGTAAGACTTTCTCACGTCCTCTGTAGAGGAGGACTGCTTGGGGGATGATGCATGACGTTTGGAGGAAGATGATGGCTGCACTGACCATTGCGGAGAAGGCAGTGGAAGAGCCAAGAAAGATAAGGCCGTATATCTGTGAAGAACCAACATTAGTATGGGGGGCCACAAAGAACCTGAAGGTTTCTACTGACTGTGATAAAGCTGGCAGAAAGTACCAGAGCGTTGACTGGAACCTCGAATTTCGGATGGACACGTTCCCAAAAATGCGAATATGGCAAAGCGCCATCACGCGACACTGCCCATAGTGTTCGCGAGGAAGTTGTAGCTTAAACGGTTAGCTAAGATATCAGATGCTGGGAGACGACCTACCGTTGGCGACAAGATTCGCAAAGAAGCAAAAGGCAAACAAAGCCATCAGAACTGACGCCCCAGATCGAGACCCAGTTCCTTGGAAGTAGATCTCAAACAAAGGCAACCCAGTAGTTGTGGTCAAGACAGCCTCAACATCAGAGATGGCATACATAAGAGAGGCGGCAAAAGGGAAGGCAGTAAAAAGGCCCATCAGCAAAGGGTAGATCATGACCTTGGGCACATTCTTTGCTGGGTTGGGAATCTCTTCACACAAGTGAGCACCACAATCACTGCCCAAAAAGGCGTATACCGCGTTCCCAACAGCCAGCATGAACGCAAAACCATCACTTGACCAACCGGTTCTGTTAGTAGTATCAGTAAAGATGAACTTCCCCGAGGCATGATTTTTGGTCACGACGAAGAGTGTGATGGTTGTAGCGCTGAGGGTCAAGACGGATAGGATGAAGACCATTTTGTTGAAGAGTGGAATCCATTGTGACCATAAGATATTGGCAGTTGTGGCGATCCAGATGAGCGCGACGTATATTAGGTACTGATGCCAGCGCTTTTGATCCCAGTCTGGGTACCATGCACCCACGATGTCGAGGATCATGGATGATACAAAATTGGATACTGAGCTTGAGGCGAGCCACCAGCCGATGACGCTCATCCACCCATTTCTGTTCAAGTCAGTGGGATTGCGATCTACGAGAGTGACTTGATACTGACAGGTAAGATGCAAAGGGCTTGTAGTCTTCTCTGTTTACCATGAATGACCAGTAGTACTGCGCGCCGGCAACTGGATACGCGGATGCAAGCTCCGCCATACCCAAAGAGACAATCGTGGTCATGACTCCAGCAATTGGAAGGGACCATAGGGTGCCAGCTGAGGAGGCTTCAATCAAGCTGATACCAATTGACGATCCGGTTCCCAGCCAAGTGCAAGTCAGAGTGAAGGACAATGCGCCTAGAGACCACAGCGAGAACCGACGAGGCATAGCCTGTTGGTATCCCGCTGCCTCAAGCTCCAGGGCATCGCTGTTGGCCGAAGCGTTTGAAAGAGTATCTGCCATACTGCTCATGATTGATAGCCAAACTGAAGTCGACAGAGTTCGTGTTTGCTGGAAGAATCGAGCACGTTCATAACTCGAAAACAGCGACAAAGAAGCTTTATGAAGACCCCTCACCAAAGACGCTGTCGATCACGAGAGCATATTTCGCTCAAGTAGCACAAGAGTTCAGTGGCTGGACCAGATCCAATAAGATACACGATGGTGACAGAGATAAAGAGATTGTGCGACTAGAGGTAATGTGACCTTATCTATTCTGGTGATGTAAAGTTTGTGTTTTGTGTAACTTTTTAGAACAAAGAAACTTGCAAATCTTGAACTTTACGCTTTGACCCTGCGATGCGGTATGCTTAGATACCAAAGGCCTACTAGAAATTAGGATACGTATGCTATTGAGTAGTCCATATCTTCTCTGCAGCACCATGGAACACATCTCAATGAGTTCATCGATGTATACTTCTTAGCGGGATACTCCAGTTATATAGAACCCCCCATTGAAGATGGAGGTTGCAAGACAAACCGAGACTAAACGCCTCAATTCAGATGACAAAGGAAGGACTGCGCAACCGTTACAATGATGGTGGTGATATGTCATTTGAGTTGCACGGTAGGTCGAGTCCAGATGGTCGGAGTCGATGTCCTACACACAAACGGAGGGGCTGATAAATCCGTGGAACAAAGAAACCGATCTGCTGGTCTTTTCATCCACATGCCCAATTCGCTCAATTCGCTCACATACTGATTATAGTATATCGTCATCCTGTTTTTTGAGCTGTGCCGTTACTCCAGTGTGATGAAAGTGTTGGTTTTCTGAGTGTAGCTTGATCAAGTTTGTATCTTGACGCCCGTGTTGTCCATTACTCGGCAGGCAATATGTCAGGGCTAAACTCGGCCGAGATTAGCGGCATGCGGACGATTTGTAGGGCTAAACAGAACAACCGATGCGCTAAGAACCACTAAAGACATTTTCGCAACAGCCAGAATAAGCGGAACATAAAAACTTGCCGTATTACCTCAGAACGACGGGACGGGTAGTTCGCGTGTTAGTCAGATCATTAAACAAGATTCTCGCGATATAGAACTCCACTCACTGCTCCAGTGTCTTATGAAATTCGACTGGATACGAAGGAGATGATGAAATCTTTGCTGACAGGGCGAATCAGGCTGGGAAGAAGCTTGGCGTGTGTCAACGAATCCTCAATTCAGACCTCAGCGCAAGACTTTCCCAAAGAAAAAGCAAAAAAGTGGAAGCCTGAATTTCTACAATGTCACTCTTAACTGAATGCGGCTGTGCTTACTCTCGTATGGTGCTAGACTAGTCTGTTGGTAAGACGTGCATGTAATCTTGACCCTGTCTTCTCAATTTTATTGGTCTCTGTCGGCATCGCCGGGAGGACCAAATACGAAATTATCTAAATGGGTGGAATATACGGTTCTTGGCCCACGTTGATGAAACACCTAACGTACTACTGGAGTGCACTTCTGGCAAATGATGGATCGTAGGGCTGAAAATACCCCCGGCAGGGCTGAAGATACCCTGGGAACGCTACCTCAAGCTTACTGTGGTCCTTTTGAAAAGCCAAAAGGGTTCCTACCCTCGTAACCATTACAGTTTTGCTCGTTTATTTGACCTTTTTGTCTGGATTCCCCTCATATCAATTTAGTTATATGTCTTGAACCGTTCGCTCCTCGATTGTTACGTCTCTTTTTGTTTAGCATGAACTCAGCCCACCATGCCTGAAATTCTCACCGGCAAACAGCTCACAATTTTCCCTCTCAAATATTCAAGTCATGAGATCGACCGCGCAGACTGGGTTGCACTCTTGACCCTTTGCCTCGCCCCCCTCATCGCCCACATTATAGCTGGTGTGCCTTCGCCAACATATCTTCACAGGAGTCGACCAAAATGGCACGAACTGCTATGCCACTACAACCCAACTTCAATCCTCTGGCGATATGCTGCCATCGCAGATAGGCGCATCCGAGCACGGTACTGGGATCAGAATGATCTTGCTTCTACGAACGCCATATTCTGGACCAAGCGAGGCTGGGATGGTTCTGAGGATATGATATCTACCAGTGCTGCATACTGTTATCACTTGCCGGAAAATACGAGGATTGCACTTTTTTCTCGAGAAATGATCACTACCATCATCGTCACGTCTCAGGGCATTCAAGCCACGCTCTCACTTATGGGTGCACTTGATACAGACGGCACCAACGCTGGGTTCGTAAAGTGGATGGGAGTTGACACCATCTTCTTCCCTCTTGCCATGATCAGTCTTTTAAGACTGTGCTGCGCTTTCTGGCTTAACGACGACTTTGGATATTCCACCTCCCACTCGCTGGCTCTGGATAAGCGAGCCAACTCGAATGAGAGTTCCAGCGGTACCTTGTTGGCACCAATGGACGTACCTCCGAGACACCGATTCCAAAGGCCTTCCTCGTCTTGGGGAAGCAGAATCTTTCGGTCTATTTTCCTCTTCATCGTCATAAGCATCATAGTACTCAACGCTATGTACTTCATCCGGGGTGGGCGACAAACCGCAACGACCTTTGCCGTTGAACTGGCCTACATATTCTTCCTGACTATGACAGTGGCAATCTTTGCACCATATTTCTGGACAGGCGCGACATCATCGACAATCATACCGTGTATTAACTCGATGGCGTACAAGATCTACACCGCTGTGATATTTGGGGTTTTCACAACAACGATTATCATCGCTTGCATCGAAACTAGGAAAACCCCATGTGGCAAATTCACAAGTGGCCCAGGACTCGAAGCCGATATTCGAGCATGTTGGATTCCAAATGAGGATTTAGCGTCTCTTCATGTGGGCTTCAATGCATCTACAGCTACCCTGGTTGTCGACGAATTTGCCATCGCTAACAAGAGTGCATTTATCCCTGTGAATAATACGCAGTGGTCAGCGGTTGACTTTACGGGGACATGTTTTGGCAAGGCACTCAAAGAATGAGGGGGTACAGCGTATATATGATCTATAACTTTAATGCTGAAGCTATCGCGGGGCGAGTTTCCCAAAATCCGATAATCCTGGTTAGGATCTGCACCAGACGTTGCATCCAGCTACCGACTGTAACCTACGTGGCCCTCTTCCCCACTGAATATCAGTGGGGAGTCATGCAATGCGAGATAAATGATTGACCGCCCTCTTGAGGTTTTTTCTCTTTGCATCGCACAATTCTGTTTTCTCCCGAACCAACAAGCCAAGCCACTGTCTTGCATATACTACCTAGCTGATATACCTTCGATATGTCTTCACCAAAGACACCTCGCTCGCCTGCGTCGCCTCAAGACGCTCATGATCCAGCAGTCCGGCCTGAAGATGGCCCAATCGAACCTGTCAGCCACTACTTCAACCCCATGTTCAAAGTCTGTCCCATCTCATTATGTCCTAATGCTTCTTACAGGACACCGATTCTGACTCTTCGTATTCAAAGTCGTAAGAGAATATGAATTCTGAACTGTAGAAAGCTTGTTAACATGGCCAAGGACTGGGGTCACAGATACCGAGTCGCTAAAGTCTTCGATTATGGAATACAAGTGGGTTCACGGTAGACGATTCCATGCCTACGGTGACGGCACTTACTGGTAAGCGACGAACTTTAATTGTCAGTCACGACAGTTATTAATAGTTTTCCAGGGGTGCGAATGACGATCGTCAGCAAGAAGCTGAAGATTTGATGTACGTGATGTTTCTATGCATCCGATATTCGCCTACTAACAATCTGTTAGTCATGAGTTGTTCCGTATTGTTCTTGGCGGCAAGCTTTACCAGGCGCCTATTGGCAATAGCCCACAGGTTAGTCATGTCACCAACCAACAATCCCTAACTAACATGCAACCAACAGAACATTTTGGATGTTGGCTGTGGGACAGGAATCTGGGCCATGTAGGTCGTACCTCAGATTCGCGATACATATATTTGTACTAAAGTGAACAGTGATATGGCAGACCTGCATCCATCCGCAGAAGTCGTCGGCGTTGACTTGTCACCCATTCAGCCGAACTTTGTCCCTCTCAACTGCAGATTCGAAGTCGACGACATCAACAAAGAATGGACTTTTCCAGAAAACAAGTTCGACTATATCCACATCCGCTACATGACAGGCACAGTACCCAACTGGCCAGAACTACTGAAGAGGGCACAAAGGTACGAATCTAACAAATAACCCAGGAGGCATTCTGACCGATTTGTAGATACTTGAAGCCCGGCGGCTGGATGGAACACGTCGAACTCTGGGGCAACGCAATGGCCGACGACGGTACCATGACCGAAGACTCCCCACTCAAGACATGGGTCAAGATCTTTGAACAAATAGGGGAAAAGCTCGGCAAACCGTTCTTCTGGGATCCTGCAGAGGCGTTCCAGCAGGCTGGTCTACAGAACATAAGCGAGAGAAAGGTCAAAGTGCCCATTGGTACTTGGCCGAAGAACAAGGATCTTAAGCAGTGGGGCGCTTGGAACAGACAGTTCTTGCTGCAGGGCTTGGAGGGGTTCTCTATCAGAGGCTTGACAGAGCTTTTGGGGGTAAGTGATTGAGTCAGACTACGAGTATGATGATTTCTAATGTTTGTGACTTCCAGTGGGAATATGAAAAGGCCCAAGTCTTTTTGGTGGACATGCGTAAGGAATTGCTTAACCCTAGTCTTCACTCATACGTCTTAACGTACGTATCCCTTACCCATACAACGTCACCTGATGCTAACCGAACTTAGAACTGCTGTTTGGGGTCAAAAGCCCGAGGAATAAATAAATCGCAACTACTCCAGAAACAGAAATAACATGAATCGCTCCAACTTTCACCCAACAGTGACTTCTCTTATCCGAATCTTGGGAATCTGATCCATCATGGGAAGAACAACACCGACCTGGGGTACCTTTTCATCCATTTCAGGGAAAGGACAGTCGCCAACAACTTCCATATCGTACCTCGTTACAATAGTTGCAAGAAAGCATAACGCTGTCTGCCGTACAAGGAATCTGCCATAGCATAACGCCAACCCTCCACCAAATGGCTTGAACGTTCTCCCCGTAGCCAGCTTAGGATTGTCGATGAACCTGTTGATATCGAAGTTCTCTGCATCTGGACCCCAGATCTCTTTATCGATGTGTAACTGCCGATAGGCCATAATCACATCGTTGCCAGTCTTGAAAGTGTAGCCTGCGACAGTGGTGTCTGATACCACACGTCGGAATCCAGCTGCGCCTCCATGAACACGTAGTGTTTCGTAGAATGTTGCGTTGAGCTTCGGACATGTTTTCAAATATTCCATATCAGGCCGACTGTAGATGCCCTCTTTGAATGCAGGAGCAACTTCGACTCGGAGCTCTTCTAGAAGACTGGGCGTATAGACCACTCGGGCTAAAAGCCAGAAGGCAAGTATAGATGGCATTCCGTTGATTCTTGTCTCATAGTTAGATCTGGCTGTAGTGGGCTGATGGTGACTTACCCCCAGAACATCTTGAAGAGCAGGGCTGCGATATCTCGAGAACCAATGCCATTCTCACGCATAACATCCTCTCCTTGCGAAACAAACGCTGCAACATCGCGTCTTTCATCTTGTGGTAAGTCAAAATATCTGGCCAAATCATCAATGACAGCATCTTTTGCTTTGCGTCCGGTAGTAACGAGGAAGTTTGGTAATGGGAATATTATCTCCCAAGCATGATGTTCGAAAGTTGCAAATGTGTCCAAGATATCGTGGAACTTCTGCATGAGGACTTTTCCAAAGAAAGTATTCGTTGATGCTGTCATGACTAGATCGTTCGTAAACTTGAGAAGACTGTGCTCAACTTGCTTCCCTGTGGTTAGTGGACTGCCATCTTGTAGGACATCATCCAGTCCTTGCATGAGTCTGTCGAAGAATGCCTGCCCGGCGGGACCGGGTCCTACTTCCTCCCGCACCAGATCCAACACGTACGTAGTTATCGATGTGGAAGTCTCGTTGGGCTTTGTGTTCCATACAATATCTCTACTCGCCTGAGGCACGCCGATACAAACCATCAAGTGGTCAATAAATGGCTCGTATACAATCTCTTTTGTCCTCTTCCAGACTTCAGCCATATGGCGATGATCAGGAACGACGTAGGTACGGCGGCCCCCTAGCAATATACTGAAGGGCTGGTTTTTGAAGTACTTGCTATCTGTGGGTTAGTGACGTGATTCAACATTAGATACAGATATTTACCGTCCAGTCAATATGGTACCGTGAGTATCCCTCAGAAATGATAGACTGTGGCCAATGGCTTCATCAGGTCAGTCAATGAGTATGGAGAGGTTTCGCGCAACTCTACTGTACCTGGTACCCAGTATGGTAGGATCGGAGGTTCAGACTTGGAGTTCCATAGTGCACCTGTTCTCAGGAGATATTGCCATGCGAAGTAGAGAGATACACAGCATACAAAAATGGGGTAAAAAGTTGAGTATCGCGACGTAGCATCTTGTTCGTTGAGGTCTGCCATGTCGCCTATGAAGCTAGATCATGGAGTCATATAGATAGATTCCAAGGTAATTGGGTCGGTTCTTATTTATGTCCTCAGACAGGCACCAGGGACTTCGGAGGCCGAGTTCAAAAACGGCCGAAGCGAGCCCCATATCATGGCTTCTTTGTGCTCTAGAAAAGTATCACAAGCCGTGGACAACCAGGATCCATGAATATTAGCATCATTCTTGCTCGGCCGATCACTTCTCGCAGATATGTTACACAAGATGTCATTCACTCTCTCGGAAAGGCCGACGCTACGTGAAATTACTCGCACCACATACAATAGCTGACATGGGACAGAATTATGGTATAACAAGCTGAGTAGACGAGAACTGATAGCGCGAGTGATTGGCTCTGCGAAAGTGTCTGTTCCTTTGTTCTTATATTTGTACTCCCTGTCCTACTTCACAAAATCCGAAAGTAGAAGGGCTTCCGTGATTGGCTTTGTTTATTCATGCACGTGCGGGGCATGGCTTCAATATTTATGCGGCTGACGGGCCAGTGGACCACCACCACATACACTAAGCTCTCTCCGCCCTAACAAAGATTAAATCCCTCTCATCTCAGTCTAACGTACAGTGTAGATCATCATGACCACCTTGCCGGCCACAAGCCATGGGCAGGAGGTAAAGCCATACGTTTATACACCTGTCACAAAGAAACAGATCCGTGTCCTGGTCCTACATCCAGCGAGTCAAGAATCGCATCAGCTACGAGGGGAGCTGCTGGTGGTAGACTTGGACGACTTGCCTCCTCGTCAAAAGCCGTATTCTTCCGAAACTATTGATCCTGCCAAACATGTCTGTTTCGAAGCCATCTCTTACGTCTGGGGTCAAGGGACCTTCACCGATACTCTTGTGACACCAGATGGTTTCATTCGTATCACAGCGTCTCTTGCTTCAATCTTGCGCCGTCTGCGTGATCATTCACGTCCTCGAACTTATTGGGTTGACGGGGTATGCATCAACCAGGCCGACGCGGATGAGAAGGGGATCCAAGTTCCTCTTATGGGACTGATCTACAGTTCTGCCGTCCGTGTCCTTTGCGACATTTGTCAGGATGAAAAGTTCGAACCTTTGCTTGACGCCATGGATCGATACTGGAGACGCAATATCCGCCGTGGCGTCATACTAGCCAGTGCCATAGTAGCTCTATCAAAGGAGAGCAGCGCTGAAATCATGGGGGTCACCCTACCTACCCAAGAAGAAGCAGACGCGATCGAAGAGGACATGATGGAAGACTGGTCCAAAGCCTTCCTCGAACTTGTACAACTAAAATGGTTTCATCGTCTATGGATTATGCAGGAATTTGTCCTCGGCCGCGATGTAAGCATGGTATTCGGTCGCCAACACATCCCTTGGCGCCAACTATGGGCCGGTACCGTGCAATACCAAGGCGTTGGGATACCCTGGGACGGTATTGAGTTTGTAAAAGCAGAGAACGTTAGTATGGTCACATCGTTGACCTCAATCTGTTTCATCCGTGCCTGTCGAACGATCGATCCAAACACGGCTCATGGTCGTGAATTCAAACAGGTCGTCGATATTCTTATGGGAGGAACGGACTTAAATGAAGCTCAACTTACTATGTGCATCATGGCTGGATGCTACAAACAGTGCACCATTCCTCAAGATCGATATTACGGTATACTTGGTCTTGTGGAAGGCGGGGAAGAACTACATGCTGATTACACGGCGCCTATGAGAGGCATCACTATTCAGTTTTGGAAACGCGCATTGCAACTTGCCTCCGGGGGAGAACTTATTCTTCTCGCCGGGATGGCAGGTCAAACTTCGGGCTATCCGTCGTGGCTTAGAGATATCTCCCTTCCCGATCCGCTGAGTCACCTCTGGCAGTTCGGCCCTCTGTTGAACTCTAGGCATAGAGCAGGGGGTGGTCTAGGTACGTGGTCTGCCAGATTCAGTGACAGTCAGCCCGATGAGATGATCACTCAAGGCTACTTCATCGATGAGATTACGGAGATATCAAGTGATGAACCGACGGAACCTTTTAGAATTGAGGCCATGGCTATCCGGTTTGAGAACGCTATGTCCTTCTTTACTTCCGAACCCCAGGCAATCAGGTACCCGTTGACTGGTGAGAGTATCCAAGACGCAGCTGTAAAAGCAGTATGTGATTATAACGCACACGACGACGACGAAACTTTCAGCACACATCTTCAGATAGGCTTGTCTCTTCTCTCAATCGCTCAAGCCTACCCGGATAGAGGTCCAGAAATGATTAATAAGATAGGTGTTACTTTCGAAGATAAGGAGGATGACTATACGAAACTTTTCGCTAGAGTACTCCACACTAGAGGTTTACGCTTGTGTAGGACGAGCAGGGGAATGTTTGGAATGTTGCCGAAAGAGGTCCGCGCGGGGGATTTGGTTTGGATTTTAAGAGGATGCCGATTACCACTTGTCTTGAGGCCAAACTCATTACATCTTGGAACCTTTGAGGTGGTGGGTTGTGGCTCGGTATACGGACTTATGAGTGGAGAGGTCCTCCAAATGCCGGAGTTTCATTATCAAGAGATCACTCTGCGATAAGGGGTTTATCTGCTTTTAAGATGGCGCATGTTCACGGTGGGATTCAGTCATCATTGTTGCTGTAAGAGTTCATCACGAGGCAGACACAAGAGAAAGGAAGAATGAAGACATATTGTATGATACATCGTACTGATCATATCATTCATTACAGAGTGACAATTACGCTAACTTTAAACATCTATCAAGCCCTTTAGAGCTTCTTGCCCGACTCAATATCAGCTCCCGCCGTGTTAGTGTTAACGGGAGTGATCTCAACACCCTGAAGCTTATCGTCGCTGCGAGGGGGGACAACCTCGAACACTATTTCAGAGTTAGCAATGATCTTGCACAGAATATGTGGAATAACTTACAGTCAATGGGAGTAGTCTCGAACTTGCGGGCGTTGGTCTTCTTCTGGAAGAGGTAGTCAAGATCGGCAAAGCTACGGTTCTTGGTCTCAGGAAGGAAGAAGAAGATCCAGACAGCCCAGATGAAGCACAGACCGAAGTAGAACATTCCGGTCTTGGCTCCCCAGTTCCAGGCGTCGGAGCTGTTGTTGAGCATACGGGGGTTGAGCTGCTGGACGATGATCTGACCACAGACGTAGATAGCACGACCGATGACAATGGTGTGGGCGCGGACACGGCTGGAGGCTGTCTCGGCGACAACGACGTAGGTGGTAGGGCCGAGAGAGACCTTGAAGATGCACTGGACGACGACGAGGAAGGCAGCGGTGGTGATGGCTACGCTGTCGCCATCGGAGACGAAGCCGAGAATACCGATGATCAACATGCAGAGACCGATACCGGAAGAACCATAGAAGTAGAATGTACGGCGGCCAATTCTACCCATAAGAGAAATGGCAATAGCAGTGGCGAAGATGTTGACGGACTGGATACCCATGTTGTAGTTGAAAGCATTCGTAGCGCTCATTCCAACAGACTTGAGCAGGATAGCAGCAAAACTGGTGATGGATTGACCGTTGAGAATCTGGATAATCCAGGCCATACAGACAATACCAGTTCGTCGAAGGTTGGTACCACGGAAACAATCCATGAAGCTAGCATCTGCAGCCTCAACCTTCTCCATCTCGTTGGTGTGCTTCATGAGAGCAAGAGTCTGGGCCATGGTCTCATCGGTGTAGTGGCCCTTGCGTGCAAGACGACGAAGACTGTGCTCAGCCTCCTCGAACTTGCCGCGGCGAACGAGGTACCAGGGAGACTCGGGAGCGAAGAAAGCGACAATAATCAGAGGAGGGATCCACATCCACTGCAGACCGTAGGGAACACGCCAGCCAGCGTCGCCCTTGAGGTCGAGAGAGCCACGGAGGACACCGGTGGCGAGGAAACTTCCCGCTCCCCAGCACATGGAGACCCAGGCAGTGAGGTAACCTCGGAGGGCGGCGGGGCAGATTTCGGCGGCGTAGGCGGTGGTGAGGGTCTGGAAGATACCCCAAGGGATACCGCAGAGGAGATTACCGACGAGGAGCATTTCGACGCTGGTGGCGAAGAAGAGGACGAAGATGGTGCAGGCCATAAGAGACATGGCGAACTAAACACATTAGCTTCATCGTATCAATTAAAGAGTCAAAACATACCATGTAAACACGTCGAGAACCAAACCGCTGCTGGAGGAAACCGTTGAGAAGAAGACCGAGGATAGAACCACAGTTGTTTCCAGCACCGATGGCACCCTGCCACTTGGTAGAAATATGTTGTTCGCCATTAGCATCGGGCCATCCGAAACGCTTGAGGTAGGCAGGATGAGCGAAGAAGTTGTTGATGAGACCGACATCCATTCCCTCCATGACCAGGGCAACACTCAGAAGCATACTGAATGTCACAGCGGGCCAGTATCGGTTGAACAGCTCCTTCTTGGGGATGAGAGCCTCGGCATCACTGGCTGTGACGGCGGCTTCGATGAGCTCGACCTGAGAGTTGTTTCCCGAGTACTCGGTGTGGTGCACGGGGAGTTTTCCGCCGTCTTCCACGTGGGCGGGATCCTGATGGGGCGCCATTGTGGATGTGAGTCAGGAAGGGATGAGAAGAAGAAGGGAAAAGGGAAATAGGATTAAAGAGAATGCTCAATGCAGATCTGGGGAAAGAAAGAGGGAATGGAAGGGGGGAGGATATAGGATAAATATAAGCAACTTCTTCTTCTCCGCACCCAACCTAGTGGACCTCGTCCGTCCCCGTCCGTCAAGAGAGCATCGTTGCCAAGATCAGAGTGACTTGACCAGGATTCTCGGTGGTACTTCCCCACGGGGTCCGCGAATCATCCCCCGCATGGTCAAGGACGAATTGGATTCCCTGGATGGTTCGACTAGCATTGACCCGACCAAACCAGTTTAAGCCTAAACGACTGGGTTTCGGGAAAGACAAGCCCGAGTCATGACAGTAAGTTTAACGTGTGATTGAGCTAAATGCTAAATTTATGGGGGCTCCACCCCCAGAAACGGACGATGGGGGTTCCACAACAACTCCGCGGCTTCAATTCTGGGGTACGAGATGGCCATGGCTGCCCAAGATGAACAACATCTGCACAATATGGCATTTGGAGAGAAGGAATGTTCTTCTGCATTATTCTTGGATCCAGGATTAACTTTATTCCTCTGTCACCAGTGCATCTGTATACAGAGTATCTCCAACTGGTCGAGTAAGTGAGTGACTCTCTGGTATGACCTCGGCTAAGCATGAGTCAAAACGATTGGTCAACAATTCACTACCTGACTCTCTTGGCCGACAGACCAGACCAAGCCTAGACTCGCTCTTCTCTCCGAAACCGTCACATGAACCAGCATCCTAGACGTCCTTGGTTGCCATGATACAAGACTATTAACTTGGCATGACCTGAAGCATTAATGAGAATGATACTGATGAAGGCGATATATGACTCTGGCCAAGAATACAGAGAGTGGATTGAACATAAGGTTATCGAGCGGTACTGTTGAAGATTAACGGTACTGGATTGAGCCCCCATTGATCCTCTTCCCCACAATGGGTCGACCCCAAAGTTGCCCACCCGCTATTCTCCAGCGTCAAGCTTAATTCAACACACAGTCCAAGCACAGGGCAAGTGTGGTGACTAGTTTAGCTTGGCTTATGCGATGACAGGCCGGTAGTGTCTTTTTTTCTCCTCATTTCATAACTCCGTCACCCATCGGCGAAGCACACTACGGCATTGATGACCGGTAATTGCCGGACTGGAATATCGGCCTGGATCGGACCTGGCGCCGATTTCTCGTAAGTGTTTGACAGAGCTGAATAAATACAATCGCATGATTCCATCTCTACATTAAGCTAAGGGTTCGTTGTTTTCAGCTCAGAGGATGTTGTGACATTGTTCAAAGTGTCAGTAATTCTACTTCGGTATCTCGGTCAATCTTCACGCGTTGAACTCATCTCCAACCGTTCTACTCGCAATTCAACAAATCACAGCCCAAGCCACGTTTGGGGTTCCAAGCCCCCAATCCTCTCAAGCCATCACCGTCAAATTGTATCAGCCAAGTAACCGTTCCAGGTGCCAGAGTGTCAATCACTGCATGTCCGGTACGCGTCAAGCAAGGATTTTCATCGCTTTCGGTGAATTCCCCCCTTTTTGGGGTTACGCTGGCACCCCGCATTCCGGGGAACAGACCGTGTCACGATGATCCTTGTAGAGTTGTAGGCGAAAGATTATCATCCTTTTGTTCTTAATGAACCCGAGAGACTGGGAGCCATCACATGGGAACCCGCGGTTTCGGGAACTTAAGATACACCTAAACTGCGAGTCTAGTTCGTGGATGACTGTCACCCTTCACCTGAATGCCAAGCTGCGGCGCACCTAGACACTAGCCATATCGTCGTGTCTCGGGGTTTTGAAGCCCGAGGGTGTTGCTGGGACTCCAACGATACGAGTACTGCTTGCATCGTTCGGTTGCTCGGCTGGCGTCAAAGCTACATTGCCATGTGGTCCCTTGAGCATTAGGGGACACTGATAGGCAAGATCAAATGCACGATACTAGTATAGAAATCTTAAGGAGTAAGTCCAGCCGGGGTACCATGACCTTGACTGTCACTGGTGCTTCTCGGTATGGCCCGTGAGAGTGTCAAGGTTGCACTGCACGATACCAGGTAACAGTTTGACGTCCAGCAGTGCTGTCGCAACCCTAGAGCAGCATCAGCCTCGAGTCGATATATCTTGACTCACACCAGCAAGCGCGTTCGATATGTAATCATTGCCGGGCGAGTAGCTCGGTCTTCAGATATGTAGACACTGAAGGCAGTCACAGTCCACCGGCTGATGTCCCTGCTAACGGACACCAAATGCACCAGAACCACTGCATTCCTCGGTAACGGTCTAATGTAATGTGACAGAATGGCCAACGCCCGTAAGGTCTCGTCTCCTTCAAATGTGACAACGGCGGATAATGCGGCAAAGTTGATCCTCTACTCGTTCAATCTGCAGCCAAACGCATCTGATTGATGCAAGATTACCCCGGATTTACGAGATCTGCATCTCCATGACCAGTAATGAAACTGTGAGATTCGGTGAAATTGCAGGATTTCCCAACGGCGTCCGCATATAATGTGGAGTGTTGCCCAGCCGCCCCAATGATGGGACGAGGCCTGTGGCACAGTCGCGAAAGAGCCAACATGTTGGATTGAAAGGATGATAAGCGTAAAGTAGTCGATGGTCATGTTTGGAAACCATCAATATGAGTGTTTTTGTGCTCTAGAGCATTCTTAGAAAATAGTTTGTGGCGGAAGAATTTGTATTCTTGAATGTTTGGCGTGAACAGATCCGGTGTTGACGCCCAACTACTTTTGACTTTGACATTGTCGCCTCTCTATACAACGTGTCACGGCTCAGGATTGGAGGATGGCAGGACTGTCTATGTAGAAGAAAAAATAGAAGTTATTTTAGACACGTAAAGACGAAGACTCTGCTGTCTTGTCGCTGTGTTTTTGGAGCACCTATGACTATTTGATGATATGTAGGGTAGCTGGAAGACCAACACGTGACGCGAACCTTTTCGTGTCGTGAGTTTGGCGATTAAGCGTCGTTGTCACGCCATGACGTACGTTGTACAACGATTATTCCTGGTACGCATAATCAATCTCGAACATATGCATATCCTCTCAAATGTTCTAGTCAAGACCCCTCGAACTCAGTCAACGACGGCTGCGCGACTGCTCGAAACACGCTGCTTATCCCGACTGATGGAAGAACTGGAGACGCGCCGAGACAGTGATTACGGCAGACCCTGCCCTGCTGCGATTCGCCCACGTACTGTACAAGGGATGCGCACTGTTATTCCACGCCGTCAGCAGTGGGCTCTTGCTCAGCTTCCAACGTGAGCAAGTTGAAAAACACCTGGACACCCGCACCATCACGAGCACTGTCGCATCTACCTCGTCCTCAAATCTCAACGATCAAACGATGTGCCCCCACTCGCAACTGAACTCAAGACACAAGCCCTTCCCCGTCGAGGCGTCGCCATCGCCGACCGGCTCTCGATAACCTTTCCACGCAAAAGCCACGCGCCCCATACTGCAGCAGTGGCGTTCCCGGCGATTCGTTTCGACGTTGACAGCGCGTAGCCAACAAGGCTCGCAGCCAAACAGCACCCGGCGCTCTACACGACGCCGCCGCCATACGGATCGCGACGGCGATCGAGTACGGACGAAGTACATATAATTGGTGACGATTGCAACGCCGGACAGTGGTACGCTGTCGTAGTCCGAGGTGAAGGACCATCGCTGCTGAGATGCTGTCTACAGGGGCCGCGTTAACGCCTTCCCATGGTTGACGTCCTGCCAGAGAAGTAATCGTGTCTAGCCTCCGCTCTCTGGTGTTGTCTCCCGCCTGTTGTGATGCGACACTGCTGTCGCGCGGACAATGGGCTTGTTTGTGTTCAAGCCCATCGCCTGTCGCCCAGCGTTTTCCCTACTCGTTGTCCATCGGCCTTCGAGCGTTGGCCTTGTATTGGGATCAACTACAGCGGTACCTCTGCATTCTGTGGACTTGTCGCATCACCAGGTACATGTGTGCGCTCCTCTTCGAGACCATGCTAGCTGTGCTGTCGCTCGTGATACTGTTCCACTGCACGACTGTGGTAGATTGAGCTCTTGTGTATCGTGTTCGCATCGTGATCCTGTTGCCGAACGTAGTGCCGCCCATATCGTGTTGTCGACATTCCGTCCTTCGGGTCCGCGACCTTCCCCAGACCACATCTATGTCATAACCATATCCTCATTCCAAAGCAGCGCATTTACCGCCAAATCGTCCCCGTGATAAAGCTGCACATACATCCTGATAGCCGGACACTCCACCCTAGCCCTCAGTTCAATCCACCAGATGCTCCGCCCCGCCTTGCGATACCATAGATACAGCAGCAATAGAGCCACGGGATCTCGTTCGAGTAGTAGCGCCTTGAAGGCACCGTCAAGTCTATGCGTGAATAGCTGCGTATGCCCTGTCGTAATCTCGCTATCAGGTAGGTTGAGCACATGTGATACAGCGTGCGCAGCATAGAAGTAAGGGTTGTCATCCGCTGTAGAAAGATCGTGTAGAAGACAGATCTCGGCGATTGGCTCTGGTATACCATGCGTCCCAAATTCGGGCAACGGTGACAGCATTTGATCAAACGTCATTCCCATAACATGGAATAGACTATCAACTCGCGTTGGCTCGACCAGCTGCCATAGTGACATCTTGCCGTTGATCATGGACACCCACTCCAGGTCATCGTCACGAGAAGGCTTCATGGGCCATGAATCTTCAGGCCTGTACGCGTCGGGCGAAGAGAACGTCAGGACAGCCAACGCAGCCGCTGTACCCCAGATAGGGTCTTTGTCTCTCGTTTTGACGGGCCGTCGAAGCTTCTCGTTGAAGAGGGCTGTGCTTTGGGACCAATGGTAGCACTCCTCTAGAGTGCGTCGAGAGCCTGTTGTTGTGTTTAGGTAGCGATCATATGTAAGTGCTACTGCTAGAGATGCGTGCATCAAACACGGATACTGTAGGTGTCAGCCATCAGCGAAAGCCAACTGATGACTGGTATAGGGTCACTTACAGTAAAGGCCAATTTGAACAGACTCTCGTTCACTTTCAACATATTCGGATCATCGGGTGTTAAAAGACTTCGCCCGTAATACCGCGTGACAAAGTCCTGGCACTTGGCGCTCAGTTGGTATCTTGAGAACTCATCAGATGTCCAGATGGCGTTTGTTATAGAAGATCGAAGTGCTGGTTTGCTTCTGACCAAAGACCTGCCTGTATCCGAAGTAACAGGCTGCAAGTCTGGAATGTTGAATCCGAAATTGCATAACACTCCGAAAGAAGTACACATCTTGCAGCGAGGCTTACTCTCGTCACACTACAAACAAGTCAGTCTTTCGCTGGTTCGCTATAGGAAAGGGGTTCCACGACCTTGATTTTTCGCAGCTTACAATTCCGGCACCCATGTCTCGACCTCCGCGCCGGTTTAGCCGTCCGAGCTTCCTTGTTCGATTCCGCGTGCATGATTGTTGCTGCGTGAATTACTGTGTCCTTTATTGTTGAGAGAATGAAGAGATGTAAGCTGCAGCAGTGGAGATGTGCGATATTCCTTCAGTTCCACTTTGTTCGATACGCTAACCTCGTCTTGCCAAAATGATCTTGACGCTAACCATTTCACGGAAACAGTCAGCGCTGATTGGCTAAGGTGAATCTGCGACCGATGGACTTAATATTGAGAAAGTCCGCTGTGGGCAAAGATGTCAGATATAAAAAGGATCAAGTATCTGATCTAATTGATCTTCTTCATCCCATACATATCCGAAAAAGAGTCTTCTTTACGTACATTCTTACCCATACTACAATGACAGCCCATCTCGCTGCCGTCCAAACAGCCAAAGGACAACCCTTTGAGATTCAATCTCGTCCTACACCAAAACCAGGACCAAATGAACTACTCCTCGCTGTCAAATCTGTGGCTTTTAATCCAGCCGATGCCATCATGCGCAGTACAGGACTTTTTATTCCCGCTTACCCCACCGTGATCGGCTTCGATATGGCAGGCGTCGTTCTCGAAGTCGGCGACAACGTCCCAACCGATGCTTGCTTCCAGCCAGGTACTCGTGTTGTTGCCTACTCTGCTTCTGCTTGGAGATCTTGTGCCCCGGACTATGGCGTCTTTCAGGAGAAGTGTCTTGTTCCTTGGCAACATGCTGTGGTTCTTCCGGACGAAAGTATGTCGTGGAATCATGCTGCAACACTACCTGTCTCTGTCCAGGTACCGCTCAGTGCATGGGATAAGATGGGTATCCTAAGGACGGGAGAATTCGATGTATCATCAGACAAAGCAGTCGATAAGAATGAGGTTCTTCTTATCTGGGGTGCATCTTCGAGTGTTGGCACAATGGGCGTGCAGTCAGCACGTATGATGTGTCAGGATCCCAACTCTCCCTTTTCAGCTGTCTATGCCACAGCCAGCTCAGCAAACCACGAGTATATCCGCTCACTTGGCGCCGATCGCGTATTTGACTACAAAGATCCTGGTGTGGTTAATGCCATGATCTCCGCTGCCAAAGACGACGGCTTGACCATTCGACACTGCTTCCTCGCGATGGGAGACCTTCCCTCATGTCAAGCTGTCCTCAAAGCCTTCCTCAAAAATGGAGAACAGCAGGGAAAGATAGTCTCGGCACCGCGTCTGCCAGAGAGTATGAAGGATATTGAAGGAGTAGACGTCATGTTTGTGATGCCGTCGATGGTGGAGGAGGAGAGGTTGGAACAGTTTCGCTACTGGATGGGTACCTGGTTAGGCAAGAACCTCGCGAAACGGTCTGTCAGGCCAAGCCCTGAGCCAAAGGTTGTTGGAAGAGGGTTGGAGCGCATCAATGAGGCGTTGGATAGGATGGCTGAAGGTGTGAGCTGTGCTAAGCTGGTGGTTGAGGTTAGCGAGTAATCATTTGACTTGGTCACGATAAATTCAAGATATTGTTCTCTTTGCCCAAATTCTTGACCGACTATGCGTCAACAAACAAGGGGGTGAACTGTATGACCGGGTGCTCTCACGTCTTCGATCTGAAGTTCTGGCGTCCATGTCAAGACAAAGTGCCCATCGCGTGGCGGGCGTGAAAGGGATAGATGCGGCTCAATGGTCAACATACCACGGTCATATCGTTCCGGTGTTGCGCACAGTATTTCCTAGAAAAGCATAAGTGACAACCCAAGTGGAATCATTACTGGACCCTGCTTGTTAGCGAGAGAACCATGGTGGGGAAATGCAAGGCTTCTGTCAGACATTCCACTACTGCTCCATATTATACACTATTGATGTGACAATTGCATGGACAGGGCGCGTCTAGATCTGGGTTCATCAAGTAGAACCTCTCAAATCTATGGCAGATTAATTGTGAAGTCATACAAATTCAGCTTCAACGGCTTCCCCCGCAGGTGGTTCAACGTCATGTCAGCCACATCTCGTCCCATTCAACCACAAAGTTTCCAGAACCAGTGATGACGAATGCTATATGTTAAGCTTAATCCTTCCAGTCTTCCTATCGCATCTTCTGCACACCAACTCAAAGAGTCGTGTGTGTACAACTTGTCAAGCTTAAATGATAGGTTCATTGTTAATTCAGCTTCTGCACTCTTAAATCGAGATGATCCAACAGCGTTGCATCTTCTCCGGCCTTGTCCGAAACGAACAACGATGATACTAACTCGACATGGAGAGGATCAGCAGTTTTTGCTCGTGATGGTGTTCTTTTAGGACTAGCTCGTCCCGGCGCAGTGATCAATGCGTCTGGGGAGAATTTGAAAATCTGGGGAGCTTCCAAATGAACTCTTCGTCGGACCGACATCTCGGACCGACAAGATGAATCCACAGCGTTTTCCATCAGAACATTCATCGTGAACTTCATCGTCTGACTAGAAAATGACGATGTTGTCGGTCCGATATTCTGTTTTCACACCTTTTGAAGCCATCACAAGACTCGCTTCTTGGCGGAGATGAGCTGAGCCATAAGTCTTTCGATGTCATGTCCCTCTCGTCGGACCGACGACACCTCTGATGGCTGTTTGACTAGACTCCTCTTGGCATTTGCCCCTGGCGCCCCCAGCTTCGAACCTTCAGAACGTGGAGAGACTTCTCAATCTGGGGTTAAGCATAAGAATCCCCAGATTCCCCAGCTTTCTTCTCAATCTCATCCTCAATCCCATCCTCTTCTTCCCCAACCTCCTTTCCTGGGCTCCTTGAGAACACCCATTTGTCTCAACTACCCCTTTGCACAATGTCCCCTTCACCAAAGGACAACATGGCTCAGGTTGAGCACATCGACCCTGACTACAAGATGGGCTTCGACGAGGTCGAGAAGCCCGCTGCGCGCGAGGCCAACGATCGCGAGCACACTCTTACTCTGAGGGACAGTTTCCGCCTGTACCCCAAGGCTATTGCCTTTTCCCTCCTGTTCTCGACAGCGATTATTATGGAGGGTTATGATTTGAGTCTTCTTGGCAGCTTTTACGGTTATGAAGCGTGAGTATACCCTGTTCTCCAACAACATCAAAGCTAATCATGTACAGGTTTAAGCAAAAGTTCGGTAACGAAGTCGATTCGGAAGGAAACCCAATCATCTCAGCAGATTGGCAAACATATATCCAAGTCGGTGGCATGTGTGGTCAAATCATCGGTCTTTACATCAACGGTTGGGTCTCTGACCACTTCGGTTACAAGAAGACCATGATGGCATCTCAGATGCTCATGATCGGCCTTATCTTCTTCCCCTTCTTTGCTCCCAACCTTCAGGTTCTCCTCGCCGGAAACATCCTCCTCGGTCTACCATGGGGTATCTTCCAGACCCTCACCCTCGCCTACGCTTCCGACGTCGCACCCGTTGTCCTCCGTCCTTACCTCACTGCCTACGTCAACCTTTGCTGGGTCATCGGTCAACTCATCGGTGCTGGTGTTCTTCGAGGTTTCAGCACCATGGGAGGTGACTGGTCTTACAGAATCCCCTTTGCTCTTCAGTGGGTTTGGCCTCCATTCATCATGCTCGGTACTCTGTTCGCTCCCGAGTCTCCTTGGTGGCTTGTTCGCCAGGAGCGTTACGAAGACGCTAAGCGATCTATCCTTGCGCTTGTTACTCAGTGCGACGTTCCCTTTGATGCCGATGCCCAGGTTGAGCTTCTGAAGGCCACCAACCAGATGGAGAAGGAGAACTCTGCTGGAACCAACTACTGGCACTGCTTCATGCGCAGCGATCTTCGACGAACTGAGGTTGCTTCCATCACTTACACTGCCCAAGCCCTTTGCGGCAGCGCTCTCATGGGATACGCCGTCCAGTTCTACCTCGAGGCCGGTCTTTCACCCGAGCAGTCTCTTGACTTCAACGTCATCCAGTACTGTGTTGGCGCTGTTGGTGTTGTCCTCTCCTGGTTCTTGATGTCTCGCTTCGGTCGTCGCGATATCTACATCTGCGGCATGGCATCCCTCTTCTGTATCCTCATTGCCGTCGGAGCCCTTGGCTGCGTCAAGAAGACCCAGAGCACCGGCTGGGCCATTGGTAGCTTGCTCATTGTCTACACCTTTGTCTACGACATGACCATTGGACCCATCGCCTACACCATTGTCGCCGAGATCTCATCCACCCGTCTCAAGGCCAAGACCATTGTTCTTGCCCGCAACTTCAGCAACATCGCTGGTCTCGTCACCAACACTCTCATGCCCCGCATGCTTGGCCGAAACTCTTGGAACTGGGGTGCCAAGACTGGTCTTTTCTGGGCCGGTTGGTGTCTTCTCATCTTCATCTGGGCTTTCTTCCGCCTTCCTGAGCCCAAGGACAGAACTTATGGTGAGCTCGACCTTCTTTTCGAGCACAATGTTCCTGCGCGCAAGTTCGCCAAGACCAAGGTTGATCAGTTTCCCACTTCTGGTTCCACTGAGAAGGTTCAGGAGCAGTAATTAAAATACATGATGGATTTCTAGTAGTATTCATTAGTCTTCAATAGATAAGTCAGCAGGTTATTTTTAAAAAATAAACATAATTCAATGAACAATTCGTTCCGTCATGTGATGACAATGACTGCAGTGATCAAGTACCTAGTTGACTTGGTACAGGGCAGATTTGAGTTCTGCCAAACGTTATACTTACCGGGGCACCAATCAACCCAACTCCCAGCCTTGTTACCTTGCGCCCCTATAAATACTTCTCTGTTTTCTTTAATCACATCCCAGATACAAATATTCATTCCCTTTGGTAACAAAGATGGACCTTTACTCGAGAACAACCCAAGCTTTCAGCTCAGTGTTGAATGATTACATAAACACGCTTACCCCATACGGTACCCATAAAAACCACTCATTCCGTTACGTCAGTGGGGCGCTAGTCACTTTCCCCCCCATAAACACACCACAAGCTCGCGCACACACCACCTGTCAGCCCAGCGACAGAGACGGAGACCCTCCCTCAGCCGATATCAATATCCCTTCACTTGGAAAGCTCAGAATACACTGTACTATACTATATCGCATCGCCATCATGGTCGCGATACACCCTCCTCATCATCACGGCGCCCCGACCGACGCACTCGCTCGCTGTCCCGATCTTCTCATCGTCTCCATCCTCGAGACACTGCCCAAGCATGACCTCTGCAGCGTGTCGCGTCTTAACAAGCGCTACCATGCCCTAGCCGATGCTGTCCTATACAACACAGTGCAATGGCTCAAGCCAGAGCTGCATCTCATCTTCAGTCAATCACTCACTCGTCGACCACGTCGCGGTTCAGCAATTGAGGAAGTGAAGCTAGCGTATCCAGCATCAGAGCTGACACGCCTCATCTCGAGTACGCAAGAACCCGGGACCATGAACGGTGTTTCTCAGACAATAGCCACAATGTCGAATCTGAGGACGCTCGACATCGCTGTCCCGGTCGCGCTTCTACCCAGTATAGGCAATCTGTTCAACGGTCCGTTCGATCTCGCTTGCTTGCAGTCATGTACCCTGTTCTACCAGGATGAGGACGATCAATACTGGGATCTACACGAGAACATCCACATATTTACGCACCCTACCCTCGAGACGCTCGTTATCAAGAGGGCAAAGCTGGACGACCGAGGATTTGAGATGCTCGAGCAGCCGCACAATACAGCTTTGAAGACGCTGCACCTGATAGAATGCGATATTAACGACGATACCCTATCGGACGTTTTGGTGTTTCCTGAAGCCTTAAAAGAGTTTGTTCTCACGCAAAGAGAAGAACCCGAGCCCGAGCTCGAAGAGAGTTCAGCCAGCATACGCGACTATATACTGGCACTCCAAGAGCAGTGCCATTCTTTAGAGACCATCACGATTGACTTCCCAATGCTCGCCAGCAGTAGGGCTCTGGCACTTCGGGAATACGCTTGTCTCAAGACACTACGACTAAACTGGGACTACCAACTTTTTGGAAAATCAACAAAGAAGCCACGGATGCACTCCGTCGGCCTACCGCCCGAATTAGAAACGTTAGAGTTTTTCAATCCCTTGGGTACAGATGAAGAAGTCACAGATTTATTAGCCAACGCGATATCGAGTCTGCATATCACCTGCAGAAAGCTGAAGGAGTTAATTGTTCTTGTGGAAGAGACGGAGATACCAAAAGATGTTTTGGAGGCTATCAAGTCACAACCGCAGTTGCGTTTGAGTGTTATTGGAGGTGAAGAAGATAGAGATGACCCTGAATAAGATTGATAGACTAGATTCCTTTTGGATACTCGTCATACAGGATAGAACATTTAATCACGATACATATGAACAGCGAATACACTGCCTTGCATAGAACATTCACTGTCAATACAGACGAACAGCTGACGGACTTTCTGTCAGTGGCATAGACATTCATTCAATCGCAATACCTACGAACAGCGAATAAAGTGACACTGCCATAGCGATGCGTGTGAATGACAGTGCCAACCTGTATATAAAAATGGGTTACCTTCGCACCTCCTCCTCTCAACTAAACAAGACTGAACCTCAGAGCAAGAAACACAACTTATCCCCTTCAACACTGAACGATTCTAACTCACCAACATGTGTTACCTCAACGACGTCCGCGTTACCTGCCCTGACTGTAACGAGGAGAACAAGGCACCGCCCGAATACGAAAAATGCTCCACGGCCCTGGTCAAGGGAAAGGTTTGCGACAGTGGCTACAGAAAGCGGAGGCTTACCCGCACAGGCGAGGAATGCGCGAAGTGCGCCACGATCCGGAAGATCAAGGAGGCCGCGGCGGTCAAGTTGACCGAGGACCTTCGAGCAAAGGGGTTTAATGTCTAGTCCTCCACTACCACCTCTAGTAGCGAGTAGTCGAGGTAGCTACCTTTTTCTTTGGAGGAAAGGAACTTGATGTGCAGTGAACCTTTAGGCGACTAGTCCTATGTCTGGATAGCTATGTGCCTATCCTTTTTCTACATAGATAGTCAATATACAATGACTTAAGCGGACCAAGCGCTTCATATTGATTGAGAATGTGATGGACGTTTTACTAATCTTATTTTCAAAATACAAATTCTTCAAAGATACACTCAACAAAACAACCCTTTTTACCCTACTGATACTGACTGGGTACTTCATGATGGTATCTATTTAAGGTTGTTGAAGGTCAGTCATCAAGTCGTACAGTTCAAACCAACAAAATTCTTCATGATGGTAAGGTTTCAAGACAAAGGTTTATCGTGAGTCAAATGTAAAGTGAACATTAAGTTGGGCAATAAAAAGCTCAACATTAGTGTTGCGATCGCCAAAGATGTAGCAAAAGGAAGGCAGATCTTCTCCAACACCGTGACTGTTATCAAGATGGAAACAGGACACCAGAAAGACAGAGTACAAGAACTGTAGTAAGAGACGGTTGAACCATAATTAGTCAGCGGGTTTAGCTCAGTTGGGAGAGCGTCAGACTGAAGTCAAACTTCAATCATTCGATATCTGAAGGTCGTGTGTTCGATCCACACAAACCGCAAACCTTTCTTTTTGCATCTCCACCAAAAGAGGCTTAGCTATTCTTTAATCAATGAATGAATGAATGAATGAATGGGTGGGTGGTGGTCAAGACCGTTGAAAAAGCATTCTTGATGTTTTGGACAGGTCCTCGTCACGATCACCATGACACGCCGAGACCCTCCAGGAATCTTTATCCCCGACTATTTCTTTAGATCGGTACATCATAACCTCGATCGATCCTGCCCATTTTAACATGGTCTTCCGCTGTGCATGGGTCAGTCGCTACCCATGGAACAGATGCGCATCGCCCCTCATGACATCCCGTAGGTACAGTACGTTAGCTGCTACAGGACAATACCACAGTGGAGTCTGAAGGTTTTCAGGGCTAAACTGTATCCAATGACTGGCACAAGATGGGACCAACCCATATTTTAGCACCAACAGCCCGGAAATGCCAATGAAGAGACCCTGGGGTTTAATGTTTTTACTTTTTCTCTAGGTTTTCTTTTCTTTTTCCCTAGAGGTATGTTTACTTTTCGTAGTGAGGAGGAACGGTTGGCGTAATATGGTTTGTAATTTTCCAGCCCCACCTCGTCGCGACGTGACGTGACGTGACGCGATGTCGGGTGTGACAAGCACAGAAAGCTGTCAGGGTGTCTGTCAGAAGTATTAAGCACAAGGGCGATGGAAATAATTTGCCAGGTTAGACCGGTAGTTAGACTACTTTATTTTGGTAGCCTAAACCTTAGAGGATCCCACCTGAAAGCCTATCTTGTCTTCGCTCGTGACAAAGACTCACTTTCACTTCTTCTTTTTACGTTACTACTTATCCTCTGACGACAACAGGCCGAAAGTCAGTGTTCAGTTTTGCGACATGAACGAAACACCAAGCGAAGAACATGCCCAAGCGGCAGCATCAGCATTACCACAACAGCCGGCGCCCCCTTCTCAAGCACCATCGTGGTCGCCAATTGACTGGTGGGTCAACGTGACAGTGTTGCACCAACGTTACGACACAGTGAGTTCATCCTCATCTTCTTCATTCTCGCGTAATTAGCCTAACGTTATCTCACAGACCATCCGAGCATTCTTGTCCCTGATCTCCCGAGCCACGAATGCAGAGCATGCTCGACGACTGTTCCAACATGAATTCGCAAAATTCGAACCGAGCAATAGGAACCTCCTCCTCCAAGAAATCATCAGACAATGCCCCGGCCACGAACTCCACCGATTAGCGTCCAACACCCTCGAACAGGGACAGGGCCATATACCCAGTGGAGTTGTCCCTGTAGCTCACAAAAGTTTGACTTCCCGGTATGAGGAAAATATCGCCTTGCTGGATCAGGAATGGGGTGGACCGCACTGGCTTCCACAAGACGTGCGCGTGGCAAACATCTACAAGGGCAGTTCAGATCCCGGCCGACCGACTAAAGACCTGGTCACCGAAATGGTCAGAATTACGACTCTGGTTAAGGCGAAGAACATTCCTCTGGACCTTCTTTGGAGGGAGGGCGGCGCTTTGAGAGAGGATGTTTCTCGTCGAACTGCCCAGAAATCGAAGCGTTGTGGTCCGGCTCGGCTCACGGGCAAGGATGCGAAAAGCATTGCTGATGGGATTGTTGACGGAAGTATTGAGCCTGTGGCTGGTTGGAATCCTCCTCCTCCTGCGCCACCACGATCACTGTCTATCCCTATACATCCAAGTTTGCAAGTCACGAATGGAGAATCGGCTGTCAACGAACGGATACCTTACCACGACATGGGCCGAGCAGCCAGTCAAGAACTGCTTCTTGAGAGGGAAGGTAGTGATCCAGCTGCTACTGGCCCGACTCCTAACGAAGACGGCAACCAGCCGATCGTCAATGTTCCAATTCGCAATCAAGAAGGGAGTCATCCAGTCGCAAATGTTTCGATTCGTGGTAGGGAGGGGAGCGATCCATTTGCAAACCACAAGGTCAGCTTCAGTCGTATCAATAAGAGAATCGAAGCAGCCGTGGAGGCCGAGGATTTTGCCAACAGCACTATCGGCGATGGCGAGGGCTTCATGCCCATGGCAGAGGGCCCGGGCGACAATGACGAATCCAGTGGCGGCGACTTACCTCCCGATGACCTGCCTGCCGAAGACCTGTCTCCCAACGATCCACCTTCCGAAGACCCAACACAGAACGAAACTGTTGCTCAAGAGGAATCTGCCGACACAAACCCACTGCCGGCGATTACAGAGGAAGCAGTACCATCACGCAGTGGTAAACGCACATTCGACGAGATGAATGGCAACCCATCCGCAGCTTTCAGAAAATACAAGGATTTCGTCGCTCAACTAAAAACAGACGATTTGAAACTTCTCGACGACAACGCCAGGCAAGACCTCGCGCAAGCGGAAGCAGACAAAGCCGCCTCAGACCGCGCACTAGGCGTGTTGGAAGGAAGAGCCCAAGCACAACCAGACGACCGACCCGACGATGCAGCGGTCGAGCAAGTCCGAGAACAACAGGAAAAAGCAGCACAAGCTATGAAGGAAGCGAAGAAACGTGTCACCGCTCTGGGTCATATCGAGAGAGCGCGCTATCTTCACGATAGTTGCATTGAGGCAAAAGATTACAGACGCAAAATCCAGGAATTGCTGGATGAAACTGAAGAGAGGGTTACGGCGATGGAGAAGGCGTATCATGAAGCTTTTACCTCTGCTGAACAGGAGGGCTGGGCGGGCTTGATTGCTGCTGAGCGGCAGAGGCAGACCAATCGATAAACCAAGTTTTGGCAACTCGGTGGATACGGCGTTATTGGCGATAGTTATACCCTGGAAGGTTTTCGATTACCACTGTTTTGTCGACTTACTCTGCGCCAACAGACGCGGTGTTTGATCATGAGACCTTTTGGTTGAAGTAAAAATTGAAGTGTAATTAGTATTCGCTCAAGTAGCTTTTTCTTGGTGCTTGGTAGCCTAGGTGGGTAACAGAAGAAATGTTCTCTAAGGCTTAGGTTACAGAAATAAAGTAGCCTAAATGCTAGCCTAAGCTGGCATAAGGTGACCAGATTATTTCGTCTCTTATGCCTTCGGCGATCAATTCTTCTGACACCCTGCGGGTAGCCAATCAGCTCACTGAAGTCAGCACGTGGGACCAACCACCACTACTTGGCATAACAATTAATTAATCTTCGTTGTCCAGATCCTTCTCTCATTCCTTTCAATTCCATCTCAAAACTGAAAAATGGAAAAATACATTGAGCCCATCGTGCAATGGGTCACGGCCTCTGTCAAGGCCCAGCCTTATGTCTGGTGTGCAGCCGCTCTCACCTTTCTCATTGGTGTTCAATTAGCCCTGGCAGCCAGCATTGCCCATGGCGATGAAGCGACGGTTCGCAGACAGCTTACATCTCTTCAACGCGTCGATATCACTCCAGACACCAGAATTGAAGAAAAGCGCCAACTGGTGACCGTAACTCCAGTTGCAGGTTGCGCCCCGGTCAAAATCGACGCAGATGCTTATCCGGATGGTCATGTAACGTACAACAACAACTACATGCTGGGGTTGGAATCCACAGAAACAGATGCTCAGGGCTATACAATCTGGAAATCTCTCACTCAACAAGAGAAACCCGACCTCTCCAAGATGAAAACCGAAATCTGGATTCCCAAGCCCAACGCCAACGAGACTGACCCACTGGTTAAATCTGGCGGCTGCATCATCATGTCCTTCCCGGATCCCAGTATTCCAAGCTGGTTGAACATGATTGGAGGTTACACTGCGACGCCGCAGGTTGCGGCTATCTTACCGTTAAAGCTTGCCGAGGAGGAAATTGAGGAGCATAAGATCAAGATGAGGCCTTTCCAGATTGATGGAGAGGATGAGAAGGGCTTGGACTTGGAGAAGTTGCCGGCCGTTGATGATGTTATGACGAGGTTGAGGCTGTTTTTGGGTGTGAAGGATGTGAAGGGTAAGAAGGGAATCCCGCAGGGTCTCACGGTCTTCAAGCGCGGTTAGAAAAATGGTGGAATGGCGCGAGGGTCGAGGATAAAAGATTCTTATTATTGCATTCCTATCTAAAGGCAATTCTTATTTCAATCAAAATCAGCTTCGCTCGCAACTTGTATTACTTGTGTCTAATGAGACAGTCGGCATGTCACCATTATGAGCTTAACCTGGCTATCTCCTCTTCAAACTTATCCCAAGTCTTTGGAAGAAACGCTCCCTCAAGCCAATAGTTACCACCATGATCCTTCCCCTTGATAATCATCATGTTCTTGGACATAAAGCTCTCCTTAGTCGGAGCAACAGACGCCTGTGTCATCTGGCCCAACGCATTTCTCCTCTTCTCGCCACTTTCACCTTTTTTCAACACAGCGGCACTAAAGTCTGCTGCCTGAGTCAGGTACGCCTTTGTCCAGTTTGTGATGATGATTAAAAGCATGTTCGGTTCACCGAACAACATAGCATCGATACCATTTTTGCTTTCTGCGATGAACATTCGTAAACAAGCCCGTATTTGAGGCTGGGTTGTTTGTTCGGTTAAGTATTTGCGATTTTCGAGCGCGATAGGACCGAGAGGACCGCGAATCTTGGATGGGGATATGAAGGCGAAGATACAGAGTGCTAGATTCTGGATGTAGACTCCCGTTGCGTTCTTGAGGTAGTCGAAGCGGAACCGGAGATTAACGGCGTTGAGGATGGATACCGGGAGGTGACGTGAGTCTGATAGGGCCACCGTTCTTGCTATCCATGCTGATAGGACATCGCCCTCGCTGATAAATGGCTTCTCGTCTCCAACAGGTCCTTGTGCTTCGGCAATGTCCTCTTGAGCTTCACATCTTAGTCGATCAATTGTCGCTTTAGGTAGGAAAATGGTGCGATATGTTGGTTTCCCGTACCAAAGCAATTCCCAGAGAAAGCGCATGACGAAGATGAACATTTTCCAACCAACGATTCGCTTCGAAATAATCTCAAGTTCTTCCTGTTGAGATCCGACAGGGTCCTTGGCAACTTCATATATGACATCGCGCTGGACACCGAGAACAGGTACAACTTCTTCCTCACGACCCGCGAGCACGAGCGACCAATTTTGTAACATCGCTTGCAGACCACCAGCGTCCATGAGCATGTGTGAGCATACCAAAGACACCAAGGTTGCATCATTGAAAGACACGATGTTCAGCGACATTTGCGGCTTTTCGCCCTCAAGTAAATCCCATCCATTCACCGGATCGTCTGGCGTTGTCGCAAGATCCTTGAACATTTGACTTCCAGGGTGAAAGGCTGGATTTTCGCCTGTCTTGGGAAACTTTCGCCCTGTTGGATGATCATCGATACCCATGTCGAAGACACGATGGGAATATCGAAAAGCTGGTTTTTCTGCGGTAAATTCTCTCGGGACGTGGAATTCTGCCTTATTCTGGGTCTTTAGTCAATAGTTAGCCGACATTCCCTCGATGGCTCAAGACACGGTTGACTCACGTTGATTCTGTAACGACCTCCAATCTTTCTCCAATCGCCGATCTCGAGCAATCTTGCTAGCGAACTCCGTAACTTCTCGGCATCGAGTACATCGTTAAAATGGAATGTCCAGTGCAGAATCATGTCGCGCATTGACTTGGTGTCGTCAAACAGAGTTGTCGGGTAGATATCGTTATCCTCGACTTGTATAGGTTTGTCCTTGGTAGCAAGACCAAGAAAGCTCCTGACGGCATTCATATTCAATCTGTTAGCCGTTCCCTGACACTACGCGAAGGAAGATAGTGCCTATTGAAAGGGTATCAAAAATGTTACAACACTGCGGGACTTTGTTGGATTTTGTACACCTTCTGTCTGTTCTCACATAATACTTCGGCCCGTGTAGTCTCGGCCATGATACCCCTAAGGTTACGGTGACTCGACTGAAAGGTCGAAGCGCCGAATGATCTGACTGCATTAGAAAATACCTGTAAGCACTATTTCGTGCTTATGGTTGAATGGTGCTGTTTGTTGGTTGGGGGCTGAGGTATGACTGCAGCAGACGTTGCAGGGGTTCTCATGAGGGTCAAGTATGTTGATTCGTTCTGCTCTCAAGCTTATCCAGATTGCATATTTCTGGTGCCATGGAAAGAAAACTACCCATTCCTGTAGCTGTGTGGTAACTATTGAGATAGAGATTCTTGATATCTCTATCTCTTCATACCAATCGTTGCAATTATGACGTTCAATCATGTACTAGACAGGACTAGCACGAATTGTAGCGCTAGAATCGATTCGATTAGCTCTACGCAGGACAAACAATCATTGGCTGGTGATAACTATGACAGGCGCCCAGAATCGTCATCCGTCTGGCGAAGAACAAGATTTTGGTCTGTTTCCCCTCTTCTTATCATGATCAAGGGCTTGGCTTGACTTGAATAAGTGCTATAAAGTTTTGAGGGTTTCCGTCGCTAGCTTAAGATAACAGAGTGACCCTCCTTGTCGCAAAAGGTACATGCAAGATCTGATATCATCATGACTTCGAAAATGATTCCTGTTATACAGACGGTCCCCCTCAAGTCGGGGTCACAAGACTATGAGAACCTCCGAACATCCATCTTGGAAGAGTTCGCCAGCACAGTCCCGCAAGAGCTACGTCTTCCGAAGGATCTCATCGACAATCCTCCAAAGAACGTAACCGATGTTCCGCGATCATGTGGCATCCTCACTGAACAAGAGCTCGACATCACCGAGAACTACGACGCGACTGCACTTGCAGCAGCCATCGCATCAAAGAAATTCACATCCGTAGCCGTCGTCACAGCATTCGCCAAAAGAGCAATCATTGCACATCAGCTCACATGTTGTTTGACGCAGTGGTTCATGGAGAAGGCTGTTTTGACGGCTCAGCTATATGACAACTATTTTGAAGAAACGGGCAAAACAGTTGGTCCTTTACACGGCGTCCCGATCAGTATTAAAGAACATATGCCGATAAAGGACCAGTGGTCCAATGTTGGATTCTTGAATACACGGGTTTTTGACAAGGAGGATTGTCAGATGACGGACATTCTTCGAAAAGCTGGAGCCATTTTCTACTGCAAGACGAACCAGCCTCAAGCTATCATGCATCTCGAGACCACATCGCCTTGGGGCCGCACGTTGAACCCGCATAACATCAATCTTTCGTCGGGAGGCTCCACTGGAGGTGAGGCTGCACTTATAGCTCTTCGCGGTTCGGTCTTGGGTGTGGGAACAGATATCGGTGGGAGCGTCCGTGGTCCAGCTGGCTTCTGCGGTATCTACGGCTACAAGACCACTTCATACATGTTTCCCCAAAAGGGCTTTCTTCCTACTGGTTTTGCGGCAGAGCTGAATGTCCTTTGCTCAGCTGGACCTATGAGCAATTCACTGCGCGATGTTGACCTGATGATGTCCGTCATCTCAGGGTCCCAACCTTGGCTCAAGGATCCGCGTCTTATTCCTATTCCTTGGACGGGCAAGTTGGCCGAGAAGAAGCCTCTAAAATTTGGCATTATGATGAACGATGGTGTCATCACACCACAGCCTCCAGTCACGAGAGCGCTCGAGTGGTCAGTCAGTGAACTTCGCTCTAAAGGATTCGACGTCAAACCTTTCCAGCCCTACGGAGCGAAGGAGGCAATGGAGGGTATTCGTCGCGCATACTGGCCCGATGGTGGCAAAGCAGTGCGAGAAAGTCTAGAAGCTAAGCAAGAGCCAATGCATGATTTGACGCAGTGGATTCTCAAAGACGGCGAGGGTCCGGGCTTGGACGCAGCTGGTATTCTCAACCTTCGCTTAGCCCGCGATGACTTCAGATGTCGGTTTGCAGAGCACTGGGAGTCCCAGAATGTCGACTTTGTAATATGTCCTGTTTTCGTTGGGCCAGCATGTTCACATGAGACAGCGTTTTACTGGAATTACACTGCGTTTTGGAACTATGTAGATTATCCTGGTATTGTTATTCCTACGCCGATCAAGGCTGGTGCGAAGGGAAGCGAAGATTATCCGACTGGCAGTGTACCATTAAGTAAGGACGAGGAACATGTGAGGAAGTTATGGGCTAAAGGGGACTTTGAAGGGGCGCCGATTAATTTGCAGGTCGTGGGGAGGAAGTACCATGACAATGATCTCTTTGCGGCAGTTACTGAGATTGATGAGGCCATTAACTCTCGCTGATGGGGCTTTAAACCGGTGCCTATGAGTTTTAGAATTTCAGCAGGTTTGTAAATTGTCAATCAGGTAAAAAGAAGTACATAACCATTACCCTCTCGCTTCGTACGTACATTCCATGATGAACAGCCTTAGCACGATACTCTGAGGCCTGTGCAATATTCATTCTTAAAATACCAGCTTCTCCTTCTTGACCCCAAACAGTTGCAGTCCGTTCTCAAAAGCACTCTCCCTATCCGCAAGGCCGGTTTCCTTCTCATCTGCAATGATGCGCTCTCGACTCTTCAACAGCTCAAGCGCAACGTCGCGCCATTCAATCTCCGTCTTGTCCTGCTTCAGTTCTGGTGCCAGCTTAAAGTCCAGTTTGATCGATCCCAGCCGTCCATCGCGCTTCTTGAACTGACCATCAACAATCACCGCGTCGATATCAGAGGGTGAAGAATGGGCGATGATTGCGCCGATAGGATCTTCCTCGGCGGCGCAGATCATACCAGGGCTGAGAGTATCCCAGATAATAATATCAGCAATCTTGCCTTCTTCTAGAGAACCAAGCTGGTCCTCCATGTGAATAGCTCTAGCGCCACGAATGGTAGCCAACTGGAATGCTTCCTGGACTTTCAGTTGAATTCTTCCGGGGAACTTCCCAGTGTCGAGAATTTTGTTGTTACGACGGGAACGTTCAGCTTGGATTGCGAGTCTCATCTGTGAGGCGATGCTACCGCTGTTGTTGCTGTGACAGTCGATGCCCAGAGAGCAGATGGACTTGGCGTTGTCTTGGAAACACACAGGCCAGCCGTGGGACATCTGGAGCTCAGTCTCCGGAGTGGATGAGACGGCTGCTCCAACCTTTTTGAGCTTTTCGGCATCAGAGTCGTTCAGTGGGGTTGCGTGTGAAAGCAAGATATCTTTCTCCAAAAGGCCGTAAGCTTCGAGGAGATCTACGAGCGATTGCTCTATGTCGAGGTCAGTCAGTCAGAAATTCAACCGGGAACGAGGAGAACTTACCAAGTAGACTAGCCACATAGTGAGAAGTGATAGTCTTGATCCCCAAGCTTCGAACCTTGCTGAAAATGCCGACAATGACTTCCTTTGGAAGAAAGTAGAAGTCAAACCCAAAGCCCATGGTGACACGTCCATCGCCAAGAGGACCGCCTTCACAAAGCTTGGTCAATTGCTCAAAGATCCAATCAGGAAGCAGAGTCTCGTCCAAGACAAAGGGCTTCCATGTCTTGACTCGGCCTGTGGGAGTGTAGCAGTAGATAGACCGGACGCCGGATGAGATAGTTGCTGATAAAGCCGCGGTGTCTGTTGATAGGTCAGTCATGTCAACCTTTCTGTTGTCCATCTTACTCACTGTGTTCTGGGCTATATGAGATATGGGCGTGGTCGACAATGGTGGTGGTTCCAGCTTCAAGAGCTTCGAGACATCCACCAAGCTGACCCCAGAATACGTCTTCGGGCTTGTAGCTGTGCGACACCATGTTGCCTTTCCACAAGTCAGCATAAGCATCAACAATAGGCCAATCTTTCACAAACCAGGCGCCATGTACTCAAGCAGCCCATGATCAGCATGTCTGCCCTTTACCTGGGTTTGCCAAACATGATGATGCGTATCAATAAAGCCCGGCGTGATAAGCTTGGTCGTACAATCGATAACTTCAGTTGACTCAGACGGCGGGTCAATCTGGACAGCAATACGAGTAATTTTGTTCCCTTCGATCAAAAGCGAATGGTTCTTCAGAGAAACGATAGTATCATCGCCGGACCCACCAGGGACTAACAAAGTGGCGTTCTTCAATAGGATCGATGCCATTTTAGTGTCGTATCTGGTAGCACCGCAGGTAAAACAAGACAATGTAGAACAAGTCAGAGGGTTGACGAATTCTTCGGTTGCACAAGCTCTATATATAGGATTTTCCAACAGCCTATTCAGTGGTTCTTCTCACCTCATTCCAGATGAGGGGTTGTTGCATTATGGTGGATTAACTGGGCATACGATTGGCTGCTGGTAGCCTATTCGTCTTTGTAGGATTCCTCTCGCGACGCGAGGTCAAGGCGCTCACCCGCAGCGATTGGAACGAGACAAAGATATCACGTCAGCTCTCTGTATCAAAGCATTGTCTCCTACAGTGGGTTGCATTTAGCATGTGTTTTGCGTCGCCGTAATGTTATTCAACAGTACAGTATAATGTTTATGTGATTTTATTTACTATCATGTCCGATTCAGAACTGATAGATTATTCTCATGATGTTTATACCCGCTAATTCCGGTCACAGCAGACTTATTAGAATTCCCCGTCGTGATGTTCGGCATTTTAGATTTTAAAGCCGACACTTCCGATTAGAATTAAGCGAGTGCGAAAAGCACAGATAATCGCCCGCTGTAAGACGTAAAGTCATGAAGAGCATCACGATTGGAGATCTCGATTTAGGCACTAATCAACTAAACTCTACTTCGATGCTGACTTCTCTGCTTATCAATCAGAATAAACTTATCAGCACTAACGTTACCAGTTCTTCACCTAGAACTGACAACAAGTCTCACCAGCTATTTACGCAGGCACCCGTAAGTCCAGGAAGTAACAGAGTTACCTGATTGGAGTTGCTACAGCTCTGGAAAACCTCACTATTTCTTTAATCTAAGATAGAAGTTTAGTGGGCTACTAATGAGCGCGCATGCGGACTGTATGAGTCAAGATAAGACCGCGCTTTCTCAACAATGGGGGCTTGGTGTAGGGGTATCACGTTCGCTTTGCATTGTTTCAAATGCTTGCGAAAGGCCGGGGGTTCAAATCCCTCAGCCTCCATTTTTTTTGCTTATATTCATTTATCTCCTGGTCTTTTCTTTTTGTCTATTCCTTGCTTGGACTAGGCGATTGTAAACCTTTCAGTGGAGTATCCAAGGACCACAGTAACTTGAGGTGGGGCTTCACTAGAGCCCTCCCGCTTACGGGAACTCAGGATGCCTTCTTGACGCGACACGACGATCCGAAGGTATCGTGATTGAAACGACCGCAGGACAGCTGTAAGGTCTGGAGGGCAAAAAGAATGTGGCGTCTGAGTGCAACGTTCAGCCACCGACTCATACAACAAGCCACTCGCCCTTAGAATGGGGACAACAAAATCGTTCAGGCGACAAACATTTTTGTTGCTTGGGCAAGGCAACCGTGGAAAGAGTTTACAAAAAGATCAAAAGAAACTCCGGTGCGGGGAATCGAACCCCGCTCGCCGCGGATCTTCAGTAATGAAAACGCGGTATGCTAACCGATACACCACACCGGATGTTTGATGTTAGTCAGCATTGCAATTAGCTTTTATATACTCCGATCTGGTAAGGTTGCTAAAACATAGCACTATTCTACCAGCATTAAGCAACGGAGAGATATAAAACTGAAACAACGTAACTTTCCTGTAGGTTTGATGAGTTCGTGGTAGTGATCGTGTTTTGCTGTCGCTGCTCTGAACCCGAGAGAAAACCGTGGTAGTGTCAATGATCATGGCGAAACATTCTTGGGTTTCACTTCACAACTTTCAACTCCATCCCATCCCTCCGTACCAGATGGCCGATTATTACTCACCGTTTCACAGGACGACAGGACTGCATGTAGAAATATTTCCTATCGTAAAGTACATTTCTACCACGTGCTGGTATCATGGCAAGCAGCTGTTGAAAAAATGAAGGTATCTTGTTAGTCCAGGGTAGCGATCGACAGGGGTACTCAGCCCAAGAAAATGGCCGAATAGAGTGTTCATGTATACGATGATGATTGGTATCATTGTAAATGGCGATGTTGAAATAGCATATGTAATCAATTGGGCATCTTGGTTTTAGCTATTGCTCAACAGCTCAACAATACAAACGCACTCTTTCTTTTACCCCATCTTCTTCACGAGCATTTTCACAATGAAGGGAAGCTCCACTTTTCTTCTTGCCTCCAGCACTTTGCTGAGTGCTGTAAATGGTCTACAACTTCACAAGCGCGACAATCCAGCCGTCATCCCCGTCAACTTCGAGAGACAAATCAGAGATGCCTCTCAATCTCTCAGAAGGCGGGCAGACGATAAAGCTCACGAGATGAAGGTCGACAAACACGGTTTGACCTGGCTTTACTGGGCCAACTTCACCATCATCACACCACCCCAACTGCTCTACTCAGAGATCGACACTGGCAGCGCTGGTCCTCTTGTCCTAACGGACGAGATTGAAGCTTGCCAAGGCAAGGACATCGCGTGTACCGGAAATGTCTCCAGCACCGGAAAGTCAAGGACTTTTGGTTGGGCTGACAGTGAGCCTGGAGCTTCTGGGAGCTTTGGAAGCGGCGAGGCTTGGTCTGACTATTACGGCAAGTATCCCCTGCCAATGTTCAATTTGAGATAAAGGAATCTCAGACGAGTCAAAAAGAAAGAGTACTTGGAAACGAGAGGAGCAAAAAGAATGATCACGCTGGGGATCGAACCCAGAATCTTCTGATTCGTAGTCAGACGCCTTGCCATTGGGCCACGCGACCGTTGTTTGATTGGAGGAAGATGTTCTATTGTGACGCTAAGTTGCCCGTAGCTGCGAAACATCGCCCTTGGACCAGAGAGGCAGGATCTGGAGAACGGCTATACGACTTTAAACACATTGGCGGACCTCCAGGGCAACTTAGGCACTGACAAAGGAGTATTTGTGTTTGTTAAAGGGCGTGGACTGTTTCAATGAATTGCTGCTACAGGATAATCTTATCAGCGAGGCTTAAGCCGGCATTCAACATCATCAACCAACAACAAAATTCTAAAATGAGTTTGCATCATCCAAAGTGAATTATACTCTATTGTACTCTCAAAAGGGCAAAAATCTCGCTGAAGATCAGCCTGTCAGCCATCACAGATTGGTCCACTAAGACGCCCCTGAAGTAACAAATGCGGGTGAAGATTTCCGTTTATTTCTACAGGTGTTAGTGTCTACTGGAGCGGGGAAGGCCCCAGCCTGGAATGTCAGGCTAGAGTCAGTGCTTGTAATAAGTTACAGGCTGAACTTCACGTTATGTTCCCAATAGGCAATCCGCATCGCCTTTTGCGAACAGTACTTTTAACTTGGCCTCTCCATTCAATCATCTTCTTCTTGAAGATCCAGAATCAAATCTCTTGGTATTGCCTGACTGTGGCAAGAGACTCATTTATCATTACGTGAGACTGGATTGCTGTGACGCCTCAATTCCACCTTCCGGCAAGGTAGCGAGATTTGCAACCTCCTGCAGTGATCCTATAGGCGCTACTGAGACAAATCCGGAAACAAAACGCCCTGGCGATCAACTTCGATGCAGGTACACGGGACAAAAGCCCATATTTTAGATCAGGATAGGCGGAGACGCCAAGCCAATGTCTTAGAATGCCATACCTGTTGAACGGCAACATAAGAGTACCGTGTCCCTTTGCTCTCGGGTGTGCTGACCCGCGCGTTTGACTGTCTTGGATGTGCTGTGTCGACTTGGCACAGTCACCACTTCAATCACGGCATGATGGTTCGAGTTCTTACGTTTGTTACCTTAGTATTAAGCTGGGTACTATTCGCACAAGCTCAACAACCTGTCTCTCCCGGAGGAAACGCCAGTGACACAACCACTACCTGCTTCGTATGTCCTAACCGGTAGTCGCGCCTCAATGGATGTGCTAACCTTCGCAGTCGACCTGCCTCGAAGAGGTATATGACGACAACCCACAATACCAACGAAACATCACCAGAATATGCGACGACAGGGGTTTCTTTAAACAATTAGACTCATGCATGGACGGTGATTGCGGTGTTGGCGACGATCTGAGTATGAACGACCCGCGTCTATGAGAATACGAATACTAAACCGACACAGGGTTCCACTTTTGGAAGGAGCTGAAGTGTGATTTACCAGTGGCGGATCGACGACATGCAGTTAAAATGACTGCCTTGGTAATGGGAATTTTGGCATTCGTATTCTTCAGCATGAGATTCATCTCGAAAATCATCGGATTCGTGCCATATGGAACTGACGACACCCTTATCCTGGTAGCATTCGTACGACACTTGTATCATCGTTCAAGGTTGGCGCTGACGTCGAATAGCCGATTGTCATCGCGTCAGTTGTGGTCGCTTTTGTTTGTGCGTGCTGTCATTATATGGCTAGATCACCATGCTGACGGATGTGCAGTAACTTCGAAAGGCCTCGGACTTGACATCTGGCACGTACGTGACGAGAACATCACAGCACATTACCAAGTATGAATATAGGTTTCTCCACCAATTTCACAAACACTTCTAACATGACTTAGCTTATCATAGTCTTTGCGTTCTGTTACGCCATGCCGCTGGCTCTAACCAAGTTATCTATTCTAGCCTTCTTCCTACGAGTATTTCCCGACCCCAAGTTCCGACGCGCTGTACACATAACTATGGGTCTCATCGTGGTGATGACGATTGGATATGGCATAGTGTTTGTCCTGCAACGAAAACCGCTACAGATGTTTTGGGAGGGATGGAAAGAAAAAGACCCTCCTGGGATGATGTTGGACACGAATGCTTCAGCCATAAGTCACGGCTCGATAAACGTCGCGTTGGATGTCTGGATGATGATACTTCCCATGACGCAGCTGTGGAAGATTGGCATCAAGCAGAAAAAGAAGTTTGGCATCATTGCTATGTTCAGTGTAGGAGTTTTGTAAGCCTGATGACACCCATGGAAGCTAGGCACGATACTGACGAAATCGCACAGTCTCACTGTTGTCTGTGCGGTGCGCATTCCGTACGTCACAAATTTCGAAACATCAAAGAACTCAACTGGTGCGTACCGTTTTCAGGCGAGAATGACAATTCTAACAGGGACGCAGCGGATTCAGTTGAGACCATCGTCTTGTCTGTGATCGAGTCATGTGTGGGAGTCATGGTAGCTTGCATGCCTGGTGCGCGTCAGTGTGTACGAGATATAATAGCACGTGTCAGACGCCGGAGAGCTGAGGATGGGGAGAACAGGACGGGTGTTTTTGTTGATCGGTCGCTGGCGACAATAGTTATGACCAGGCAACAGACGACATATGGGACAGGAAGCTCCGATTCGGGGAGTATGGCGAAGCCTTATGCTGTAGCTGAAACAAAGCAATAGTAGCTTCGGTCCAAAAGATAATTGAGAAATGATAAGAGAAACTCAGTATTAAGTGATATCTAAAACATTGCGGTGAAGAGCGATCTATATTCCAAATTCGTGTAAACCCAACCACCCATTCCTCAATATCCATAAGCCATTCGCACTACATAAATCCCACTCGATAATGTCCAAATCCTTATGCAGTGCTGCCCTTGAAAGCTCCTTCGTCCTGAATTCTGTTCAAAAATCTCAAAACAGCGGGCGTAACTTCCTCTGGCTTCTCAAGTTGAGGTGCATGTCCAGCACCTTTTACAGCAACAACCTCGCTGTCCTTGAAGTTGGAAGCGACCCATCGAGCCTCCTCAAGAGGATCACTCCAATCAGGGTCCGCATCACCATAGACAGCAAGCACAGGAGCCTCCACCTTGCTAAGGTATGGCTCAACGATAGCGTGGTCTGTGGATAGAGTAGCATGGAATGCCTTCCATCGACCAGGACCGGTAAGCATCTTGATGGATCGGTCTGCTCGCTCTTGCTTCTTATCCCCAAGACCAGGCCATAACTTAGGTGCGTAAGACTTCCAGATAATAGGACCGGTGGGCTGGTTCATTGAAAGGCGGAACAGACTTGCGACGAGCTTGCCGGTGCCGGGACGGAGGAATGCGCCGATAAGGACCAGACCAGCGACTTTGTGAGGTTGGCTTCCAGCCGCGATTGTCGCAGCTGCACCAGATAGTGAAGCGCCGACAAGAACAGCAGGACCGCCACCGTAAGCGTCGATGAGGGTGATGAGATCGTCGGCTGTGGCTTCATCGCCGTAGCGGTTAAAAGTAGTGGAGCTGTCGCCGTGACCCCGGAGATCCACTGTGGCTACACGGTAGCCAGCTCTGCGCAGTTCGGTAGCTAGAGGGTCGTATGCATCTCGGAAATCTCCCATGGCTGGGGAGCAGATGACGAGAGGGCCCTCGCCGGAAATATCGACAGCGAGCTTACCCCCGTCAGTCTCGATGTAAGTGAGAGTCATTTTGGAGTTTGTGAATCGAGATGAGATGCGATGAGATGCTATAAGACAAGGGATTTGTGTCGATGATAAGAGTCTAGTGTAAGATGCTGTTGTCTGATGAAAATAATCTTCTACAACTAACGGGAGACAGAATATATATAGTCATTTCGATTGAATGAAATGCCGGGTCTTGCGGCAGTGTTTGCATCTCTTCAAGGCGAGACTCGGCCGATGCTGGCTGTGTTTTCATTGATTGGGCCGTGCAAAAGCACGAGAAAATGCCGAAACTCACGCGAGAGCGAAGCATTGGCGACTCACAATTCTGATTGGTTGTATTGGCTGGATTATCCAAAATCCGTCCTAAAACCGGTTCGACTAACCCGAGAAGGCATTTGCACTTTAATGGCACTCAAGGAGAGATTTTTAATAATTCAAACCTTGCGGACTTGAATGAAACCAGGCACCTTTAATTTCCCAATTTCATAAAACCTTTGACGTCAATCAGTAACTGTCCCCTTTCCCAAATACTGTTAGAGCATAACGCTGCAGAAATATAATTCATATGTTTCCACGCGGTATTCAACCAAAAACTGAGCTCATGCGTCGGAACCGTTAATGCAACTAGGACAGAGCTTGACAGGTTAAAATAATGCGAGACTGACATAGACTTAGAGTACTTGTAGGGACTATGGCTTGACTTCTCTCAACCGGTATCCCCATCTTTCGCAATGTAGGCGACATTCAAATGACCTTCATCCTTTGCCGGCCACTTTGCCATCAAGAAGACCTCTTGCCCCAAGCCCAACAGCTGTAATGCTCCGACCACCACTTGCCAGATCGGCAACCCCTAGGAGAGGACTAGATACAGGCGGCATCCCGATAGGCGAACACTGAAAGTTGGGTGCGTTAGATATGACACGTTGGTGAGAGAGAATGATTATATGCTGGATTACAGATCATCCTGGCAGTTCGGATTTGACCTTCTACCTCTTCATCACTCGCTAACTACCACACTGCTATATTAGCCGTCATTAAAACCACTGAGAGAAACTGCTGAATCGCACTACTTCCTTGATGTCGTCTTCAGTGATATACCTATCTTCATCAGCTCCAAGTTAGCCGCACTAACGCCGGCGTAATTGTAACAAAGCAGAATGAATCAATGGAAAAGAATCGTAAATGCTGCCATTAAAGACCAACAATCCAGTTACATCTCTCTATCTCCTACTTATTTTAACAACTGCTTAAGAACTTCACACACAGCATTACCAACTTCACTACACTTAGCACTCCCTCCGAGATCTCCTGTCCTCGTTTCTAGTCCACCGTTGTCCTTTGTATCCAAGACCTTAACAATGGCCTGCTCAATTGCAGAAGCCTCCTTCTCCATAAGAAATGAGTAACGGAGCATCATAGCCAAACTGAGAATTTGTGCGACAGGATTGGCGAGGTCCTTGCCCGAGATATCTGGTGCACTGCCGTGGACTGGCTCGTAAATACCCTTGCATGGTCCGTCTCCTGGAATACCGGCAAGACTGGCACTAGGGAGGACGCCCAGTGTGCCGGTCAAGCCACCTGAGATATCAGAGATGATGTCGCCAAAGGTGTTGTCGGTGTGAATGACGCTGTGGTTGAAGCGTGCGGCGTCTTTGACCATGAGCATCGCCAGACTATCGGCGAGTTGATGCTTCAATTCCACGTCGGTAAGGTCCTTTTCAAAAATCTCTGTTGTCACGCGACGCCAGAGACGTCCGCTCGCGAGAACATTGGCCTTGTCGGCACTCCAAACAATAGGCTTTCCTCCAGCGCCAGTGCTAGAATGCAGGATTCTTGCAACAGCAGCACTCACGCGGGCTAATCTTTCGACTTCTGGGCGTGAGTACACCCAAAGGTCAGATGCCACGTCCACATCTTCCTTCTTCTCGCCAAAGTAGGCACCACCGCAGTTCTCTCTCACCACAATGAACTTGAGGCCCTCAACGAGCTCAGGTCTGATAGGCGACGCGCCGATAAGACTTGGAACGAGAATCTCACAAGGTCTCAGATTGGCGAATGCATCGAGCTTTTGACGCAATTTCAAAAGTCCAGATTCAGGCGTAGGATCAGCGCCAGCCCATTCTGGACCGCCGATGCTGCCGAAGAGCACGGCGTCGCTTGCAACAGCTTTATTAAGGACGCTTTCAGTGACGGGTGTGCCGTGCTTATCAATACTGCAGCCACCGACGATGTCTGTGTCTCGTTCAAATTGTAGGTCTGGACGACTGGCTTCAATTACGTCGAGGACTTTGAGAGCCTCAGCCATGATTTCGGGGCCGACATGGTCGCCGGGGAGGATAAGGATGCGAAGTGTTGTAGGGGACATTGTAATGAGTGGGTTACTTTCTTAGGAAGTGACGAAATCTGGAGATCTTAGAGAGCGGATACAATGGCGTCTCTTAACATTGTTTTGGAGCCAGTTAATTGGCTTTTCCGATGTCGGAACTGTATACTGTAACATCCGGTCCCCGGAAAGTTTGGATGTTCCTGTGATGGAATTTTGAGGGGAAACAAGAGAGGGGAACTCCACTATCGGGTGGTGATGGAGTGTGCCGCCTGATCTGATAGATGTGGGGTTGACCTGGGGTGCAAGAGAACAGAACAAACAGCTGCTAAGAATAAGCGACTATATCAGCGGGTTAGACTGTGCAATCCTATCTTTGAATCACCAAACTATCATCTTTTCAATATTCTTACACAGTTTTTACTCAACATGTCTGCTCGTCTTCAAGGAAAAGTCGCCGTCGTTACTGGTGGTGCATCAGGCTTCGGCAAAGGTGTCGCCGCCAAATTTGTCTCCGAGGGTGCCAACGTCATCATCACCGACCTCTCAAAGGAAGCAGGTGAAGCTGTCGCATCAGAGCTCAATTGCCTCTTCCTTCGCGCCGATGTTACCAAGCCTGATGATTGGCGTACAGTTTTGTCTCTTGCGCTCGACAAGTTCAAGCAGCTCGACATCGTCATTAACAATGCTGGCGCAACTTATGCCAATAAGCCAACCGAGGATGCCACAGAGGCAGACTTCGACCTGGTGATGAATGTGAATGTCAAGAGTGTGTTTCACTCCACGAATATTCTTGTGCCATATTTTATGAAGGAGAAGAGGCCTGGATGCTTTATTCAGGTTGCTTCAACAGCGGGAACTCGACCCAGACCCAACTTGACGTGGTACAATGCCTCCAAGGCGGCTGCTATCAATGCGACCAAGACCATGGCCGTTGAGTATGGGCCTCACCAGATTCGCTTCAACTCGGTTTCACCAGTCGTGGGAAGCACTGGAATGTGAGTTACAGTGAAAAAAGTTCTTAACAGGCATACTAAAATTGTTAGGACACATCTCTTCATCGGCAAGCCTGATACCGAGGAGAATAGAAAGGGTTTCGTCTCCACCATTCCTCTGGGACGGCCATCAACTCCCAGCGACATCGCCAACGCTTGCTGTTATTTGGCCAGCGACGAGGCAAACTTCATTACTGGAGTTAATCTAGAGGTAAGCGTTACTCCTGCGTTGCGAGGTTTTACAATGTTGACATTTCGACTTGATAGGTTGATGGAGGTCGTTGTGTGTGATCATGGGATATGGATAGCATTGTTCAATAAATTTATATGATAAACAATGACCGGGACTTACGTTAAACATTTCTTAATTATGTCTGTGATCGCTTGAACCTCAGATTAATCCAATATCTTTCTCCAGGTTGACCCAACTTCAACAGATAAGAAACCATGCCCAGTCTGTATGTCTTTCATTGCCCAAATTCCCACAGTTTCAAGTGTTCCCAACACTATCACATGTCATCTAAAATTCTGGACACCATGCTTTGTGCTATGAGCATTTCGTTGGTTGTCCTGCAACATCAGTTCATTCAGAACAAGCCCCGAGGTGCCGGCATCGGAAGTACGGGTACATGAATTAGCGGCCGCTCGGTGTAAGATAGGCTATCGATCCACTGTATTACCAATAAGGCGGGGTAATCACAGGGACCCGGGCTTCCCCGCCGGAAGGCGACAGGGCCGATTATAGGGAGCTGTAGCTTCGGCCCCCGCTTTATGTTCCTGTGAGCTTCAGAAATTACGTCAAGCTCCCCTCCTCAATCCTCATACGATTTAGAGCTGTTGTATATCAGATCGACAAAGGAGACACCATCGAGAGCTCTTCGATCTTGTATCAACCCTTCATACCATCAATACACAAACATAGACCCGCACAATGGCCAACACACAGCAACAAGGGTCAAACCCTCACTCCCTTCCCTTCACAATCCAAAACAACGACCTTCTTCATCTCAACTCTTATGTTCATGGCGAATTTGTCTCAGCCAAAGACAATGGGACGTTTGATATCATAGACCCCGGAACTGGGGAACCTTGGGCAACATGTCCCGATTGTAACGTCGCCGACGTCGAGCCCGCCATAGCTTCTTGCTACGATACCTTCCAGAGCTACTCTAAGACGACACCCAGGCAGAGAGCCAAACTGCTGATGAAGTGGCATGAACTGATACTAGAGTCTAAGGAAGACCTTGCCAAGATTCTTGTTCATGAGACCGGAAAGACGCTGGCTGAGGCTCGTGGTGAGATCGACTACGCTCTTACTTTCGTCTGGTGGTTCTCAGGCGAAGCAGACCGAGGAGAACATGGAACAACTATGACCTGCAGTGTTCCTGGACGCAGAGGCATGACGAACAAACGGCCCATTGGCGTCGCTGCGGCTCTCGTACCCTGGAACTTCCCCATCGCACTTGCCCTTCGTAAAGCAGCGGCAGCGTTGGCAGCGGGTTGCACTATGGTCATCAAGACCTCACCCGAGACTCCTCTGACAGCCGTTTCCGTCGCCCATCTCGCCACGAAAGCAGGCTTTCCCGCAGGCGCGCTCAATGTGCTGACAACAAGCCTCGAGAACACTCCTGCTGTGGCTGAGGCGATGTGTCTGGACCCAAGAGTTAAAAAGGTCAGCTTTACGGGTAGCACGAGGGTGGGCAAATTGATCTCAACCCTATGTGCAAAGGACCTTAAGAAGACGACACTTGAGCTTGGCGGCAATTGCCCATTTATCGTGTTTGATGATGCCAACGTCAATCAAGCTATGGAGCAGCTTATGAATCTCAAGTGGCGACATGCTGGCCAGGCCTGTGTCTCTTCCAACCGACTCTTCGTACAGAGCGGTATCTACGATTCCTTCGTTGAGAAGCTCGTCAGCCAAGCGAAGGCGTTGAAGACTGGCCATGGCATGGAGGAGGGTACTACTATGGGTGCCCTAACAACCCCAAGAGGCTTAGACAAAGCAGAAGAGTTGTACAAGGAAGCCGTCGATAAGGGTGCCAAGACAGTTCTGGGTAATGGAAAGAGAGAAAATGGACGGGGCTACTTTATGAAACCCACGATTCTCACCAACATGGCCGACGATATGGCCATAACACATGACGAGATATTTGCACCTGTTCTGGGTATCTATCGCTTTGACAGCGAGGAAGAGGTTACCAAGAGAGCGAACGATACGCCATATGGATTGACGAGCTACGTGTTTACCAAAAATGTCGATAGGCTGATGAGAATGTTCGAGAACCTGGACGCTGGCATGATTGGACTGGTAAGTCTTTTCCAGATTCCTTTACCGAAGTAATACTGACTCGAGATAGAATGTTGGAAACTGCTCTTCAGCTGAAGCACCCTTTGGAGGAATCAAGGATAGCGGGCATGGAAAAGAGAGTGGAAAGGATGTTGCTATTGATGAGTTCCTGATTACGAAGACAGGAACTCTATCTATTGAAGGGCATTACTGAATGAGATGTATGGAAGTTCATCAATAACGATCAACTATATTCTATACTCCGTTGCATAAATCATTAAGTACATATTGCCGGGCATCTTATCACCAGATGTGTCACTAGCAGACCCCAAATAGTTGTTGTACGAAATGGCAAAAAGCGACGTTCCTGAAATCCAGCAGTTGGACAAATGATGCCAAAAGTGACGATACCTTCCGTGCAGCTTTGACAAAGCAGTAACCTAAACGCTTAGACTGGATCAGTGACGACATGATGTTTGTATCGGTACCATCTTCCAGGCGCTTGGATGGGTCCTCCATCGGATCGTGGGTGACGGAGAAACGTGGCAGCAAGCTCCAACAATACGTAGCTCTACCACTCCACATGCATGACAATGCCACCAGAATGGAAGGGCGGGACAGCTCCGAATCTTTTACTCGGTAGATGTGATGAGTGGCACGTTCCGGAGGCTGACAAGCCATCTCGGACAACCCCGCCCCCTAGAGTGCCCTAGCTCATACAGCTGCCAATGTAGATCACGAGAACCGTGCTTATGGGCCCAGAATCTGGGGTTGCGGGGCCCCTCAAACTGCCTTTAGCATGGTTTGCATGTTCGATCGCGTTGCTTCGAATGATGATAAAGGAGCTTGGTATGGAGCTCATAAAATTACATCCAAGCAAGATCACAGGAACACGCGTCTAACATAATCTTTACACGTCAAGCATTGAGACCTCACGCTCTTTCCTTCATCGTCAATGGCTAAGCACACAACCGCCTACAACAGGCTGGTCACTGTTGCCGTGGCATTTGGTTCTCTAGTAGGTCATCACATTCTCCTTTAAAGCTTGATGCTAATCCATCCATAGACCTATGGCTACTGCTCTTCAGTTATTGGAAGCACGATCGGACAGCCAGGATGGTACAACTTCTTCAACTTGCCAATGCAGGGCGAACCGGGTTACGGTACAACAACCACCCAGGCCATCTCGACCGCGAACGGCATATACAGCGCAGGTGGCGCAATTGGTACACTGTTTATAATGTGGGCGGCGACTGCCCTTGGTAGAAAGAGATCGATTCAGATTGGAGGCGCGTTTGCCTTACTGGGAGGAGCCTTGCAAGGCGGTGCAGCCAACTTGGGGTAAGTTCTGACAGTGCTTCTACGAGAGCCAAAGCCTAACATACATCCTCAGCATGTTCCAGGCCGGACGATTCTTAGCAGGCCTCGGTATCGGTATTCTCGTCACAGTCTGCCCGATGTACATGGGCGAGCTCGCACCGCACGACAAGCGAGGCTGGCTTGTAGGCCACCACGCCATCTTTCTCGTCTTTGGCTACATGCTTTCCGGCTGGCTCGGATACGCGTGCTACTTCAGCACCGAAAGCAATCCAGACTTTGCCTGGAGATTCCCCTTGTGCATGCAGTGCCTCGCGCCCTTAGTACTGCTGATAACATCTGCTTGGATCCCTGAATCTCCACGCTGGCTTCTGCAGAAAGGTCGCGTTGAGGATGCATGGGAGGTTATCCGCAACCTGCGAGCGTCTCCGGAAGATCCGAACGAGCAGGTCGCTCGGGAGGAAATCTACCAGATCAAGATGCAGCTTGCTTTGGATACCGCCAAGCTTGAAACTCTTGGATGCGGGCCTTGGATGGCTGTCTTCAAGAAAAAGAGCTATCGCAAGCGCATGATTATTGGATTTCTTACTCAATGGGGCGCCGAATTTGCTGGCCCTCTTATCATCGTACGTTTCTTACTTCTCCCTCCAAGTCAAGGCCATTACTGACCTTTCTAGAACAATTACTCGGTCATTCTTTACACCAATCTCGGCCAGACTGGATCTATGCCTCTCCTGCTCTCCGCCCTGTGGCTCACCACTGCCGGTATCATCTACAACCCGCTGGGCGCCTGGCTTCATGACAAGATTAACTCGCGTCGCTGGATGTTTATGGCTGGCCTCTTTGGCTGTCTGATCACCACCAGCGGCCTTGCTGCCTGTATTGCCGAGTTCTCCGGAACGTCGAACAAAGCAGGCAATGCGGCTGGCGTCTTCTTCGTTTTCCTTTGTCTAGCCTTCCAAGGGTAAGTTCCAGTCATCCATGTCAGTCCCTGCTGTTCTCTAATTTACGCGCTTAGAACCCTCTGCGATACGACCATGTATATCTACGTGTCAGAAATCTTCCCAACTGAGATTCGTCCCATTGGTATGGGCTTTTCTCTTTTTGGCCAGTTTGCGAGCACCCTCATCCTGCTTCAAACAGCACCCATTGGATTTGTCAACGTCGGCTGGAAGTACTACCTGGTTATCATTGTCTGGTGTATCTTCTTTATTCCCATCGTCTACTTTTACTTCCCCGAGACGGCCAACTTGTCTCTTGAGGAGATTTCAGCCCGTTTCGGCGATGATGTCGCTGTTCATGTTCATGATGTTCCGGAGGAGCAGCGCAAGGAACTTGATAACTACCTCAACAAGGTGGACGTTGCACATATGGAAGATTCTGGACCAAAGAGCAAGGCAGGAGCCTAAGCTGATTTACGGTGTTCAAGGTGCGGTGGCAATTTGGATGTTGGTGTGTTGGTAATTAGTTTCATGATCTCTTCAATCGACTTTTGTCCCTAAAAATAATTACAAACGTTGCATATCGATGTCCAGTGAGACTTGGATGTTATTACGTGTTCGTCACGACAGCTCGCTCCTCTACAATTCTTGGATCAGTCTCTGTTAACAACCTTTACATTAATGAGACAATCACTTGTTTTTGTTGCAAAACCTTCCCTCAAGGATGCCCCTGCCTGTGTGCACGAAAATTATGAGATGTCACTCATTTTCATTGTGATATTCATTATGTACGCCAAGCATCCACCTCTGCTGGAATTCCGCAATCTCGGCAGTTAGCCATGTAACTGCAACACAACAGATCAGGCGATTTTGGAAAAACTACCGGGGAAACTAGATCAACTCCGTCGTTCTCTCTTGGACACCTCCACATTCGAATGAGGCTGGGAAAAAATGCTTCTTGGTTGGTGTAGCGTTGAACCACTAGTCGATCCCGGAGCGCCCCCGCAGTGGTACGCTCCAGATGTTGACGCTCTGATGAATGTGATCACCAAATCTAAGAACCGAAAAGCATGCCGAATTCGTTAGCGGTCCCCATACCCCAGAATATGGGGAGCGGGGAATCAGATCATGGGGTCTGGTGTCAGAAATCGGCGCCGGGGGAGAGGGTATAGAAGGACCTGTCAAGTTCAAGTCACAGGATCAGAACCTGTTAGTCTGTCCAACCTCAATTTCGCACCCCGACAGCACTCAGTATGGGCAACGTAATTTTACCTGATGACATGTCTCTACACCACAAAGACTATGATAGCCTTCCTGACCCTCGAAGAGTCTGGGCTGGCGCTCCAGGCTCCCGAGAAGAAGGTCTCGGTCGTCTAGTCCTCCTCACACCAGAAGTGGTTGCCAATGCAGCAGCTGCATGCATCAAGACAGGACGTCGTACATCCTTGAATTGGGACTTGACCAAGCTCGACATTGCCAACTTCAATCGAGCCCCGGCTCAGCACCACATCATCTCATTATTTGACGGTGTTGCATACGACGATGTCTACATCTTCAACCCACAACAGTCATCTCAATGGGATGGTCTCCGCCATTTCTCAGCCCCGGCACCTACCAAGTCAGAGCCTAATCGTCGTCTGTTTTACGGCGGCATGACTTCGGTTGAGATCCAAGACAGAAACAACACACGGATAGGCATACAACACTGGGCCAGGGAAGGAATTTGCGGCCGTGGTGTTTTGTTGGATTACGTTGAATACGCCGCACGGCACTCGATAAAATATTCAACATTCTCGAACCACTCAATACCGCTGCATACTCTGCTCGATATAGCGAAGGAACAAAATACCCAGTTCCGTCGAGGCGATATCCTTTTTGTTAGAGTGGGGATCACCAAAGAATGGGACCAGCAAATGAGCGAGAGTGATAAGCTTGCATACGGCCAGAGCACCGACCCGCAACATGCTGGTCTCGAGGGCACAGAAGAGATGCTGAAATGGATTTGGAACGAAGGCTTCTCTGCAGTAGCCAGCGATTCCATCTCATTTGAAGTTTATCCCAAGCAGCCATTTTACAAGCGAGAGGGGACAGATGCTACGGTGCCGGGGTTGTTCATGCATGAATACTTGCTTGCAGGATGGGGAATGCCAGTCGGTGAGCTGTTTGATTTGGAAGGGCTCAGCCAAATTTGTAAAGAAGAGAAGAGGTGGGAGTTTTTTGTGACATCGGCGCCTCTTAACATGCCTGGAGGCGTAAGTAGTCCTCCCAATTGCATAGCTATATTCTAAATCCCAACAATTATTTTGACACGTCCAAGTCCCACGCGTGATGGTCGTCAAATAGATTAGAAGCCTTTTGATTCCAACACTTGGAAAATTCTGACAAACTTCGTAGCCAGTCCCCAGCAATTCAACTTCTGCAGCATCTTCTGGGCATCGTTGCTGATAGCAGGAGTGAAGCCGGGAGCACCGATGTCCTGAACAGATCCACAGCTCGCTGGCCCCCCTGCTTCTATCCATCTCACTACAACTCGCCTCTGGGATATGTGATGGTCATGGAGATCAAGCCGGACGGTGTAACTACCTTCACTCGGCGCTGATGTTCCGTGTGGGCCGTACGTCGAATACGCAATGATGAATATATAACCCATAAATACTCTCATAATCTCGCATGGTGCAGAGACTAGATAGTCATTCGCAATCGCAACGATCTGAGCTGCATGCCAACACAACCTTCTTGCTGTTTTTGGATCTCTGACAAATGTTGACTTGAGACGCTCGCGAGCGACCTGAATTCCGTCATGTTGCTGTGGTGTTGACGAGATGAGATTGCGCACGATGTAGACGACCATGTCAAGAATCCCGTTTGCAGCACACAGGTGCGAGTAGTGGCAGAGGAGACTCGCAATGCTATTCTCATTGTTAGTTTATACAGATTCCAAGAAAGGACTTCACTTACTTGTAGCTGATCAGATCACCAGTTGTAGACGGTGCCCGTAACGATTCAACCAGCGTATTCAGTCCCTTCAGAAGTGACCTCTTTGTTTCTCGATGTGCACTTATGATCGAACTTAGACCGAGGAATTCGGGCATGGCGACAACCTCCAGTTGCCAGAGGTCCCACAGCATGCGGCCCATGACCTGAGCACAGAGCCTCTTGGCCCATGACCCCAAAGATGATGGTGCTTCTCTTCCGGCTAGTGTGAGCTTGATTACCACTGATAGATTGGGGCCAGAGCTATCACTCCCGAGGCGTGATACCAAGGCATACCAGGCTTGTGCTGATGTAGCGTTCCATATTGACTCGGGACATGGGAGGAGAGAGGGCAGCTCATTCAAATCAACGACACCTCGGCGACTCGTGAGGGTGCAGAGACTGCAGTCGTACTCAAATGCTGCCCAGGCTGCCCTTCGCCCTGATTCTCTGACGATCCAGCTTCTCCACTCATGATTTAGAACTTGTTCGTTTTCTGGACTAGGAACGCCTTCCTGTCTCTCATCTGAGCTGACGGCGTTGCGAGGTTTCAACAGACCAATGCCCCGTAGACCTCCTATTAGTATGCCGCGAGATCTGTCTGCGTTTTGGTAGAGTTGCCTGTTACCAGAACCCAAAGAGTAGATCTGGTGGAGGCAGAGAGCATTGAGGTATGACACGTCGTTATAGCTGGTATTATCAGATGCACCCTTGGAAAGTCAGTATCAGGTGAAACGAGGGTATAGGTGAAACGAACCATCCATGTAATTATCGTAGAACATAAATCGCTCAGAATGAATGAAAGATCAACATCTGACGGGTTATCTGATAGTAGAGCACCAATACAAGCCATGGCTGTAAGCATAGCTGGTGGACAAGACGACATAGTCCAAGTCGGCTTGTGAAGAATTGACTGAACATCGTGGAACCGAGAGAAATACGACTCGGCCAGACGCTGTAGATCGCAGAAGGCTTGGACAGAGTGGCTGTCCCGTATATTTGCAAGCTGCGGCATAGGAGTCTCGGCCAAGATCTGGATATAGCCATCCACAAGTTGTGATCGACCAGCTCGCGAACGATTGTTCAGAAGTTCACGGAGAGGAGGCAGCCGATACTGATGCGGGACCGAGTCATTGCCTTGGTCGAATGGCCAGGCAAGACTAGATTGGTGGGGGTTTGAGGATCTTCTGGCTTCAACATCGCGCGTCGATGTCGGTTCTGCAGGTTCTGATACTCTCTGTGATGCTTCGTCGGTGAAATAGCCATTAGTGGGTACCGTCTCGGGAGCCCGTTGCTCAACGTTCGATGGCCATGGTTCCTGCACGTACAGACCCTCCAAAGCCGCCAGTTGAGACGGTTGTAGGCCGTCGTCAACATTAGAGCCCAGCCAGTCAAATCCGCCAGTCCGAAAATTAGGTTGCATTAACGCCATGTAGGAAGGCGAGATAGCGAAGTCATTGCTGAAAACGGCGTCGCCAGGGTCTGTTAGTAGAGTGTCATATGATTGTGGTATTTCCCCCGCGGAAGTGATTGAACCAATTGTAGAATTTTCTTCGATGCCGTTGAAACCACCGACTTGACAGGCTTGGTTCAAAGATTGAGTATCGTCAGTTTCACGCGTCAAGGTAGAGCCGGGCGAGGATATTGAGGGTGGTAAAGGCGCTATCGGGACACTCATGTTGGCAAAAGATTGATGCCATGAATCGTTCGGGGGGAGCGTAGGTTCATTGGGTTGGCGTTGCGCTTGCTCATCATCAGGAGGATGATCAGGTCGATCAGCACTAGTATCGCTTCCCAGAATCACTAAGTCATCTTGTTCGTTCGGGTTAGGGTACGCGCATTGATTACCCGCGCGAATACATCCGTTACAGCAAGGCCTTTTACGGTCGCACTTTAATTTCTTAACCACGCATCGAAAGCACGACTTCTGGGTCGATCGTTTAGCGTGTCCTTTAACGCGATGCGTAGAGCGTAGGTGTCGCAGTAGAACGTCGCGTCTACTAAATGTCTTTTGGCACTGAGGACAGGGAATAAAGTCCTTATTGGAGGGTGTTGCATGGGTGAGTTGATGGCGACTTAGGTGACTAGGGCGTGAGAACTTTTGAGGGCATTCCGGACATTGAAGTTGACGTTGCTGAGGCGATGTTAGCACAGGGGAATAAGGCGGAAGAAAGGGAATTTACAGTTGGGTTTGCGCCCGTCATGGCGAGCTTTGACGAAACCTCACGGTTGAAAGGAAAGAATAGCAGTATTATCGGGGCGAATAGTTGAGATTTCTGGGGTAAAATGCGGGGGGGCAATCACGTGTTTCTTATTTAGACGTGAAAAGGAGAGAGGACGTAATAATAACATCACAGTTAAAGTTTGTCCTTAACGTGGCTGCTCCCTTGCGCCGAGTGCTTACAGGGTTTAGAACCAATTAATGGCTGTTAGAGACGCGAAATAAAACAGTGACGGATATGACAAGTACCATCTATACATTACCCATGGTGAGGATTCAGTTAACTCGCCTTGTACTGAAGTCAAGTGGGGCGAGTGACAGTTCCAGGGGAAACAGAAGAGATTTCCGGTGGGGACAGGCCATGATTTAGCACTATGATTTGCTCGCTTGGATAGGGGACGGACATAGGAGGATCCACTTGCTGATGAAGCAAATCCCGTCGTTAACCAGCCACTAAGAGTCGCAGCTACCTTACACTACCTAGGTATCAACCGAAACGTTTCGTAGACCTCTATGCATCTGTCTAACTGAAGGGGAAAGGCATATAAATGTGATAGAAGCCTTGCCGGTTCTTATAATATGCCTTTCATCTAAAATTAATTATCTTGCTGTCATTCGGTACACCGGTAAGACCTTTGTGGTTCATTCCCTGTCTTTTTCTTCTGTAGGGTACATGGTGAAAAAGGTTTATGCTACAGATTGAAGACAAGCCATTATGCATCCACTGGAGCAGGAATCTTGTAGTCGGTTCAGATATTCAGACCAGTCTTGGGGGTTCCAACGTAGAGACTGTAGAAGCTTAGAAAGAAATGTAAAAAGGATGTAAGCTAAGCTGAATTCTACTTGTTTAACTAGCTGATCTGTGGGAGACTTTAACAAGTGGTCAAGTACCGGACAACAGTCGTATGTTAAATGTTAAAGCTATGATTTCGTATATTCCAGTTTTTCTATTTACTGGGTACATGATTAAAGGATTTAGAGAGAATAAAATCCGCCATTCTGGGTGACGTTATTAAGTAAGATCATTTCACCCAAGCGTGTAGCGACGGCTTTAACCTTCGCTTCCTCTGGTACTTTTGCCGCCAGATTGAAATCTATAACGAAATCGCCGAAGTCGCCTCTCAGTGCTGCTGCATTGTGACGACTAGAGCAAGACTGTAGCGAAGTAGCCAATGCGAGAGCCTCATCAATCGATAGGGCGCCCACTTGCAATGCCATTCCCAACAGACCACGACCAGCTGATACATAAACTGGACAGCATATAGCAAGTTGCTGGCATTGTGTAATACAAAGGACAAGGTAAAAGTGCAAGTCTGAGTCATCGATACCTTCTGACTGATGAGTATCAACATCATCGTTGCCAGCAGACTCACCACCTGCATATGGTATATCCCAATTACTGTCCGATGTGAAGTCTTCTAGTATCTGATTGAAGACATGGAACAATGCGGTTCCGGTAAGCATGATCCTAATTATGCTATGGCGTTCGACATAACATCTGAGTAGTATCCGTTTAAGCTGGTTTACAGATGCCCGGACGACAAATGTAGCAGAGCTATTAGGGGAAGAGAAGGAGCCAAGTGTTTGGGCTGGTGTTCTCAGGTAGAAGGGCCTGAAGATATCGATAACGGCGCAATGAAATAAAATACTATACAACACAGATTAAGAATAGTTCGGATGAGCTGGTTCTTCTTAAAGAATGCAAAAATAGGGACACACTTACTGTAAGATGAGAATTTGGTTAGAAATATGTTCTCCTCGGACCAAGTCTTCATCGAGAGTATCTGCCCACCGGAGCAGCTTCTGGTATCTGGATTCAACGAAGGAGAGAGGTAGGGCCCCTTCGGACGCTGGACGGTAGAGAGAATAGACTGCCGCGACTTCCTGAACAACAATCCAGAGTCTGCTGAGAGCCCCGAAAGATTTACCGATCAACTGCTTTTCACTAACTTGAAAAGGGTCTTCTCCAGGAATTGGGACCGTAGGAGGACAAGAAATCGGCTTAATTGGCAAGTAATATATATTGCGTCTGTCAAAGATATTATGAGACGGCGAGACACAACTAGAACGAGGCATACGTACGATAACCAATTGTAGGTCCCCCAGGCGACCTGTGCAGTCTGCCTCTTTACTTGAGCAGAAAGGACTTGCCAATCGGTAGCATTTCTTCTGCAACGTTCCACGCCAAATAAGCCCAAACGCTCAGCCATACCTTGCGCATCTTCAAACAACTCAAGAACACGGATGTTGCTAACTTGGATTTCACATGCAACGCCGGTTGCCATTATTGCTGCCACATTCAGCAGGGAGTCAGACCGGCGTTCAGCGAGCCATAATGTTTCAGCAGCACCTAAGAATTCGCTGCTCAAGACGGACAAGCTGGGGTCAATGGTGCAGTACCAGAGCTATTATTACGGATCAGCATAGGAGTTAGACTTCATTTGTAGAAAGAGCTTACGCAGGCACAGCTGAACACTGAGTTCACAAGGAATGCAGAGCAGAAATTTAACTTTCTTGCCAGTAAGTCGTCCAAAAACAATTCAGCGTCGAAGAGGCCAAACATGGCATGGTTTTCTGCCAAATACGCTGTTATGACTGTGGTAGCCAGTTCATTACTTATAGGTATAGTCGTCCAGTAACTCATATCCAGAGAGCGGAAGTCATCCTGTGTCGTTGGAAGGCTGGCTGGACCCCATATGCTAGTTTCGTTTGTCATATCGGCAGCTGCATTCAGTTCGGCCATGGCCCCATTTCCGATGGGGCCTGGAACAAGCGTTGCAAAAGCTTCTAGCTCAATGTTGGAAACGTCGACAGGGGAAAGGTAAGGGTAAGCGTTTTGATGACGAGCGGTGAGCTCAGACTCAAGTGCAGAGAAACCAGGTGGTGACATGGCACGATCTAAACTATTACTTGGGGATTGATCTAGGGACAGATCAGAGGAGGGGATTGTACCCCCTCGCAGGCTCCTCAGCTTTTCTATGGCCTCATTTTCCGGACCCGTGATGAGCTTGTGTAGGATACTTGCGGACTTCTTATGCTGACTTGCTGAAATCGAATTCTGAGACATGCCATATTCGCATGTTAGGCTGCGCTTCAGGCATAAACTACAGCTTGGGCGACCACGATCACACTGTTGTAAAAATAAATGTCAGTAAACGATTTTTTATATCACAAAGCAAGACAGATTGCATAGACTATTGCCAGAAAAAAGAAAGGAGAAGAAAGAAAAAAAACCAAGAGGGTCACCTGTTTGACTTACACGGAGTTTCTTCGACCGACATCTATCACATGCCCCGGCGCCTCTGTACGGTCTTTTGGGTGAAATTTCTCTTGGGCGCGTACCTATCTGGTTACTTTCCGGGATCGAAGAATTAATAGGCAATAGTGGCCTATGATTTCTGCTCATTGTATAGAAGAGAGAGTGAGGAGACAGTTGTTCGTTCCAGGAGTGTATGTATGCAGTGGTTAGATAATATTTGTTCAAAACAAAGATCATTGGGCTGATGCAGAGATTGTGGAGAGATACCTTTCCTAAGTACATCCCGCGTAGGTATTAGATGGTAGTCCGCTACTAAAATCTACCTTACTTCTAATTCTACAGAATATTAGTAAGAATAAAACCAAGATAAAGAATAAATGAAATATTAACTTCTATAGTATTGTTTATAGATTTTAAACTCTAGAATTTATTGCTATTTAAAAGCTTTATTGAAGGGTAATTTATGGAAGAGAGAGCTGAGTAATAAATTTCAGTCTTGCACTAACACTTGATACTCCGGCGTACTTCAGCGTAGCTGGTGCCTCAGGCATCCGATGGCTGCTACAGCCAGTTGCTCCGGAGTATACTCCGATCCAATAGTATAGAGACTGGGAGGAAATCCACGGGGTGGCAAAGGGTGCACCGATCCCCAAGCCATTCAAGTCGATTAGTCTAAATGAACAGAGCTCGAGTGTATTAGTGTAACCAATCAGGGTAACTTACTTTCCGATCGTGGGCGAGGATATGATCTGAAGTGGTAATTACCCGGTGAATCTTATCGCAAGCCCTGATGTACTGTACAGGTTGCGATAGGGATGTCTGGCCAACAAGAAAGTGGATACATAATACTACAGTACATCGGAATCAGCAGTAGCGCCAAGTACCCTCAGTCTAGTACAGTAGCACGTGCAGATAAGAGCTCGTGCGGGGTCGATATCTATCACGTACATTTGATTGGCTGAGAGGCCTCTAGCTGAACCGTGCATGACGTGATTTCCACGTCAATTCGGGTCGTTCCAAGATGGCACTAACGAGGACTTGTCACGCGCTTGTTGCACAACGATCAACTCGCATAAGGACGTAGACTAACTAGTTGTTGACACTTGATTGAGATCTAGTCCTCCAGAAGTGCTATTAACCCTTTTTTCAACCCGCGTGCCGCCACGCAGCACATGCTTGCCTTTTCCTTTCTCGGCCCAGCCTCTTCAAGGTGCATCTCGATTTCGTATCAACCACCACAGCATGAGTCCTCATAGACAACCGTTGCCAACACCTCTTGAGGCAGATGGCCATGGCAGACAACATGAAAACGAGCCTCGATAACGAGGGCGGCCATTAAGACGCACTGCAGTAACTGTTACATGTAATCATTGTCATTTGAACAAAACTCACGTATGACTATCTGCATTATTTCTTTTCGTCGTCTTCTATACAAACTGACAGCATCACGGGAAGTGCGACAGTGGACGACCAGCATGTGCTTCATGTGTCATGAGATCTTTGTCATGTTCATATGATGAGGATGACTCCAGGATAACTCATGGGCTCCGTCTCCAACAACAAATTGCCGACTATAGGGATTTTCGAAAACGCCTACGGACCATGTCTAATGATGAAGCCTTCCAAGCTATTCATCGGTTGAAGTCAGCAGTGTCTGGGTTATCTGAAACCCAAGTTGCTGAAGCCAGACAACCCATACTGTATCGACCTTCTGAACTCCGCACAACTCATGGTATATTACCTCCGACCGAGTCAGTTATGGAATTTGAGCTCAATGCACGCCATCCATTCGCATATCCACCACTAGAACCACTAGATCTCAAGTCTATAGGTATCGACGGTTGGTTTTGGCTCGGGGAACAACCGTCCGTCCGTAACGAATCCAGCCAGCATGATCCTTCAACGGCTGCAGAGACAGGCACAAGCAGTATGCCTGTGGCCACTGTCCATTCTTCACAAGAATGGCAGCTTTGTGATCCCCGACTCGCACTTGTCGATATGGGCTATTGGAGCAAGATACCTATTGACAATACGTTTGCTTCAAGGATTCTATCTCATTATTTCACGTCTCACTTCCCTTTATTTGCTTGCTTTGACATAAATCTTTTCCTTGACGGCATGGTCCAGCGAAACAGTGACTATTGTTCGACGTTCCTCATTTCAAGTATAATGTCAATCGCATGCGTAAATTGTCCTGTTGGTTAAATACTTCCTGTGTCTCGACTGACAACTGTCAACAGCAATCTTTTACCGCATTCGATGTTCAGTCAGCCGCCCTCAGTCTCGCATTTGAGCGAGAGGCTGAATTGTTGTGGCAAGATAAACGGTATAGCGATTCCCCTACCAATTTAGCTGCGATGGTTTGTTTGTCAATGGCTAGCGGTATGGGTGGTCGCGAAGATTTCATGCTGCAGCTAATTGCGGATATTCGGGCCATGGCAGCGAGGATGAATTTATTTGGAACCCGGGTCAGCGATGAGACACTCAAAACGTTTCACGAGCTCCCTCCGGACAAGTTCAGAGCATCAGCAGCTGCCGCTTGGGGACCATACGGTTGGTTAACGTAAGTTGATACCCTCTTTTCCATTTGACTGCGCAAGTTAACGGGGAAAAGGTTTTACTCTACTCAATTTGCTGCTGATCCAATTGCCTATCCACCGTCACTGCCTGTTCCTGGCGACACAAACAGACGCAGTGGTGGATTGGTTTGGCCACCCCATCCAGTACCGAACTATCTAGGACAGAGCATAACAAACTTGTACAAGCTATGGCCGATGATCCAGTACTTTGGCCATGTTTATGATTTTACAAACCCTGTGCCGTTATCGGAAAGGGTAACCCTGTCCTTTGCTGAATCTACGTACCAGAAGCTTCTTGTTTGGGCGACTGCGCTCGATTTGAGAATGAAGCGCAATGAGGACAGTGTCTCTCACGTCTATTTCTTTCAGTAAGTGACTGCTCTATTATTAAACCGAATTGAGAAGCTTATCAATGTAGTGCGCTCTACCATGCCACCATTGTTAGATTATTTTAACCGTTTCTATATACTTCGGCGCACACACGACTTAAGAGCTTCAATACAAGAGACTGCACCCCAGCGTCGATCTATATGGCATCTATGCGGCAATTGAAACGTTTACTCATCTGGTATTTGACTAAAGCCGGTCGACATTCTGATAATGGCTGGTTCACGGTCGCCGTGCTTCAAATCATGAGTGCAACCCTATGGAACACCAATGACCCGGACTGGAAGATCTATTTCCAGCTCTGCTTCAACTTCTGGAAAGAGGCATACATACGCTACCGTATCTACTTGGCGATAGCCAAGGCAAATTCGTATTTCGCCCTTCAGCTAGGCGTGATTGAAAGGGATACGGCCGTTGCCTTGGTTAATGAATTACGTGCGGTTGGTGCGCATCACGTTGATCCCGAGAATGCCATAAATAGTGCCATTGCAGACCATCGAATGGCGGCAAAGCGTCTCACGGATTCGAGAGTGGACACCATGGCAAAAGAGTTTGCGGACTTGATCTTGTCACAGTATACCGGTGATGTTGAACGCAATACGGCTGATGGGGCCTCTTCTAAGGAAAGTGAGGTGGCGCCCTCTCATAACTGGCTCAAGACGGTACTGAACTAGAAAGCCCTTGGTTAGAATCGGGCTAGTGTGATTTTCCTCAGACGGCCATGATTGCCGTGGTAAAGGGCTTGACTGTTGTGTAATAGCTAGGAAGAGGAAGATTTTGACAACTACTCTCTAAGTCTGATCATGCAAATTCAGTAGACCTCGTCAGCTTTCGCACCTAGGGTCAACAGAGTAGGATAACGACTACTATTCTGCAATTTAAGCAGTATCTGTGCTGGATAACGTGCTGTGATTTATTTTTTGCATTGTATGATGGGAGGAGAGCGTTGCTAATTTTTGATTAAACGATAAACGGTAGCCGCTGAAGGAACTCGCTTTGGGCCCCTACTTGACTACGGGTCGTGAAGATAACGCTAAAAGAGTAACTGCAGAGCACTAACAGAATAGCGCCTGGAGCCGAGCACTATGTTAAATTTAGACCCATCTGAATTGATGTCAATGACCCGACTCTCAATAGTCAATTCGATAGTCAATAAAAGCAAGCAAAAGACGGTCAAAGCTTCAGGGGTCTCATCAATTACTGGAGAACTTAATGGTTGATCTCTGAGGGTCCTCCGTTTTAGAATCATCTTTTACTGTTTTAACATCTTCTCTCATGGTAGGGCCTTCTACAACTTCTGTTGAATGGTCGAATACCGCTAGTTTTACGTCAGGGGAAGCAAAGAACGATGTTACTCTGTCAACTAGCCTCTCGACCAAGACCATCTACCTTCTTCCGTCATCGCTGTCGGAAGACACCTCTACATCAACATCCGCTTCCTTGATAGAGCTATCGACAACTTTAGCAAGCGAGTTGACGTCTCCAACCACACCAATTCTCGATAGTCTTTCGACGTTTATCATGGCTCATGGTTACGAAACACAACCCTCATCGCTGTCAACAGACCCAGCCATTGTATCTACGAGTAGTTCGATGATCGACTTTGCCACGTTCACTTCAACTGGATTTGATATATCGATAACGGAATCTGTCGAAACCACTACAACTGTCCCAGTATCGACAACGACAGACCTTGCCTCCTCCTACACAGAAGCCCCGACAACGTATACAACCGAAATGCTCACTACTGACTCTGCATCACTGCCAATCACGACGTCAGCCTCTTCTGTTATGACAAGCTCTTCTCCCGCCACAACATCGTCTGCAGCTCCCTTTATGTTCAAAGCCTTCGCCAGGGGTGGAATTTGGGACGGTAGCGAAATACGCGCTCATACCTCAGCTCCTTACTCGTGGATGGTAGGATATCTCACCGTGCAGAAACCGACCATTTTGACAATCGAGCCCAGGACTGGTCATTTGCTCATAGAAGGTTCCCCAGTATGCGCAGAATCTGGTTTGGGCAGCCGCTGGGTTCGTATACGAGGCTACCCTAGTCCCATGCTCCCTCGTCACGAATACGTCCGGTGTGACCCTGGTGTTGATGGTGATGAATTACGGTGTAGAGTGCATGCCTTGAGCTGCGTCGGTCTCGGAGTTGGTATGGGTTATGGTTGCGAGCACACTGGGCAAGAGTGGACGCAGTTCCACTCTTCCAATTGGTTACCGTCGACGTATTATGTTACCATGGCTCCTTCAGTCAATGATCTTGAACCACAACTTGCAATGACCCTTGTCATGAATGGGATTTAAAAATTACATAGTGCTTTGAGTCCCAGTATAGACAAACTAAACGCCCGGAGACCTTAACTATAGCCTTGCACTAAGATATCTGCGTTCCTAGTTACTTAGCGGCCACTACCAATATGCCGCCTCTTGGATGCTACAACCAAGACTACCTGTGTACAAGCACCACCTTGAATGTCGAAATAAGAAGAGGAAAGGTGACATAAAAACCACATTTCCTATAACAGGATTGAGTAAATAGCATTAGCCCGGACTTTTGCCGAACCGTCTTTGACTGGAGATAATTCCGCATAGGAACGAAACATTGCCGGCTATCTCGGCCATTGAACACTTAGTGCTAAGCGACTGGTAGAGTTATAAACCTAAATCGTTTCATGGATATCGGGAAAATCCCGACGCCCTTGACAAATGTCTCCCTGTTAGCGCTACCGATGTGTGGGGTAATGGGAGTTGACTCGAGTACCGTCGTACGAGTCAGGATAAGATCTTTCAGCCGTACAAGGGAGATCAAGAGAGATGCGGGGTCCCCATGGGGATGGACGGGCATCGTCGGAGGAGATCCGATGAGTGCAAAAGACTGGGATGTTCGAGTGTATATATGACTTTGTACTGGGCATCCCAGCATCCCAATGTAGACCATCTGGCCTTGTCATTCACTCTGTATAGTTCGTCATGGATCAGAATAACAGCAAAGGCGTCGAGCCTATGAAGGTCGACGACAAGTTCATCGAACATGCCCCCGATGCTTACTCAGGGCTATCACCTGAAGATGCGGACTTTATGCGCGGATGGGAAGGCAAAGCTGGCAAGAAGGTCGTAAGAAAGGTATGTCTCCAAGTTCTCTCGACTTTTACATCTTGCTAACCGATATAGATCGACTTTCGACTTCTTCCCATCATGGCTGTTCTGTACCTACTTGCCCACATCGATCGAGGAAATATTGGAAATGCCAAAATCGAGGGAATGGACAAGGACTTGGGTCTTGTTGGCAACCAGTACAACATTGCTAGTACCATCTTCTTTGTCCCATACATCATCTTCGGTAGGTGTCCGCAACGATCTGGCTACATCAGCTTTACTGACACTTGGTAGAGGTCCCTTCCAACATCATCCTCAAGAAGGTGCGCCCCAGCATCTGGCTTTCATTCCTAGTCCTTAGCTGGGGTATCGTCATGACATGCATGGGCGTCGTCCAGAACTTCGAGGGTCTCGTAGCATGCCGTGTCATTCTTGGAGTCTTTGAGGTAGGCAAACCCAGCAAACCTCTTTACAATCAACTAACCAATGCCAGGCTGGTTTCTTTCCCGGTGCCGTCTTCATCGTCTCGAGTTGGTATCCGCGTCACGAGCTCCAACAACGACTGGCCATCTTCTACACTGCCTCGGCTTTCTCTGGTGCACTCAGCGGTCTTCTTGCCTTTGGTATCGCCCGTCTGGATGGTGCGAGAGGTATCGCTGGCTGGCGCTGGATCTTTCTCATTGAAGGAGCCGTTACAGTAGCGGCTGCTCTAGTTATGCCGCTACTCATCATCGATACTCCCGAACGCGCGAAGTGGCTGTCTGATGACGAAAAACGTTACATCGACTTGCGTCTTCGAATGTCTGGTGTCCGAGCAAATACTGAGGAGGGTGACAGGTTCTCGTGGAAGCTGCTGTTCAAGACAATGACGGACTGGAAGGTCATGCTCGGTGTCGTTCTGGCTTGGGCAAACTCTGTTCCTAACGCCGCCTTCAAGTTCACCATGCCGCAGATTATTAAACAGCTTGGCTTCTCTACTGCTAATGCTCAGCTACTTACCATGCCCCCGTATGTGTGCGGTGGCATTGCCGCCTGGCTAACTGGAAAATTCTCGGATCGCCTCGCTTGGCGCATGCCGTTTATCGTTGGACCCATGTCGGTACTTCTGATAGCAATGGCTGTGCTGTTCAACTACTCCAAGGATGTCGGCAACAATGTTCCAGCTATGTATATCGGTGTGATCCTGGCTCAAATCGGTATCTACCCGCTTTTGCCTGGTATCACTGCTTGGACAGGAAACAACCTCGCCCCATCTTGGAAGAGATCCATTGGCCTTGCTTGGCTTCTGGCAGCGGGAAACCTTGGCAGTATCATTGGTACCAACATCTTCCTCGATAGAGAGGGGCCTCAGTACCCTACCGGATACGGTACCGCGCTCGGTATCATATGTCTGGGTGCTTCCTGCGCCTTGTTCATGGAGTTCTGTCTTTGGCGATCGAACAAGGCACGAGCCAAGATTTCGGAGGTGGAAGTTCGCCAGAAGTATTCTCAGGAGGAGTTGGACGCTATGGGAGAGAAGAGTCCTCTGTACAAGTACACTCTGTAAAGGTCGTAGGGAAAACGCGCTGTTTAGTTAGGTGGAGGCGGATAAAGTGCCATTGTTCATGAAAGGTGACGTGGAGGATCTCAGAGAGGCGCGCAGTGAATAAAGTCTTGCGCCATTTGAACAACGTATCTTTTGGAGAGCGAAAGTGCCGCCATGTGCTTGGATGATGCGCTTTCTAAACTCTTTTGTGGATTTACAAAGGTCTATCATTGTGGAGCGAAGCAAGATAATTTGGTGGTGCAATAGGTCTGGCTCTGTTGAGATGCTCAGAAGTTCTCGGTCATTTCACATCATAAAATGGCACGCGTGGCTTCACACTCTGACCCATGGAACATACTTATTGTTCTCAAATATGTTCAATTATGTTCAATAAACTTTAGACTTTAAGTTTCTCCTAGATCTATGTATACTATTCGGTCTAGAAAAACGCCAGAGCGTTAGGTGGACTTGCGACAGCTCCCGGTACCTGTTTTCCAGTTAGCTTCACCCATATCTTTTTGCTACACAAGGGCAGCTTAACTTACGTTCATAGGCGAACTCGACATGAAAAAGGTATACCGTCCCAGTTCTTTACACCTTTTCGAAAGTTCCTCTAGGTAGAACAACTCACCAATCGGCATGCCCCAACCCGCCAAGAGCCACTCATGCAAATGCCACTCAAGATCCTTACAAGGCCAAACCTCCAACGATCGCGCATCGCCACAAATAGCAGCGATCTTGGTGTTCCAAAGGAACTTCAGCAGCTCTTTGGAGGGTTTTAGACCGATATTATCCGGCTTTTGAGTCTTGTACAGCTCGTTGAGGTGCTCGCGCTTGGTGCTGTCCATGTTCTCGTACTGGGCTAGGTAGCCGAAGCGAATGACGATAATGTCGCCGGCTCGGAATGAGTCGAGACTCATGCTTTGGTATTCGAGAGTTTTGATGATTTGGTCGAAGGGGATTTCGTGGGATGTCATGCCGTCAATTTGGATGCCTGCGTTGAAAGCCCAGGAGTACCAGTCGATGAAGACGGCGCGTCCCGCAATTCCCTTCTCTGAGACATCTGCGAAATTGTCAATAAGCGGAATGTGAGTCGAACTAGCGGTGCACGTACGATGGATACTGTTGGGATGATCTGAAGCAGCAAACTCGTCTGCTTTGCGGCCCATGTAGTATAGCTATCGGGTCAGTCAGAAGCGTTGCAAAAGGTCTCCAATTGTACTCACTGCCTCTTCTTGATAGGCATAATGTCGAAACCCATCCCATTGAGAACTACATTGCGAATTGAAGCTCCACTAATACTGACGTTAGTGTCTGTTATCATCCAAACTTGGGCAGGTTACCTCATCATCGTGCGCATGCTTCAATGGCGCCTTGTTGATGAGCTTCAACTCAAGGTTCTTGCGTGCGAACTTCGGGTTTGACGCGCCAGTCATAGACCAACTATTCCATGGTTAGCTTCCATCATCAAACTGGTGGCCTTACTTACTTCAAGGACAGCCTCGTCCCTGTCTTGATGTTCTCCCTAGCCGCTTGACTAACCACCTCATCATCCAAATGGTTCAGGGTGCCAAGCTGGTCATCAGGACCCCAGCGACCCCATGCATTGCCCTGAGGACCGCTTTTGTCTAGGGGTAGTTCGTCAAAGTCGGGATGTTTCTGGGACGCCATCGTTGTTGAATATAAAAGTGTCAAGTAGGCAAGTATTTTTGCTGGTAGCCCAGGTAACTTAAGTTATTTTTGCCATTATCAATACTAATGCCGGCGACTTTGATGTGGCCATCAGCATTTAGGGACTCACGTGGGGCATGAAGATCGTGAGGGGCGTCTCCGAACGGCTCACGGAAAACCCCCGACGTGACATTAAGCCATCGGACCCGGTCCGAAGTAACACTATCCACAGTCTTTGCAACGGCCCAAGCACCAAGTAACTAAGTTGATAAGATTGACCAGACTAGCTTAAAATAAAACTCATTTGCTTACAAAGTTTCCAATCAGTCTCGTCTCGCGTTTGCGCTCCTGTCAATTGCAACCGTTCGTTGATAGCTCCTCTGAATTTCGTCCGTCTCGAATCCAACGAACCATATCGGGGAGGTCAGGATCATTGGGACCGATGTTCGGAAGTGCGGCCAGAGTTAAACGAGTCAATTCTTGCAAGACAGGATCATCAAGATCGGGATCGCGAAAGTCCAGATACTCCACACCATCGTCACTGTACTCATCTCCACTGTAGTCATCGAAACCGCGATTAGGGTCCTTGAATCGCTGAAACGCATCATACCCAGCCTCAAGTTCTCGAAAGGTACAACGGTTTGGAATAGCTTCCTCTACCGTCTTGGTCAGGGAGTCATCCTCATCCACATCTACCATGATTTCAATTCCTTCAGGCACAAGGCGGTTGATAACCTCTATCCTTCGTTTTAAGAGGATGTTCCATTCGGCGTCGTTCAATACTACTGGCAGAGAGCCGTTTAAACAGTAGAAGGACGTTGGGTGTTGTATGACAATTTGCAGAATAGACAGTCCCCCAAGCAAGCCTACCCACATCGGATCGATCGTGTCTGGATCCTTTGGATCCTCAGGATTACGACATTCGATCATCAATGTGACATGGCGGATTTCCTTCTGTAAGTAGGGCTCAGAAATCTTCTATTTATGCCATTGCGTATCGATATAGACGTCAATCTCAAAAGTGTTGCAGCGGTACAAAAGTGGTGCCGCTTCATTGTTTATTTGATGGGAGGTTCGAACAAGGTGAGTGAGAGTGCCTGGATTGTACTCTTTGTCCCTCAAGTAGGCTTGCTCGCCAGGCTCTTGTATTGTTGGATCAATCTCGAAGCGGTAGCCGATTGGGGCGCAAAAGCCGTAGATCTTTTGGCGTAGTTTAGGCGGCAGCTCCAGAAAGGGAAAGGTGTCTTGAGAAGGTGAAGTTGATGTCGACATTCTGCTGTTCAATATTCTTCACGTTTTTGGAAGGTATGATTTAAGGAGAAGAGAGGAGAAAGTGTTCTTGTTAGCTTTTGTTTTGGTTTGAACAGATCGCGTTACTAGGAATGACAGGCGTTTGAGTCGTGAGGGGTGGCGTTGTGTTGTTAGCGATACCATTCCTACCATGACAGTCTTGAATATAAATTTTTTTTTTCATACAATTCATGACATTCAATTGTATGGTATTCTCAGATTCTCGCTCCAGAATAAATCGAATTCGCTAACTTAATCAAACTAGCTTAGCATGCGTCATCCACAACCGTTTACAAATTTTTAATCAACAGTGTCCAGCATTCTCGCCCTTGTGAACTGTTCTCGTCCATCGCTAGCCACCCTCAAGTCCTTTCATTTGTCTCCAACTTCAATAATGATAATACAAATAATAGTCAGGGTCATCATAATCGATGAAGTCATCGTCTTCAGACGAACGCTCGTCCAAGTCCAAGTCCAAGTCGTAATCGCGGTCGTAGTAGATCTACAATTTCCCTCGTTTGAAGACCCCATCTCCAGCAGCGAGTTGCTCGAAGGTGCAGTGGTTTGAGATTGTCTCGTCTACCAGTTGGTTGGTAGATTCTTCCCCGTCCGTGTCTACCACGACCTCCAAATGTGGAGGGATATGTTGGTCGATGAACTCTAGGTGCTTCTTCAACAACTCAGGCCAACCATTCGGATAACACCCAGGCCTGGGGCTGGGTCCTACAATAAGATGCAGAGTGGATAGTCCACTGAGCAACTCTGCCCATGTCTCAATATACCGATCTTCCTGTCGGGGAAGGCAAAAATGAAGGTTATCCCAGTCTAGGAATAGTACCATGTGCCGGATTTCTTTTCGGGATTCTGGTGGAAACATTTTCAGCTCCGCTCCATAGTAAAAATGAAACGAGTTGTTGCTTTATAATAGTACTTTCGCCTCATTGTGTATCTGGCGGCACGTTCGAAGGAGTTGAGAGAGAGAGCTTCGGAGGTCAGTGTGTGCAGACGTGGCTGGTCCTACCGGACCAGGGTTCTGTTCAGACGAAGTAGTCGTATCGTGCTCAATACCTGAAATGGCCTGGATGTCGCCTTCTTCATCCGGAGCTCTCATACAACTTCCACCGCCAATTATAAAGCACGTGTTTTGTGGAGAGCAAAAGCGATAGATTCTGTTGCGTAATTCAGGCGGAAATGCTAGAAACGGGAAGGTTCCTCCAGACGATGGAGTCGACATTGTGATGGGCAACGGTCCTCAATACGGGAACTCCTGAGTTGATAGAGAGAGACGGATGCTGTTGGTTGATGTTCTGGTCAGGAATAATTATTCTATTTAAACTCGCATGGGATGATGCCTGGGGAGGGTTATGGCCAGCCTACTGCGTGAATGACAGAGTCAAAAAGTTGTGTTTGCCACATGTACAACACGAGAAAGCTGATGAATCTGATTCTCGCAAGTGACTTGCATCATTCACGCAAAAGCTTTTATTTGTTTGTTGGCCACTGTTTTGCTGACAATCTCCCTGTTTTTGCTCGGAAACACTGCTCTGCAGTCGCGTTTGCCATTATAGGCGGGGCTGTTAGATGCAAACTGTTCAAGGTTGCATATTTCAAGGAATTCGATCCTCCCTGTTTGTATCGTCTTATGCTACTACTTATATTTGCACAAACGCAAATCGCATGTGCTCTTTTCAATTCACTTTAATGACACTCCCTTGGGGTGTCAAGTGTGCTGTCGTCAACAGAGGCATTTCATTAACATTTCTCGATTCGTCATGGGAGTCAAACGTGACCGGTGCCTTTATTTAACTACTGGGTAACAACGACGACATACCAAACGAGCAAAGATAGGAGTTGACCTCGTAGGATTATAAGATGATTGGGATCAAGGCGACTGGCCAACAGTACCATCTTCGACAAGACTCACGCCGCCACCGCACCGTAGCCAGCTTTATGGTGGCAATCCAGCTGCAGCTTACAACTGAGAAAACTCCGAGTCAATCAGATCATCTCTAGCAAGAACATGGATGCTGTTGCGTCTTTCCTTGTTCTCCTTTTCATCCAATGACAGCAAAGCGACGCCAATGCCGACTGGGGCAGGGGGGACATTTAAAAGTCAGTAAGTGAAGCTGCTGAACCGTTGAGGCGGATAAAATCTATAATTACTTACAACCTTGTCCTTTGGCCTCAACTGTTCAGCCGCAGCCAGGCCCTCAAGTGAGATCGATAGCAGTGTAGGTGTCAATACGGATAAAACAGTCCTAGGGCCGGTTAGAAGCCGCTAGCCAGGGTGCCTTAACGCTACCGCAATCCTATCGCCCAATGTGGTATCAGAAATCAATAGTCTGCTAGACTATTGACTGCTTATCCCGGCACAATTTCCATTTTCTGAAATATAGCTGATTGTAAGTCAATGTGGCTTCAGCATTCGTAGTTTATTGGATATTATAGAGTCTACGAAAGCTAGAGTGGATATACAACAGTCTAGACTATAACCTAAATCTGTCAGCTCCATCGCACGATCTTTACTTAATTTAAAAACAAAAAAAGGAGTTAAAGAACCACTACAGCGCTAATCTTAGTGTGTTGTTAAAATCTGTGTAGTTGCTCCTTTAAGAAGGGCTGTAAGCCCCTTGGCATACTGTAGGCCTATAACTTCGGATTCTCTACTCTCATCACTTGGTACTCTATTCGTTGTATGGTCTATTCCTGAATACCTTCAGCATGCAGTCATTCAATAGTCACTTGGCACTCTGGGCCATTCCCCTGTTTCTCTGTTCAGGTGCACTATCAGTAGCTGAATCATGCAGTGAGATGGACGGTACCTATACTGGCTCTGCATACGAGTACACTGTTGAATGTGATACTTCCCTGAACAACCCGATTATCTATTCGGCATATTACCTAGGAGATACATTCAAACAATGTATCATGAGATGCGACGTCGATAGCATTTGTAGTGCTGCACTGTTCGAACAGTTGAGCGGCAATTGCTTTTTAGCCGCAGACTTCACTTCGACTGCGCAGTCAAATGGTTACGATGTTCTTATCAAGGGATCTCCAGTATCCGAACTCCCACCTTCATCATCATTAGACTCTGTAGTGGAATCCACATCGGCTATTGTGTCATCTTCTCTGGAGTCTACCATAGTTACTATCATCACAGAGCCTTTCAACACCATCACCACCACCTCAGAGGCGACAACCTCATCCCAAGCGTCAATCACCTTCGACGAATCAACTACCGAGACATCAACCATTAGCACTTTGGCCACTGTAATCACAGAATCAATTCCCAGTACCACAAGCTCTCCTGTCACAACCACTGGAACATCAGCACCGATCCCTTCTTCTACAGCGATAAGGAATCTTGAGCATATTGGTACTTATGACTACACAGGCTGTCTAGGCTCTTCAAAGGGTTATCTAGCATTTACAAAGGTAGCGACTAACTCAGAGATGACAACTGAGAAATGCATTGGGCTTGCTACTGGAAGCAAATACATCGGTGTCTATGAGCAGTAAGTCTACTTGTCATTTCATGTCAGTTCCTGTATTGACTCTGTTTAGGTCTTGTTACAAGGCGGATTCTCTCTCTGAAACAGAATTTGTCTCTGATGAACGTTGCAATCTCCCATGCCCTGGAGATTCTACCTTGATCTGTGGAGGTATTATGACCAGCATGAGACGTAGGCGCTGTTCTATACCCTCCAACCATCTTTTAACGCTTTATACCCTGACTGATTCCTCTTCCTCCGCCCCCTCCTCTACACTTCCTGAACCTCCTGTAGTAACTTAGACTGTCACATTAATGTAAAGTCTCGTTCTACTAGAAATATTAACAAGAGTTAATCAGTCTGTTACTTCACTGCATGTACCTATAAATTAGTGGGACTGAACCTGAAGATGGTTTCGATTTAATATTACTATAACAATCGTCTTTTGCCAATTCCAACCTAATTATTTTCCATCTTCACTAATTATGTATGATTTATTAACGTCACTAAATCTTCACGGCTCTCGATGCATGGAACAAGCAACTATAAAAGCGGTTAGGTATACTCAAAATCTACCGGGGCCCAAGGGAAGGTACTCACCCCAATTTTGAACTAACACAAGTCACTCTACGCCGTATGTTTTGATCAGAAGAACAGGCGGTGCGCATCGTGATGGGGTACTGCAGGCGTCCATTCTCCTCGCAGGAACAGCTCATCTCCGGACTCAAGCCTTCCAAAAATGCAACGGTTTGGGATAACTTGCTCGAACTCGTTGATAAGCCGCCTGTCTCCATTCACATCTACCATAATCTTCGTTTCTTGAGGTACAAGGCCCTTAATAACCTCCAGCTTATCCTTCAAAGTTTTCAACTATTGAATCTGCAAAAGGTGAGGTTCCTCCTCTACATCCCCAATGTGGAAAGTATTTGCGACGACAAGCTCCAGCGTCGATAAGGATCCAAGCATGTTTGCCCGTGACTCGTCGACTGGGCAGATATCTTCTTTCAAATCGATATGAGGCCAGGACAGCCTGAACGACATATGTCGGATTTCCTTTTGTGATTCGGGCCCAAAGAAGTTCATTTTAGGCCATGGTCTGGCGAGAAGGATCCTAGAAGACACAAAGACGTTATTGCGGTACAAGAGTGATTTGTCTTCGTTATTTATCTGACGGCATGTTCGGAGCAGTTGAGGGAAAGAGCTGGGGCCAACCCGTTGCTCCCGGTCTCTCACAACCGAGTGCTCATGGTCGTCTGATGCGGTGGAGTAATAAATGTCAAAGCGCTCGTGTTGCGGTCCACAAAAGCCATAGATTCGTTGGCGTAGTTCAGGCGGCAACGATAGGAACGGGAAGGTGTCTTGAGGTGACGAAGTGGACATGATGCTGTTCAAAGGTCTTCTTTGACTACGACAGGAGAGTAGAGAAAAGGATGTTACTGTTTTCTTTTGGTTTTGGGTGGACAGCGCTATTTCAAGTTGTTCGTCTTCTTTGTGCCTTGGTCGGTCTCCAGGGAGATGCCATCACAAGATTCACGAACCAGTGTGGCGTTCGGTTCCGTTACAGAAAGCATGCTTTCAATTGAAGATCCCAATTACATGTAAACAACATACATCAATCAGCATCTCGGGCAATTTGACTTGGGAATTTCGTTCATTAAATATCTTATGGAGGTTCATGACATTCAATTGTATCGTATACTCATATCTATCCATCAAAACGCCTCACCCAAAACTCCAAACAAAACGTCCAAACTATGTATATCTATGTGTCATCCTAGGCGCAGTCGGCATCTGCGTGGTCTCTCTCGCCTGATCAAAAGACGGAGGATTCGATCCATCACTCATACTCCTCAACTTTGCCTCCTTCTGTTTTCTCGCCTTCCTCTTCCTTCTCAAACATGAGAGTAGACAACACAGGGTGAGTAGAACAATGAAACCACCAACTGAAGCAGCTGTCGCGATGACAGCTGTGCGATTTCGATCAAACCAGTTTCTGCCATCGCCACCAAAGTCATCATCGTCGGTACAATTTTGTACGTCGATGGGACATTGGCCTGAACTTCCGTCGCAGCGCTCTTCGGGATCGCAGTCAGCCGTACTTTCTCTGCAGACGAGGCCGCTGTCTGCGACGCGACATCCTTCAGTGCAGCAGCCGTCGGAGACAGGATCGCACTCGGCGCCGTTGCGCAGTTGGCATGTTTCGGGGTTGCAGCAGGAATCAGAGGGACAACGTCTTGAACCGCCGCAGTCGCATGTTTCTCCAGGCTCGACAATTCCGTTACCGCATTGACTGTCGTTGATATCTGGCACGTCATTCTCGGATACAAGACAACTTGTGTCGATGTGCTCCTCTCCAATACCGGTGCAAATAGTTCCAATGGTGCAAGGTGAGAATTCCTCAATGCCTGGGCTGCTTTGCGGGTTCATGATGTACTGGTTTCGCGCGTCGCATGTTGAGCGACTAAGCGGACAACAGTCGTCTGAGCGGGAATATCCATTGCTACATTCGCTGGACGTGCAGTCATGAGCGGCTCCAAAGTTATGCGCCAGCTCATGTGCAAAAACCTGCCATTCATTGCTTGTACGAACGACCACGTTTGCGGATGCTGTACCTCCACCGCCGTAGATAGATCTTCCCGATCTATTGCAGAGACTTCCGATCCAAGCGATACCAACCGTTGAGCCACTTCTGCATGCCGTCAACAGAGACCAAACAGCGTTGTTATCACGCATCCTGTTTCTCCACCGTGTGAATAGATTGAGCCGGGTGTTGATGTCAACGTTGGCAGTACAGGGGAGGTTCCAGGGCATTGAGCTCGGTGCGTCAGCGGGGCAGGACGGGTCGGACATGGTCAGGTTCTGGATCGCCAAGGCGATGTTGAATGTGTCCTCGTAAACCTGAGAGGCAACATTGATCATCGAAATAATGTTGTCGCGAGCGTCTTGCATGTCGTCGAACTCGGCTGTGTATGAACAATCGGCTGCGATTCCGACCAAGGCAACTCGTCTCGATGAAGGACAACCGTCTGTATCTCCAACATGATTGGCTGGATCGAACCAGTCGCTGGGGTTTTGTCGACGGGTGAATCCAAGCTGAGGATGAGAATCATCTCTCTTTTTCTTCATACCTTCGTAGTTCTCGGCTTCCTCGAATGCGAACTGCTCTGGGTTGAATTCATGGGCTCCACAGGATGGCTTCTCTGTCGCAGATCGCTTAAGAACGGCATCATGTTCAGGACCCACCAATTCCTTCCAGACTGTCATTCTTCGCTTGGCTTCCTTGGGATTGCTGTTATCAAGTCGTCGTGTCTGTCGATAATTCGAGTCGAGAGAAATATGGTGATAAGCGCCGTCATTCGTAAATGTACCTTCAATCACATGTCGTCCCTCTCGGTATCGCACCATAATTCGCGCCCATCCTACCCTTCGTCGCGTTTGTTTCTCATCGTCATTCACCCAAGCGACTCCCTTGTACAACAATGGGCTAGAACCCTTGAGGTCCAACGTTTGTCCATATTTCTTATTTGGCTTGACATGTTCAATATTCGTGTTTTGCGTTAACACATGTCTTGAAGGCTGCAAGTTGAGCGTAATCCGTTGACGCTCATAAGGAACTTCAAACTCGACTTGAAATGAAGATGCAGCACCAATAGTATGCGGATCCTGCGAGAACTCAAGCTTCTCAATAGCGGCAGACTTATCGACGGTGTCTCTAGCTCTTGAATGTGCTGGGGGCAGTGATGTCAGTAAATATGGACCAGGCCTAACATGTCTTGGCATGACATACCTTGCACTTGAAAGACCTGCAAGACAAGCAATAATAAAAAGGTCAGGAGACTCATAGCTGCTCACTTTCCACGATGAGAAAGAAAAGCAGATCTTTCTGAAACAAGCACTGGAATTGGGGAGGTTAAACATATACATATCATGTTCTGTTCCCAAAGCAAGGGTCGCCCCCCATGTCGTTCTATGACACAGGGACTGTCTTGGCCAGTTAGCGAAGCCAAGACGTTAAGTCGACTGGGCGGGATCGGCTTATTCCAAGGCAGCTGAGCCACTTGGGACTCGTCAGAGTGCGTGCAGTTCTGTGTGTTTCACAAGACTTCGGGGAGCCGAGAGCGCGAGGTTCTTCCATTATGGAGTCAGATTCAGCGCAGGTTTTCTTTTGGGGGTTTGTTTATTACATCAGAGCCCCATCATACTGTCTATTTGCAATTAACATCTAATCAATTGAATGGCTATTGAATAGTTGAATCTCTACTGTTCCTGTCTCAAATAAGCTTGTTCGTCGTAAATTCCCGTGAATTAAGCTTAAATTGTTTCTGATACACTACATCATCCGGCAAGTCCGGGACCCGGACCCCGCCATGGAGTTGAAGGTAAAGGTAGAGGTGGGATGAGACGGAGATGCTGACAAAAGTCTTGGCTTAAATCCGAAAGATAAAAAAGACCCTTATCCACTTGTAGATTTCAATGACGCCCAAGCTGACGTATGCCCATTCTTGGCATTTCAGTCCGCGTGGTCCTCTTCTTACTAAACAATTAACAAGAAAAGCCACGTTCCTCTAGACTGGAATTCCAAGACAAGCCTCTTTTCAAGCATCATCTCGCATTTCTTGGTGCCTGATTGGTAACTGAAAGTCTGATCTGAGGCTACAAAGGATCAGACACTTAAATCGCCGAGACTTATGTTAGTAATTGTCTTGGGTGAAACTGAGCATGTGGGAGATCCGTCGACGTGGCGAGGAATAAGCCATCTCCCGTGTCGCACAGCCGTGTTAGACTCTAACAAATACAAAATGTCCGCGTAAGCATAAGCGTTTTAACGTTTTTAAGGTACCGGTACTGTACATGGCGGCGTTTTAAGGTATGCACCGAAGTATGCATCGAAGGGTAAACTTCTATGACGCCGGAAGCAACGGGTTATTTTGGATGATCTACACCCAGGGACGGGACTGCACAATCCTTCAGAAATCCTGCAAAGGCATGTCTTCCAATGAAAACCAATTTCTGGGCGCTCAGGCTGTCCTTGTCGTCATTTGGTTGGTGACATGTCTCGGCGGTGTGAAGCAGCCAAGAACGGCTTTGTGTCATCACCTTGAATCCCGGAGTCATCAAGGAAGATTTCTGAAGTCCAGCTGATACATTTTCGATGTTGACACTGCCTCAGACAATTGTCGGGGAATTATTCCTGACACCATCTGGTACAAGTAACGTGGAGTGTATGACGATCATGTCTGGGGAAATGTATCTTATCTGATAAGATAACGTCAGATAACAAATTCCAGAGGCGAACAGCTGGAGATGAAATTGCAAATGATGCGTAGATAAATTTACCATAATTGCAGATGATCTTGTGAGTTTCTGTTATGTAATGATCTACTGTACTGCAAGTCATACGTGAGGATTGGATCAGATAACTGGTTATTTTTACTGTCTTGTGTTGTGCGCTCTTTTATTTGCTGCGTTGTTGTCATTTTAGATCGTTTGTAGACCTCTCCACGACAGATCAATCGACACCCTAACAGCACCGAACCCTCATGCTACTTCGACCACTGAAATGATGACTCATGTTTTGATCTTTTTCTATTCTTCTTTTTCAATGCGCCTTGAATACCGAACCTGTCCAGCATGCATGGCCGACTCATAAACGCAGTTCAACGTCGTTTACCCTGTATCAAGGGTCCAAAGGTTCGTGACGCCATGTTTTTTCGTCCCTTGGTTCAAGGACATATGACATCATGAATTTGGTCCCTTGGCCCTCAACATCCAGGTATTTGGTTCTGCTAAGCTAATCCCACTTGAGAATAGCTTCACATTGAACGACACTCGTCGACTTAATGTGGGCAGCTGTCATCTCATTGAAAGATTTGTTTTGCCAAAGGCTCAACACGTAAACCAACATCATGATATTGAAATTCTCAGTCGCCATGAAATCACTAATGGAAGCCGAAAAGAGTCTTATTATAGAGAGTTAGTTGTCAATGTCAACCCCACTAAGCTCATGCTACTTGACGGTAATCAGACTTATACTGATCAACGTCAATGATCCCGCCATTGGCCTTCCATGGACTAAGCGCGCTGCAATCTCGGATTTACCAGTGGGACATCGCAACCCTAGTCTTCTGTCGGGTATAAAATTGACAGTCAACCAGCTGCATGAATATGGCTGGACCTGGTTCTGATATCTCGGACACCACTAGCACCTGCCAGCTGGTCATACTTCACATCCAAACCGAGAGACCCCGGCAGACAAAACAACTGTCATATAAGAAAAGGGCTATGAAAAATACACCTTCGAGTCAAGCATTCTATGCTTTTAATCCTTTTGTCCTTAATTGACGCGACCTTCCCAGTTTGCTGATATTCTTGCTGATCACTTGATGCAGCGCTCGTATATAGAACTTGAAGGACGAATGAGATTAACTTTAAAGGACCGAACCGGCAATAACAGATGAACAAACACGGGAGTGATCCCTCATTCAGGTCCAGGTGGCTCCCCACGCATAACTGCCAATACTACTAGGTATCCCGATCCAGTAATCACCTCATCGGCTAAATAACATCAGGCAACTGGCTGCATCTCCGCGATCCTAGACATGGCACGTTAATTATCAGCTTCCCCGCATGCGCGCGGGAGCGGGCTTAAACTGCCATTAATACTAGATGTCCTTTCGGCAATCCCGCTCTACGATCCCACCCTAGCGTAGTAACTGCAGGGGTAACTGACCACAATCCTTGTGCCATCTTGTGTCTTCAGCAGGTATAAACCCTTGAATGGTGCGGTTGTTATCTGTGCGACCTGAGGGTCTTCCCATTTGGGTCTTCTATCAAGGAATGAACGCTAGATCTCCACTAAGAGATGTTTATATAGGGCGGAGTATGCCTACCAGATATGGGGTATAGTGCAACCTGGCAAGGCATAGCTGCCGGGAACTTGCATTGCGATGAGGGGCTTCTTGCAATGCTATTAAACAGAATATCGGAGGAACACCTAAATCAGTATTGTATAGTTTTAGTAATGATTATGAAGCTTTGTTTACAAGTAATGATCAGGGCATGTGAATTTGCCAAACCAGCGTCCACATGGATATAAAACAGCCATTCCATCTGCTCAATCAGTTGACATTCTTCACTTTGATCGTGTCTCATTCAACTAACTACCTGACTCTATCACAAACCAAACTTCTCTTCCAATCCATTACCATCATTTACCGCCGCCATGTCTCTCAAGAACCTCTTCGCCATTATTCTCGCCATCCCCGCCATCATGGCTGCCCCCACCGCGGAAGCCAAAGTGGCCGGCAGAGAAGTCCTAGCCTGCGCTTGCGCCAACGCAGCCGGCGAAACCAAGATCGACGGCTACTGTCCGTACATTGCTGGCCAAAATGTCAGCGTCGACGGCCAAAAATACGTAAGTCACTTTTGACGACCCTCATCAAATGGTAGAAGAGTCTCTAACAAGGCCATCTGCAGTGCTTCCCTGCCGCTACATGGTCAGAGTACATGGACACTCGTTTTACAGCTGAATTCTGCCCCGGCTATTACCCAGGATACCCCAACCCTGTTTGCAAGACTGTTACTGTTTGCCCGCTGATTGGTGACTACCAGCGAATTTGCTAAATTTGACTGATGGTATCATGGGCTTTTCAAACCAATTATGACGGAATCATACACTACTTCACTACATAAATTTGTATTCTAAATTGACATATTTAATTGCTTGGTTGACTACCTTTGCTCCGAATGCCGGAAGTGTACGGATACTGAGAAGGCTGACACGACTCGTTCCGCATAAACTTCCAGCCGCGCTCGAGTCGAGACAACGTGGTTGAAGTCTAATTTTCACTCAGACCGCTGACTCTTGAGACGGCTCAACTACCGATTCGACCATTTAACCGAATAAAATGTTCCTAACTCCCGGAACTGCCAGCTTCCTTAAACCCAATCGTGGTGATCTGCAAGATTAACCACTCTCTCAACGTTATGGAAATCGCCGTGCGTGCGGTTGTCTCGGTACGCTAAGTCGTCTGTGCGTACTACCAACGGCCCGTCCCAGCGTATCACGCGAGAGATGAGAATATCTACATGTGCTGTGAGATGGTTGTGGTGAATGTATTTGGAATTTTAATTAATTAACAATTACTGATTGCAAGATGATCGGAAGATGATCGCAAGATGATCGCAAGATGACCGCAAGATGATTACAAATCTCGGGCGTCATAGACAGTACTGACTATTATTGGGCAACAAAAATGAGAAGTCTCATGCCACACAGCAATATAAATCAAGCCAAGAGTCCTCGTTAAATTCTGATAAGTCAACTCCCAAGTAACAGATCTTCCACATCTCCCACTCATCGGCCTCCGCCTTGCGGGGGTGATACCAATATGTCTCAAGAAATCCCCTCATTTATCAAGAGCGGCTGGCGAAAGTTGATGTGTGGTAAATCTGCAGACCGTCGTGCCAAAGCCATCGAATACGATTTAAAGGATCCAATATCTTATAGTTCAGACCCGTGTCCCTCCTTGAAAACTAAAGTCTCCTGCACTGTTGGTTCTAAACACGCCCGAACCGACCAGACAGCTATCGTTTCATACAAGCTTGACAAGGCTCCTTCGTATTCACCCTACAAAGATCAACCCACCAGCACGACTGGCGACGCGTGCGAATCCGAGTTGTCCACCGATGAGCAGGACTCCCGTACGATCGATGGAAATCAATATGGAGGGAAATACATACTGGAATTTGACTCTGGCACCCCAACTGTTACCGAAGTCATAGGAATTGAATGGGAGAATTCTGACGAATCGGGTTATCGGCTACTTTTGAGCAAAGGTAATAAGAATGGAAGAAAGATTAGCAGAGGCGATAGGGTTAAATAGGGTTGGTCAATAGGTTTTTCTCAACATAATTATAGTTCTGGCTAACTTGAGCATTCCATCCATGATATCCACAACAACCACAATTCACCTCATCATTGTTCTATCGTCAAGAAAGCCTGCGAGCCAGTTATCCCCAACAGTCGTAACGATATCTTCCGCACGTCTTTGTTTCATTGTCTTGATAGCTTCAGTACAGACATCGCCGAGCATATCAGACATCGTACTTGAGTTATCTTTGAAAAAGTCTTGAAACCACACAAGCGCCTTGTCTATATGCATAGTATCTTGATGGAACTCGGCTTGTTGAGGGTTGTTTAGATTGTTTGCCATTAGTAGGACCATGGCAGATATGTATGTGCACGCAGCGAACCTACAGGTGTTAGCTCGCTCATAAACGAAGTCTAAAATGACTCACCATTTCAACCACTTGTACTTTTGGTTCAGCTGCTCATATAATGTCATGTAATTCCTCGCATCTTCGACCATTGTCGCCCACTCGATGGGTAGCTCCAGTAAACTCGTCCCTCGCCCATGGTCGCGTATACCAATGACCCACTGCTTATCCCAGGCGTGGGCTTGAGTTATGAGAGCCATACACAGGAGACTCCGCGTATGAAGAATGCAAAGGAAGGTGGCTGTAGAGGGATTGTTGCTTGTAGTTGTCATGACGTTAGCCCCATTGAACTCTACTGGAATAGTGGCTTTCCATAGGTCGAGTGATTTGACGATCCTTTCTCTCAATGTTCTTCTTTCTTCAGGTGTTCTTTTTGAGGCGCGAGTTGAGTAAAGGTGATCATACACATCGCCTTGAATACTGGCGAGTTGTATGCGAGCAAGCAGGTAATTCATCTTGGAGGTTCCATCAAATGCCGTGACTATGCCCGCCTCAACGTCACTGTCGTCAATTCTAAGTAGTTGGATAGGTAGATCAAGATCGATGTCGTCGTCAGCCTGAACAGAAGGCTGTTGAGCACGCAGACTCAGATCCTTATCCACGATGTAAGCCAACCAGAAGACACGAGCATGTTGTCTTTGCTCTACTGGACCCAAATGCTCCGTGGAGATTCGGTTATGCAGTCCCATCTTGTGAATAAGACGCATCGCAGCCGATATAGTTACCAAAGCTGGCGTCAAGTCGCTTCTTGCTTGCAACAACATTGCCATGCCGATTAGTGTCTGGATGTTGAGCAATCGAGTTTCGTCCAGTGTTACAGCCCATACAACCGATTGTGCTTTGTTGAGATAATCACTTATCGTTCCGTATTGAGCGTCTGCGTCGCCATCATCCGGCATTTGTTGCCGTGCTAGAGCGAGCACGACATTGATAACGGCCCATGCTACAGGGTCTCGCTGACGGGGATGGACAGCGTATGTTTCTCCGATGAGTCGCAGAAGGGAGTCGGGATCGAATAGTGGCATCATGGAGTTAAATGTATTGAGGAATACTCCGATCATGTGCATGGTTTGCTCCAGCGAGGGGAGCCTCATGCTGCCGCTTATATTATTCACATCCCCAAACTCCACGGCCTGCGTCTCGGTCGCGTCCTCTTGATCCTGATACTGAGCCTTACTGACGCATTAATGGATTGTAGGGTGAGTTTATCATTATGTAACGTACGAGTTGGCCTTGCAATTGCTGCAGTTGTGCTTGCAGGTTCCGGATCTCTTTAGCTTCCGGAGCTTCCGCATTTTGCTGAGCTCTGGGCGGCTTCCACTTCCGGCTTTGGGCAGTATGTGTACAGGATGTTTTGTAGGTAATACAATTAGAGCAACGCGGCTGCTGTCCGTCGCACTTGATCTTGCGTGTATAACACAAATCGCAAGCCTGGGTCAATTAGTAATGGTCTGCTGACGTCTCCGCGGAACACTCCACCTTTCTTGGACGGTTGGTGGACTGCATTTTCAACCAGGTCAAACCGATGTTTTGCTAGTGGATAGAATAAATTAGTTCAATATTTAGTTGATCAACTCTAGAGATCTTCCATGGAAGTTGCGTGGGGCAGGATATATGTCCGACGGAGGGGATCAGCGCTTCCGCGGAAGCTGACCAAGCACGAATGTCAGATAAGCATGAGCCAATCGCTCACAAACGAGGACCGCTATGCCTATTGCGGACTTTGGAGACTTCCATACAAATAGCGATCAATTACTACCAGTTCACTACGGACAGCTCAAATACAATGAAGGAAATTGACACATATCCATCTACCATCTGTGCAGCAGTATGACTTCCAGACCAAACGGTCTGCCTTAAGCATCCATTGATGGACGTTCCCTGAGAACCAAGCGATACTACTTGCGTTCAACATCCATCTTAACCTGCTCAACATCTGAAGCGATCTCAGGATATCCCGAGTCGTCGCCAAGTCGTTTCCAATCGCCAAAGAAGAGGGGTCCCGGGTGGCAGATGGTAAGTGCAAGAAGGGCCGCCATGATCATTGGTCCATCAAGAACCATAAGAGAAGGTTCATCGTTGGCAGCCTCGGACTTGAAGCCACCAGAAAGTTCAACGACTCGATAAATGCATCTGATAGTGATGGTAACAGTGGCGATGCTAAGGGCTTCGAGTTATTAGCATGGTGTTCAGACAGATGGAAAGATTGACATGCCCCAAATAAACGACCTAAACTGTCGTGAAGCTCGCAGTTCTCGGAATCGCGGGTTGGCATTCTCTGTGCCTTTGCGGATGCGAGTCCAGAGATGGGTTGCCAGGCCCATAAAGACACCCAAAGATAGCACTTGGTACGCCAGACCTGCTACCAGGATGTATACACCTCTATCAACTTTCTTTTGCGTCTTTCCAACGGCGGCCATTCCGCCACCCATGGCTTGGAGGACCAACGAGACAACATCAGAGCAGATGAAGATAATCGCGTATGTTCGGGGCGCCATAAGCGAGAACTGTCTTCCGTATGCTTTGATGACTCGACCGAGGGAGAGATAGATCGGCGCAGAGATGAGGGCAGGTGCAATAGTGAGGCATACCAGCTGGATGACGAAGTACCTAAAGAAGCACATCTGTTACTTGATTACTCTCAGAATGTAGGAGCATACAAACTTTTTCTTGAATATGCCATCACCCCGGGCTTGCTGAATGCGGCCGGCATAACCAATGGCTTCTGTAACACAGCCGAGTACCAGGCCGCCAGCGAAGGTGCCCCAAACCTTGTATCGAATTGCCAGGTAGAGCTGAATAATGGCGAAAATGGCAAAGACTGCGAGGTAAAAGGCGTTAGCGCCGAGGTTAGGTACATAATGGTACCACCCGTATTGCTCAACGCTACAAGTAGCCATCGTACAAAGACTGCGGTCGAACGCCATATTGGGTCTTGTGAAGGGCTGTACGTGGAACGAATGAATGGATGGATGGGAGAGATTCAATGTTTGGAATCAAATGGGATTTAGACTTTTAAACAATTGTCAACACTCTCAAAGGAGGCATCCTGATGCTTCTTGTTGCCTTAATTGTTTCAGATGATCAGCCACGAAAGTGCCTTATGCGCCTATCTCTCTAACCTCAAAGAGACACAAGACTCATTGCTATTGTTTCTGTTGTTGTGAGCTGTCGGATACGCCAGCCAATGATAGCCTTATTCCCGAAAATCTGACATCTCAAGATGGAAATATTCCTCGAGCTGAATACGTTCCGACCCCACTCGGGGCATACTTGACCTCTCACATGGAGTTTATGGAGCATTTATGAAAGCTGACATTCCTACCTGAATTTAAATCTGTGCAGATCCTGATAGTGCTTGGTACAGACAACAGCTAATTCGGATTCCCACGGTACATCCAGCTCATGGTCATTGGGTCTTTTGCTCAGCACGCACCAAAGCTGAACCTGTCCTTTATGCGATACACATAGGTAGCTACGGGTCCGTCTAAGGTAGCGTGTTCTTTACAGAATGCGGACAATATCAACAAGCTCGGCGGCACGCACCGAAATCGAGGTCCATATTCGCCACATAATTGCAAGCGTTAGCTTCACGTTTATCTTTTAACTTTATATTACATTCAGTCTGTTTCTTCTAGTTGTCAAGCAAAGCTACCAGAGGCCCGGTTCCAAGTCCGATGGATGGGTATTGGAAAGAAAAAAGAGGGCTTCGTATTGAACGACACTGCCACTGTGTGCTGAGACCATTGGTCCTTACGGAAATCTGCCTAGCAGCTCTTGAGACCCATTGGGTCTTGCAAGTATTAGCTGAGATTTTAAATGAGCCTAACAAAGACTTTGTGTTACCTTATGAATTGAGTCTTGGTACCTAACTGGGACAACAAGGCCACATGTAAGCAATTGGGACCCACCCCTGCATGACCTCTGACGGGTTGTGTTGTCCCACAAGAGGGAGGGAGCAATGATAAGTCAAGATTCGTAAAGGAACTTTGTTCAAGATGCTATAGCATTAGCCAATTGGACAGAATCCGACATTGGCGTACTGTGAATGAAGTGGTTGGAAGTGGCTGTCTCAGTACTGGGCCCAGGTGAGTAGCCGGGTGGCCTCCTGCTATAGCCCCGGAGGACTGTAGCCCTGACTCTTGAGGATAGCCATTGACCTCTCTTTGTGGCAATTCAAGAACCAAGGGGAGCGAGGTTGTACAAAGAGGGTTCTTATAAGGTCTTTGTGGCTTACAGTACCTGATTCGAGAAATCATTGTTTGTAATTATAAAGTTTTTCCTCCTCCTCTCTTCCGCCTATCTTTAAGTACTCTTAACTTTTCAATGACGTCTACAATGAACAGTCAACTACTTCCACCATTCCCCGTCGAACATCAGAGCCGGAAGAACAGGTTTCCATTATGAATCCCACTTTTTAAGCATTATAACTCCGATGCCCCTCCCGTTGCGGACCTGTTATTTCGAATTAGGATTTCGGTCCTGTTGAGGGGCCAGTCTTGTGACCCTACCGAAACTTTGATATCGTCCTCTCTACTGTTCAATGACTGGTCCCCTGTTTTGATGATCGCCTCTCATTCTTTATCACCAAATTCGCACGACATAACTCCAATGTCCACATGAGACCTTTTCCCGCCTGACCTGGCCCTGATATTAGGGTTCAGTTGAGCATAAAATGCGTTACTTCCATCCGGTGTTGTCCCCTCTTTCTTCTAACAACATCAACCACCTACAGGAGACATCAACCGTTCAGCTCGCCGACTTGGATGAAACCATCTTACACAGAGCCTTGGAGCAAGTCACGAATAATTGGATCCAAGCCAAAGGTTATGCTTTCTCTCAGGGTTCGTTGTTTCCAGACTCATTATCGAAGGAGTAACTGACCGATGAAGACTACAATCTCTCTCGTGCTTGCTGCTGTCCCAGTAGTACTGGCGGACACATGCAGCAAAGGATGGGAGACCGCAAAGGGACGGCTGTGCACTGGAGGATCGTATCTCGAGTGTATCGCCCATGAGGACGCCCGATGCTTGACGCAGTGCTACACCATTCCGTTTGGAGTTAACAAAATGTGCCTTACGCCCTGTACCGAGCGTAACCACCAGATATGTTCAGTCTGGTGCGCGAGTGTTGGTAACTGTGCCGACTGCATGAGGGCTTTCCAGCTTGGAACCGCCACTGGTGACCCGAAGGCGGGCCGAAAGTACTGTTCCGAAGAAGGATGTAAGTTCTCCCTTAACTTAGTCTACGCATCAGTACAGTCTCTGACGGTTCAATTTAGCGGACCACTATTTCTGTGGTTGCGATCCTCCAAAGTAATTGTGTAAGGGAGTTGTTGGTGGAGGAAGACAGCTCCCCGAAGTACAGTACAGGGGAAAGTGCCTGGAGTTTTAGTGGGACACCCGCTATGATGTCCCTTGTACCATACCAAAGTAAGGCCAATGGCGAAAAAGCGAGCTCGGGTAGATTGCAGGCACTGCAATAAAACTGTTAGAAATAGTTTGATGCTCGGAATAAAAAGAATTCGATTCTGAATTGCAAATATTGAAGCCCTAGCCTAGCTGTTTCGTTTCGACTTGCCAGTTTGCATTTCTCATTTCTCAATCGCCGAGAAAGCTGCTGCGCTGCTGTCGGGGACTGAAAGTCGATGGTTATTGGTCAGGTGTCAGATAACCAAGAGCCGGAGGTACCCGCTTCTGCCCTCGGTCGGCGATTGAACTGCCGAAGGGGAAAGGGGTCCCCTTTGTAAAACAATCCGACATTCGCTTATTTAGTAAAAAGATGTCTTACGACAATCCCAAGCGCTAAAGAGAAGGTTTCCTACCCCTATCTGTATATATTCTCTCGAGTCAGGCAGTTTTCAGGGACCATGTCATGTACGACCCTCGGCTTAGACTTCGTATTGTCTTGGGAGAATGTGGAGACACGGTGGCTTATCGATGATTGTTAATTGGTAGATGAGCTGACTCAGCTGAGCTTATCTGCTCGGCAGCCAGTCAGAATGCTTACAACAAGTCGGTGAGCATCCACCTGCAAAGTCGGAGTTTGATTCTTGATTCTGCTTCTGCTTCTTTGAGATAACATGATACTCATGCATCCTCATAATAATCCGACATTTACTCCGTACAATCATACCAAGCTTAGAAACAGTTCATAGGACTAATCTGAGCTCTTATCAGCCAATGTAATAATTGTTTGCCTTATCTCGCTTCCCGTCACACCTTGTCCTACCAAGACCTCCCGCTTATCTTTCAATCGCCGACTCATCCTCACCCACTTTCACTTCCTCTCTAACCATCTTACATCGCCCGCTATCACAATGACAGTCTCTTCATCGCCGTCAATTAAACCATCCGGTATAGCAACCCTCGCCTGCACCGTCTGCAGAAAACAGCACCTCAAATGCGATGCGGGGAAACCTTCCTGTTCACGATGCACAGAGACCGACCAGGTGTGCTTTTACGAGCCGTCGCGGCGCGGCGGACGAAGAAAGAAGCTTCGCTCTGACACGCAACCGAAAAGACTGATGATGAGGTCGAGTCAGAGTGAGCCGGCTGGATTTATGGAGAGTGTGAATGTGAACCCAATTAGTTTGCCGATTACGCCGACTTCTTCGTCGCAGGAGGGCATTCCGGGAAATGGATTGGCGCAGCTTACGCCGCGACCGGCTCATCAAGGTTCGGTGTCGGACAGTTCGAGCGAAAGACGGCCGAGCGATCATCAGGCTCAAGTAGCTTCTGCTCCAGTGCAGCAACCTTTAAACGATCCTGCCATGTCATTCTATCATCACCTTGACCCGGGTTTGATATCGCAAGCGATAGAAAGCACCAACCTTGGAAGTATCAACACGCATGCGCCGGTCCCGACCTCATCTGAAAACGACCGTCTACTTCGACTCTACTACGAAAACTTCCACAACGCACATCCATTTTTGGTTCCAAGCTCTGCTTTCACATCTCGAAATTATCCACCGTATCTTCGGCGCATGGTTGACTTTGCTGGATCTCACTACGCCCCATCAGGACCCAATGCGCAGCTCAGAGCTTCTGTTGCGACGGACATGCTGTCGATTACGGACAATTCTACGTCCATGGTTCAATCACTTCTCATCTACTCGATACTACTCTTCTTTGGCGGCGATCTCGACGCTGCTAGTAAAACGTTTGAGCAATGCACGAGAATGGCCATGGATCTGGGTATGCATCTCAACGACTTTGCAGCAGCCAGGCAACTGGACAATCCGATTGAAGCCGAGAGTTTGAGACGGACGTGGTGGGAGATCTATGTCACGGACATTCTCATGGCCATACCGCCCAAGACCATGAATCTTCGATGTAGTAGTGTTCCTCCCAAGGTCTGCTTACCATGCGAGGAGGCCTTTTACAATGGACGCCTGGATATTCCCCCACCACATCATGTCCTTGAGTTCAAACGAAGGGTTCTCTTGACCGGCGATGTCACATTTTCGTCGTATAGTTATCGCATCGAAGCAGCAACGATTCTAGGTCGAGTTCTGTTACTCAATCAGAAAAAGAGTACCAGCCATGATCATTCGCAATCAATCGAGAATGCTCTCCTCAGCTGGTCGAACCATTTACCTCCCGGCAAACTGGAAATCGTGGACTCTTATGGCAACATTGACGAGATGATGTTCCAAGCACACATGATCATCGCCCTCGCGAGCATGCTCTTACACCTCCCTCGAAGCAATCTCCACTCTCTTCTAGCAGATTCAAAAGACCCGTTCATCCCAGTCGCACAAAATCACCCGCTCTCATCATCCACGACGTTAATCCAAGGCATAAAAGCAACAGATGCATCGCGACGCATATCAGATTGTATATCACTCTGTCCCAACGTCCCCAAACACACACCCTTCGTCATCCCCGCCCTTGCTCTTTGCGGTTTCATCCAACTCGCCACCACCCAAGGCCATCCCGATGAATGCTTTGAGCATCACTACAACCGTGTAACTTTAGTGTTAGGCTGTTTAAAAAGCGCACGACGGATGTGGCGCATGGCGGAGTCTGAGTACGATCGTCTTCGGTGCTGCGCCTCGGAGCTCATTGCGGATGCTATGGATAGGATGAATGCCTTACCTTTGTGTCAAACTCTCCCAAATACTACGCCTGCGATAACTGGTACGGCTGATCAGGGAGGGAGTCTGGCGCTGTTATCGCCGACACGTGGAAATATGGACTCGGCAATGCCACGATTTGATCCGTTGTTTTTGGATTCGGTTTGTTATGATTATTCTTTATTTAGCGCTTTGCCGGATTTCCATAGCTCTTAAATGGCGTTTAATATTGTTTCTGGATGGTTGTTAGGAAGGATACCCAGTTAGACAAATTGATTTACTCCTCTCGGGTTCTAGCTTGAAGTGATTGTTCTGTTGTGCAGCTTTACTAGATCGAGGAGCGGTGGAAGAGTGGATAGCAAATTCAGCCTTACGAGGCCGCCTGTGAGATCATTTTCGATGACTGAAACACGACACTCTCGATCTCATTTGATGAAAATCTGATTGGAAGATCGATTGCGCATCATTTGGGCCCACAAAGGCACAGCCCTTTCAGATTCAGGAAGGAAATTACAGATTGTCAGAATCGGGTAAATGCAACTATTCTCGGGCCCGAGACACATCGAGATACGCTCATGTGACTCATGGAAGAAAGCCAGAATTAATGCTCAAAGTTCACAATCGCTAGCTGAAGACAATGATCTATTGTACAGAAGAGATGTCGACGTTTCAGTATCAACGCCTGAACGAAGCTCTTAATGAGATTCGCGTCGTCACCGTATGGCCTGGTAGATTCGACGACCCTATCAAAATCGACATTTCACATCATTCACTTGTTCCACCACCTGTCGACAAGAACTCGCTGTTGGTCTCAATCGAGGACATAAAAAAGACTTTACCGGAGGAATCACCATGGGACGTATTTACTACGCTAGAGGGCCGAACGATATTCGTCAACAATGACACAGATGAGACTTCATGGAGTCATCCAGATCCACTGATTGACCGAAGTCTCTACGATCGCGAATGCGCGCCTGAGAACAATAAAGCGCAACCTGCCTATGAGGCACTTTCGTATACTTGGGGACCCGAGATCTCGACTTCGCCTGTGAGGGTTGAAATAATCGGAGATGGGACAGAACCGTCGTATCAAGGGTCACTGTGTATAGGCAAGAACTTGGACGAAGCGCTTCGATATCTACGATATCCTCACAGCCCCCGAACGATGTGGGTCGACGCACTATCCATCAATCAAACCGACATCGAAGAACGCAACCACGAAGTCAAGCGTATGGGCGACATCTTCAGGCTCGCGACACGAGTCGTTGCCTGGGTAGGACCAGCCGTCTTAGGAAGTACCTTAGCTTTGTCTACACTGAAGAACATCGCCCAGAACATAGTATGGAAGTCGAACAGAGCATGCAAAGCCAGACCAGGTTGTTCTGACCCTTCATGGCACAAATGCGACTTTCCGCCACAATTCAATACCCTCACCGAAATTACTATCGGAAACCTCTTCTCTCGACTCTGGTTCCGAAGGTTATGGGTGGTGCAAGAGATACATCTCTCAAGTCCGTCATCAATAGTCCAGTGCGGCCATGAGACTATTCTCTGGACGGATCTGCAGGGCGCTGCTATGATCCTGATATCTAAGCACGACGACGGAACGAAAGGACGTTTGCAGCGCCATTTGTGGGAGATGGCCAGGATTTCCTTCTACGTCAAGGGTACCAAACTTGATGACCTCCTTTGGAAGTATCATGATCTTGGCTGCCAGCTTCCTCATGATAGGATCTATGGGTTGATGAATCTTGCACCACCTGGATGGACCAGCCACATCGAACCAGATCACTCAAAGTCTGTTATGGAAGTTTATAGAGAGGCCTTTCTGGAGTATTCTCGATTCTACGGACGTCTTGATCTTTTACTGAGAACGGGAGTCAATGGAGTCGGGACAGTATCATCTGATGAGAACTGGCCTTCTTGGGTCCCAGATTGGACTGCGCGAGCACTTGATACAATCCCACCAGGAAACGGTTTTAGCGCAGCGAGTTTCTCCCCTTCACATTCAGCCCTGCACGGGCCGAACGAACTCGAAGTAGCAGGTATCCGTCTAGACACTATCACCTACGTATACCGACTCGAGATCAAAAGCTTCCAAGACTTGGCAGACTATTTCAATCAACTGGGACTTGAGAAGATTATGGAGAAACAATATCGAACAGGTGAATCGTTTTTGGACGCGCACCTGCATGTTATCACCCATTCCAGGTTCAAGGAGAGAGTTCCCCATGTTGGAAGGCCTGAGTTTGAGCATGTGCGAGAACATATAATTAATCTGGCTCAAGGCAGAGGAAGTCCGTATGACTTGACTCAATATGAGAACGACATGATGGTAGGGTTGGAGGATTCGTATTGTTTCCTTACTAGCGGTGGATATCTCGGCCATTGTCGGACGAGAGGAACAGTAGAGAAAGTCAAGTCTTGTCCACTTACTGCAAAATCAGCAGTTAACTCTCTTCACAGGTGATCAAGTATTCATCCCCCTCGGATGTCAAGTCCCCATCCTTGTTCGCCCAACATTCAACAACAAGCATAGATCTCTCGGCGACTGCTTCGTACACGGCGTCATGCACGGAGAGACACTTCTAGGACCTCTTCCTCCTAAATATAGTGTCCAAGAAATTAAGCGCAGCGACGGAATTACCCGAACCCATTTTCTAAACCATGACACAGGGGAGCACACCATGGGAGATCCGCGATTAGTGCCCATACCTTTTCCAAAAGGATGGATATTCTTGAGATGGGGCATGGAGATTGATGATCCTATTTACTGTCCTCTTTTTGTACATGAGACAGGAAAGGTTGTTCCTCACGATCCACGGTTGGAGATGTGTGCTTTGATAGAGAGGGGTGTCAATGTCTAGACAGTAACACTAGTATAATTTCTCTCAATTTTGATAGCGTAAGAAGAACTCACAATTGGTCTTTGTTTCAATTCCTTTCCGACACGTTATCGGTTATTATAGGCCCAAGTGTGCCTCGGCATTCGGGTGTGTTCATGATTGGTGGTGTCACACCGATGGGTTGGGAGGCAGCTGGCGAACCGTCAGCTGAAAGTGCACTTGGGGCTGAAAGGTGACGTTTCACCGCCGGTATCACAACCCATTCCCTTTGAACTCTATCAAAACTGAATACCTTTAAACCCATTCAAATACTCTAAGGGTTATGAATAGCGAGTTACAGTCCCAGCAAGCATACGAATCTCATTTTCCCACCGGCATGGAAGTTATACATGATGACCCAGAAGCTATTGCCGACATATGTCTTATACACGGCGCAGCAGGGGACCTCAAGAGTGCATGTACAGAGTCTGCGCCATTCCTAAAAACACTTCTGCCTTCTCATCTTGAAAAAGTCCGTATCCTCAGCTATGGATACGGTCCTTATGATGGGCCCGGCGAAAGACAATTCGACGTCTTTGACTGTACTAGCGATCTTCGTCAGGGTCTCAAATACTATCGGCAGAAGACACCATTACGCCCGCTCATTTTCGTGGCGCATTGTGTAGGCGGATTGGTCCTCAAAGAAGTGGTTAACTACTGTTACTACAGCCGCCCCACCAGTCATGACGCCGCAATCTATTCGGTCCTCAAGGGGATTATCTTCATCGGAACTCCTCATAAAGCGCCATGGACACCAGTTATGAACACTCGGATCGCGAGGTTATACGCCGGATCTACTGATATAGTGGTGGCAGATGCCTCAATTGACCTATATACAGATGCTAAGCAGGATTGTGCTACTGCAACACATGTAGAGTCGGTCGGGGATATCAGCGACAATGGTCATGCAAGCAAAGTGGAGGCAGTATCTTTTTTGACATATCGACCTGAGATTGCAACAACAAAGCCGTCTGTTCCAGAACTATTAGCTACCATTGATACCATTGACGAATACGAAGCCATTCCTATCATCGCGGATCATATACAAATGATCAAGCTTAGCCCTTCGGATGAGGGAACCAGACAGATTGCCGAGACATTAGACGAGTGGACATCACAAATAAGTAATTAACAAGACTTCTACTAGATTTCTTGCACTGACTTTATTTAGAATTGTCACAACAAACCCCGACATCTGTCGACACATCAACAATGGCAAGCTTTCAAACAGGCCGCAGCACTCAAAGTATTGGTCTCCAGCGCCAACGTCGCCATGACCGGTCTACAACCACACTTGTTGAGCACGATCCGCAGCCAGAAAGTCCTACGCAAGTGTCATGCGAGATGCTCAGCCCATCGCTGTTTCCAGAACCTGCCAAACCACCAAGTTTCTACTTGCCACGGCCCTGCTACATATTCTGCTTCTTGATGTTCCTCATTGTCGTGGGTAGTGCTACCTTGGGGATATACTACAGCGTGCGCTATGATAAGATGGGAGATGGGTTCACGGCTGCTGGGTGGATTGTTGCTACTGGTACCCTGCTACTGGCTGGTCCATTGGCTCGGCATTATCCGAAGTGTTCGTGCTGGGGAAGGAAGAGAGCTTTCTCCTACGTGTTTTCTCGGGTGGAAACTCTGCCAGGCTCTTGAGCTTCGCCAGCTAGTACGCTTCCAAGGTATTGATTGACAGGCGCAGAAGCACCGTAACAGCATTGAAACATCACAAGACGAAACAGGTTACAAAAGAATTTCTTCTTCACTACCAAGGCAAGCCTCAGCAAGCAATGAAAAAAAAAAGAAAAGCCTGTCAGACGTCCATCAGCACCCGTCCCGAAAGCGCGCCCGAAGGCAAGACCACTCGCAGGACCGAGATCATCAGGCAAACCTCTCTATACAGCCACCGCAAAGCAGTAACCGCCATCCTTACGGACAGATCGAGAGGACCAAAAAGTGTTATTCACTCTAGGGTGCCGAGGATATACATTCATCAACCAGGGTGGGATCTGTGGCTCTTTTGGAGAACCAAGAGAAGGTCGAATACTATAGAAATGATTCTCTGAAGTATTGTCGACATGAAGAAGAAAGGAAAAAAAATTCTAAAAGGTCGGCGGCTGTTGAGACTTTTATAGATGGTTGGTGTGGAGTACGTGACTAAGCTTGGAGCAGAGTTTTCTGTTATGGGGTCGTTGACTCGGCGGTATTCACCATGAGGCTGACTAGCGAAGGGGCACGGTTGTGAAAATTCTTCGAAAATTCTTTCTGGTGTTCTAGTAGATCCATTTGTTTGGTAATTGTTTTGTTTTATTCGCTGGTTTTGAAGTTTTTTCTTCATGTTGAAGACTTAAGAGTCATGATAGAGATCTCATTGGTTAATCAGTTTTTCCATGCGCGGAGAGATATTCTTCCGTTGATGTAACTGCGTCACCCAATCATTGTGTCCTGCTCCTTGCTGACTGAAAGACACCTCAATGGTGAAAATCACGTTGTTCAAACTGAATAAAATTCCTATTGAATCGGCTGGTGTATGGCAGCAAACAGAACTGTCATGACTGTGAAGAGGACTAAATCAAAGCTAGAATATTGTGAAGTAATAGATTATGTTGATACCACTTACAATTAACTCGCATTCCTATTAAAGAGATCATTCGATACGCCATTCAGGAAGTACAGGGTAACTGGAGTCCCACATCTACAACACCTCGATGCTCACATATTGATATCAAGAACCTGCCGCTTCCAACAGAACCCGAAAGGGCCGATAGAAGACATGGACTTCGGCAAAGCTCAACCTGCAGTGCTCGGACTGATGGAAGTGTGGAGGAACATTCGGGACGAGCCATCAGCTCAACTCCTCAAGAGTAAAAGACCACTCATGATTGGCTCACAGCCTCAACATTGCCAAGCATAGCAGGTCATTCTCAACATCCAGTTTGTTGGTATTTTTGAAGGTAACATGCACATCTCCAAGCCATGGCAATTTCGGGTATCCCATAAAACCGGTAGCCGAAACAATGCTATTCATTCTCCAGGTTTCCGGTGCAACTATAGCCAAGTCTAATGGCTACTCGTCGAGGAATGAAGGCTAAACTGCAATTGGTCCCCACCTCCGATCTCCCCAAGATGCCAAGTTACCTGTGTTGGTGCTGCATCAACGCCAAGTTGACTCGAGAATGAGCCCGTTTGCAAGACCTCCCTTCTGTGGTTGGTTCCCCCGCAAACTAAACCTTGAAGCTTATTCCAGGCAGATGCCAAGACTGGTTGGCTGCCGGCAGTATGACACGGGTAATCTTCCAGCTCCCCGTGGGTCAGCTATTCAAAGTATTTTGTACCCAGTGTCTCCTTTGTCTCTATTCATAGCCCCGTATCACAACATGCAGTAGCCTCATTTTCTCCTGCATACAACACACTTTTGTTGGTCTCCTGCGTCGAGGGCGCGACATCCAAGCCCGGATTGCCCATAAAGAAATTAACTGGCTTAAGCCCTACGGTGAGCTTTTCGCTTGGCATAACCGGCCAATCCTCAATCCTTGGATTATGCGTCGACCCGAAGGTATGCCAGATAACAATGTCTTGGTTCCTCACCGACTGAGCCACGCCTGTGTCTCGGCGTTTCGCAATTACTGACGCTAGCCCGTCACCGCCGGAAGACTGCATTGTGTATTTGCCTGCGGGGAAATGGTCGTTGTCTTCATGTCTTGTTATCCAGACTGCATGCTCGGCGAATTCGGAGCGCTTGGCGTGGAAGGAATCTGAGTGGGCGAGAAGCATTTGGCTGTAGAAGGGTATGAGTTTGAAGCCGATTGGTGTACCTGTGATTGGATTGATTTTGTTCTCGTTGATGAATTTGAAGGTTCGCGCTTTGGTGAAGTCAAGGTCAAAACCACCTTCTTCCTCAATGGTCTGGCTCTCGGTGACATAGCCGACTCCGAACGGATTGTGGACAGCTGGGTCATCAATCGGAAGTGACTTTGACTCTTCAACCACGAGCGAATTCTCATGCCCGTCAATCGCGGGATCAATGCGCAAGCTGAAGAGATGTTGGTGGTATGGCGCCAAGACCCCAGGTGCGACAACAGTTCCGTATGGATATCCGCCCTTGTGATCCATCGATGTTGGCGCTGTTGATAAGATACCAGTGGCACGGACTTCATAATTGATTGAAGCATCTTGGTAAAAGTGCCAGGCAAAGATATACTCGTAGTTGCTAACGGTAATAATGGTCTGCAGAACAAGAACGCGAGACCGAGCGACGACGGGATTATTCGTGCGGAAATTTGTATGCTTCCATAAAATTCCATCATCTTGTTCATGGCAGCAGACGACGTTTGGTAGTTTCACAGGCTCGCCCGATGGCGTATTGTGGTAGGCGTCGAAGTACTTGATGGTACCCAGGCAATCGCACCCAAGCTGTAAGTTGTTGGCGTTGATGCCAGCTCCATCGTTACCAAGGTCAAACGCAGCCTTGCGTGGGTATGGAGAGCGTGGATCACCGTAAGGAACAAACATCTCAGCCAGTGAAAGTCGGTAGAAAAGGCTTCGTCCATCGTATCGAACGTCATGCAGAGTGAGGCCCTCTCGATAATTGAAGCCAACGCGAAGATCCCATTTCTCCCATCGCAAGTGATTACCGTCGATTTGAAATGAGGGTCCGTCAGGCTGGACAACTTGATACGGCTTGGTGCTGGCTCTGGGGCTCGGCCTCAAGTCAGGATGATATTCGCTCTTGGTAGTATTGTGAATTCTCCGACGATCGAATGGCCTTGTCTCGGTGTGGATTCTTTCCTCTGGCGTTATTGGTAGGCGGTATACTTTTGTAACTTGGAGAGACTCCGAGACTTCGGCGCAAATATCCAACGGGTAGGCATAGTAGTTCGCATCTGGGTTCTCCAATAGTCGTAGGTAGAACCAGCACTAATCAGCATCAGCCAAATACAGAACATCTTAGTGTAAGGGATGTATACCATAGTAACTCGATCGGTCATATCATTCATCCCATCCGTCGCATAAGCCCAAGGCTCAACCACCACAGTAGCCCCATCAGGAACTTTCAGAGTCTTGATCTCAGCTTGGACCTTTTCATCAGCAAGACAGGCTTCTTCAACAGCCTTCATAAAGTTCGTGTCAATGTAAGAATGTTTCCCTTCAACATGCTGCTTTCTGACAACACTGTTTTTATCCAGATCTACAATAAGTTCAAAGAGTTGGGTTCCGCTCGGATCTTTCTTGATCGATACTTCGACTCGAGAGTAGCGAGTTGGAGGTTCGACAAGTTGGCCCATGCGCTCTTGTTCGAGATAAGAAACCATTTCCTTCTTCGGGGGTTCGAGAAGAGTTATGACACGGAAATTTGGCTCTTGACTTCCAAAGTGAGGACGAACTATGCGTGAAGTCTAGGAGAACTTTTAGTTGTTGGTGAAACTTGATGTAGATAGCGAACTGACTCTTGATATCTCCTCAGGCCTCAGAGGGTCAAAAGGGTGAGGTGGTGGTACATTCATTGTAACAGCTGGAAATGAATTATTCTAATTTAAAAATTTGAGATTGAATTGACTTGCGAACGTTTGGAGAGTCGTGGTGGGCTTTGTTTATATGGTAGGAAGACGTCAATGAAGCCGTTCAAATGAGGGGTCGAGATGCAGCACGCCCTTCTAGTGGAACTTTATGTCTACTTAGATAATCGCGCCTTCCAACAACAACACCAATGCAATCTCCAAATAAAAAGTGCCTGATATCTCAATTATAGTCAATTTCCAACTCCTCTATAGGAAAAGACATATCTTGTGTGTAGATGGGGCTCCTCACGGTTCCCCTCATACTCCAAGTAACCACGTCACGCTAGCCAAGCTCGACTTGTCATGTGTCACTGCAAGACGCAGATCAAACAGTTCGAAATAAATCCCGGCCACATGGGAGAGGAGAGTTTTGGGAAGGTGAGTACCAGTGCGACGGGTCGGTAGCTTACTTGAATAAGGGTTCTGTGTTATGCATATGAAACTGGAGCTTGACATATGTCAGAGTACATCGCGGAATTGGGTTGACGGCACTTGATAATAGCATGTATTTCGTTGCAATTAAGAGTATGAGACTTTCTAGAGGATGAATTTGGACGGCCCCAGCTCTTTGAATCAAGTCATGGTGCCTGGGCTGATTAATTGAGCAGATGTCACTCTATTGCCCTCACTCAATCAGATCAAGCTCGGTGTCAAAGAAGTGAAACTGACGATACTCAGATAGACCAGTCACAGAATTGACAGGGCATGTCAAAGACTAATTGGCACAATGGGTACTTAGGCATCGAGCCTTCGTTTTTCCTCCAGTCTCTCTCCTGTATCTTTGGCCCCATATTACCTTCCCAAAGCCGCCCTTACCCTCCTGTGTCTCACTTGATTCGGACCGGTCTTGGCAGTCAAAGCGAAGTAGATATCTAGAAGATCTATCAAGGTACAATCTCCATCAGAACCGTTGAAATCTGATGCGGGTCATTTCATTCTTATATCCACCTCGGTTAAGTCGGCAGTTTAGCAAAAAGATCATCACGACCTAGAAGCAGCACAAATGATCAACGACGATCTCATGTCTCAACATGCTCTGCGGTAAGACGTTTTTCCTACAGTGGATAGGCTCTAAGCGAAGCCAGGCCAGGTCAGTTTAGCCAGTGGGTAATTTGGGGGGAAATGGGGCTGTGGGGTAACGTTATCCTCTTCCCTGATTTACCCCCAAATTCCCGCTTTTTAAAGGCGGTAAACTCGGGGAACCGTATGGGGTTTTCCCATGCCATGCCTTGTGGGACAGATATAATTATCACATCATGCACCCAATGGGAGAAAGAGATGTGTCATGAAAGTTGAAACCCGCGTAAAGAATGCGATGCGATGTGACATGGGGGAGGAGAAATTAACGGACAAGTAACACCGAATGCGGAGAAAGAAGAAAGGAGGAGAGAACAGAGAAAAGCCACCCCTGACTCGTGCTACAATACGCTACTGTACGGAGTAGTCGGTGGATTTACCGCCTCCCCCCAGGCGGGGTAAGAAAAAAAAGGCCGCCCAATAATTAAAACAAACCAACAAGGAAACAGGGAAGATCTTGTTCAATCTTAGTTATCTTACATACATCGAGATGCAGGCGGCAAGAAAGAGAAGAGAACAGACACAATCACGTATCTGCAGCCACGCGAGTTCCACGTGTCTCACCATCCAGCCTAAAATAAAATGTGTTGGGAGAAGACGTGAAGGGGAGGGTAGAGTGAGGTAGCCAAGAGGGTAGACTAATAAGCCAATAATGAGGGGAATAATTAAGCATAATCTCATCTCACACATACACGTGGAGAAGATGTCATGTCAGAGATCGGTCTACATCCGCTCGGCTATAGATTCATCAATGACATAGGTTAAGAAACAGGAATAACCGAGAGATTTAAACCTGAAGAGGAAATAATTCCATCTGTCCGAGTGCAAAATGTAGGCCAAGAAAGACAGACTCAATCTCTGGTTACCAACCAAGCTTACTCGCCAAGATTGGGATGCGTTGTTATGACTTCCGAAAGCAAAGTCGCCAAGTGACTGCCAAGCAGTAGTTGGACTGGGGTAGCGTCACCTGATATAGCCTATGGACTCAGACTCAGTGGAGTAACAGAGCAAAAAGATATGCATCCAACTACTGTCTTGGCTATGCCTTGGCGAAATACTCCCCCCCGGAGGTGCAAAACGTAACAGAATTTCTCCACAAAGCTTAGCCCCCCCTAGATTTCGCAGTTTGTTCTTTCTTTCCCCAGTTTGCCCCAGCTTTTTGTCTCTTCCCTTCCCCGTCTTTGCTCTCCGTCTCCGCCTCCCACAACCCACAACCATAATAACCATGAAATCCTCTTGGCGTCTGGGGTGTCTTGGCCCTCCTTTGGACCGGGTTTCCTGCGTAATTTGGATTAGAATGTCTGGGCATTGATACCCCGCGCGGGTCTCTGCTTGCAACCATTACGACGGACGCGAGGTTATAAAAACAGGAGCTGCTCTGTCCCCCAGTCGCGTCTCGAGTCAGTCAGCTCTCTCTCCATCTTCTTCTTCTTCTCCCCCTTTACACTTTTTATTCCACTGCAAGCTTGAGCCTCTTCTTAGGCCCAATCCTTTTACCCATCATGGCGGTTGGTAATGAGAGTGATCGGTACTCCCCTACCACCAAGGAGGAGGAGGGTATCGCTACCAACAGCGATGGCCCCGTCAACGAGAACTCCGTTCCTTATGTCTCTGAGGAGACGGAGAACCGTATTCTGAAGAAGCTTGACAGACGCATCATTCCCATGGTCTGCTGGATCTATCTCATGAACTTTATGGATCGAGGTATGTTTTTATCAGGATGATAGTCGGGAGCTCAATGGCTGACAAATTAATAGTTGGTATCGGTAATGCTCGTCTCTACGGTATGGAGGATGAGCTCAACATGGGACCCAACGAGTACCAACTTGCCGTGTCGATTCTCTTCGTCACGTATTGTGTAAGTCGCAATGAAATCTCACTTCAAGGAACCAATCGGCTGACCCTCATTTCTAGTTATTCGAAACTCCCTCCAACCTTATCATCAAGAAGATGAAGCCCGCCCGATACCTCGCCGGTCTCTGTTTCTTTTGGGGTCTTGTCGCTTCCTTCACTGGTTTCGTCAACAACCTTGGCTCTCTGATTGCTTGCCGTCTTCTTCTCGGTACTTTCGAGGCCGGTCTCTTCCCCGGTATCATGTCAGTACACATGCGCGACCGATTCAATGAACGTTTTACTTACAATTCATAGGCTGTACCTCACCACCTTCTACCACAAGAAGCACATCTCGCTCCGCAATGCCTACTTCTACTCCATCTCTGCCATCTCCGGTGCCGTCGGTGGTCTTGTCGCTCTAGGTATCGGAGAGCTGGATAACTGGGACTGCTTCGAGTGTGGTGCTGGTGGATGGAGAGCCTGGCGATGGATCATCACCATCAACGGTATCCCCACTGTCTTGACTGCTCTCGCTGTCCCCTTCGTTCTTCCCAACGAACCCGCCACAGCCAAGTGTCTCACCCCGGAGGACCGCCAGGCACTTATTGATCTTCGAAGCGCCGAGATTGGCCAGACCACAGCTGGCCAGGAGATGCACAAGGAGGATGTCATTGCTGCCATCAAGGACTGGAAGATCTGGGCCCTTTCTATCGCTCAGTACTGCAGCCACTCTGTCCTCTACAGTTTCAGTGTCTTCTTGCCCACCATTATCCGTGAGATGGGTGACTGGTCTCCCAAGCAGGTTCAGGGTCTTACTGTTCCTGTCTACATCGTCGGCTTCGCTACCTACCTTATCTGCGCCCGAATCAGCGACCGCACTCAGCAGCGAGGTCTCTTCTGTATCGGTGGTGGACTAGTCATGATGCTCGGCTATATTCTCCTCATCATCGGCTACAACCAAGCCATGAGTTTCGCTGGCTGCTTCATTGTCGCTATTGGTCTTTGGACTGGATCTGGATCTGGTATGGCTTGGATCACTGTCAACCAGCCCCGATACGGCAAGCGAGCGTTCGCCAGTGGTATCTTTATCACTATCGGAAACTCTGCTGGTGTTGCCGCCCCCTTCCTCTTCAGCAAACAAGATGAGCCTCACTACCGCCCCGGTTACGGTGCTACCATCGGCATGCTGGCCCTCGCCGTGTGCATCCACACTACTGTCTATCTTCACTTCCGACGCCTCAACAAGAGAAAGCTCTCTGGTCAGGAGGACTGGAGAATGGAGGGCAAGACTGAGGAGGAGATTGCCGAGATGGGCGAGTACAACCCCCGATACCTGTACACCCTGTAAAGCCTCTTTATGTTTGTTCATTTCGACTAGACGAGTATTGTTTTGTTTCGAGTGCTGGCAGACAATTTGGTGGACTTTCATATCTTGTACAGACTGCGATAGAAGATACCTACTACAATTGAAAAGTTTGCTCGAAATTTCGATGTTAATGCAATAAAGTGACTATGACCTTTCTACGTAAGCGCTTTTCCAATTTTGATCCGACGTCATGAATTGACATCTCAGTTAGCCAATGATGTCTCGTGAGGCGGTCGGCCCATAGCCACAAGAGAAGTTTGGGGGACCTGACACCATGCTGCTGTATGGATGCTTGTGATCCTGATGCCAAGCTCCTGATTGCGCCGCAGACATTCACAACAACCGCTACTATCGTGATGTCTGTGTGAAACAATTCACCAAAGATTCGTGGCAATGAGATGACGCAATCGAGGCTATCGTATTGCTTGGCTTGGTAATACTCTTGGCTTTGCTTTTAACGTGAGTCTTGTTACCAGTTTTCTCGTTTTCCAATCCCTTGGCACTGATGCGATGTCTCGCGCATAATTATCGTGGCTTGCGAAATGATGAAAGCGGCGTCCAATAGTCATAGACCTAACCTTATATTTACTTGGAGAAGAGGGGATGAGGGGATTAAGGTAATCGAGTGCGGAGTCAAAAATTGCTCTAGTCACCAAGGGAATAGCGTTTTATTCTCACGAGACCTGGTCTCTTGGGGTCAAGTGGGGGAATATTCTCCTTCGGAAATAAGCAGCAGTCACAACGACTCCAACTGCAGTACAATGACTCGTGAAGCATGGCATTGCAAGGTATAAAAATTCATGGGGTAGACTAACCACTAAACTACTGTACATGTACAAGGATTCTGGCTTCCTTCTGCAAGACATCATAGCAAGTTGACTGTGCAAAGTGCTTGGCGGATAGCATTAGCCAGCCCTCCATTCATCGGCTCACCATTCCAAGACTTCCGGTACATGTCCCCTGTCTCATGATGATCGGCGGGTGTGAATCGCATCAAGTGAAGAGAGCGGCGAAACTGCCCATATATCCACTGTTTCTGCCTTTGCAGTTCATCCTCAGTTGATAGTAATGATGAGCTGTGTTCCTCAAAAAGGCCAGTGAGACTCGATAGAACGCTCAGAGCAGCGATAGGACCGTGAATGACATTATGACGATTGTGGTCGATCCTCGAAACATAGTGATTGCTCTTCTTGTAAGCGATGAATGCCTTACTCGTTGGCAACAAGTCGTGAAAGCATGGAAAGTATAGTTCCTGATTGTTGATGTCTGTAAAGCTCACCGGCTTGGAGAGGCTTCCGAGGTAGAATGGTATGCTACGGCATATGGACTTAACCAGGTTTTGTGTTTCTCGTAACCTCTGAGTCTTTGGACCTTTCTCAGTGGGTAAGATGTTGAATAAGTTCGCTTTGACTTGTTCGACGATGAGACGATAGATCCGCCACATGTTCCATATGTTGGCGATCTGAATGCTCGGATATACATCAACTGAGCCATCGTAGGTGTCTATGCCTGGAATGATGGCGTCCCTGGCTTGTATGGTCTGAGGGTGCCAAATCTCAGGTACTGTATGCAGCCAAGCTTGGAGCTGTGCCTCCACCTCACAAATGATGGATGGCAGCTCTTGCAGTGCTGCCAACGAGGTCTCCACTTTCGGAGATGCTGACCGATTGGCAACTGCCTGAAGTCTAGAAATAGACACGCCGATGATGTCGAGCGAGTAGCTAGGGTTTGCTGGAAGAGCTGGTATTATCTTGGTTTGAACCCAATCCAGCTCGCCTTCCGTCAAGGGAGCTTTGTGTCTGACGCAGAAAGAGATCTTAGAGTGAAATAGATTCCCCAATAGGTGACCATGATACTGGAACTTCCCCATATCCCCTTGTGTCAGCAAAGCTAACGCGCCCTTTCTGTGCGTGGTATTCGACTTGTTATGTCCGAATATGGCAGCCAAGGTGTCACACTGCTGCAACATAAGCGCAGCAATGACAGTTGCATCCTTTCCTTGCTCTTCAGGGCTATACACAGCCTTTTGTAGCTTGACGAGTGCCTGGTTGTATAATTTGATAGGTAAAGAACTGGTGACGCCCGTTGGTTGTAGTAGTGTCCAGAGTTTGATAGAAGTCGCATTGACTGCAGCGGATAGAGCGGATTCATGAGATTCGGTTGCCAGGATTGGACGGACAAATTCTAAAAACCCTCTTGTTGACTCCATGTTCCGACCAACGTCGGTTACATACGTGAGAAAGAAAGCCACAGCCGCATCTTGTTGCTTTGGAAGGAAGCTTGTAGGTAGTCTTGGAGCCCTGGGGTTTTCCGACACCTCTTGCTCTGCGATGATGGCGGTTATCGTCTGATCTGGCGATCTGAACTTATTCAGACATCTTGAAGTCTCGTCTTTAAATCGTAGGCGAACGGGCTGCTTTTTGTAACCTGCACACTCGCGACCGACACGGTTACAGGCTTTGCAGGAAGGTTTGGTCTCGTCACATTTGACGCGACGCTTTTTGCAGGTGATGCAACCTCTCGAAGGACCACGATTGACCATGACTTGGCGATATATAGTATTGTTGAACAAACTTGAGAGGAGAAGGATGTTTGAGATTCAGAGGCCAAGAAGTTTATGACTACATTAGCCTGTTTATTCCAGAGTCGGGACAATACAGTATAAGCTTACTTTAGTGCTTACGTCACGGTATTCTCGCAAAAATACTTCCTTTTCTGGACAAGATCTTCAGATATGGTAATTCTGTACGACACAGCGACACAGCAAGTAAGCAGTTCATTTTTGTGTAACGCGGAATACGCAGCAAGTCTTCAATGAGGCTTTGATAGTCGAGGTTGAACCGTTGAAGCGACATAAAATCAAGACCTGTGCGGAGTTTCAGGGTCTCGTAGGGGATCAATCCTTGCAGCCTCGGCTCGCGCGGGGTCCGTTTCAGTGGAGGCTTCCAGTGCAAGTCTGCTGAAAGTTAGTGCACTAATGCGACGGGAGTCATTAACGGAGGTTGATTCATAAGATAGCGTTATGTTCAGAATGGGGGAACATAAGGCTCTGAAATATATCTATATCATCCATCTATCCAATTTGAAACTGTATCTCTCTGCGCTCGAGGAATCCTTCGAATGACAAATCAGAAACCTGTTTGTAATTCCGCAACGTTAGGACGCCGCACCAACACAAATTAGGAACCTGGTCCGCGGACATGTCCAGTGAACCAGGCTGAGGATTGGATCCAACATTGCATCAGCTGCGGGGTTAGCGGAGTAAGAAAAATATATAAATCGTGTGTCCATCAACATAGGTAGATATGGTAGACTCAACATCTACAACACTCTATCAAAATGGCTCCTCTCGATAACCCAGCTGTGCCCAAAGGCTCTATCGTCCTTGTGACCGGTGCCAATGGACTCCTCGGCTCTCATGTCGCCAAACAATTCCTAGAGTTTGGCTATAAGGTTCGCGGTACTGTCCGAAACACTGAGAAGAATGCCTGGCTCTCGGCTGCTTTTGATAAGCAATATGGACAAGGAAACTTTGAGCTTGTGAAATTGGAGGATATGGCTTCTGTGGATGCTTTGAAGGAGGTTGCAGAGGGTAAGATTCGTGACGACTGCTGCACGGACTGAGGCTGACATTGAACCAATTCCAGGAGTCTCTGTGATCGCTCATACCGCATCCAACATGTCTCTCAACCCTGATCCCAACGTTGTCATTCCCGAAGCCATTGACGGAGCTTTGGCTTCGCTGAAAGTCGCATACAGCGTACCAAGCGTCAAACGCTTCGTGCTCACCTCTTCATCCAGCGCAGCGACCATTTCTGTTCCCGGCAAGCCTCACACGCTGGTTAACGAGGAAAGCTGGTCTGAAGGCGCTGTCAAGGTGGCGTGGGCGGACCCTCCTTACACCACCAAGAGATCGGGCGCTGTCTATGCTGCGAGCAAGGTCCAGTCGGAACAGGCTGTTTGGAAGTACCACCAGGAGCACCGACATGAGAAGCCAGAACTTGTGGTCAATACTGGTGAGATCTCCTCGAGGAATTAAGACGAAGCGTTGCTGATCATTTCTAGTGTTGCCCAACTACAACTTCGGCAAGTCTATCGACACGGCCAACCAAGGCTACGCGAGTAGCTCTGGTCTACCTGTTATGCTCTATCAGGGCAAAGTAGCCTACGTCCACCATGCCATCGTACCGCGTAAGTCTTACGTACATCTAGACTCATCCACTTGCTGACAATGAATAGAATACTTCATCGACGTTGACGATACGGGACGACTCCACGTCGCCGCCGCCATCTTCGACCATGTCAAAGATCAGCGCATCTTCGGCTTTGCAGGCCGTTTTAACTGGAACCAAATTCTGGACATTCTCAGGAAGCACTACCCCGAGAAGACATTCCCTGAGAACTTCCAAGATGGAGAGGATTCAAATGAGATTGAACCTAGAGACAAGGCTGAGCAGCTTCTGAGGGATCTTGGTCGCCCTGGTTGGACTAGTCTGGAGGACTCGGTCATTGCGAATGTGGAGGATGTGGACAGTGCTGGTGAGGGTCTGTATGTGAAAGACTACCGTGAGTTTGAGCCAAAGATTTAGAGTTTAGAAAGGATTAGTTAGCATCGGACCTGAATAAGAACTCAAGTCTATTAAGGAGCGATAGGCCCATTACAGGAGCTTAAATAACTTCTCCTGGAATTCCTGGTCCGAAGAATTCTTATCCTTCTCCCAAGCATCAATGACCTCTCCATCCATAATACCATGTACGTAGGCTGGCCCAAGGTATAAGTATTCATCTGGGATCGATGTTGGCCGGATAACATATGGAGTCGAACCTCCGAAAAGAATGCACACCTTGTCTCCTGCCTTCATGCAACGAGGGCCGACACCAACATAACTCTTCTCCGTGATGAAGAAGTTGAGGTCTTGAGAAACTGTGGTCGCTTGATGAAATCTATACCAACCTTGCTTCTGTAGCGAATGCTCTATCAACGTTGTTACCTCCTGAGTGAGAGATATGTACTCTGGGTTATCTGGATGTTCCTCAGAGGTATCTCCTATTTGTGGCTCATCTTGAGCTACGAGACTCCTAGCCTCGAACGCAAGCTGCACAAGGTTGAAAAGCTTTCTTTTGTCGCTTGCTGCCTGCATGTTCTGTTTCATGGTGAGAGCAGCATATGTTATGAAGTTGTCGAGATAGGATTCATCCTTGGGACGCTGATAGTGTACTCCCCACAGAACATCTACCTCTCGGCCTGCCATCATGGTCAAGATGATAACCTTGATGGGATCCAATGTGTATATTTGTTCAAAAGAGTCCTTATGGTTCTCGACCAGCTCCAAGGCGGCCTCAATATCTTGATGCACTTCCGGTACTCGATGGAGCACATCTCTCACTACATCGACTTCCAGGCCCCTCAACCCAAGGACGTTTGCACCTAGCGATGGCTTCGTTATAGTCTTGGTATCTTTTGAGGCCTTAAATTTGTTCTGGACGAATCCAGCCGTGTTATCCTCGGGCTGCCATCTTGGCGCCCAAAAGGGCCAACGGTTTCTTTCGTTTGGGTTTCCCACATAAGCATAGTCCAAAACGTTCAGGTTTTCGTTTGTAGATATAACCCTTCTAGCAAAGTCCGCGAATACTTCAGACTCTGATTTGGCATAATCTGGTTCTACGTTGTAGTTACGCTGGCCTGATAGCCCGATTAACGCGTAGATCTTGTCCTGTTGGATTGTAGCCTTGCATTCTGATGCCCAACGAACAAGTTCGAAAAGGTCCTTATCATCCCATTTTCGCTTATCAAGGAAGGTCAAGGCCACCGAATTCCAAATAATTCTGGGACAGTCTTTCTTTGCATCTGTTTCGGTCAAGGAGAGAAACAGTATCTTATTTTTCAGTGACTCATACTCGTCTTCGGTTATTACGATGTCACCCCACAGCAGTTGAAACTTGGACGATACTGCTAGTTCTTGTATGATCCACACCCTTGAGAAATACGAGGCACCCAGCATCAAGTTCAGATCTTTCCAGGTTCTTGAGTCTCGACGAGGAAGATTCAATTCTGCCAGGTGGTGATCATCCGGGAAGTGTTTCATCTCACCAGACCACTGTGTCAAGTTGGAAAAGGCAGTAAGAAGCCTTTTCACAGAATTCGTCGCTTCAGTGTCTGCTGGACCAAGCCATGCAGTAACCATGGTAGCATTGGAATAGATCAATTTCATGATACTGACTTGCGCAGAACGCTCATCGTATGATTCCTGATTGATGCAGATCTGGTCAATCCATAGCGGGCGAGGTCGATCAGTCAACCTCAGGCGGCGCAAGGTAAATATTGAGACTTTTCGTGATTTTGAAGTCGTAGTTGTTGCACTTCATGTAAGTTGTTTCGTTCTTGTTTCCCCATTCGTAACTGAGTGCCTCATATTCTGGAGCTGCATCGAGACGGTGTGTTACTAAAGAACCATGCAGAGTATCTTTCTCCTCTCCGGGCTCAAGAGTGAAGATTCGCAACGAATCCTTGTCCAACTTTTCGGGGTACTGAAACCACATGATGAATGAAGCAAGCAAGGTTGATGAACGACGATGTTCAGAGATTTGGCGTTGTGTTGAAGAAAATATTGAAGGGGGCAACTAGAGGGCAAGAATGAGGATGAGACGAATTATATAATTTGTTCAACGCAGATAGCCACTTGCGACTCATCAGGAATTTGGGTAAAAATGATCTTCATACATGCAGTAAATGTTGGTTCAGCTAGCTTGGCTGCATTTGGTGAGGCTGTCTGCGCCATCTTTTGCAACGAATAGTTCTTCTTGCACGGTTAGCACAGACACACAGATCTCTTACATTTCTGGCATTTGTTGCGGAAAACAGCGGGGAAGCAAGTGGGATTGTGCCCACATCAATGCAGATACGTGTTTTTCAAGACTTGAAAATCTTGCTGATTGGTGAGCGTAACTGCTGGGGAAAAGAGAACAGCAATTGTAATTTATAGCGGACCCTGTCGAAGGCCTTAAAGAGGCCAGCCACAGCATTCAATTCGCTGGGTAAAGACCTCGACACATGAAGACATGTCAGTTGGGGCACAGGGGTTTCATGGTGGGCAACTAAACACGAAGCCAGCGAAGACGCCACTGGGCTATGCAGCTCAAGATGGACATGTGGTGGCCATGCTGTAGAGGGACACCTCGCTATTACGTTACTTCCTTGACTATCTTCGAGCGCTGAGAGAAACGTTATCTCAGATACTCCCCCCAAGTTGCTCAGATTCTTTTGTCGGATTTCTAATATTTGGCTATACAAACATGCATTGGCGGTTGAAGAAAATCAAGAGAGTCGGGAACTTTGAGCGGTTGCCAAGTCAGGACGTGGTGTCGTAAGAGGGCACTGATGCTGGCCGGCATGCTTCATGGCAACATAGGCAATTTTAGTCAACCCATCAACGACACCATGCCGATACACACAAAAAAAGAGACGAGACGGACATGGAATAACTCAATACAATTTGTTATGAATGCGAAAAAAAGAAGACCTGCATTTTGCAGATGGCTGGATCTCTCCCGCCGGGAATTGAACCCGGGTCTCAAGCGTGACAAGCTTGCATACTGACCACTATACTACGGAAGATGAACAGTCTGATGACTGCTGTAGCGGGGTTGTTGGAGGCGAGTCCGCTAGACCATACTAAGAGGCCTTAGCCAAAACCGCTCTCAAGATGTTCAAAGTCAGCGTCGCCAGAATACCATAAAACCCGTTGAAACGCAGTTTTTGAATTCCTTTAGACAGTTGCAGGGAGTTTAATTTAACTTCGATATTTATCTCGAACTTTAATGTTAAATTTATTCATTTGCGCGTATAATTACAAAAGTGTCATGAGCGCACCAGATGTCCTTCCATCATCCTCACTCTTTTCACTCATCAGACCACCATCACCTCGTCAGAATGTGATACACTACGCCTCATGCACGAAGATAAGTTCTTATCGCGATACATTTCAATCTCTGTAGAAAAAATGGATTTCATGACGTAGCTTGTGACGTCTTCAGTACGTGCTCATGATGATTGATGCCCATTCTACCCGTCATCTTCATCCTCAACAACTTCACTCCAACATCAACACTCAGTATACTCTCACAGAATGCCTAAAACAGCAGTCGTCAGCGGAGGCGCTCGCGGTATCGGCCGTGCCCTCGCTCGGTACTTCCTCGAGAAAGACTACCGCGTTTTCATCCTTGACATCGATGAGCAGGAACTCACGCACACAACACGCACTCATCTAAAATCCTACTACGACTCTAAACTCGTCGACTCAGCGCTTTGTGACCTGCGCAACACGGATGAGATTCATGACAAGATTCAGCAAGCGGCAGAATTTCTTGGAGGCAGGATCGATGTGTTGATTAACAATGGCGGTATTGCAGCGCCACATTGGAAGGATGGGAAGACTATGCTTGATCGCGAGACATTGGATCAGTGGAGGGCTTATATCGATACCAATCTTACTGCCCCGTTTGCTGTATCGCAGGCTTGTCTTCCGTTCATGAAGAACGAGAAGGACACCGAACCTGTTACCCACGACAGTCACAGCACAGCAGGACCATGTATCATCAACATCGGATCCTTCCGTGCGATGCAAAGCGATCCTAACCAAGAAGGATACGCATCTGCCAAATCCGGTCTTTTGGGCCTTACGCACAGTATGGCTGTTAGTCTGCAGCCGTTTGGTATTCGCGTGAATCTTGTTGCGCCGGGTCGCATCAAGGCTACGCATGAGTCGAAGGAGGGCGATGAGCAGGGCGTTGAATGGGCGGATTTAAATGAGGATAAGGATGTGGACGATCATCTTACCAATCGTGCTGGAAGACCTTTGGATATTGCGCAGGCTGTTGAGTATATGGTTAATGCTGGGTTTGTTACGGGTCAAGATCTTATTGTTGATGGTGGTGCGGTCATGATTAAGTAGTTGTCACGAATTATTTCACAATGTAATCACAAAGGCAATAAAAAGACAGAGTTTTGGTTAGATTCATTCATATTTGTATTAAACTCATGGACTCATATTTGAGCAGGAGTTGAGTAGAGTTGAGTTAGAGTATTGAGTGGAGTTGGGACTACTTCTGTAGCCAGGGTATAGGTGCTCTCTCCGAGCAGATTAGTCGGTAAAATAATAATAGTCGTCAGGCGTTCTTTCATCCCGACATTAGAGTGGAGTGGTTGTGTTGTAGTTCATACACCAAGAGCCCTTCTCTTGGTCCGTCAAAATCATCCGTTAAACGCCGCATACATCATATCAGGGGACTGGTTCCTTAGTCAACGCCGCTGTCGCTCTCGCTATCGCTCTCTGAGCTGTCACTGTCATCAGCGGGAGGCGCAGGCTTCCTGGCTGGTGGTGCTGCTGCGGCGGGAGCAGCCGAGAATCGCATGGGTCCTAGACCAGGACCGAGACGGGCGCCGGGAGCGGGCCACTTGTTGGGGATGATAGCAGGCTTGGCTCTGTTCGATGGTCAGTGGTAATTCCGTGAACGATGACGGGGTGTACGTACGCTTGCTCCTCGATGAGAGCTTCCTGTCGCTTCTGGTCTTCCTTGGCCTGCTTGCGGTGGACGCGACGAGCTTCCTTCTCCTTGCGCTCAGCGGCGCGCTTCTCTCGCTCGGCAGCCTTCTCCTCGGCGCGTCTTCTAGCATCAGCGATCTTGCGCTCCTTGGCCATTTGGTCAGCCTTCTGCTTCTCCTCAGCCCTGCGTAGAGCCTCAGCACGCTTTCGCTCCTCGATCTTTCGCTCCTCTTCGAGACGGTGCTCTTCCTCAAGTCTCTTCTCCTCCTCGAGCCTCTCGCGCTCACGCTCCTCGGCCTTGCGCTTGCTCTCAGCGCGCTTTCTCTTCTCCTCCTGTCGTCGCTTCTCCTCGATAAGCTTCTTCTTCTCTTCGAGACGTTTCTTCTCCTCGGCCTTCTTCTCTTCCATTCTCTTCTTCTCTTCAGCCTTTCGTCTCTCGCGCTCAAGAGCCTTCTCCTCAGCGCGCTTAGCGGCATCGGCCTTCTTTGCCTCTTCCATCCTCTCCTTCTCGCGCTGCTTCTCCATCTCCTCCATTCGCAACTTCTCCTCGGCCTGCCGCTTATTCTCCAAGCGCTGTCTCTCGCGCTCATTCTCCTTCTCACGTTCTCTTTCTCTGCCACGTTCCTCGTGTTTCTCACGTTGCTTCTCCTCCACCTTCAGTCTCTCCTTCTCGGGGTCAGAGCTTGTCCTCCTTGATGAAACCTTTGTGGGATCGTCCCGGTGTCGATGACGTCGACTCTCGTTCTCCATTGGGTTGAGTGTTTGGCTACTGCGTCTCTCCCGGCGTCTTTCCTCACGTCTCTCATTGGGGTCGGCACTTCTGGTATGAGAGCGTAGTTTCTCGGGATGGTCTGAATCGCTGCCCTTCATGTTCATGGGGGTTGAGGGCTTGCGTTCGCTGTGAAGTCGTCGTCGCTCGCGCTCGGCGCGTCGAGCCTCTCGCTCCATGTCCTCCTCAGGTGATCGGGGAACCTCCTTTCGCGAAGTTCGTGAAGGCTCGCGACTGCTCATGTGATGTGAATGTCTTCTCTCAGGTTCGACGCGGGATGATCGCCTTTCCTTCTCACCGACATCGTGAGTACGATGTCTGATTGAGTAAGACGTTGAGTGTCGCTTCTCCATGGGGGGACGATCTCTTTCGGCGCGACGCCTTTCTCTAGCCATCTCATAATCATCATCGCTGCGACCGAGTTTCCGTGACAGCCGGCGAGCTTCCTTCTCATCGCTTCTCACTTCTTTCTCCTCCCCCTCACGTCGCTTAGACCGTCTGTGTCGACTCGGACTACCCTCTCGCTCTCGACTTCTCTCACGAGTACGGCGTTCCTTCTCACGAACTTCCTTCTCGACGCGATCACGTTCTTCATGCTCCTTATGTCGACGACGACGTTCTGATCTCCGAGCATCACGTTCCTCACCCTCGGGGTCAGAGCGATGACGTTTCACCTTCTTCTCACTTCGTAGAGGTTCCTCCGGTTGCTCAGGGACAACAACTGTGTCCCGCTTAAGCCATGACCGCCATGAGGATTGACGCTTTTCTGGGACAGGCCTCTCTACTATAGGCCTGTCCGTAAGCGGTCTACCCAACGTGGGCCTGTTAAGGACAGGCCTGGGGTCGTCAACCTTGTAAGGAGGAGGAGGGACGACGAAGTCAACAGTGTTTTGCGATGCGTCGCTCTCAGACTCTTCGTCAGTGAAGACTTCCCAGTCTGAGACGTCACGCTCACGGACGACAGGCTCTGGAGCTTTGGCAGTTGTTGCTACCCCTGGTACTTTGAGTCGGCTTTGTAGAGGCATATCCTGACTCTAACGTGAACCGAAGCTGTTGTATATCATATTAGTGAAATGATACGATTGATGGTTCAAAGTGGGGAGATTTTGGTTATTACCTAGGCAACCCAAGGACGAGGTCAAATAATAGTGCGTGTGCAAAGTTGAAGATTCAACTGGCAAGGGGCTTGATGCCTGCTTGAAGTTTTGGTTTGGTGGTCACTCACTTGACGCGACACGGACAGGACAGGGAAGGGAAAGACCGGAGATTACTGGTCAGCCACGTGGGGCTTGTGACTGTTTTCGTTTTTCTGCAAGGGTCTATGTAAATAATAAAAGTCGCCACTAATTTCCTGGCGTTCCAACGGCGCGTCTTGTCTTGTCTTGTCTTGTTTTGTCACTGTTTGTTTTGTTTGTTTGTAAGACCAAAGGAAATTGTGATATTCCAGAGATCAATTACTCTCAGATAATCCAATTCAACTTGGTAGTGCTGCTGGTAGCTTCAAATAATGGATTTTCAAGAAGAGCGGTGAGCGTAAACAAGTCATGGGGTATAGAAAGGGTGTGGCTAGACCGGTCATGAGGGGAGACTCAGAGAGGGGAGACTCAGTGAGAGGAGCAGAGCAGCAGAGGAAGGATATTTCTGTGGCGGGGGAGGGGGGAACGGGAACAGGGAAAGAAACGGGAGGGAGGGAGGGATGTGGCTGGGGAGATTGCGCAATTTTACTCTTTGTCTATCAGATAACGATAACGATCCGGGCACTTGCAATTGCTTTTTCTTGGCTTTCTAACCTGGTATTTGAGGGTAGAAAAAAGAGGAAAAGATGCCATCGTGAGACTGTGTTATATATGAATACCTGATGGAGTCGCTGATGGGGTATCGTGACTCATACTGGGTCAGGCGTTACTGCAGGTTTGGGGTCATGCAATGTACCTGTACGTGTCAAGTCAAAGCCAAAAGTCAGTCGTGTCAAAGGTCAAGCCACCATCGTGATCTACGATAGGCTAGCAGATCTCGCTTACGCTTGGAAGGTGGATACCCCCTAACAAACGGTCAAGCCTAATCCACCCGACCCGAGGCAAATCGTTATAGCGAGGAACTGTTTCATGTGGTTCAAAATCCCTCATACAGTTGCTCTTTCAATGACGATGACTTCTTGGCTGGTCTCATCTGGGGTAGTTAAAGAGGAGTTCATGAGTTAAAAACATGATCACGAGGTGGATTAGATTAAAACTTGGTTCTTGCTGTGGGAATGCATTGCTACCTTGACTACCTAATACAGTTAAGCGCTGACAATTGTTATGCATGGCTGCATGTCGCACAGACCAGCTTTATGCAGAGTATGCAAGCACTCTACCAATTCAAGGATCATGCTCATGTTCCTTTGCTTCCATCAATTCCAATTCGTTGCAGTGGGTAAAAGGTCGCGGACAATAATGGATACACTGGCAGTAGCTTAATGCATGCATGCGGTGTTCTCTGAAACGCGGAGTCAATGGAAGCTTGCAATGGCTGTGTTGTCAAATTGTGGCGCCCATGAACATTGAACGGTGACAGGTGCTAGACTTCCATAAGCACTTCCCCTCATGAGCATTCCCAATAACAACACTTCGCCTAGAGTTACAATGGATAATTCCAATTTTTGATAACAAGGAGTAGAGACTTGCGAAGACCTTCATATCGGACAGAACATCGAACAGGTGCTGCATTTATATAAAAGTGTGCGATCTGTAGGGTAGTTCTACTATCGATAACGGCTTATCGATAAAGTCGGAATCCCATTCTCGAGCAATCATTGGCAAACTGGACTTTCGCGTCAAGTTGGCGACGTGGCGCACATTCGTTGATTCGCTTCAGATGTTAATGCCAGATATCAATTACCCCAACGTCAGGGTGTCAGACGAATTGAGCATAAGAGACAAAATATTTTGGTCACCTTTTGGGAGCTTAGACTGGCCTTTAGACTACTTTATTTCGGCAGTCTTAGCCTTGAGGATATTTCGTCTGTTGCCCACCTGCCCAGTCAGCAGTGCTCAAGCCAGCGATCGCACTCCAGGCGCACAAGAACGTCACATTGACCAGGAACGATAGAATGAATTGAAGGCACTTGGCCTGAGGAGTATATATACTCTATAATAAATATCTAGAAGTGCATACAAGTGTAAGCTATTTAAGGCTGAGTCTCGTTCTCGAGGTAAGTGTGCATGTAACGACGAACACGGCTGTTTCCAAGACACTGAGAGTAGTACTCGTTGACCTTCTTGCAAGTGCTTCCAGCAGCACACTTGGTGGAGCCGGAGAAGTTGGCACCGCCGCACTGGCCGTACATCTGGACAGTGGAGGAACCAGAGGCCTCCTCCTTCTTGGGGGTCTCCTTGGCAGGAGTGTCCTTGGCAGCGGCCTGAACACCCTCCTCCTCATCGTCGCAGTCCTTCTGGGGAGCGGCAGGCTTGGGCTCAGCCTTGGCAGTGGGCTCCTCCTCATCACAGTCAGCGACGGGGGTAGCGGCTTGGGTTTGCTTGGGAGCTTCAGGCTTGGAGTCGTAGTCGGACTCCTCGTCGCAGTCAGCCTGAGCAGAGGGAGCAGAAGCAGCAGTCTCCTTAGGGGCAGCGTAGTCAGACTCCTCATCGCAATCGGCCTGAGCGTTGACGGCTCTGGCGACAACGGAAGGGGTGGCATACTCGGAGTCATAGTCGCTCTCCTCATCGCAGTCAGCCTCAGTGGCAGTCTCCTTGGGGGCTTCAGGCTTGGACTCAGACTCCTCCTCCTCGCAGTCGTCTTCGGCGGCAGTCTCCTGGGGGGCAGGGGCAGACTCGTAATCAGACTCCTCGTCACAATCGTCCTCAGCGTTGCTCTCGACAGCAGCCTGGGTAACGACAGGGGACTCGGACTCGTAGTCAGACTCACTGTCGCAGTCATCAGCAACGGGAGAGGCCTGAGTCTCCTGAGCAGCAGGGGCGGAAGCGGTCTCCTCGTCGCAATCCTCCTGCTCGAAAGCAATGGGAGCTGATTGATCGTAGTCGTTCTGAGGAGCAGCAGGAGCAGCAGGAGCAGCAGGAGCAGACTGGTCATAATCGTTCTGGGGGGCAGCACTAGGAGCAGACTGCTCGTAGTCGTCCTGGGCGGGAGCCTGCTGAGTAGGAGCGGCCTCAGGAGTAGACTCGGAGGTAGTCTCAGAAGCAACAGGAGCGGTCTCAGCAGGCTTCTCAGATCCAGAGCCTGAGGCAGGAGCGGAACCAGAGCCAACACCAGCGGGTCCAGCCTTTCCGACAACAAGACCGACAACCTCGCTGGCGGAAACAGGAGTGATGATATTGGCTTTGTTCTGAGCGACAGCGTTAAGACCGCTCTCGCCCTTCATGACAGGGAGGTCACCGCTGGAAGTAGCAGAGTTGGGCTCACAAGCACGACCAAGGGCGGCCTGGCAAGCAGCAGCGGCGGCAGCATCAGGGACGAAGAGAGTGTTGACACCAGCGGCCTCCTTGGTAAGAGGCTGGTCGACGCCATCGAAGACGTTACCCTCAATGATGGCATTAGCGCCCGAGTAGGCGTCGAAAGCGTGGCCCTTCATGTTCTGGAAGTAGTTGTTGGTGGCGTGGACGTAAAGGTTGGTACCGGGCTCACCGAGCTTGGGGGCTCGGCCAGCGACGTCGTGGAAGTGGTTGCGGTCAAGAGTAACCTGGTCGCCCTTGCCGTAGAACATCATAGTCCAGTAGTGGTTGCCGTTGCAGGAAGCAGAAGTGTCGGTTACACCGTCAAACTCGGAGTTGGAGATGGTGACGCGCGCGCCGTCGTAGTGGGACACAATGAACATGCGGCCAACCTTAGAGAACTTGCAGTGATCGATCCAAACACCATCGTTCTCACCCTTAAGTTCCAAAGCATCGCCTCCCCAGACGATTCCAGGGTTGAGGTTGGTGATCTCGATGCCCTGGATGATAACGTTGCTGGAGCCCTTCTTGACGGAAAGACCCTTACCCTTCAGGACAGCCTTTCCGTTACCGATGATACTCTTGTTGCTACCAACAGGCAGGGGTTCAGGACCAGCAGCATCATAAGTAATAGAGCTAACAGCAACGTTGTCGTCGCCTCCGCAAGAAAGGTCTCCGAGGTAGAGTTGACCGCCGTTGGAAGCGCTGCAGCTCTTGCGGTCGCAACCAGGACCAGTCTTGGTCTGACCAGTAAAATCGAACTCCTTATCAATGTAGATAACACGAGGAGTGTCATCGGCAAGAAGCTCAGCGAGCTCCTCAGCAGTGGAAGGAGTAACAGCCTCGCCCGAACCACCGGTAACACCGGCAGCGAAACCGTACGCCTTTCCAGCGACGGATTGAGCGGAAGCCGTAGCAGCAGCAGCCAAAAGGGCCGCGAAAGAAGCTTGAAAGCGCATTTTGAGTAGGTTTGTTTAAAAAAAGAATGTGGTAAGCCGTGCAAAAGAAGAAGATTGAATGAATGACTTAGGCCGGCCTAAGGTAACGAATGAAAAGGTTGAATAACCTTGGAACAAAAAGAACGAAAAAAAGAGCAAAGTAGCACTTGGGAGAAACAAAAAAAGTACAGACGAGATGAAATGTTCTTATAGCGATGGCATAAGAATAGGGTCTGGCCGAGGTGGGTTAGAGTGAGCCGAATGTCCGACGTCAAACGTCTCATGCCCATGTTCTGACAGCTCAAGCGGTTAGTCGCCAAGGGCGTTTGAAACTGGGACACGGAAAATTATGCTTATTTCGACTGTGCCAAGACAGGATGATTTTGGCGAGGAGGTTTTGTTTGTAAACGAGATTGACCTTATGCCTTACAAACGAGCGAACGAAACAACACAGTCGCCTTGTAACCACGATGAAACTCCTCCAACATTATCGACTGCAATAGTCATTGACAAGACTTAACTTAAAGATCTATCCATTGTAGGCTTTCTAACTCTGAACGGTGAAGCGTTGAACAAGCGCCTGTCTATACGCGTATACGGCTATTTCCTACTCGCCTAATCCACCATTGGCCCGCTTACGAGAAACGGAGCCAAATCAATTTCCAGGGAGTCTTGGTAAGTTTCAGGTACTAAGGCACAGCACCATGACCTGAGTGGTGGATATTTAGTTTCTAAAGCTGAAAACGGATGAGCTGGTTGGTGAAGATTCGAGCATGGTTTTCCGCCGGCGATGTAACCTCTGCGGGAGATGGGCAAAAACATGAAGAAATAGGAGATTTTGTGGACCGACTAAGAGTTTATTTTGGAGAGATTGACGCAGGGTTGGTTAGATGGACGTTACTTATCATTTTTTGACATATTTTGTGGTGATCACTACAATAGAGCAGGGACATATTCCACGTGGTCGTCTAAACATTAAAGAGTCGTCTTATAGATTAGTACCCAATCATGTTAACTTGGGTTGTCACCAGCCTAGCGTCAGCCCTGACAAGTCTCAACAGGTGTCGAAACTTCGCTTGGACAAGATGTTCAATTGTGTCAGTACAGATTTCGTCAAAGTATGAATTTATTTAGCTTTCCTTCAAAGCGACGTCAATTGAAGGGTTATTGCCAATAATTGAAGCGTAATGAGCAAACGTAGCGGATACAGCCCATACTGGACCTTCAGCGTTTAAGAAGGTTTTGAAAGCGATAGGAGTGCCGTAAGAATCCCCGATCATAGCAATAAGCCAAACCTGCTACTGGACCAATCTCCCTCCTCAGCAAGCCTGTCATCCAAGAGCCCACGAGCGAATATAGATCTGCAACCCACTGAGATAGTAAGACTTTCTTTGTATATTCTTCTTGGAAAAATTGCCCAGTCCATCACCAGGCCGCTAGGGCGTGCCCTGAGAGTAAGAATCTCGCGATCTTTAACGGGAATTCGTCGCCAGTCGTTAAGATTCATGATGTGGAACTGCGTCTTTAATCGGAAAGGCATTCTCTGCAAAATAGATATCTCACCAGATCCTGTGATTTGGGAAGACTTTCAATCTATCAGAGACAAGAGTGAAGGGACAGCAGCTATCGGGAGCATTGGCTGTCAACTTCTCTGAGCTTTAGGACAACGAGCATAGAGATCCTAAATGTTTGAAATCGCCAGAGAGACCTAAATTACTTCATTTCTTATAGTTTTGATTTAATAATGTCCGACCAGACTTCAATAATTATGAGGATATTACTCACGTCGCAGAAGCGGACGTGGCTTGTGGCAGTAGTCAATACTTCAATGGCGCATACCTGGCTTCTTTGTCGTACCGCTTGCTTGGCTTCCTGTTCTTTCTGCGATACCTTTGCCGGACTCCAGTTCAAGGAAAGGGAACTGGTGTCATGGTATGCAGTAGCCGTCTCGACGTTATCGCCATGGTGTCAGAAGAATTGGCCGCCGAGAGCATTAGAGACGAAATAATTAGGCCACCTTATGCGAGTTTAGATTAGCTTTTAGGTTACTTTTTTCTAGCAGTCTGATCCTTTAAGAACACTTCTTCTGTTACACACCTGGGCCTTGGTCTCGGCTTTGCTATTTCAAGCCACTTCGGAGCGAATCCGAAGAGGTAGTCCAATTCCACAGAAGATCTAGAATAATTACTAGTTATTTGCGCACGTTCAATATGAAGCTATCACTAGCAAGGTCTCATACTGGGCCTCGGTCCAGCTGTCTTAGCCAAAAGTGCCGTTTGAGTTTACAGACATAGTGACTTTCCAAGTTCTTCGAAACAACTTGTCAAGCTGTCATCAATTTGGCAAGCTAATAGAACGTGTGTGGGGATGGCGTGATATCTTGGTAGCTGAAGCACCAAGCTTTGTATAGAGCTCTAGCCTCCTCGGCATTTTGGGAGCCAGCGGTGTGATTATACTTCGACTTTCGTTATCAGTGCATTCTTCAATGACGAAGATGTCACGACATGGTGAGCTCGCAGTGAAGGACCGTGCCTTTAAGCATATCAAGGGCCTGCGGGCTGATTCTTGGAACTATTGAAGTCAAACTCATCTCCATATGCTGGAACGCTATGATAGATCTTCTGACCTCTCCCCGGCATGCTAGTTCAGGCACTTCCGATAGGTGAGAAATGGATCGCTGGAGATTCCACTCCGCAGTTGGGATCTCACCCCCATGCTCGATCGGCGATCCGGGGTACTTATCACAGTTATTTATTCCCTGCGCATGCACCTGGAAATAAGGTCCGCCAGCAATTGATAAGATCTACAGTCTGTGCTAAGATCCGATGGCTCTCGGACTACCAACGGGCTGAACGGGTATTGTTTGCTACATTCAACTTATCTGTACAGCTTCAAATTATACCTGGATCGGCAACTCTGAAGTTGTCGTTCTAGCTGCAGCGACTTGCGCAGGTCCTCGAATCTTGTGACCTCAATAAACTGACAGCCTGCGCGTGGCAACAAAGCTTGATAGCAGCTGCACGCTCTATACAAGTAATCCATAATTACAAATGCCTAACGCTCGTACCTCGCAAAAGAACCTTATACGGGCAAGCTCATTCCAAATAAGCTTAGCGACACTCTAAATCTGGCTCACGGGCCGCTACAGAAACGGTCTCCATGTGTTCAGATTGATGTCATACAACGGTGCTTCTGTTGTAATGCCCGCTTTCTTATTAGCTGTTTGTCTGCCGTTCCTAGTAAAAAGTCCCCTTCGCACGGACATGCAGCTGTTGTTGTGATAGCTTCTGGCTCCGCCAATAGTATGCTGGTAAATTCCAAGCTTCGAGAGGAGCCAAGTATTTTAGTTTTTCGATAGATCGCTTTTAGCGCAACGGTAACCCGGCTAGGGAACATCTTGACTTGATTAAGACATTGAACTTCGCTGTTCGTGATCTTGCAGCGATATGCTCGTTGAATTGACCAATGAAAGATAAATGATTTTCATCGTCCAAGCCGTCGATCGGCGCGCTTTGAGACAAACTGGAAATCGCCCTTGTCAAATCTCAAGGAATCAGGCCTGTTGTTGAGGCAAGGGGCTTGCTGACTGAGACAGTAAGACACGGGAAGGATACACAACGTCATTTTAATGGCAATTGTCTTTGATGCCGGAGGAAAAAATGAACACTGCATGCATTAATTCATGCAGTACGACCAAGCATCTCGACGATAAATAGATCTGGTTGGTCCCTACCCAGATACTACTCTGTGCAACCATCCCTCTCCATCACTCCCTCTTCATCATGAAGATCACACTATCCTCATGGCTCGCAGCAGCCTGCCTTCTACCCTCCACTCTCGCTTTCCCCCAACTCAGCCCTGAACAAGTCGAGGCCTATCGCCAACACGCTGAGCGAGCCCTCGAAGCCTGTCCCTTCGCTGCTCAACAGGAAAAGCGAGACGCAGGCGACTGCCCCTACGCAAAGGAGAAGAGAGCTGCCACGTTCGACGCCAAGAAGCAGCGCATCAGTGTCTCTGGTCAGCATGCCTTCCACGCTCCCAACTTCAAGGCTGGTGATCAGCGAGGTCCCTGTCCTGGTCTGAATGCGCTTGCCAACCATGGATATCTGCCTCGTAATGGTGTTGCGGACATACAGACTATCATCCAGGCTACCAACGAGGTTTACGGCATGAGTCTTGACCTTGGAGGTTTCCTGGCTGTCTACGGTACCGTCTTCAACGGCAACCCGCTGTCCACCAGCCCAGGCTACTCCATCGGTGGCCCCAGCCGCTTCAGCCAGAATATCCTTAACGGAGGTGGTATCCTTGGTACCCCTTCTGGTCTCAGTGGTTCTCACAACAAATATGAATCGGATGTCAGCGCTACGCGAGGCGATCTTTACGTGACTGGAAACAACTTCCATGTTGTTCTCAGCCGCTTTGAAGAATACTGGAAGGCCATCCCACTCAACACCCCAGCCCCCAAGCAATACACCGCTCTCGCACCGTTCCATTACAAACGGTTCCAAGACTCTGAGAAGACTAACAGTCACTTCTTCTACTCGCCCTTCGCTGGTATCTTGGTCTCACCTGCTGCATACTCCTTCCCTCCGCGAATGATGGCCAACCACTCTAGCAAGTACCCCGAGGGCTACCTCTCCCGAGAGGTTTTCACCAGCTTCTTCGGTGTCAAGGGTGACAAGCCTGGTAACTTTAAGGTCAACCAAGGTTGGGAGCGCATTCCTGAGAACTGGTACCGTCGCCCGATAGGCGATGAATTCTCCATCGTAGACTTCCTTCTCGATGTCCTCGAGCACGCTGCCAAGTACCCTCGTCTGTTGAACATCGGTGGTAACACTGGCAAGGTCAACAGCTTCGCTGGCGTAGACATCAAGGATCTTACTGGCGGCGTCTTCAACGCTGCCATGCTCCTCAAGCCCAACAACCTCGAGTGCTTCGTTATGCAGATCATCATGGCTGCTGCCCCTGATATTCTGGGAAGTCAATTTACCGATGTCAAGAAGGCTTTGACGCCGTTGAGCGATAAGCTCCGTCAGCTTCTCGCTAATAAGAGCTGTCCTAAGCTGCAGAAGTATAACCAGAAGCTGTTTGAGAAGTATCCTGGCTACACCGAACCGTACGGCAGTTACGCTGGTGTTTCCAAGGGCTCTCTTAAGGGAGTTATTGAGACTACTAAGGGAATTCTGGGAGGACTCTGGCCTACTGGTAATTAGTCGAATGATGTATTCTAGCTTGGGATTTGTTTCTGGGCTTCAGCGTAGTGCTTGAAGTTTTTATTACTTGAAACTTGAACGTTTAATGTTAGTAAATATATTACACCCTATCTTAAACCGTCACCAGACAGAATAATGACATTTTACTGCTGTTGTAGTTGAGTCTTCTCTAGATGCACTGATAGTTTGCGTATAAGCCAAGCATCAGTTACCGCGCGCATCTTCCTTGGCTGTGAAGATTCATGAAAGCTATTTCTTCAACTGAACCTCTGTAACCATTGAACCAAGGTGAGACCTGCGCCCGCAAAACATAATCATCAAATGATGCAATTTCACGATTCAACTTCTACACGGGCGCACAACCATTCTGAATAATGACGTTGATCCTGTCTTGAACTTCCTATTCAGGCAATTATGTCTTATCAGCCATGAACCTTATTCTCACACTAGAAAAAGTCGAAGCATTCCGCAGCCAGCGGAAAGAAATGCCCGCGAAGCCGCTAAAGTTCGATAGCGCAAGGCACTAGAACCCAAACGCCCGAAAAGACAGGGGTAAAAAACCATCACGAGAAGATCAGCTAATGAACGCGCCGGTGTCACAACGCACGGTTGTTTCCTCGTCATGGACACTCTACAACTACCGCGGTCGGATATTGAGTGGATTGCCCTCTAAAATTACAGGGAGATTATATGGGGGCAGCCACACCTTATAGCTGCCTGCTTCACCCCAGTTATTCCCTGTAAAGCACTTGGCTGTTCTTCACGTCGCAATGCGGTTCCAGGTGCCTCTTCTCGTCTTTGCAGGCCTCGGTCTGGCTGCTCCGGCACCAGAGCCACAACTCGTTTCTGGTCTTCTTAATGGTGTTGGCGGCCTTCTGGATACCACGCTTGATGGTCTTCTTGGATCGCTGCGCAAGGCTCTTGACAGTGGTGACAGGGAGAAGACCCTTGATATCCTACAGCAGTTGTCGCCTAACAAGAAGCGCAAGGATGTTGAAGAAGTTAATGCTGCTTTGCAGAAAATCTCAGAGGCCAAGCCTAAGAGTATCGTTGAGTACAGCGCGCAATTGATTGCGAATGGTATCATCTTTGGCGATACGGCGGATCTTTTCGCTTATGCCAAGGGTCTTGTTTCAGCCGAGAATGGAAGCAATAATAAGTAAGTCAATCCCGACCATGTCACATGAAACGTACTTACCATTCGTAGGAACCGCGATCCTTTCAAGGAGGTCTATCCTAAGGTCTTGAACTGCGATGCCTCTTACACCGTCCCCGAATCCAAGCTTCGTGCCGCCATTTATATCCCACCAACTTTCACCTACGGCAAGAAACCCCCAGTCATCTTGTTCCCCGGTACTGGATCCACTGGCTACACTACCTTTCGAGGCAACTTCATCCCACTGCTCACCGACGTCGACTGGGCTGATCCCGTTTGGGTAAATGTCCCTGCTCTTCTGCTCGAAGATGCTCAAGTCAACGCCGAGTATGCCGCGTACGCGATGAACTACATTGCTGCACTCACCGAACGCGACGCCGCTATTATTGCCTGGTCTCAAGGCAACATTGACGTTCAATGGGCTCTCAAGTACTGGCCCTCAACACGCAAAACCACAACCGACCATGTCGCCATCAGCGCTGACTACAAGGGTACCATCTTGGCCAACACCCTCGGCCTGACCACTCTGATCAACACACCTTCTGTTCTTCAGCAGAACGCAGGAAGTGACTTTATCACTACCCTTCGTTCCGATGGAGGCGACTCAGGTTACATCCCCACAACAAGTCTCTACTCCAGCTTCTTCGATGAGGTTGTCCAGCCCCAAGCGGGCACTGGAGCTTCTGCCTACCTCCTCGATGCACGCGATGTTGGTGTAACCAATGCTGAAGTCCAAAAGGTCTGCGCTGGAAAGCTGGGCGGTTCTTTCTACACACATGAGAGTATGCTTGCCAATCCTCTTACCTTTGCGCTTGCGAAGGATGCTCTTACGCACGAGGGACCTGGAAAGACATCTAGAGTTGACCTTGCTAGCGTTTGCAACAGGTCTTTGGCACCTGGGCTTGGATTGGAGGATTTGCTGATCACTGAGAATGCTGTCGCCATAGCTGGTCTTTCTCTGGTGCTGTACCTGCCCAAGCAGTTTGATGAGCCTGCTATCAAGCAGTACGCTCTCAAGGCAACTGGCGAATGCTAAGATGGGGACTATACGTTTTAATATTCTACAATTTATTTAATAATAGTACTTGACGTTTCTTGTGGGCGTCCAATTGTGAAAATCCTTCTGTGGATCAACCACTGCGCGGCCGAGCTCACTTCACTACGACTTCACCATGGCAATTTTCTTGTTGTCAACCAAGTTCACTGTCACTGTACTCAATGCAAAAAGAATCTGCATGGTCCGTGTCCCAAAAAGCAAAAGAAAATAACTGCCTCCACACCGGATTGAACGATGGACCTTTGCATTACAAGTGCAACGCTCTACCACTGAGCTATAGAGGCTGTTGATGTAAGCAATTTTGCAATTTCGGTACATATACCAGAACGCAAAAATCTTCTGCAGCTCATGGTATCTACTAGATTCATCAACGTGATAGACGCTTAAGGTTGCACGAGATTGATCTTGTTTATGGCTGACCTGCTGACCAAAAGTCAGTACGCCGCCCACAAACAAAAAGTTACTCACTTTAACCACAGTTTAGAAGTCAATTCATGTCGTGATTATCCATTTCTACGAAAATCCTTACATGGCCAACTTGCCAATTGATGGGTTTCGCCTCCAGCGAGGTCGCGCCAGCAATTGAGCTCCACCGCGGCTAGTGTAACATGGCCACAAACGATTCAGCTTCAGTATTACCGACGATGATAGGCAAGTTTGACAAAAATAAAGTATTTAGGACCGAGCGTGGATCGAACACGCGACCTAGGGATCTGCAATCCCTCGCTCGTACCACTGAGCTATCGATCCTTGTTATTGTTGAAGCTTTGCGCTGCTTACTGGTGTCTATGATCCTGTCTCGGGCGATGCATCAAATTGTCAATTTTGAGTCGTTGAAGTTGGATGTTTCGTTGAGAACCGCCAACTGTTTGTGGTCATTTAAGCTTCTCGTGGCTTAGGCGCCAGTAAACAAAATGCAAAGGGACGAAGTAAGGTGAACTGGTATGATATCAAATAGTCTACAAGAAACGATATACGGTCTATAATAAATAATTAACAAATGAACTAATTCGCAACCTTGGCATCAATGTCAAGTTTGTACGTGGGACTCTCATCCTCCACCTCCGAAATAATCTCATGCGCAATCTTCTCAGCCAATCCATAGATAGTACCCATAGGATGTCCAGGAATAAGCATAGGGAACGAAGAAGCGTCAACAACGCGAAGACCCTCAACACCATACACACGAGCCTTGGAGTCAAGAACAGCCATCTTATCCTCCTTCTTACCCATCTTGCAAGTACAAGCAGCGTGCCAGACAGTCATGAGGGTATCGCGCAGAACAGCAAGGATCTGCTCGTCAGACTCGTGCTCCTCACCGGGGTAAACTTCCTTGAGGACGGTATCTTTCATGGGAGTAGACTTGGCAACTTCGCGCAGACGGCGGAAGAGTGCGATGGCGACTTCTTGGTCGGCTTTGTCGCTGAGGAAGTTGGGGTTGATGAGGGGTGCGTCGGAGGTGGAGTTTGATTGGAGTGTGATGTTTCCGCGAGATAGAGGAGCGACGAGACCGCCGTTGATGCTGGTATACGCCTTGCCGTCGGTTGGCTGTTGAAGAATGGGGAATGACCAGTCTTCGGAGTAAACGTTGAGAGGGATAAACTCAGTCTCGGGCCAATCTTCAGGGAAGTCCTTCAGGGCTTCGAGAGTTGACTTGGAGAACTTGGATCGGTACTTCTCAGGAACCTTCTCCCAGCCAAGGAGCTCGACTTGGTTGGATGTCAGAGGTCCAGCTTGCTGCTGGATGTAGGCGTCGAGAGCGCCTTGGAAGACAGAAGCGTTGTTGATAGCCACACTGAGGGTGTCCTCGAGACCTTTGACTTCGAAAGAGGGACCGAAGAGGATGTGATCCCACATGTTCTGGCCGACACCAGGGAGATCAGCAACGACTGGAATGTCGAATTCCTCCAATTGCTTCTTGGGACCAACACCAGAGACCATGAGAATTTGAGGAGATTGGAAAACTCCACCGCTGACAATGACTTCCTTTTTCGCTTTCAGAGTGTAATCGAGACCAACAGAGGTAACTTCAATACCAGTCGCCTTCTTCTTATCGTCGAAGAGAACTCTCTTGGCCAAGCTCTGAGTGTACACCTTGAGGGTCTTGAGCTTCTCATCACGAGCAGCCTTGACGAAGTCGTCAGAGGCACTTCGGGTTGCGGTCTTGGGTCGGACGGCGGTTGTCGTGTAGGAGTATCCGAGCAGACTGCCACTGCTGAAGCCGTCGATACTCTTGAGACCGAGGGAGTTGAGACCCTTTGCGACAAGAGCAGCCCACGAGGGGACGTAGTTGGCGTAGCTGACTTGAACGGGACCGCCCTCAGATGAGAAAGCAGATGCGTCGTAATCGGTCTCGATGGTTGGACCACGCTTTTCGTTATCGGGAGGTGTGAAGGTTGCGGTCTTCTGGAAGTGAGGTATCATTTGATCCCACCTACGGAGTCAGTTAGCGAAGATTTCCATTAGCACAGGCTGCTACTTACTGGTAGCTGTCGTCTCCAACCTCCTCAGCCCACTTGGCCATAGTACCATTGGTAGGTCTGTGATAAACCAAAAAGTTAAGCTGCGAAGAACCACCAAGGACCTTTCCGCGAGCATAGTGAATCTCGCGATTATCCGCAGAAGTCTGCGGTGTAGTGGTGAATCTCCAGTCCCTCAAAGGATTAGAGTCAAGAAGATTAGCACCACTACCTGCAGTAACACCACCAGGCGCCGTAGCGAGAATCGGCTTGGCAATCTCCAGGAAGCCTCCAGCTTCGACGATAGCGACACTGTAACCAGCCTTGGCCAAGCGATACCCGATGGTATTTCCCGCAGTACCTCCTCCTACGATGATGTAGTCATAAGTAGCCTCAACACCTGGGATACCACCCAGTTCACCGAGATGTCCAACCTTGAGTCCATCACCGGCGTAGGCAGACTGGACGATATGTTGCAGTGGGTCGAGAAGGGTGCTGATGAAGGGGATTTCGGGACGAGCAGCCACACAGGTCGAGAGGCTGATAGCCAAAGATAAGGCCGAAGTACAACGCATGACAGGCGATGATCAACAACAAAAGGAGTGATGACTGCACACCTTTCCGGCAAAAGCGGCTCGCTCGATTCTTATACTCAAACTTAAATACTCTAGCTACCTGTCAAGCATCTTCCTTGCCGTGTGCAAGTCCCGCTGTCTCACCTGAGCGGGCATGTCGGGCACTACAACACTTAGCATGAACAGTTGGTTGGCTCTTGAGTCAGGCGCAATCCATGTTCTTTAACAGCCCGAGATAATTAATGTCTCAGGGTCCTGGATGCAACAGGGATCTGTAGCCAATGCCATGCGTTGCGCAAAGCCGAACAGGGCGGCAGAGTGATTGTCCGCCGATCTCGAGTTCGGATGAAGAAAATGATTTGAGTTTGCCATGTGAGTGTGAAATGTGACAGTGATAAGCGGGATCGTTTCTCATCTCGAGGGCTGACTTCGATAACCGCTTGCCACGTCGGAAGTGTAGGGCGCAATCCACAAACGGTTTCTATAGTGAAAGTGGAATACAAAACGGTGAGCTGGAGAACCCCCGGTTTCTGGTGACACTCGGGGACTAAAGTGCTGACCATAATAAACGGCCTTGCCCAACAGGTAAGCCCGTCCTCTTCAGCTGCGCCCTAGTTCCCCGAGCACAGAACCTCTAATCCGCAGATCCCGTCAAGTAATTAATCCCTAGACCAAGACCTAATGCACAGACTGTGGATCGTAGCCTTTTTCGCATTGATCAGAGCATCATTAATCTCAAACAACCGCATATCCGCTTTTGATCCTCTTTGCACAGGTTGGTTTTATACCCGTCAAGGTTCATCCCTCTGCATGTTTAACACTCCCGGTATAAGCGTCCATATAGCATTGAAGAAGAACGGATATAATCCCCGCTGATGCCACTAAAATTAGTCAGTTGATCCGGAACGACACCCGCTAGAAATTGCCGTGTTGCAGATCCCTTCTTCGCTAAGGATGCTAAACAGATACTAAACAGGGGCTAGTCCACAAGGGTTTTTACTTGCGAAAACAGGGCAGCGACTCAGTTTCAATGTCACCTTCCATGGAAGCTTACAGCTGCTGAACAATTAAAGTGGTCGCATTGTCTGAGCCCTAACTCATCATTGAGCCAGCAGTGGGTGGATTCTCAGCTGATCTCGGCTATAATGAAGATATCATAAGGTTATATATACCTGGAGTAGATCGTACTTAAATATGACGGGGATTGGCGAAAATGCAAGCCTTGCTCGGTAGTGGAAAACTCCGGCAAGTGCCAGGCGAAAGTGGACATTTGCAGGGAGAAGCCAATCTGAGTCAGTGTGTGGGCATTCTGGGCCTGGCTAACCCGAACGAAGACGCTCTTCTCGCATACCGTTCATCTGCTACACTGCGACATGTCTACTCTCCTCAATTTACGAACCTTTTATCTGTAGATCCAGACTTGTTTTTATGTACAAATAGTTTGAAGAACGTGACGTTGCAATGAATCGGAAGCTGCTCGATAACACCCCACCCATTAAGACGATATATTTAGCAACGTTCTTGGCCGAAGCTTCATAAATGACATACCTGTTAATATTACCGATGGGTTATTCTCCAATGTCAAAGATTGAACAAGGTTTTTTTTTATTTGTTAAACTATAACCCACTCATGAAGAAGCTCCCTCGAAAGCCTTACGATTAACAGCCGTCGTCGGCTCCCCGCAAAAATCCCCATTCTCATCCACGACCCTCATAATATTCTTCATCGCCATGAGTTCAAAGTTGATCCTCGTTGTAATAGCAGCTCCTCCGTTATGACACGTTAAAATCACATTATCCATCTCAGCTAGCTCTGTGGAAACCTGCGGCTCGTGGTAATGCACGTCTAGACCAGCAGCTGAAATCTTGCCGCTCTTTAACGCTTCGACCAGAGCTTCTTCGTTGACAATCTGTCCTCGAGCTGTGTTGACCAATCGTGCGCCATCTTTCATGGCAGCGAATGTTTCCTTGTTGAACATATCCTGCGTGTGTGCGTTGAGCGGCGTGTGTAACGTAACGCAGTCGGCGATGTTGAGGAGGGAATGGAGAGATGAGTGGTATGTTACCTGAAGTTCCTCTTCAATCTCGGGCGGTGATCTCACAACATCGAAGTAATGGATCTTCATCCCCAAAGCTAATCGCGCCTTGTTGGCAACTAGCTTACTGATGTTCCCCAATCCGACAATACCTAGGACATGACCACGTGGGTTATATGAGATCGTGGCGATGAATTTGTGCATCTTGTTAAACTGCTCAGGGTCACAAGAACGAGCACCTTTCTGTGACATCCAGAAGTTACGGAAGACTGATAAAATCATCCAAAGGGCTGTATCTGAGACTGCTTCGTCACTGGCACCTGCCCCGTTGGCATACCAGATACGACGACTACCGAGAGCGTCAACATCAGCCCAGTTGAAGCCTGCACCGGCGGATGCAAAGATGCGGACCGATGGTGGGAGGAGAGGGATGAGTTCGTCGTCCCATTGACCCATCTCGCCGCCCGTCTGGAAGTGAGGTCGATAAATCGCTGAGAACTGGCCATATCTAGTTATCATTAGACTTGGTAGTTTCGGCTATAGATTTCACATACTTGTTTTCTTTCAAAGCCTGGATAAACGACTCGCGATCAGGCTCCTCATTGGCAACAACGTCGAATTTGTTTTTAAAGACATCTTCATAAAAGTCGCGATTATATTTGACGTCTTCGCCTAAGCGTAGGACTATTGGCTTGCCTCCACCCATGATTAATGGACGGTCGATACGTTCTGTTAGAGTATGAGGTTTTGACCAAGCAGCGATGATGAATTCGAACCCTCTCACAACATAATTGGGTAAAGCGCTTAGACTTGCTCTGTCTTATGATATAAATCCTTTTCCATGTCTGTTATGCTTTTCCGCCAATCGGTGGATCGCCTAAGGACGGATATGCCACCGCACGTAGGATCTGCTTACAGTGAGGGGTAGTGCATGAACGGCCTCCAGCTCTAGGGCCGATGCTGGATATATTGCGACTCGGTTCATTCTCGGTCCAAAGTTTACCGAAGGTTTAGTTTGGTGTTTACTGATTCCCTCCGAGCTCCAGAGCATGGCCCAATAAGAAGGCGTTGGTCTGTCGTTGGCCAGCGTGGGAGGAATTGCATTGGCTTTCGTTAAACGGTTCGGTCCATTGCCATCATCCTCTGTGTCTTGTTCTTATTGCACAATACCAGTTGTTCGCAAAACATATAAAACGTATATCTTCATAACATCAGGTAGTCTTTCGAGTCTTCGGCTTGTACTCGTTCGTTACTTGCAGTTGTGATTATGAGTTCCCTTCCCCCACATCTGCAAGGTCTGCCATCTCACAAGGTCGTCTAACGCGGATGGGATGAGCAACGTCTATGATGATGCAACTACCTGTAATCATCAGGAATAAACAAGGACATCCAGCCGTTCCGGTCGGCCTTCCGTCCTATTGGATATTCTCAATCATCAGACAAGGATCAACCACTGCTACCCCAGGTTTACCCCAGGTTCCTCCCCATGGATAAAACAGTATACGATCGTCTCTGCTCCACACACTTCGGCATCGTGCTTCCGATATATAATGATTTGAAGCCACGCCTGTCGTCTGGGCACCTAATCTGTAGATACTTCAAGATGTTCGAGCAGATCAAAGAGTTCTTTAAGCCAAAGGCTACAAAGACACTGCATTATGCTGGTCTGAAGAATAACACTCATCCGACTTGGTACAAGGACGCTGGTCTGCGCAAGAATGTTTGGCATTGTGTTGGGTTTTACTTTGCGGTCTTCTACCTTGGCTTTGATGCCTCGTTGATGAATGGTACGTCTCTCGAGTCAAATCTTGACTCTATTCAACTGAGCTGACAGTTATCTAGGATTGCAGGCCATCCCACAGTGGGAGCAATACTTCAACTATCCCTCAGGAAACACCCTCGGCCTCATCTCCGCAAGTCTCTTCCTCCCAGCGATCGTAACACCATTCTTCGCATCTTACATCAACGGCCTCTGGGGAAGAAAGTGGTGCTTGGCTATTGGTTCCGTCCTCCTTATTCTGGGAGCATTTCTCAACGCATTCGCCAAGAACATCGGAACCTTCATCGGTGGTCGAGTCATCATCGGTGCTGCTGGTCCTTTTGGCAAGATCACTGGTATCGCTCTGCTGCAAGAACTAGCGCACCCACGTCTTCGACCGTACGTCGCTACTGCTTACTACAGTAACTACTATGTTGGTCAGATTGTTGCTGCGTGGTTTTGCTATGGTACGCTTTCTTGGCCTGACACTGAGTGGCGATGGAGAGCACCTTGCCTCTTCCAGGCTTTTGCTCCTGCCGTCGTCCTTGTCCATCTTCTCTTCGTCCCCGAAAGCCCCCGATGGCTCGTCGACCACGACCGATCCGAAGAAGCTCTGAAAGTCCTTGCCGACGAACACGCGAACGGTGACCTTGATGATGAGCTGGTGCGATATGAATACGACGAGATTTGCCGCGCTCTGCAGCTCGAGAAGGAGAACAATAACGCCAAGTACACAGATTTCTTGAAGACTCCTGGTAACAGACGTCGCCTTCTTGTGCTTGTCACCATGGGTACTGGCTCAAACTGGGTTGGTAACGGCATCATTGCTTATTACCTGTCTCCTGCTCTGAAGCTTGTCGGTATCACGTCTGCCAGCGCTATTGCTGGTATCAACGGCGGCATGGCCATTTGGTCTCTTATCTGGGCCTACGCTGGCGCCATGAGCGCCGAACGTCTCGGCCGTCGCACACTTTGGATCACCGGTACAGCTGGTATGTGCGCTGTGTACGCCGTTATTACTGGTCTTAGCGGTTCGTTCGCGCATAACCCCTCACATGGCGTTGGCCTTGCTGTGGTGCCAATGATGTACCTCTTCAAGACTTTCTACTGCATCAGTTGGTCGCCTCTGCCTTTTGCTTATGGTGCTGAAATTCTACCATACAACCTAAGACTCAAGGGATTGAGTATCGAGTTGAGTGTTCAGAGTGTCGCACTTGCTTTCAATCAATGGGTTAACCCCGTTGCTCTTGAGGCTATCGCTTGGAAATAGTAAGTCATCCCATCACACTCATTCAATCAGTGCTAACAGGAGGCAGTTATATCGTGTACATCGCGGTCATTGCCATGTATCTCGTCCTTATCCTTTTCTTCTTCCCCGAGACAAGGTATGTCCCGATCCCCATCTCTCATATCTCTACAGTACTAACCTCTGCTTCAGAAACATGACTATTGAAGAGGTTTCCGTACTTTTCGATACTGGACGAAAGGGTGATGCTGCAGCTGCAACCCGACAATTTCACAACAGCGATAGGAAACTTGACGATATGCTTGAGCACGAAGATGAAGAGGACAACAAGGCGCCAAGTGTGTCAAGGGTTGAGCGAGTCTAGATTTTAAAGACGCGCTTCAGACTAGCTTCCGTAGTCAATACGAGTGAAAGACTTCAATTAAGGGTCCTAGTTACAATTCTGTGACATGCCAAGAAAGTGATCTCGACCCCAAGAGACCGGCTTTTTGAAAAGGCCATGGGATGAACCCAGAATCTTACGCCAAGTCGCAATGAATACTGCATCCAATAGCAGAGCCATGCAATGTCTCCTTGACGGTGGCTGTGTATTTTTAAACAACCCAGTAAGCTCATGGGGCACGGCGGCTACAGGGTTCATAGGTTCGCTTGAGGGAATATGGACTTGGCGGAAATAGTCTCGACTCTCCGGCTCCATAATTACAAGATACGCGATCAATGCCACCAAACCCTGAGACAATGCATTGGTAGATTCCATGTTTCTTTCTGCGAACAACACAGAAATGCATTGGTTTCTTGCCCAACAGCCCATCACAATGACCAGTCTATGCGTCATGCGACATGTCTAGTCAGTGTTATCAGCATCTAATCCCTGTTTTGTGTAAGCTGCACACCAACATATACAACCCCGGTCTATACGACACCCTTCCCCAAGCTTGGCTCTTTCAGGTGGTCATTTATCATGCCGCCGGAGTCTTTTGAAGCCAATGAGCCAACACCACGAGATCTCACCCACAGACACGGCTGACCGACCTGCATTTCCCGTCTTAGAGGTGCTTTTAAAATGATGACAAGGGTGTTGCGGGAGGTTATTTAAGGTCATGGCTGACCTCGCTCATTTGACGCCACTTTCTGCAGTTTGTGTTTGGTTTAAAGAGCTTACTTTTTGAGTGCTTATTCCTGTAAGCTGATTCGCTATGTTGCCTACGCTTCGGAACATTTTTGCCCTCGTGGCGCTGATGCTTTTGGCCTCGCCAGCCACTGCCTTACCCAACATCAGAGTCTTGCCGTTGGGTGACTCCATCACAAAAGGAACAGGGTCAACAGGCATTGTTGGATATCGTCTGCCGTTGCGACAAAAGATTCTTGCACAGGGTGTCAAGGTCAATATGGTTGGCACATTGAAGAATGGAAACATGGTCGATGCACACCACGAAGGTCACAGCGGAAAGCTTCTCTCCGACATCAACGGCTACTGGCAAACCCCCATGAAAGCCAAACCCAACGTCGTCCTCATCCACGCCGGCACAAACAACATGGACCGAGGAATCGACCTCGACATCGCAGACAAGATCATGGCCGATATCGTCGACGGTATCTTCAAACTCTCTTCAGACGTGACTATCCTACTTGCACCAGTCATTTGGGCCAACGATGCAAAGATGCAAGCCAACACAGACAAATTCAATCCCAAAATCCGAGCACTTATCGCAGCGCGACAAAAATCTGGAAAGAAGATCTTGGAGGTCCCGATTGATATCAAGAAAGCGGATCTTGGTGACTCCAAGCACCCTAATGATGATGGTTATGAGAAGATGGCTGATGCTTGGCTGAAGGGGATTCTTGCGGCTGATAAGAGGGGTTGGTTGAAGACGCCTGTTCCGATGAAGGAGAGCGATGCGCCAGGAACTGGACTAGGTGCATAATGATATGGATTAATTCTGTGGAAGGTAATCAGATAGTTGATTAATTGGAAGAATTTGCAAAAAGAAAGAATTGTTCAGTGAACATCTTATTGTGCCTCAACACGGGATCGAACCGTGGACCTTGTCATTACTAGTGACACGCTCTACCACTGAGCCATTGAGGCGCTGTTATTGGATGAAAGCTGGTGTCATCATTAGCGTCTATGATCGTGGAGCTGCGATTTTGACCATCTTGGCTGTGTCTAGCTTGTCGACGTGAAAATGTGCACAGCGTCAGTTTCCCAACTTGTTGATATTATAATTGATATATAGATCGCAGCGCTCCCAGTATCAGCGATCCAAAGCAGCAACTGGTCATTGGGGTTATCTTCTTACCGATGAGTCAAGTTTCAATGTAAATTGGGGTGTCCGGGTTTATTCCTATCAGATCCAAAGGACAAGTGAAGAGGGTTATAACACAACTTTCAACAGCCTGATTCATCAGTTCATTCGTGTCAATCATTGCATGAATTATCTCCCAATGACCCAAGTCTTCTACCGAATGCTGATAAGTCTTTGCGGACAGCTTATTGCGGTCCCAAGTCATTGTCTGTCAAGCAATAGGGTAGCCATTTCGCGAAAACCCCGCGCCCATGCGTCAGCACGCGTCAAATTGCAACACGGATCAATTCTCTCCTCGCCATTCACTTCTTCTGCGAAACACCAAAGGTGCTGAGTGTTGGCCAGTCTATTCTGTTAGCACGCATTCAATTTCCGAAAATTTTCACACTTACCCATAATCGTTCGCTGCTTGTTGACGCGTGTAACATCGACTCTCTGCCCAACCGAAAGTGTCTTGCTTATGTCGTCACCATAACAGAAGCCATATCGTCCAAAGACAGGACTGTACTTGGCTCCCTTGTCCACTCTGCGGTCTTTGTTCAACTTCTTCCAAACAGTGCCCCGATCATCGGCCGCTGTCTTGCCTGTCTCATAATCCACGGTGATACTCTGACATCGAAAACAGTTGGCTGTCAACGCCATGCGCACTCCACCACTGAACACCAACTCTCCCCAGAAGTCCTCGGCAAAGGGTCCAGAGGCGCCACGAACAACAATGTTGGGTCGGAATTTGGTGACGTCCATCGAGTAACCTTCGCTCAATCGTGATGATACCTCATTGTTAGACTCTTCTGTGACGACCAAGTAGTGGGCGAGATCACTGAAAGTGATTCTTTCTGGTGGATGTGCCAGGAATGGAATGTTGTTCTTAACCCGCTGAGTGAATGAGGCCTTTTGCAAACCGTCGGAGCTATGAGGAGCCAGTGATCCTAAGACAGCTCTTGAGCCATCGCCGATGTAGACCAATCGCATTTCTTGATCGATGCGGTCAGAGAACCATTTCGAAAGCTCATCTCCCATGTCGTATGCTTTGGTAGTGCTTGTATGAAGATTGGCTTCGATGACCTTACGACCTTCCAGAGACGGCTTCAGAGGGAAATGAATGCTGTCGTCGGTCTTGTCTGCATTCCATTGTATTGTCACTTGACTCTTGTCATAGTCGATAGAAGCTTGGAAAAGGGCAAGCTTGAGGTGATATCCGATGAACATGGTCTCATATTGGGGCTCCGAGTCGCCGTCTCTTTTGACTTTTTGGAGACAAAAAGTTCTGTCACCTTCGAAGCCGAATGAACCAAGACGTGCTTTGTCAAGTGCGCATCCTCTTATCCCCTTCACTGGATACACATAGAGCTGTTAAACAGTTAGCCGGTATCATGCATCTTGCAAGGTCTCTCACCTGAGTGACTTGAAGCCCCGCCTCTCCTGCTGTTTGACGCTGCGAGAACAAGTAAATCGTGGCGGCAACGGCGGTGCCTACGATGAGAGACCAGATTATAGTGTGATCCATTATTGTGGCGTGTACGATATGAGATTTTAGAAGAGAGTTTGGAAGTCAAGCTTCCAGAAGACCTACCGAGACGTCCGGCAATAATTAACAAATCGGGGTAGCTATCGCGAATGACGTTTGAGGCCAGAAGCTAAACTACAATAGGCAACTTAATGGACCTTCAACCGAGCGCACTAGGATGAAGGGAGAAACAATTCGGACACCAACTCAAGTTAGACCTACAGTTTCCACAAGAATTTGTAAGAAGCATTGGAGGGCTTATTGACTGACTGTTGCATCAACTTGATGAATGGTTCGACATGCGGTAGAAGTTTCTGTTGTTGACAAATACTTCTTGAGCTGCAATTCTTTCCTCGACCTTCAACAAACAGTAACCGCGTAATTGGTTTAGTGGTAAAATTCTCCGTTGCCATCGGGGAGCCCTGGGTTCGATTCCCAGATTACGCAGTACGAGGCCTTATAAGGCAAGCATTCCTTTTTGCTGTTTTTTTTGAGGCTATTCAGAGGTTGCTGTGTGGGCGGGACACCGAAAGGCGGGAGGTTTGGCAACATTTGAGCCAACAAGGAAGGAGCGGATGATTTTGGCACGACACGATGATCTGACTAATGCTTTTTGTCTAATCACAAAAAGTCAAGATGTAAAGATACGGATTGGGTTGTCAACGTGAGTGTGAGACCATGTATTGGGAACTAACCAAAGCGCTGTACTAAGTCCTCGTAGGGTCAGTAACGGGATAACCACTATATAAACACAACGAAACGGGTGAAAACACATGGTCATTGCAGTAGGTCAACAGAAAGATCTTCTAAGTCTAGGAAATATGGTATAGTCAGAGAAACAAACAAGAACTCCCAGCATATGCAAATTGAGCAAAAACCAGTATAACCACATCAAAGGAACGAGGTAAAATCAACATGAGTCACAGCAATCTTAAAGGCCAAGATCCTTCTTCATAGCAGGCAAAACAACCGCCTCATTCCACTTCCAGATCAAACCACTGTTATGACCAGCAAACGCCGCACCAGTCCAATAAGTGTTACGCTCCCCTTCAAGCTCACGAAGATACTCAAAGAACCCATCGCCGATCTCCTTGGCAGAAACATGAAGCTCAAAAGGAGCGTGGTTGGCTAGCTTAGGGAAGGTGACCTTCTTTGCTGTATCAGCTGGTACAGCCTTTGCAATAGCAAGACTCGCGAGCTCTTTTCGCATGACAGCCTTGGCTTGCTCGAGAGTGTAGTCATCGTGATCAAAAGCGACACCGAGGAGGAACTGGCCTGAGAAGCCTGGGGGAATGTTGTAGCCGTTGCTTCCTGGGATGACTGGTGTATGAGCTCGAGTCAGAGCACCGACGTTTTGGAGGTTGTAGTCGACTCCGGGGATGTTGGCGATACCAGCAACGTAACCGAGAGCAGAGAACTTGGAGAATAGGGCTCTTTCAGTAGGACGAAGATCGAATTGAGCGACATTCTTTAAAGTCTGTGGAATAGCGACAAGAAGCTTGCGCGCGTTGAAGGTGACTCGCTTGCCATTTTGTTTGACAGTAACGACAACACCATCTTCCTTACGGTGGACCTTTTCGATGTTGGAGTTGAGGTAGAGTTCGTCCTTGAGCTCGCGAGCTGCAGCTTCATACACAGTTCGAGCGTTGCCAGATTTGGGAACAATGAATCCGTTGACGATACTGTTTATCAGACCGGGTCCAAACTTCTTGATACCATACAGAGTAGGAATCTCGGTGATACGGCCAGGATACCAGTTGAACTGAGCGATAAGAGGAAGCAGAGCCGTGAAGTTGTTCTGCTCGGCAAACTTCCCAAAAGGCTGGAGAAGCTCCTTGGGTACGGGGTTGGGAACGAATGTGTAGCCTTGGTCAACCCAAGGGTATTTGGGGATGACGTTCTTGATATATGCCTCCATTGCATCGGCTATAGACTTTGCAGTCGCGGCAGCCTCAGAGGCGGCTTGCGGAGGAATGGGCATGCCCAAGGAAAAGTCATATTGCTTGGTCTCGGTCGTAGTGTTGACAGGGTTACGGAGAGTTGTCTCAACGCCGAGGCGATCAAAGTACTTTTCCACAGTCTTGCTGTTTTCAAAAAGCACAACGCCGATATTGGCAACAGCCTTTGTCTCGGGATTGACGTATGACTCGGCATGGCCGCCGATCTGATCCTTCTTCTCAATCACAGCAATTCTTGCACCGGCATCCTTGAGATGGATTGCTGCATGGATACCAGATGCGCCGCCGCCGATGATAGCGACGTCTACATCGACGTTTTCATGTATGGGTTTCGGAGGTACAGCTATTGAGGCTGTTGTCAAGCAAGCGACGAGGACGAGAGAAGAAGCGTGGAACTTCATGTCGAGATACTGAGGAAGGTGAAGAGTAGAGAGTGACAAATTTCAGAAATAGAAAGGATGTACAAAGCAGATATATATATGACAACTCGGAACTAATACTCCATAACGTAGATCATCCGGCGATATGACCATATGATTCCTCACATATGCCGAGCCATATTTGCTTATTCGAGCCTCGGATTGACGATCCCTGTTAGGATAGTTACACGAGACCTTCAGCTGTTCACTACAAGTGCCTTGTGTGGAATCTGCAGCAAACTTTAAGCTTATCAACCCCGAAAGCTCCCAAAAGTGTTGCTTACTCTATCTTTTTATTTGCAGCACGATTAATGTTTCCAGATGTGGCGTCGGTGGTTTGGAATCCCTGCTGACAGGAAATATGTATGGTAGATCCGTACATCTCTGGGTCGTTTGGCTAGTGCGTGGAATAAACAAGGTCATTTAACTGGTGTCAGAGTCATGTCAAAAAGAAAAAAGCAAAACAATCCCCTTTTCTCTTCGTTCTGGAAAGTTGTCAAATCGATCGTCTGGGTCAAACTTGGAAATCTCCTCCAAGACAGTACTACTGTTCCTTTCATTGGCTGTCTTACGCATAGTACCCATGAGCCAAACTGTCGGGCACGGTGTCTGTGATCTTGCATCTCATTAACGAGCAGAAGTTGGACAGCCAATTTGAAGCACATGGCTATGCTTTGGAATTCCAAGAATTCATCTCGCAACGATGAGCGCATGAGCGCATGTCCTCGTCACTGCGATAATTGTGACTCAACGAAATGATCATTACGAGGCGTTTGAGGTTCGCGGCATTTCCGACCAGCAAAAGCAAAAGCGATACGATAGGCCGTGCGCATGACGCCATATTCTCTTCCATCTTGAGTCGCTTTGCTTAAAACTTTGCCAAGGTCTCCGAGTTTCGTCAGGATGGAGATCGGGGAAATGAGAAAAATTCGGCCAAGATTATTACCTGTCATCTTGGGATATTACCAGATGATAACCCAAAGCAATGACTGTAGCTGACGAAGTACCGATCTTGCCTGTGAATATATGGCAGGTACTGCGCACGCTATTGGAAACAGCTATGGAAATGCTGATGGATGTCGTTCATCACATCTTGGATAGGCCAATGACTCGACCTTTAATGAAAAGTGCAGACTCGTCGGCAGTTGAGGCGAGCAGCGGAAGCACGTGCAAAGCCTTCAGGGTCTAGACTAGAGGAAAAGGCTGGTCTGCATTTCACTGTATCTTGTATCATGGCCAGATCCTTGCGTTCCATGGAAACCTGTTGGTTCCAAACGCCCGATTTTATAGAAAGACTCGACTTTCACGAATCACAAATCTGTAACATGTTGCTAATAGTGGGTCGTTAGGCGGCGCAGTGGACTCAGCCTCCAATTTACAGGGCTGACTCGGCTACGTCGGCCACTAAAGCGGATACCGCAGATGTCATTGTGCTGGACCAACTAACATTAGATCACCTTAAATGCATGCATTTCCCTTTGATTGAGTGATTTTCTTCTTTCTCTTCTGATGGTAGACCATTCAAGAATCATATACAAATAACATCACCACTAAGATGGACTACGTTCGCGACTTTCATATCTACGCTCTTGGCCTATGGTGGATGTACCAAGGCCTCACGGCCCTCGCCGACCCAAAAGAACATATGAGCAACCAAGGCATCAAACACACTAGCTCATCAAAAGACAACGACAACTATGCACCGATCTACATGCTCGGAGTCAGAGATATCTCCATTGGAATATTCGTTGTGGCTCACCATTACATCGACCACCTACCGGCTGTCTTGACCTTGATGGCCGTCATGGGCTTCATTAAATTTGGGGATGCAATTGTGGTTATGACGGAGGGAGACGAAAGCGCCAGGAAGAAGGTAGTTGGGCATTTGGCCTGGGGTGCTGGGCTACTTGGCTGGCTTTTGTTTCTGGCAAAAAACTAACCGTCGATTGCTTGTTGTCACAAGAGCTCACTTTGGACCATATTGATGGAGGCGCCACCAGCTTGGGTCAAGACTCCATTGACCGATTCACAGATCCTACCCTTGAAGGGAATGTTGGGCCGGAAGCAGATGATAGGTGGCCATAGGCTCGGTCACCAGACATATGTTTCCTTCTATAATTGCCGAAAGTACCGACAAGATTTCAAAGGCCGGTTTAAGTGAGGATCCTGAATGGGGCATTTAAGCATGCATATACCCCAATCAGTGCTAGGAATAATAGGAGTACTTAGTCACATGGTACTGGTGGTATGTACGTAAGTGTATTTGAGAGACTCCAAATCTAAAACTCTTTGCATTTGCATACAGGAAGTGGGAAACCCCCATGGAAAAAAAACCACAATCAAGAGCATGATATTCTGTCTTTATGCCACAGTCCAATCGAAACACAACCCATACCCTTGAAATAACATCCACCGCTCACCACAGCCATGACTTGACGTTTTCAGTGACAGAAAGCCTTGATGGATTTGTAGTCACGAATGTCGATACAGTCTTGGCCTTGGTAGACTTGTTTCTCATACTTCGAGCAGCCCTCAGCCGTGTAGATGAAGACTATGTCCTGATTAGTAATCGACTTTTAAGGTAACTATAGGCTGGAAAACAAACTGCGACATGTGTCCGTGATGTGCTTGACATCCATGTAGTCTCTGGGCAAGTGAAAGCATTCTCCATCTGGGAAAGAAGCTGTGTGTCCACTGACTCCCCATCCACAACCGATCTCGTTGGGGAAGGTCTTGATTGTAACAGCGTTTTCTTCTGTTCGCTGGGCAAAGGCGGTGGGCAACGAAATTGCCAAGATACAAAGAGAGGCGAGATTGAACTGCATGTTGAACAATGGTACGAAACTAGTAGTGTATATAGAAGCTCGAAGGTGAAATGTGTTGGAGAGTTGAGAATGGTATGAGAAAAATAAACTGAACCTTAGATGTCCTGATTGCGATTTATAGCTTTTTCAAATACGCGGCTTCGCATCTTACGCTGAGCAAGTTAGCACTTCTCACGCCGCGCATTCACCAAGCTGTACTCGGCAACTCCGTCGAATACTCAATCATTCCCTTGCGAACGCTAGATCACATGAAGCATATGAAGCCGTGCCAAAACGGAGCTGAAAGATTGGTGATGGAGTTTCGATGTGCATTGTCAATATGGTTGGCGGTGAGATTTTACCAAATAACTCGGGCTGTGCGACGAAGGGTAGACCAATCTCTCAATTCATTATCCTTTTCTTGATCAATGAATTCTTCCCACTGAATTAAGGATAAGCAAACAGGCCGAAATCAAGGGTCTCTTGTTCAGCTTCATGCACGTATTACCCGAGGTAGCCAAGAGTCAGCAGTCAGCATGGCCCACCTCAGTATTTTGAGCAATAAGATGCGTTGAAGAAACTCGAGCTGAAGAAGGAGACAAGGAATAATATTACTGCCTGGGGTCGAGGCCCTGATGATGACGCCACAAACAATTCTTACAGCTAAATTATCCAATTACTGCGTCGAAGCTATCGGAGAAGGTCACAGATCAGTACGACTGAATGGATCCCCGAAAACAGACCTGCAGTCGGAGGTCCCGAACTCCGCCATTTGCGCCTCGTCGATAATACTCCTGCCGTACGTAGCTTTGCTGTTGTTGCAATTTCGCATGGTCAATCTCACGGTGAGATGGGATGCTTCGCCCTTGATACCACGGCGGAGGGTCGTTCAACATCATGCAGGTCTGTCTTGACTGGCTCTCATGGGAAATTTCGCTACATTTCCAAGACTATAAAGATTCACCGGTCCCCTTCTCAACAGGAACATCACCTGCACAATTCGGATCATCTCTGCCTCTCCTCATCGCATCCAACATCATTACTTCAAACCATTTCCCCCCATTCCAACCATCAAAATGACTTCAGATTTCCTGGGTGGTCATCATTGCGCTCAGTTGATAGCTAAGCCTGGCGAGAATCGCCTGGCCCTCGAGAAAGAGTTTTACTGGCCAAATGGATCAGAGATTGTTGTCAACATGTGGGGGTATGCCATATTCCAGTCTCGATGCTTTGACATTTGCTAAAGAGTTTCGAATAGGCAGAGCGACTTTGTTCGCAGCAAGGTCATGCAGGTAAATATCCGCACAATTAAACTTTTCGGGAAGGGGACTGGTTGTATAATCCGATACAAATGCTGACTGAGAGCAGTTTGCCAATGAATGGACTCGCTATGCAAACATAACCTTCAAATGGATGGAGCGTGATGCCCCAGGCGATTCCGATATCCGCATCTCTTTTGATCGAGATGGCTACTGGTCGTACATTGGCACCAATTGCCATGCAATCAGCCAGGACCAGCCTACCATGAACTACGGTGGAATGACCGACGATATGACCGATCTGGAGTTCAGTTCAGCTGTGTGTCATGAATTCGGCCATGCTCTTGGCTTCATCCATGAACAGGCGTCTCCAGTTGCTAACATCCAATGGAACAAACCGGTAGTCTATGAGTATTATGAGAGGGTCCATGGATGGGATAAGGCTCAAGTTGATTGGAACCTGTTTGCAACCGCGAAGCAGGAGGACGTTATCAACTCGAGATACGACCGAACATCTATCATGTGAGTCCCATGTACTTGGATTATCTTAGATTCACCATTGTGCTCGCCCTAAGTATTTCCTGGCTTTTTATGCTAACCTGAGCCAAGGCAATACTCCTACGATGCTAGTATGACACTTGATGGTTCCTCTGCACCATGGAACCGAGTCATCTCCAACCTTGACAAGGTGTTCGCCATGCGACTATACCCCAAGGAGGGTATCCAACGTACCACTACAGACGGCGTTTACTTCATCAACCGCGAGCGCAACGGGCAGGAAGCATCCGGAATCGCGTACTACTCACGATTCGGCAACAATGACGGTCAGCAGCCTGATACCTACGTTGAAGTATCCAATGGATCTTTCGCTTGGTGGGAAAATGGTGGAGACGGTACGTTGCTCTCATCTTCCTTCTGACATCAGATGTCCATGAACTTCCAACAAGTATTTACTAACCAATCAACCTACAGCGACTTTTGGTGGAAGTGGACATGTCATAAGGTGGAACTTGGCCGAAGATGCTGGACGATCACCGCTCTATACAAGAGTCGGATTTGCAGACAAGGAGGGCGAGAAGTGGAATGTTTATCGTGATGACAGTCGTGTCTTGTTTGAACAGGACGGATGGCAATGCCGCGCTCTGTTCTGGGCCTTTTGAGATGTTGGAAATCAGTCATGTTGTACGAGCTGAACGATGGGTTCGTCGATTTGGTGTGAGAAATGACATCGAAAGACAATGTGGACGTGTCTGGTAGTACTTTCGTTAAACTTTGAGTTGAACTTTGAATTCTATAAACATTTTACATCATCTACAGCGGTCTAAGATCAAGTTAGAAAAGTGGCCTGCCGGCGGAGCCACCCTGGTAATGCACCCAATGCGACCTTCCAGATGTCAGAGAGCATAAGAGACGAAATAATGTGGACACCTTATGCAAGCCTAGACTGGCTTTTGACTTACTTTGTTTCGTGATCTAAGCCTTAGAAGGACATTTAGATCGATTGATTGGATTTCGTATCTGGCGAAGACCTCAGCGTTTGATACGAGCGATCCATATAGGTCTAATTTGGTCAGCCTCTTACCACATACGACCATACCTACCAGAAAATACGGGATCCCGTCCGCTCTCCCATAGTCAAGCTGGTAAGGGGCGGATTAGTAGTTGGGTCGGTGACGACCAGCGAATCCCCGCTGTTGTATGTTCTTTTTTGCTCTACGGGTCTAGTTAGTGGGCCAACCGCAGGAGTCCAAGGTCAATCAACCTTTGCAAATGTCCTCTGAGGCTTAGGATACCAAAATAAAGTGTTAGTCCAAGTTAGCCTAATGAGACCAAATGATTTCGTCTCTTATGCTTCCTGGGCTAATTCTTTTGACTACCAGACGATTATCTTCGGTGGTTGCACTTTCCCTTTCGGGATCGTATGCCGCCTGTCTACATCTCAACGGCTTGTGCATCACGACCTACCTTTCAACATCATCGTCTTCAACATGACGGAACGTCGCCCAGGTCCTATCATCCACATCAACGGATATCCGGGCGTTGGAAAATACACCATCGCGAAGAGGCTCACAGAGCTGTTCCCTCGTCTCAAGCTAGTGCACAACAAGCTGTTCACCGACCTTGCCGACGCCCTTGTGCCACGCGATACCGACGACCACTTCAAAGCTTGGGAGTCATTCCTCGAAATGTCCTTCGAGCCGATTTTATGGTCTGACGAAACCTTTGACTACGGTTATATCTTCACCAACTTTATCCCCAGCGACGAAGACAGCCCCGTGGTCGTCATGAGAGACTACATCTACGCAGCGACATGCCGTGACGACCGCCAACGCGAGTTTATCGCTATCACCTTCGTTTGCGACGAGCAGGAAAACGTGCGCCGACTTGTATCTGTGGAAAGACAACAGGGTGGGAAGCTCACCGATCCCGAAAGCCTGCGCGTTTGCCGAACCAGCGACTCTCAGCACGATTACCTTGGGGACTGTCATCATGTCATTGATGTTACGAATTTGGAAGTGGAGGCAGCGGCTCTTGCCATCGCCCACCGCGTTGGACTACGACAGTAGAAATTGATTCAGTTCATATTTCCGAAGAGACGGGGCGAGCAACCAACCGGCTTTTATGGTATAACTACTCGACTGTTGCGTATAGTTCATAGCCGGAATAAATACAAAAACATTGACATCACAAATTTGGAGAGCAAATCATTTTCGCGACAGAGTCTGTATTAGAGTGATTTAAGGAAATCACAATGTCTGTCTAAGTCACCGTGACCCTTCTCGCCCCTTCATTCCCAGGCCAACCTTCCTGTCCCAAATGGTCAAATTGAGTAGTGCTCCACTGGCTAAATTTCATCTTCGACCATGAATTCCATGTCACAGACTTCCAGGCCATCAAACTCTGCATCTACTGCACATTCGGACAGGTATAGCTCGTGATCAGCGCTTTCGAAATCTTGCTGCGACTTCTTGAGATCTTCCTGCGACTTCTCGAGATCTCCCTGCATTTTTTCTATAGCGCTCTCGCGCTCTTCGACATCTTTTTTGTTGCGATCTCTTTTGGCCATCGCAGCTTGAAGGCTTTGGCTTCGACGAAGATTGATGAGATCCAACCACACGTCGGATACGTCATTGTCTATGCCAGATTGAGCCTCCTCTGCGGCCTCTACTGTTTTCATGGCTGTAGATAGGAGGCGCTGTGCGTCCTGGAACGCTTTGTTGGCAGACTCAAGAGCTTCCTTGGCACCTCTCAGGTGGTTGGCCGAGCAGTGGGACTCGAGTGCTATATCTTCAAGTTTCTCCTCGATATGCTTGCACTGTGAAGGCAAGAAATCAGAATCCTTTTCCGCGAGTTCTTCGGCCAGAACAACCTTCCGGCGCTTCGTGTTTTCGGAACATGGTGACGATTCAGGTCCTCGCTTGGAAGATGACGACCCGCTGGGCGCCGGTGGAGGAGACATGTTCTGGCAAAAGGATATGTCTCAGAGACTGCAAACAACCTGAGTGCGTCAGTACGGGTTTGTTTGGACCAGCTTCGTATTGGATCTCGTGACGAACTTGACATACCAGTGATGAGGAGAGATGTTGCTGAATTGCAGTTGAATGGAAGAAAGAAGATGGATGAGAATGCCAGAAGGCCATGCGGTGATGCAGATGAATTGTAGAAGAGGGATGTGTAGAGATGAAGTGGTGGAAGTGCAAGGAGGGAGGAAGATGAAAGAATAAGTAGGTGGATGAGCAGGCAGCGGCCGAGTCTGATTCAGAGACGATGGGCTGTGCGGCGCTATGCTACCAGGCTGCGTTTCCAAATATGCGACGGAGGCAACAAGATAGTTCAGGCACACTTGGTCACTATTTCACCTCCATGGCCTTGAAATACGTTCGGAGACGGTGCTCGTTATTGCATATTCCAGTCTTCACGTAAGGGCCCACCGTCTCTGGCCTAGTCTTGGTTTCTGGACCATTCGCCCGTGCTTGATGCTATCACGAAGGTTCCAAAGTTCATCTTGCATGTTTTACTGGAGTCAGATAATTTGTTGGACGACGAAGCATAACCCACGTCAAGACCATGTTTATAATCCAACTTAATTCATCGTATCCTACATATAAGTCTTCCTCACACCATTTTACCGGTCGCAAATTAGTCAGGATGATGGAATCATCTTGGACGACCACCCTACGTATACAGGATTTGGGCAAGACCAAAGCGCAACACTGCCCCCAAATCGAGTCCAGTACGTATATGTTAAAAGGCAAAAAGAAAAGAAGGCTTCTTAGTGAAGTCGAATTATTGGACAAAAATACAAAAAAGAATATCAGCTCCCCGAAACCTGGATCGAACAAGTGACCTTTCGATGACATATAACAATTACAGTCGAACGCTCTTCCAGCTGAGCTATTCGGGGAGATCTCCGAAAACGGAGGAATAGCTATTGTTGCGACGAGTGGCTCGTTTTAGCGCCTATGTAGGGTTTATCTCCACCATAGAGAGGAATGGTGAGCATCTTGTAACGCATTAATTCACAGCACTGAAGGTTTGATGTTTGATTCCATTTACGCTGCCGAAGACCAGTAGATCTTGTTGGTTAAGAGCATGCTGAAGGTTCCCGCGAATTGACTTCAAAGCCAGTGAAAGGTGCCTGAACGTTCTTTACACCTCGGTATGCCGATGCGACACAGAATCTCAGCACAGGTACCTACACAATTCAATTGGCTAAAACACTTCGTACAAAGTTCCAAGGGGTGCCAGATCATGCAAAAAGCACAGACAACATTCCAGGACCTGATTGCCGCTGTCAGATCGGCCATTTCTCTTTTTCTAGCCTTACCGAGTATGACCCGACGGTTTCAGCACCCGCGCTGACCCCCCGGCCAGGCCGAATGTTGCGGAGCGAAGCTTAGCGAGACTAAACGAGGTTGTCAAATGCAGGAACGACGGCAGCTAAGCATCAACTGCATCGCCCCTCTCCGAGGGCTGTGTAATGAACGACCACAGACGCTTTCTGATACGAAAATGAAGCTTTAGTGTCTATTTCTAGCGGGTTTCGAGAATGCCTTTCCTTATAAAGACAATGAAGATTCCCATCTTTCTAGGCTAGCTAACAATTCTCTAGTCGTCAACTCACCACTTCATCGAGCTTTCCTTTAGTCTTTCGTTTCCTTAATTGATCTCTCGTTCGATCTTCTGAATTCATTCATTCTTGAGCTCTTTTTTCTTTTCTTGTCAAATTTCAACGATCACTACCATCATGAACATGTTTCCACGAGACGCGGCCACCGACGGCGCTGCTGCGGGCGGCTTTGCGCTGTATCACTACGACCCTTCCATGGCTGGCGGTGTCATCTTTACTCTTCTCTTCATTGGCACCACCCTCCTTCATGTTTGGCAATTATACCGCGGGCGTTCCTGGTTCACCATTCCACTAGCCGTGGGCGGTTTATGTGAGAACTCCAAGCAAAATACAGAATGACTTCTTGCTGACGTGCTCTTCAGTTCAACTTATTGGATATGCGGCGAGATGCAAGTCCGCAAACGAAACACCAAACTGGACCCTGGGCCCATACATCATTCAGAGCATCTTCCTACTTGTCGCACCTGCCCTCTTCGCCGCTACGATTTACATGGAGCTCGGAAGAATCGTCCTGATGATTGATGGAGAAGGTCGTGTCATGATTAGCAAGAAGTGGATGACCAAGATCTTTGTCACTGGCGATATCTTATCTTTCTTTCTCCAAGGTGGAGGTTAGTATTTGCTACACGAGAATGTTGACCTTTTGACTAACGTCTACAGGTGGTGGTATTCAAGCCTCTGGTACACTTGAAGCCCTAGACACGGGATCCAAAATCATCATTGGAGGTTTATTCGTGCAGCTCCTCTTCTTCGGGGTTTTCATCGTTATCGCTATCGCCTTCCACCGAGCTATTGAACAGAATCCAACTGGTCGGTCGAGCAGCGGACTTCCTTGGAAGAAGCATATCATTGCGCTCTATGCTGGCAGCTTCCTCATTATGGTGCGATCTGTCTTCCGATTGGTCGAGTATCTGCAAGGTTTTGATGGATTCTTGCTTCATCATGAGGTTTATCTCTATATCTTCGACGCAACACTCATGCTCTTGGTTATGGTACTATTCAACTGGATTCATCCTTCTGAGATTACGAATATTCTGGAAGAGCGCAGGACAGGCAAGGGATACAACATGGGGGCTTTCACGGAGTGCGCTTAGTATCATCATGGGAATTGGGCAGGGAAGGCCTTTTGGTAGAATTGTCATTTCCTTATTTATTATTTATTGTATAGACCAACAACTTCGATAGGCCAAGCTATCCACTCTCTCCAATAAGAACCCAGCAAATCAGATACCACTTCCACAATATCATAACCCCATCCTTCCATGAACCAAGAATCATTATTGAACCGATGCAAAAGCGCACCGTAAAACGCATACAATATCAGAGCAGGCGGCTGTCTCTGCCGTAACAAAGTAAAGTACGACTCCGGTGCAAAAGGCACCAAAAGAAATGCTCCCTGCCATGACCTGTTGAATATGTCTCCGTCAGGAGACTCAGCTTGCCCCGAGAACTGAGCGCTATACATCCTACAGCGTCTCAAAACATGTAACGTATCCTCATACGTCTGTGCATCAGAATGGTCCTTCCATACATCTCGCGTTTGGCAGAAGTATTGGTCCTCGACATGGTTTGCTTGCTCAACATCCAGGTCATCCCAATTGCCAATACTCAATAGCTCTCTCAGTGGTCCTCCTCTCAAGGTAAAGAACGAAGGACTCAGAATAGTTTGGACACCACGAAGCATTGGGATCCAGCCCAAGCCCAGAATGCGATCTTTGCGGTTCCCCAATTCCGACTCCTCCCATAGACCTTCTCCCAGACGACCTGAGAGGCCAAAAACGTAGAGGAGGTTGAGAGATGACCAGGTGAATAATTCGTTGGCTGTTTCGTCGGTGGCGTGCTTCAAAGCTTCGTTAAAGCCTTGTAAGCTTAGGTTGTGGTATCGGGATGCCTCTGCTGCGTGACTGAGTCTTTGTTCGGGTTCAAGGTATGCGATGTGAAGCGCTGTAAGAGCAAGGAGAGCCTGCATGACAAATGGATGCTCAAAGGCAATCTGTGGGAAGTTGACTTGGAACGTGACTGAAAGCGCTGAATTCTTGTATATGTGATGACTTGTCGAAATAGTCCAATGATGAAGAAGAGCCATATCTCGTACACCATATGTTTGATCATTGTGTTGGTCTTTGAGGATAGATGAGACTGTGGTGAATGAGATTCCAGGAAGTGGCGATACATGTTGATGTGGCGAAGTCGCATGGCTTTGCTGCGACGGTGAAGGGTCGGCGGATACAGACCTCGCTTCGGGGAAAGGATATTCGCATTCAGCTCCGCGACGCTGACAAGCGCGACATTTGGGCCGTTCTTCAGTGCACTAGATATCAATTAGCCAGCCATCAGAGGTATTAGTGAGGCTTGTGATTACCTTGACTCGACGTCTCCTGCAATCAACACACCCAGTCTTGACTTTCTTGTGACCCCGACGTAACTTGACAGCCAGTCTTGTCGAAGCTACGTCATTGTCTGAGTCGTTCATGGTCGAGAACGTGTGGCCGAGCGATAAACGAGGGAAAAGAAAAAAAGTGCGGAGCTTTAGGTTTTGTTCGCTGACGGAACGAGGGAAATAGGAGGAGCGAGGTCAGACGTGGCCTGAGCGAGATGCAGATTGTTTTTAATTTCGCCGATTGGTAGAGATGATCCACTGAATCGCCGCCCCTAGGCTAAGAACAGTTACCGTCGGATTGGACCGAGGTGTTGCTGTTCGGTTTAATGCGAGGACATGAGCCAGATGGATGACCGAGCTACGGCAACAGAAACGTTGCCTTTTGAAGCTTAGGGCGCCAAAACAAAGTAGCTTGACAGCTCTGATAAGATAAACCTACCAAGATGTCTCATCTCCTAGGCTCTTAGCGGCGTTATAATTACCTGATGCCGGGTAAACTGCTGAACCTTATCGTACCAAATGACAATTGATGCCAGTGAAAGTGAAGAGACTTGACTAATATTTTATCTGAAAGGCTAACAATCTATTTGATCAAAAAAACAAAAGAAAACGCTTAAACTATGAAATGAAGACAGTCATAACCAAGAACTCTAGTCACCTCAGTCTACTTCCTCCGTCTATCATCATCTTCGACTTCAGGCACATCGTATGAAGACAACTCCGTGTTCTCCATATCCGAATTCTTCACATCCTTCTGAATCGACTCGACATACCAAACAACCAGAATAACCATAACCAGCGCCATCAGAATAGCGTCAAAGACATATAAAAAGATCTCATGCGAGATAAGGTATCCACCGTTGCCCTGAAGATATTCCACCACGCGGAAGATACTTCGAACAAGGATGAGAAAGCTCGATGCATAAAGAACGTATAGATATCGCTTCCAGGGGACATCACCTCGCAATGATTCGGCCGTAGGGAATTTGAGAAGGCGGTAGTGAAATAGAACTGATGTGACGACGAAAAAGCCAAAGACGACGATTTGTACCAAGAGACCCGCGATGATGATCTTCTCGCCCATTTCGTAAAGATCTAGTGTTCCGGCTGATTGGATACCACCGCCGCCGGCTTGTAGAGTGAACGCGATGACATCGCCAGTAACGAAGATTCGTGTGACCCATTGAACGGGGATAATCGAAAGGTGAGATGCGCCGACGGTTCGAATCAATCGTCCGAGGATCATATAAATCGATGCAGCGAAAAGCGCGGGCGCGACGAGGATGGGAATGGCTTGGAGGACGAAGCCGCCGACCGAGAGTTTATCGAAATGGCTCCATATTCTACCAGCGTAACCAACAGTCTCAACTAGATAAATCGTTAGTAAAAGTGCAGCCATTAGTATTGTAGGAACAAGACGTACAAACACCACCGATTGTAAATGCAGTGAAATAATAAGCCCGGACTCGAAATAATCGCCATGTATGTGCGGCAGTGAGGATGGCGAAAACAACAACGCTGACGACTGCGGCTGCTAAGGATGGGTCGTAGCGGTAGAGCTTGAAGTCGAATGCTTCGGCGTTTTGAGCAGCGTCGGCCATGGTGATTGATGATGGATGATGGGTGATGGATGAGATGCAACAAAAACGGAGAAGGGTGTTGGAATACCTTTATAAACATCGACTACTTCTAGATCAAGACGCATTTGATGGCGGAGCCGCCCAAGCTTGGTGGCTTGGAAAAATGGCGAACGAGGTTTGAACGAGGTTGAGCGAGGTTAAACGAGGTCTCTGTACGAGGCTTAACGAGACTTTACAAATTCCCCACCATATTAAGATTGGACGAGATGAAACTTATGATAAAGTTAAAAAATAGTGGTTCACAGCCCAGATTGAATCTCCGATTGCAACTCAATCTACCAGAAGATACCCTGTCCCATATTGGCCTGTTCTGGCGTTATCGCAGGAGGACAAAGTACTACGATCCCATTCTCTTCGTCTTCCTGGCCAGGGATAGGCGCATCGATATCGAGCTCCGCCATCAACATCCCCACCTGATCGTAATGCATTAGTCTTGATTCAACAGCGGAAGAAGTTTAATCTTACCTTTCCAACGGTTCCTTGATCCACCCCAGAAGCCCTTAACGTCTGCGCCAACCGCACAGCCAACGACGCAGCAAACATGTTCGTCTTCCCAACCTCTGTCATAACGCTCATAAGTGCTGTAAAATTATCTTCGCTTTGACGGTTACCGGTTGTCAGAAAGTCTGTTAGAAAGAAAGATGCTGCGATGAATGTAGCGAATGAGACGAGAGGATTGCGGAACCTAATGGTTAGATCCGTGACCAACGCGACAGTCATCATAATCTGAAGTGCAGACTCCATAACTCTTGAGTTAATATGTGGCAGAAGCGACATATCCATCTGCGACCGCGTAGTTACCGCGCGATGAATACAGATCAAGGCTGTGTGTAACTGGAGATTGATGAGAATAGCTGCAGGATTATCCATGTTCTCAGGACATCGCAGATCAGCCGGCAAAGTCGCAAAAGCGTTAGTCACCGCTTCATCAAGTTTTTGAAGCTGATTCCAGTCGTTATTATCTTCATCTTCTTCGCTGGCTCTTGAGAAGTTGAAGCATTCGTTGAAGAGGTGAACGGCGACGACTCTGCATGCGCTGGTGGAGAGTTCGAACATGCCTTGGCTGAGGGCCGTTTTAAGGGTTATTGTTGGAACTGGTGTGCTGGACAGGAAGGCGTCGATAGATGTTGGTAATCGCGTTTGTATCTGCAAGTTGTTGGTAAGTACATGGTCAACCAGATTGGCGAGACACTAACGCTTCGCCAGTCCATCATTGTAGGCCAGCCACCAGTGCTACTCGTGATTCGATCGGTCGTGAAGATAATCCAAAACGTGTTTCGTCGCTCTTCCTCTTCTGTGAAGTCCGCGGCGACTGGTAACGTAAGACCAGCAGCATTCTTACCATCCAGGCGGTGAAGTCCGAGGATGTGTGCTAGTCGGATAGCTCTGGCTATACTCATTGATGCTCTTGAGAACCACAAGTGCTGCGCTTCGAAATGGCTGATGAGAACCCATGCTTGGCAGTGGGCTAGTGTAATTTGTTCACTGTCGCTCTGTTCATGATATCAGCGCTCTTGTTCATGACTTTGCTTGTGGCTTCCTACCTTCATCTCATCCGCCTGGATATACTGCCTTGCTCGTACGTAGAATGCCTCAGCCATATGTCCATACATAGATGAAGCACTTGCTCCAGCGGCTAAGATAGCATATTGGAGACACATGGGTGGTTGCATGTGTGTCGGTCTGTAGAGGGAAGCGATGTACCTCTCACCATGAATCATGAATGAGTCGGACTGGAGTTTGGTGAAGTATATCGTGGTACTAACAGCCAGTCAGTTTATATCCTTTTACCAGCGCTTTTTAAAGATCACCTACAGCTCATCTACCAAGTGTGGTGGCGGCAACCTCTCAAATCGACCAGTGTCAATGAGTTCTGTACTAAATGAGAACTCAGGCGGACTACTCTGCGACTCCAACCTTGCCTCCAAGTCCCCTATGAAAGTCAACGCTCATACTCCACCTCCAAATATAAGCGGGCTTTCTCACTGATTCGACTTTGCATATCGCGCAACTTTGGTCTCATGGCCGGATTGATTACGGGCTTTTTCCTTGCGGATGGATAATCGCATTTCTCGCCCGTCTTGGCACACCGACTACATTGCGGAAGGACTTTGTCGCACTTCAGTTTTCGAAATCTGCATAGTTGACAGGACCATGGGGAGAGTGTGCCCAAGTCGGATTCGGAACCTGAGGGTGCTTGGGGTGAGTGTGAGGAGCGGGAGCCTTCGGACATGGTGGGTGGTTGGCCTGAGCCTTGGCACAAGATGCGAGAACCTCAAAGCGGCTTATTGGAGCTTGTTCTGCATGAACAAATCAATCGCTGGATGGAACTGAATGAGGTTAGAATATCAACTTGCGAAAGGATAAATAGGTGAGTGTGTTCTGATAATTGCGACAAATTGCTCGGGAATTGCGGGGCTGTCAAGATGTCAGCATGCCTTCCTCTTCTGGGTTACTGTCGGAGGATTCCTTCCCTACGGTGCAGGTGCGACATGTTCGTGGGATAAGCACAGATAAACCGATTGAGACGATTCTCGTAGCTGAATTGATTCTTGCTCCCAAGGAACTTCTTTTCCATATTTTTGACGAAAGCTTCTATGGTTGCGGCATTCGGGGCCATTTGCCTTTCGACACAGACGACTACCGAAACTCGACCCCGAAATGGCGAACGCTCCACAGGGGTGTTTGGGATGATTTACCAATGGAAGCTGCCGATGGGGAGCTAGGAGATCGGAGAAGGGTTTATCCGACTCAATCCAGTCCGCATACAGTAAGCTTCCCTCATCTTGTGATTCAATCAACGAGGTCTTGGCCCAAAAACAATCCCAAAAATCGTATGTTCGAGCTGGCACTATAGATAAAGAACTTCAACAAATACTTCATTTATTGAAAAAAAATCTATCTAACAACTGAGATCCTCAATTCCATGTGTGCATCTACGTACTCATGCCAGCAGGGAAACTTGGTGACTTTTTGTTGTTAAACATGCTGGTTATAGGGTATGTAACTCAGCGCCCATCATCTTCGCGTCGCGTCACGTTGCATACAAATCAGAATTCAGACAGGCAGAAGATATTTATTTATGAAGCAATGGACTTCACGCCTTTGGCCCAATCATGCTCCATTCCCTATATACAGTTCTTCCACTTCTTAGATAGCCTGAAGACCAGCAACAACACCAGCCCAAGTCTCGCGGACAGTAGGCTGGATCTGGCTAGCGGGCAAGCTGAAGCCGTAGGTGCCCTTGTCGCGAAGCTCAATGGTGTAAGCATACTTGGCCTTGGCAACACCCTGGACGTAGTCGATGCTGTCACCGGTAGTGGCGTACAGAGCACGGCAAGAGTTACCGGTAGTGTAAGAAACACCAGACTGGCCACGGATACCGGTGTTGATCTTGGAGGCGACAGATGAGAGAGCATTCTCCTCGGGAGCGACGACCTTGCAGTCGTAGCCGTAAGCTGTGAAGATGTTAGCGTCAAGATATACTGTGTGGGTGTGGTGGACTTACGCCAGAGGATGTACTGTCCGTAAGAGTGGAAGTCAACGTAGAAAGAAATTCCACGACCAGCAGCAAGAGAGTCGATCTGGCCGACGATGGCCTTGAGCTCAGGGCTGTCACCAGCAGCACGGCCCTTGAAAGTCTCGTCACAGGGGTTGGTGGAGGCACCACCGGTGAGTTCCCACTTGTAGGGCCAGTTGCGGTTGACGTCGCGGCCGACACAAGAGCTTCCAGAGAGAGTCTGACGGTTCTTGCGCCAGAGACGGTTGGTGGTCTGGGTGTAGACGAAGCCTGAGACAATGAGTTAGACGGGGTTTGCATGAAAGTTGGGTTTGAATCTGGGGCTTACCATCAGGGTTGACAATGGGGGTAATGTAGAAGTCGTACTTGTCGACGATGGCCTTGACGGCGGAGTCAGAGGCGTACTTGGTCAAGAGCTGGTAAGCCATGTACTCGGCGGTCTATAATCGTTAGCCATCTGTAACTTAACAACGAATTGTCTCTCTTACCATGGTGGCGATCCACTCACGAGCGTGGACAGTGCCGTGGAAGACGACAGCAGGCTTAGATCCCTTGCCTCCACTTCCCCAGATGTGGATACCAGTCAGAGCACGACCCTGGAAAGAGTTTCCAAGGGTAAAGACCTCAGATCGGCTGGGGTAGCTGGTCTGCAGGTCGGTGAGGAACTGAATGTGATCAGCGTAGGGGTGGTAAGCGGTGAACCAACTCTCGCTGGGCACTGCAAACTGTTAGTCTCATCCACACAATCCAATGAGTTGACTTACCAGCGTAGACAGTGGAGGTCTCCTCCTTGGCAAGGACAGCACCAACATCCTCAACCAAAACAGTCGCTTCGGAAGCAAGCTTGGTAACCTTGTCAACGTTCTCGGGAGAAACGACAATGTCGAGCTCTTCACCAGCACCAGGGTTCAGGATGGTGGCAGCAAGCTTGTTGATAGCAGCGAGATCATCCTCAGAGCCCTTGGGGAGGGTGACGCGCAGGCTCTTGAAGCCATTGTAGTCAACCTTCTTGGAGCTAGGAACAGCCGAGGCCAGAGCCAGAGGAACAAGAGCGAGAATGAGAGACTTCATCTTGACAACAGCGCACAAGTGGTTGAGAGAAGGTTGGTTGAAGTGCGGGGTTGAAGTCGTGAATAGTGGCGTCTACCTTATTTTTATAGTTAATCCCACCCGCCGATATGACGATCGTCCAGACTATCTTTGATCATAAGACACGCTATCGAGAACTTCTGTCAATGATGCCATCTTGGCCGTGTCGAAAAAGGTAGGTAATTAATGTGATACCACCAAGCACGGAAACTCCCATATCTCCGCAAGATACCTTTCCCAAACGGGCAGCTGAAACCCCTGTGCCAGGTTGCATTATCTTCGGCAGACCAAAGGTTCCCCCTCTAAGCGCCCATGTCCGACGAATAAAAACACAGAGTTGCACGGCTGTTGAGTCCGCGAAAGGAAAGTGTTGTCGGCACATGCGATATGCTTAATGGGTTAGGTTAAGGTCTGGGGCGAGGATCAATTGAGATAACACCTCCGCTTCGGTTATCGTGTTTTGAGGGCCCTGATTCGCGGCATATTGTGTACCTTGATGACTAGGTCTTGCGATTGGTGTTATGTTTTCCTTGATGCGGATGGTGACGAGATGAGAAGGAGGATATCTGATAAGCTGAACACTTGGTTCGATTTCGTCATCTATGCGACTATTCAGTAAGCAATATTGGGTCTTTTGTTTGAATCTCGAACATACATGTCGCTGTTCTTGGCATTTTCGGCGATTGAGGCCGTTGATAACGTGTTCCAGACTTTGTCGTGCAGATGCGCCCTACGGCCCTTTGTGCTTCTAGAATCACGTCTTGTTTATGTTTAACCAAATCGAGAACAGCTCGCATCTGCTGATCAGACCAACCCCACGTTTGCAAGGCAAGTTGATTATCTACAGAAAATCGACAGCGGGATACGTTTTGGTAAAAGATATTAATAATGGTAATATTATGATACTCTAAGTCGCTAATCTATAGATTCCTCTAAAAATGCAATGCTTGCGCGACAAAAAACTTTTAAGCGAGGCTCGTTGAAAATAAACATGACTGATGGGTCGGGGTTGAATTGGGACCACGACTCTAGCATATACGCAAGTTTAAGCGGCGTCCTTCTCAGACAGCTGCCCAGTAGGCTCTTCGACCGACAAACGACCAGACCAAACATCGATGTTCTTAGCTCGGTGGAACTTGGTGCCATAGGCGATCTTCCAGCCAATGATAGGAATAATGAAGATGGGAATACCGATGTAAGAAGCGATAAAGTCGGCGGAGTTCCAGTTACCCTTGAGGAAGACGGGGAAACCGGCGACGAGTGTGATAATGATGGAGCCGATTCCGCCGAACCAGGCAGTGTATGGCTGCCAAGGGGCCTTCCAGGGAAGGGTATCGCGGCTGATGCCTTGGACCTTGAGGGCGCGGTGGAAACGGATGTAGCAGAAGCAGAGGGTTCCCCAGGCGATGAGACCTGCCACTGTGCTAAGGTTGAGAAGCCAGGCGAATGCCTGGGAAGCACCACCAGAGCCGAGACTGAGATAGGCCAAGGGTCCAAAGAGCCAAGCAGTGATGACGGCGACGTAGGGAACACCCTTCTTGGTCGTACGGGCGAAGAACTGGGGAAGTTGTCGGTCTGTAGTCATGGCGAGAATGATTCGAGATCCAACCCAGCAGTAAGAGTTACCAGCGGACCAGGCAGAAATAAGAATACAAGCATTGACAATGGAGGGCAGAACCTTGATACCAGCAGCCTGGATAGCGATGACCCAAGGAGAACTCTTAGCGTTGCCAGAGCCAGACACAAGGCCTTCGTTTCGGGGGTCGACGATCATGCCAATCAGGAAAGCACCGAGAATGTAGAAGAAACCGATACGGTAGGTGACGCGGTTTGCAGCCTTGGGGATCTCCTTGTGAGGGTTGATGGCCTCAGCAGCGGTGATAACAACAGTCTCAACACCAATGAAAGAGAATGAAGCATTGACGAAAGCTGAGAGGAAACCGAGGAAGTGTCCAGATGAACCAGTAATGCCGTTATAGTCGACCCAAGCACCGGGGTCGTTCCAGTATTTGAAGCCAATAGCGTCGCCCTTGGGACCTCCGCCAGCGGTGATGACGATAGCGACAATGACGAGTCCGACGAAGCAGAGAACTTTGATGGCACCGGTTGCGACTTCAGCTTCACCGAAGAAACGAACGTCCATCAAGTTGATCCAGAGGATGAGAACAAGACTGATGGTGATGACGACGGCGGGAGTGATATCGGTCCAGTAGCTGACCAAGACTGCGGAGGCTGAACATTCTGCTGCGATGGAAATGGTGTAGCAGTAACCGTATGAAATAGCGAGAGAGAATCCGACAGAAGGGTCAATGAAGCGACTCGCCCAGTGAGGAAAGGTACCAGCGGTAGGAAGCTATCAAGGTCAGTACTTTATCCCAAGATAAGGCTCATGAAACTCACCAGTGTTGCAAGCTCAGAGATACTCTGCATAACACTCCAAAGAACAGCACCAACAACGAAATAAGCCAGCAACAAACCCGCAGGTCCAGAAGTAGCATACGCCGAACCAGCACCAATAAACAATCCCGTTCCGATACCACTGCAAAGACCAATCCAGGTGATGTGATAGCCCTTCAAGCGTCGTTGCGTAGGTCCTTCGCCGCCGTTGCTCAGCACGGGCTTCTCATCGTCGCTGAGATGAGCGGCGTCCAGTGGAGGAGCGCTCTCGATAGCGTCGTCGTCAAAGTGTTCAGGCGCCATCTTGACCAATACGATAATCCAAAATAAAGAAAGGTACAATAGCAAAGAATGTGCAAATAGTAACGTAATGGTGACCCGCCGGTAGTGGTCTTTATAAAAGAATTTGTTCCCCTGCAGGTTCTCGATATGGGGGGAATTGGAGAAATTGGAGTGTCCGATTGCGCAATTCGAAGTTTTCACTGCTAGCGTGCGGTGTCCCCTAGAACTAGGGGGCGATGGGGAAGATTATGGGGCGAGTTGCGGGACTTTGGTTGAATCTAGTTTGGTCTGGGTAGTTTTGTTAGTGTAAGAGAAAACTCTATCTCCGCTGGCCGGGGGGTCTAGTCTTACGATGGCGAATCAATAGATCATTTTGCGATATTTTAAATTTTTACAGAACACTCTCGCCCCGACATTGATGAGGAGGTTGGTTGTGTGGTATGTACTCGGCGCAACTCTTGTTGAGAATGCGGTCAATATCCTGGTAGGTAACTCGTCTGCTCGTATAACCCACCACTGAGTTTGGGGAATAATTCGGTTCAGAGAGGTCTAACCTGTTGGGACCTTGATAGCTGCAACAGTATGGAGTCAGAACCCACATTGAACAGGTCCGTGAACTGCCAAGCATTGCACCATGTCAGGAATAAGTTATAGGGCATCTATCTTTCAGCCATGTAACGAAAGATCTCTTGTAGGGCTGAATAGCATTCGAGGTATATCCCAGCGTATGGACTGCGTAGTCAAGAACGCCTCTGTCATTGTATATTTTCAGGCTAAAATCGCACGCTCCTATACAGTCTGGTCTCGTGTCAATTTTCCTTAAACCCACCATCTCAATAAGCAATCGAGCTACTCCCGCTACTCACGCTTGAACCATCACTGTCATCCCCATTATCAGGATCAATAGCATTAGTCCATAAGCGTAGAAGATGGCCGATTCCCGAACCCTTGAGTGATTCTGCATCCGGTGTCCAGGAACGAGACAGCTTGAATAACTTGTTCACCTCCTGGTAGATCTCTCCTTTCCGGACTGCCTCAGGCCTCGGACCACGAATGGGATTGGGATTTCGGGGGTAGTTTCTGACGTATGGGGGCACTGGGATTGGGAGCGGGGGCGGGCAGACCTGTAACCTCAGAGTCATGCCGGGACGACGAAGAGAATTCCAATTGTCGATTGTGACGACTGTCTTGTCTGCGAATAGTTTGTAGTTACCATTCATGATCGCCGGGTGATAAATAATGGATCGAGTTATGTTCGGAAGACAACCGCTCAGCATCTGGAAACAGATTAGAAAAATCAAAAAGATAAAACAGTAGATCGTACCCCGTATGTTAGACAACTGTTGTACGGCAAAGTGAACTTTGTCTCTTGAGGATCAACCAGGTGAATCGGCTTCAACTTGTCCCCAACCTTGAAGTAAAGGGTCAACGACGGCCCCGAGTTGTAAGGTATCCAGGAGCGCTTTCTGTCGGGCGCAGTTGTCTTTGTCGCCCCCATAGCAATCAATGTCATCTCGTGCAGACTTTGCCGCTTCATCGAGAGGACGACGTTGTCAAATTCGGTACGAACAGGCAGGTCAAGAGAAGCGAGCTGCTCAACCAGGACAGGAGGTCTGTTGAAGAGACTCCGAGTCGTAAGTTTGCGCAGGCTAGACAAAATGGCGGTCTCTTCGAGTTCAAGTTTGGTGAGAAGTTTGTCGGTATCGCTCATGTTGACGATGTAAGCTTCGATGTCTTCACCATCCCATTCGTCGCAACGTACGCGGCGTCGGAATACTGCTGACAGGAATCGACGGATACGCTGGCCGTATGAAGGATCGGGATGAACAGACACACTTGAACATGTCGAGTAGCCATCATCCTCTTCGGAAACGGAGCTTTCGGCAATGCTGGGAGTCGCTTCGGTTACGGGAGTTGGAGCGACTGCAGTGACAGAACTGTAACCAACAGTTAGCTGAAAACTTCTCACTCAGTATAATCAGATGAAAGACGTTACCTCGCGCTGCTTTTCACCTCCTCAGGAGGACTCTCGACCGGGGGCGACGGCTCAGTAGCCTTGATCCACTCTTCCCGCTTCTTCGTGAAATTCTTGTGATATGAGAGCCGACGTGTAGCAACATTATACGCAGAGACACGCATGGCGTTTTCCTTGTCATAGTCGCCTGGCGAGCGTCCCGAAGCTCTGCTTACTTGTCAGTTTCGTCAGTCAAGAGGAGAGTGGTACACACCTTGATTGGAATTCGGCAATGTTTCCCAGAAGCAAATGTAGAACAAGCTCGAATTTGACATGTTTCAACTCCTGTTTACAAAGATCGAGACGAGGGCCGAGCCATTCCCGGGCGTTATAGGTTAAAGGGATTTTGTTCTTGAGACAAGAGAAGAGGTGTTCAATTTTCTCCTGTGTCATCTGACCAATCTCATGGTTCTCCTCCTCCAGCGCCTTAGCCCTCTGTGTCATCAGGACGAGAATGCCTTCGTAGATGACCCTGCAAGTGGCAGAAAGCGCATTAATGTCGTTGATGCATGCCCACGTGAACAGCGTAGTGTCCTGTTGGGAGAGGCTTTGAAGCGTGGAAGACGTAGTGTTGACGACCGCGACGAGCTTTGGAAGATCGAGATTGAGAGTGGATTTCATTGCTTCGTTCATCAAGTCAAGAGCTGTTGCCAGCCTTGCACCAAGCTGGGCAGTGCCCACAATATCCAAGGACTCCATCTCTTGCACGATCATGGGTGATGAAAGGCAACGAAGAAATAAGATTAAGCTTAAATTAGGAACATGCCTTGTTTTTATGCCGAGAGCTGGTTCGCAATAAGGCGTGCTGACTGCTTTTGAAGTCCCACCGTTACCCCTCAATAACTGCAAGTTCAACCAGTAAGGGAGTTTTTACTTGCACTTCTGCCTGGTGTGTTGCAGAGGATACTTGTTTATCAGCCCATGCATGAAGCTATGTAGTGGTGATTGGCTAGCTAGATTGGGTGTGTTGGACGGGACCAATGATGCGGAAGGTTGGGACGAAATATTGTCTCAGTGGTTGGTATCACCTAAACTGAAAGGGCGACCTCGAAGGCCTCATTGTATGTATCAGAAGTTTTGGCCCCCAAAAGCATACGAGACGAAATAACTTCATCACTTTACACCCGCTCAGAGTAACACTCGGGCTACTTTTTAATGGTAGCCTAAGCCTTAGAGGCCCATTCCCTGTTACCCACCGTGTCCTCATGCGAGGTGGTGTTGCGAAAGGGTGTCACGTTTAGTCCTTGTGCCACGGACTTGCTCGGAAATCTAAAGGGAGGTGAAGGGCTTCGAAAAGAAGGACTTGAAAGCGTTAGTTGCAAGCATAGTCATCTAAGATATTCTTTGTTCTAATTATCCCAGAGGCCCCAGGGTGTGCTGTTCTTGGTACTTGTAACACTGGCGCTCGATCTTACATCGTGATGCGACTATGTGGACAGATTCTGGATGGCTCAGGAACGCCTTTTTTGCAATGGCTCACTCTGTACGTTGGGATATAATAGTTGTACTGCTAGGGCGATTGCCATTGGCCATCGAAATACCTTGCGCAAATTCAAAGGCAATATGCACTGACCTTGCAGCCAACCATGTAACGCATGAACACAGGATGGCCCTTGTTAGCTGTGTTATTCCCTCGGAATACCCTCGATAAGGCCCATACACATCTGGAGTTCGTTTTTGTAAGTGCAGAACAGTTGATTTGATAGAGATCATTGTGGGTGTTATGATGATACTCCGTTTTGAACGGCTATGTTCCTCCTGGAGGTTGGTTGATACCGGAGCTTTGTGCGCAGAGCGAGCAGCCGAAAACAGGAACAATCAACCCGGACAAGGTAGCAACAACCACGAATAAAGGAACTGATAAGACGAAGGAAGGTCTATGGAAAGAACAGACAATCGGCTTAACGTTTCACTCACCTCTACCGCTTTGTATATAAACTCATCGTCTTCTCAGTCCAGATCTCATCACTTCACTCACCAACAACTCTCACACAGCTTTCATACAACAATCACACAAGCTTTTCATCACAACTCTATCATACCATCTACAATCAAGACTAAGTATCAATCTTCACCAAAACCATCAACATGTTTAACGATCAGAGCAACGTTCAGCAGGACACCACCCCAGATCATCGGGTCGGTCAGCAGATATCTATCCACCAGGCTGATGGCGAGACCAGCACTTGGATCACTATGAATGTCCAGAGCAGAGCACCCATCACAGTGAACGCCTTCACCACGGCCCCAATCACGATGAATACCTACGCCGGCACTGCTATCAAGATCAACGTCATCGATCCTCCTACTAGTGGCCAGGTTGCTATGTTGCAGAACCGACAAGGTTCGGAAGTCATCGACGTCGATGCTTCTGAGGAGGTCGAAGAAACAGACAATCTATCTGATCACAGCTTCCAACACGTTCATTGGACTCCATCAGGCTATGTTGAAGACAATTTATCAGCGGTCGAATATGAAACAGCCGTTGAGTCCCAACCAGATGTCGAAAACGATAGCTCTTCTGAGGGTGAGCCTTGGTCATCATCCAGCGATGATTCTGACGAAGGAGAAGACGAGGATGACAACCGCTCTACAACCGCTGAAATCGGTGAGCCTACTGAGAGCTATCTCTCAGCCTATGGAAACCCTTTCCGTTTGGCTCCTCATCTGCGCCCCTTTAGCAGATATCCACCCCTCCCCATCTCTACTGCTTTTATCCACTCCGCTATACACGGCTCGCGACAGGGAAAACCCGCTTTCCAACGCTTCGTCCTCCGCGAGAAAAGTATTCCGTCAATTGGCTCCCGTCCTGCCTTCTCCTGGCATTGGTCCGACGCCAACGGTGGAATTCATGTCCCAGATTGGCAATATGTCCTGGTCTGTATCAAGGAACATCTTCTTGTAACCTGTCTGGTATGGGAACAACGACCAAATACTCTCATCAGGACGAATTTCTGAAGGTCAATATCGACAATATTATCGATGTTCAGCTGGACTTTACCCTGCCCGAGTCTGCTGGCTATCGAGTGCTTGCTTGGGCTAAGAAGCCTTCGCCGGGTGATGACTGGTACTGGTTTGACATCCAGGGACGAGTTGTTCAGAAGACTTTAGGTTTTAGCCAGAACCACGCTCCTTTGATTCATGTATCTAAGTGATGGATGGTTTGAGACATGCACAATGATGAAGTCAGACAGGAAATGCTGAAGGTTGGTAACTAAACGTATATTTTTCTACTGATCAATTAGGTGCGGGTCGGAGTGTGTTTTCGAATGCGTTCGGTATTCAGAGCAAGAATCTATCACGAAAGAGCTGGAACTCTGGATGGGACTGAATACCAAAAGTGGATTTAGAGTACATGGTCTGCCGTTGATGGCCTCAATTTACACTCATTTAAGCTAAGGACTATTGAAACAAACTGCATGTGACATGAATTATGAATTGTGAAATCTGGTATAGTCTTCATAAAAGACAGCTAACCTACTGATCAGGTAGTTTATCCAAGCTTTCAGCGATCATCGTCAAATGTTTGCGGGGTAACGCGGGGTATAGCTCTTGTTGATCAAGGAAGCAAAAGTCCACCAATAAGGCAAAGCAACTTGGCCTGCAACCTCGTAAATAGCAGGTCGGTCATAAGAACATGGAGGTCTGTTCGCGTGAACTTTCCCCGCACATCCTGTTGTTCTGATCCGGTGAACACCGGACCGATACGGGCCGAAACACCATTATTATGGCTATCAACTTGACGATCCCGGTTAATACAGACTGTCTATGTAACGTCACCGGTAGTGTGAACTTGGCATACAGGAACAGACATGCGCGCGAATCCTGTTCTGCTGATCCTCATGAGCAACTACCGTTTGGCGATACCGTGGTATCGAACCATGTTATGATCAATGTAACTGAATCGCAACGACTACGTCACGGGAAGGGACCAACGGTTTGTGATGGCACCTCTCCGGTACTAGCAAGAACGTGCTATACTCGTATTTAAATGTCCGACGGTCCACCTATTAGCTTCACTTCCTAGTCACTACCGAGTATCTCGACTTACCGTTGCGGAATAGTCATGATGACCCTGTCTAACAAGGCCACTGCCCTTGTGGCCCTGGCCTGCACTCTCTTCCCTCTTGACACAACAGCCCAAGCCAAGGGCCCCTACGAAGCAACATGGGAATCAACCGACAAACACCACGCAGCTCCAGAATGGTACCGCGATGCCAAATTCGGCGTCTACTGGCACTGGGGAGCCTTCACCACCGCACAATACGCCAGTGAATGGTATCCACGCAACATGTACGAGCCAGACTCAGACCAGAAGAAGCACCACACAGAAACTTACGGACCGCCTGAAGAATGGGGTTACGAGAACTTCATCAAGGGTGCCAAGGATAAGAAGGGCAACTTTGTGCAGTTCAAGCCTGTTCTCAAGTCTAAGGGTGGCGAGTTTGATCCTGAGGCTATCATGAAGGTTGTCAAGGCTTCTGGTGCGAGATTTGCTGGTCCTGTTGCTGAGCATCATGATGGATACTCTATGTGGGATAGCAAGGTCAATGAGTGGAACTCTGTCAAGTATGGTCCTAAGCTGGATTTGGTCAAGCTTTGGGCGGATCTTGTACGGCAGAATGATATGAAGCTTGTTGTCGCGATGCATCAGGCGTACAACTACAATGGCTTCTTCCAATGGGCGCCAAAGACCAACGACACAAGCTTGCAGAAGCTCCTTGGTCAACTACCTCGCGAGGAGGAGGACCAACTCTGGTTCGACAAACACCGTGAGATGCTCGACCATGTCAAGCCCGACATCATCTGGAACGACTTCTCGCTCGATAGCCCTGGTGAATGCGGCAGTGCTGAGGGCCCTTGTGCCGTGGATGAGAAGAAGCGTCTCGAGTTCCTCGCCTACTACTTCAACCGCGGCGAAGAATGGGGCAAGGAAGTCGTCACCACCTACAAGCACCACGACCATGGCTTCCGCAACACTTCAGCCGTGGACGATTGGGAGCGTGGTGGCCCTGCCAATCTCGTCCGTCCATACTGGCAGACCGACGACGCCATCAGTGCTTCAAGCTGGAGTTACACCGTCGGTATCAAATACTACAGCTCCAAGGCCATGGTGCACTCTTTGATCGACCGTGTTAGCAAGAATGGCAACATGCTGCTGAACATCTCGCCTAAGGCTAACGGCGTGCTACCTGAGGAGCAGATCAAAGTCTTGGAAGACATTGGTGATTTCTTGGGCCGATACGGTGAGGCTATTTACGATACTCGTGCTTGGGACCTTTATGGCGAGGGACCGAATCAGGTTGAAGGTGGTGCTTTCACCGCTCCTTTGCAGGGAAATAGCAGCGATATCCGCTTCACACGTAACCAGGACGATGATACTCTCTACGTCACAGTTCTTGGTTGGCCAGAAGATAAGCTTGTTTCTATCAAGAATCTTGGCTCAGATACTCTGGTTGATCTCAAGTCTCTCAAGTCCATCGAACTTCTGGGCGACAAGGCAGGGGACTACGTCAAGGTGTCCGACTGGGACCAAGGCAAGGATGCTTTGGAGATCACCCTCCCATCTCAACCAGCCGAGTCACTAGCCTATGTGCTCAAGATGACTTTTGACGGCGGAATTCCTGTACCTCTGCCCAAGGGCGGTGCAGCTGTCTTCTCTGGTGCCGATGCAACGGGTACTGGTGTGTCCCTCGAGGCCGGTACTTTCGACACAGTGTTCTTGACTGAGGCTGGACTGGAGCCCAAGAAGATTGGTTCTATTCGTGTGGCGGAGGGTGCTAAGGCTACTGTTTTCACGGGTTTCAGATTCACTGGAGAGAGTAAGGAGCTTAAAGCTGGTGAGCACAAGCTTGATGCGGGATCTGTTGGCTCCATCGTGGTTTCAAAGGCTTGATTTAAGTACATATCGTAACATTCAGAATGCACAAAGCAGAGCGTCGTTAAATACTCTCAAATTGAAGTGCAACTTTCTCATACGTTCTGCAGCCGGGGATCTGTCAATCGAGACACTGAATGTTAGAAGCAGCTGGTCACTGAATCACTGTCTCTGTGAAGCCGCTGCAAAAACTGTCAGGCAAAAAAAGATCGATTGCTTGTGAAAGCAAAAGAAAATACCAATCGACACAGGCCTGATTCGAACAGACGCCTCCGAAGAGAATAGATTTCTAGTCTATCGCATTAGACCACTCTGCCACTGTGCCTTAGCTGATTGGATGAGAGACGATACCCGTAATTCGCTCTAGGAGCGAACTTACTTGGAATAGTCAGTCAACTCCGTGCCGATTGATCCTCAACCAAGAAACGGGTATCGTGGCTATCTGGTACAATGCTGTAGACTTTTTACTGGGGAGGTTCTTAGCAAGCTATGATCTGCGTGCTTGTGCAACGGGAACCAGATTGATCAATGAACAAGAACGTCTCCACTTCGGATGACCTTGCACCGAACATCTTTGAAGATTCATTAGTTCAGATGAACAAATGCTATTAACAAGAGTTAAATAGAATTAAGAAAGTTATAGCAAGAATAACATTCAGTCGCGCAGTGAACTTTGTTGTGTCGATCCCAATCGAATTCCTTCGCGATGCCCTTCGCTACAGGTTAGTCTGGCACCGGAGCTCGGTCCATTACCACCCGACCAATGCTCCGATCAACACCACACAATTACCGAGACTTGCAGAACCAATCAGAGGCTTTCTCTTCCTCCAGACTCGGGGGTCTTCGCGTACAATAAAGAGATGTCATGATTCGGGAAGGTAAAAAATATCCTTGTTCATAGCCAAGCTTGACCTGAATACCGTCGCATTTCTCCACAAACCAAGAATTTGAATACGCGGGGTTAGAAGCGACCCAACAGTAACCCATCGCGTCAAACTTTATCATATAAAGCTCTTTACCCATCATGTACTTCCACATCCCTCCCACCAACACCTCTTCGTACCGCTAATAACGATGCGTCTCTACAGCATCATAACAAGCCTAATGGCAACTACATCCGCCCTCACCCTCAAATCCACCAAACATTGGACAATCGGCACCGACATCCAAGGTTCCGAACGTCTCAACGGCGTAAGCTATCAAGAAGACGCGCTCATCTCATACGGCGACTACCAATATGTTACCTTCTACGAAACTGCCCCAGCAGGGTATCTTAACCACTTCGTGCGGCTAGGTAGGAGGAAGATTGCGCCTACTGTCGCGGACTGGGAGTATCTCACTCTTGAGGATTATACGCAGAAGACTATGGATGGTCACAATATGATCTCAATGGGTATTTCGGGAGATGGGAAGATTCATCTTAGTTTTGATCACCATGTGAGTTGTGTGTTTGTGAGAAGAGCTTGGCTGACCTTTTAAGGATGTACCGATCAATTACCGAGTTTCAAAAGAGGGCATCGCGAAAAACGTCCCGTCCAAGTGGTCTGCGGAGCTGTTTGGGCCGGTTGTTCATTCCTTGGATGGATCCGAGGGACCGTACTCACCTTTGACATATCCTCGATTTGAGCCTCTTCCCAATGGCGACATGCTACTCGAGTTTCGCATCGGACAGCGAGTCACTACCCTCTCCATTCTCAAACGCGCAGTATTAACAGAAGATCACAGATCGGGATCTGGAGACAGCTATATCCACCGTTACAGCTCCTCCACAGGCAAATGGACAGCCCAAGGCATGTACATCCAAGGCGACGACAACAACGCCTACATCAACGGACTAGACTACCTCGACGGAAAGCTTTATACTTCTTGGACCGTTCGAGAAACTCCAAATGCTGATACCAATCACGGCGTTTACTTTGCGTACTCCAACGATGATGGCAAGACTTGGTTCAACACCAATGATACAAAGCTGACCAAGCCTATTTCGACTTCGGATGATAGCACTTTGGTGTGGGACATACCGCAGAATAGTCGTATGGTTAATCAAGAGGGACAGTATATCGATACAAAGGGACGTTTCCATGTTTTGATGAGAGATGTGTTGTCTGGAAAGCACCTGTACCAGCATTATCTCCGAGACACCAGCGGTAGGTCAGTCTTGCTTTGAATCGGAATCCGCTCTAACAACCCCAGGCAAATGGACAAAGAATGCTATCAACCCTGCCGGTCTCAACGGTCCTGACCTATACGATCCTCGAGGCAAATTCGCTGGAGACGCGTCCGGCGAATACTTGTTTGGCCTTCTTCCGGATCCTGTGAAGCAGTCTACTGGTATTTACGTCGCGACAGCTTCCAAAGACTTCAAGGATTGGAAGGAACTTGCTCAGATCCCGAATACCTCGACTGAGCCTCTCTTTGACAAGACGAGGTTGCATGAGTTTGGGGTCTTGAGTGTGTTTGTCAGACAGGCTGGTGGATTCCCGGATAGGAAGCTACAAGTTTGGGACTTTGAGCTGGACCTGTAATTCTAGATCTTACAGAAGGAAGCCAGATCAGGGTTTTGTCCAGGTAGTTAAGATAACAGGTTGTTCATATCCAAACATAATCTTAGCGCCGTCTGCTGCCTATGATCTTATGTCAGATGACTACCCCGCAGTGAATCCACCCAAACAATACAGTCATACGGTCATACCAAACCTCATGTAGATAGCCCATAGAGAATCTATTTTTACCGTATTCGAACTTTACATCACTTCTCATGTTATCAAAAATACGACTCACCATGGACAAGATTGTGCAGAAAGCGATCAAGCATACAATAGATATGAAGAAGCCAGCGTCCTCAGTTCGGTGGAAAGCCGATGAGGTGTGGCAACAGTCCTTCCACGGATGGAGTAGTGACACAAATACATGGCAGCCATTCAAGTCAACTCAGGGCCCGACCCAACAGAAACAATTGAAGAGGATAGCGGTTCACAGTTGGAACATTGACTTTATGCTGCCCCGTGGAGAAGCCCGGATGAACGCGGCGCTGAAGCATCTAGAAGAGCTTACTCAACAAGACCGATCGGGCGACGAAACGGCGGTTGTAGTCAATTTGCAAGAATGCGTGCCATCCGACTTGGAAATTATTGGCGAGAAGGAATGGATCCGAGAAGGTTTCTACCAAACCGACATCGACACCTCGGCTTGGTCTTCTGGGGCATATGGCACGACTACGCTGGTCGACCGTCGATTGGATATCTCGTCGTGCTTCCGGGTGCACTATTCGGCCACTCAAATGGAGCGCGATGGGCTATTCGTTGACGTCTCTGCATCAGTCGATGGCCCGAAGTTCCGACTTTGCAATACTCACCTTGAGTCCCTGGCCCTTGAACCCCCCATGCGCCCAGCACAAATGCGCCTCATCGCGTCACACATGCACGACAAAGACCTCGCCGGCGCAATTGTCACGGGCGACTTCAACGCGATCCAACCATTCGACCGAACTCTTCATACGGACAACAACCTCAAGGACGCGTACCTAGAGCTCGGCGGCGAAGAAGGCGACGGCAAAGGCGAAGACACGGGAGGATACACATGGGGTCAACAGGCTTTACCAGAATTACGGCAACTGTACGGCTGTTCGCGTATGGACAAGGTCTTTTTCTGTGGTGATGCCCTCAAACTTGTGCAATTCGAAAGGTTCGGTGCGGATATCGAGCCTGATGAGGAGGAAGCGAGAAAGGAAATTGTTTCGATTGGATTTGAGAAGCCGTGGATCACCGACCATCTCGGAGTCAAAGCGTTATTCGAGGTCGCTATCTGAAACATGATTCGCTAGCGATACCGGGAATGGTGTGTTCCGACGGCCTGGACAGCGACGATCTTGTCAATATATTGGTTCCTGCATCACGTATTTCATCAGCTGAATTCTAATCACAAGCTTGGATTCTTGTGGTGTAGTCAATGACGATCTGTCTCTGACCAGCGCTAAGAACACGGCTCAATTGACCCACCGTGATTCGTGAGGAACACCTGCTGTATTCCTGACATTTTATCTTCTGATTGAGAACAGTAGACACGGAATAATTATTCCGTCGGACATAGAAGATCGAAACATATAGCAAAAAAAGGAAAGCCGTTCGTGGTCGTAGATCCTGTCAGCGCTTTGATGGGTAAGGTCAGGGACTTTAGCGAGTCAGCGCTTGACCGCTTGTAACCTTACTATTTTAGAGCAGTCCCACGAACCACTCACAGTCGCTGGTGTACGAGATCAACAAGGAGTCCGTAGGATCGTTTATGAATCACCGACTGGGTATTGGAACACAGCGGCCGAATGACCCCGCCATTTGTAGATCTGATTGCTATAAAGATAAGTTGGTGGCACCCTCTGCTGGTGGTGGTGCAACCCTTCTGTCCTCACATTGAACAAATAGACTGTCTTAGCCATGATACAGTCAGCCATAGACTTGGCATCGCGCCCAGCGATTGCTGCGCCATTAATCATATTGATCTCATACGTCATATACCAGCTCTTCCTCAAACCGTCAAACCTCCCAGATCTACCCATTGTCGGCGCCCGCGAAGGTGACTGGTTTCCTCTTTTGCAAGCGCGACTTCGGAATTCTCGCGATGTCAAGGCCGCGCTCAACTCTTCATACGTGCAGTACAAGAACCAAGCTACCATTCTTCCTCTGCTTGACGCCGGCAATGTCATCTTACTACCGAAATCTGATACCAAGTTTGCGAGCGAGCAACCGACCGATGAGCTGAGTATGCATGAAGCTGCGCAGCAGGATCTGCAGACGGACTTCACTACCATTACGCCTGCTTTGACGCATGACCCTATTCATATCGATTTGGTGCTTACGAAACTCACCAAAGAAGTTGGAAATCTTATTCCGGACCTTGCGGAGGAGCTTGAGCATTGTATTAGCAAGTACTGGGGCACCAGCGCAGAATGGACCGAGATCCCAGTTTTCGAAAAGGCGCAGGAGATCACGAGTGGTGTTACGAACCGTGTATTCGTTGGATACCCGCTCTGTCGAAACGAGGAGATGCTCAAGCTGGGCATTGCTTTTGCGCAAGATATACCAGTTTCGGCGATGCTCATCAAGCTTTTCCACCGGCTGATCAAGCCTCTTGTCGCGCCGATCATAACCATTCCAAACAGAATTCACAACAACAAATTCGAAAAGATCCTCAAACCAGAGATCAACGCTCGTCTGGCAGAATATGATGCACAAGAGAAACCTCTTAAGTCAGACCGAAATGACTTTCTTCAATGGTCCATTGAACAGGCCAAGAATATCGGCGATCCGAAGAACTGGACGGTTAGCGCTTTGTCAGAACGTATCTTGATACTGAACTTTGCCTCTATCCATACCACCACTTTCGCCGTTACCCATGCCCTCCTCGACATCGCTGCCGCATCGCCTGAGCTTATTCCCGAGCTACGAGAAGAGATTGAGACTGTTCTGGCACAGCATGGCGGACAATGGAGTAAACGCGCAGTTGCACAAATGGAAAAGCTCGACTCCGCTATCCGAGAAAGCCAGCGCAAGAATTCACTCGTCACCGTCGGCGTGGGCCGCTACGTCGTCGCCGATGAAGGCGTAACATTCCCCTCAGGAGCCCACATACCCAAAGGATACAGGATAGCCGTCCCCGGATACTCAGTCTTTCAAGATCCCGAAATCTACCCCGAACCAAAGACATACAAGCCAATGCGCTTTTATAACGCTCGACAGGACGAGAAGGATGGATACGTGAAGAGCGCACGCAATGCACTACCAACAGCGACAAAGGACTTCTTGGCTTGGGGCTTGGGAAGGAATGCTTGTCCGGGACGGTTCTTTGCGTCCAATGAGATCAAGATAATGCTTGCTTATATGTTGCTTCATTATGATATTGGACATTTGGATGAGAGGCCGAGGAATACTTGGATTGTGCAGAACCGAATTCCTCCTATGAAGGCGACGTTGAGGATAAAGAGGGTTTCAAGGGGTTAGACAAATATTAGTAGCAATCCAATGCCATATAGTAACCAACTTTCCAACCTAAACAACCGGCACCACCACTAACCTAAGCGCTGGTCTAAATTGGAATAAGATGGCTGAGCCTTTCGTCCTTGATTCATCTCTTATGCTTCAGCAGCCAATTATTATGATAGCGGCGCACTGTAACTGAAGGATGGAAGGATGGAAGGATGGAAGGATCCATATTGAAACTTCTGGCTGTCCTTGTATGTGCCCCTCGTTAGCGCTCCAGCCAACTTACGAAGAGAAGAGAACAAGGTTGAGTACGCATTGCCGGGCATCTTATCACCAGATGTGTCACTAGCAGACCCCGAGTAGAAGAGAACAAGAGGCGCTGTAAGCTTAGCTGTTGCAAGCGACCCTCGTCAGTGTATCGGTGACCTCGTTGGTTGGGCGGGCGGAATATAACTGGTTACAGCCTCTTCTTCGTGCAGAGACGAATCAAATACCACCATGAACTCGATGAGCTGTATGAAATATTCTCGAAGGCTTTGGCTGCTAAAATCAACTAATCTAAATTGTCATAAGATGACCTAATCATTTTGTCTCTTATTCGTCTCTTATTCTTTCTGTAGAGAATTCCTCTAAGCAACAGGCAGCTTGCCGGTAGCATGGTTCCTTCCCTTCATATCTTTGTGCCGCGTTCACCTTTTTCCACCATGATTACGCGTCCTTCTTCCTCTTCCCCTTCATCATCAGTATCATCACCACCACTCTTACATATCTTCAAGATGACCACCACCCCCCTTGACTATCGCTAGCGACGCGACCCCTCGGGGTATTGGATCCGAGATATTGACGAGTGCGAGGACTTTTATCGACGTTGGGCCAGACCCCAAGAAGGCTGTTATCCAATCACCGCATGCGTAACATTCCGTATACAATCAAAGTACATCGCTGAGTTCAATGGCTACTGGGTTCATCAGTCTTTCCGTGATGCTTGGACTTTTCTACGACATAAGCACCCGACCCTCGGTTCTTACTTGTACCCACGGCAATCTCAAGGCACGACCACTTGGGTAAGAAAATACAAACCCTTCTTGACATCGACGGACGTCGAACTTTGGTGCCAGGAGACCTTCCAAACCTTTACCGACGACGAGACTGCGCATACGTGGTTCTATACCCGAGCGCCGCTTCCTCATCACATACCAACTATCCATCTCGTCAAGTCCGCCTCCAACCTGGGTTATCACACTATATTTCTTCGATGTCCGCATGACATGATTGACGGTGTTGGGATTTTCATGCTGCTCGAGGAGCTCTTTGCCAAGGCTGCCGAATTCTACAAGATGCGCCCAGTGTGGGACTACCCTCTTCCTGAAGACGACGACCTCTCAAAACGATTGTCACCAGCCCTCCGCGTTGCAGCAAACATTCCAGAATCGCTATCCCCTGACTTGCAAAATTACTTCAACAAGCATAACGAAGCCAACACTAGGATGCACAGTATCGGATACTCTGGGGCCCTTGCCCTAAAATCATTCATAACCAACACCGATCGCTTCAGACGGATCGCAATTACAGCTCCCAGAACGTTTTCTACCCGGATCCTCGATACCATTTCCGGATCCGGATTCGGATTCCGACTTCCTCACTTATTCATAGCAGCCTTAGCGAAAGCCCTTGCTGAACACCAGTTCCGGGGTAAAGATCGCCGTCTTGCCTATTACTTCCACCGCCCTATGATCGATCTTCGATCTGACATCTTCCCCGATGGCACCTCCTCCGAGAATGCAGCCGGCTTATACTCTGCCTTTGGCACGCAAACTCTGACCCTATCACTTACGATTCCGAAACAAGGGGATAGCCAGCAGAGCTATCTGAACGAAATAGAGAGGCTAGCTGATCAGGTCCAGGAGCACGAAACAGCAGCCGATAAGGAATTCCAAGAGTTGATAGAAAAACACTCGGGCGCAAATCCTGAAGCGATGGTCGCCCCGTGGAATTTCAAGGCTCTTCATCCTCCACCCGACTTCGATCCCTCTCAAGAGATACAATTTCCCTCTCCAGTCGCTCCCGTCTCGCTTTCGCGGGTTGGACCTATCGAACCGAGATTCCATACCGATGATGATTTCTTCGAGATACCAACGGTCTGGACCGCGAGCCAGCCCATCAAAGATGGAATAGCTGCATATCTCTCGATTTGGAAAGGCGAAATTGAGCTATCGGCTGTTTTCAACACTCGCTTCCATGACGAGACTTTTATGGAGGGCTTCCTGCATGGGACTTTTGAACATGTGTTTAGAGGGGTAGGAATGAGCGGCTACACTTTGAATGTAACGAGGGTGAAGGATCCCATGATGGATGATCTTTAGACCACAATCGCTAGGGAATAGGATAATAATCCTAAGGTTTAGTAGTATTAGGATAAATTGATCCAGTGTTATCGCAAGGTATCCTAAAGTGACGAAATGATTCCATCCCTTATGTTCGTCTTGTGGTCTCGGTGGCCACTGCAAACGGCTTTATTCCATTGCCATCCATTTGTCAAATACATTCTCCCTGGATGCAGGCTGGTTGAAATCAGGTTCCTCAACGTTCAAAGGTCTCTCCAAGTCGAACTGCTCGGACGCAGCTCCAAATTCCTCATCTACATATTCAGAATCCTTGACTACGGGTTCCTTGAGGACGGCGATCTCCTCAATTTCAGGTTGCTGATATCTTCAGAATAAATTAACTTAACTGTTAGCCTAAGGTATTCTAAAGTGACCAAGTTATTTCGTCTCTTATGTTCGTCTTTTATGTTCGTCTCTTGTGCTCTCGACCGCCGTTTCTTTTGCACAAAAAGCAGTCATAGCGTGGAGGGAAGGAGACACCGCTAGAGTCGCAGAACCACGCTTGAGGGGAATAGTCGACCTGCTGGAACTCGTCACGGGTCACCTAGACCCCGTGTCGGATGGGAACTGGAACTGGCTCTACAAGCAGAAAGCTGCCGTCGTACCAGGAGCCGTCGGTAGTGAACTTGTGGCCAATTAGGTTGGGAAAAGTCTGGGCGCTCCTTGTCTGAAAGGTCCAGATAATCTTGTTGAACTCCGTCGTGCTGTGGGAAGGGGAAGTGTACTTGTCGCCGGCCAATGAGGTTGGAGAGCATCTGGGCCTGCATGATGGGGGCCTCCTCGTTATCCTGGACATTGAGAACAATGTCGCCAACGGCCTGAGAGAAGGTTGACAACCCGACATACCCAACATCCCGTGTGAGCATTGAGGTCATAGTGCTTGAAAAGTGCAATTCATGATGGAAAGCTTGTCTTCAGGTAGATATCTTCAGGAACCCTATCTGATGGAGTATTGAAGAGTCGACGATTGAAGAAAAGAAGAAGAAGAAGAAGTAGAAGAAGAGACCTAGTAGGAAGGAAGGACAGAGGAAGAAGCCCTGTGCCTAGGATGTCGGCTGTGACTAGGATCACTGAGTCAACATCCGGGTCTTGTAGGGGTCTTCCATCCATAACTTGCATTACTCATCCCCCGTCGCAAACTCTCCCTTCTTGATCTTCTCACCAAGCGCCTTGTTGGAGGCAAAGTAGGAACTGAAGTCTCTACGCTTTTCCAACAGCAAGTCGATCACCATTCGTCCGAACACGATCTCGCCAGGTGGGTTCAGATGGGTTCTATCACCAGGTCCCCAGTTGTAAAAGTCGGCATTTTGGGACCCGATCGCGTTGACGTAATCCGTGCTTGCTTTGTTGAGCTCGAGGTACTGGGCCCCGACGTCGGCAGCAGCGGAGATTGTCTCGGCGGCCCACTCTTTGAGATTTTGGACGACTTCGCCGCCTGAAAAGGTTCGTCGCGTCAAGGAAGTGATGAAGATCTAAATTCAAGTCAGTTAGAGCGAATGGGTTGCGGAACAATTGACTTACGGGGGTGCCGCCAGCTTTCTTGATGTCATTTCCGATGCTGACGAGATTTGAGTGGAACTCATCCAGCTGCATGACCTTCTGATCGTTGTGGCCGAATTGGACAGTGACGACTGGTTCAAAGTCGTTTTTGGCGGCGCCGACGTCTTTGAGAAGAGTATCCCAACGACCGCTTGACTTCCAAGACACGGTTGTAGAGCCACTGACGCCTCTGTTGTCGCCCTCGGCAGGGGTTTTGAGGTATGAGAGAAGACCATCGCCCCAGCCGCCATTGACAGCAACTGTTGAGTCTCCGATCAGGAAGAATTTGGGTGGTTTGGCGGCTCTTGGAGTAGGGGTTGAGTGGACGAGGCCACAGGCGGTGAGGAAGAGGGCTGAGAGGGAGAGCTTCATGTTGTTACTGGGAACGATGGAAGGTTTGACTCGATTGCCGTGTTGATCAACTCCTTCTTCAAGTCCATCCAGGCGATATATATATGTGAAGCCATTGCAAGCATTTAAGGCGTAGTCGACTATTTCCGAAATTGGAAGCTCGGAGGTCCTGTTCTCGAATCAAGCAAGATCATCCTTGCGGGGTCGTTGCAAGGATACCTTCGGGTCAATGATACCACGAGGCTCGGAGCGCCTGCATATTGCAGACAGGACATGCGTCCATTAAAAACGTTACGCCCAAAGCTGATCTGTCACCTCCTCGAAAAGGCTAGCTGCCCAGATGGTGTCATAATCGAAGAAAGGTCGCGAGAGCGTATTGGTCTCTTTTCCGAAAAGCGGCTGTTGATCGCGAACCGCTATATCATCCATCGTCCCTTCGTCGACCTGATGACTCGTCGAGTTTTCGTCGAGTTCGACAACTCGTGGAAGGCCGGCGACACTCTCGGAGGCCCTTCGTTTGCGCGATGGGGGTAGTGTGATGGCAGAGAGGCTATTTACCGGTCCAAGGGCTAAGCGCTTCATTCTTGTGCCTTGGAGAAAACTAGATGGAAGGTCGATGTCCGTTGGGGGTCTGCCGGTAATGAGGGCGTAGTCAAGGGAGAGACGGAGCTTCATGTAGTTCCGCGTGACAAACAAGTCGTCCCAATATCCCGCTGTATGATCCGGCAATGTTGAGTCTGCATTAGTTGTGAATGATCGTGGACGGATGGGGAGCTGTATAGGTGTCGATTGAACAATCTGCGTGACCATTCGACTGATGTCGACCGCTCCTTCAAAACGCTGACTGCAAAGGTGCATCGCTTGAGCGTGATATCTTGTCAAAATCTGGTCTTCGTTACTACCGAGGTCGTTTGGAGATATCCTCTCGTCTAGAGAACTAAGCATGAGAGGAAATGCGATGTACGCAATCCTACGTCCTGGTCAGCGGCTGTTCATTCGACCTGTTTGTGGCACTTACGCTGAGATCGGAAGGTGCTGGGTCATGCCCTCTTGGACGATATATCTAACCAGCTTCGTCGTCTCGGTTGTCGCATGATTGATGTTTTTGCCGATGCCCTTCAGGACAACATCATCAAGGATTGATATTCCTTTCTGTCGCTGTTCGATCATCATCGCCTCATGATTACCCAACGCGATCTGCGCAGCGCTATACGGGTTAGTCTGGGCGTCTGCTTAAGGCGTTATCACTTACTATGCATATATATGCACCACGCTTGAGATCAGTCTCGTCGAGCGATGTGCTTCGGTCTTGGTAAGAGATTCATCCAGGGTTTCGTCTACCTCGGTCTTCCAGCGCTCGAGCCTCTCCTTCCCGGCCGTTATTCGGGTGACAGTCTCGTCGAAGTTATCCAGAGAGTATGTTAGATCGAAGGCGCTGGGTCCATAGCAGACAACAAGCGGGTCTGTGAGCATCGTGGCGAGACGGCACTGCAAGTTGAGAATACTCGCTAGTTGTCGCTTGGTTCTAGAATCATAGACTATTGAATGATCGATTTCATCTGAAAGGTCGTCGAGAGTCATCGGCTCGATGTTAACATTGAAGCTGGAAGGGGTTATCTGAAGTGGCTTCCGCAGTCCAAGGGTGAGTACCCTGTCTCTCCAGAACAGAGACCACCATAGGCGTTTGTTGACGTTTTTGCGCTTGACACTGGCACCGGGGGCTTGGAAGTTGTGTGCTTGAGCGACGATGGCATTTTGTATGCCGATGGCAAGCCAAGTACTCCCGGCGTGAGGCTCAACAGCGGAGAACTGGAAGGTCAAGAGCAGAGCTGCTTGAGATTTGGTGTAAGCATCTGTCTCTACGCCGAGATCGAACAACAACTGTGGAGGGACCGTTAGTAAGGCGCGGTTCAAGTGTTGTCAGGTCGAACATACCTTTGCTCGACGATAGAAGATGTTTCTTGCCACTTTGACATTCGTATACCCAGCATTCTTCAGGACAGCTGGTGAAACAAACTGCATGTTCCATTAGTGGGTGAACATCATAAAATGGGAGTGCTTGTACCGAGGACGCCGCGAACAGCATCGCTTGGAAGACCAGCAGTGACATTGCCGGCTTTGCTCTACCCTCTGCATGTCGGTTCATGTACATATCCCAGAAGTCCCTCTCATTGATGAGAGGATAGTAAGGATGCAGGTAAAGGAAGTACTGGTAGATGAAATCTTCCTGGACTGTTCGCGACGGTAGATGAAAACATCGGTTGTGTTCGAGAAAGTCGACATCTTGTTCAGGAAGGCCTCCAAGGCCTTTCAGAGTAAGGAATGACTGTGTTGAGTACAGTACTTCAAATTGTGTGAATGTGGGTGAAGGTCTCTCCATGTTGGGTTGAACAATAGCTTGGCGGTGCAATGTTTCAAGTGCCGAGGAGCATGCAGTTGGCAGGTCTTTCCTTTACAGGTGGTCGAGCATGGGCTATGGGGGAACGGATGCCAGTTATCCAGCCCCCGCATTTCAATGCCGGCAGCCGGGACCATCCATCTTCACTAATTCACACTATGGAAGGCACGTGACCAAAGTCCAGCTCTCAGACGTAAGGGTAGTCAGAAATAAACAATCAATTATCCAGTCATTATTAGTACAAAGTGCCCAAGCCATTTCATCCAGACATCCAGGAATCACAATAACTTATTTACCCTTGAGAACAAACATTCCACCATTCCAACCATAGGTTCTCGCCAATCTTCGTCCATGTCGTCGAGCAATTTCAAAAGGGATCTTGCCTTTCGGATGCGGTTCATGGAAGTGAATACCCCGTTCAACATCCAGCCCAGTGGGTTGGAACTGCCATACCGAACCATACAGCTTCTCCATTTGGAAGCCAGTCGAGGCCATCGCGTGAAGAAAGTCGTTCCAGGGGACCGTGCCAGGAGAGCTTGTTACTTCAGGGTTGAAGAACAGCATGCGGAAGACCTTCAGAGCTCGTGCGTCGACAGCGAAAGTTGGCTGCTGATCAACCGGCTCGGGTTCTGGGACTTCGACGGGAGGCGTTTCGTCGGTTTGTGCCTTGGCTGGTTCGCCCTTTGTCTTCGGCTTGATTTTCTTCTTCGAATGGATGGTCTCAATCTTTTGACTTGGCTGCTCGGACTCACCGAGAAACAGATTGGATAGTGGGCGATTGAGAAACCAGAGATCCTTCTCAGCACCGGGCTGTTTCTTCTCTTTGGTCTGCTCGGGCTCTACCCACTCTGGTGTTCTTCGCAGACTGCGAGGTTGAGAAAGAAGCTTGTAGAGAGCCAGGTTTTCGAACTGGGTCATGCCCGTTTTGGTAATCCTGTCAACCTCGGCCCAGACGGCATCCAGGTTCGCCTCAGCCTGTCGTAAAGCATTGACTGTGTCCCTGTTTCGGCGCTTCCCATACGGGTATGCAAATTTTCCACCAGAGGGATCAGCGAGCCGACCCAACTTATCCAAAGACATACCGCGTCCTTGAATCGCTTCCACCATCTGTCTTACTGCCACCAGGTCCGCTTCATGATCGTCTGTGAAATTATGTGTTCGTTCGTCACCCCACATTATCTGATTCGAGTAATGTCGGGCCCAGGGCTGATGAAGCTCTAGCTGCTTCATGCAATGCGAAAGGACAGACAAGTATCCTAGCTTGCCCATGATAAAGTTGGAAATGAGTTTGTCCGCCTCCGGCTCGCTCCTTAAGAGACGTTCGAGCTCATCAACGAGGAGGGATTGCCTTGCCCAGTTTTCTTCGTCCCTATATAGCATGTCCACGAGGAAGAACAGGTTGTGGTGACCTTGAACAAATATCTCGGCTGGGATGATGCTGCATGTGTCTCCTCCGCAGTGGGCAGTGCCTGGGGGGTCTCGGACGTAGTGCCATCGCATCGGGGGGGAGGCTTCGAACTCGACCTTGAGCGCTACCAGTGGGTCTTTGCATGCCTTCCGTAGATAGAACCGGAAGCGGTAGAGAGCAGTGCGAAAGCTTTCGGGGAGCTCCTCGGTAGGCTTGAACTGGTTTCTGTATTTCTTATGAAGCGCACTGAGCTTTCGTGCCTCTCGGTGGAGTAGACTCATGGTCTCAAGTTTCCAATAATCCTCAGCGGACATTCGCGTCACTAGCTTGGCCCAAAGTTTGTGCTCATGCAGCTTGTGGGTGAGAGGGTGCGGTTTCCCGTCGGAATCGAGCATGGACTCCATGGAATGGTCTCTCTTCTCGAGCAGCTGCTCGGCGAAATAGGCTGGATCTTCGCGCATGGCCCAGATATGATCTTCCATTGCTGACATCTGCGCCTCAAGAAGGGAAGCGATTCGATCGAGGTCCAGGTCTTGGGGGACTTTGTATGGCCCCTCGAGCGCCAACACGGCCATGGAGGCGTGGCCAGACTCATCAGTGCCACTCTTCAGAGTTGGCGCTGGCTGAACGGGATAGGAGCTGCTGATCATTTTGTCGGGTGGAATCTCGTGGAGAATCTGGTGGCAGCAGTGAACCAAGAATTCCAGGATACGCGCTTGTGCTTTGAGAATGAGGAGACCTTCGCCAGGCCAGAATTGAATTCCATCCCAGATCCAAGTCTCATCTGTATAACCTACCCACTTCACGATCTTTCCATATTCCTCAGCAGTCGTAGCACCATTTAAGATCATGGTATACCCATGAAGATAAGGAGGGTTTAACCCCTCGGTGACTTGACCGACATGCATCGCCTCCCAGTCGGCCGCGGCGAATGAGGCTGGAGGGTTTCGACCACGTGAATTCATGAGTAGCAGCATCATTTTGGACTGCAGCAAATCCTCCTGGTTAATCAGAGGCCACATGAACCAATCCTTGTACTTAGAACCGTACTTGGAACTTCTTGTGTCCTGGTGTTCCAGTTCGAAAGCTTTGAAGTCGGGGCGATGCGGAGCAGGCATTTCTGGCCATGCCTTGAGTAGAATCTGAAGTCGTTGCTGGCGCGTTTTCTTCATCCATCGCTTCTGTATGGTCTCCTCGTGACGTTCCAGGATCTTGTTCAGAGTATTGTAGGCCGCAAAGACTTTTCCGGAATTCTCTCTGGCTTCTTTCTTGGCCTTGTCAGGTGATGGAAACTCAGGTAAATCATCGTTCCACCAGGTTTCTATCTTTTTGTCTACCTCATCATAGAAATCGCCCCAGCTTGGGAGCACCAAAGCTCCCCGCTGCCATTGCCTCGTAATTTTCACGACCTCTTTCGTGTACCAATCGTATTCTTCTGGATTTGTTTTATCATTTGGGGCATCCCTGAGTCTGTTCTTGCATCCCTTGCAATTTGGGTCCCCGCATGCGGGTCTTCGCATCTCCGAGCAACATGTGCATGACATTGTTTCGCCGGGAGTGTCGTAGTCTAGAAACCTTAGGACTGATGAATGTGGAATACGAATACTTTAGTCTAGGAAACAGATGAACGTGAATGTATCTGTTTGGTGACGAGGAGACGGGTCACGTGGTCTAAATCGTGTACAGCCAATCGGTGGTATTGTTTGCTGATCGAATTTAGACACTTGACCCCTATTTTTGCATTAGCAATTATCCAATCCATACTTTTTATTAATAGTTGAAAGACGCGGTCGATAGGAAGAAAAGAACGAGGTCCAACTCCACCCGATTTTAATGGTCTAGTACTTTAAGATGTCTCGTGTTTTGTTGCCTTCGGAAGACAGGGGGCTTGAAAGAACAAACATCACCCTTATCAATCTTATCCAAACTCTCCCATTTGATGGCTGGGAACCAAGGTGGGTCTAGCGTCAAACTCTGCATAATGCTAACCCGCCAAATTCAATACACGCTTCGAACATCCTACAGTCCCATCATGGATCCGTCGAATGAAATAACTGCTCGATGACGATGCAAGAGTCAAAATGCTTTATCTCATGAAGCAGACTGCTTACGGGCATGGTCTCTTCGCTACTGAACTCATCAAGCCCGGCACCCTCATCATTCGCGAAAAACCGGTTCTGACTGTTTCACAGTCCGAAGCAAAAGCAAAAACGGAGTACAGATGCGTCATCGAGCAAGTATCCCGGTTAACTCCTGTTGATCAAAGCAGGCTGATGGGCTTGTATCATAATCCGAAGAAATTCCGAGAGTTTTCTTTTTTGAAGGATCAACTATGTCCTGGCACAGACCTTAACTGCTGTCTTGTCCTGGCCAAGTTTTACACCAACGCTGCGAGTATAACGGCCGGGGGTCTGGAATGTGGCTTGTTTACCGAGTTCTGTCGTATGAACCACTCTTGCACACCAAATATCTGCTGGGTTTACGATGAGCCGTCGGGAATGATGGAAGTCTACGCTGTCAGAGATATTGCCGCGGGCGAAGAGATCACCAACTCATACATCGAAGTCGCATGTTCATACAAAGCAAGGATGAAAGAGCTGTCGAATTGGGGTTTTGCCTGCAATTGTTCAGCCTGTGAAGGACCTGATGCTGCGAAACATGATGAGAGAAGACGAAGAATTGGTCAGATCAGAGGAGTACTGGACATTTATCAGGACACCAAGCACGATGTGGAGAAGCCCAGGTTTGCCGAGATCCCCAAGACAGATTTGGAAGCGTTGAAGCTTGCTGAGGAAAATGTCGTGTTGCTTCAGGAAGAAGGATTGATTGAGCAGTTGGGCGTGACATATGGCTGGTGTGCAAAATTTGCAAAAGGCGCTGGGATGCGTGAGCTTGCTGATGAATACGATGAGAAGGAATTCGAGATATTGGAGATAACTACAGGAGAGTATGCGGAATAACTGAAAGAGACAGGAGCGCATGACTCAATAAACACATTACCAACCATTGTAGTATTCGGAGGATGGGAACAAACGCCATGTTCGCAAGGACAAAAGACTTCGACTGGATTGACTGTGAAAGATAATTGTATTGACAGAAGTCTAATGACATGAAAAGGAAAAACGTAAAGCATCGTCACAAGGAAAAACTAAATACTACCAATCTGCAAAAAGGATTACTCATTCAAACCTGGACAGCCTGGGAACTTATCCTCTTGATCACGAACATCAAAAGTCGCCCTGTCCATTACCATTCCCGTTGCCGTTGCCGTTGCCATTCCCGTTTCCATTGCCACCACCATTACCAGGCTCAGGCTCAGGCTCAGGCTCTCCATAGTCCAACTCAAACTCGTCAATATTATCTTTTGTAGCCTCGTTGGTAACAAAAAGAGAGTCCACGAATACCCGGATGAATATGTCGCTCGGGCACTCGATAGAGATAGAAAGGGGAGCTTCGTCGTTATCGCCCGTGACAGTACCAATGGCTCTTTGCCATACTCCGGCATTGCTTTCGACAAGGGCCTCCCCATAGACATCAAAGTTACCGGCTTTAGACGCAAGTGTGCATGATGTCCCGCCACCTTCGTCTAGTGATTCGATGAAATAGTAGAACTGTACGGTATAGGTGTCCAAGGGGGTAAGGCCCGTTAATTGTTGAGTGATCGTTTTAGAGTGACTGGATGGAGCTCCTCGTTTACGGGCCGCCCCTGAGACAAAGAGGGCAAAGCTGAGACAGGCGTTGTCAGGGCTTCCATCATCTTTGTAACAGCTTCCCTCCGCTCGCTGGACGCTATCGTCGTTGGTGAAGCCTGGGATATCAAACACATTGTCGGAACTTCCCTCAGCGAATCTACCATTACGTGCAACGTTGGTGATCGTGATAGTCGCTTCCGTTGTAGTTGTTGTCTCGCCTGTGGTGGTAGTAGTCGTGGGTTCCAGCGATGTGGAAGTGTCCCGGTCTTCTGCAGCAGTGGTGCTTTCCTCGTTGACATCGGTGGAAGAGAGGACATCGGCCGAGGTAGTGACTCTTGTAGTCTCAGCATTCGGAGGCGCAGTAAATGACGTGTTGGTCCATGTCCAGGTGCGGATGGTGGATAGGGTAGGTAAGTCAATCCCACCATTGGTGGTCTTAACATCGGGAGGAGTATCTGTGTTGTCGGGGAAATCGGTTCCAGTTTCCCCAGGGGTATTGATCTCGGTAGTCGGAGCACCGTTGGTCTTGCTTTCTTCTGGGACGTTGATATCGGTCACGGTAACGGGGGAGTCGGTTGTCTGGGCATCTTGGGATTGGGTCAAGCCAGTAGTCGTAGTATCGTCAAGACCATCGATTTTGCCATTTATACATCGTTCAACTACCAAGAATATTAGTGATGAGCAAGATGAAAAGGGCAAGAGCGGTTCCCACCTCCATAGACAGTAAGCGTAACAAAGACGCAACCGGACGGTCTCGATCTATACGTTATATACACCTGACCATCCAAAGGGGTCTGGCAGAACGATGCTCTACCACCAGGCAGACCACGGTTGGCGAAGCTCAGTACTCCACCTTCACTGCTGAAGGTCGTAGTGATGGCGCCATCAAGGGGTGCAGACGCCGACTCCAACGACTGGAAGTCCTCTCCCGAGTAAGAAATCGGAAAGTTCCCAACGAAGAGCTGACCTTGACCAAGTGTGTAGATATTGGCGAATGTGCAGACGTCGGGGTTGCCGTTGCCGACGAAGCCACCGACATCACGCTTGGTGAGCTCTCTTGCAGGTGTGACGAGGAAGATGACGCGCTGTCCGGTTGGTTCGAACACGGGTTGGGTGGCTGTGCTTTCAGTTGGAAGTGAAGGCTCTTCTGTGTCTTCGGGGGCGACTGTAGTGAGGGTAGGCTGGTCCGTATCCACCGGAAGAGTGTCTGTAACCACAGTAGACTCTTCTGTGTTCAAAGTCGCACCCCTGGTGAGCGCATCCTGCGTTGACTCAAACAGTGGGAGACTTGCAGAGTCAGATGGGATTAAACCCGGCTCATCCCTTGAAGTAGACTCAGCTTCAGATGAGTTTGCTCCAATAGAGATAGGTGCAAGATAAGTCGACTCGTAGGTAATACAGTACGTCGCAGGCCCAAGAGCTGCGCGTTCGTAGTCCGAGATGTCAGCTGGGGAAGCGACAACGCTGCCAAGCAGCGCGAAGGCTGCAACGTGGGATCTCATTTCGCAGTGTGAGAAGAAGGGGGTTTTTCGTGGAGAGGCTCATTGTGACGGGGAGCGGTGGCGGGATAATAAACAAGGCGAATGCGAGGAGTCGATTTGTAGATATGTAAACTGTTGGTGGCGGTTATATTGAGCTTGCAGTTGGGTTGACAGCATATACGCACTCTGAGACAACTCATTCCCGGTTAATATTCTCGAGGGAAGGTTGGAAGTTTGATGGTCTCGGTTGCGGAATATTCTGACCTGTTATGGTGGAAGTCTTGTTCGCAGAACACCGCAGCGTTCTCCGGTAACACTGGCATCGTACACAGCTTTGAGCGTACAAAGACGCTTAACACAGGCTATCGACTAGGAGGATTTATGTGGTAATGTAAAAACACTCTTCGGTTCGGACTGTTCCATTCCTTGGTTGTATGAAGCGTTGGTCGGCCTGACAGTCCCTTGCATAACACTTCTTGTCAGCCAGCCACATCTTGTCCATGAATATGGGTTGTCCAATTAACACCAAAAGGTTTCACCTTGTCACAGAGCAAGGGGATGTAACATTCTTGCAAGTCGGCCGATGGCGCTGGTAGGCTATTGTCGTCGCCGGTGATGTCTCAGCTCTATCAAGGGAGGAAAAACGCAAGGCGGTCTCTCGCAACTACTGGCTGTTGACTTTAGCGTCCATAATTCCCTTGGCTTTAACGGCCGGTGGGTCCGTAGGTACTCAAGCTTTCGGCTCAGCTTTCCAGGAATTCGGAAACGTCGTAGAGAGCACATGCATCGAAATCAATTCTCATTTCGCCTATCATCCTCCTTTTCAATCCTCCCTGTCTAACTTTCAATCCGAACAATCCGAACAATCGAGCGTCAGCCCTACCATTCTCCCGCGAAACTCTCTAGAAAACGTTGCCCTTCGTCTGTCTCATTTCCGACACCTTCAAGTTCCTGATCAGCGCAACCCAAACAAACGACAAAGCCATGATCGCCGTTCCAGCTGCCAACATCCGAGTCTGAGCATATCCGTACGCTTTCTGGATTCCGATACGCTCCGGTGTACCCTTGGCATAACTCAACTGCGTATCGAGATCGCCGTAGATAGCCTCCAGGTTGTCGAGCGCGCTGGAGGGTAGGTACTTCAGCAATGCCTTCTCGAACGTGTTCGTCCAAATCGCTCCCGAAATCGTATACCCAATGCTTCCGCCTGCTGTACCTGTTACGCTCAGCATAGCCAGCGCGGCGGCGACATGCTGGTGATCGACTGCTGCCAAGACTGCTAGCTGCATACAGATGGTGAAAACACTTCCGCCGACTGAGATGAAGATTTGCGTCATGACTAGATATCCAACATACCCAGTCGGGCTTCGGAAGTAGATCATGAGTCCTTGAGCAAGGATGTAAAGTGGCACACCCATCCAAAGCAACCACTTGAAGTACCCTGTCTTCCTGATACCCCAACCGACGAGGAACAACAAGAAACCAGACACGACACTGAAGGTATTGTTGACGTATCCCGCTTCTGAAACGGACAGATAATTGACCACTTGCAGGAAGGACGTAAAATAGTTGTTCCAGCAGTAATACGAGATCTGATAAGTCAGATCGAGAAGACACGCGCCTACCAGCGTTCGATCGGTCAGGAAGTGAAACTTGAGGAAGGGAACGGGCGCGATGTAAACTTCATTGATTGCAAAGCCGACGAGGAGTACGAAGCCTACTACGATCATGGCGATGATATAGCCTGTTGCCCAGCCATTGGGCGCGGTGGCGGCGATGTTGAATGGGAGGAGGAATACGACTAGACCGACTGCAAAGAGGAAGACGCCGAGAACTAAAAGTCCAACGTTAGCGGCGACAGTAATAAAGAAAACATAATCCACACACCGTCAAACTCGATAAGGTAATGCCAAACACTTTCTTTGAACGTCCGGCCACTGGCCTCCTTGGGCAGAATGTTCTTCTTGGCCTTGTGCAAGTTGACCTTCAACAGGATATAAAGCGGAGCGCAAATGACTGGCGTTAAGAAAGCGAAGGTACCGAAACCCCAAGGCCAACCAATATCGACCAGCATCTCCTGTGAGGCATATGATCCAGCGAAGGCGGAGATCATGTATGGGGATGAAGTAAACGCGTAGGCGAGGGCTCGATTCTTGAGATTAGTCGCGTCGGCGGTTACGACGTCAATGCTGTAGATGAGACCGGTGAAGCCGACTTGGTAAAAGACCTATCACCCTCGTTAGTGTCTTCAAGTAACTGACTCGAGGGAATGTTGAGACGTACATTGGCAGCGCAGTAGATGGACAGATTTGTACTCGTCGCCATGAGGATAAGGCCCAACTCAGCAAAGGCAACCATAAGAAGGTATCCCTCCGCTCGACCCCAAAGATCAAGAAGTTTCGCCAACGGAATAAACACCGCCGCAGTCATCGAGCTCGCGACGACATCAATCACGTTGAGAAGGGAATGCGCGCCCCATGAACTTGTAACATAAGGTACCAGGCTTCCCACAGTCGAGCTTTGAAACGCGTTCAGAAGATAGACAAACCAGATACAAATGAACAAGGTGATGAGAGACTTTTTGGTCCACACGAGTGTGATGGCCTCCATGTTCTTGACACCCTCGGTGACATCTTCAGCTGGGACGGCATCGTTGGCGTCAGGACCAATTCCAGCTTCGGGTGATTGTCCGTTCTTTTCGTGGTTGGTAGTTGTCATCTCCGTCGCGTCGACATCTGAGCTCCTGCTAGAGCTCCGCCGTGGGCGGAACCTGCTCAAGACACCCATTGTGACTGAAGGGATTGAGACTTGGTGTATCGGGAAGCCAAGAATGAGTGACAGATCGTGTTACATCGACTGGGAGCTCTCGCCCTCATAAAGCCCAGCACTTCCGACGCCGGTGGAACCTCATCACAAAAAAGCGCATCAGATAAGATCATCTTTGCCTGTTGGTTCCGATCAATAATGGGTCTTTAAATCCATCTCGGCAGAACCGGCATCAAATTGTGGGATCTGTTACTGATTAGTACCAATTGGAATCGCATCTTGAGGTTCAGCTCACGGTAAAACGGCACCGTTGGGTCCACTGTGTACGTCAGTAAGATTATCTAGGGCGATGCATAAAGTGACCAGCAGGCGACGATGATGGAATTGATCAATCTAATCTAATCAGATTCGCTTTGAATAGGGTACGTACTTTACCTAGAGACCGAAAGCGGCCAGAATCGGGCTGTGGAGCGTTGAATTTTGCAGCTGTGGAGCGGCTACGTAGTTGGTAAAGTGTCAGTAGTGGTGTAGGGTAATGAACCGACAACCGACTACGCAACAGTAATGACCGGGGTAATATATATATATCTTTGTAAAAAAGAGTGGATGAAGAGAATGATGATAACGAATTAGTAGCTTGTCCATTCCAGGTATTTAGCTGCAAAGATTGATTGGCTTGACACATGATTGAGGGTCGTGAAAATTCGGACTGCAAATCGCGAAACCAAATCATTCTTCCACAAAGCGGAAAAACACTGTGCTCGAACAATTCCGAAAAATCGAAATTGCCTGTCCTGTCTCCATAGAGAATCGAATTCTGTGTTTCCACCACTTCCCGTTCTGTTCAAGTCTTGTCCACTATCGCAACAAAATCCGTTCCTGACATCGGGGAAGTTTTGTCGAGAAGCCATCTGTCAGCAAACGCAGCACTATGATTGGTTGAGCGCGGTGGACCACTTAATTGGTCAAACGAGATTTTGTCATCTCAAAAACAGGGAAGGATAGATCCGAGACGATGGTTGCAAAAGCAGACTTGACAGAACCAGACCTTCAATTACAACAACACTAGTCTCGATCTTCAAGACAATAAGGTTCAGTGGCAAAGATGATATGTTATTTCGTAAGTTATACAAAGTGAACAGAGAAGGGCTAAAAATAGAACAGACCCATGTCTCTCTGATGACCTTGGCTACTACTCTGTAGTTAGAATCTTTATCGATTGCTTATCGAAAAGGAAGGTCCCCTATCAAACAGGAAGATTCGAAAGACAGAATGCCCTGGGGTTCAGATATCCTGATTTTCTCGTCGAAACGTCGCAAGATATCATGACTCTCGTGTACGACGAAGACTTAGAGCTTACGCCTAAGCTGATAAGAACAGTTGCGATGGGCTTCAGTGCTGTTGCTGACCGGCTTAAGTCACGTGTATCACGTTCACTTGTAACAGCCAAGCCTCGTTAAAACCCCGCAAGATGGTCATGCCATCCTTACTGCTGTCAACTTGAAGGTGAACGTCGTGATCCGTTCCAATGGCAGAAGCCCTCGGCGTCGTGTCGAGCGTCATCGCTGTGGTCGATCTTTCAACGAAAGTATTTTCTCTATGCCTTCAGTATTCCCGAGAGGTGAAAAACGCCAAGGACGATATCGAAAGGCTGGGCAAGGAAGTTGGCGCTTTCCAGGACACCACAAAGAAACTCCAGGCTCTCGTCGAAGGACCCCGTGGCCAGGATCTAAGTGCGTCGCAGCAATTGTTATCCACAATCGAGGATGGTCGTTCCAGGCTAGAAAGGCTCGGGCAGCAGCTCCAAACTCCAACTCGCCGGAAGGTAATGAGTAAGTTCGGTGCGCGTGCACTCAAATGGCCCTTCAAGCGCAAGGATGTTGACGACATCATCCAAAATTTCGCGCGTTGCAGGGAGAATATTTCCCTGGCATTGAATATTGATCAGACGTAAGTGAAGTAGTTTGGGGAACAACTCTTGAGCTAACACGGGTCCGACCCAGTGTCATCCTTCAGAAAATCGATGATCGAACAACCCTCCATCAATTGCCGCTCGCGCACGGTGCCTCTTTCGACTCCAAGGCTGAAGAACACAACTCTACATGCTTGCCCGGTACGCGCCATGACCTTCTCAGGGATATCGACAGATGGATAGACAATCACAACTCAAAGATAATATTCTGGTTGAATGGCAAAGCTGGCACGGGAAAATCGACCATCTCGCGGACCGTCGCCTGGTCGCGTTCCAGGCAGGGTGATCTCGGCGCAAGCTTCTTCTTCAAAAGAGGCGAGGTTGATCAAGGGAATTTGGCCAAGTTCGTACCGACTGTGGCCCGTCGCCTGGCTTGGAGCACACCGGTGGTTGCGCCATTTATCAAAAGCGCCGTGGATGCCGATCCAGCGATTGCTGACAAGTCTGTTCGGGAACAGTTTGAGAAGCTTGTTCAAGAGCCGCTGTCAAAAGCGACGGCAACAGTGACATCATCTCGACTATCAGTTGTTATTGTCGTTGATGCGCTGGATGAGTGCGAGAAGGATGCTGACATCAAGCTCTTGCTCCAACTTTTCTCCAACTTACGCTTTGCAGGTCCTTTGTGTGTCCGAGTCCTCGTTACAAGCAGACCGGAGCTTCCTGTACGTCTTGGCTTCTCGTCCATCGGTAACGCCCATCAAGAGCTGGTACTGCATGAAATCCCGCCGCCGATCATTAAGCATGACATATCTATCTTTCTTCACCACGAGTTCGCCAACATTCGCAACAGCTTCAATGGAGACGCTGTAGAAGAGTTGAAACTACCAGCGGACTGGCCTGGGGAGGCTAATCTCGAGACGCTCACAGAGGCCGCGGTGCCTCTCTTTATTTTCGCCGCAACTCTTTGCCGATTCATCAACGATCGATATCTCGGTAGCCCTGATGAGCTTCTGCGGAACGTGCTCAGCGTTGCAGGTGCTGGCCAAGGCTCGAGGCTTGACATGGCATATTCGCCAGTTCTGAAGCAACAAGTCGCCAATCGCTCAGGAAACGAGAGATTGGATATCATTGAGAGTTTCCGCCTTGTCGTCGGGACTATCGTCACATTGGCTAACCCATTGTCGATGCGTGCTCTTGCACTACTTCTCGATGTCCACATCAACAAGGTTACGACTAGGCTAAGTGCGTTGCATTCAGTTCTAGATGTCCCGGATACTCTTGATGCACCAGTGCGACTGCTCCACTTGTCGTTCCGGGACTATCTTGTATGCCTGGAAAATAAAGAGCTGGTCGAGTTCCTGGTAGACGAAGGACATACTCACGAAGGTCTAGCGAAACACTGCTTGCGCATCATGAGCGGCAGTCTGCGTAGGAACATATGTGGTCTGTCTTTCCCAGGCGTGCGTCGATCCACGGTGGCTCGTGGGCGATTGGAAGAGAGCATACCTTCGCAACTACAATATTCTTGCATGCACTGGGTGTATCATCTGACCAAAGGCGACCCTCAACTTGACAATCGGAACGAAGCTTACGACTTCTTGACCACGCATTTCTTGCACTGGTTGGAAATAATGAGTTTACTGAGGCGAGTGAAAGAGTGCCTCGACTCACTTAGGTTGCTGGCAGGATGTCTAGAGGTTTGTCTTATCTTATTAGAGCTTCAACCAGACTAACAAGGTTTAGGACCGTAAGAATTCGAACCTGTCGATCTTCGTGTCTGACGCGCTGCGATTTATTCAAGCCAATTTTGCCGTGATTACTAAAGCTCCACTGCAAATATATTCTTGTCTGGCATTTACACCAACGAACAGTATTGTGAGAAGGACATTCGAAGGACATATTCCACAATGGGTAACTACTCTGTCAAAGGTTGAACACGACTGGGACGCGTGCCTCTTGACTCTCGTGGGTCATGAGGATTGGGTTGGTTCGGTGGCGTTCTCGCATGACTCGAAGCGGATCGCATCAGGCTCCAACGAAAGAGCAATACGAATCTGGAACGCAGAGACAGGCGAATGTGAACGATGGCTAGGTGGCCATACCTCGTATGTTAGCTCGGTGGTGTTCTCACACAACTCGAAGAAGCTAGCATCAGCTGGTGGTGAGACGATACGGATCTGGAACTTAGAGGCTGGCGGGCGTGAGCAAGAGTTGAGGGGCCCCGGCAGGTTTTGTAGCACGGTGGTATTCTCACATGACTCGAAAAAGGTAGCATCGGCTTCTGAGAAGACGATACGGATTTGGAACGCAGAGACTGGCGATTGTGAGCAAGAGATAAATGGAGAAAACATCTATGACGGCTTTGTGAAGACACTGGCGTTCTCGCACGACTCGAAGAAGATAGCATCGTCTGGTGGTATGAAAATACGGATCTGGAATGCAGAGACAGGCGATTATGAACAAGAGCTGCAGGGCCATCACGGTATTACTAACTCGGCAGTATTCTCGCACGACTCAAAATGGATAGCATCGGCGTCTGATGACAAGACGGTACGGATCTGGAACTTAGAGACTGGCGAGTGTGAGCAGGAGCTCAAGGGCCATGGTACTTATGTCAGCTCGATAGTCTTTTCGCACGACTCAAAAAAAGTGGCATCAGGGTCTTATGATAAGACGATACGGATTTGGAATGTAGAGACGGGCAAGTGCGAAAGAGTGCTTGAGGGCCATAGTCACTGGGTCAAGACAGTTGCATTTTCGCATGACTCGAAGAAGGTGGCATCGGGTTCTCATGACGAGACAATACGTATTTGGGACGCAGAGGCAGGCAGATGTAAGCCAGTAGTGGAAGGCCATGGCAACTGGGTTACCTCGGTGGTGTTCTCGCCCGACTCGAGAAAGTTGGCAACAGGATCTTATGACGATACGATACGAATTTGGGACACGGAAACGGGCGAGTGCGAAGAGATCATTCAACTGGACGATCATGCAGATGTCCAGTTCTTCGAAGCGGACGGGCGTGGTATCATCACGGATCGTGGTGTATTTTCTTTGAAAGGTGACTCACAGTCTCATGCTACGCCGCCTCCGTCCTCAGAAGAGCAACATCTCGGCTGTACAGACGGTACTTGGATCACGGTGGAAGGTCAAAACTTGCTCTGGCTGCCTCCTGAATGCCGGAATGGCAAAGTAGCTATTTGGGGAAGTACAGTTGCTATAGGCTGTCAATCGGGAAGAGTCTTGGTGTTGAGGATTTCCATGGCAGAAGTGGCGCAGTGGATATCCATGAGAGAAAAGAGTATATTAAATTGCGATTGGCCCTTGGAAGGGGTTTTATCATGCAACTAGATATCATCAAGCCAACCCTCTCTGGCGTCTGAGGGTGGATGATGACGTACTTGTTCTCTCTGTCAACCGTTGGCAGCACGGCAATCTGAGTTGCTGGAATAGGATATGAACTCACTTTGGATGACTAGGATAGTTAAATAGATTAAAAAAAAAAACACGATATAGGCTGATTTGCTCTGCGACCATAGTGAGTGGTCATTTTATCATTTTCAACAGGAGATGGTGATGGAATTGATAACGCAATCTAATCTTATCGCTCCGAGTAGGGTACGTACCTCCAAGGGGCGTCAAGATTCGGGCCGAGGAGCGTTGAGTTTTTCTTAGTGCCCGCTTGTGGCAATTACTGAGCGGATTTTTCTGATGGTGTAGGGTAAACTTGACACGAGAGATAAAAAAGAACTCGTTGATCGGCAAGACTGGAACACGGGTAGCTCGTCAATTAAGGATAAGGTTTAGCATACGAGAACTCGGCGGCTCGACCGAGGCGATGGGATGGGATGGTTTTTTGGAGGGCCACCGATTGCGCAACAGACCTCCTTTGTGAATACGTGACTGAAGCATGCCCCGACTGAACCATCATGGATGCACCCAGTTCTGTGCTGTCTTTTCTGGAAGGCATTAATTCCGCCACATTCATTTTTGTTTGAACCTTGTTTCCGCCCAATACATTCCGTTACCAGGATCGGGTAAGTTTTGATGGGAAGTCTATCCGACACCTCCATGTCGAGTTGGAAGAAAGACATCCTGGTGAGTTCAGTGGCGGAGTCTCGAGGTCAGTGCCTTGACTGTCAGAAGCCCTGTGCTCAATGTTCATTTGAACAACTCATGCACAATTGCATGCTTATTGAGAACACGTTGTTCTGACATTAATGTTCGTCGTATATGCCCGCTTCTTATGCTCACTGACTCACTTAATTATCAGTCATTCCTAGTCCGCCATCGGAAGTAATTATAGCGGCTACGAACACTATCCGAAACAGGCGACGCGTCTCCAACAAAGCGGATAACGCACCCAACGCGCCCTACGACAACACAAAACATCCATGAAATCCACCTCCACAATCCAGCTTCCCATTTCGTTCCAGACTCGTCTTCTAGAAACTCATTCGTACCAATCATTTCCTGCATAAATACGGTAAATGACCATGCCGAGGTCTCGCCTGTTCCGCAGTGGGTACGGAGGTTCGAGATTAAAGTTTTCAAGCCAACGACATCCTTTTCAGCTGTGGAGAAAATATCCGGGGAAATCCACGGCTTAGGGAAATAATTGGCCTCACAAGGGGCCGTCTGGGGAAGAATGGATATCATTAGGTAACTCACACGTAAAGGTCAAAGCGATCGTCGGCTTTGGGAGGTATATAAAGGGGTCGTCATCTGCCGTGGGTCCCAAAAGGTTAGATTTTTTCATCTGTGGAACCTTGATATCTCTGACGAGATATCTGCGATAGGGTTCATCTCAGATTTCGACAAGGTTTAAAGAGATTTGTGCTGTCGCGGTGGAGTCGATCTCCATCTTTACCCTTTTCATCATCAGAAATTACCATGGATCAGAATATCCAGCCCGCGGCTAAGAGCCGGAACGACATCGAGATGGAGATGGATCCCTCAGCGGGAAAGAAAGACGGATATGAGGCTCAGAACCACGATGCTGTCTTCGGCGAGATTACTGAAGAAGGCCCCGACTACCGAAGCGTGAGAACACTTCGCATCGTCACAACGTCCGACAAGCTAACATTCTCAGGTCGGTCTCATTGGCACAGCTGGTCTCATGATGAAGACCCAAATCGGCCTCGGCGTACTGTCCATTCCAGCGACATTTGACGCGCTTGGTTTGATCCCTGGCGTCATCTGTCTAGTCGCCGTCGGACTTATCACCACCTGGTCAGATTGGATCGTCGGCGTCTTCAAGCTTCGCCATCGCCATGTGTACGCCATTGATGACGCAGGCGGTATGATGTTTGGGCGCTTTGGAAAAGAGTTCTTTGGATTCGCGATGTGGCTCCGTAAGTTCTCCAGGTTCTAATTGGAAGAAGCGACGTATTAACTGTTCTAGTCTGGGTCTTCGTCTCGGGCGCTGGTATGCTCAGTCTGTCTATTGGTCTCAACGCTGTCTCGACACACGGAGCGTGTACAGCAATCTTCATCGCCATCGCTGCAGTCTTGGGCTTCGGTTTGTCCAGTATCCGAACACTGGGCAAGATGAGCTGGCTTGCATGGGTTGGCGTCATCAGCATCATGATCTCAGGTATGTTCGTCCTCACAATGGCCTTCGTATAGCTAACAATTGTAGTCCTAATGGTGACCATCGCAACGGGTGTCCAAGACCGACCGGCCGCCGCTCCCCAACAGGGCGAATGGGTCCCCGACTACAAGCTCTTCCAGAAACCGACTTTCCTTCAAGCAGTTGCAGCGATCTGCTCTCATGTGTCTGCTTATGGTGGCACTCCGGGTTTCTTCGCTATCATTGCTGAGATGCGCAAGCCAGAGGATTACACGAAGGCGCTGGCTATCTGTCAGGGCGCCATCACGGTCGTTTACGTCACTGTGGGCGTTGTTATGTACTACTACTGTGGTTCTTACGTGTCTTCGCCAGCTCTCGGATCAGCTGGTGTCGTCATCAAGAAGGCCAGTTATGGTGTAGCTATCCCGGGTTTGATCGTCACGATCACTTTGGTCACACACGTACGTAACCTACTCTCTAATCTCGTGCCAAGCTAACAATGCGCAGTTGCCCAGCAAGTACATGTTCGTCCGACTCCTCCGAAACACCAAGCACCTCGCATCCAACTCATGGGTCCATTGGACCACATGGCTCGGCTGCACTTTCAGCGTCACGATTCTCGCCTACATCATCGCCAGCGCCATCCCCATCTTCTACTCGCTGATCTCCCTGATCGGAGCTCTCCTGGCCACTCTCCTGTCCTTCCAAGCGATGGGCTTCATGTGGTTCCATGACAACTGGCAGCATCGCAACATGTCGGCCAAGTGGATATTGGCTTGCGCTTGGGCTGTTTTCGTGATCGCTTCTGGTACTATGCTGCAGATTGCTGGTACCTATGGATCAGTTCTGGATATCGTCAACGCTTACAAGGCGGGTGGTGGTACGAAGGCGTGGTCTTGCGCTGATAATTCCAATTCGGTGTAGCTGTTTTAAACCGAAGATCAATTGATAAACATTTCTCCGCTTCAATCTTAAAGTGTCCAAGTGACTGCAATGCCGTGAAAAAAGCAACAACTCAAACTGGTGAGAATTTAAGTGACCCACCCAGCTCTATCGCTCGCCTCACTTTATCTACTTGCCAAGACAGCCATGGATAACCGGATACACTACAGCCAAATCAGTGGGTTGGGGGCTTAAGAGGGCCACGGACCGCCTGAGCTTGCAGGTACAAGTAGGATCCAACCCCTATCATCCCAGTTCCCACCCATCTAACAGTTGCAATCTTCAATATGGCGACTGCCAATAATACGATCGACGACATAGTGGGATGGCAAAGCGGTCCAAAGGATCGCGGCACAGTGACTCTCATCTGGGGCTGCGTCACGACCATTTTTGCCTGCTCGTGGACAATCCTACATCTCAATGTCCCCGCCTTGACTGACTCTGGCTGGACAAGACTTCGGCGCAAGGCAAAATGGATGGCTATAACTATCCTTTTCCCCGAGTTTATTTTATCGAAAGCCATCTGCGATCTACGATTAGCACTACGCGAACTAGTCGAGTTCGATGACTACCTGCGAAGCGATCACAATCAAGTGAAGTGGAGGACTCGCTATGGAACGAAATGGAGCGCCGGGGAAGACGAGTGGAGCTGGAGAGTTGAATTTCCGCAGCATGCCAGATGGCTATATCGACTACTCTTCCTGAAACCCCCACGTCAAAATGCTGGGAAAGGACTTTCACCCTTCAGCGACACGGAGAACGAAGCTGTGGAATTAAATACTAGACACAACAACCATGGAGAACACGAACGAGGACAAAAAGAACAGCAAGAGAAAGCAGAGCAAGAGAAAGTAGAGCAAGAAATCCACAACGCACAGAACTCGAAAACCGATTCGGAGCAGGATTTGGAAGCCAGTGGCGGCCATGGTAAAGAATCATCTCCATCGAACAAAAGCGGTCAGCCACAAATCGCATCTCGGCCGGAACAGAGAACTCAGCTTTGGACCATTGTTCACTCATACTTTGTCCAAATGGGTGGTCTTGCTTACGTCAACCCATATAGCGAACGTAATACGCTTGATTACTTCGTCCTCACACCCTCAAAGCTGACCCCAAGATACCAGTGGTCAAAACCTCACCCGCTTGAACAACTGGTTTTGGACAGAGCAGGCATAGAGGACAAAAGTAAAGCGGACTCGTTTGTGAAGAGCGTCGCCATTCTTCAAATTTTGTGGCTGGTCCTTAATGTCATTGCCCGCGCAATCAAGAAACTGCCTATAACACAGATAGAGATAGCCACGATCGCCTTCGCAGTCATGGCAATATTCACGTACGCAAGCAACTGGTGGAAGCCAAAGGATGTTTCCCGACCCATTCGTCTCGTACCCCGGTCTTTTGGCGTGTCATCGCGTTCTGATGCTACCATGGATCTCATGCAATCATTCATGACCCGCCTTCAACAACCTCACTGGACTCTGGGATATTCTCGAACAATACCAGATCTCCGCCGTGTGCCAAACGATTGGGTATGGATGGAAGGCCAAACACCATTGTTTCACCACCTGTTAGGCATCTCATCGTTGGCCTTTGGTAGCCTGCACTGCATTGCATGGATTTTCAAGTTCCCAACGAGGACTGAACTTCTTTGCTGGAGAGTAGCCAGCGTACTCTCGGCTACCTTACCTGGAATAGCTCTCGGGTTGAGTATGATCATCGGTTACTTGAGGACTGTATACATTGGAAGGAAGCGTATACCTCTACTATACCATGCGCTGCAGCCACTTGAAACCGTGAGTGAGGAGAGATGGAAGCACCTCATAACGCCTAAATTCAAGGGATGGAGCAATGAAGCCATAGGGGCTTTTATGGCAATGCCGAAAGACTCAAACACAGATTGGGAAGCGGAACCCTCACAAAAGATCATTGAAGAGATGCGAGATTCGGAAATAGCCCAAGGTGGAGGTCCGGCGTATGTAGATTTCATTCAAGTCCTACAGCGCTTCTACGAGAAATGGTGGCGCAGACAGAGTGTAGAAAACCAACCTCCTCACTATGGAGAAGAGCTTTTCCTCGAATGTGAACAGATAGTTCACTCTTGCAGATATTACACGGCTCGATATCAATACGACTTTCAAAACTTCTGGCGGGGATATGAGGGCACTGTTGAAAGGAAGCTTGGTATACCACCGGCAAGCCGGTCTGACACTTCATGCGTTGACATGATCATCAAGGCATATAAGGAAACCAGCGAGGGGATCGAGAAATTAGAGTCGAGGCTTGATCTCTCAAGAAAAGTCGTGGAGAAACTAAACGGTTGTGGTGGGATAATTTATATAGCTTGCCGGCTGATGACTATCGTGCTTCTCTTTACCTGCTTAAGGGCTGCACCATCTGGCGTTTACCTAGTGGTTCCATGGACGACATTTATTCCAGGTATATCTTAGCGCTCATCCTAAATAGAAGTCTTCCAATTCTTGATGGAACACAAAGCTTAACAGGTTATTGTAGAAGTTGAGAGACCCTGAAGTTGTGGAAGGTAAGAGCTTGATCGGATCTCGGAAGTAGGGTAGGTATGGTCGTATGGGAAGGCCTGAATAGTAGTTGAGCACTATCAATGCCAGGTTCGGATCAAGTCATCTCGAATCTAGAAGTCCGCGAGCTTGGGGTGATTGGCAACAAGAACGCAAGTCGCAGCGGGATGTTTGGAAAGATACTGTAATTCTATTGTTAGTATGGCAAGGGCAAGTCAAAGCTTGAGAAAGAGTGCTGTTCATGCTTAGGCTCATGTAGTTCGACACAGGTCAGGCCCCCTGTTCAGCTGACGGTCAGCAATACTTTCTGTCTGTGACAATGAGTACATAGCAACCGTTCAATATTATCAATGTCCAGTCCATGAAGTGCGCAAGAACTGATCTCAATTTACTATGATGCGCAAAGCTATTCGGGACGTCTTGGTGGTCCAACGGGCATACAAACATGAACGAGATACCTTCCAAAATTCCAAGACCTGATAATACACAAAAGAAAAATGTCCGACAGAAGTTCTCCGCCAAGCTCGAGATGCTCAACCCGCCCGTCGGTAAAACAATCAAAAGTCCAGCATGCCCACACCATTTCCAAATGTCATTCCAACGATGCCAATTGTTCAGCGCAAAATCTCAGTGGGCTTCTTCTCGATGAAGGTGTCTTCTCAAAAGTGAGCAACAGCACAACGCCGTAAGCGAGGGGATAGCTTAGGCCAAGCCATGGAGCTGGTCGTACTCTCGCTTGAGGTCAGGAGACCAGGACTCGAAGTCAAGGGCGTCCTCCCAGGTGAAATCCTTCTTCGGGTACCCTTCCCAGTGAACTTTGTACTCCATGATTCCGGTGGTTCGGTTTTGTCGGTGGGCCAAGACGGCGAAGACATGCCATTTATCGAATCCGGTAGCGTTGGCTCGACCTCCATCAAACGATCGCTAATAGTTGTACAAGAGGCGAGGATTGGTCTCCTGCATTCGGCGTTCGGTGATACTGATGCGAAGACCACCGGCGAGGCGAAGCTCGAGGCGCAGGGTGTAGTCCGGCTTGCGCTGGAAGCTCAGGATGCTGATGGGTTTGAGGGTAGCTGTGAAAGAGTTAGCGAGAACAGGGAGCGGAAGAAGGGTTGTGTTCTACTTACCGGGAACCATGTTGGCCTTGTATGCCGCTGTTGCTAGTTAGCCTGGTTCGATTCAGAGAAGGAAGAGGGTTCTTACCGACAGAGATGTTGCTCATCTTGGCAGATTTGGGTAGACGAAGATCGGTGATAGTGTCAAAGGTAGAAAGATATCGAAATTGAGACAAGGACGCTGAAGTAGAGGTGAGTGTGTAGTGGCTGTAGAAGTGCTGGATAGAAAGTCGAGGTAGGGTCAGGGAGGAGGATAGTGGTAACAACCAAAGCTTGGGGATCAAGAAAGGGTGATGCAAGAACGTGAAGACGAGGAGGCAAGGGAAGTAGAGGATAAAGAAGGCTTCCAGGGGATGGAGACGATTGTCAGGTAGGAGACTGATGGTGCGAAGAGACAAGATCAATAGAGTTGAGGTGCAGGATTAAGATCGTTGTTGCAGGTGCCAAACTTGATTATCATGCAAAAACAGGGGGATGATGAAAGAGGAAAAGAAAAAAAGAAGGGAACAGCAAACGCGTTCAGGTAGTTATAGCGCGAACGCGAGTCTGTTCGTCTCCGGCAGTGACAGTGACACCCTGACGTAGTCCTGCTCATCAGCTGTCAGTGTTGGAGACGAAATCAGTCACCTTATGCTGCACTTAGCCTACTTTCCTTTAGCTGCCTAAGTCTCAGAGGAGAATTGCTATGTCACCCACCTGTCTTCTTCCTCACCCACCTGTTTTCTCCCCGCCTCTCTTTTCCTCCCTCCGCAGCCTTCTCGCATCAACAACCTCACCGCACGCCTTTGAAAATCATCACAATGGCGTTCACCCCCAAGCTTCCCACCATCGTCGAGGAGGACGAAGAAGCCTCCACCCAGCCTGTCCACTGTATTTACTGCTGCACCATTTGCAAGCGCGCCCGGACATGCGAGGCGGTTCTCCGAGAGCAGGCCAAGGCCAGACTCAAGGCGAAGGCCAAGGCGAAGGCCAGAGCCGGAGCTAGGGCCAAAGCCAAGGCCAAACCGAAGATCAAGGTTACTGTCAACACCAGTACGATCACCATTCCTAAGGCCAGTAAGCTCGGAGAGATCTGCGGACAGATCTGGCCAGATGGCAACGGCCACTTTACGATGAAGCTTTGGGACGGCATCCTTCGCCCAAACGTGTCTTCAAACGTGTGGTACTTCAAGAGCCTCAGCCCCTACGAGATCACACTGTTCGAGATCATCTATCCGAACGGCCTCCCTGACTTCACCGACGAAGACCGCAAGAAGCTGAACGCTGACGCCATGGGCTGGTAAGTTGTTTACGCCTTGCAATAAGAGGAGTTTACTGACCATGAACTCGCAGGTTCAACGACATCCTCGATAGCGTTCTGTTGCGCGAGGATATGGAATTCTTCGAGGACGAAGTTGCCCGTCTCAGCCTCATCGAAATCGACTGAGTTATCCACCTACTCTGTATGACGACATGGAAGACTATTGTTTCGGCCATGAGCAACGTCACGTCGGTGGTCAGGTAAGTCACAGCCTTTCTCAATACTGGTCTGCGTTGATACTAACTGTGGCTAGATCGGTTGCAGACTAGGATCAAGGAGAAATAGTACTGAAGAGAGTACCTAATGGGCATGGCATTCAGGGAGTCGAGAGTAAAGATGTGAACTCTATGCGCTGTTACACTGGGAAGTAGTGTCGGAAGCAGATGTCCCGAATAGCCCCGAATAGACTCCTTGATCCTCACGATACTACGTGTTCACTTTGTCGCTACGTGCATGCTGGCCGTCTATTCAAGTTCTTGAGTGGCGGGGCCAGTGACCCTTCAAAGCGCACAAACCAGAAGAACACGCGAATAGGCGCCGATGATGGCTGAAGTTCAAAGTCACTAAGGGGAACATGCCGGACTGCCTTGAAACAAAACATCATTGCATTAATCGTCGAGCATGTGCTAACTGTTGCTATAGTCCTTTCCTAGTCAAACCAAGTTTCATCAAACTCCACATCCAAGACCTCGACTTCCCTCCGTTACTCCTACCGAAAAGCCCCCGAGTGGCATTCCCACTAGAGCCTCCCCCGCTGCCATCCCAATGGCCAAGTACATGCTCAAGCAACGTCGAGTTTCCAACCGCGCCCCCAAAGATATTCACCAGCGAGCCCTGATCAGCATCCAACAACCCCCCAACGACATCTCCAAGCAACGAGATCACCGGCACAGTGAAGGGGATGTGCTTCTTGTTCAAGACACCTTCTATATACTTGATATGCTCTCCATTCGCCATCGTGGAGTTGCCCGTTGCGTTGAACGCAATGTAGCCTTTACTCAGCGAATCTTTCTGGCTGTCCAGGATCTCTGAAAGATTGGGGACTAGCTCGTCGAAGAAGAAGTTGCCTTCGAAGGGAACTGTGTTGTTGCCCGGCCAGAGTTGAAGATCGTACAAGTTGATGAGACCGAGTCTTGTTTCGCCGGACATCACGTTGAAGGTCAAGTTGCCGAGACCGAGACGAAGAACGCCAGAGTTGGGGATGTTGAGGTTGCCTTTCATGTTGTACTTGGACGTGCGGTTGGATTGCAGATCGAAGGTCAAGTCAACGAGGCCGAAGCCATCAAGATAGGTGAGCGATGGAATCTCAATCGTCTTGTCCAAGGAGCGGTGGTACTTCAGCGAGCCCAGATGAATCTCCGGCTTGCCTTTCAACGACAGTTCGACCTTGGGCTTGTCAAAGAACTCGTTGAACCAGAGCAGAAGCTCGGTGTGGTTCGTCACCTTCATCGTCTGATTGACCACTGTCACGCCCGTCTTGTGGTTGAGATGAAGATCCGGGAGCTTAAGCATGAGGAACGAAGACATGGGATGTGTCTCCTTGTTGTACAGGTACAAGTCGACGGGCTTCAGATTCGCAGCCAACGGCGTATCCAGCGATGTGATGATGCTCATGTTAACTTCATCTGGTGAGATCACCTGTAGAGCGCCGCCTTCAATGGGGAGCTTCTGGCCGTTGAGAATGTTCTGGACAATTGCAGGAATGATGACCGTGAAGCTAATGGATTATAGTTAGACACAGCTACGAACGCATTCGAAACGGAAGACTTACAGCAACGGGAGCAATATCGCGAGGAGGATGACGATACCCAATAGATACCACCACTTGAACTTGATGAGATGGGCTTTCACCTTCTGCCATTTCGTCGGTCCTGCAGCGGCCTTCTCATCCCGAATCTGGTCGTCAGAAGGCGCATTGTCGCTCTGAGCATCCTGCGCTGGCGCATCAGCTGGAATGACCTTATCATTCGACTCAGGCGCAGCGCCCGCCATACGATCTTCTGTTGAAGCCATCTTGAAATACAGCGATACAGCAACAACAGCGAACCGAGCAACTATCACCAAAGACGCAAAGATAAGGGGAACGGCCTAGCCCAACTTCAACGGCCAAGCAAAAGGTTATACAAGGGTCAAGACGCTAGCGAATCTACAACAGGGCAAATCCCAGCTCCAGAACGGCAACCAAATAGTGATCTTCAGCGGGGTCAAGGCGCTAGCGGATGCAATACGAGCTGATCCTTGGCTGAATCTGATGAAAGATGAGCGGAACCATCACAGAAGCAATGGGGCACATGATCATGTTGCTCTTCCCCTCACTTTCTGTTTTGGTGAAGATGGTTAAGTGTATGCAGATTTGGGTGTGTACTCAAAGAGCTTAGTTTGCGATTGAATCCCAAAAGAATGGCAGCTGGATTGACCTGCATTTGGCGAGGAGGGATGACGTCGGGTAGCGTACCTAGCGTAGCTCGCGTACAACCGCTGGGATCAACGGCGCATGGCTTGTCAGGGCACACAGTGCGCGATAACTCAGTAATTTCTCGCTAAGTTTAGCGGACAGGCTTAGGCTCACGCGCTGTCTTGAACGCTGTCCAGGGTTGGAGTGCTCGAGCACAAAAGCAAGAAACGAGTCTGGACCAACAACGAACAAGGGCTTGTTCAAGGGATTGTTGCGACGTCGACAAAGCAAAGCAATTGAGCTGGGATCGTGAACACGATGTTGAGAAATTGCCTAACACTATCGCGTCTCTGTTCGGGCAATCGTGTTCGCGTTGGTAGTACGCGCAGAAGGACACCAACAACTGAACATCACCAATGGAACACCGATTGAGCACACCGCGTTGAACAATACGAAGACTTTCTTCCAACTATTTATTACTGGGTATCGTGTACATAGGACATTAAAACATCAAAAACATAACAATTACAACATTATCCATCGCGCATCATTACGTCCGACCCATAAGCTCCTTCAAAATAGCATGTACCAAATCCGCAACAGTAGCAACAAGCTAGAATAACGTTAGCCAAATATCAATACCAAACAAACAAGAGTACTTACTGGTGTCGCATCTCCAATGAGTTCCGATACTTGATTAACAAAAGTCTTGCTAAGCAAATTCTCCGCATTTCCTACAAGCGATAACAAGCCCTTCACGGTCTTGGGTGTAAGGAATGGCATGATCTGGTCAATGATGCCCTTGATGTCAATCTTCTTCAGTGCATTGAGCAGAGGTTTGACTGCGTCGACAAGACCGGAAAGATCCAGACCGTCGAGTTCTTCGAGAATAGGCTCGATGATCTCGAACAGACTCTCCAGATCGACCTTGTTCAGGACTTCAATCAGTGGTACGGCGCCTGAGATGAGGGTGTGGGTTTGGTTGACGAATTTGTCGCTGAGGAGGTCTCCCGCGTTGTCAACTAATCCGACAATTCCCTTGACAGATTTGGGCGTCAACAAAGGCTTGATTGCTTCGATCAGACCTTCGAGATCAATGTCATCGAGAGAATCCAGTAGAGGCATGATCTTGCCGATCAGCTTAGCAAGATCAATCTTTGAGAGCGCGTTGAGAAGAGGCTTGACCTTCTTGATCAAATCGCCAAAGTCAATCTCGCCCAATGCTTCAAGAAGAGGAGAGAGCTGCTTAATGAGCTTCTTGAGATCAATATCACCCAATGCTGACACCAAGGGTACAGCATCACCGATTAGTGTCTGAGTTTGGTTGACAAACTTGGGCGTGAGAAGATCTTCTGCGTTGCCGAGAAGACCCATGATACCCTTGATACCCTTTGGCGAAAGCAAAGGCGCAAGAGCGTCGAGTAGACCCTTGATATCCAAGTCGGCAATCTCATCTAGCAATGGTGCTAGTTTCTTGATGAGTTTACCAAGATCAATCTTGCCAAGTTCCTTCAGCAAAGGCGAAACTTGATCAATGAGATCAGGAAGATCCGCTTCACTGAGTGATGAGATCAGAGGTACGGCGCCAGTGATAAGTGTCTGTGTCTCATTGACGAATTTACTCGTCAGCAAGTCCTCTGCGTTACCAAGCAGTCCCACGATGCCCTTGACGGAGTCCTTCGTGAGCAAAGGTGCCACGGCACTGAGGAGGCCTTCGAGATCAAGCTTGCCGAGCATCTTGAGGAGTGGACCGACTTGATCTAACAGATCTTCAAGATCCAACTTGGAAAGGCTGGTAAGGAGTGGTGAAGCCTTGGAGATAAGACCCTTTGTTTGAGATACAAAGTCCTTGGTAAGAAGATCCTCGGCATTATCGAGTAGCCCGACGATGCCCTTGATAGAGTCCTTGGTGAGGAGTGGAGCAAGCGCGTCAATGACACTCTTGAGATCGATCTTGCCCAAGCTGGTAAGAAGAGGACTGGCGTTGGAAATGAGCTTCTTGGTATCAGAAACAAAGTCCTTCGTCAACAGATCCTCAGCATTACCCAAGAGACCGATGATACCCTTGACGGAATCCTTGGTCAGCAAAGGTCTTAGTGAATCGAGAACGCCGGCAAGGTCAATCTTGCCAAGGCTGTTGATGAGAGGTCCGGCGCTCTGGAGAAGGGTCTTGATGTTTTTGACCGTCTCCTTAGAGAGCAGGTCTTCAGCGTTGTTGAGTAGTCCCACAAGACCCTGGATGGCATCCTTCTTGAGAATTGGACTCAATGCATCGAGTATGCCCTTGAGATCAAGGTTCCCCAGCTTGTCAATCAGCGGTGACGCTTGCTTGAGTAGAACCTTGATACTCTTGACTGTCTCTTTCGACAACAGGTCTTCGGCATTACCAAGAAGCGCCACCAGACCTTGGATAGCTTCCTTCTTGAGAAGTGGGCTAAGAGCATCCAACAGGCCCTTCAGATCAATATCGCCCAACTTGTCAATCAGCGGCGAAGCTTGCTTGAGTAGAACCTTGATAGCCTTGACAGTGTCCTTGGACAACAAGTCCTCAGCGTTGTTCAATAGTTGGACAAGACCCTGAATAGCTTCCTTCTTCAAGATAGGGCTCAAGGCATCCAAGACACCCTTGAGATCGACATCAGACAATTTCTCAATCAGCGGTGAGGCTTCAGTTAGGAGGGTCTTGATGCTCTTCACGGTTTCCTTGGTCAGGAGATCTTCTGCATTGTTGAGCAGTCCAACGAGACCTTGAATAGCTTCCTTCTTCAGGATCGGGCTCAAAGCATCCAAGACACCCTTCAGGTCAACGTCGTCAAGCTTAGCGATCAAAGGTGATGCAGCGCCAACGAGATCTTGTGTCTGATCCACAAACTTGGGCGTCAAAAGGCTTTCCGCATTCTTCAAGAGACTCAAGATACCCTTGATGGAATCATCCTTGAGAAGCGGCTGCAGCGCTTTCAAGACTTCCTCGAGGTTGAGTTTGGTAAGTTGCTTGAGAAGAGGTGCGATGTCCTTGATGATTGGGCTGACTTCACCCAGAAGATCTTGGATCTCGTCGACGGTCTTGGCTGTCAAGAGATCGCTAGCATTCTTAAGAAGAGTAACAATGCCTTGGATAGACTCCTTCTTGAGAAGAGGGTCTAAAGCCGTAAGAATGCCCTCAATGTCAAGCTTGGTGAGTTTCTTGAGGAGAGGAGCAACCTCATCGAGAACAGGCGCCACGTCGCCAATCAGACCCTTGGTCTGTTTGACAAATTCTGGTGTGAGGAGAGTTGCACCGTTGTTGAGAAGTCCGTTGATATTCTTGAGGTTGTCGTCTGTGAGGAGTTTGAGGACCTTCGATACAATGCCAGCGATGTCAACGCCTTGGATCTCTTTGACGAGATCTTTCAGGTTGAGTTCACCGACAAGGTCGAGAAGTGGTCCGGCCTTGGCGAGGAGGTTTCTGACTTGGTTTGGCGCGGGCGGCTTGAGTGTTGCGGCGAGATACACCATTGCATCGTGGAACGCCTGGAGAAACTCGGGCGAGAGGAGATCGCCCAGAGCTTTGAAGAGGTCTTTCACATCTCCAAGGGCACCAGTAAGACCCTTGAGACCCTCACCCAGATCTCCAAGACCATCTAGTCCAGGAATCGCAGCGATTCTGGAGCCGCCATCATCTGAATCATCATCCGAGTCCCCGGACTTTGACCCAGCCTTTGCCGTGCCATTCTGTCGTCTCACAAGAACAGGCGCTCTGGGAATTGTATTGCTCTTGAGCAACGTATTCAACTCCTTGAGCGCATCCGTAAGTTCAGATCTGGGAACAAGCGCAAGGTTATGCTTCTCCAAAAGCTGGACCAGTTCACCGGATAACTCAGGTGAAGACACAGTCCTAGCAGAGACAAAGCTGAACGGCAGGAGAGTGAGGAAGAGCTTCGAGAACCTCATTGTCGCTGTTACCCTCAGACAGAACAAAAAAGATTGAGTTCAGCGCCGGTTCTCGCGCACAGGTTAAGAAAACGGTCGTCTCCTGGTAGTTTTTATCTCAGCCACTCATCACACACGCATTTTGCTTCTTTGGGTCGTACAGTATGGATTCATTAGCCGCGGCAGGGAAATTGAGCTTTGTCGATCGTTGCTTGTTTTGAGGAGTGAGGCACAGAGGATTACCCCTGCATCTCGCAAACCATTGCGCTTTGGGCACCGGAAGAGGTTGCATCAGTGACAAGGAGCCCTGCCAATTCGGCATATCCCGTGAACAGTTAATGTCTAGACTGTTTACCAGAGTGTGGACGATGAGGAGATGCGTGTTGGTCACGGTGATGTGCGCCACTTGTCAATGCGCTGTGGGACATTGAGTAGGTACGCTAACGGTGGATGGATTAGAAGGTTTACAGGGGACAAGGTTCTGACAATGGGTTACTCGGCAGTCACCAAGATCAACAAGTTTAGACGAAGAGAAAGACTCGAATTGATCAGCTATCGTACGATAAACAATTGTGGCCGTTTCAAACTATCGCGCTGCCTTGAAATCAACACCGCCAGCCCTATTAACCACTCCAACTCGATGGTAATACGTGCTAGATCTAACATACGGGTCCAGCTTCCAGTAATTGAGCTGAAGTAATTGAGCCAACTCATCGCGCCTTGCGCCCACCACTGCATCACCTTCTGAAGCAATCCATTCTGTAGTCAATTGAGTGAATTGGTCAATCAACTCTTGTCGCTCAAGCTGTATCTTGGTCTTTTTCTCCTCTGACTGCATGCGCTCGTTCTCACCGGGCACTGGGTCAACGTATTTGTACTCCCAAGGGTCTTCACCGCCGTAGGACTTTTGCAGGTTGCTCTTGGGGATGAACTTGAGGAGACCCTTGGTACCGTTTGTGAAGTGGATTTTTGATGCGACAACTGGGTCTAGCCAGTGCTTGATGACAGTCCAGACGCCTAGACAAGAGGTTAGAAAGGATCAATTAATAAGAATAAAGAGTGAGCTTACCCCAGAATACAAATGGCGCGTTATGGACGAGAACAACACCCAAAGTCTCGGGATATCTCGTTTCAAGGACATCAATCAGAAACTTGATGACATGAAAGTCCATATTGCGAAGCCCAAAACTAGTGAGATCAAAGATGAGGCAGACCTTGTCATTAGGCTCTCGCGCCATCATCCTCAGCGTCTCGATGTTATGCAAGACATACGTCTCCATAGTTTCAGCCGTCTGCTTATGAGGATCATGGTATCGCACCCTGATGACATAAACAGGATGGTCGTCCTTGTCCGTACCTCTGACATAGCTCTTTCCAGAGCGATATTGCGCCATGAACGCTTCATCATCAGTGGTGAGATTCGTCCTGAGACCGACTGCTTCACCGCCAGCGATGATGGTCTTTTGGACTTGTCGCTCTTCGCGCCAGTTGATGGAAGAGACGAACATCTCGACAGCTTTGACGACATCGAAGTCTCTGGCGCGTAGGAAGCGAAGAATGGTAGTGTCGGGATGATCAGCCAGAAAGGTCTCCCAGAGACTGTGACTGAAGTGCTCTGGCGACTTGTTCTTGAGATGGTGATGAAAATCGCCAGTCTTCTCTGGCGCATCGTGAGAAACATTCTGACCACCGGAGAGGCGAAGCAGATGAACCCAGGCTTCCTGCAGACTGCGCTTCTGCTCGACGGTGAGGTTACCGCGAGTACCTGGTTCAGAAGATGTCGACATATTGAGATCGATTGTACTGACTGATGAAAATGATGTGTTTCGAAAGTAAGTCAAGACTCCGTTCATGAAAGTGCTGCTCTTGAGGGTGCTGGCGATGGATGATCTCCAGTTATTTGAGCTCCAGCGCGGTGTCTCAAATCACAGCCACTAATCTCTGGTGTTTCTTTTTCCGCCGATCTTGGTCGACGTCGTCAACAGGTCGGAAAGTGGTCCTGAATTGGGAAAAGGGCCAAAGCGCACGCGATGCTCGCAAAGCATGCACCGCTCGGGGGCTAATGCACCCCGCACTTTGACAACCAAGTCAAGCATCAGCTATTTCGGATTCACATGATAGATCTGCGATTGTGGGGGAAGCCGAGATGCATGGTGGGTGAAGGCGGTTAGATCGAGATGTCAGTGACTTGATCAGGTGCGATGATGATCTTGCGGAAACATAGCCCGGCTTTTGGAGCCAGACGGGCCGACATTTTTCCTTCCAACGCCGACGTCTCCCCAGTCCCTTCGCAGTACCATATTCCTCTTTCGCTTCTAGGGACGCGTCCCACAGGTTCAGTACAGCCCATAGCCAGTTGAAATCTTCTTTACCAGAGATAAGGAGAATGTCGACTAGATATGGGCTGCACTGAACCTGTGGGACGCGTCCTGAGAAACGAAAGAGGAATAAAGAGCTGCGAAGGACTCGGGCGACTGTTGTCAGGGTCGAAAGGAAGAATGTTGGGGACAGAAGAGAGACAGACGGAAAGAAAATAAACAAGAATTTTATATCCTTTCAGAACTCTTCACTACGGCATGGTAGAAAGCTAGAATCAGATCCCGTGAATATCGGAGTCACAATGCTTCGAGTTTGTTACCTTGTCTCGTCAAAATCCTAACCATATTTTCCAATATCGTTCAAGGTTACTCGTGAGGCAGACATTTTGGTAAAAAGTTCACAGCATTTTTAACAGGGACTCTAAACTCTGAAAATTGACACTATGAATATTCCCACTTTCGTAAATGAAAGCTAATCATCGAGGAAGGACCCGATCGAAAGTTCCGCAACCAAACATGCCCCAAGTTTATGGTTTGTCGAGAAAATCTCCAACAACTGTAATTATCGGAGTGTTCCAGCAACCAATTGCAGACATTTGTCTCATTTACAGAGCAGTTAGGAAGCGACGGTCGAGAGGGATCTTATGACATGCATCTTTTGATGAGGCTGGCAGAGCACAGTCTATTAGCCTCGATGAAGTATCCCAGTAGATGGTAGTCATTCAATCGGATTGTCAAATTATATGCACTCGAGTCTTATTGTTCAGATATGTTCTCTCATTTAATATGTTCATGTGGGAAGAAGATATATACATTGCTTGGATTGCTGTAGACTTTGGTCTCGTCATCCAAGCTTAACCCCAAACCTCGAAGCGACTGGTAGTCCCTTCCAAACCCCGTCATCTCATTCGTAAAATTTCAATCTCATAGCGACTACCTTAGTTGAGAGCGTTGCTGACAGCAGTGTAAGCAGGCTTGGGCTGGTAGTTGCGGTCGTAGAGAAGAGGGTTGGTGTCTCTCCAAGAGTCCTTGTCAGAGACACCCCAGACAGTGATACCAACACACTTAGGAACGTCGAGACAAGCCTTGGTGACAGTGGCAAAGTCCTGAGCACCACCGTTCTCAATGTCGAGCTCAGTGATGGCAACCTCTTTGACGTTGGCACCAGCGAGAACCTTGAGAGCAGCAGGGAAACCAGAAGCAGGGTTCCAGCCACCAGGTCTGGCAAGATGGGCCTGGCTACCGATACCGTCAATGGGGACACCCTCAGCAACCCATTTGTTGACGTGATCGACCATGCCGCGGGTAACCTTGGCGTAGTTGGCAATGTCAAGGTTGTAGTCGTTGATGTAGAGCTTGGCGTTGGGGTCGGCGGCGCGGGCAGCGCGGAAGGCAATGCGGACCATGTCCTCGCCGAGGACCTGGTAGACCTCGCTGTTGCGCATGCTTCCGTCCTCGGCGAAGACCTCGTTGACGACGTCCCAGTGGAGGATCTTGCCCTTGTAGCGGGTGACCATGGTCTTGACGTGGTTCTCAATGACAGCGGTCATGGTGGCGCGGTCCTTGATGTTCTTGACCCATTGAGGGAGCTGAGAGTACCAGACGAGGGTGTGGCCACGGATCTTCTTGCCATTTGCGATGGCGAAGTCGACGACCTTGTCAGCGTTGCCAAAGGTGAACTGGTTACGAGAAGCTGAGCAGGTCAGTCTATTGTCTTGAGGATCTCCTGTTATGGGTACTTACGCTCAATGGCATCCCACTTCATGGAGTTCTCGTGGGTGATCTGACCAAACTCCCTCTTGACGATGGTAGTAAGAGGGTTGTTGTTGAGGTGGTAGTGGTCGATCTCGGTACCGAAGTAGATCTTGCCCTTGGCGCGAATCTTGGCATCAAGACCAGTAGCAGCGTTACCACCACCGTTGGTAGGAGGCTGCTCAGGCTCGGTAGGGGTAGGGTCGCTACCACCAGTACCAGGAACACACTGGTAGTAGAAGTCGTTGATCTTCTCACACTTCAAGCCAGACTGGCAAGTCTTGGAACCAGACCAGTTTTGGCCACCACCTGAGCATGTTAGTATCTGAGAATCAGTCTTGAGAGATGATGAAACTTACACTGTCCCCAGATGGCGGACTGGGCCATGGCCAAAGGCGCGGCAGCGACAACGAGAGCGAGGAAGTGCATGATGATTGAGTCCCAAGAAATTGATGCTTAGAGATGCTGAACAAGAAAGAACCACAAGTCCAAGGAAGCTATCCAAGACTTATATAGCTAGTAAACAGCGGTCTATATGATCATCGCAAAGTCCGACTATAACTCAACATCCCAGTCTATAACGATAGAAGTTATTTACCCCGACCAATCGTGTCGAAAACATGTTCTACCGGTGACTTTGTTTCTGGGAGCCCTACGTGCGGAGAACCAAGTTCCGAGCAACGCCTATTGAGGAAATGACGGAGCATCGCCAAGATGCACGTTGTAACCTCAAAGAGTAAGTGACATTTAAAATCTGAATTGCCCCCCGCAAATATGGGTCGTCAATCGGCTCACGCAGCGGATAATGTGAGATTGTCTACTGGAATGAGTCGTGATATTCCATTCTGGTGTGCTGTTCGTCGAACTAGCGATTCTCCATGGAATAGCCATTGTGGTGAAGCAGGGATCATGTTTACCCGATTGGAAGGGAAATACCCTTTCTACCCCGGATATTAACTAATCTTGCAAACCTTTACAACTTTATTTGATCGAGACCGATCAAGGTTACATATCGTTTACGGGGTAAACACTCCACTGTCGGGTGGCGGTGGAGAGTTGAAGTCTGGTTGCTGAATATCACAACCTAGTCTATAACAGCCTGATCGAAAGATCTTAACCGAATGCGACCTTGAAATGAGACTATTCACAGTGGCCTGATGGACGGAAGCAGATGAGATTAAAATTATGAAGGGTGTAATGGGCAGGTTCACGACAGGAAAGGTCAGATATTGCGCTCAGCTTGACCCATCGAGACACTTCTCGAGAGAGCCGGTAGTTGCAAGCGGAGGAGTGGCAAATGTTGGCCTCTCTAGGAGAAGAACGAATGTTGGCGTATGTAATTGGTCACGGATAATTATCAACTGCCTTGTTAGTACAATCGCTGCATGAGGCCGTAGATCAACGCAGGTCCTGGCCAGATGCGCCAAGTCTTGCCTCATCCTACACACCAATATCTACAACTTCGAAGCTTTAATTACCCTATTGGTAGATAGTATGGAGGCAAATTGGAATACGAAAGACCTTCTAGTCTAAAACTCCGATTGCTGGCAATTGAGAATTCCGTATGTCTTATGTGAGAATACTTCCTCATTCGTGAAGACTTTTAAGATAATGTTACAACTCTAATGATGCAACGGCTTTCTCGCCGGGTTTTGCCTGGTTATTCATCGATTGTATTGGAGCGCATCGAGTTGGAGAATGTCAACCAATGATAAGCTGAAATAGCCTCTTGGCATTTGGCGTAGTCAAGGCCTCATTTCGGAGAGACTCAAATTGGAAGCGGAAGGTCACATTCCCGTTATCTTATCAAGTAAGGACGACCATGTGATCAATATGAGGGGCAAATGAGAATGACCTCCATAACAGTGGATGTCTTTGGAATCGTAACAGTATACTCATAACTATTTACCAAAACGCTTCATAGAGCTTTCATGTTAAGATACATCCCATTCTCAGGCTTAATCGTAATAACTCCCCTCGGCAACACAAGCTTATCATCCATCGCAAGCGTCCACTCAAAAGCCTTGACCATATTCGCCAACAGACACCGCATCTCTGCTTTCGCAAAGCCCTGTCCGATACAACTTCTCGGTCCGTGCAAGAAGGTAAGGAAGTTATAGTTACTGCTCGCTCCTCCATGCTGGTTCGGCTTTCCGTCGCCGTTTATCCACCGCTCGGGTCGGAAGTCTGCTGCGTCGGGTCCCCAGATTGAGGGAGCGCGGTTGATGTACCAGATTGATACGATGATGTCTGTGCCTTGTGGGATGAATTGACTGCCGATGTGCGTGTCGCGGAGGGCTTGGCGCATTGTTAGGGGGACGGTTGGGTAGAGGCGGAGGGTTTCGTGCATTATGCCGTTTAGGTAGGGCATTTGTTCGAGGATGCTGGCAAGATCGGGGGTGTTGCTGTCTACATCTGGAGGTAGAAAGGTTCTGACTTCTTCTCGGAGCTTGGTCTGGATGTCGGGGTGCTTGGTGAGTAGATAGCATGCCCAAGTGAGTGCGGATGCTGTAGTCTCGTGCCTGTGAATGTGAATGTCAGAATGTTGTCTCACAATATGCCATGGTGGATGTACCCAGCTGCCAGGAAGGTCAATAGCTGATCCTTCAAAGTCTCATCAGAGAAATTGTTCGACTTGATAAGTAACGACAATAGATCAAAGTGATCATCTCCCTTCTCGATAATAGCAGCCTTCTTCTCTTTGATCATCGGGTAGCACAGATTGTTCAACGACCCAGTGAGATAGTTGAACAGGTCGTTCATCTTCCAGGGAATCAACCGAATGATTGGTAGTCCCAACGCCAGAGACAGCATCGCAAAGACAAGCTTCTCTCGATCAGGTTCAAGAAGTTGCTCGTAGATGTCCGCCAGCGGATCAACCCTCTTCTCGACAGTATCGAACTTGCGGCCCAGACCAGCAATACCAATAATATCCAGCGTCACCTTGCTAGCCCAGCCATTAAGCTCAACAACCGAAGATCTCGCCTCCGTGATATCTTGAGCAATCGCCTTAGTAAGAGTCTCACTCTTGGCCCACATCATCGGATAGAGCTCCTTGATATGTCGAAAGTGAAACGCCGGTGTTGAGTTCTTTCGTAGGAACTTGTGCTGATCACCCTCCACTATGATGAGGCCGTCTCCAAGGACATGGCGCAGGAAAGAGCTGATTCGTTTTGGCTTGGCGAAGTCGTAACAGTTGTGCACCAGAAGATCTGCCAGTAGCTGCGGGTTCATAAGGCATAGCTGATCGCGAAAGGAATTTAGCATAATGAGATCATTTCCTGGGTACTCGTTGGCAAGATCTAGGAAGATATCGCCTGATGGTCTTCCTTTGACGACGAGAGACTTGTGAGCGGCGCTAAGGTACGCCTGTCGGAGAATTTAGTAAATGTCTCACAGCAGGAACAGCCACGCGCTTACCTTTGGTCCAGGAATACGTCGCAGTGGGCTGAATAGGACCGGGTACAGGAATACCCAAAAGACGACGCCGAAGGCATAGTTGATGAGTAAGATGAATGCTACTACTGCCAAGTGACTTGAACTGCTGTAGTAATTCGGAAATAATTTGATGGCGAAGAAGCCCTCGATACAGGCGGCGAGGGTAAGATTTGGAAAGGTCAAGATCTTTGACATGACAGCCATGATGGGCGTTGCTGTTGATGTTGATTCTGGAAGGTAGTCCCCCAAGATGATATGAATGGCCCGGTCGGTTATCTAAAAAGCAAACAGTTTAGATTAGGCCGCAATAGTCTCATGCGAATGTTCACCATCTTCCCCAACCGAGCCCTTAGTCCGCAGTTAGTAATGCGCAGGGTTCTTGGGTGTGAAGCCATCACCAAACCAGAAGCAGCATGATCGACAGTGCAAGGTCAACCCGATCGGGTTTAGTATGCGAGCTGAGGGGCATCGATTTTGAAGGGTTTAGTTTACGAACATGGGCACGTGTTCAGCTCGCATGTTAAACTCTTTCATCATGTTTCTTCTTTTCTCTGTTGTTTTCACATGTGTTGAATGAGTTATTCTGTTATGTTCGGCTTGTGAAGATGGGCCTTTTTCGCAACCTATTCCGAAACAAGATGTTTTGAACAATTCATCTCAACAATTGACAACTGCGTCGATGAGCGAAGAAATTTCAACTCAAGGTCACGGGCTTGAAAAGAAAGCATGAATCGTACAGAACGCCCGAGAATTTTGACAATGCACCATTTCGATTGATCTGCAACCCTTTCAACTTCTCATCACGATGGCTCCAACCATCATCGTTGGCCTCATCCTCGGCTGTGCCCTCCTCGGAGGCTACACCAGTATGTTCACGTCACATCAACACGGCTTCTTTGATGCGATACGTGTTTGCAATACAGGTGCAAAATCATGTGCTCTGGACATGACAGACTCGGTGTCGAGACGCATCACAGGTTTTGAGCAAGTCGACGCAATGATCAATCTTCTTCTTGAGTTCTTCTCTCAAGGACTGAGAAAGAGTCCTGATACTGAGGGTATGGATCTTGAGGCGTTGGTCGCTTTTGTGTATCTTGCTGCTCAATTTGGCGGTGCTTGGTATCTGATCGCTCTGGAAGGGTTAAGAGTTGGAAACAAAGGAACAATACTGAGTTGGTGCGTTTCATGTTTATAATCTCCAGTTCTTTCATGATACTGACTCGAGTTCTAGGACGGGAACCTTCGGCATAGTGTTCCAAGCAGTTACAATCACCATCATCGCACCGATTTACCTTACTCTCCAACTCCTACTCTCCCCTTCGAACCCGCGCCAAGCGCACTTGCTCGTCGATCCGGCCGATCTCAACTTCCTGCCAGTTGCGACGATTATATCCTACGTCCTTCCGACTATTGGTCTTTGCCTGCCGCTGGTGTTTGACATTTCGAGGGAGGCAAAGTTCATCGCTGTCGCGCTCTGGCAGCCGTTTCCGCTGTATCAATCAGCACTACAGAGTCTGTGGCGACTATTCAACAGGGACGAGAACAACAATAGACATGCCATTCTGAGGCAAACGAAGGCTCTGGATCGGACGTACTCGTTCGTTACTGGATTAACAGTGATCGTCCACTTCCTTGTGATGGGAACCATTGCTGCGTCTTGGTTGGGTCTTGTGCAGCCTGTGTCAGGACATCATATTCTCGCCCTGACCTCGATTGCCGATCCGCCAACGATGGCTCTCTTTGACCCACCTGTTTCAGCAATGGAGTCCAGAGAGATTGTAGTCTCTTTCTTGCGATGGGATGTTTATTGCACATGTCTCTCTATGGTAATCTGGTCTGGCTATCAGCTCTATGCTGTGCAGGGAGCGCCCAGTGCGGTGGTTATAGTCGTCAAGGCGATCCTGATGGCATTGGTTGGAGGCCCGATCTTCCCGGCGTTGATGTTCCTTTGGAAGAGGGACAGTATCGTGATGAGCAGGACGGAAGTTACTACGGCGAAGAAGCACAAGTGAGGGCACGACAAGGTCGAGATGAGTGAACAATAATTGCGAATAATTATACTAAGTACTAGACCAGACAGCTATAATACACAACATCAAGGCGAAAGCAAAGCCGCATCCTTAAAAACACCAAGACTATCCTGTCTACAATCCAACAACCTAGACTCCAACATCCTAGGCGAAGCCTTCCAAAATATATTACTCTGATCCTCACTAGCATCCGCAGCCAACCACCCGACAGCAGACCTGATCCCAATAGCAGAGTTCAATCTAGTCAATATAATATCTGCCCGCTCTCCCTGCGCAGGCGTAGTGTAAACACAATGCGTAACAAGCCTAATCGAGTGCACTATCATAATAGCAGCCGCGCCATCGTACATCATGCTCGACGGCATACCGCTGGAGTCAATGTCACCGAGGGCGTAGGGTACGCAGAAGAGCATGTCGTCGACACATTTACGCACGTCGGATTCCAGCACGGGAACGCACTGCGCCCACATGGCTTGGTAGTTACTATACTCATCCTCAACCGTCTGGAGGGTCGTTTGATACAGGAGCATACTCTGCAGCAAGATCAGCCGCGCCGAGCGCACGAGGATCATGATGCAAGCCGTCTCAGCGTCGTAGTGCATTTTCCCAGCGCCCATTTCACCGAGGGTGGTAGGGACACCGCGGCCTTCGAAGGTCATTTGCCAGTATGTTGCTGCTTCGCAGTCCCAGTCGTTGAAACCGTCTAGCATGTCGAAGCACTCTTGTAGGAGGAGACGTTCTTGGTCGGCGTCGCTGCTGGTTTCGGAGGTGGCGGAGGGACTGCCGATTTGTTGGAAGATGTCGGATTGGATGAATTGGAAGAGACGGTGGCGGAGGGAGAGGGTTTTGGACATCATTGCTAGAGCGCGGAGGAGGGGATCGAAGATGCCTATTACGGTGGCGATGGCGCCTGGGTCGGTGTATGTATCGTCGCCGTGGAGGAATGAGTAGATTTGCTACAGGCTGTCAGTTTGTAATAGCGCAATCGAGGGTTCAATGACTTACCAGTCGTAGTAGAGCAAGAAGGAACAGCTCAGCTCCTCGTCTCGTACCAATTTGACTCGGTCCCCTTCTCTCCAAAAGATAGAACAAACCCGAAGCATGCTCATTCGGATCACCCAATCCCTCACCACTAAAGTCCTACTCAAATCAGCCTCATCACCACTCCACCGCAAAGAGTCAACTTACCTTGTACGTGCAAAGTAGCAAGATGGTCGCAATAACACTATCATCAAGCGCCTGATCATCAGACTGTATACTCTGCTGCAAACCCTTAATCACCCTCCCATAATTCCTCAACGACCTCGTCCTCAGCTCTTCATTACCCAAGTGATTATACGCAGCTAATTGAGCCACGCTCAATGTCGCCGTCTCAACTAACCCGCCATCTTTGTGATGGTCAAAGAAGCTCGGGAGAAAGCTGAAATGTCCTGGGAAGCCGTCACCTTCGTCGGGTGAGACGAAGCGACGCACGAAATAGCATAGTGACATGTCATCGTAGGATTGGGTTGGTTGTTTGATGACGGCTAAAGATCTTCGGCGCGTTGATGGTTCGGGGAGTCGCTTTGTGGTCTTCGGTGGCGTTTTCTCTTGAGGCTTGGGCGGACTTGTTGTAACGGTTATTGCCTTTGTTGTCTCAACAGGCGCTGTCGTCACTGGAACAGTCGGTGATTTGGGCTTCTGCCCTGAGTGTCGAAAATGAAACTCGTCGGTATATCCAAGGCAAGGTTTGCCATAGTTGTAGCATCGTCGACACGTGGGTTTCCCCTCATCACACTATCATCATGATTAGCTATCCCTCATCTCACAAACCACTTCATTCATCACCTACCTTGACCTTACGCTGTCGACAGCGCAGACAGCCCGAACTAAATCTTCCAGGAAACACCATGATCAATAGTTTGTGATAAAATGTCTCAAGAGCTCGGGCAGCTGGGCGGTTTGAGTTGGGCAAGAGAAGAGATGGGGAAAGTGAAGCGAACCGGACAGTGTGAGCACGGACACTATCATTGCGTTAGTACCAGGACATGGGTTGTACGGAAACAGGGTTGTTGACAGAGGAGCAGCAGGGGTTGCGAGAGTCTGGACGGGGCCTCAACTACCGGGGAGTGGAGAGAAGAGGGAAGATCTGCATTTTAGCTCGTTGTGGTCAAGCTTGCGATAAGACACTCTTTTGGTTCCTGTTTGACACGAGCGTCAACCTCGGCTTCAGCATCGTGATCGACCTTGTGGATTGCCGGGAGATCTGGGGATAGACTTTGGGACTTTGATATGGCGTGAGGGGATTGTATAAGACGGTTCGGCAGTCGCTGATGACTGACATTTTGAAACGATGAGATCATGAAATTAGCCTTCCACCGTTGAAGAGTCCGTTGTTTACTGTACGCCACGCAATTTCACTACCATGTCGTCTTTACTTTACCACCCAGCTTTGAACTACATTCAAAGTCTCAATGACTTTCTTCTGTCTCCAATGCTATCATGCCCATTACTCCTCACCTCAATCTATGCTCCAACCCTCACCAAGAATGTTCTGTCTTCGGTTCTTTCCCATGTCCCTCCTGAGATGTCACCTACCCTAAACCTCCAAACCGTCAACAAGGTTCTCCTCATCTGGACTAGTCTCTCCATCCTCCGGACCATCAACCGGATCCTCAATATGATGGCTCACAACTCTTGGCGCCTCAGCCCCGCGTCCAACTGGTCCTGGACAAATGAAATTGCTGTTGTCACCGGCGGTTCCAGCGGGATAGGCCTCAGCATTGTCCAGCGACTAACCGGGATGGGAATACAAGTCGCAGTCTTCGACGTCCAGGATCTGCCCAAGGAATTGCAAGCCAATGAGCGCGTCAGGTTCTATCGCTGCGATGTTACCACCGTGGAGTCTGTGGCTGAAGCTGCTGATGCCGTGAGGCGCGAGCTTGGACATCCTACCATTTTGATCAATAATGCCGGCATCACGTCTCCCATGCCAATTCTTAAAATGTCAGAGTCTTTTCTGCGCAAGATCATGGGCGTTAATCTCATGTCACTTTGGTTCACCACGCAACAATTCCTCCCGCGGATGATCCAGCTTAACAAAGGCCATATCATCACCGTCGCGAGCATCGCGTCGTTTGTCGCGTTGGCTACAGGCGCTGACTACTCTGCCACCAAAGCCGGCGCGCTTTCTTTCCACGAGTCACTTGCCAGCGAGATCAAGCATTTCTACAAAGCGCCTAATGTTCTGACGACGGTTGTTCATCCCAATTTTGTCAGAACACCTCTTGTCGAGGGTTTTGTGGACCGTTTGGAGCGCGGTGGAGTTCGACTCTTGACGCCTGATGATATTGCAAAGGAGGTTGTCGCGCAGATTAAACGTAGACGCGGTGGTCAACTTATTGTTCCCAAGTCGGCTTCTGCTGTCTCGGGGATTAGAGGATGGCCTACTTGGTTGCAAGAGATTTTGAGGGATATGATTGGCAAAGTACCCCAGTAGTAGAGTCGAGAATGGTGACAGTGAGAGAAGTAGATAGCATGAATACACAATGTGAAATCTTGACCAACGGCGTGATTGTTCATCAGCAGTGATTTGCTAGAAGTCGAGCCCGGAATTTAGTGCCAAATTGTTCACCGAACACATAAAGATCGCCTCCCCTCCCTGCATAAAACATTGCTTTGTTCTCATCCTCTCAACATTTTCTGACACCGCTCTCAGCTGCATCGCAAGACAAACTCAACACCGCCAACATGGCCATCGGAAGCTGGCTGAAAGTCATCTTTGCCTGGTTCTACGCCGCAATAATCTCACCATGGCTCGTCACCGACTTCACTATCGACATAATCCTCTACTTGATTCCATGGTTTCGACCTTCACGACAATGGTCACTCAACCAAGCCGCCCGCGTCCGTCTCGTCCGACTCGCCCTTCTCTACTGGTCCCTCGTCAAGGCCGGCGACAAGTTGCGACTTGATCAAAAGCGAGAGAAGAACCGATTCGAAGTCGTTGCCCCAAGATCGCCCAAGCTATACCGAGGAGTCCTTTCGGATTACGCAGTCCTGCCTGCGCAGATTGGAGTGACTTGGACACCGGCGCGACCTCCGGCTGCTGGACTGGTTCACCCTGGGATGATTGTGGCTCTGCATTTTCATGGAGGAGGCTACGTGATTGGAAACGGTCGTGATGAAGATACTGGATACTTGGCCAAGACTCTCGTGAAGCACATGGGCTGTACGCATGTGTGCACACCACAGTATCGACTTTCCAGCAGCAACAACGGCCAGTTCCCAGCTCCTCTTCAAGATGCACTTACGTCGTATCTTGATTTGATTAAGGCCAAGGGCATTCCTGCAAGCCAGATCATCCTATCAGGCGACTCAGCAGGAGCAAACTTGGCTCTCGCTTTGGTACGATACATTCATGAATACGGACAAGCCGACGACATCCCATTTCCTCGAGCCATGGCTCTTTGGTCACCTTGGGTCGACATCGCAGGCGCTTTGGAACAGGACATCAAGTCATCACCACACTACAAATCAGACTATCTAAACATCCTCTTCGCACGCTGGGGCGCAACCACAATCTCAGGCCTCGGCGCAACGGACCCCGCGGGACCATACCTCTCACCCCTCCGAAACCCATTCAAGCTCCCCCGGTCAATGCCGGTATACGTCAATGCAGGTGGAGGCGAAGTGCTGTACCATGACATCGAGAACTTCTGCCAACGCTACAAGAAGGCTGGTTGGAATGTACATCTGGACGTATCGGAAGGGTGTCCTCATGACATTATCTTGTTGGGTGACTTCATTGGGTTCGGGGCCGAGGCAGAGAAAGCTGCTGGGGAAGCTAGAAAGTTCTTGAATGTGAATGCGGGGTTGGAGCTGAAGAGCTATGCCCCGCGGGAGTTGTGATGCATCACAAGGAGCAAGCTTAGATCCTCAACAAAGATCGTCCTATAGCTTTCACATGTTAACAATTGACTTGTCAACTACCCCTCCTGTCGCGTGGTCATGCATCTGAGTGACATACTACAACAGCAAGATCCACGGCTAGACTCGCAAACAAATTTGATGCAACCTCTTCGGAAAGGATTGTCGGAGAATACCCCGCAATGTTCTGTTCATAGCTGCCAGTCTTCTCTTTGCAGTTTAGCTTGCGATTGCGGTCTCCTTTCCGCATGGGCCAACAACGTCATGACCCGAGCAAGGGTTGCAACGACGATCGTTGCCGCGGACCCCGAGATTCGGAAGCTAACCTTTATTCAACGGGAGAGTTGCGTGATGCGAGTTGGGCTGAAAGATAGCCGAGGCTTCGTCCATCTCCTTGCTTGAGATTTGAAGATTGTAAACTTCACAGATTCGTGCACTTATACTACTTGACAACATCGATAGTTTGGCTCAACTCAACCTACATACTTTGACTGAACCAAGTTCTCATCATGGCACATCAAGCAGACGACAGGTCTTTTGACGTTATCATCATTGGCGCTGGCATCTCCGGCATAAACGCAGCATACCGTCTCCAAACAGAAGGTCCAGCAAACCTCACCTACGCCATCCTCGAAAGTCGTGATAGTATCGGCGGCACTTGGGATCTGTTCAAGTACCCCGGCATCCGATCAGACTCTGACATTTTCACCTTCGGCTTCTCATGGAGTCCTTGGAAGCACAAGGAGTCGTTGGCGCCTGGTGATAAGATCAAAGACTACATGATCGAATCAGCGCGCTCAACTGGCATTGATCATCATATTTGTTATAACCATTCTGTTAAGGAGGCCAATTGGTCTTCTGAAGACAAGAAATGGAATCTTCAGGTTTTTCGGAATGGTGATGAGAAGCCTGTTAGTTTTCAAGCGAGATTCATGCTTCTTGGAACGGGGTACTACGATTATCAGACACCACTGCAGACTGTCATCCCTGGACTTGAAAGGTTCCAAGGCAAAGTCATACACCCTCAGTTCTGGCCCGAAGACTATGACTACACCAACAAAGAAGTAGTCATCATCGGAAGTGGCGCCACAGCAATCACCATTGTCCCCTCCATGGCCGACAAAGCCAAACGCGTCACAATGCTCCAACGAAGTCCAGGCTATATCTTTCCCGTCCCATCAACCAGCTTCTTCACACGTCTTCTCTTCACCATCCTCCCCGCCAGTCTCGCCCTATTCATCAACCGCCTCTTATGGCTCGTCAGAACATACATCACCAACGCCTTCTGCAAATCCTGTCCTGGCTTAGCCAAGAGGATCATCAAGCATGTCACTGTTAAGCAACTTCCTCCTGATGTCAGCTGGGATCCTCACTTCAAACCGCGCTATAATCCCTGGGAACAACGTCTTTGTGCTTGTCTGAACGGCGACTTCTTTTCTGCGCTGCGGTCTGGGAAAGCAGATGTTGTAACGGACAAGATCAAGACGGTAACCGAGAAGACCATTGAACTTGAATCCGGAGCAACGCTTCATCCTGATCTTATCGTCACAGCTACCGGTCTGAAGCTTCGTTTTGGCGGCGGTATCAAATTCAGCGTTGATGGTAACGCTATCAACGTAGCAGACAAGTACGCCTGGAAATCCGCGATGCTCCAAGACGTACCAAACTTGGTCTTCGTCTTTGGCTACGAGAACGCATCTTGGACTTTAGGTGCGGATGTCAGCGCTCGACTGTTCGTACGCGTTCTGCAGAAGATGGAGGAAAAGAAAGCTGTTGCTGTGGTGCCAAAGTTGACTTCATCCCAGAGTATGCCTGTCAAGCAAGTCATGAGTCTCTCTTCGACGTATTTGAAGAATCTCAGTTCCGTGTTTCCAAAGGGAGGTACGGGTCCTTGGAGTCCCAAAAGTCACTACTTTTCTGATATGGCGGGCGCAAGGTGGGGAGATATTGCTACGGACTTGGAGTATATTTCGTGAGGTGGTCTTGATGTATGTTAATGGGTTTCAATGGTTGGTTTAGCTTGGTTGAAATGTTTAGGGCCGTGATATGTAGTAATTCTAACTTTATTGTATTTATGTCATATTGAAACATCGGTGAAACGACGTGATAAAGCGTCCTCAGCAGTTACCCAAGCGCCATTGCTGTTGCTTTGCGATTCCTCATCCCATACCAGCTTCTTCTCGATGCCAACATTTATATAACATGAAGCATCTCTAAAAACACCTTGACGCACCCGAAACACTAGACATAAATCATGTGACAGCGGTATTGTCGTACAAGCTCTGCTAATGTCGACATCGATAAGGACAGGCTTGACTACTTCCGGGGTTTCAATCCACTGATCTACCTGGCTTCCAACTAGACACTTTATTTCCTTTTTCTTGCTATTCAAGACAGTTTTGACACTGATGAGGAATGGTGGTAGTTGTGCCTCTGATCTTCGGTCTCGGAAGACAACAAGCACTGTCGGTACAGTCCCGATTGAACTGTTGAATCTTTCTAAAATATGGGCCTGCGCTCGCAAGTCTGGTAATGGAAGCACCATGTTTTCTGGATAATCGCTGCTGAGAGTATAGTCGGCGTGTTCAAGAGGTAGCGAACGAAATTTGAAGGTTAGAGATCCTGTTAATGACGTTTGAGAAGAGGGATATGACATTTCCAATGGGACGTATGCTTTGATGAGTATAGTCTCGGGCGGATCAGCCGGTGGCCCTTTTATGCTATTTTCAGAGTCGAACTGTCTCAGCCTATAGACAGACTCGTTTTCTGCCTTCTCATCGTCATCTTTCAGACATAGACGTAGCGGCATTAAGCGAACTCTGAACCATCGGCATCGATACGCATGTTCCACCCTCTGATATCCCACGGAGGATAGCTTCTTGATCGGTATCGCGATGTAACCATCTTTGTTCCAGCATCGTAGTATGGCAAGCAAACACATAACCTTCATCCCTTTGGAGTCTTGCCGAGCCGGAGTGATGACAAGGCCGTGATCAACAGCCTTTACTGGGTGTACATTTTTAGAGAATCGGACAGTCCCAACAACGTCGACTTTGTCGATGCCACAAAGGATGTCTTTTGGGTTGACGGGTAGCGGACATAGCCTGACCAGTGTTGCTGACAAACTAATGTTCTGCTTCACTATGTCATATGGTGAATGACTACCAGGAAAGTCTTTTGGCGTCATGATATCGTGCGAATCTCTGAAGCAAAGAACCGATGGTGCTAGCAGGCCAAGAAAACGAAAGCCCCGTGATGAAGCTCCTTCACTAGCGGTATAGCCTTGATCCTCCAAAGGTTCTGTAGACCAGGCGAATAACGAGTCATCGTTAGAGAGCTTCATAATCTCCATCTGAAGCCGATAAAAAGCCTTTTGACCTTCGCCATATATGAGAGGCATATTGACGTCGAAGAGACCTAAAAGAGAGTATGCCTGGTCTTCGAGCCTCGTAGTCTGTCGCATGGAAGCCCACGACATGATCATAGCAACACTGACATGAGACCACGTATGCTTTCGCAAAGTAGTCACATCGATCTTTGTAACCGCCGATATCGTCGAGCTCAAACTAGCTTTCGTACCGACTTCTTGCCAGTCATCTGCACAGAATATTACTTCATGCGGCGCAAGTAACTCCTGCAGTGTCCAACCACGAGTAAACCACCGACTCCGACGAAAAGCAGAATCCTGAGCCACAGGATTTTCTGTACTGGGTACATCATCCAGATAGACGTAACATGCCGCAGAGTCACGATACCACTGGAACATGGAGTTGATAGCCTCTGACAATTCTGCGCTTGACGTTTTGTCTATGCAGCATGTGTCTATCCAGGCATAATCAAATCCCTCATTCCTAGCTTTGGCGCAGAAGTCGATAATTTTTCGATATCCTTTTGACTCTTCTGACAAAGGAAGCAAACCTGTCATCTGTTGATAAGAGACTTCCTCGTTTGTCCATACGTGTGAGAGGATGGCGTATGTTGGGACTCCCCGACCTAGGTCTCCGACGAAGGATTCGAGCTCGAGGGACTCGACATTGATGAGGCGCATGATACTAGTAGGACGAGAGGGTCAAGGCTTTCCAGCATCATACAGGCATGTGGATTGGCTTTTCGACGAGTCTATTGACACAAATGGGCGAGATATCGTGAGTGCAGTAGAAATGTCTAGCAGTTCCATTCTCGATTGTGGGCTTATGCAAGGAACTAAAATCTCACGACACACGTGATTGGCCGAAGGTAGCGCTATCGACTGTTGAGATCTCAGGCTGATCTCCCCACATGAGATCGAATTTATGACATCTGATGAATTACGCATAGCTTTTGAATTTTGTGCTGTAATATCTTCAAGCTCCGTACAGATGACATGTATCCCGGAGTTTGGCGTTAAGAGTGCCGGTCAACTGTAGCATATTGGAAAACAATGACGTGCGACCCCAAGACCCCATTATTCACTGTAGCTAGTTGCACTGCCTCAATCTAGAGCAGTGATGAAATCTGTCGATCGGTAAAACAACACCACTAGGCTTTTAATCTGGGAACCATCAAATTAGACAGCTTCTAATCCAAATTGCCTATTACGGATAGGGCTGAGAGGATCGCGCTTCGCCATCTTACTTCTCATGTCGGCGATGTCGCTTATACCCGTCATCAGCTTACGTGAGAGTATAGCCTGGTATGCGGCTCGGCCACCCACGTGTCGGGACTTTACCTATGAACGTTGATTGGCCGTCTTGATCAATACTGGAACACGAAACGACAGTTAAGTCAATGTTGGCTATTGCTTTCCGGAATATCGGCAGATATCGAAGTTGACATGCGGATCAAGCGGGATGCAGAACTCTATTTTGTTTATGCCAAGCAAATCGGGTGCCTTTCATTTCTTAGCCATCCTTTCGGGATCATTGCGGCTCGGTGCAGGTTGCAATAGCCTTGCCGCTTATCCGCAGGAGAAGTTGTATAAGAGATCATTCATCGCTGGTAGAGAAAGTGCCACTACTTCACTTGCACCTCACTTCCATCTTTATTCAATCTCACATCATGATGTATCTCAACCTTCTTTTTCTCGCGTTCACCTGCGCTCAGGCATATCCTAAGCCTGGAAACCCTCCAGGAGCATTGTACTTTCTAGACAGTGACCCTCACGGGGCCTCCGTTGTGTCGTTTCCCATGTCAGCAGATGGTTCTCTGGGCAAGCCACTCAGGACTTCGACAGACGGAAAAGGCCTCATCGGCGTCAACGTCAACGGCTCCGTTGCAGTCGGTGAGTTCAGAAGCTTAATATGTACCTGCAGTGCTGATGAGTCGTTCAGATCCATTGTTCTCTCAAGGTTCCATCATCGTGGATGGAAACCTTCTCCTCACAGTGAACGCCGGCTCCAACACTCTAGCCACATTCGACATCCCAGAGGACGACCCAGCCCACCCTGTCCTGATGGGCAAGCCAGTTGACACTGTTGGCACTACCCCCAACACAGTTGCTTACTCTCGCAAGCACAACATAGCCTGCGTCGCAAACACGGGTACCAAGCCTGGAGTCCAATGCTTCAGTGTTTCCAGCTCTCACGGGATTAAGCCAGTCGGTGGTCTCAGACCCCTTCCGATTTTGAACCAGACAAACCCAATCACTGGAGTGCCCAATACTGCTTCGAACATCCTCTTCAATCCTTCTGAGACAGCTCTCTTCGTTGCTATCAAAGGCGATGGGATGACTTCTGGCTATATCTACGCTTACAAGATCGAGAACGGTGCTGTTAGCGAAGAAGCTGTCGAGTCTCGACCTGAGAACCTCCCACTTCCTTTTGCTATCAGTTTCGTGGACGATTACTCTGCTCTCGTCGCCACGCCCGCTTACGGTGCTGCATTTGTGTCTATCGCCAAGGATCTCAGTGTTACTACTGACGCTATCGTCAACGTCACTGGCCAGATGGCGACTTGCTGGACTGCTAAGTCTACCGATACTGGGTCGATCTACCTACTCGACGCAGGTGTACCAGATGTTTATGCAGTTAATACTGAGACTAAGGCCCTGAGCCGTACTCTTCCTGGCTTTGACCAAGGCATGGGCACTTTTGATGGTACTATTGTGGGATCTAAGCTGTATGCACTCCAGGCAGCTCCTGCTGTTGCAATCTTGGACCTTGAAGATCCTTCTTACGGTCCGGACGTTGTTGATTTGAATGGGTTTGGTGGTCGCTCCTCTTGGACTGGTATGGCGGCCTACCCTTAAGAGCCATAGCATGGGTCGCTATTGGTTTATTGGCAGGACATTGACTGGGAGTATTTCGTCTATTGCCTCTTATGGTGCTTGGTAGTCTTGGCTATCTGAGCTGACGAATCGGTCGAGAAATACATAGCATGTCTACAATTTAGCCGAAATAGAATATCTTTACGTATCTCGCCCCCAGTGTTCACATTCTCTCTCACACATCGCCGCTTATCTGTAGATAAGAGCCATCCACTGATAACATCCGTAAGCGCAGCACATCTCCACACCAAACGACCCCAAACTTCCTCATTCGGAAGAATAGAGCGAGATGACCTCTAATTACGAAATTCCTTCTGCCTAATACCACCAAAAGATCTTTATAATAATCAACCAGCGAAAAGACTCTCTTTCTCAATAGTTCCAAGATTCAAGCCTCAATGCCTGGTGTACCAAAGGTAGAACGATGTCAAGGATGCAAGCGGAGAAGAGTCAAGGTAAGCCTCTGACATCATACCTGTTCTTGTGCTGATACCAGAAGTGCGATCTGGATTGGCCGACTTGCACGCCATGCAAGAGATTGAAACTTGTTTGTTCGGGACCTTCGAGTTTGCATAAGTTTATTGTCAATGGATCTCACTCTTCTCAGCCCGAGGAAGGTTCGTCTCCGTCAGCTAGCGCGAGCGTGGCTGCGAAGGATGCTACAGGGCCGTGGCTTAAGATCCGCAACTACAAGCCCAAAGAAACGAACAGTACCAATAGAAATGCACCTGGGTATGGTTTCTTCCGTCTCTCGCGGCAACCTTCTTCAACGCCCACCGAACGCCTCTCATCTTATCTCATCACCCAATCATCCAAATCTCCGGACTTGATCGTCAATCTAGCATATCTTAAACATCTTCCCCGACGCCTGAGCGAAAGTCCAGTCTTGACGAACTGTCTCAACGTCTTCTGCAATTGTTGGTCAAATTTTCAACGCGGTCTTCCTCCAGCGCAGCTCATCGATGCGCGGCTATATGGGTTAGCCTTGAGAAGTCTACATGCCGCGCTAAATGGACCTGCACAGCTTCGCGTTGAGACATTGACGGCGATGGCGCTTTTACAGAGAATTGAAGTGCTGTTTGATGTGGAGAGAGGGAATCATCAGACTATTCATTCGGGTGGGATGATTCCGCTCATGATTAAGAAGGGACCACCGAGTTTGGATGATCCGCTTGATATGCACTTGGCGCATGAAGTGCAAACCACGTTGGTAGGTCTTAGATTCTGGAAACTGTTGATAGAATGTTTTGCTGACATAACTGAAGGCTGTGCATTGGCTTGTCCATCGTGGTGATAATTTCATGCTGCGCTCGCCGTGGATCGAACGACTTCAAGAAGGGGCTAAGAGGCTAGGCCTTGAAGACAACAACAAGTCTGACCTCAATCTTTCCTCATTCGTCGTAGATGCCGCCATTGGTCGATGGCCCGAGTTTCTCCATGAGATGAACGACGTTCACAGTAACGATGACCCCATCGCAGCTCAAGGCTATGCAAAAACTCTCCAGGCACGATTGAAACATCACTTCGATCAAGTCTACAGATTAACAGCGCCAGTTTTGAAAAAGGCAGCAGAGCAACGACTCATACGAGACATCCCAGGCGGCGACACACCTAACGGCTTTGCATACGAATTCGCCACCTTAAAAGCCTTCGACCTATCCTTCTCATATTGCACAGTATGCCTCATCCTCAAACTCATGATCCACAGTCTAAACGTCTTCCAAAACATCCAAGACGAAACAGTCTGGTCCGAGTACTGTTTGTACTGCTCGCAAATGACAAAGTACATACCCTATCTTCGTAATCAGGGCCAACTTGGCGCTATGCTTTACATTTCGTCATTCTGTCTTGCTTTTGAAGGGGCTACCGAGACAGAGCGGGTATACATGCGGCAGTTTATTCTCTGGACAGATGATTATAGGCAGAGGTTTCCACGTGGGGAACAGGAGGCTGATGACTACTTCATCTATGTTTCGAAGGCCTTGACTGGTCGTCGGAACTTTGTTTTGACTCCTAGGAAGGATTTGCATGAATAGATAGATGCTGATAAACATTTTCGGTCAAGGTGGGATATCTGCATCCCACTTGACTCCGATGTTGTAGGGTAGGCCTTAATTGAACTGCCGTTTTGATAACCGCTGATACTACATCGTGTATGCTGGCCGCTTTAGAGTTTGACGGGCTACCCGATCGTAGATTTTATCCGATGTTTATCACGTATTCCTCGTAAAAAGGCCTAACGCCTCAATCATGAACTCTATCGCCTTCCCAATACAGCAGTTCGAAATATCATTCATCTCATCCCACTCGGGTGATTGCCACCACGACAAATCGTATACGGAGCAGGGTAGGCATACGATCGAAGAACCCTGAGCCGATTACCTATAGCGCGTTGAAACGGAATAATAATGGACTCTCCGCGGAAGACGGATGTCGAGACAGATTTGGTCAATGGAAGCACCTGACGATAAGTTCCCCGACAATGACATGCAGCGCCCTTTCTTTTTTCCCCAACGGTCAAGAGTTTCAGATTCAAGACCTGGAACCACCAACGTAATCAAAAGCCAGGTACTAATCAAAGCTCATTGCTTTTGCTACAACGTTGGTCCAGGCTTTCGCAATGCGAAAATTGCTTCTCTCCTTGGTGACATCTTGGGCCGTTATGACCAAGGGTTCACCGTTTCAGAACGGTGGATAAATTCGTGTAAGGCTACATCTAACAACCACTAACAGACCGCGGAGCACGCCGTCTCCTTGCTGTGGACAAGACTCCACTATCACCGTAGCATTGCAGTGTCAAGTCAACAAGGGGACCCTGTTATAAAAGAAGGGATGCCAAGCTTTAGCTTGAAGAAATGTGAGGGAAAAAACCAGGTTTTAGACGAACGGCCCTTACAGAAAGAAAGTTTCGGTTAATTATCCAGAGAAGGAGCAACATCGTCGATCCCCGTCGAGATGGAAAAACTCCCTTCAAACTCAATCTTTGTGCAAAAAAACTCAATCGTAATGGCGCACGGGAGCGGAAAGTGAGTATGGACACTAGGGAGATTAGCGTCTTAATATTAATAGAATTAGATCCGGGAAAAGGACCGCTGGAAAAATGAGGCCCGAAATTGAATCGTGAGTAAGAATAATCGTGTTTGCATATGGGTTATTGCTTTTTAATGCTACATCAACGGACTACGCTATTCTGTATGTATAGGTACTATTCTGGATTAAGAGTGCTTGAATGTAGGCGCCCTCTTCTGGAGGAACGACTGGATACCCTCCTGGAAATCATTCAGGCCAAAAGTAGAGTAGTAAAGCGCCTTCTCATGGGTCATCCCAGCACTAAGCGTACTGTTTTCCACTGCATACGAGTTAGTGTCGGTGGATCACCAGCAGATAAGATAACATCTGAGACATACCTGTCAAGACAGCTTGCTTAGCCGTTTTGATAACCGGGCCCGAAAGTCTAGCGATCTTTTCAGCTAGAGCAGTAGCGGCGGGCAAAACCTCTGCCTTGGGGAACACCTTGGTAACAACTCCAAGACGCTCAAACTCTGCACCGCTGGCAGGTTCGCCTGTCAATACGAATTCCATTGCCTTTGATGTCACATGTCAGTTGTAATTCATGCAAGGTGGCCTGAGATTGCGTAGTAGAACTAACCTTGTGCTTGCCCAGGGCACGTGCCAGACGCTGTGTACCCCCAGCTCCAGGGATCGTTCCAATCTTGACCTCGGGGAGGCCAAACATGGCGTCTTCGGCGGCGTAGATGATGTCGCACTGCAGAGTGAAATGAGCTTAACTGCTACACATATATGTGATATACCGGGACTTACAGCAAGAGAAATCTCAAAACCACCACCCAACTAACACATCATTAGCATCAAGATTATCTTCGTAGTAATGTACTCACAGCATAGCCTACAACGGCAGCAATGATCGGCTTGGTGAATCGATCAAGCGCATCGGTCAAATCCTTGAGAAAGGCGATCTGGTGTGCCTTGGAAGTAGACAGCTCAACTAGCTCGTTGAGATCCATCCCCGCTGCCACCATCGTTAATCACTGGTGGAACAAGACACGGCACTGATCGTCAGGAACTTACCGCAGAAATGGCCCTCTGGTCCACCAGTCAGAACCACGGCGCGCACCGTCTCCACCGAGTCGAGGTAGGCCAAAGTGGCCACGATCTCATCAATGGTCTTCAGAGCAAAGGCATTGCGCTTTGCAGGTCTGTTGAACTGGATGGTTGCAACGCCCGTCTCTTCGACGATGGAGAGCTTGAGGTCTGTGAGATTGTCCATTGTGACGGATATTCTTGGCGTAGGTAAATAAGAGTGAGAAAAAGAAAAGATGATGATGCAAAACTGTTTCTGTGTCCAAAGATCAAGTTTAAGTTCAACTTTGTTGACCATGCAATAGACCTGGTCCCTACGAATAGCTGCTCGTATAAAAAGTAAAGACTCGAGTTTCGACCAAGTGGACTGTCACAGGTCCCGGAACGGTCGTTTCGGCATTTGGAGTAGGCGAGTCCGTCGATCCCTTCTGTCAACGGTTTTGTATACCCGTTTAGGTTGATGACAACTCTCTGAGTAATGTCAGTGCGTTCTTCACAAAAACGGAAGTTCGTCTTGACAGCTGCCAGCTTTTGCGAATAAACCCTTGTCAAGCAACCGTTTCAGGGACCCCCTGGAGTCACCCCCACTCCGAACGGTACGCTAAACGTCAACTGCATTTACTCCGTTTCGTTTTGGGACATGACAACAATAACGGTCCCTGAAAATCTTACTGGGCAATCAGCTTTCAAGGCACAGCTAATGCGATCAAGCTCTCAAGTTCCAGCTCCGGTCTTGGCGAGTTGCTTTTCCACGGAGGTCCACTGTCCATGTTCCAAAAGATCTAACTACTGCAACCTTATCCTGCAGAGGTCCACTAGGTAAATACACAAGGGATAATTAATGGAGCTGTATTATGATTCGTGTCAGGGCAGGGCTGTTGATGTACGAGATGCCGAGGCGATAGAATAGGACAAAGAAGTTTCTTGCTTCCGAAACAGTTCACGGAACAGGGAGTGGGCAGCGGTAATTTATCCTGTTCGGAGAAGAAGCTGGTTTGGTTAAGGCAACTTCCGTAAGCCAAGAATACAGCTTGTGTCTGGCATACATTACTTAAGTGCTTTTGTTCCCCATAACGCAAATACCTTTGTGATGTGGTTCCTGGTGTCGTCGATCTTGTTCTAATCCAAACACTCGTCACCATGTCTTCTTATTCTTCTTTTAGCTCCATCGAGAGCCTGTCCCTGGAGGATAGACAATTATTCAACGAATTCAGCAAGGGTCCCGAGGTCCCTATTCCTTTCGAGGTCGCACATCATGCATTCGAGGCGGTTGCGCAGGCGCATCCTGATCTCGTCGCTGTTCGACACTACGATGGAAGCACAATCACATACGCGGAACTCGACCGACGAGCGAATATGTTGGCGAACGAACTTATTGCTACATATGGGCTGAGGATAGGTGATCGCGTGGTGTGTGTGTACTCACGATGTATTGAGATGGTGGTCTTCATCTTGGCTGTTCTCAAGGCTGGTGGACAATATGTGCCATTGGATGGTGGTATCGTCACAGATGATACTCTGGGCTTCGATATTGCCGACTCAGATGCCCCTGTTGTTTTGTGTCTGCCCAAGTTCTTTGAAAAGGTTGTGCGAAGCATTCCTGATGATAGACGGAATATGGTCAATGTTGTTGACCTTGATGGGAGCTCACCACTTTGGCACATGGGAAACCCATCAGATCCCATGGTTGAGGTCACTACAGACGACGGCGCATATGTTATCTACACATCTGGCACCACAGGCCGGCCCAAGGGCGTCGATGTGCGACATAGAGGTGTGACCAACACTCTACTAGCAGAGCCATCTAAACTTGGTATTCGACCTGGCAGGAACGTGGCTCAACAACTCAACGTCGCTTTCGATATGTGTAAGTCAATATCTCATCACCGCGAGAGAACATCTTTAACTGATATGAATAGGCGCATGGGAAATTCTAGGCACAATGATGAACGGTGGCACCCTCCACATCCGAGGCAGTGGTCTCGCTCCCTGGACAGAATGTCTCCAACGCTGCGACACCATCATCGCCACTCCCTCCGTCGTCCTCAAATACATGCCCAACCCCGAAGACTTCCCCAACGTCGACACCATCGCCGTCGGCGGCGAGCCCTGTCCTCTAGCACTCGCTGAGAAGTGGGCTCCTCACGTCAACTTCTGGAATGTATGCGGTCCTACAGAAATCAGCATGCTCAACACGGGTCATCTTCACAGACCCGGTATTCCATTGACAATTGGAAAGCCTAATCCTAATACCAATGTATATATTCTGGATGATGACGAGAATCCGGTGCCGATTGGTCAGCCGGGTGTTATGTGGGCTGGGGGTCCAGGTGTGTCGGCGGGTTACATCAATTTGCCTGAACTGACAGCTACACGATACAAATTGGACAAGTTCACTAACGACGGGTAAGTCCACTCAAACACACGTATTTCAATCTTTGCTAACATGAATTTAGACGAATGATGTTCAACACTGGCGATCTCGCCCAGTGGACCGAAGACGGCAGTCTCCTCCCCCTCGGCCGCAAAGACGACCAAGTCAAAATCCAAGGATTCCGCGTCGAACTCGACGGCGTCTCACGCTCCATCGAGACAACCCCCGGCGTAGTCAAAGGCTGCGCTCTCAAGATCGAAAACAGCCTCTGGGGGTTTTACTCAGCGCCCTCCAAGATCGACGAGACCAAGCTCAAGGCTGCCGTTGCCGTATCACAACCTTTCTACGCCGTCCCTTCAATCTGGAAATGGCTTCCCGTTCTTGAACTCACACCGAACGGCAAGGTTGATAAGCGCGCTCTGACGAAGATCGCTGAGCAAGGCGACGTGGTCGAGCCTGTTGGTCTTACGGTTATTGAGAAGGCTAGACCGCAGACCTTGTGGCCTTCTGCTGAGCGCATGATGTCCATGACTAGTTCCAGCGATGGAACTATCGTTGGAACAGATACCAGCGTGCGTGATCTCGAGAAGGATGATAAGCCGCTTGTGGATGAGTACAATGAGGAGGAGTTTCCTCTCCCCGAGAAGAGCGGCTTTCATGGATGGCGCTGGGTGCGACATACTGCCTTCTCAGCGTATCGCAAGTTGTTTGGCTTCATCTTTCTCACCAACCTTATTGTTCTTATCGCTTTGTTGGTGGATAGCCGGGATAACAATTACTATCCCAAGCCAACGCACGTCGCAACTGCCGTTGCTTCGAATCTTCTCGCCGCAGTTCTTATTCGACAGGAATACGTCGTCAACGCCATCTTCTTCACCTGCTCCCGAGTTCCAACATCTTTCCCTCTGTCTATCCGACGACACTTCGCGCGTGTATATCACAACGGCGGTGTTCACTCTGGCTGTGCTGTTTCTGCTACAGCTTGGTGGTTTATGTACACCATTTCCGTCAGCCGCGATTTCCTCAGCGAGAAGCACCCAGCTCAGATCAAGTCTGTCGTCCTCGCTTTGACATATATCATTCTGGGCTTCCTGTGCTTTATCCTCGGTATGGCGTATCCTTCTGTTCGCATGAAGATGCACGATCAGTTTGAGTGGGCGCATCGATTTGTCGGTTGGACTTCTGTTGCTCTTGTCTGGGCTCATGTTATTGTCTCGACTGCAGCATCTAGCACTGGACCTCTTGGACCAGCTTTGGCAGAGACCCCGACGATCTGGCTGCTTTCGCTCATTACACTGAGCATCGCTCTGCCATGGACCAGGCTTCGTCGCGTCAATGTCGTTCCTGAGCCTCTGTCCAAGCACGCTGTCCGTCTTCACTTCGACTTCGACACTCCTCCACCTTGCTCTTCTCGCGGTGTCCGTATCACCGATCGCCCTCTTGTCGAATGGCACGCCTTTGCCGCCATCCCCGAACCCAGCGGAAAGGGCTTCTCAATCGTCGTGTCTAAGGCCGGTGACTGGACCAAGCGCATCATAGAGAAGCCCCCAACCTCTATTTGGACACGAGGAACACCTGCCTCCGGAGTTCTCGCCATCGCACCTCTCTTCAAGAAGGTCGTGCTTGTCGCTACTGGCTCTGGTATCGGACCTTGCTTACCAGTCATCATGGAGCGTCGCGTCCCATGCAAGGTAGTCTGGTCCACCAAGAACCCCCTTACAACCTACGGCCAAGGTATCATCGACACAATCACGGCCTGCGATCCCGACGCTACCATCTGGGACACTGATAAAAAGGGTCGACCCGATATGGTGAAGTTGGCCTATCAGGCGTATAAGGAGAGTGGCGCTGAGTGCGTTTGTATTATTTCCAACAGATCTGTTACAGCGAAGGTGGTGTATGGATTGGAAACTCGTGGTGTTCCGGCGTATGGGCCAATTCTTGATTCTTAAACGACCGGATTGGAAATTGCTTTTTTCTTCTCTTTTTTTATTGTACTGTACCAGCCAGCAATTGTTTATTACTCACGACGAGGTTTTCTTTAATTACGTTCTTTTGGATATAGGTAACCGGTAAAAATAATACATAGTCCAGCCATCCTGTCATTGAGCCCACTTAGTGATGTCAACTCCACCAGTCCCAGCTTGCACGTGTGAAGCCGCATCAATGTCTGCCAATGACATACGTAACAAGGTCCGAATTAAGGGCCTGCTATGGCAGCCACTGCATTGAAGGGCTTCCGTCTTCACGTCATGAGCTGCAACGCCGAAGAAGTGGCTGGTTATATGGGTACAATATGGCCGGAGCCCTCCGTCACCCGCTCGGCAACCCCATGGGGAGCAACCACAGAGATTAGATATTGGGCACGCATCATGACACGCGTCCAACCACTGAACAATTCCAACTGACATACGCGGTCGATCTCAATTCTAGACCAGCGTCTGTGCGCCTTTCTCGTCGATGCCTAAGGGAGACAGTCGGTGACCAGAACATGCGACTTTCATCCAGAGATCAACCAATCAACTAATACTATCGGTCCAGATCTCGATGCTAACCGCTTTATCAAGGTTATCGGTGCCACTTTTGCCGTGTCCGGATCGCCGACTTGTCAAAGATAGCGCGACCCGCCGAGCCTCCCGTCCGCCCCGGGCCCGGCTGTCGGGAACCGTCACCCCTGACGTACAGACATTTTTCGTATAAACTCGCCCTTATCGGCCCACAAAATAAAGTCATTCTTTTCCCCAGAATCTTTTACTTTCTACTTCCCTTGATCACCATTGATGGATCACTGTTAAGATGAAGCCAGTAGATGACATCTTCCTCGAAGCTGAGCCCACGGTGGCGGAAGAACTCACGCAATGTATTCCCACGAAAGATGGCACACTACGATATTTGACGTCTTTGTTTCCCTGTTTTGGTTGGCTTCCACGATATAATTGGCGCTGGCTTGTCGGTGATAGCATTGCTGGTCTTACTGTTGGGCTTGTCGTTATTCCTCAAGCTATGGCGTATGCGCTATTGGCTACGTTACCGCCTGACTTTGGGCTATATACTTCCTTCGCTGGTGCAGCGACGTATTGGCTTTTTGGAACGTCGAAGGATATCGTTATCGGAGTACGTTAAACTGCCTCCTCTTTCATTGAGCTTCACTGACTCGTGTTGTTAGACTACAGCCATCGGCTCCTTACTAGTCGGAGAAGTCATCTCGCACGTCCATGAAGCACGACCGGATACATACACAAGCGTCGAAATAGCCAAAACACTGTCATTCATGACCGGCCTTATACTCTTCGCATTGGGTCTTCTTCGTCTTGGCTGGCTTGTAGAAGTCATCCCATACATCCCCGTATCAGCGTTTATTACAGCAGCCAGCATCATCATTATGTGCACACAACTACCAGTCCTTCTGGGCATCCCCGGTATCAACACACGAGAGAAGCCATACGAGGTCTTTATCGCGACGATGAAGAATCTCCCCAATACGAAGCTTGATGCTGCTATTGGTATCACCTGCTTAGTGTTGTTGGAGTTGGCAAAGTACACTTTTACAAAGTTGGAGGCGCGTCAGCCTGCGAGAAAACGACTTTGGTCGATTATGTCTTCTCTGCGTCTCACGTTTGCGATGATATTGTATACACTTGTTAGCTTTCTTGTCAACCGAAACTTGTCGGAGGATGAAAGCAAGTTTCGAATTGTCGGCCACATTAACCAAGGTACGTCAACTCTCCATTGTTATCACGAGAATCGTCTACTAACTTACATCAGGCTTCATTCATGCCGGTCCACCAGAACTCAAGCCAGATCTTATCGGTGTTATCTTACCCCAAAGCCCTATTATTCTTGTGATTCTCATCGTCGAGCATATCGCTATTGCCAAGAGCTTTGGTAAGAAGCTGGGTTACGATGTTGTCCCATCACAGGAAATCATGGCTCAAGGAACCGCCAACATACTCGGACCCTTCTTGGGAGGTTACTCAAGCACTGGTTCATTCGGCGCATCAGCTGTCTTGTCCAAAGCTGGAGTGAGAACACCACTAGCTGGACTCTTCAGCGCATTCATGCTACTTCTTGCACTTTACGCCCTGACAGGAGTGTTCTACTTCATTCCCAGAGCAGCGCTGGCTGGACTTATCATTCATGCTGTTTCCAATCTTATTGCTTCGCCTTCTACAGTTCGCAAGTATTGGCATCTGTCGCCATTTGAGTGCATTATCTGGGTCATTGGCGTTGTTATGGCTGTCTTTACCGGACTGGAACCAGCCATTTACACTACAACAGGTCTCTCATTCCTCCTTTTGCTTGTTCGCATTGCACGAACGCGAGGCGAGTTCTTGGGCAAAGTTGAAGTTGAGCAGACCAATGATGCGTCAGAAATCCCGGATGGAAAGCCCTCTACTCGTGACATCTACTTGAGCCTGGACCGAAACGATGCTTCCAACAAGGACATCTTGGTGGAAGGCCCAGGCGGCGGAGTTCTTATCTACCATTTCCCCGAAGGCCTGAACTATCTTAACCAGGCACAACATCTCAAGAATTTGACAGATTATGTCTACACTCACACAAGACGTCCAGACGAAGAGCAATTAGATAAAAAGGCTGAGGCTCTTTGGTGCGACACATCCGGGTTGTGCAAACACGACAACGAGCTACCCGTACTACGCGCCATCGTCATAGACTGCTCAACAATTAATAATATTGACATCACCAGCGTTCAAGGCCTGGTCGATGTCAAGAATGCTTTGGATCGCTGGGCAAGTCCATCTACGATACAATGGCATTTCGGCGGCCTACACAACCGCTGGGCACGACGCGCTCTAGCAGCCGTCGGCTTTGGCCAAACCAGTACAGAAAACAATCCCTTGATCGCAAGCTGGGCAGCAGTACCCAGTATAACCTCCTCCTTTGGAGAAGCGACGGAAGGCGACCACAGAAGACAGGATGATGAGAGTTCAATTGGCACACGACACAATGACTTCAGCGGCGACAAAAAGCTCCGGCCAATGTTTGCAGTGGACAGACCTTTGTTCCACGCTGATCTTGGCGAAGCGGTGAGTGCGGCTTTGAAGTACGCGCGTAAAAGCGAGTGCCGTTCCCATTCGCACACCGACTCGGAGTAGAAGCTTATCGGGTGGATTTGTCCGACTACCGAGCCGCCGGATGGTCCGGGGTTTGGTGGGTATCGGGCATTTGATCTACCGGCTGTAGTCGGTGTCTAAATCTATTAAACAGAGTTCGGGGTCCACTTGGCGTTGAAAAAAAGGGGAGGTTAGAACAATAATCTAGACAGCGATGAATTAATTAATTAGTAATTGAAGATATTTTATAGCCTCTACTTTCTCCTTAAGATGGTTGTGTTGTGCTCACAGACTTGGCGTAAACATTTCAGAGACAGTGACAACATGACAAGCTTATTGACCGGGGCCATTTTCGGCACGGGTCTCACCCTCTCGGGCGTGGCAAACCCACAAGTTATCAGTGATCAATTCAACCTCTCCGACTTCCACATGCTCGCCACCTTCCTAACAGCCTCCGCGACGAGTGCCGTCGTCTTCTCGGCTTACAACAAGATATCCACGTCCCAAATCCCTGCCAAATCAACTTCCAGGCTCGGCCGATACAACGGCAACCTAATCGGCGGCGCAATGATCGGTCTGGGGATAAGCTTAACCGGCGCATGTCCCGGAACGGTCCTCGTGCAGGCGACGGCCGGCATTGGGCACAGCAGGTTGCTCGCGTGCACATGTTTCCTTGCAGGGATTGTTTGGGTCAAGATCAAGCCGCTGCCGCTGCCGCCGACGAGCCCCGCCGAGAATAACACTTTGATGCTTATTACCGGATGGTCGGCGAACAAGGTTCTTGTCGCGTATGAGATTACGTTGTTGGGTATCTTGGCTGCTATCTTGGCTGTGGCGCCGCGTAGTGAAACATTGCTGCATCCGGTTGTCGGTGGGTTACTCATCGGTGCTGGACAGCTTGCTTCCGTTCTTTTCACGAAGAAGCCGGTTGGTGTGAGCGGTGCTTATGGAGAGTTTGGGAATATGTTCTGGGATCTTGTTAGTGGGAAGATGATCAAGTCAATCCCCGAGAGTATTCTATTCGCCGGTGGGATTATCGCGGGCTCTTGGTTGACTATGGCTCAAGTCCCTGCTATACGGGACGCTATGGTTAGCAGTCAAGAACAATCCCTGCCAAGACTACTCCTCGGAGGGGTTCTTCTGACTTTTGGTGCGCGTACAGCTGGTGGATGCACAAGTGGTCATGGTATCAGTGGTATGGCGAGCATGGGGGTCAGCTCTTTCATCACAATTGCCGCCATGTTTGGCGCCGGAGTTCTGCTGAGAGTAGTCTTTCCCTAATGGTCTTGTTTTCTCGGAAGTGTAAATATTTGCTTTGTATTAGTCCTATCATATAGTTTAGATGTTGGATTAGAATAGATATTTTAGACAAGTTAATGTCAGTACCTAAATCACATCTTTGGCTTTTGTTTATTATTGACGAGTGGGTCATTTAGCTATGATCGATATCGAGAAGTTATGACCTTGTCATCTTGTAAACGACTAAAATCACCGGCCTTGATCGAAATTGGTAGCTGTCTCTAACACCGCCGGGCAACACAGCTGAAGGAGTAGACACCTACAACCTATCTGGGGCTACAAGTGACTACCGTCTACAGTGGCAACATAACATAGAAAGGGATTTTCGAATCAACAATTTCTTCAGCACTTAACAAAGTAGAGACACGTTTATACAATACGAGATACATGTACAAGCCGACCAATTTCCATTGCCCTAGCTATACTACCAAGACGGAGTGACTAGCGGAAGATGAACCATCCTCACCCCCGAAGGACTGGGAGCAGGCAACCGTCCGCCCCTAATATTAACTTGTAACGAAGGATGAATCAATCTCGGCGCAGCCAACGTCGCATCACGCTTGCTTCTCATCTCAACAAACTCCTCCTCTTGCGTTCCATCCTTGAGGTGCTTATTATTCTGCCTGTGCTCCCTTACAGTGGCGAAAGGCACGGGAGCGTTGCGACCTTCTGGTGGGTAATCATGGCCAACCCAGATTTTGGTATCTTCGGGCAGTGCCAGCAGCTTGCGGCCTGACTTGAAGATGTCTTGGGCGCTGCCTCCAGGGAAGTCTGCACGGGCGGAGCCTATATCAACGTGAAAGATTGAGTCACCAACAAAGACATTGCCTGAGACAGTGTTAGTAAGAGTGCGATAGCGGAATGGTGGGACACCTACTACCAATGTGGTAGCCCATGTGGTCTGGTGTATGTCCAGGTAAATGAACAGCACGAGCAGTCAGTGCACCAATCGCAAACTCATCGTCATCCCTCCAGAGCGTATCAAATACAGTCTCGTATTCTTTACTCAAAACACCGTATTTGGCACCAAACAAGTCCTGTACCTGTTTGATGCGACTTCCGATGCCAATGGCCGGTTTCGAGCCCTGACTCTTTGCCAACACTGACTGGATGTAAGATGCTGCGGTCAAGTGATCGGCGTGGGCATGAGTTTCGAGGATCATATCGACGTGATATTCGTTATCTTCGACAGTCTTGAGTATCGCATCCGCTGACTCGGTTGTCACCGCCGCTTTGATGGGATCATAGTTCAGGACAGAGTCGATGATGACAGCCCTCTTTGTGTTGGGATCAGCAACAATGTATTGCCAAGTACACGTGACTGGCTCGAACAGAGGGTGAACAGTAGGCTCTGACATGTCTCTTGTATGAGTTGCAAAGCTAGCGCGGCGGGTTGTGTACTTGGGAGTGGAGAATCTTGACGAGTATTTGGGTTTGGATAAGTTTGATGAGGCACGCTTAGAGAGCTTGATTGCTGCTGTATCTCTTGTGATGACTCTCTGAGGTGAACAGAAGGTGGAATATTGTGGTTTTTGCTTGGTAGAATTTGCAATGAGTCTTGCGACAGATTTGTCACAAGTACACAACGCAGGTCTCCTGAACGACATGTTTTCGCTATGGAATACAAGGGATTGATAGTCAATAAACTAAACAGCGCTGTCAAGTGAAACGATAATTACAACTTCTAGTGACCGAGCCTCGGATTGCGCGGAAGTTTTACTTTAGATGTGTTTCTTCCTTGTCGGGGTCTTGTTTGGCTCCCGCGTTTAGTCGCCGACAGACAATAAGCTATCGCCGAATCGGGGATTGACTAACTGGGCCGATGTTGCGTGATAACCACGAAAAATAAAAAGCTGAAAGTCGGACCACTGATCAAGTCACCGTTCGTTGAATCGAACTATATTATATCAGGGAAACAATTTGCTGTGTATCAGGAGTGATAAAAAAAATCCGAGGTTGAGGTTGGTGATAAGTGACGTCAGCATCATGTTCACCGATCAGTGTAGCAAACACTTTATTTCAATGATTTTCGGATAGAAGCCGCGTTTCATCCAGCACCTAAGTTCAGATGACCTAAGTCAAGAAAACAAATTACAATAAGGATTTAAAATAAAATATGTTACTCTACTCGTCGTGAGCTTTTGGATCTGGACCACCATTCAAAATTCCGACGATGCTGCCGGGTAGGGGGGGAATATCTTATCGTAATCTTATCGATACGCGATAACCTGTAACTCTACCCTCACGCCTCATTGGAACAAAACACCTTCCTTGTAACTCAACATAATTGGAAGCATGGTTAACACGCAGTAAAACATAAGTTGATATCGATTAATCTAAATTCTATGGCTATTCTTGGGAAATCATGCTAGTGACTGATACCCAGCCGCTCCCTGGTATGAAGTAGATTCTTGAGGATGTTCAGGTGTAACAATAACTGGCAGAGCCTCCTTGTTCGTACCAATTTGGTTATACTTATGCGAACGGCAACTGACAACTCCATGAAAGACAAGAGTTACGCAGGCGAAGATACTGAATCATGTTAGCCTCATATTGTTGGTATGAGAAATATATGAACTTACAAGCCAAAAACGCCGAGGCCAAAGCAAATGGCGAAAACATATGCATAAAAGCGACTGATAGATCGCAAATTCTCAGGACACTTATGGCTCTCACAGTAGTCAGAGCCATACATCCACATAATCGATGTCTGAGCACCCAGAACAGCAATCGCGATGCCCCACAGCAGAGTGAGCATTGCATCAAGACCGAAAGCTGCGCGGAAGCTAAACCAGCGACTAAATGACAAGTGTGCGAAGGCTCCCCATAGTGAAACTATGAGGGTTACTGAGCTCTGTAGTTGCGATAATCTGTCAGTCAAGTTTGATAAATATTGTGAATGAAATAAACATACAGCAACAGTCAATAAGGCGTTCCCTGGTAGCACGATAGCGTGAATTGTGAAAGATGTCACCACAATGGTAATGATACTGAGGACCGCTTGGAAGATGCGGAGGATTGTAAAGCCGGTGGGGTATTGAGCTAGATCGGGGCGACGTGAAGCCATATTGGATGGTATTAATTTCGTATCGAATCTTAGATCTGAGCTGAGAAAAGAAGGGCCTTCGATCTGATTGCAGCTTCTAGAAAGAGAGCAAGAACAACTTTGTTTTTCTTCGGCATTGCCCAAAGAAAGGGATTACTACATAATATTAGTATCGGAAAAACTTGTACCGTCAGATTTCTTAAAATATCAACTCGCTTCACAGCCTCGTTGCATCCTTCTGGATTTCTATCCTGTCAGACGGAGTGACGAACCCTTGATCCTCCATATTTTCTCCGAAGCTATTACCACTTAGTGGTCAGTCAGCCTAACCAGTCCACTAATTGAGTGGATCGTGTAAGATTGGCTGGTGAACGACTGTGACGATCTCAGCTTTTCAGGACAAATGATGCAACTGCTTAAGTCGGACTTGGCACTGATGAATTTAGTACGAAACACAGAAAAATGTCGCTGGAAGCTGGGGAATGTTATGTACGTTTTCGTTGTTGCTCGAAATGCCTTCTAGATCTGACCAGGGTCTGGTTAGTAACGAACCCTTGCTCGGTAAGCAAGCATGGCGGAGCAGCGCAATCAGCCACGATATATGGGCCAGCAAAAGGGGATGACAATCTTTCACCGCTCTTATACCCAGTGGTTGCAAGGCTGCTGATTTTGCAAGTTTGTCTTTGGACGAGTTATGAGTCAGTAACTCAAGCTCACTGCTGCTCCTCATCTCTTTCGAGAACTTGAGCACGAAGTATTTCTTCCCAAAGTCTATTCCTTTGAAGGATAGGCAAGCGTAGCTTGGAAGCAGTAAACAATAAGCAACGCGTAATGAGTCATTTTAAAATGAAGTTATACCCTCTCACTCGATACCAGAAAATATGTTCGGGACAATGATCCTGAAGGTTTCCTCAACAGAGTTACACTTTTGAAGCAATATGACTCCGATTTGCGCAAGAGCTTTCTTGCCCTACCCGAACGTAAGGTTCAGGCTGCTGCAAGATACGCGCTTTATAAATACATTCAGTCTGGAGTGTGGTATCTGAGACATTCTCTTATCTATTCTAGGTTTTGAAGATGCAGATTCTTCTTTATCTAACTTTTGACAATGATATACCAATCTAGAGAGAATACTCTAAAAGGCGTACTCAATAAACTACCACAGTCATGTTGACGAATCACTAAACCTTGTGTTAATCAAAGTTGGGAGCCCAATATTATATCGCGAGTTATGCAAAGTTAACAGTCTCACAAGCACAATAAATAGCTTTCCTTCTTCCAAACTGTTAGCGGCCGAATCCCTTACCACCACCATCATCAACATCGCCGTCATCATCATCATCAATATCAAAAACAAAACCAATACCGAAAAGCACTTCCTCGTATCATCGAAATATGCCAACCGAATTCCTGTTGTTTGCGAGTCTTCCACCAGAACTCCGCCATGAGATCTGGAGATATACCCTACCCGGCACACGAATACACAAAGTAGTCAAAAGATTTGCCTGGAGATGTCACGTTTACAACAAAAGTCATATCATATCGCCTAGACCACCGGTCGCACTCAGTGTCTGTCATGAATCTCGCGACGTGGCATGCCAGGTACTGACTCCATTCCCACGTTGCCTGTGTCCTGTAGTTTGCACGTGTCCCGGATGTGACTGGTGTAAATATTCTATCACCAGTCGAGTTTTTGGCAGGTGTCCTGGTTGTTACCAGTGTCAAGAATCTGGCAAAAATCGGATACTTCAACCGGGAACTGGATACACTACACATTGAAGTTTGGAATCCTTGTCGAGATTGGCATTCCCCGTGGGTAGATTTCAACCGGGTTTCTGTTGCAGCTTACAACCTTGAGGATGATTATTCATATTTATCAGCAATGATGAAAACTCGACCTCGCATATCACAGGTTTATCTCACTATTTTAAGGACCGATGAGCGGATGAAAGAGATAGGGGCGCGGAAGAGAATACTCGAAGAGGACGACACTACGCACCCCTGCCGCTTAATGGGTAGAACAAAGTGTGTTGCATTGAAAGAGCTGGAGGTTGCGAAAAGTGAAGGGGAAATGTTTGAGGAACGTGGAGAGCTTGTGCAGCTTAATGTGGATAAAAGGTTGGCAGCGAAACTGGTTGACACTTTTGGAAAGGACAGGAACCTCGCGGTAGACGTGGCGTTTGCCAGCGTGTGCTGTTCGTGTCCCTAGGGTCTGCCAATATGGTGTTCTGTCTATATGCTTTGAATAACCTGGGTTTCAAGGAGACCTCAATAGTTCTTAGTCTGCTCCTATTCACCAGAAGTAAGACAAAAATATATCCCCCGATTCTTTCTGCCAAATGAACAGTCATTCAGACGGAGCCCATGCAGTGAAAACGTACAGGACTACTGCAGGTCGAGGATTTGAATATGACATATATCTGCCTATTAGTTCTGTGTCATACAGTCAATTAATTGTAGGAACAGCATAATATCATGGGGGAAATAATGTTTATTCTTGTGAATCACCGTTCCTCGCGGTACAATGCTATCTGCAGGGACGCTCAACATCTTGGAACACAAAAGAAAAGGGAAACCAGTCTGACTCACAGAGGACCAGTCTCGTTATGTCGAGCAAGCCTTTCCCTAACCTCAAACCTGTGAGGCCCAAGGCTGAACCCACCATCTCACCCACTCTCCATCACCCCTCTGGAAGCCCTTATCTAGACAGCGCAGTTGCAGTAGCAGGTGTAGCACTGCTGACTGGAAATGCAATAGATCTTGCCGGTGCAGCCAGTACAACCAGTGCAATTGCAGGTACCGTAGTTCTTACCCAGGCCGTGGAGAGGAATGCTGGGGTCGACAGAGATAGAACAGCCCTGCTTGGGAGAGACAGGACTGGGAGAAGGAGGAGCAGAGGTGTAGCGAGGGGGAGTGGAAATAGTAGGAGATTCCATTTTGGCGATTGCTAAATGTTTCTTCTGTGTTGTAAGTGTGTGTGAGAGTTGTGAGATGTTGCGAAGGTGATAAATCAGATGGAAGAGTGCAGATGAGTGTGGTGGATTTTCTTGGCAGAGTGGAGGATTGGAAAAGCTTTATACTTTTACAAAACTTGCAGAAATAGGAAACAAACGTCGTGTTCGTTGAATAATTGAATATTCCATGTGTACTGTTCACTAAGAATCATGATGCTTGTGCTACATACATTCTTGTGCCAGAGGTCTTTGTTCGCGGCATTTATGCAGAGGTCTGGGGCGACGATGCCTTTGTTGCAGTGAACAAACGGACAGTTAAGAACAAGCACATGATCTGAAGTCCATATGGCTTGGGTGATTCCAGCCTTTGACTTTGTTCAACATAAAGATATCATGGTTGGAAACTCCTATCAATGGTGATAAGGAACCGTGAATTGCCGATTTTGGAAGGTGGATGTACGTCTCTTCCTGTGCCCAATCAGGAAATCTATCGGTGGGAGCATAAGAGACTGATTAATCTGGTTACTTTACGCCTGTTCAGGTTACCACTTGGATCTTGATGCGCTCAGCGGCTCGGTCTCAAAAAACACATTCTCCGCTTACTGATAGCGATCACCAGCTCATGCCCATGAAAATGGCACCTCGCTTGCAAAGCTGTGCTTATGCGGCACTCTCACCAATGGAATACCGCAAAACTGCAGATCACTACACTTCGAACTCATCTGTCAGCATCCTGTCAGAAATGAAGTCCTATGGAGTTGCGTTTCCTCGGAAATTTTGTGTCTACTTCTGTATTTGGTTGGCAGTCTGACCCGATTATATTCGTTTGCCTATCGGAATCCCGCCTCATCTGACCACCACGCTTATCTAGCGCTTACTTGGTGAGCCACTCGCATGAAGTTGTAGGTAGGATGCTGCGGCTCAGTCATAAGTAGGCAGACATAATTGCCAGCGCTGCACTGACCTACATTCTGTTTCGTATATATGTCAGTGTAGCCCCGAAATCTTGGTTGTGCATAACTGTCTTCTCCATCTCCTCATCACTATCATGTTTTCCCGACGTAGCGGCTCAAGCATGACAAGCATGGTAAGCGCGTCAAGTGCCAAACCGGATTTTTGGTCCAAGAACCCATCGATCAGAATTGTCATTCTCCAATGGGTCGACATCTGCGGTGTTCTACGAACAAGACTAGTACCCGTCAAGACATTCAGAAAGATCGTTGAGTCTGGTGGATATCTCAACTGCGCACCGCTCGACACATGCGTTACTACTACCGCGGAGTTCATCCCCAAACTCATGCCGCATTTTGTTGATTCTGGCAAGATCTGGCCTGATGTCTCCTCACTAAAGGTCGCGAGGGGTGGCTCAAACTCAGCTGTTTGTTTCGGCCACGTCGAGTTTCAGAATACCGATGCGAGGCAAAATTTGAAGAATTTGGTCGAAAGAGTTAAGAAATGGGAGGGACTGGAGTTTTTGGTTGGAATGGAGTTGGAATTCTGCTTCCTTGAACCTGGTACATTGGATGCTGCAGAGGTCGGAAGTGCGGGCGTTGCGCATACCTCCAAGACGCTTCGGTCCAGAGTTTGGCCCGTTTTAAACGAGGTTCTTACTGGGTTGGCAGATGTTGGCATTGAGGTTGAGCAAGCTGTGAAGGAGTACGGCCATTCGGCCTACGAAATCGCTCTATCACCACTGCCTCCAGTGGAGGCTGTCGATGCGTATTTCTATGCCGTCGAGCTTATCAAGAATTTTGCGCATGCGAAAAAGCTTGTAGCTACGTTCTACCCAACGCCTTATGAAGCGGAAACTGGTCAGAAGAGTGGACAGCACATTCACATTTCCGCCTCACCGACGACCGAGGACAAGATCTGGGATCCGGATACAGCAATGGGTGGACTACTGAGCCATATTCCTGCCTTGACAGCAATTGGTCTGGCACAAATCGACTCTTACGAAAGGGTTGGTGTCGGAAAGATGTGTACCGGTGGTATTGTTGGCTGGGGTGATAACAACCGGGACATGCCCGTCAGAAGAGTTACCAAGAATCACTGGGAAGTTCGAATCAATGATGCGACTTCTAACCCATATGCCATGGTAGCCGGAATCATGGGCGCTCTACTCGACCCAAAGCCTCTTCAAAGTGAGGCAGCCACCAGTAAGTTTCATTATGAAGTCACTTGAGCTACATCGCCTGACCTTGTTACAGAGTTTACCCTTTTCTACTCGGAAGAAGAGAAGGAGAAGATGGGACTGACGAAACCCCTCCCTACTTCACTTGAAGAAGCACTGAAAGAGCTTGAGAATGACTGGACCTGGGCGACTCACGTTCTGGGACAGGAGTATGTTGAGTGGTTCGTTGCGTTGAAGAAGGCAGAAATTGAGAGCCTGGGTAAGATGGATGCCAAGGAGAGAAGGCTTATGATGCTAGAGCTGTTCTAAGTGGCAACGTGGTTGAGCATCCTGGGTGGTATTCATGATAACATAACAAAGCTGGATATGATACAAGTAGTCCTATTCAACCGCCATTCTGAACCGGAGTAGATCGCGTTCCTTGATCACAGCATACTTCTGCTCCAGTTCACCGATGTCCCATTTACACGACAGCCATCGACCATTCAATGTTTCTCTGCGATTTTGCATACCTTCAGTGTTGTTTAGCCAAACGCAAAAGGAACCCACAAGATCAGGGTCGTCATTCAACACTACATCTAGTTAGTTATGCCCATGAGTATTTGTCTATCACTTACAATGCTGGATGTCTTTTGAAGCCGCCATAGAAAAATCGCTTTTCATTCCACCCGGATGAACGCTGGCAACAAACAATCCCTTCTCAGCATACTGAGCATGGATCATTTCCACCATACGAGCTTGTGCAAGCTTACTCGCGCAGTAATGTGATGTTGTACCAAAGCCACTAATACCTTGGGCCGAGATTGAACTGATGACGATGAAACTACCCTGGCTCTCAAGGAGGAATGGTAGGAGGTGATGAGCAGCGAGCCATGTACCAGTACAATGAACATCAAAGGCTTTCTGGACATCCGCGACGTCTTCGTCAAGAACAGTCGCTTTCGACAAAGGACCCGAGAAGCCACAATTGACGATGACAGCATCAAGTTTGCCGTCAAATTGTTCTCTTACGGCTGTAGCGATTTTAACGACATCCGTCTCCGAGCTGATGTCGCAAGTCACTGATGCAATCTTGGTCGAGCTGTTAATAGAATTGACTTCTTTTGACGTCTTTTCGAGCGTCGCTTGTGTTCGGGCGGCGAGGATCATGCCGGATGCGCCGGCTTTGGCGAATGATCTGGCAAGACCGGCACCAGCAGCTCCTCCAGCTCCGATGATACAGACGACATAATCCTTTGGCAGCGTGGCATTCGCTGAGTCTATAGCTGGGTATGGTTTGTCGTGAGTTGTCGGGACAAAGTCTCTGACTTCTTGGGCGTTGGTCTGGCTAGGTGTTGACATGGCTGCTACAAGTGAGTTCTTTGACGAGTACTGAGCGACTAGCTCACTGGTGAAGAACGAAGTCAATGGTTCAAAGGCTTTTCCCTTCACTTATAGACCTCCAGGACAAGTTTTTCCCGTGGAGAAGTCCGGACTTTGTGAACAACGAATGGTCATTTGCGACGCCATCTCATGCACAGTAAGATCTGTTTTGGAGGCGTCTCGTCGCCATTGGCTGACAGTCCGGACTTACTCACCGACAAAGACTGTTATCTCCGCAAGGCTCAAGAGGCAAAGACTAGAGTGAATAGAATGGAAATTTGTCCATACGCTCGGGTAAATTTAGTATGTAACACTGAAAGCCTTCCAGAATGTCTCGCTCTTCTGCCAGCCCAATTGATCCGCTTTTCCACTGACCAGATACTGCCCAGACTTCTTATCCATGAATGAGTGTCCGTTGCTTGGTTCAAATCCGACCGTGAAGACAACAGCGGATTCGGAGTCCTCGCAAAGCTTGAGGTCGTTGCAGATAAACAAGCCTTTCTTCACAGATGATACAGTAAAGTCATTACCACCAATCTGCACAGCATGAATAACCCAACCTTGCTGGACATCATCATGGTTCTTCGTGGCTTTGCTGAGAGTAACAGCATCACCACTCGACGAAACACTGACAGCTTGCCCAGATGCTTCAATCACAATATTTCGTCCCTCTGTCAGCAGTCCGCGGACAGACTTAAACCCCTTCTCCGCCAAAGTCGTAGTATCATTATTCGCGCCCTCATCAGTATACGGAACATTCGGTCGACCATTCCCATATAAACTCGCACAATGCGAAGAACCGTCATAATCTCCCTTACTATTTGTATGCGGCTCAGGCGCATCGGGCAGATCAGGAATACTGTAGTCCGGATTCTCAAAGTCAAAAGCATTGGTAAGATCAGCCATGTTATCGCGACGCCAGGGAACCATCTCTTCCGTCTTGACGTCGCGACCCTTGGCAGCTTGCCATTTCTCGATGAAAGACAGCTGCGATGTGTGGTCGCAGTGCTCGGTGTAGACACCGCCTTTGCGAGTGAAGGGGGAGATTATATAGAATGGCACGCGGAAACCTGGACCGATAGGTGTGTGGCCTGCTTCGCCATAGGGGTCGTCGATCCATTCGCCCGGTGTTCCACTGGGGGCGTGATATGGGTCAATGTGGTCCGCCCACCCACCAGTCTCGTCGTATGAGACGATGAGCACAGACTTGGAGTACTTGGGTGAGTTTATGACTGCCTCAGCGACCTTCCTTTGTAGCCATGAGCCATCGTTAGGAGAGTAAGGAGGATGCTCTGATAGTTGCATGGGCCCGACAATATACGAAACTTCCGGGAGTGTTCCAGCAGCAGCCTGAGAAAAGAACGCGTCCAGTGACTGACCCTTCATACCTTTCTTGTTCAACTTGGATCCTCGCTTGGACGTTTGAAACTGCTCAAACCATGCATAAGGATTGTCGTCGAAGTTGTCGGCGTCCTGGTATACACTCCACGATACACCAGCAGATTCATATTTCTCCGCAGCTGTGGTCCACTTGAGAGGATAGCAATTGATACCCTGTTTATCACACCCAGGCGTCTCGTTATTGTCGATATACGGGTATCCACCTTCGTCTTTGGTCTGGGGAGAACCCGGTACATTGATGGAACCGCTGATCCACATAACGCGATTGGGGTTGGTGGAAGCAATGACAGATTCCTGATACATATCGCCAACCGTCCACTCCTCCGCCAAGGCAAAGTGGACGGGAAGGTCTTCTCGCTTGTAGTAGCCGATACTGTAGGGGGTGTTGTTCATCGCCCAATGATCGTTCGCTCCATTGTTCCAAGCAGCGTGGTTTGCATCCCAGCCGTTGGAACCGGCGCTCATGCACTGAGTGGCCTCTGGCCAGGTGCCTCCAAGGTAGTTGAGGTACCAAGGCGTGATGGAATCTGTGTTTTTGCTTTGCTGTGGAGTGACCTTTTGCTTCCAGGTGGTGCTCTGCATGTTTGGATCTGCGAAGCCGCGAACTCCAGCCATGGTACCGAAGTAGTGGTCAAATGCACGGTTTTCTGTCAAATCATCAGCATGATTCGAGAACAGAGACAGGGTAACATATTGTACCTTGCATAAACAGAATAACATGGTCGATATCGGCCAGACCTTTCGTCGCAGCAGGCCTTGTCGCCGCCAGCAAGGACGCGACGATCCAGCCCGACGCTCGTAGGAACAACATCTTTAGAGAACAGGAAGGATCCTGCAGAAAGTCTAGGAGCCAGAGAATTGCTGTTTCTATTAATTGACGCATGTTGAGTATATATATCTGCCTCGGTATCGATATTTGTTCGGCTAGGGTAGATCGCTCTGAGGTGTTGCCGTGCAAGTGGAGAAAAACAGATGATGCTTGAAGCGCAGGAGATCTCGGAGCGACGATCAAAAATATTCTGATCCCACGTTTCAAGCCGTGATCATTTTACTGAAAGAACAGAGATGTAGTCACGAACAGCAGCGCAAGTGCAGCATTGAAGATCTTCGCTAGGTTGGGCCATTAGTGCATTTTGCCTGCCAAGCCAACCAATGAGCTGTTCACGATTGATCTCGTGGGCTATGTCACCAGTAGACATGACTCTCTCATGGCACACCTGTCACAGACGGTTTGGAGGGTTTGGAGTAAAAGAACGGATGTCCGGCACAGATATGGGTCTCTGAAATTGTCGCACCTATCGTCTCTTACAAAAGGACCTGACTTTGTTGCTGTTGAACAACTGGTTTGGCCAAGGCATAGTCACCATGGTCGCCCACGTTGAAGAAGCTCATGCATTACTCGACGAGTTTGAGGTGCCCGATGAGAGCAGACTCAGCAAAGGCACTCCAAACAATCCACTGTTGCGCTCAGTATATCGCCGATCATCATTATCCCTCGCCAGGCGGCGATGTAGCACACAATTGAGAGCAAGTCTTGTGACCATTATCCTCGTTCTCGCGATTGGTCTAGTAACTATACTACACACCAAAACAGTGAGACCAACGGATAATGGGGAACCAGAACATCTCGCCTATCTGTTGCATCCGCAGGAAAATGCATCTCGTCCGCCGACTACACTTGTGTTCAACTGGACCATCACTTCGGGATTTAAATCGCCTGACGGTGTTGTGAAACAAGTATATCTTGTAAACGGTAGGACCACTTCTTGGCGCCCAATCCTTTGTCTAATCCCCGTGTCCAGGTCAGTTTCCAGGTCCGTTGATTGAAGCAAGGTCCGGCGACAGAATAGTGGTACACGTCAGAAATGATCTGGCAGACGAAGGTGTATCATTGCACTGGCATGGCCTTCTTCTCAAAAATCAGAATGCTATGGATGGTGCCGTAGGCATTACACAAGACCCAATACTGCCCGGCAGCTCCTTTACGTACAATTTTACGATAGGCGACAATGAGCATGGCACTTTCTGGTGGCACAGTCACTCGGATCTACAGCGTGCGGATGGGCTATGGGGAGGTCTGGTCGTACATTCCCCTGATGACGTCGAGCCTTTCGGAAAAGACTATCTCATCATGGTCGGCGACTGGTTCCATCGAAACCAATCTGAGGTGCTGAGTTGGTACGCAGACGCGAGTAGTCGGGGAAACGAACCTGTACCGGATTCATTGTTATTGAATGGCCAGGGACGGTTTAACTGTTCTATGGTTGTTCCTGCAAGGCCGGTAAACTGTTCACAGATAGCACAAACTGAACACAAACCTCTGTTCAAACCAGCGGATGGCTCTATGAGGTTGAGGTTTGTGAACACCGGGTCAGTCGCTGGCTTTAGTGTTGGTCTAGAGGGAGCCACTCTTGAACCAGTGTCTATCGATGGAGGTTTTAATGTCCAGTCCCAAGCGGTGGAAAGGATTGGTATTCTTTACCCTGGCCAACGGGTTGATCTCAGTGTCAAGTGGAATCCAGACTACACAGACAGTCGCCAACTTGTTATATACATGGATCAGGAGTAAGTTGTCATACAAAGTACGAAAGTCCATGGTACAAATACTAACGAGATGATCGAAAAGAGATTTTGGATATCCAAACCCGTCATTGGATCCGATACAAGCCGTCCCCGCCTTTGCCGAGGGCGTAGCAGAGCCTCATAGAAATGGAGCCATGTTAAGTCCAAACGCTACTGAGATTCAGGTCCTTAACTCAGAGAACTTGAAGGCGGCGACGAGAGTTACTGGCATACCACCCAAAGCGCAGCAGACCATTATTCTTTATGCAAAGACAGAAAAGCTCGCCCATCTCAATTACAAACCCGTCAGCTTTATCAACCACACGTCCTGGAAGCCCCAAACTCCCCCTCTAATATCACAGAACAGATCGTCCTGGGATGAGAACCAACTCGTTCCTCTCATTCCTATAACGTCAGAGCAACCAACAAGAGTTGACATTGTTATCAACAACCTAGATGACGGCGCTCACCCTTTTCATCTCCACGGTCATTCTTTCTATGTTTTGTCCTCGTATAGAAACCCCGGCCGTGACAGTTGGGGAAGCTTCAACCCATACACCGAAGAGGCACCACCAAATGGTCTCAATCTTAACTATCCGGTGCGTCGGGATACTGTCAGTGTGCCTCGGCGAGGACATGTCGTGTTGGCCTTGGTGGCTGATAACCCCGGGATATGGGCGTTGCATTGTCATATGCTTGTTCATATGGCGAGGGGTATGGCGATGGCCCTGGATGTTAGACATGTTGGTGATTCAGTACCTGATCATGTAATTGACACAGAAGTAAAATAGGGCTTCTATTCTGTCAAGCCAAGAAAGTATTAATCTCCTCCGAAATTAGATTGATGGCCTCTACGTCATGTATCGGAACTGCCGATTATAATCGCCCTGCTCCGAAACATCAATCTCAGCATTGGGATCAACAGGACCATACACCCTATCCCTGCGCTTATTCTCTCTGTCCAGCAGAAAATGCATGATCAGAGACAGCACAACGATGCTTCCACTCATGCCACAGCCGATTGCACAACCTGTAGTAAAGAACGGACTGGAATGACGTTAGCTGGAGTAGCGACGGCGGCAGAAAACTTAGACTTACGCATCTTCTTTTGGAAACACCGTGCTGCTGATCAAAGATGAACATTGTCCAATAATTAGCGAAATAGCAAGCCCAGCTCCCTTCTTCGAGTCTCCTCCCTGGTTATTCAAAAGCCAAGTAATATTCATAGCCAGGGCAGGAAAGATTCCACAAGCCGCCAGCCATACCCCAGCATATCTCGGTCCCGTCTTTTCGATATCTTGCACGCCAGCAAGAAGACCATATCCAACAGCACCCAACGCACCAAAACCCGCAACAATGAACCCACGGCATCCGTACTTGTCCGAGACGAACGCAGCAGCTATACATAGCAGAAACGCAGCGAAGTAAGCGGGGGCGGTAAGACCTTGTGCTGTCACAGAATCGTAGCCCATATGGTTAACGATGGTAGGAAGAAAGTTCGATAGCGCTGCGAAAGAGAAGTTGCAACAGAAGTGAATGATAGCGTGCATATAGTTCTTGTAATCGATCATTCCAGCCAAAATCTGTTTCCAGCTTACGGATTCTTTTGCCGTGTTGTCCTGGAGTTGCAATCGTTGAACGGCGAGCTTTCGTTCATCTTCGGTAAGAAATTTGGCTGTTGATGGCGAGTCGATGAGGAAGAAGTAGACTACTGGCGCAAAAAGAATTGTCGGTGCACCCTCTGAAGAAACGGTCAGCCTGGCGATCAAAACACAAAGAGTTGCTCTTACCAATGATGAATAGCCATCGCCATGGCTCCAAAGATCCAGTGATATGAGTGATGCCGTATGCCAAACTCGAGGCGAAAGTGTTTGCTAGTGGCGACATGCCCAGTAAAATAGACATTCGAAGCCCCAACTCACTTCTCTTGTAGATGCACGATAAGAAGTAGGGAGCTCCAGCACCAAATGTGGCTTCGAAAATTCCCAGAAACACGCGGGTAACCACCAATTCCGCCATATTATTGGCTGCACCTGAACACATTGCAGCTGTTCCCCAGCTTGAACCACATTAGCGATGAAACTAACAGATCCGTACGCCAAACTCACCAAATACACAGACCTGACACATAAATATGCGCTGGGAAGATCTTCCAAAACATTGTCGTCCATTCAAACAAAATGTACGCGATGTAGAAAGAGTTCAGAACCCAGGCCCACTGAGAGGAGCTGAGACCCAGTGAATCTTGGGCGCCAGCAGTCTTGGCATTCCCTATGTTACCGCGGTCCAAGTATGAGAGGACGTAAAGACAGCAGACGATGGGCAAAACGCGACGGTCGAGCTGGGCTGACAGTTAGCAAAAGATGCCTCAAAATTGGGATTGGTGAAACTTACCTTTCGTTTGATCCGATTATCTATGTCTGGCGGGATAAAAACATGACCTTCCCCTCCCATCGGCTCGTCGCCATTCTTCATACTGGGCGTTGGGGAATTTTGGGCCGACATGTTGCTGAGTCCGGACAATCGGAGACCTCGAATAAACTGAAGAGAATTAGAGGAAAAACATTCAGACCGACATCGAGGTGCCGTCAATCTTTAAGTAGGTAGACAGACATTTATACACTAACGCAAATAGTGGCAGATCACGGCTTGTAGCGTTCGCAGCGCATTGACTGGGGCTGTCGATCTTTGCCGGAACGCCTTCCGGCAATTGCCCTAACGCGGGGTTTCCACCGAATCCCCGAGATCGGATGATCTTTTGTCATGAATTATGACATAGGGCGCTGTTGTACATGAAGCTTTACATGGAGCCTGCGGTTGTTGAGACAATATCGTGCAGTTGGTTGCAGACAGAGCAAGGATGACCATCACGTGGCCAATGACTCGCATGGGCGTCGCACGGTCCAGAAAATGGTTCGGGATATTCATGTTGACTCACAATTTCATCCTCGTTCGTTACACACTGCAGCAACAAACATGCAATCACCTTCCTTTCCAAGCTCAAATTCACTTTTCACGGGAGGCTGCTGCTTCTATAATGAAATTTTGACAGACGACAGCCCCCCCAGTCTGCCGTCCTCGCCAGGCTGTCTGTTACCAGATCCCGTAGATGACTCGTTGCCCAACTGGAGAGACAATGTCCAAGACATTCCCGTCTTGTCGAGTCCACGACCACGCGCTCTCACTCCGTCTGGATTCCACGATGTAGAAGAAGCTCCGGGGCAGAAGCCTATGGCTCTGTACCAAACGTCGCCATGGTTCAAGGTCCCAGCGAACATCAGACGCGACATTCTGCGGCTTGCCTTTGGAGATCGACGTCTTCATATCGGTGTATCGTTCAAAAGAGCGCACAGGGCTAAGTATAAGTCGAGGGATGCTCAAGAATGGAGATGGGATGGCAGCTTCTGCCAACGACGGGTAACGCCATACCGAGCTCCGACTCCAATGACCAGTGGAGCAAACCACTACGGTCCATGGACTGATGCCTGTAATAGCGCCGGTCCATTGCGACGGTATATGGGAATCATGGGTTGGCTTCTCTCTTGTCGTCAAAAGTAAGGCTCAAACGATTTTGATTCCCTCTGATGTGCTGACTCAAGTAGCTATGCGGAAACTATAGACGTTCTATACTCCACCAACACAATCGCAATGTCTGGAGAAGCAATTATATCTCACATAAATCGACTTCTCCTACCTCAAAGACTCGCTTCGATCACTTCCCTTGAGATCAGATGGTCCTTCCAGAAGTTATCACCCGAAAGTCTTGAGAGACAAGATTTTATCCCCAGTTCACCTAATGCACCCGACCTGAGAAATCCGTTTCTCTTGGACCTAGACCATCTCACTATCCTTACCGAAGCCATTTCGCCCCAGCAGTTCCCATGCCTGAGAAGACTGTATATCTCATTCGAAAAGGAACTTCCAGATCAAGCCTTCTCGCGGTACATCACGTACACCTTCTTACTCCAGAGACTTCGTGAATTCGTCAAAACACGGCCCAAACCCCTGGACGAATGTGCTTTTGCATTCCCACCGGCCATTTTTCAACATATCACCACTTTCTCCCGGGCAGGCTGGGAACGAAAGACATATAGCCAGGTTTGGGACAGCTTGGATGGGAACCTTCACTCGATCAAGCCACCATATAAAAACAGTTATCCTGATCCACCATTTCACTTGGAAAATCGAGACAAGAATGGCTTTTGGATTCTGGAAGGGTGTGAGATTGTTTGGTGGGTTGAGTATCCGCGTCCGTATCATCCTTCAAGTGATTTCGGTACTCCCTATAGTCCTCGGAGTCCCATTTACAGTCCCCAGTCACCACCCCCTCCAGAGCCTGAATCCTAGGATATCGGGTATCATCTGAAATACACTTTCGCAACGAAGCCTGCCTATGGTTCAAGCTTCAAGGTGGCCATACCAAGATCTGCACATAAACTAATGAGCGAGCGTACAATCAAGGTTTTTCGAGATGACAAATTCTCAGAGCCGTACCGTCAGGGTGTCAGAATGATTGACCACGGGGAGCATAAGAGACGAAAGGTTTGGTCACCTTATGCGAGCTTAGACCAGCTATTAGGCTACTTTATTTGTCGTCCTAAACCCAAGAGGAGGATTCTTCTGTGCTTAGCTAACAAAAGGGACCTTCAAGATTACAAACTGTAACCTTATTTGGAGAGGAAGCTGATGGTCTGTGTTGAATCAACCAATTACTCACTGTTTAGTTGTATTTCTAAACTCTAAGGCCAGTCAAATACAGCCACATACGGCAGCTCAAAAAGCGCAGCCCTAAGCTTTGCAATAGATAGTCTTTTTAAATTTATCACTTTTTCTTTTCTTTCCTCTTCTTTTTTCCCTCTTCTCCTTAACTATCTACTTTCCAGAAACGCGAACATTCTCATGATGGACACAACCCGTAACTCCCCTCCGAGTACTCCTTTGCTGACTGTTGCTAATAGCTTATCCTCAGGCTCTGAACCTCTTCCCAAGGAGACCCTCAAGACTTTGCGTCTCGAAGAGCTCCCATACGATGTCAGACGACCAATCCTTTCCTCGGTATATACCATCGCCGATCTCTCAGCTCTCATACGGGCGTCGCCCATCTTCTACAGAGATTATGCTGTCGCGCCAGAGAAATGGCTGTATCACTGCTTAGAGCTAGAGCTCGGAAATACAATTGTCGATGCCCTTACTGTGCACTTGGCCACTGTGCACCCGGCCAACACAGTCGTATCCCGGCAACACTATACTTTGGACGAATATCACCGCTCTTTGGAGGACATGCGCCAATTCATCAGCAGCTATCACTCACGCGTCTTATCACCAATCGGACCCAGCTCTGTCTTACCCAACAAAACAGACATCGTTTCCATAGTTACCTTCCACTGTACTGTAGTGATGCCGTTGGTTTTCCGATTCATGGAATGGACTCAGGGTCATTTCGAGGGCTTGTCTCTATCGGACGGCCTTAGCCATACCGAAATGAAGCGTATCCTCCGCGGCTTCTACAGATACCAGCTGTTTTGCAAAGTCTTTAATGTCAATTGTCGTCATATGCAGACTATACAGCCCTATGTATCAGCAGATGAGAAACTGAAATGGTTCCTTGGCATATACGAGCCCTGGGAGACAGAGGAGGTCTTGTGCGTCTACGACTTCGTCAATGACAAATATCACAGAGTACTGGAAGATACGCGGTGGGGCGCTGCGACAATAGACAGTCATCTATCCCCAAGAATGCTCATTGTTACGGGAATGTCAGGTGGGTACCCTCGCCTCACTTGTTGATATCCCAGACTGACTGCTTAAAAGCTCGATATCCCCAGGTTTACAAGACAGGACTTGGTTCTCTTGGCCTAACCGTTCTCCTCAACATGTTCAACGCCGCGGATCATAAGACGATAGAAAACCTCGTCGCGCACCACATTCAAGAAGCGTGGGATCCATGGGTCGAAGACGCGGTGTCGAGGCAATGTCAAGCTCGACGACGCGGCCGTGTATTTTCGGCCCGCGACAGAGCTGAAGTTGAGAGAGCGCCAATTCCATTCACGGGTGACAGCGAAGACAGTCCTCCGTTGGCCTGGGTGACTATCTGGAAAGGAACAAGCAGTAATCGCTTCGGGCAATGGATACCACGTTCGTTTCGAGAATGGGGTTATGTCATGTGGGATTCTGGTCGAATGATCACTGCTGGTGGTATTGCTGCGCTTGAAGAGAAGTGGGTTGAGGTGTGTACTGTACCGAACAGTGATTTCTTTGTCGATCCTAGAGATAGGTAGTGTATAGAGTGTGTAAGGGTTAGAAGGTCTTGAAGATCACTGTATGCGGAGGTTTGGTACTATCAGAAAGCTAAATTACTCTTTAAATAAGAATGTCTCATCAATGGGATGAGAATGAGGGCACATTCGGCGAATCCCATGTTTCCGCCGATGGCGTTATCACGCCGCCTGGGCCGTTCAGGAGCACTGCCTGGAACCTGGCAAGCTTATCCTTGTCCGTCTCCTCATCTTCATCCGTCTCTTCATCTCCATCAGTCTCCTCGTCGCCATCCGTCTCCTCGTCGTCATCCTTCTCCACATCGTAATCACGTCCGAGCTGGTGATCCAGGTGCTTAATTTCATAGTCTTGGAACGGAGCCGTCAGTTCAAAGGGCGTAGCAAGCCACTCAAGTGTGTTCACGCTCGGGAACTGAATCGGGACCTGAATCAGAATTTGGCCGACAAACAAAGCCCTTCGAATCAGGAACGTTTCCTGCGTAGAAATGGGAAGACGTCATTGTGTCGCCGATTGTCTTGTGGGGCATGAGGACTTGCCAAGCAATCCAGTTCATGCTCAAGTAGGGGAAGGCTAGATTCTCTTTCTCGAGGTTCATTGCATCGTTGAGATATGTTAAGACACGGGCTGGGGTGAGACGAATCTGGGCTTCCTTTTGGTTCTTGTCTGTGCCGTCTTCGTTATTGGGAGCGTCGACGCGAGAGACGATTTCTCGGATACTCTCGCCATTCCACTCCTGCCTCTTTGTAGCCTTCTCTTCCTCGCCCTTGTGGTACCGTTCCTTCAAGATCTGATGAACAGGTACCTGCGACGGTACAGGCTGTGTGCCCCGGCGGCAAACCTGTTCGATATCGATCTCTTCCGGATAGCGGAGTAGATCAGTTGCCTTAATTAGCGCCAGGTACAATCCACTGGAGGGAGTTGTGCCCCATAATTGAACACTAGCGTCGGCGTTTTCACAACGGCTTGTTCCAAGCCCACAACTCCGCCACCGAGTCTTGCGGAAGTGGGAAAAGCCCACCAGGCATCTGCTTACTACCTATACGGCATGAGCTGGAAACATTGAGAATTTACATATCAGTAATCACATATATATCTCGCTTTTCCTTCTGCATTCCTGAATGTCAAGCCTACAACACCAATTGACCTTCCATTATGGCGTCACGGGTCTGCGACGTCTGTATCAAGCTTAGCATTGAGGACCTTGTTTCTGACCAGGGTTTCGCCTTACACTCCAACATCCTCCAACTTCACGTTTCTGCACCATCGTGTCAGCTATGCCACCAAGCTATTGAACGGATATGCTCAGGCGACAGCCAGCTGAAGTATCCTGAAGAGAATGAGGGATATCTTGCTAGCCAGCAAGCTCGCGTCTTCTATGGTCAACACCCTCATCTTAAACAGGGCTTGACTATAGTAGTCTCGGATGTGTCATCACCAACGCCAAACCAAGGACAGAGATACTCTTGGTTGTTGATGAGAGTACTTGATGGAGATCCCGCGCGAGAGTTGGGCGCAGAGACAGCACGCCTGGTTCCCGAGAACAACTCGAGTCCGGAGTCAACAACACAGGCTTTAAAGTGGTTGAAGGAATGCCTTCTTAGCCTAGATTGCTTCGAGAGTTGTTCGCATGCCGTTGACCAAAAGCTTGAGAAGGACCTCGCAGATACCGCTTCACCATACTCAGATACCAGTCTCGAACTCCAGAGACTTGATCTTTGCGAAAACGTCAAGTTTCTCTACAAGAAAAGGACTCTGGCGGAGATTTCGAATCAAGACCGCGCCGGTAGGCTTGTCGAGATCATCGATACGGACAAGTTGAGATTGGTAGAAGGCTCGGCCGGGTACACTCCTTACGTTGCATTGAGTTACAGATGGGGCGGCCTCGACGCAGTTTGGCAAACAACCACCAAGAATCTCAATCTGCGCCAAGATGAATTCTATACCAAGGAACTTCCCAAGACTTTGTCTGACGCGTTCAACGTGGCTTGGGACCTTGGTTTCCGCTGGATCTGGATCGATAGTCTTTGCATTGTTCAGGATGACAAGGATGACTGGTCGAAAGAAGCCGTCAAAATGGCGTCCATTTACCAAAACGCCATTGTCACTATCTCCGCAGATTCAAGCCAGGACGCCAAGGCTGGACTTCATAACGAGAGATCGCAATCAATGTTTAATGAAGAGGAGAGTATCAAGATCTGCAATACGCTTTCTACAGGCGACGAGAGCGTACTCTACCTTTTCCCCGATCAAAGGACGAGGATTGATGAGCCAGTCACCAACATTCGAGATATGGGCGATCTTCTAAGTCATTGCGCACTGAGAGACCGAGGCTGGACAATGCAAGAACGTATCCTCTCGCCTCGCATCATCCACTACGCTTCTGATCAACTTTACTGGGAGTGCTACCATGGAATCCAAGAAAGTGAAGACAAACTCCTATGGATAGGTCGGAGCTCTACCATCCCGAAGATAGCTCACCGCATCAAATCCGCAAAGGACGACGAAACGAAAAAGAAGGAGTTGAAGCAGATGCTTTACAACTGGTACGTTCATATAGTAGGTGGAGACTACCCGCATCGCTCCTTGACTTATGCCGAGGACAAGCTCGTCGCCATTGGCGGTGTAGCTAGGGCACTCGATGATATCGAACCGATGGGCTATATGGTCGGCCATTGGGGTGAATATGATGATGAACTTGTCAAAAGTTTCTGTTGGAAACGCGGCGGGCCTGGCCAGAAGGCTGCCAAATATCGTGCACCATCCTGGTCATGGGCCAGTCAGGATTCAGCTATCAACTATACAAGCTACAGCCTCGTTGGTACATCCGACGAGGATGTTGTAGCAGAACCCATTGCATGGAAAGCCTCTGTGCCAGATGGGACGTTCTTTGGGCGCTGTAACAGTGGCTACCTCCAGATCAAAGCAAAACTCGCTCGCGGAACAGTCTTTCCAAACTGTGGTTACGACTTTAGTAACAGTACTCGGCCACTTTTATCTGGCAGTTACACCGTTGCTCCTCCAAAGGAAAGGTGTGCTTTCTTGATGATGGAAGGGGGGGAGACATCCGATCTTGTCTGGTTGGATGAGAGCCAAGCTACACAAGAACCGGTGCGTGAAGGCATTGATGTTAAAGTCGTTATGCTATCAGAGGTCAGACCCCGTGGTGAGGAGCCATATCCTGGAGCTTGTTTGATCTGTACTCTGGATAAGAATTATCATTTGACGAGAATTGGGTTCACGGAGAGTGTCAGGCCATGGAATGAGGGAGAGGGCAGGGCGGAACCTCCTATTACGGGACCAAAGCTTTGCGACAAGGAGATTATCGAATTGATCATTATATGAGTTTCAAGTATAGTTCATCTTATCAAGCATTTTTCTGTGTGGCAAGCAGATAGCAAATGCAGGTTCAATAGTATCAATCAATCCAATGTTCGGACATTTTCGTCCGTGAGAATGCCGAGGAGTGCAGCAGCAAGGTTTTCAGCCGCGCCCAGCCGGCGTTTGTATTATATCCCCGAGATATATAACGGCTCAATGTTAATTTGTTAAGATAAATTAGATATAAATATTGCGGGTAAGACCCGTCGCGAGTTATGATCTAGAACTCTTGTATAGCCCACGTGTTATTCTACTTTGAACGGTATCCGTCAGCCATGTCTTCAGCCCCACAAGTCGACCTTACACCAACCACGTCAACTCTATTGGCAACGGCGTCAGCATACCTAGGCGTCTACACATCACTGGACACTGAGGCTTACGCAGCCCTTCTCAGCGATGATTTCACCCTCGAAATGGCTCCAGCTTCTGCGAGTTTACCAACACTCGATCGAGACGCCTGTATCTCCCGTATCAGCGCCATTAAGGAAGTAATGTCTACATTCCCTGTTACGATCGTCAAGTCTTGGCCGAGTCTGTCGTTGAGACAGGTCCTTTTCTGGGCCAAATCTGAAACGCATTTTCATGAACACCTGAGAGACGGGGATATTCAACAGTGGGAGCTGAAGGGGGAGTATATGTTTCTTATGACAATGGGTAAGAGTGGGACGGAGGTCGAGCACGTTTTGGAGTTTGTGGATAGTAAAGCGACGGCGAACATTACTGCCATGGTCTTTCGCGCCTTGGAGAACAAGAAAGCTCTTATTAGTACTAGAACCACTGACAGGAGGTAGTGCAAATACATCACGAGTCTCCTGGTTAGGGTCATATTAATTATTTTGAAATGCTAACAGAACGCTTCACTAAACTCCTTGTATCGTATACACATCTCACGCTGAGTGACTATCCGATATAACTTTGCCTTTGCGACTTTCCGCACGGCCCATCGCATAGAGTCGCGTCGCACCATATAATTGCGTGGTAATCCACAGCGCGAAGATAAGGGGCGTGGCAACTTTCCACTCGATACCCCATTTGAACCAGGAGCTATGGAGCAGATATATTGTCACAATCGTCTCGGTGCCGGCTGCCGTCACCGCCCAGATGCAGCATCCGAAAGCAAGTCGAGATAATAAGGCAGAGTCTTCGCGCTTTACTCGCCAGATGATCATAGTAATGAAGATGGGTAGTTCGACAATCACATCGAAACAACCTAGTAGAAGATATGTTAGTATGAGATGTGATACGGATTCGGACATACTGACCCCATATCATGCACATATAAAACTCCAACGAAGCTTCAGGGTGCTTGTGCAGCTCCGCGAAAAGACTGATTGCTGTCTGTGTAATGACAAGCAGACCAGTATGATGGGCAATGCTGATATAGCTGGCGAACTTTGTGCGAAATGACATCTCAAAGAGATAATACGCGCAGTAAACCTCCGCTGCCACAAATAGAAAGTCTCCCACGGTGGCTTTACCACCGCTGCTCAACGGCGTGTTGAAATGAGCATTGCCGATGAGGAGATAGAAAAGAGGATACGACATCGAGATCAACAAGCATGCAAGTATAAATGTGCCGACGTGGAAGTATACGAAGGAGCGTCGTCGTCGTTCATCTTTGCGTTCTTCGAGTCCTGCGTAGACTCTTCTGTGTACACGTGGAAGAACCCATCGCTCGAGGACGTTGGCGAGTAGGACTATGCCTATGATGCTGCATACGAGGATGAGAGAGCCGTAAGGGAGTAGTTTCGTGAGAGGCCTGTTCTCCAAGATTGCAATCTTGGGTAGGGGACGTTCATTCGCCATGATGAAGAGAACAACAAGAAAAGAAACGATTTGCAAAAGAGAGTAAGTCACTGAGAGGTGGGTATAGCAAATGGAAGTTTTAATCAGGGGATCCTGTCATACTTAATATCTGGGGATATTAGGTGCAGTACGAGGACTATTATACGATGCATCACGTTGCATAAGCTACATAAAATGACAATTCCAAATTTCACAACATGGCATTGGCTGTGTCGTTAAATTTCCCGCGATATTAGGATACGAACAGGCCATCCATTTCTCGGATTCGGCACTAAGTCGTAAGCGACAAAGTCCTTCTAGAAGAAAAGAAAGGTCCGAGTCCGAAAACCATTGGCTGCACCGTAGAGGCGATGGTGCGTCAGTGGCTCAACCGTAATAAATATAGGGGTCTATGGTCTGGAACAATTTGGGGGGCTAAGCCTCAGAGACTCCACAGTCGTCAATCTCGCTACAGATCCACTTGGCGATGCCGTTTTCCGGCCTTATTCGCAACGTTACGCGGCTTTTACGGTTTATCGGCATGTTCCCTTTTTTTAAGAGTCTTGGCTATGAATAGACGATGGCTTACCTTGTCCGCATTCGGAATGATTGAGGTAAGCGAACATTGTCTGTTTCAAAAGATCTATCAACTGTTGGATGACCCGTAGCGCTCATTGTTTATGTTTCTTGGCACTCCACAGACAAGGAGTTCCCAAGAGTGGTATGGGTGTATGATTCGAGCATTGGTACTATTAGGAAACCACATGTCGGCCTAAAAGACTCTCACGGCAGCGCTTATTTATGAGTTGTTGCTTGGGTTGACATGAGAGGTCAGTGCTCTTTCAAATTTGTCTCACAATCAATTAGTTCGTCCGCCTTAGATAATACCCGAGCTCGTCAACTTCATCAATTGGCTTATACGGGGTCATTGGGGTCATTGGGGCTGAGTAGGACTTCACTCATTTAGGAACTAGCCGATCACAGGGCTGACAGGACACTAGACGGCGCTAGAGACGGCCAGGCCGGTCATGATACCTGTTATGAAGGTCCAAGCATCGACACTCGTAAATCACAATTTGTGTTTGTTAAAGCCATATGAATTGACGTCATGGTCAGCAATGTCGATTTAGTCCCCCAGTCTACTCACCTTCGGCATCAAAATCTACCAGAAGGAACTTCGGACTTTGACTGATGAAACGGAGTTTCGGACTTATGTTGACTCTTCTTGAAGATAATACAAAGGACCTATGATAGATACTTTCACACGCCAAGTAGTGCTGCTGTTATGGATAAGTTTAGGGTCAGCTGAACAAGTCTACGACGACATTAGACCTTTGGACGCGGTCACGCTGATGAGAGATCTACCATTGTACGGGTGAGATGGCTGCTTCCAAAGTCCTGTACTTCGCAATTGCGGAGTGATTTGTAGGATGTTAGAGACGTTGCTTAGAGCGGGCAAGTCATCCATTTTGATACATCACTACTTTGCCTCGTGTTTGATCTGAGTAAGCTAACGCTCGCATGGAGTCCACATCACAAGATGTCAGTCTTTGGCCAAACAGCCGACATGCTATAACACAAAGACTTCATTCGCAGATAGGCTCGTCTACATGCTTGAACCATGCAGTCGTCGTAGCAGCGCTTCAGGCTATGCAGCCAAATGGATCTAATACGCAACCCCAGTAACAACATGTTAGCCACTAACTAAAGCAACTACCCTGTCTGTCTAGCCGAATTCGTTAGCCATGGCACTCGAGTCCTCTTGACTACTCCATTGATAATTCGCAGTGCTGGTGTACTAATTCCTACCATTCACTGTGCATATACACCAGTCAACCTGCAGACCACTGACCACTGGGAAATGGGTTTGTTAATATCTAGTGACCTGTTTATTGCGATGATGTTGTAGTGAAAACGGTCATTAAAAATGTCTCCAATGATACTGGCATTTTTGTGTATTTGTCGTGCTGACTCAGTACTTGAACCACTTTACGCGTGATTGTTATCAGCGCGTGTTAGTGTGAGTGCTCACGTCTTTCTGAGTCTCTACATCTGCACATCTGATAAGACAATGCAAAAGAAGGAAGTATTACAAGCACATAACTGCTTCTCTTTTCACTTTTATAATATCCTAGCCCTTATTCACCTTAATTGGTTCAGTGGGTGGTGGACTTCGGAAATTTACATCAACTATGTGCACCAGTTTTCACTGTGGTTTCAATGACAACAAGTGACTGGCAATCAATTGAACGTTATGAGCCCAGCAACAGAGATGAAAGGTTTCGGTACATCGGCAGTATCACTAATAAAGTAAGTCCAATATGTACAAGCAGCTCCAACTTAATCAAGACAACCCTGAGATACTCATCGCAATAACAAGATCTTGACATGTGGTGCAGGGTAACTCATCGAGCTGGGATGGATGAAAACGAGCGGGATCGGATTAACGTGTCTTCCGCAAGGAAGCGCACAGGCCACTACCAGCCTCTCCACTGAATCGCAGACGCAGAGCGTCAGCAAGAAAACGTAACAATACAGTATCACCAGAATCCTGTTCAATTATAACGATATCTAAATATCTAGCTGAATCGAAAGTTCTTACTTCATATAAATTACTGCTTTTCTCCCCATTTCTAGACAATTCACTACCATTTCTTGTGTCTGGATTGCTGGTACCGTAACCTGAAAGCACAACTCACGTGACGAGACCCACATATCCCCCCCTTCACGATCAATCCAGCTCTCCAAACCTTGCATCATCACCACAATCGCTCCATCACCACCACAACGCCGCATCAAAAGAAGCGACCCGTTTATCTCGCAGCGTGCTGGGGATCAATAGGTCAATTCTTGCGACTTCCACACACCTTCAAAGAGCAGGTAACTCGCGCTGCAGACCGTTATAAAATTCCGACTTGTACCCTTCAAACGAGCGCGTGCAGCCTCCTTTGCTGGAACAACCGGGGACTGCAGAAGGGATTTGCTTAGTTTCGCAGCGTGCTGGGGACTTTGAAGATCGCCTGTCGACCGAGGCTTTCGCTCTTTGCTCGTGTCGTGGTCGGCAACACCAGATCTCACGCGCAAACATCTGGCACCTCGTCGCTGCAGGCGTTATAATTGCCGACTCCTACCCATCGAACGAGTGTCGTTGACATCCTTTGCTGGAAGGACCGGGTTCTGCAGAAGGGATCGGTTCTGTCTCGCAGCTTTGCTGGGGAAGAGCTGATTGCCTGTTGGCGAAACTGGATCTGTTTGTTCGTTGAGACTCTGCAGGTACGTACCGTGATCGTTGCTTCTCATGATCAATTATAGGAATGTCTTCTTCAACACCCTCACCATGTCTTGACATCGACGAAACCGCGCCTGCTGTCGTTGAGTGGGAATGCGATGGCGTTACGCACCATCTTGCGAAACCCGATCCGAAGGTGGACAGCATTACCTTTCGAACTCGGTTAAGCGGCTCGAGCGCTGTTTTCGAAATACGATTTCCCATCAATCTGAAGGGTGTGGATGGTGTCTCGGCCGTGACGATTTCTATCCAACCCTCTTCCATCACGTCTTTCGAGTTTACCTCTCCCAAGACGGTCCCCAACGCAGCGAAAGACAAGTTCAAAGGAGGAGTCACTCGCCTAGCATTTCGAGTCGATCAGACTGCCCAGATCCTGGCTCCTGTCGCTGCAAAGGATCCACTCGCACCGTCGAAAGCGCAATCTGGCAAAGTCCTCGACGCTGTTCGCATGCTTGCCGATGCGACTGTTTTCATAGTGTATATAGGCGACAAGAAGCTATCGAATGAACAATTTGAATCCATCAACGACGCAGTGAAACGGGGTGGTCTAACGCCCTTCCGCGACCAACATGATCTCGCAAGCATGTACCATGGTACAGGAGCCAAGATCGTTGACCTCCTGCCACCAACCCAAGATGCGCCCCCTTCCTACGATGAGACCGAATCCCCGCCGCCGCCTCCCCCAATCAACGAGAGAAAACGTCGCCGTGTCGATAGCGAAGGCAAGCAAAGCGATGCCATCTCCCAAATCTGGGCCGAGCTGAAAGCACGAAGCGAACGCGACCAAACAATACAACACGAGCTCGCCGACTTGAAGAAAGAGAACAATACCCTTCGAGACGAACTTGCACAGATCCGTCAACAAGTTGCAGCCTTCCATCAAAACCTAGACGCGCTGAAGACAGACGTTGAGCACCTTCAAGGTCAAGACAAGCAGACCACCGACGTGATGGAAGGATACGATACGAGGCTGGTGGAGTTAAGAGATGATCTTGAGGATCTTGACGCCAAGGTCGACTCTATTCAGGAACATCGCGACGAGAATGGTGTGGCAAGAGACTTTCTTGACAAGGTTCGCAGCGATGTGTACGACGATATCGTCTCGCGCCTCACAGGCTGAGCATAAGATCTCACTGGAGTTCGCCATCACTGCATCCCCAAGTCATGGAGGGTTACTACGACCGAGAGTCGATGCGCGCCTGGTGTTGGCAGGCATGACGGCTTGTCTTGCTCCCAAGCAACATAGTCCCTCGCGACCTGACATGCGACCGTCGCCGCCGCTGCTCCGTTCATGAGCCAGACCTATGCTGAGCTGCGATTGCTTTATCGCGGTCTATTGTCAGCAATCCCGTTCAGAGCCCACCAGATGCCGCTGCCCGACGTCGCCTTGACTGTCGCTTGACTTGTCTGGCCCTGAATTCTACAACGCCGTTCAAATTACAGCACTGCCTGTCTCGGGGGCCCCCGTCTCGTGATCGCCTTCAAAGATGGTCGGTCCATGCCGGCCTGGCACTCGACACTCAAGTGCCGGGCTGCGGACGCTCTTACCTTGTCGCCATGCCTGATAGGTGTCCGAGAACGTTGTGCATGTTCTCCGACTATCTGCCCAGGCGCCGTCGTAGAAGATTTGGATTGGAACCCTGGACTCGGCGAAAGCTGAAGCCCACCCTTCTCATGTCCACCACCTCAGATGACTCCGTCTATTCTGTCGTCTGTTATTGCTGACGTCGATACACGCACCATACTCTTGCAATCCATGTCGCATCTTGCCGTCCGTTTCTTGGGCTATTTTTGTATATACCCTTTTTTATTGTCCTGCAAGCGATGATCTACACAATACAATACACTGTACCAGTTTCCCAACTAGTTCTCTTGAGGCGCTTCCTCAGCTCCTTTTCGCTTCTGCTCCCGAAATGACAATCCCTGTGTCGTCTTCTTGAATGCTCTTCGCATACACCCGTAGCGACGCACCGCAGAATCACTGTTGGATTGTAAAATAATACTTTCTTGACGACCATTTTCCTCCCGCCTTGCGCATTCTATGACTATGGACCCTAATTTTACCTCCCATTCATACATTTTTACCACAGAAGGGATCCATCTGAACATGACTGACCTTCCATTCTGACGCGAGTGTCTTCGACTGACGCTTTGAATGCTCTCTATTGAGCCCCTTCTTTTTTCACGCGAATTGGCTCGGCTTTTACCACGCGTCTTTTCCCTTTCTGCACCATGCAAAGCTTCTCCACCGCGACCTTGGCCACGCCCATCCACCTCAAAACTAGAGGAATCACCTCTGTTCTTTGAACAAACGACGACTACGTGACGGACATTCTTGCCCATTAATTGCCGCGACGCGCGACGTTAACGACCAACGCAAAGATACTAGTCTTGCTGCAAAGGGCAAAAACATACAACAGCGGGGATTCGCTGGTCGTCACCGACCCAACTACTAATCCGCCCCTTACCAGCTTATCTATGGGAGAGCGGACGGGATCCCGAGTTCTCTGGTAGGTATGGTCGTATGTGGAAGATGTCACTGTATTTTTGGCATATATTGGCATCAAATACGGCCGGCGACTTGGAATGGCACCACACATTGGTTGAAGGGACGTCGGTTTGCAATCCATGTATGCACCGGAGATATGTACCAATGTAACGACAAAACCTCTATTGAGTGGTCCCAGTTGTTCCTCCGCTGAAGTTTGGTCCCCCGTGTCCTAACGAGATGGCAAGTACACAATTCTTTCGCCCAGCCTCTCATCCCATATAATTACACTCGAAGCAACTCGCCATGTCATAGATGTTATTGCCACCGTCGAAATCCTCTGGTCGCATTTCCCACTCACCCTGAGAGTAGAAAATACATCCATCACTATCCTTGGTGAAGGCCTTGCAACGACAGTCGTTGCTGCAATGGCTTTCGCATAAGCCATTGAAGGAGGTGAATGACACTGAATCGATGATTGCGGATCGCGGGAGATTCCAGTGCTCAACCCGCCTTCCGCAATTGAGAGGGGCGTCTTCCTTCAAAATCGCCTCTTGACACGGAATGCAGCCGGCGGGTTCGGGCTCGGTGGTTGTGGTAGCTGTGCTCGTGGTTGTTTCTGTCGCTGGTGGGGTCTTAAAGACGGTGGTTGAGATGTCTACTGACGTCTCAGCCGTCGACAGTGTGGTTTTAGACCATGCCCCCTCGCCAGAAGAAACTGAAGTGAAGGCGACAATGGAGGAGGCTTCTGGTGATGGTTTACAAAGACCTGCGTATACGCTGGACGTGGCGAGGACAACAGTCAACAAATGCTTCAAAGTCCGAGGCGCCATGTTTGAATCTTGTGTAGGATGAACTAGAAACACGACAGTCAACCAGTGCGATCGGAGCAAAGCAACATTTTATACCAAGTCTCCCATCGATCATTTAATCTCCACCAGGGTCTGGACTAGACCATTATTTTCCAGCTGAAGTTCCAGACCAGCAAACCATTAGCGCCACGTCCAATAGTTCCAGACACTATCGAGAATAAGAAAACTCCACCACAGGGGCCTATTCCAACAGACATACTCTGTGAACAATACTTCCAAAAACCTGAATCATGCCGTCAGTCATTAATAGAGAACCGCTTGGGAAGGAAAAGCTCTGGCATCTTCACTGTTACAGTTTCCGTCCTCTCACACCCACAAGCCGGCTTGGCCCAAATCATGCGCCCAACGATCCGATCCCCTTGAACGAGCACCGCCACTGCATTCTTCTGCGTCAGGTGATATTGCAGATTAGGAATACGATACGCCATTGCTCCTCGCATATCGCTTGGCAGGATAAAGCTACCAGCTCTGTAGGCGAACGTCCTATGACAGCTTATACAGGTTATGCCAAAGGTATAATCATATGGGTGGCAATGTGAAGTTCCGTCGCCGGCCATGTTGAAACCCAATACACTTTGACCGGCCCCAGGCCGAGGTTGGGAGAAGTCCAACGCTCCTGCAAGCCATTCGATGCCGTCTTTACCGTCCATTGGCCAGCGTGTTCGATAGGCCTGGTTGTATAGATTTGCCAGAACTTGCTGAAGACGGTCTGTTTGGTTTGTCTCCTTTAAATGGTCCATAATTAATGGCGGACTTGACCCGTGTGTTCGTTCCATACCCGCGATAAAACCTTGAAGGTCTGGCCCTTCAATGTCTAATACAAGCTTGGCTGTATTGGAGAATCTTGATAAGTGAACCGGGTGCAAGTCATGTATTGGTTGCCTGATGATCGACACCATCCCAATCTCCACGAGTGGCAAGGAGATGAGATGGTTAGTAGCGTCGAAGCGAAGCTCTTCGCTAAAAGCTGGAGGTGAAATCTCGTGCTCGAGTTGCCAAGTGAAAACATCGCAATTCGCAAACTCAGACCAATGACCCGGCCCCCGAACTTCAATTGCTCCCATATAAGGCGTCATGAGTAAGGGAGACATGTCATGCCGCTTCAAGCATTCCCAGGCAAGCCGAAAATATTCCGTCTTAAAGTCCGAGCCACCCACACTCGAATGTCCAACTGGAACAACAATCCCTCTCAAAGCGTGAAGGAAGTCCATGCGGTCTCTGCACCCTCTCTTGCAAAGAAGGACTGAGCCCATCGCGAAGTTGACCATTCTGAGAGACTTGGCCAATCGCAACGATGATAGACCCAGGCTCCATGGGACGCGATTCTTCCCCATCTCTACCTTTCCCTCTAGGACATGGACAGATCCATGATGTATGGTTTCTTCGACCCAAACGGCATAAAGACGGTTTATAAACGCTGCATCATCATTGTCAGCCAGATAATTGCCGTTGCCAACCATCATTCTGACGCGACCACTTCTGATAAGCTCCATTGCTGTCCAGATGCGCGAGAAGTATTTTGAGTTGCAAACCTTTACAACAGCGTTCAGTCGCTCTTCAGTCCGGCTTTGAGAGTAAAGATGCTGGATGGACTCTGGGCTTATATCGCCCAAGTGAAGAATGGTGGTTTCTGCGACATAAAAGAGTTCATGCATAATGGAAATGATGTTATCTCGCAGAGTGTCGCACCATTGAGGTACGCTCAAATAATCGAGCCAGACTTCGCCAGCTTCTTCGCCAGAGCTCTCGACACCATTGTAAATGTTGAATGATATGTCTAGTATTTTGCGGGCGGCCTCTTCAGTCTGTGGTACAGTCTTGCGCTGCTGTTGGGCCACGGAGATGCTTGGATCCCAAACATGGCTTACTGCAGAGAACTTAATCTTGTTGTCTACCACACAACTGAAATGGCGATTGAAGAAGAGTATTGTGGCGTGACGGGTAGGTACCTTGCTGCTGTATCTCGTTTGTTCATGATCTAATGCTACCATGCGAAAGGTTCGCATCAGAGCGCCGCTAGTGAATGACTTTAGGCATGACAAGCACTGTAAATTGTCTGGAGTAGGCTCGCGCCAGAGCTTCTCCAGAAGCAATTCACCTTCGAGATAAGCTTCAGTTGGATCCATGATGATCGTTGATGGAGGACAGTCATGCGGATACGAGGGATTTTAAGCTTTACGTCTGAAGTAAGCAAGGCTCGGGTAAAGTCGTGATCACTTTGCAACCATAGGAGGGTCAGGGTCACGTTGGCATCCCATGGTTAAACAATATTGGCAGCCAAAGGTGAAAAGGGTTTCAATATTGGCGCCCGCAGTATGCATGGCTCAGGCAAAGTTATGATCGCTGCAATAACATAGGTTGATAAAGATCACGTCAGCATCTGGAGGCTACACAGGAATGGCACAGTGCAAGTCAAACTTTTGATATGATAAACTAAATGATAAACTAAATGGGAGCTGAGATGTGAAAGCCGGGCCACTGGTTGGCGGAAGAATTATCCACTTGGCCTTAGATGCTAAATAGAGCCGATTGAATGCAGCCTGAACTGACATAAAGTATCGAAGTCGGTCGATGTGGAATGCTCTCAGTGGCTAGTTTCTCAGATGTCCAGAGCTTGAGTTGACGGTCCATGAACTGTCGAGCATTACGACTCCAATGGTTACACAAGACATTTTCACTTTTTGCCCTGCCCTGGGAGTATCTTTCCTCACCTCCTTCTGGCTTTCTCTTTCTTCGTTCCGCCAGCATCAACCACAACAAAACCACGAAAATTGTTGCAGCGATCGTCAGTACCGAGTGACTGTGGCTTTGATATTGATGGAAGGAAGCGAAATTGCCTGGAAGTGAAGAAAGATATCTCATCTCCTGTCAAAAACCTCTACCTAGGGCAGAGCAAAATTAGATCTCGTGCAACTATCGGAAGAGGAGCCATACTGCTTCTCAGATCTAACTTTAGTGAGGAAAACCTTGCCTCTCACGTTCCCCAGCGGGACCCTGGGAGTCATGATTCTTCAGATACGACAGAAACTCTCTGGACCCAAAGAGGTTCTCCAGCTCCTTCATAAGAGTTCCTGAAATAGGGAGTGAGAGAGCACCTGACCGAGCATCGTCCAAGAACTCCATCTTCACAAGTGCCTCGTTATACTCACTGAGGAGCTTCTCCTGGACCTCAATGTTAACCGCCAGCTCCGCCTCTAGTCGTCTTAGTTCCGAGAAGCGTGTGCGGCTCACGCGACGTTCCCAGGATTCGTTCATGAAGTCCTCTGTTTCCGTACCTTCGACGCTGAAATTACAGTTGAGAATGCGCTCCATAAGTGTGGGTGATATGAAGATGCCAGCCTGGCGACAGGCCTTGATCATTTCCTTGGCGTTGAGCTTGTAAAAGTCTAATTCACTTTTGAGTTTTGATAGAGCGAAATCTTTGCGACCAAGTCGGCAACGACCGATGAGGATAGCTACTGACCCAACCTTGGACTCGGAGTTCGCTTTGATCAGAGCGACCCCTTTACTTCTCCATTCTGCCACCACCCCCTCGTACAAGCGGACTTGACGCTCCTTGCCCTTTACTGATAGGCCGTTGTTCACACCAGCTTGAGATTCGTTTTCTTTTGCTGATGCATTATCGGTAGAAGAGGTTGCAGGTTCATTTCTCTTTGCTGATGGGCCACTGTTCATACCAGCTAGGGATTTCTGATAGTACTGTAGGATCTTCGCAAACAATGACGGCGAATAGGCGCCTCGTCGTTTTCCGTAGATCGACATCATCTCGTGGAATTTAGGGCTTTGGTCTGCTGACTGGCCCTTGCTTGCAGCAGCTTCAGTCACCTCCAGAATCATCTTGGACACCTTTAACTTCGCTTCTGTCACTTTGAGTTTGAAGTGTTGATTCGCGCCCGCGACCATGAACTCCTTGAACGATAGGTAGCGAGGTTCCTTTCCGTTTGCTATCAGGGCATCGTTTTCATAAGCTGCAAATTTGTTGAATGCCTCCTCCAGCAGCGGCGGATGATCTTTCACGGCGAGCAACTGAACGACAAGCTTTTCCTGCGCTTCGAGGTTGGTGATATTATCCACTAACTCGCACCACCGCTCTTGCCAGGAGCCTTGACGCTCCTTTCCTTTTGCTGATGTAGAGTTGGTGGCACCAGCTTCCAATTCCTTGTTTTTTGTCGATAAGTTGTTGGTAGAAGAGGTCGCAGGTTCTTTGCCCTTTGCAGATGGACCTTTAGTAGGAATGGTTACAGGTACAGCGCCAGACTCGGTGGAAGCGCTACGGAAGGGGAGAGAGCCGTAGGGAAATCGAACATCCTCCTCTCCCGCGAAGGGAGCCGGGAGGAGAAGTGTTCCAGAGCTGGAGAAAAAAGGTGAATCGCCTCGAGGCATCGGACTGGTGGACATTTTACCCTGAACAAAATCAACAACCTGTTCTTCCCTATCTGATGGATAAGGCGGGACTGGGCAGGGCTCTGTAGAGGATGTGGATGAGACCTTTTCGTCGGGCATCGACCATTCAAGAGGTCCTTGAGCCGAACGTCGGATAGGCCGCATCTGAACAACATTGGATGTTGATGGCGCGGCATTCTGGTGGAAGTTCCGAATCACCTGTATAAACGGCTTAGGGAGAGGTCGTGCGGGAATATGCTTGCCCATTAACAGAGCCTGGGCGAAACATAGCGAGTGAAAGGCAGTGTATGTCCTGCCCGATTTGGGACACTCCTACTATCTGTTAGCATACAGAACTACAGAGAAGAACGGGTAAGAACGTACCATGCGCCTGATCGGAAGGTCGGGACATCCCTCAAGATGGAAGGTTGCCATCACAAGGCTTTGAACCCCAGGAGGGCATGTGAAGTCATCACGGTCTTGGAGGGGGTCGTAGTGGGCGATGTAGTGTGGGGAAGCTCTGTCCCAGTGCAAGAGTGAGTAGGACCCTGGTTCACCGACAATGAAGAGAGTATGGCGTCCGTACCATACCGCACGAGGGTTATCCCCCAAAGCTTGGAAGAGTTTAGGAGTGAACAGAAACCCATCGCTAGCTCTGGGATCGTTGAGCACCAATGCACATTCATCAATATCATCCAGGTCTAGCTCCAGTCGGTTCCTGATCCTGCAGATCGTTGTTATTGTCGGTGCTGGAAATCCGAGCATCCAAGACATGTCCTCTCCGTGTGGATATAACCTGGCATCAAGAATCTCGTTAAAGGATCTGCGTTGCTCGTCTTCCAACCGATCGAGAAAGGACCGATCGTCCATTGCGGGACTCTTGCTGCTGCTTGGAGTTGAAGGGGTATCAGGGACACGCATGTTGTAAGTCGAAGAGGCTCCTTTTTCAGGTGCTGCTGAACTTGTGTTTTGATGTGTTTGGTGTAGTAAAAACCTGCAGTTGACCCTTGGGAAGGATGCTATTTATAATGTTTCAGCAACCCTAATCCTTGGACAAAACCGGCTCTAGAGGTAAGGTTGACATCAGAAAGAAGGTTGGAAGAGGCAGTGCGAGCTCTATCAAAGTGGAGGTGCAGGATGTCATTATAATGAGCCACGATGGCATGGATACTTCATTCCTCTAGGTAACCGGCGCCTTGCGCCGTTTCATTGGCGAGGCGGTCAGCAGGAGCCCCGGATATGAAGCCACAATACGCCGACGGTACCGGCGTAAAACCGGACATCGACACGGGCGACTCGGACAGAGAGTCGTGTCCTCACCTTTTAAGTTTAATGGAATAAAGTCCAGAAAATGGAAGTGTAAGTTTTGATTACTCCTATAAGAGGTATCATGAAAAGAGCCCGAACCCAAAAATCTCCTTACGTCACATGAGGCCCGAACTCAACCCAATTCTCGGTGCGTCATACTTTTGGTCCGATACTGCGACGTGTTCACAGTGACTAAGTTTTTCTCACTCATGTTATCGTCACTGGCTGCTGTTGTCCTCATCTCAAAAGACTGTTCCACTGTAATTCCCTGGTCGACGCCCTGAAGAGGATGTTGTGGCTGCAGAGGGGAACTGTCTGGTGGCTGAACACTGTTGGAACGGTCCGATTTGGATAACTGTAATGACGCGAGCAAGCTGGGGAATGCTCGGGAGAATAGGGGTTTGAGCGAGGGGACGCAGGCGCACATGATGGCGATGTTGCATTCGAGACCGGACCATATCGCGATGTCGACGCCTTTGGCTTAAGAAAGTTTTAGTATGGATGGCTTCAAAATTGGGTAATGCTTACCTGGACGTTGTGACATAGACACTGAACTGTACGCCCAGAGCGAGTACAATCTGATAACAGCAACGATACAAGCACTGCGTCTTGTCAGCATATTATCTTGACGATAACGGATGGACCACTCACACTGCACCAGCTGCAAAGACGCCCATGAGAACGAACTTAATCCTCTTCGCAATCTGCAAGTTTCGTAAGAACGGCATCGGCGCCACTAACAGCGTAATATCGTTGATGATGTTGATCCCAGCGAACGCATACCGCAAAGCCCTATTGTCGAGACATTTCCCCGGTATTGAGTCATCCCAGTACTTCGCGACAGGATAACAGGTGAAGACGGTCAGCATAAGACATAGCGTCCCGTACACGGCATAGAATATGATGAGACTGATGAAGAGTCGTTGGGCGGTCGGTGTTATAAAGATTCGGAAACATTGGAAGGATATCGAGAGCTTGATAGCGAGATGGCAGATGGTGTACGATATGACGCTCGCTGTCGTCGCTTGAATAATCGGGGAGAGGAGTTTTGGATTGGGTGGTAGACCGAGACCGAATCGAACTTCTATTCATTTTATTAGTACACTATAATATCAGAAGGGTGAGGACTCACGTTGCATAACAGCAATCAAGAAGCCAAGAGTACCCAGCTCGAAATTGAAAGTCAGCATAAATCCGAAGATGATTCCCAGACACCCACATTCGCAAGAATAATAAACCCATCATCAACGCCGACATTTCTCACAAAGCAAACCCTCGTTATAAATCTCAAGATGACAAAAATGGTAGCAAGGACAGTAAATAAAAACTCAAGCACCACCAGCGCATGGCACTCTTCAGGCACAAGAATGTCGGCAACATACATGGCTACAGCATTTCGGAAAATTCGGAGAATAATAATTTGACGTGGCGGTCAATTGACAGACAGCTCGGGGCTTTATTATGTGGCATATCTTGCCTGCCTACTCAGGTTCTCCCTTTGCTTCTCAGACATCACATCAAAAGTACAGCGTCCAACCTTGTCGCTCATAATCAGCTGCCGCGATGGTATTGAAAGTGGCGGATATAGGAGTATTTGTGTGGTCGTCTCATGATGTTTTATGCAAGGGATTGTGCAATGTCTTCGATCAAGACTCATTGTAGAAATGATCGGCACGGCTTGAAAATGCGATTTGACTGTGATCGGTTAGAGGGAAAAGCAAAGCGCCCTTGTTTGAGAGTCTGCTGCGGTTGGGCAAAAACGAAGGATCGCTGCTAATAAAATTGCGAGGTAACATTCTGACACAGCATCCGATGGTCCCAGCCCTACTCGCGAGTGGCAGGCACGGATCCGAAAGCTTTCGGAAATTGGTTGGAGCTTGAATGTGAAAACCCCAGCTTTTCCAGCCTTATCTCGGCCAAGCTTTTCCGGGTCAAATCCGCCAACCCGTCTTGCCCGTGTCTTTGAGACTACCCCTACTGCTTAAGTGTGTCAGTAGTCCTCGGGGCCTTTTCTCCGATGCTTTATCCTTAAAAGGCACCCTGCAGCTGGCAACAATGCATGTTGGTTCAGTCAGAGCAAGGCCACTCCCGTCAGAATAATTGATGTCGGTCGACCGCTGCATGTCTTCAAAACAGCAGATACAATCTCCCCGGCTCCACCCCAAATCCTTCAAACATCTACCGACAATGCGGTCCAAGTGTTTTGAGCCTTAAATCGTCTAGTGAGTCGTTTAGATAAGATAAACTTCAGGCACCGGCCCGAGCGTCTGTCACATCAAAGGCGCAGTGTAACATCGCCCAGAAGATAGCGCTTACTACCAGACCAATGCAGCGCCAACACTGACAGGAAACGGCGCGAAGGATTTGATTGCACAATGCAACCTTTTGTTGAGTCGTTGAGCTTCTCTTTAAATGGACTGTATAACCCTTACATGAAGCATTTTTTTCTGCTCCTCATCACGTTCTCTTGACCACACACGTTACAGTCGTTACATCATGAAGTTCTTGTCAATTTTTAGTCTTTCTTTGACAGTCGCTGCTTGCAAAAGTACGCCTCCACCAGCCAAATCGGCCAAGGTGGATGTTCATTCGCATTTTGTTCCGGATTTCTATGCTGAGGCTTTGAAGGATGCTGGACATGTTCCTGGTCCCGATGGCATGCCCGGTATTCCCGTGAGTATACCCAATTGGTAGTGATGAGTTGAGATTGACTTATACGTATAGAGCTGGGATGCTGAGTCTCATATGGAGTTCATGAAGGAGAACAACATTGAGCGATCTATTCTCTCAATTTCCAGCCCGGGTGTTTATCTCACTGTTCCTTCAAAGGATGCTACCAAGAAGGCCATTGATCTTGCCCGCAAGGTTAACGACTACGGCTCTGAAGTCAAAGCAAAGTACCCCAAGGAGTTCGGTTTCTTCGCGTCTCTTCCTCTGCCCGATATTGAGGCCTCGCTGAAGGAGATTGTGTATTGCTTCGACAAGCTTGACCCCAAGCCTGACGGTGTCGTCATGATGTCCAACTACTACGGCCTTTACCTCGGCGACCGCGATCTCGAGCCTATTTATGAAGCCCTGAATGAGCACAATGTTACCATCTTCGAACATCCCACTACTCCCTGCACCCAATTCAACGGTCTCCGATTTGACATCGACAAAGACGCGCCCGCCATTTCTCAACAGCAATGGCAAGCTCTTAACCGCCCCCTCGCCGTCCGTCAATTCGCCGCGCCTACCCTCGATTTCCCCTTTGAAACAGCCCGTGCATTCGCAGATTTATTTTACACCAGCATGCCAACCAAGTTCCCCAACCTGAAGTGGATCATGTCGCACGCCGGTGGTGGTCTCATTCCCACCCTCGACCGAATCATCACCTACAGCTCTCTCTACCCCGGCCTCAATCTGACCGAGGAATCTCTGAAGGAGACGCTTTCCACCAACTTCTTTTTCGATCTTGCAGGACCTTGGCCCGTGAACTTTGCTATTCCTGCTTTGTTGCGCTGGGTTGATTATACTAGAATTGTTTGGGGATCGGATACTGTTTTTACACCTATGAAGAGTGCGGCTAAGTATGCTGCTGCTTTTGATGAGCAGGTTGATGGGGTGTTCAATGATGTCGCTAAGGGGAATGCTGTGCGCTCGGGTAATGCTCGAAAGCTCTTTGGTTAAATGGGTTGACCAAAGCCGAATTATTTCCATGGATGTGGCAGACCGGTACAACTAAAATCGATATATTAATACACGCTGTTAAAAAGCCATTTTATCAGATCATACCCCGTAATCTTATCCCATTCGTTACAAACACACACTGGCCGCTCACATATCGGGACGTTGCTTGGATAACCGACCGGAAACGACTATTGGTGGAGTTTCTAGCACCATGACCTCGGTCCTCATGCCAGGAACAGTAGTCTTGGCAATATGCTCGGATGATAGTCCACCGGGATTGCAGCATTTGGCCGGGTAAATTGGCTTCAACGTGGTATTATGCGGGGTGATCAACTCCCCACAGTCGAATTCATCCACGGTAGTTGGCCATGTGGCGATGGAACGTTATGCCCCGGGTAATTAGGTATGTGTATATAACTGATGAGGTCGGTCAATCGCTTTTGGGGTTTCCTGTTGTTAAATTCTTTTTGCATTGCCTAGTTAGTCATCATGAAGTGAGTTGGTCTTGCTTAGAGCTCCGGTGTTGATACTGACAGTATAATCAGGCTCGATCCTTCAAAGCTCACCGCCTTCCTAGCCGCCAACTCAACTGGCGTCGGCGTTTTGGTTGTCCCCGGCGGCGGGTACAGCGTTCTCGCCAACGGCCATGAAGGACGAGAACCAGCTGAATTTCTCAACACCCTCGGCATCGACGCCTGGATGCTTGAATACACAACAGCAAGCAAAATGTCTCCGCCACTCTACCCAAAGCCCATGGATGAAGCCCTCGGCGCCCTGGATCTCATCCGCCAACAAGCCCCCAACTTGAAGAAACTCGGCATCTGGGGCTTCTCCGCCGGTGGCCATCTCGCGGGAACAACAGTTACAACTCCCGGCACTAACCTCGACTTCGCCATTCTGGGCTACCCTGTTATCACTCTTGAAGACGACTATACTCATGAGAACTCGCGTTATAATCTTCTTGGAAACAAACCTACCAAGAAGCAGATTAAAGAGCTTTCTGTGCAGAACAGAGTGAACGACAAGACGCCCCCTACGTTCCTCTTCCACACTTCGAATGATGATCTCGTTCCTGTTCAGAACACTTATTTGTACGCTGAGGCTATGGCTAAGCATGGGAGAAAGGTTCAGCTTGTTGTGCTTCCGGATGGAAAACATGGAGTTGGTTTGGCACAGAATGATCCTGTTAGAGACTGGACTTCAGAGCTGGAGCGATTCCTCAAATATTCCATTTAACAAGCATTTACACGATGCTACATTTCTTGTACATAAAGAGATTATCAAGTACATTCTAACTAAAGTCGCCGTTCAATTAAAAACTATTGATTGAGTGATATAAACGTGCATGGCCAAATTAACAACTGCCACCACCTCCTGCCCCACCTGCTGCAACACCAGCACCGCCATCACCGCCACCAACACCAGCTGCACCGGCATTGAGACTACTTGAACTCTTATTCTCCTCCCTCTTCTTATACTCATAGATACACAAAAGAGACATAACAACAGCATGTTCGAAAATGGGACCCAAATCCACGTTGATCTGCACAGTCCCAGCAGTGCTAGAGCTCGTGAATACAGCCATGACCTGACCATTCTGATCCTGGAGTTTGAAGTTATTGTCACTGAGACTTGAAGCATGCATTCCATCGACAGCGACATTATTATCTTTCATCCAAGTCAAAGGAACAGGCTGACCCGTGCTGGGAAGATTGAAAGTGAAACTCCAACCATGATCATCATTGCCGTGGTGAAAAAGTTCTGTCCATTGCATATTGGAAGCTTTACCAAGACCGATTCTGAAAGACTTTGCATCCTTTCGGGATGTCTTTCTGACATTTGGAAAGTAGCATTCTCCCATGGGCATTCCTTTTACTGCGAAGGACAGGTCTGGTTTGTTTCTGCGGCTGTCTGAGAGTTTAAGAGTGTATGTCGCTGGTCTATCGAAGTAAAGCTCAGGCCTGCACTCGTAGCGATTGTGGAATGAACGTCTGGTGATTTTGTAACGAACTGGGCCGCCCGTGCGGTTCGGGAAGGTAGTTGCGGTATCGTATTGGGGAGGCTGATATTTGGACTGATCCTGAGGAGCATCTGCGTCTGGCATGGTGTAGCCTTCGGGTGGGAGAACTCCGTTCGGAGGGGCTTGATAAGTTGTAGTCATGATGGGCTTGGCATGAAATAATTATTGACAATAAGTAACTAATAAAACGTTCAAGTCATGTTCGATGAAAGGAGAGTCCAGGCTATATACCGTTACTCATGTCTTGAAAGCGAACGCATTCAAAAATAGAAGTAACACCAAATGATATCATGCCACAGGGCCCAAGGCAACTAACCTTAAAGTTGAACTGATATGAGTGGTCAAACCCGTGAAGGATCAATGGATCAAGTTTCGGCGTGCTGTCGCGGTGCTTACCAGAAGGGGAATTTTGCTGCGCCTGCACTTGGTAAAATGACATCAGGGTGGCTGTGAGAACAAACACCATGTGGGGTTAACATGATCGCTGTCAGCCTTACAAGTTACAACTCACAATCCATCGACATAAATGGGAATACATCAAATCCTGCTCGCAGAAGCCTGGGTTGCCTAGAGGAGCAGTATTTAAGCGGGATACTATTGGTTTAGGAACGTCTTCTACTCTGTCGAGTCTTCATACGAGCAAAATGTCCTGTTTCTTCAACCATCCCTCCTCAACTCCAACCTCAGCTTCCCCATCCATAAACCCATGCACATAAGCCGCGCAAACGACCCTATACAAGTCTTCTGATTCCTCTTCAACAGCCTTATCCTCAGCCTTTCTCAAGATCATAGGGACTTTCCCACCATCCAGAACAACCACAACATCACCCTCCCTGACATGCCGTCTCCCCAACACAAACAATCCATTCTCCGTCATCGTAAACAAAAAGTCCCCCATAATAGTATCATTGCGTACTTCAGTCGTATGGGATCCATCATCTAGCTCACCATAGTCGAATCTTTCGCCGAGATTATAGGAATACACGGAGTGGGAATCATACTTATCGCTGGCGATCCGAAAGCTGAAGAGGTTGATCTCCTCTTCTCTCAGTCTTTCCTGATTAGTAACATCGAGGATCTCGATCTCCTTCTCTCGGAGTCGACGCATTCTGGGCGGAATTGTGCAGTCTTTCACTAGCGTTCTCCAAAAAGCACGTATACAAGTCTCCCCACTAGACACAGTTTTACCGTTGAAGCTTGGAGCGTAGATATGCTCTGAGGCTGTCGAGGCTATCTCTTGATCAAAGTAGAGGTCCATGATACCTTTGGCAAGATACTCTTGCGATGGATCTTGGAGAATAGGTTTGATGGTTCCCAAGATGGTACCTCTAAGAGCCAAGGTTCCCTTTCCGTTCCCAAGGGGACAAGGCGTCTTGCAATGCTTGAGTCCAGCATTAAAGATCTCGCGTTGAGCAAAGATGGGTGCAACGCAATATCGGTGTTTGGCGTCAAACTCTGCGACCCAAGACGGCATGCTTTGTTCTGCTTGTTGAAGCGCCTTATGTCCAGCAACCCCCTCAAACGGATTCTGACAAAGAATGTCGAGATTGCCGGCCAGGTTGATCAGTGCCATAGTAGTTTCCTGATAGAGCTCTCCCACCGACTTTGTGTAGTCGATATGGATACCATGATCCTCAGTAACCAAACCAAGAAGACCAAAGATTTTGTCTCTAGGATCGGTAGACTCCATCTCGCGGAACCGGGTCAACACGTCCATCAACCCTGAATGAACCTGTCCAGCCTCTCGAAACAAGCGACGCTGGTCCTCGATGAGCTTGACCGTGACGAAGATCTCTCCCCACAATGGGTGGTTATCCGAGTGACTCCTGTACATATGAAACGCATCAAAGTAAGGCTCATCTTTCAGTAACGCAGATAAATAATCCCAGTCCAGCTCAGCATCCTTGCATACTAGAGTCAGCCGCAGGGCTAGAGAGAGCTCTTGCATAACCCAAAGGCGTTTCCAAATAGTAGGTGTGACAAACACACTACGAAGGTGGCCTTGGGTGGAATATTCGAGGAGGTAACCGTCAGTTTCATGTGTATTCTGTAGTTGTTTGAGAGTCTTTGGATTCTTAGCAGTGATATTATGCATCACCTCCATTCCTTCCTTTATAGCTTCTTCAACTTCAGGACGGACTGCCGGGTCGACGAGATGACTAGTCTTGAAAGATCTTCCAATCATTGGATCTATCCAAGCTATGTCTCTCTCGCACCGAGAGTAGATGTCGCGCATCAGCGCAACTTGCTGATTCCGCTCCTCCATGTCCGACTGATTTATGCATACTGCATCTACCCACAGCACACGAGGTTTAGTCCTGTATCTCAGATATGAGAGTGCGTACTTCAAACTTGGCGTGATGAGAAACTTTTGCTCGTTGAGAAGTATCAGTTCTGAAAAGACCGGTTCGCCCCAAACATAAGAAAGAGCTTCGTAGACAGGTGGCGCTGAGCCGTCCGCCGGGTTTAGCGCCGCGTGAGAAAGAGAGCAACAAATCTGGTCGCTATCTTCGGTGGCGGGGTGGAGAGTTAGCAGTCGAATTTCCTGCCTGGTGGGATCGAGTTGTTTATAGACTTTGGCATCGTTGCTCCGACACTCCATCACCTCTTGGTCAACGTGTTCAGCCATTGTGAAGTGGAACGCAAGATATGCACAGTACGTAGAAAAGACAACTGATGATAGAAATGTCAAGTGCACTGAAATTGCAACGTCAGAAATTCAGAATCAGCCCAGGGCTGACTTGGAGTTGACGGTTACTATGCCGCAGTAAGACGACCCTGACAATCCAAGAGCGGGGCGAGTAAGCTGATGGAACAGAGGAACTGCACAGCCCCACCCACTGGAGCAGAATAAGCAAAAAGGAAAAGACTGCGGTTTGTGTGGATCGAACACACGACCTTCAGATATCACTTGGTGAAGAATGAAGTTTGACTTCAGTCTGACGCTCTCCCAACTGAGCTAAACCCGCTGACTAATTGTGATTTTCAAAAACTCAATTCAATTTATGTTCGGAAGCAAATTCACGAACCTGACCGCTCCCCTTTGCCTAGCCTTTGTGCTTAGATCCTGGTTGAGTTAATACATTTTGATTTCCTTCAAAGATTTGCGATGCTATCAGAATACAAATAACCCGTTGTGACACTATTGCAATGCTGTCCCCTCATCTCTGAGTATACCCGCCATCAACAGACAAAGCAGACCCAGTAACAAACGAGCTCCTCCCACCAGCTAAATACAAAACACCATCGGCAATTTCCTCAGGCTGACCCATCCTCTGCATTGGAACAGCTGTAGAAATCCTTTCTTGCATTGCCTTCAGAACATCAGGATTCTTAGTCGTCATTGGCGTTTCCGTATATCCTGGACAAATGGCATTGATGCGCAAGCCGTCCTTGGCATAATCCTCCGAAGCTGAGCGTGTGAGGCCAATGATGGCGTGTTTTGCCGCCGTGTATGATGTAGAGAGCGGAATACCGACAAGCCCTTGAATGGAGGAGAAATTGATGATGGATCCACGCTGAAGCTCCCTTCCATTGATGGAGGATTTAATGCGATCTTGCTTCAGCATGACTCTGGCAGCAGCTCGTAGCACAAAGAATGTGCCATTGAGGTTGATATTGAGAACGCGGTTCCAGTCGTCAGTTTGAGCAAAAGCTGCTCCTCCTTTGTGCTTTATCGCAACACCAGCTGCGTTGACGACGTAGTCAATACGGCCAAACTTCCGGACCATATCGTCAACGATCTCATTGATTCGGGCTTCGTCCGTGACGTCTGCAGGGTAGAGCTCAAGTCGGAAATCCTTGTTGGGTGAAAGTCTCTGTTGCTCTATCTCTGTCTTGACAGCTTGCAGAGCTTCGAGACTCAGGTCTATCAGGGCGATGCCAGCGGAGCCTTCTCTCGCGAAGGCTTTGGCGCATGCGCGGCCGATTCCTGATGCGCCTCCTGTGATTAAAGCGAAGCCGGAAACGTCCATTGTTCAATCAAATAATGGCAATAGTATGAGTGCAGTTGTTGAATCCGGAATGCGAATAATGACTTGATTGTTGTACTGTACTGACTCACTGACGATCAGAATGACTGGTCTTATAGTCTCTGATATCAACTTTATCCATGTAGTATCATGTTCTGGACCTGTTACTATTGGACGCCCGACATCCGAAGCTAGTGTGGTAAAGCTTGCCCGCTTTGTCAGTGCCGGCTCGGTATCTTTCGTGTGCCCCACCAAGATCAGCCATCAGATATAACTTTCCTCTTTGGAATGCGGGGTTGGCATGATAATGGTTTGGCTGCATGACTTTGCGACGTGGAACAGTGGGTGAGTGAAGGAACAATGTGTTACAACGTACGGCAACGTGTCAAGCATTGATGGGCCACACGATAGGAGGAGGCATGATAGTCATGTAATTACCGAAGCCGTAGAGGCCACCCTATAGCGAAGTCCATAATTGGTGGTCCATGAATGGCAAGAAAGACAAGCGACATGAAAATTGAACAAAGCGGTTATTCTTGGCACTGGACATATGTCAATAAAATTAGCATTGCGCCAAACTTGCAGATGTTGATAAACCTATGACCCTGTGTTAAAGTCTCAATGGCGGCTCTTCCATGCCATCCGGAGGCTTGTAAACAATGTTGAAAGTCAGTTGCGTTCACTGTAAGCGTACGGGTTGAGGCATTTGCAGCTATAAAATCGCGTTTCAATTAATTAAAACAAGTACATAACCGTGATCTAAGAAAATACCAGTCCCTGATACCCCATCTTCTTCACCTCATTACATCGTCGACGGTACTCAATCGTACTGCCACTATACCTAGCAACACTCCTGACAGTCTTGCCCTTGACATTCTTATTCACACCCGTCATCCAGCTATCAATTTCATTCAACAAAGTCTGACTCTCACTGCATTTGAACACATGCTCAGTCCACTCCTCAACAGCCTCTTCGGTAGGCTCGACAGAAGTATAGCCATTATCTTTGCAGTGCTGTAGCAAATCCGTGATAGCTTGGACTGCATGCTCAATGCTACGAGTTGCATTGCCAAAGGGTTGATGAGGACCAAGAACCATAAACATATTCGGCATGGAAGGTACCGTAAGGCCGAGGAATGTCCTAGGGCGATGATCAAGCCAAATTGCTTTGTCGGCTTGCGGAGTGTCGCTGGTCGCGATCAAGGGACGGTCATTCTTGCCATGCCACTCGATAGCACTGAAAGCGCCAGTGATAGCGTTGAAGCCCGTAGCACAGATCAGAACGTCAAGTTTGTGATCGTGTCCATCAGACGTCAAGATTCCAGATGGCGTGACGCGATCGATGGGTGTTTTCTGCAAATCGACCAGATGAACATTCGGTTTGTTATACGCCTCAAAGTAACCACTCTCAAGCGGCACCCTTCGCGTTCCAAAACCATGATTCTTGGGGATAAGAGACTCCGCCACGGCAGGATCGTCGACCCGCTGCCTGATCTTTTCCGCCATGAAGTTCGAGTACAGACTGTTTGCATAGCGATCTGTGTACGTATCCGAGAAAACACCCAGCCACTTCCCAAAACCAGGTTCATTGTACAATTTCTCCCACAACTCGAGACGCTCTTCCTTGGTAACTTCGAGGGACTTTCGTGGATCTGTTTTGTGCATGAAGCCAGATGTGCTCTCAGCGCAAATTTGGAAGACCTTGTCGTAGTTCTTCTTATGCTCGGCCATGTCTTCGAGTGTGATTTCGGAATTGCGCAGTGGTGCGGACCAGTTGGCTGTGCGCTGGAAAACGCTGACTGACTTGATGTTGGACTCTTTGGACAGAGACGTTATGGTCTGGATACCAGTTGCTCCGGTACCAATGACGCCAACACTCTTGCCAGCAAAGTCGCGGCTAATGTCAAGATCTTTGGGCCAGCGCGAGGTGTGGAACAGTGTTCCTTTGAAATCCTCAATACCCTCGATGGCAGGCAGAGTTGGCGCCGACAGAAAGCCCAAGCCACTAACAAAAAAGGTCGAAACATATTCCTTCCCTGTCTCGTCGACAAAAGTCCAAGTATGTCCCTCCTCATTCCAAGTCGCCTTGGTAACAATGGTGTTCAACTGGATATCTTTGTAGAGACTATGCTTTTCAGCAAAGTACGTGATATACCTGTGCGTCTCGGGTTGAGCAGAGAAAGCTTCTTTCCAATGCCACTCGTCAAGAAGTTCTTTGTCGAAGGAGAAGCAGTACGACAGTGACTCCGAGTCGAAGCGACATCCTGGGTAGGAGTTCCAGTACCATGTGCCGCCTACATCGGGAGCGGCGTCTAGGACTTTGATGCGCCAGTCCGGGAAGCGCTGCTTGAGGTGATAGAGGGTGCATAGGCCAGAGAGGCCTGCGCCTAGGATGAGGACGTCGAACTTGTTGGTCGAGTTTGGTAGAGAGCCCATTGTTTTGGTTGTGAGTGTTAAAATCTACAATGTAAATGCGTGGTCGAGTTTATTTTCGGCGTTTATGGAACATGGACTTTATATCACAGGCTGTAATCTGGTAGTTGAGATCGTAGGCAGTTGGCAAGTATCCAATGTTCAAATTGCCTATCGGGACAACCTGGAATCAGAATGCAGCCGATGAATTGATCTTCTTTCGCCTCCAGATAAAACCTTCCTCTTTTGTTGGTGGCTTTACAGCTGAGTTGTAGCGCACTCGGCCTGTCCAATCACCATCTTTCCGTGGTAGATAACGGCTGCAACAGTGCGGGGAGAACCTTGTCGCAAGACACGAGGCCAGCAAAGGGCGTCGCAGCGTTGGACTACGGCTTCTCTTTCCGATACATATCCCCTGCCGTAAACGATTTCTGATAACATCAGTCCCGGGCAAGTTGTGTGACGTATTTGCCCGGCCCGATGGCCAAGTTTCAATTACTATCATGTGGTAGAAACGCGTTTCTAGTGTACAATTCACCAACTCTCCTCCTACAGGATCTACACTAACAGCATCAATGGTCGCTCCAGATAGGAAGGCCTTTCCTAGACTCTCCGATACCCGAGAGACGAGGAACATCGTTACCAATCGAACATGAACTGTAACCTGTGGCAGCAGGATGTTGGAATTGGGACTTACATGGAATCTACGTTTGTTCAAGAACACTTCTCCAAACATATTGACCTTTGCGTTAATGAGTCTTGTGCTGTTTCCACGTTTTATTCACTAGATTCGACTATGAGTTCTTGTCGGGGCTATAATAAGAACAATACTACCACCTGTAAAATTGAAACTAAGACTGACCCCATTTGTAATGAATCTGACACCTCTCGTAACTTGTTATCTTCTCGAGTTTTGGTCTGCAATGACGTTATTTGTTACCTCCGGTAGATCTTTGATAGGTGGAAATAGGTTCCACGCATCAGTTCAAGGTGCAACGTCTCGAGCGTCGCAGCTGGCTGTTGAGGTGAACAATGTCTCACGTAGAGCCATTAAGAGAGCTGTGGGCTGGACTGCCGGCACAGACCAAAGATGCGGTGAAGACTTTATACCTGTTGTGCCTTCCAAAAAGAGAATATTGTGCATTGGAGGCTGAGACAAAATTCCAAGAAGAGCATTCCCGCCACTAATGGCGTGCATCTACAGGGGTTCAGGCGGGATGGCCTCAATGATCAAGAGGGGTAGACGTCGCGAATTGAGCTTTATGCTGAAACATGTATATAGACCTATTGACTCACGTTGGAAGAACAACAGAGGCTATCCTTCCTCTGTCGAGTGAGAAAGAGCACTATAAAAGAACACATCACTGTCGTGGTCCGGTACCATCCGTTCCTACCTGCGTAAAATTCTCCACGGACTGTATCAACCTTCAAAATGCCAGGGTGCCTCGAGGGTCTTCACGCTATCGCAACTCATATCGTGAAAGGTATCGAACAAGATGCCCTCGTCAAAGATATTGAGAAGCGGGCCAAAGGTGTCACCAAAGATGTTGATGCTGCTCCCGAGACCGTGTCTTCTACAGCAGCACAAACCCTACTCCAATTATCACCATGAAAGATGGGAGGTTCTCAGCCGTTGAAGCGATGGCGATTGAGAATGGCAAGATATTGAAAGCCGGTAGTCTCAAGGATGCCAAGGCTGCAGCTACCATCGTCACGGACCCAACTGACATTGGAGGCAATTGTATCGTCCCCGGCTTTGTGGAGCCACATCTTCATATCATCACCTCGGCAATGTTGAATAAGTTCCTTGTCAACTGTGATCCGCTCAATCCTGAGATTGGCGGTACTTTCGAAGGTACGGTGAAATCTCTTCGGAACAAGGTCGGGGAGCTCAAAAAGGGTGCGTGGCTGCTTGGATATGGCTATGATCCGTCCCGATTGGAACCGCATGAGGGTTCGTTCAGAGACTTGACGCCGGCTTTGTTCAAGCAGGAAGGTCTGACTGACAACCCCATTCTGATCATTAACGCCTCGGGTCACATTGCCTACGCCAATTCTCTCGCCTTATCTGAAGCCAAGCAAGATGTACCCGCTTCAGGCGTTCTTATTGAGCCAGCTGCGTTCGAACCAATCATTACCAAAGCACTGCCAAGTCAGCTCGTAAAGTCCTTGGAGATCTTCGACGGTCTGTTCAACGTCTTGAATCAATGGAGCGCCAAGGGCTTCACCACGGTCTTCGACGCAGGTGTTGGGCTCTCTATCCCCAAACTCGATGCTTTCATATTGAGCGCGTTGGCAATATGTGCACCACTTCGCATTGCCGGGGCAGCTGCAAACATGATGCCTGGCGATGCTGAGAAGACTGTTGGAAAGGGCGACATGCCGCCAGGCGGCGCAACACCGTTGAAGATAAAGACTATCAAGCTCTGGATGGACGGCTCAACTCAAGGCTTCACGGGTGCTCTTGAAGAACAATACAAGAACGAGTTGCTACCGGAGTATTTCTGGGGAGCACCGTGGGGATGGGCGCGTTGGAAAGTCCGCAAGACGTGCCATATCACACCTTTCACACAGTTCGATATTTTCGAGGAAATGAAGACATGGGCAAAGAAGGGATACCAGTTGATGGTCCACGTCAATGGCGATTGCGCTTCTGAAGTCGTGCTGGATGCTTTTGAAAAGCTCCAGACTGAGATTCCTGACTCTAAGGTCCGACATCGACTGGAGCATTTCACTGTCACTCAATCCAAGCAGATCGAACGTGCTGCCAAGCTCGGTCTCTACGCCAGTCACACCATTGGGCATGTCAAGTACTGGGGCAACACTTTCGACAAGTACATTCTTGGACCCGAGCGAGCAGGTCGCATTGACCCACTCCAGGATGATGTCCAGCAAGGTCTTGTCTACTCGCTCCACAGTGACTCTCCTGTGTCGCAGGCAGATGGACTATCGTATGTAAGAACTGCTGCGACCAGACTCATGTACGAGAAAACGCCCGATCAGAATCCGGAGAGAATACTTGGGGGTGATCAGATTGTGACGGTGGAACAAGCCTTGGCAGGTATAACCGTGAATCCGGCACGTCAGATACTTCTCGACAGCGAGATTGGGACGCTTGAGGATGGGAAGGACGCCAACTTTGTTGTTCTGAGTCAGGACATCACCTCCTCCAAGCTTGATGCCAAGGAAATTAGCAGTGATTTGGTGCTAGAAACTTGGTTCAAGGGACGTCTTAGGTCACCACGTAGGTAGCGGGAGGTCTAGTCGGGACTTAATACAGCCACATTTGTCCGTCGCTATCTCGGTATCTGTCAACTTCGCAATACATCAGATTGTATGAAGATCTATCTACCTACCTTATCTTGATGCAGATTGCAGAATGCGTAACCTCAATCGTAGCAGCCATCCTCTTCCAAGATAGGAAAGTTTCCCCAAGAGTCGCCGATAACCGAAAGGCGGGGGCGTCCACTTCTAGTTAGCCCGACATCGCTATCTCTCACCCACAGCAACCCTGTCTACGACACCTGCATCTCCAGTCTCTAAAATGAAGCACGGTTTATCGTAAAGCAAGTCTTGTCGAGGAGACAATTCCTTACGAAATGTCTTCTTCAAGAAGGAAGCACGACCCTCGGAGTAAGCGCCTACCGGGGCGACGAAGCCGATCCTTCGGAGGCTGCGTCACTGTATGTTCTTCCTCTGCCATGGTCCACCCGCATACGCTTACAACGCCTAGTGCCGCAGTCGTCGTGTGAAATGCGATGAAGGCCGTCCTGGATGCTCTATGTGCAGTATCGCTGGTGTTGAGTGTGGAGGCTACAGCAAGGATCTCATCTTCGACATTGATGATCCGTCGACTGCAACGACGCGGTTCCGGCGGCCCTTGCTCACCGAGAAGGAGCGACGGTGCATGAGCGAACAAATTGTTCATGAGGTTCCACCTAGTTTAGCAAGCTGGAATTTGTCCAAAATTGAAGACGAGTGCGAGAAGGCTTCGTCCGATATCCAGATATCGCGAGGCCCTTTTGGAGCTTTCAGAGTTACAAAAGATCAGCATCAGGAATTTGCACCTGGCCTGGACACACTGCCGGAGGACGTTCTCGATACTTCGGACTTCCATATCGAAGACCAGGACGATTTCATCCTTCCGAATTTTGACGACGATATCGAGCCCGTGCCTTTATCTGTCGATACATCCACGGCTACTTCTCAGCAGATAATTCGACAACCTCTGGATTGGATCAAGGTTCTAGATACTCTCCCTGTAGGCGACTGGCTAAGCCCTGGAAATTTTGACCTCCCAGATTGGTGGGACTCTACGCTTGTTGGTCCTTGGCCCGACGGGTCTACTGTTACACCAAAACCTCCCTCGCCAATTCCATTATCACCCGTCATTCGGATGGAGCCGCGGGATCTTGCAGTATCTCAACCCTCCCCAGGTCCTGGCCCAGTGGTTGACAATAATGTCCCTCAAGATGCTGTCTTGTTAGTCAAACACTATGCCACAACAGTACTTCGCGGCTTGACCCCATACCGTCACAGCAAGACACCGTGGCACATCCTCTTTCTTCCACATGTCAAGAGCTGCTTAGCTGCTCTAACTCTAGGAGAGAAGATGAATCATGCCAGCCTATGCGCATTCTACGGAACATTATCCATCAGCGCCTTCAGCATTGGTGGAATCTATGACTCGAGCAAATGGCTGGAACAAGGCAAGACATATTACGAACAGGCTCAACTCCACATACGCGCCATGCTGAGAACAGCTTATGATATACCCAAAAGAGCCAAGTATAAGTCTATTCTCATGGCACTTCTTACCATGGTACAAATTGAAGTCCTCTCTGGGAATCGAGACGAAGCCGAGTATTACTTCTTGGAGACCGAGAAGTTTATCCGTTTAAGAGGGTTGAACCGGCGAAAGTCCCGCAAAGTGCGTTTACTTCATCACTGCTATGCCTTCGAGCGGCTTTCTCACGAGAGTACCTTTACTGAAGGTCGGCTCAATCTCGACCATCGCAATCGCGTACGGGAGGCGATTGAAGCAAGCGACGCTAGACCTTACAGTTTAGACAACCTCTCATTTCGTCTTACCACATGGCGAGATTTGGATCAAGAGATGCTGAAAGTCAAAGGCCAGGCAGAAGGCGAAAATGATCTTCATCTTCAGCATCCAGGAATCTGGTCTGCTACGCTTTATCCCGAAATCTTTGGGGTACCAGAACTGCATTTATTTATGCTATCCCTAGTGATCCGCCTCGCACGAGAGAAAGTTCAAAGTCAAGATGAAGCCATACCACTGAAGGAGTTTATGGCTCGCGCAAAGGCGGTTGAACGATGGATAAAGCAACTCCACGTCCTACGCCAATCTATCTGGATGGCAGAAACGCCCGTCGATGCAGAGCAGCAGCAATCCGTTAACCTGCTCAATAGTCTAGCGGACACAATGCAACATGCGCTTTCAGTCTACTTCTATCGTAAGATATATGACCTAGATCCGGCCATGCTTCTCAAGCATGTCCTTGGGGTACGCGATCGACTACTTGAGTTTGACGCTTCAGATGCGGGGATGGGATATGGATCTTTGAGATTAATATGGCCTGCTTTCGTGACGGCTTGTGAGACCGATGATGTGGATATTCGCGCTTCATTCGTGAAGTGGTTTGAGGATGCAGGGAGGAGGAGTGGGCTGAGGATATTCAAAGAGACGAAGGAGAGGATCGAGCAGGTGTGGAATGGCAGGGACGGAGTCAACAGTGTAGTTTTACTATAGTTGACCAAGACCAGCTTATTAACATTACTTCGCAACTCTCTAGTATTATTCTATAAAGATGTGACAACCGAGGAGTATTGACTCCCTCACACTATCAACCCGGTGAAGCCGTGGTCTGCCACTTTGGTCGCTGACAGGTTACCTCACTTTATCTCAGATTGGCAACTTATATCCTGGCATCACTTGCTCTTTGAGGAGACGAACAACGTACTGCAGCCACCATCAAGGTGCGGGGAAGTCGACCAATCGCCCTGCATCGAGATATAAGCCGAGAACATCTACACACTTCATTCAAGTTCATTCTCAACCAAAACTATCCCACCTGAGACCATCATGGCATACTTCGAAGGCAAAGTGGTATGTCGACTTCATTCCTTAATACTCCAAGACTAACCATCCAGATCGCAATCACCGGCGCAGCCTCCGGCATGGGCCTCGCCACAGCCCAACTCCTCGCCTCAAGAGGCGCCATCATTTCCCTCGCAGACATCAACGAAGAAGCCCTCAAAACAGCCACATCCTCACTGTCGGGTGACAAACACATCTATCAAACAGTAGACGTCAGCAAAAGCGAATCCGTCAACTCGTGGATCAAAAAGACAGTTGATACATTCGGCAAGCTCGATGGTGCGGTCAACATGGCCGGTATCATCGCTGAGCCGACGCCGCTTACTGAGTATAGCGATGAGGTTTGGGATAGAATGTTTGCGGTTAATACGACGGGTGTATTTAATTGTTTGAGGGCGGAGTTGAGGGCTATGAAGGAGGGTGCAAGTATCGTAAGTGAAGCAGTTGAGGGCGTGGTATATCGCTGACTAGTTTAGGTATCCGCTGCAAGTGTCTTTGGGCAGTTTGGGGCGCCTGGTCATGTGGCCTACTGCGCGAGTAAGGCAGCTGTTATCGGACTTTCCAGAACAGCAGCGAAAGAGAATGGACACATTCGAGTAAATTGTGTCTCGCCAGGTATGTTCATTCGTTCAAAACTCCGGGCTTGGCTGACTATCTCAGGTTCCGTGAGCACGGCCATGAACCAACATGATGACCCCGAACATGTCAAGCGCAGTCTTGCAGGAACTGCCCAAAAGAGAAGGGCGGAGCCAATCGAGGTTGCTCGCGTCATTGCGTTCCTACTCAGTGATGAAGCATCTTTTGTAACTGGCGCAGTGTATAACGTCGATGGCGGTTGGGTATGCTAGTAACACATAAATGGAATCTATTGGTATCGTCTACTCTAAAATAAGTGATATAAGCAAAACATCATCATAAATATCGCCAACTGTCCGCCCGGTCTCATGATTACACCCAAAGACTCCACAACCTGGGTATCACCTTCTAATTTCTCCTTCAACTTCTTCCTATCAACATCCTGCACATCTACACCGTCCTCAATCGCCAAAACAGCTGCCGTAGCCGCACTCTGTCCCAAGATCATATAAACTGGCTCCATCCGTATCGCCGAAAGCGCAATATGCGACGCGCTCACCGTCACAGGATTGAGAAAGTTCGTAGCGTCTTTCTTCGATGGAATAATTGAGCCGTATGGCATGCTGAACGGTCCAGGGTTGGGAACGTGAATGAGACCTTCGTCGTAAATCCGGTCATCAATAATAACGCGTTCAACTTGGTGCACGTCGAGAGTATAATATCCGACCGCCACTATAGTATCATTGTACTCTTTCGGGTCTTGGATATCGTCTTGCTTCATCATGTACATCCCGTTCATGCGTCGTGCTTCGCGGATATAGATTTCGTAAGGCCAATTCTCGTTATTCACCCACTCATCTTTCGCATAGCCCCAGGCTCCAACCTTTTCGCGGATATGTTCTGGGACATCTTCGTGATTTGCCAACGTCCAGAGCAGTCCTTGCGCCCAGACTTTATGTCTATGCGCGGTTGCTTCTCGGTCCTTGTAGGAGTATTCTGCGTAATTGGATGTTTCGTTGTTACTTCCGCCGATGAGATCTGTGCTGACGAGACCAGCTGCGTTGGTATCGGTTTTCAAGTTCGGCATGAGTTGTTTTGTGAAGAAAGGCCCTTCGTGACCGGCTTTGATGTAGCGGAAGAGAATTTCGTAATGGGACTCGTTGTAGCCTTTTGGTTTGAAAAATTCCTTCTTGTTGTCCTCTTCTTGCGTCAGGGACAGTCGATAGTTGAAGGCTTGAAGGCGATGATCTTCTTTTCCCTTTGCGTGGTAAGCACCGTAGTTGGTAAGCTCGCGTCCAACGCCGGGAATAAAACCGCTCTCAGAATCATCCTCGTCGTTAAATGGATTAATTTGTGAAAGTCGATTCGCCTGATCAAGGTGAAAACCAGCTGCGGACTCGTTAAACTCCTGCTTATCTTCGCGTCCCACACGATGTGAGATTCCTGCTGTGTCCATGAGATCACCTTCGTATCCCGCATCGATAAACATCTTTCCCGAAAACTTCGAGCCGGACTCTGTTTGGAACGATTTGATTTGCGTTCCGCTCATATCCACGCCCCTTTCTGAGCGGACGATAGACTCATTCCGAAAGACAGGAATTTTCTCATCCTTGATCCATTTCTCCAAGATCTTCTCGGCGACATGCGGTTCAAAAGTCCATTGGACGTTGTCTCCAATCGCCATGCCCGGTTGAGCTCGGATCTTCTTGTCGATGTAATCATTTCTCGTTTCGTATTTCCAAGCGTCGTCATTGTCGTAATATTGGTAGACCTTCTCATAGAATTCTCTCGCAATACCGCCAATCGTGTTTCCATCCTTTGAGTCTGTCCATCCCAGGCCAGAAACCGTCAATCCACCGAGTCTTTTCCCAGGAAATATTATTGCAGCGGTTTTGTTCATCCGAACAGTCTGAATAGCAGCAGCTATAGCAGCCACCGTGTTTCCATAAATAACCACATCGGAATCATGAGTGATGGCTTCAGATAAGACAGTTGAAACAAAGAACGAACAAAGGAGAAACAAAAATGATGACGCCATGGTGAAAACTGGCTGCAAGCCACAGCACAGTTGAAAGAGTGAAAAGAGAGGAAGTAAAAACGAAAAATGGAAATCCGAGGCATTATGCAATTAATTAGTCTAATTATTCAAGTCTAGAACAATGCTGACCAGCAACCATGTGGGTCTTATTGACGGCGATTCCCTAGCTAGGGGCTGTGCATTTCGTCCAATCCGCGGGAACCGATAAACACCATGTCAAGATGATTGGTTATGTCGTAGCGTCGGTGGATCTGGACCAGAGTTCTCGACTTCGCCAAGGTCAGATCTCTCACAAACTGTAAACCAATTGAGACTGCAGAATGTCGTTAGTGGTTTCACGGGCATTACCTATTTCATGACAATCTCACACCGGCCGAAGCCTGGTTTGTAAATGGGATTGTAAGTTACAAAGTGTTTGGAGATCGGCATGAAGATGAAGCAATGATGCCGTGTTTGCCAGAACCACTTAAAGTTTGATGACGATGACGTTACCCAAACTCAATTCTCCAGAAATAACGCCCGCTTTTGAAACGTCCGAACAATCTCTGTGTCTTTATCACAGGTCTGATGTGCAGGCCTGACTAAGCTCGTTTCCAGTCTTGGCAATCTACCCAGAAGAACTTATAAACATCCCGTAGAAAAGCCGTTCACTCTGCTCCGGCGTCGGCTCTGGACAAACAAACAGCTAAAATCTCTTTAACTTGATCAAAGCACACTTGCCCCCTTTAATATTTCCAGCAATGCCCTTATTCGTCCATTGTTAAGCCCATCCTCTCACAAAGCGATGCGCTGTTGTTCGGGTCAATGCGTGCATTTGCTGCTTTTGCATTACCCTAGAGAAGACCAACGCTTTATAGATTGACGGCTGTTGTCGGAGCCATCGTCGCCGAATGTCGACCGGGATGGTAGCCATGTGCTCTTAAAGATCTGAAATGCAGTTTCTGTATTGACTTGAGGTAACCCGGGACCGTAGGCTGTTATAGCCTGCCCTTCGCTTAGACTACCGGTAACAAGAAGCAGTCCAACTGACCCTCCTTCCGAGATCACCATCACCTTGTCGTACATCCAGATCAAAGATGCCGTTCTGAATCACAACCATATCATTTACACTAGACCCTTGTTGAAGAACCTTACCCTCAAGGAAACTCAAGATGAACATTACTATACAAGCTGCGACTCAACAGATCCAATCTCCAGAGTTTACCCTTCGCTTAGCTTAAGACTATTCCCCGATACTGTAACAACACAATCGCCCGACGGTCCAACAACCAAGTCCAAATTGAATACGCACTTGTAATGCTTGGTGGGACCCCACCACCTTCGGACGCTCTCCAGTTTCGTCCCTGGGTGAGTTTCAAGATCAACCTTGTGGAGTACATTCATTCCACGTTTCTTTCCTACAGTTGGTCAGCAATCAGGAGCGGGACAGCTTCGAAACAGACAACTCACCTTCTTGCCTGCTTGTGGGAAGGTGCGACCTTTTCCCACCCAGCCACATGATCTCTTCAGTCCATCTCCACGGGCCAGCCTTTGCCAGTATCCTGGTGATCCTGATGGTTGTTGGTTTGCATGCCTTGATGGTATCTCCATACTTTACTAGCCAATCGATCTTTTCCCCTGCAGACTTGGCCGCGCTGGCAGTAGACTTGGAAGGAATATTCTTTACGATAGCATAATTTGCTCGTGCGACATATTGTCGGAGAGTGTGGTCGTTGGTTCGTCGGTCATGCAAGAGGCCCTTGACCACGACCATCTGAGCATCATTTTCGACTTGCACGACGCTCGCTCCGGCAACGCAGCTGTCCTTTTCGCATGCCAAGGAGTTGATATACGTCTTCAATTGTTTCAAGACGTACGCAGAGCTCCCCAGACCACCTGAGATAACAATATAGTCCTGGCGAGAATCAGACAACTCATTGTCTTCTTGGATGTCAGAGTTGTACTTACCACATGCATTGTTGCCATGGCGCTTTTGTAATTCCTGGCATCTTCCAATATGTTACTAACATCTTGCTTGATCTTCTCCAACGTGATGTCGAAGCATTGTTTGAGTTCCGCGCTATCTGACAGTTAACTTTGGCTTCATTGCAATGTCTTGGCGGCTCCGCCTATAGGAAATCGCACCTTGTGAAGGACAGTACGCCTTCCTGGATTCCAAAGTCACCATGGGTCCAATTGTCGCCCCTGGCCACGGCGGTAGAATAATCCGTGACAACATGTTCACAATCCCCTAATCCGAATTTGTGCTTACAATCCTGGAAATCATCACTCTGCGACGCTTTCCGGGCGAAGTCTGATGGCAGCCGGACACTGGGATTCTTGTCAATCCGTTCCTCAATGAGCTTAGCGAACTCGCTGTCGATCTTGGTGGAACCCACGCCAATGCCGGTCACAGGATGAATCTCCTCCAAGGTAAAAGAGTTGTTAATAAACCTGACAAAAGCAAGGTCAGTGGTACCGCCTCCTGCATCAATCGAGAGAAGGATGTTGTTGTTCATGATTTTGACATCATTTGCCGCAGATACGGCGGCAGCCTCAGCTTCAGTCAGCCCCAGGATGACGCTGTGAGTGTCATGCTGGCCAAAACCTGCTTTCAAGACTAGACTCCGAAAGCATTGACTGACAGGTGCTACCCATGTCGTTGGTGTGCTGAAAGTGAACTCTACTTTCATGGATGCCCAGGTCTTGTCCCTGAGCTCCTGGCTGAAGGAATCGCTTTCAATAAGCTGCGGGATGGTCTGGCTGATATGGATGTAGATCTGAGTTAGGTATTGGACCACAATCTTGCGGACTTCTTTCATCTCCTCGGGGATCCAGGATCCATTTCCTTTTCCGTTTTTTTTTCTGCGTGTGGCTATCGCTTTCTGATCCAATTGCTCCTGGTGAACAGTTGGGTCTAAAAGCAGCTTGAACAATTTCCATTTTTCGTCCTCAGCAAGGTGACGGCATTGGAATCCCCATACTCTTTTTCCTTCAATGGTATTCTTTGACAAGATAGTTGGGACCTTTTTCTCGGCCCGTGACTCCCCAGGCCATATGTCGATGATGTTAATTAGGTTATTCAGCTCCTTCGGGGTGTCCCAAGAAACGCCTTACGATGTTAGATAGGTGGGGTTCATATAGAAAAGCCTTTGCGTACCGGTGAAGGTGGTGCCGAAGTCTACGGCAATGCGTAGGTCCAGGTCATGCCTGTTCATCGTGACTACCGACCAGTCTACGTCAGCATGAAGAGAGTAGGTTCCGTAGGGAGATGCTGAGAGTCGTCAAGAGTCCACAATCGGAGCTTGTTGGCAGCCTCCAAATTTTATCTGAAGCTTTTCGCCCGTGATAGAACTTACGCGGACTCAGAACAGGAGAGATAATAAGGCTGGGAAACCAGAGGCAGGTCATGCCTTGCTGGATGCAGCCCAAGATGAAATTGGCTTATCTTTCAGGGGGCCATATCTCCTTGATGCCCCGGCTGTACCCTACCCGTATCTCCTTCTCATTCTTTAACTATCATACTTGAGAAATGACGTATAATGCTCATGGCTTATTAAATTATCGGGAAGTAAAGTACATTTGATCAGCCGCAACGAGATGTGAGCCTTGGTACATTTCCCAAGCTAAGGTAGGCACCCTCGCGCTATTGACAACCATTGGGCAATTTCTGTTGGAACCAACTCAGCCAAGGGGCGTGGCTATGTTTGTTAACCAATAGGAATAGATTCTGAAGCGAGTGACATGTTTGAATAATGGTGCCACCAACGTCTACGTGTGAAGACCTCTCTCACACAGTACGTCTGGAATCGCGGAGGCCTTGTACTCTGAAGCTTCCATGTAATTGGGCGCCTTGACTTGACTGATCATTTCACTAATCCACTGAGGCTGAGCATCCGTGTATATTCAAATTAGAGTCTCTTTGTCTCAATCTCCTGCAAAACAAGTATGGCTCCCCGCTCAAGATGCGCCCTGACTTTTCATTCTTCCTTCAACATCAATTGTCAATTCAGTCTGCTTTCCTAGAGGTTTCAAAATCTTGCCTGAAATCGTTTACATCCCTGTCGTCTCGTAAACTTTGCCTAACACCATAACCATGTCGCTCACCCAGAGCAACCAGTCTTCAATGTCCACAGTAGCACCTACAAAGACAGTAGTGGAGACAGTAGTGGAAACAGCAACAGCCACCATAACGAAAACAATCACGGAGACGACAACCGCAACTCCAAGAAGAAGTCATACGGGATGGCCAATTTCTGCAATCATCGGAATTGCAGTTACATCACTAGTCGCTGCTGTCGCTCTTTTTGTCATTGTTGGCTTGTTATACCGGAAGCGACGCCAGCATGAACCTTCACCGGTGACATCTCCCGAGACATCCCCCGAGACATCTTCCGAGGCGTCTCCCAATGCGTCGCGAAAGCCATCACCAAAAGAGGACGGGACAGCTACAGGTTTTGTGGTGCGACCAAACCGTTGCCTATTGACAGGAGCATCCGACAGCGACATCGAAAAAGAGCTCCGATCGCTGGGTCTTGTGATCCAATGGCACGTTGAGAACAACTACCACCGCGACAACATTCCAGTGACACCAGAAGCTCTCCAATCGTCGCTTCGCCAGCTTCAGTTGAGTGAGGATACATGTTGCATGGTTGCGAGGCTGTCCATTGATCCAAACACCCGGTGCCTCGCCATTCGGCATTTATTGGCGCTTGTCATCTTCTCAAACCTGGACGTCCACACCGTTGGTTCGCTTTCTCTCTTGCCGCCAACACTCAAGGAACTGTCACGGTCGCGTGCCATGACCCCAAAGGACGAAGAGGACATTCTTGGTAATGAGACCACATGTATCCCTTCTTGTTTTGCTGAGCTGACACGACCTAGTTGAAACGGCTTGGTTATTATGGCACAGACTTACAGCCTTCCTTATGCACGAGAATCCTGACAGGAGAACCCGTTTGCTGCCACCTCCAAGCGTGGAGCCTCGGGTCGAGGCGCTTATCATGCTACTGCAAAAATTCTTGGTCCACTTCGTTCGAATAGACGATGATCACAGCGTTGATAAGCAGCAAGCTGGTCTCGCTGGCGTCCTTCGGCAATGCGTAAAGTTCGGTTACGAGGTCTTTTCACACCCGACTGATTGGGAATTTACATATCCACAACAAGAACAGGAACATAATTTTGTTGTTGTACCTGGTCTTTTAAAGCGCAGCACAAACGAAGGGGAGCTATGTAGACCACCGAGGATGCTTCTGCCTCCCAAGATTGGCAATGCGACGTAATATAAGGACTATTAGAATGGGAACAACCTTGAACAATTATACTTCGCATTTTATTTGATCTAAATTTGAGTACTGCCTTGTAGGCATGCGATGATTGTATTGTTGATTCGATGACCCTAACGACATGTTCCCACCGAGCCTCCCCAACCTTTCAGCTGTTGGTAATGCAAGACCAGGTTGACGGTTGAGCACCCTAAAAGTCGCATAACTCCTCATCATATGGATCGGTAAAGGGAATCCTCTGCACGGTCCGGGGATTGAAAAGATCATATGCTAGCTGCCCAGACTCATCGGTGGGTTGTGATCTAGCAATTCGTTCCAGGCTCCCTGCCTGGCTCTTCACTTTACCGTTGTTTATGGCCATCTCTTGCTTCAATTTGTCGAATTCTTCAGATTGAAGTCCCGATGACATTATTCTCTCAACCCAGGGCGTAAAAGCTTTCCGAGACCCCGCCTTCTCTATCAGTGACTCGACCTTCTTTATGGTGTCAAGGGTTTGAGTGAGCTGATCCTCCGCATCTTTGGTAATGATGGGGTGTCTCCGGCGTAGGTCGCGATGCTCATGGAGCAGGTTCTCTAGCTTGAATGCCTCAACCTTGTAGTCTGCGATATCTTTGAGGGTGTCTTCAATTTTTTGGATCCTGGCTGAAAGCCAGGGATCATTGTGCGATGAGCTCATGGTCGGCTGTTTGCAACAAATTCCAACAGAACAAAATAATTTCAACTGGTGGATATAGTGAGGGGCTTCCTCTTTCTGGGGATGGAATAGCGGTCAGTGAAGAAGGGTCGGAGCTGAAACTGTCCCTGCAATGAGACGCATGGGATCCCTCCCCCAAACGCGACGACAACGCAGGGCGGCCCGTCAAGAAGGTCTTTTGAGTGTGGCACCAACCTTGTGTTGATTGCTCAACGCGGTGTGGCTTTTGCTAGAGCCGTCACCATCCAATCATGAACGCTCCATCAGACAGTTGTCGCACAGGACGGGATTTCAAGTGATACAAAGCCAATATAGCACTTTGCTCTAAACGTAAGACTGTTCCACAGACACCCGACAGGCTACAGCAAGAGCTAGAGGAGGCCTCCTCTTCCCATCCTCTTCCTCTTCTCTTCCCATCCTCTTTCCATTCTGTTCCCATCCTACTCTTTCCTTATTCTTTCATCCATCTCTGATAACCAGGGAGAATACATTCGCAAACATGGTCAAAGAATACTTTCTTGCCCCAAACTTTACCACCGCACCACCCCCAGAGGGACCTATCAAGCTCGGCTCCGTCATCCGCAACATTAATGAGTTCGAGCCTCTCAACGAACAAGACCAGCCGATCCCCGCAACGCAGCTCTCCCCACTCGATGTCAAAGACTCGCTTGGTATCTCCCTGGACGATCTTCATTCGGCCCACTTAAGTTTGACGGCCCGCGCCTTGGAAGTGCTTGGCCTGGGCACCGGGGCATCCATCGAACGTACCAAAGGCACCAACTGTATCATCTCATGCGAGCATCTCGAAACCCAGACCTTCAACCCGACCTCGTCCTTCATCAAGGAAAGCATGGGTGATCCCGGTGTCCAGTATTATATGAAATCAAGCTGGTTCAGATATCCAGTGTACATGGTGACGGGGCTAAAGGTTGCCCGTAGTGCGTCTTCAACATCGAGCTCAACTAGTGTCGTGGCCGTGGAGCACGATACAAGTCTTCTTCCTGCTGGAACCCCCGCCTCGGTAGGAATGAGCGCTGGCTATGCCAGGAACATAAACCACACGGAGAAATGGGACGCCTCAACGGATTTCATCGTCGCGTTCAAGGTGAAGAAGGTATGGCTAGACCGCAAGGACGAAGCCAATTACAAGGGGTTCAACAAAAGGGCTGTGATGCGGGACGGGAAGTCGTCTGAGGGTGAGGTCACCATCACTGTTTGGTCTGATGACCATCTCACGCCTGAAGAAGTGCACGAGATGTTGGAAATGAGGGACGTCACAGTCGAAGGAGGCCAGAAGGACTTGTAGTGATTCTGCTCAGTTAACCTCTACTCGGGGTCTGCTAGTGACCCATCTGGTGATAAAGATGCCCGCAATGCGAACTCAATAAAACTTTATCTAAACCTGTTCATTTACTATCATGTGACTAATTTGAGAGAGCTCGTCAGCGTGATTTAAGTGCCTGCTTGAACCAGTGGCGGTAAACCTCGGATGAATTACAGTCTTCGGCCACCATTTCTGGACAAACATAATTGTAGCCCTCGCGATCTCGGCCTCCAGAAACATGACGGAATATCCGCTTCATGCCCTCGCGTTTAAATACCCGACGTCGTATTTCCTGGTCGTCTTTCGACTTACTGAGATATGCATCCGCAAGGGTCAGAATATTGGCTGCCATTCCAGAGGCAATGGCGGTAGCGTAAGAAGATCCATCAAGTAGCTCGCCATCTCCCACTGGTGACTCAATACTCTCTCCCAATGTGCTGATATTCATGTCGTCATCCAGAGGCTTGGGATTCTGGAAGGAAATATTGCCCCTTCCGTCGGTGGAATGAACGGCCAGCACCTTTTCCATTCTGGCGGGGAAAGGCCTTGGTTTGTTCGCCTCGTCATCGGAAGCCGCAGCGAAGACGACAATACCTTGAGCTTCGGCCTTCGAGATGGCATCCTCAATGCTTCCGTCTTCGTCGACTGAGGACGAGATATTGATGATATGAACGTCATGCTTCATTGCCCAATTGATCGCCTAATTTGATTAGCTCAATGTCGTTTGACAGGTGCTTCAGCAACAATACCTCAACGTACTGGTCTACACCAGTTATTATTCTGTCCCTGCAAATTTTGGCGATGAAAAGGTCTGCGTGCGGTGCCAGTTTTACAATTAAGCCAGCTACTGCGGTTCCATGTCCAAAGGTATCGTGAGAGTCGCAGTCCATAAATGTAGCAATCTCTTTAAAACATGTACCGTGCTTCCTTTTGAAGTATCGATGTTTCTTGTCCACTCCGGTGTCGAGGACAGCAACCTTGATTGCCTTTTTTCGCTCCAGTGACTCGATGTTATCAACATAGAATCGTCGAGCCTGTTGCATGAACTCTTTGGCCGCTTTCTCCTTGTGAGACAAACATTCGTCCTCATCTGGCCTTCCGCTACTGTTGCGATGAACCTTCCCTTCGTGCCATCCCCCTTCGTTTATTGTCCCATGGCTTTTTCTGGCATAGCCATGGCATAGCCCCGGATCCGACGCTGGCTCCATGCTTGGATGATCTCTTCTCAAGCTCGCCACCTCTTGCACTAGCGCTCGGAGCTCCTTTGTTGTCTGCGGAAGTTGTATTAAGGGCAGCTGTTCTGAATCTGTTCCGTAGGCGGAGGGTCTAGAAATTGTAGCCTCAAGTTGTTGAAAAAGGTCCGCCGGCGTCATATGGTCTTTGTGGCCTCTGACGCTTACAAGAGTCCCGAGCACCCCAAAGAGAGGATGGAGCTTTTGTCGAAGTCGCTCACAGTCCTGAGCAGCAAGTTTCTCGTTTCCAAGCTCTAGCAAAGCCAGGTTCAGCTCAAAGTCCAGTTCAGACATGGAATTCACGAAAGCCAGGCTTTTAATCCCATTGACATTGGAGATGCTTCTGGTGATGAGCTGTATCACTTTCCTAGCAATGTCGAGGGGATTGCCCTTAGGCTCATCGTTGGCCATGATGACTGGATAGATGCGGCTGTCGTAAGGCGTCGAGGAGAGGGCAATGTTGTTGTATAGAGAGAGTTGGGGGCAGAAACAAGATTAACGGCGAGACTTACCGCTGCTGTAATGCTTGAACAAACCCTTTTATCTATCTAAGTTTCTTATTATCTAAACTCACCTTCAAAAAACCCAAATAGATAAAGGGCTTTGTTCAAGCATTATAGGAGCGATGAGTCTCCCTGTTATGCTTGAACAAAGCCCTTTGGTTGGCTGGGTCTGAGACCCCAGCCCTGAAACCTCCCCCCTACTAGCACTGTTTCAGCCGTGGGATCTAGTCTTCCAGGCGTCTTTACATCCTATTTTGAGTTTTCTTTGAGGATCAGGTCCTCCAGAGTATACAGATAAAGCCAGTAAGTACAAAATCAGTCCCAATGTTATGTCAAACAACTGCTTGCTCCTGTTCAAAGCCATCCGATCTGGAATCGGTGTCAACTCGCCATGGCATCGCAAGAGTTGGAGAAGAGAGATCTCTCAGAATTAATTGCCAACTGCAAAGACCTTTTCGAACAATACGCCAGTGTTGATCCATGCTGCTCTATAACACAAAAGAGCGCAGCGCAGCAACAGGAACGCTTTTCCACACTCACCTGGGCTGTTTTTACTGACCACGATACGTCAATCGACCTCGACGTAATCTGGTCATCGATGGGAAAGCAGCTTGTCGCTATGAGAACAAATTTAGAGTTCGGTAAGTTATCATGAAAGTAATATGGCCATTCAGGAAGGCTAACAATCAATCCCAGCTGTCTTGCATGATACAGAATTCAATGCAGATTTGGACGTTTCGGTTTCACCCAAAGATATTCAGAGACAGGAATGGATCCAGCAACTAGAAGGAACGACTTCTGAGGCACTGGAGGCGGTCAAATGCACCATAGACAGACTTTTCCAGCTCAACGAGGCGATGCGGCAAAGGCTGAATAATGAAGGGACAACAAAGAAAACAGCGGAGAGCAAGCAGGTTCACATCAGTTCCAAGGCCTCCGCACCATCCCATCAGATGGTATCATCAGCTGATACGACAACGGACATGGAGAACGACACGGATCAAAAGAGAACTTTCTCCGTCTCTTCAAGTATGAACAGCTCATTGATCAATCACAACTGGTCTGGATTTGACAGCATACATAAGGAGATAATGCACATATCGAATCGAGAGACCGTCCCGTCCTTGGAAAGTATGATCAATGGCGGAAAGGCACTCTTTCACCAGGGCAAGTACCCTGAGGCCGAAAAGAAGTACAGAAAGGCAATGGGGCTGCATTTTGTGATCATCGACGTCGACCTGCCTAGCAGCATTTCAGTCAAAGGAAATCTGGCAAACGCGATCGCAAAGCAAGGCAGGGAAGACGAAGCCGAGGTCATCTATCAAAATATCCGGGGACTGAGTGACAGAATCAACGACGAAGCACATACACAAGCGCTAGCGTGCAGAAGCAACTATGCAAGCATCTTGCAGAAAAGAGGAAGACATGGAGAGGCGGTGAAGATCCTTCGACATGTTTTACAGGTTCGAAAGACGGTAGAGCCCAGAGGTCTGGATACACTCTCGAGCCGCAACAGACTTGCCAACGCACTGGTGAGGACGGGAAAATTTGATGAGGCAATGACCATTTACAAAGAATCCCTATTGGCGCATGAAGAGGAGCTGACAGAAGAGGACCCAAAGACAATCATCACTCTTGGTAATCTTGTCAATGCTCTTCAAAACCAGGGGCGATCTGAGGAGGCCAAGAAACAGTACTTGAAACGATTGGAGCTCGGATTAGGATATCTGCACTCTGAGCATCCATGTCGAAATTGGATCAGTGCTCGTTACGAAGCGCTGAAGGATTCGGATTAGGGCCACCGTCGGTACGCGGTTCAGTTGCTTGTCCCGGAGTGATGGGAATCATGAAGACTGTATCGTTGATCGATTTGACACTAGTCAAACGTCTAAATGAACATCTCAGGTATAGGTCCCTCGGTCCCTCGTAATATTGTTGATTGAGCGATGTGCAATCTGTAAGAACGGAATTCTGCCAACGTCCATTACATTTTCAGCGGCTCCGTCAACAGACTTCTTGTAAAGTAGTTAATTTCCAGCTTGCTACAGTGCAGCTTAGTCTGATGGCTCAGTGAGAAGCTCAATTAAGCTATCTTCAACAAACTTCTACTCATCATGGTCATCATTATCTTCCCCATAAGGTTTCGCAAATGTAGAGACAAACATACGTTTCCCATCCAGCTTGAACGTGAATAGAGCTTTCGCGGTATCGTCAAAATCTTCCATGAGGTCCACGGTTAATTCGTCGAATGGTAGATTGGCCTCCATAGTGCTTGGCGTGGCCAATTGATGTGCAGGACTGATTGATGGGATACTGATAAAATCGGTTGCGCGCGTCGAGGTTGCAACACATCTGTGTGTGTGAAGAAGATAACGATAACGATTGATGATGCCTGGCGAAGTGGTCTAGACCGGAAGTGGCAAGAAAAGACACCGCATCTGATCAACAGCCACGTCGAAAAAGCTTGGCCAGATAAGCCGGCAATCCATTGGCTAAGAATGATAGCTTATGCTGACATGGAAGTTGCCGTAGTCTGGGCCAGCCCACACTGAGCCAAATACGCCGTTTTGCCTCAACTTTTCGCATTTGTGAAGACAATTGGACTTGGTACATATAACCAAATTTGAACTCCGAGTCTCAACAACTAACAAGCATCACGTGCGAGTTAACTCGGTCTGGTGGTCTAGTGGTATGATTCTCGCTTAGGGAAAACCCTATAGCATAGCTTGCGAGAGGTCCCGGGTTCAATCCCCGGCCAGACCCTTCCTTTTGCTGTTCTGGATAAGTTCGCTCTATGTCTGGAATTATTTCTTTTTGTCCCGGGTAATCAGTGCATATGGAATCTCAGGATCAATTTGTGGCTTTTATTGAAATCTTAGAATGAATTGGCGTCAGTTACCGTGAGTATCTTGTGCAGGGAATGAGACAACTTGTTCAAATCACTGACTTTTCTATACAACCCATCAAACTGAACCCCTCAACTCATCAGTTTGTGTCTTCCAATACTTGCTAATCCCCCCATCCTTCCCAGTATAAGGATCGGCCTCAGCGTTCTCAACACCCCAAACAGCTTCAAAATCTCCCTTACTATCCCCTCCCTCATCCCAGGTCCAAGAAAACCCCTGCGGATAAGCTCCCATCATACAAAATCCCTCCAACGGCACCTCCGATACCTCAATATTACTATCAATCTTCCTAGCATCACCCGTCAGACATCCAAAACTCGCCGAAGTAGCATCCGGGTCATAGGATTTGTGCGAAATGCCAGCAGGAATGACGAAAAGATCTCCGACTTCGACGTCCACTTCTATACCGCCGTCTTCGTAGGCTTGACCGTAGGTATGGTCTTCCCAGTTGTCGGATAGGTCTGCGACACCCCAGCGGATCTTGCCGGGGCCATGGACGACGATCATGGCTTCGTGGGTTTGGGAGTGGTAGTGGGCGCGTTGGTGTTGGCCGTAGCGAACAAGCCATTGGACGTCCCAGTTGTTTGATCTGAAGGTGTCAAAGGCTGCTGTGCGGTCGACTTGTCCGTCTTTCACGAAAGCCTTTTTGTAGAGGAGGAGGGGCTTGGGTGAGTTGGGGACCAACTTTGTTGGTTTAATGTTGTAGAGTATTGGCTCTGGCAATGAAGACATGTTGAAGAGAGAGGTAATGAGACTCAGATAGAGTGTTATGTGGGTTATGATTGTGCAGTAGATGTAAAGTTGGAATGAACAAGCTGTTTAATGCAAGTAGTGAGCCTATACTGCTGAAGCTAAACTATATAACAGAACATAGTGAGACGCACTTATTTAACTTAACTCTTACACAGGTTCCCAATCTGGCATGTGGAGATCCCGGTCACAAGGTCCATGGAGAGATACCAGACTAGCATTCCCCCACGATAAGCAACAGACTACGGTTAGCAATTCCGATGAATTGCGGGGACAAACCCAATCGCCAGCCATCGGCAACCACAACCGTTTGATGCCGGTATCATGAACCGTGTTAGTTTCCAACTAGCGAAGGGAAGATGCGACTACAAACGCGGGGTACGGTAGATAGCTTGAGAGATCAACCTGCTGCGACCAATAAGCGTGATATCAATGTTAAGATAACAATGGAATATCGGTGCCGTTTTGGCTAGAATGATCCAATCAATGATACGTTCCATGATTCTGGAAGTCGTCCGCGTGCTGGATGATATAGCGAAGCGTCTCTGATTAGTATAGTCGGTGGCGTATCAATATCTGATAAGTTAGCCTTCTATATAAGCCACCTCAATTCTCTTCGTATGATACGAGCTCATTCCAGAACACATTCTCGTCATACACCATAACCATAAAATAGTCCATCATGCCTCACTCTGGAGGGCTAAACAACCCTCTCCCAACCTTTCTTTCCAACAATGCATTCAGTAACAATCCCTCTTACGAATCCAAGATTCCAGACGTCAAGACTGCAGAAGTACTATCCACTACACCAGAGGAAAAGACAAGATCATCTGCTTCACAACATTGTATGGATCAAGCCAGACCTTTGAAGGTCATCTATATCGGCGCTGGCATCTCCGGTATCTGCGGAGCTGTGGAATTTCGCAAACAGGTCCCTGATATCGACTTGGTCATTTATGAGAAGAACCCTGACCTTGGAGGAACTTGGTATGAGAACAGGTGAGTGCGTTCTGACATCAATTACAGAGCTGAGACTGACTTACTTTACCTGGTCAGATACCCAGGCTGCGCATGTGGTAGGTGACTTCTCCAGTCATAAAGCTATGTTTCTCACGGACTTCTAGATGTTCCAGCGCATGCATACCAGTTAACATACGAGTCCTCCCCAAGATGGAGTTCCTTCTTCGCCTCAGCGCCAGAGATTCTTCAGTACTGGAAGGACGTCGCTACGAAATACGATGTTAGAAAGCACATGCGCTTTGAACAGAAGTGTATCAGCGCGCGGTGGAATGACGGCACGAAGAAATGGTATGTTCAGCTCAAAGACTTGAATACGGGCGTGCAATACCAGGACTCCGCCGACGTCCTCGTAACAGGCGAGGGAGTCCTTAATGAGTGGAGGTGGCCTGAGATCGATGGTATTCAGACTTTCAAGGGGATTCTTCTCCATAGCGCGAATTGGGATCCCCAGATCGACCTGAAGGTGAGTGCCTCCGCTCCCGGAAGCTCGGATGATGTGATTGACTGAATTCTTAGGACGAGTCTGTCGCTGTTATCGGATCAGGAAGCAGTGGTCTTCAAATCGTTCCCGCAATACTCCCCGAAGTAAAGCATATGGACCACTACATCCGCGGCCGATCCTGGATCGTCGGGCTGTTCGGCGACACGGAAACTCGTCAACGAATCCATGAGGCAGGCGGTAACTTCAACTACAGTCCCGAGGAGATCAAGAAGTGGGAGACAGACCGCGAAGCATACTTGGAGTACAGACGAGCCATTGAGTACACCATCAACAAGAACTTCGGCGTGCTCTTCCATGGATCAAAGGAACAGACTAGCCTTCGTCAAATCGCTCAAGACTCAATGATGCAGAGGCTTAAAGACAAGCCTGAGATTTATGATCATCTTCTACCGGAGTTTTCGCCTTATTGTAAACGTATGTCTCCTGGGCCAGGATACCTCGAGGCGTTGGCGTCGCCAAAAGTGGACACGATCACCTGTGGCATCCTCAAGATCAATGAAACTGGCATCATCACTACAGACGGAGAGCATCACCCAGTCGACGCCATCATCTGCGCAACAGGTTTCCAAACCTCCCCCGCCAATCGAAGCTTCCCCATCTACGGCGTCAACGGCATAAACCTTCGGGAGCGCTTCCAAAAACGCCCGGAAACATACCTCAGCGTCTGCACCGACGGCTTCCCCAACTTCTTCCAATCCATGGGCCCCAATTCCATGCCCGGCGCTGGTAGTCTTCTCCTCACCATTGAAAAGACAAATGTCTACATCAGTAAAGTCCTCGCACGAATGGCCTACGATAACATCTCGCGCATAGAACCCAAACGTAACATGGTACAAGCTTTTACGAATTATTGCGATGAGTTCTTCAAACAGACTGTTTTTGCAGAGGAGTGCAATTCTTGGTATAAGACGTATGAGGCTGGTGCTTCGCGTGAAGAGCAGAAGTGGGGGCGCATTACGGCTTTGTGGCCAGGGAGTAGTTTGCATTGTATTCGGACATTAAGTAATCCCAGGTGGGAGGATTTCGAGTATAAGTACTGTGATGATGATGAATTTGGGTGGTTTGGGAATGGGTGGACTTTGGCGGAGAAGTATGTTACTGAGGAGGTTGAGTCTTTGACTTGGTATCTTGATGATACTAAGATCATGGAGAGGGTTGCGGGACCGGAGACTTGAGCACAATTGGGATTGCATGTTCTAAATCCACTTCTTTGACGCGTGTATGTTGGTGTATCCGTTCTGGTGTCACGACGCGTTCCTTCCGAGACAAGAAATGGTTGATGACGTAGTGCATTAAAACAATGAACGGAATTTGTTTGAATGCCAAGAGTGTGTTCGGCTCAATGTTTGACCGATCCCTTACGAGTGTTCCCTGACAGGACCATACCTTTGTTACAATTTGTTTTTGGGGTTCGGATTATGTTAAGCATGGTGTGCCGTGAGATGGAGCAGCAGCCAATATCTGAAATTGATAGAAATTCCAAAACTTGTTCTATTATTAAAGTAATATTGATTTACTAAATTATAAACTCAATACTCTATCTATTTCGCTGAAATGGCTGTAATCATGCACAATAATGTTCTTCTTTAGGGTAGCTATCGTCGCGTACCTCGATCATTCACGCACTATGCGTGGGCCAATCAACAGTGGAGACTCGGTTCTCAGGTCAGGACCATTTCATCCAGCCTACAAGTTGTTGAAGTGTCGCCGTTGGACTTACGTCGCACAATACAAGCCTGATTATGATGCCAAGTCAGACCGAGACACGATATGCGAATCAGTTACGCATGCATATTGCTCGAGAATCGCATTCGCATTTCAGCAGGAACAGTGTCAAGGTGTTAAAATAAAGCAGTGCACACTCCGGTCTAAAAAGGCTGGGTAGGGTGACCCGGTCATTGTATCAGTGGACACTGGTCGGCGGTCTTTCGGACTGTCCGGGACGCCGCCACTACGCCAAGGACAGACGGGGCGCGCGGAATGCGCCTGAGACATCCCTGTCCAACCCATAATCAGCTCAAGCCTACATACAATTATCGATGAGCCCTGAACAACAGGTAGGTCGAGGCCTTTCAGCTGCTGAATATCAACATGGATAGCGACGAAGAGAACAATAGCGTCGTTTCGTCGACGCGCCGAATCCCCGAGCAGAAGCTTTCTGTGAGTGACTATTTCCGTCGCATTTCCGGGCCTTCGCAAGTCGATCGTTTGGCTGACGCTCCATAGTGCGATCAATGTAGACAAAGAAAGGTAAGCGAACATCAGAGTCTGCGTGAGAACATCCACTCACTTACTGTCAGGTTAAATGTGATCGAGTGGATCCTTGTGGACCTTGTCAAAGGAAGCAGATACATTGCTCTTACCCAGCCGGCTTCAAAACACGAGCAAGACGGACTCGTGCATTGGTGTCCGATGGATAGTAGGTCGACAGTCTCTGCAGACGCATCGGTGGGACTAACCTGGACCACAGTGAAGACAAGCTAAACGATATCTCGCACAAGTTGGACCAAATCAGCTTCGCAGTCAACAAAATCACGTCCCCTCTTCCTCATTTGCAGGGAAGTTCATCAGCGGCCCATACCGCGCTGATATCCCACATCACACCAAAGTCTTACACAGAATCTCCTGTGGAAGAAGCTGAATCCAATGATGATTCGACATCAGAGCTGGATGGCGATGTTACGTTGACTACCCAAGCGACATTCGCAACAAACTTTCTGGAGCAGGTAGTCAACAGCAACAAAGGATCCAACCAGCCCTCCGAGATTGAGAAAAGTCTGGACGCTTTACGAAAGGTATTGACAGCGAAAAATGCCGACGATGGAGAACCGGGACTTGTTGACACCCAGCGAATTCTGTCTCCGACCAGTCAAGGAGGCTATCAATTGCCCCCAATGCACTTGGCCATGATGGCGATACAAAAACTGCGAGGTGAGCCACTCCAACATCGATGGGAACGTGTAATAACAGGGATCATAGAGTCGCCCAGATTAAAGTGCTTCTGGTGCATCGAGTTCAACACCATCGGTCAGTTTGTAGAGTATTTCATGACTGTTTACTTTGGTAAACCCACACTTGCCGACCTCATCATCACCCACGCAGGACTACAACGACTCTTATTCGAATGCGCCAAAACGGAGCAAAATGAAGCGCTTAAGAATGACTTTCTGACACAAGGGATGCTCTGTCGACAGAACCTGGAAACTATTCTGGCCGGACTTCCGTTCAATCTACCTTGTACATTCGACTACGTACTGGCTCTGTACATGGCGGTGAGTACTACACTCCAAACAGTCGTGGAGATGATAACTGATGTCCTACAAGGCAACGTATTACCTCGACAGATGCCGCATATCACTCTCGTGGAACACCCTCGCGGCCGCAGCCCAAATGTGTCAACGTCTAGGCCTCATCCGCGAAACCCTTCCCAAGCCAGAAACACGAGAAGAAAAACAGCGACGAGGAAAATTAGTATCCTGGATCCACATGATAGACAAAATGCTCTCCATGCGTCTCAGTCGCCCATCACTTATACGTGCTGGCGAAATCACGCTAAACTTTGAAGGGTTGGAGGCATTTGGGAGTGATGGCTTACCCCCGATTATAGCGAAGTGGATCAAGGTCTGCGACTTGCAGGGCAGGGTGTACGATGACTTGTACTGCCCCAGAGCGTTGTTACTGGGCGATGAGGCGAGGGCGGAAAGGGCGAGACAGCTGGCGGGGGAGATCAAGGTGGCCTTTGAGAGCAAGAGTGCAACTGAGGTATGTCTACTCCTGGTTAATCCAGCTCGCTTGCTGACATCAATAGGACCGGTTCATCGAAGAATCGAGGATGGGTGTTGGCGACACACTAACAGACCTCTTCCAAAGAGCGGACCAGATCGCATACCTGTCCATGCTCTGTCTCGTCTACAGAGCCATCAAGCCAAAGACCTCAACATCCTCTGCGTTCTGCGATGAATGTCTAGAAGTAGCGAAGCAAGCTCTGGATGAGCACAGAATATGTCTGTCTATACTCAAGGAAGGTGAGGCGGGTATGCTTGAGCACTACGTACACTGGTAAGAAAGTCTCATGCATCGCGAGTCCTAAACTGACTGTAATCAGGGCGTTCATGGCAGTACCATTGATACCGTTCATCGTCCTCTTCTGCCACGCCATCGAAACCTGCGAACCAACCCACTTGGAGAACCTAGCAGCCGTCGTCGAGATAGCACACATCACTACTGATCTCCCCGACGTATACAGAAAACAACTGCATCTGTTCAAGCTCATGTACGACGTAGCATGCAAATACATCAACTCGAGAACAACAAACCCCGTGGTACACGCATCAGGAAGGATACCCGACACACCTTTCGAAATGTTATTCGTTGAGGCAGGTGTTCCTCTTCCACCGCAGACGATACATCATGATCAGGGTATGGGATTTGGGGATTTTCCAGTTGGAGAAATGGATCAGAGCTTAACGCACAGCATGGAGCTGGGGAATTGGTTTGAGCAGAATCAAGAGATCTTTATGATGTTGGACAATAATATGTAGATGAGTTAATAATAATGACTGAGCGCTTGCTTTACCAGTCTACCCCGGGAAACGTATTGGAAGGGGAAACGTAAAGGTGGACGCATACTCAGGACCAAGATAGCTAAAGCCCTCTTCAACAAAGTTGTACTATTGAAGCATCGTGACTCCAATGGTTGAAGCCGAAGATGGACACATATTCACAAGAGCCTAGAAGCTCACGCTGACCCGGGGTTTCCATAACAAGAACAATACCACCACCTGTGAATAAGGAATCTAGAGGTGGTTTGTTCACTTCAATCCGCACCTCTCAAGAATGCACTCAATAAGACATCGAATTGTCATTGGTCGTTCAATGACTGACCCTGTCACGGAACCCGTGGGCGCCGATAAGGTTTAGCCAAGCTTTCAGTGCGTCATCCCTGAAGAGTCATCCCGGTCTACACGCGCAGATGGCTCTGTATCCAAGCTTGGATCAGTGCGCCAAAATAAGATTAGCTGAATGCAGGCCTAAAATGCTCAGATTATTTCGTCTCTTGGGCCAAATATTCCGATGGCCACAGTGGCTTGGCAATTCGGACTCGGACCCGGAGCTCGGACAGTCCGTAGCACCGCAGTGATCCGTTTTCTCGGCCCCCGGTACCATACATACGGAATGAACAGTAACGGCTTTTTGGGCCCGCGGCGATCCGGGATGACGTGAAAAGGGGCCTGTATTATTCTTTGACAATGTCTTATTATCTGCTATTATATTTAGTGAGGTTGATTTGAAGGAAAGATCTTGTTTTCGTCTTGTATTTATCCTTACTTCCTTCCTTCAATTGTCGCCTGATCTTTTCCAGGAAGGCACGTTGCAAGTAATCTAATATTTACGTCATGCTACCACACAAGGAAGTCGACCCTTCGGCTTCATCAACAACGCTACAAGACAACCCACCAAGCGAAGACAACACTTCAGCCGAACACACCTACGATGAGGAGATTCACCAACTAGCCCGAAGACTCACCAGCCACTCCGCTGCATCAGGCCACGGCCCTCTGTTCCCTCTCAGCGATAACACCTCTCTCGACCCCGAAAGCCCCAACTTCAACTCGAAAAAGTGGGCGAAGGCATTCCTCAAGACTCGCACCGCTGCCTCCGATGGCAATGCTCCTCGAACAGCCGGCATCGCTTTCAAGAACCTCAACGCGTTCGGCTTCGGACAAGCCACTGATTTCCAGAACACTTTGGTCAATGTCGTACTCAACGCTACCAGTCTCGTGAGGAAGATCGGTGGATACAAGGGTCAGCGCATTGACATTCTTCGGAATCTTGATGGTTTGGTCGAAGCAGGCGAGATGCTTTGCGTTCTTGGGCCTCCAGGTTCTGGTTGCTCGACTCTCCTCCGCAGTATTTCTGGTGAAACACACGGTTTCCACTTTGGCGAAGAATCCATTCTCAACTACCAGGGTATCCGACCGGAGCAGATGAAGAAGGCTTACAAAGGTGAAGCTATCTACACTGCTGAAGTCGATCACCATTTCCCCCATCTCACCGTCGGCGATACCCTTTACTTCGCAGCCCGCTGTCGCTGTCCACAAAATGACAAGCTACCCGAAGGTGTCACCGCACGAGAATACGCCGAGCACCTTCGCGATGTTATCATGGCTATGTTCGGCATTTCACACACCAAGAACACACGAGTCGGAAACGATTTCGTCCGTGGTGTGAGTGGTGGAGAACGCAAGAGAGTTACCATTGCGGAGGCAGCTCTTGGTTACTCTCCTCTGCAGTGCTGGGACAACAGTACACGAGGTCTCGATAGCGCCAATGCGGTTGAGTTTTGTCGCGTCCTTCGTACGCAAGCTGACGTCCTCGGCATTTCGTCTTGTGTTGCTATCTATCAAGCGCCCCAAAGCGCTTATGATCTTTTTGACAAGGTCGTCGTCTTGTATGAAGGCCGCCAGATCTTTTTCGGAAGAACGGGCGAAGCGCAGGCCTATTTTGAGAATCTCGGCTTCGTGTGCCCCGAGCAGCAGACAACCGCCGACTTCCTCACCTCGATGACCAATCCGACCGAGCGAATTGTCCGTCCCGGCGCCAACCCTCCTCGCACAGCTGACGAATTCGCTCTTGCTTGGCATAATAGCCAGTCTCGTTCTCGATTGATTGACGAGATCGACTATTACATCGAGCAGCACCCCTTCGATGGCCCAGATCTTCAACGTTTCTCCGAATCGCGACGACTCGACCAAGCCAGCGCCCAACGCGAAAAATCGCCTTTCAACCTCTCCTTCTGGCAGCAGTACACCATAAACCTGTGGAGAAGCGTCAAGATGCTCGTCGGCGACCCTACCATCACACTCACCATGCTCATCACCAACATATTCCAAGCCCTGATCATCTCCAGCATCTTTTACAACCTTCCTCGCGACACGACCAGCTTCTTCCGTCGCACAATGTTACTCTTCTTCATCGTTATCATGAATGCATTCGGTAGCATTCTCGAAATCATGACTCTCTATGAGAAGAGGAAGGTCGTGGAGAAGCATTCCCGTTACGCCTTTTACCACCCCAGCGCTGAAGCACTATCAGCTATGGTCACCGATCTTCCTTACAAGGTCGTCAACACTATTCTGATGAACACGACGTTATACTTCATGTGTAACCTCCGACGCGAACCGGGCCCGTTCTTTGCCTTTTTGCTCTTTTCTTTTACTCTCACGATGTGCATGTCGATGATATTCCGGTTCATCGGCTCAGCGACCAAGTCTATCTCTCAGGCGTTGGCGCCCGCCTGTGTTATTCTTCTTGGTCTGGTATTGTACGCCGGATTTTCAATTCCGACTGGCTATATGCAGAATTGGCTCGCCTGGATTCGATGGATCAATCCCGTTTTCTATGGTCTTGAGAGTGTCTTTTTGATCGAGTTCCACGGTCAGGATTATCCTTGTTCGAGTTTCGTTCCTAGTGGACCTGGTTACGAGAACTTGGGTTCTAGCGAACGTGTGTGCAACGTCGCGGGCTCTGTACCTGGACAATCTTTCGTCAGAGGCCAAGATTATCTACGCACTTCGTTCGGTTTTGTTAACAGTCATCGATGGAGGAACCTTGGTATTCTCTTTGCGTGGGCTGTATTCTACATGGTCCTTCATCTTTTGACGACTGAGTACGTTGCTTCGGAGCGCTCCAAGGGTGAAGTGCTAGTCTTCCTCCGCCAGTCGATCAACAAGGTCGCTGGCAAGCGTGCCAACGATGAAGAGGCTGGTTCCACCATGCCTGCGGGTAAGCAGGAGGCTTCTGGTAACTTGAGCGAGAAGGTTGAAGTTGAGAGGCAAACTTCTGTGTTTCATTGGAAGGATGTCTGCTACGATATCAAGGTCAAGGGCGAGGATCGCAGAATCTTGGACCACGTTGACGGCTGGGTCAAGCCCGGTACTTTGACAGCTCTTATGGTATGTTCAACCTATCTTTTCTGTAATGACCTTCTGACTAACCAATACCTAGGGTGTTTCCGGCGCCGGCAAAACCACCTTACTCGACGTCCTCGCTAGCCGTGTGACCATGGGTGTCGTTTCCGGCGAAATGCTTGTTAACGGCCATCACCGCGATTCTTCCTTCCAACGAAAGACCGGATACGTGACTCAGCAAGATCTTCACCAGGCCAGCTCTACAGTACGAGAAGCTCTACGGTTCAGTGCCATCCTGCGACAACCAGCGAAATACAGCAGGCAAGAACGCATTGACTACGTCGACACTGTCATTTCACTACTTGGAATGGACGCTTATGCTGACGCCATCATCGGCGTTCCTGGAGAAGGTCTCAATGTTGAACAACGCAAGAGACTTACCATCGGTGTCGAACTTGTTGCCCGTCCCCAACTCCTTCTCTTCCTCGACGAGCCTACTTCCGGTCTTGACAGTCAAACCTCTTGGTCTATCTGTGATCTGATGGAGACATTGACCAAGAGTGGTCAGGCTATCTTGTGTACCATCCACCAACCTTCTGCTATGCTGTTTCAGCGGTTCGACAGACTTCTCCTGCTTGCAAAGGGTGGTAAGACTGTCTATTTCGGCGAGGTCGGTCAGAATTCGCAGGTTTTGATGGACTACTTCACGCGTAACGGGGGACCTGCTCTGCCGCCCAAGGCCAATCCTGCGGAGCATATGCTTGAAGTCATTGGGGCGGCTCCAGGTGTTCATACCGACGTCGATTGGCCTGCTATCTGGAGACAGTCGCCCGAATACAAGGCTGTGCAAGATGAGCTTGAGTCGCTCAAATCCTCAAGCGGTTCGATTGCAACACCTGCAGCGAGTGGTGATCCTTCCGAGTACAAGGAATTCGCGTCTTCTTACTCAACACAACTTTGGGAGGTGACCAAGCGACTCTTCCAGGGATACTGGAGGAATCCGCAGTACATGTACTCCAAGGTTCTTCTTTCTGTCGGCGCCGTAAGTGCATCATCTTTCCCCACTCATGTTGACTCAAGCTAACCCAATTCTCAGGCTCTTTTCATCGGACTCTCTGTGATGAACGGCAATAACACGATGCGCGGACTTCAGAACCAGATGTTTGGTGTCTTTCTGTTCTTGACCATCTTTTCCCAAGTCGCCGAACAAATGATGCCGGTATTCGTGCAACAAAGGACTCTGTACGAGGCCAGGGAACGTCCTTCCAAGACATACTCATGGCAGTCCTTCATGTTCGCCAACATCACCGTCGAGCTTGTCTGGAACTCGGTAGGCAAATCTTCATTTGGGCATCCGCATTCCTTACTGACTACAATCTAGTTTATCGGTGTCTTCTCCTTCATTGTTTGGTACTATCCCATCGGTCTGTACCGCAACGCCGAATGGACCAACCAAGTTGACTCCCGCGGCATTACCATTTTCCTACACGTCTGGATGTTCTTCCTACTCGCTTCGACATTTGCCCACATGATTATCGCCGGTCTTCCCGATCCCGACACCGCAGCTGGTATCCTCAACTTACTCTTCATCATGATGTTCGCATTTTGCGGTGTTCTCGCAGGACCCGACGCACTCCCTCGTTTCTGGATCTTTATGTACCGCGTCAACCCCTTCACTTACGTCGTCGAAGGGTTCCTTGGCACCACGATGGCGAACGCGCCTGTCACCTGTGCGGAGAACGAGATTTTGAACTTTAGTCCCACGAATGGATCTACTTGCAGCGAGTTTTTGTCGGATTACATCTCTGGTCACGGTGGATACCTTGCGGATGGCAGTGGGAGTAGCACTACGGAGTGTCTCTATTGTCCGATGGCCACCACGAACGCCTTTCTTAAGACGATCAACGTTAGTTATGATCACCGCTGGAGAAACTTTGGACTGCTTTGGGTTTATATTTTCTTTAACTGTGTTGCTGCTGTTGCTATCTACTGGCTTGTACGGGTGCCGAAGAAGGGTAAGGGTAAGAACTAGATGATTTAGACAAAGGGTTTTCGACGTGCTTTGGGCATTTATTTCTATGCAATCTCTTGCAATTCATTTCATCATTTCATAGAATGTTCTATTTTTATTCTTTCGTTTAGTATAGACACTTATAGACTTAATCAGTATTGTACATTACTGCTCTCCCTGTTGTCAATGTGTTGTTTTGCGATGTACACGGGAGGACTCCTGCGGCATGACGCACTGAAAGCTTGGCTAAACCATATGCGCCTACGAGTTCCGTGATAGGTTAATGGAACAATTGACCAAGAACAAACAAACTGATGACTTATTGAGTGCATTCTTTAGAGTTTAAACAAGGGGTGCTAACTGAAGGGAACAGACTGCCTCAAGCTACGATGTTCACTTCATCTATGACTTGTTCGGCCTAGAACCTTAATCTGAAACCATGTGAGAAAACGCTTTGTTTTGTCAATTTCTCTGGCTGTACACATCCTCCATCTCCATTTTCTAATCTAAGAGGAAGCCTGATAGATAAAACATACATACTTTCTATCCTAAGAATATACTAAAAATCGAGATGATTAGATGATGAGGGTGTAAGATGTGAGGCATCATAGGCAGGAATTATAAAGTTTCAACGCCTTCGGGGAAACTCGAGTTAGGATTTGCTTCCACGAAAGTCGAATCCGCAATATGACTCTACCGACATCAGCGACAATATATAAATAAATGCTCCGTCGTCCGCAAAAGCTCTTTCAGCATATCCTATTCCACACGATCATAGACCCAAGTCAGATTTCAAACCCCACTGACATCACGATTATTCCTTCGGACGTAGAAACACCCCAAATTCGGTATTCTACGAACAATTCTTACCCTTTCCTTTCAGCATTCACAACCAACCATCATGCCTGAGAGACCAGGTCTCCTTTGGGACGACTCCGGCATTTGTATTAAGCCGCTTTGGGAGCACGAACCCAAAATTGACGATATCATCAAAGTCTTTCTGCGGCTAGGCTTCGCCCACAACCGCGATCAGCTTCATGTCTCAGTCCTCGGCCAAGGGGCGATAAACAAGGCCTACCGTGTTCAAATCAAACTCGGAAAAGGTGAAGACGAAAGGGTATGCGTGATGCGCATTTCGCTCCCCATCGATCCCAGCAACAAGATATGCGGCGAAGTTGCTACTCTCCAATGGCTCCGGCGTTATACCACTCTACCTGTTCCTGAGGTTATCGATTATATGGCCTCACCTGACGACGATATCGGCTACGAATGGATCATAATGTCACAGATACCAGGGCAGGCAGCCTGCTTTTATGAAATGGCGCACGATGTCCATGGACCAAAAGAAGCGTCTTGTTGAGCAAATCGCAAGTTATCAACATGAACTAACGGCACTACCATTCGATTCCATCGGCACTTTGCGTGAAGAAGATGGGTACGCTCCTGGACAAATCGTCAACATGGAGTTTTGTTTCGGCGATCATTTCTCCTACAACATTAACAGAGGCCCTTTTCATTGCGCTCGGGACTGGTTTAAAGCGCTCACTGATATAATCATCTTGGACCGCAAGCAGGAGCTTGAAGAAGAAGACCTAGACCGTGTCGAACGTTTCCTTTGCGAGGGCTATCTTCGTATCACCGAGAGGCTGAGGGAGTTGATACCTACTCTATTCTCAGATACTACACCGGAACGAACTGTACTTTGGCATCATGATCTCTCTTTGACCAACATCTTGGTCAGCCCAAGGTATGATCTTAACGGGATTATTGATTGGGAGTGTGTCTCAACAATACCGATTTGGGCTTCGACTAATCCACCAAGGTTTCTACGAGGCCGAGATCGCCATGAAGAGCCACACCCAGACAGATACTATCACGGCAATGCTCCTCCAGTGGATAGATGGGGGCGGAACAATAAAGGAAGGTCTACTAAGTATCGGGATGGCCTAATGGACTATGAGATGACGGTACTACAGGCTCGTTACGATTCTTGCAGGCGCCATCACGATCCTCGGTGGAAAAAGGACCTGACAAAGGACGAGAAACTCAAGTACGACTTTCTTGATGCGATCAACCTATGCAGGGCTCAAGACTTGGGCGGAGTAGTAGACGAGTGGATTGACTCGCTTGAGGAAGGCGATATTATTCCGCTGGAATATAGTGATTAAGCCTTCCCCTTATGAAATAGACGCGCAAGGCAAACTCGGGAACCGTCACCAGATAGATCCACTGCCGTGCGAGGTTGATGACGAGGACCTTTGCCTAAGTCTTATCCTACGTCTAGGCCATCTATCCTAAGCTTGAGAATACTTAGTTTTAGCTTAGGATAATTTAAGTTAAGGTTCATCCTCCATAAGGTTTCAAATTCGCATTGTGACTCTTCGCCGGGAGTCTACTTCTCCATCTCACCACATGCTTTCTTGATGTTTCCATTACTAAACTACTCGACCTGGGCAAGGTACGGTGGCATGAGTAATCCGGCAAGAGAAGCTCCCTATTCTTTTCCCGTATTCAAGCACTTCAGCGGAACCCACCGTACTTTGGCACGTCGACCTCAACCTCGAGAACATCATGCTTGCCGGCGACAACAATACACTTAGCGGCATCATTGATTGGGAATTTGTTTCGACACTGCCTCTTTGGGCTATAACCAAACCGCCCAAGTTTCTTGATGGGTACGTTCGCAATGAGGCGCCGGATCCAGAGACATACGGGTCAGATGATGGGCAGGATAACGAAGGAAAGAGCCGTTTGTATTGGAGTGACCTCGAGGAGTATGAGAACACACTGTTACAGGATGTCTACAATGATCGTATGAGTCAATTGAATCCCGACTGGGAAAGGCTCAAGCGCGAAGGTAGACTGTGCAACGATATGCGAGAAGCCATCGATTCGATGTCCATCGGGTTTTATGGCAGGTGCGTAAAGACCTGGCTTGATAAAATTGAGGATGGCGACTGGCATGAGAAGCTTGCAAGTGATGACTTTCCCAGATTTGAGCTCCCGTATTGAAGCTTTAGAATAGTTAGCCTCAGTCTTATACTAAATTTAGCCCATTATCCTCAGCTTTACCAAACCTAGCAAATTCTTAGACTTTGTTAGACGCGACAATACCACATTTTGAGGCACTGTAACGCTGATTTGCATTACCAATGGGGAGGCAGTGAGAGATGAGATTTCTATCGTCTATTAATAAAGAAAAAGAGAGTTGGGTGTTTTGGTACGAAACTTGAGTACCGAGAGATGAGATCGTCTGTTAATAAATAAAAAGAGAGTCGAGCGTCTCGTTACAAGATTTTTGTCCTTTCATGTCCTACCCGTGATCAGCTCGCGGTAGACCAGAAGTGAACAAACTGCCGTAAGCTGCGAAGCTCGCTTCAGATGCGATTCTTTCGGCCTAGGACCGTCACTATATAAATTCTCAAACGATCTTACAATGACATGTTCGGTTGGGTACCTGATGCCTAGATACAGTACTTCCATCGCCCCAACTCCCAGGGTTTTGCTCCTGTTAGTCCGGGGTGTTGAGTAGCAAGAATTGAATTCTCGAGATAGTTCAAGGGTAGGACACCATAGCCTCTCAAGACACGCGGCAGAGGTCAGGTCAAGTATCCCATCCTCACAAAGTCTCAAATCTGCATTGGCTCTTCGCCAAAAGTCTCCTTTCTTCATCCAGCACCGGTCTTTTAGCGGTCTTCCCCTTATGACACTACTCGATTTGGACTCTACTGGACAACCAGTTTGGTAGTACAGACCCAGACTTGAAGATGTGGATAGCGTCAGCGTTTCGGAGGAACTAATCGCTGGAAGTATAAGACGCGAAATGATCCGGTCGCCCTACACTAGATTAGGAAGACCATAAGCTACTTTGTTTTCACATTCCAAGTCTTGAAGGATAAGACTTCTAATTCACATTTGGATAGCCAGGGGTGCAACACATGAGAACTCAGAAATTCCAAGGAAGGACAGTACTATCTAATCAATCAATTGATCCTACCTAAGCTCTAATAAACATCCTATCTTATCGCTGCTCATTAATCCCGCGGTCTTCGCAAATTACCGTCAAAGCAGAATCCATGCCACCAGGCCTCCTCTAAAGTTCCTCCACAATATTCAACTAGGCTCCTACCTTCATCATCAATCCCATTCCTTTATCAACCATCCCAGTACTGTGTCGTTAATCCAAATCGCTTGTCGTCAGTCCTAGTCCGATCGTGGTCCTTAACCATGAGCCGTAGCCTCGAGTACCGCTTGGCATCTACTCCTTGTTCTTGTTCTTGGGCGACTACAGGCGAGACTTACTGTGGAACTTCTTGCGCACCTCTTCAGGAGTGATGGGGTCTTCGGGATCTACCAGGACTGGTCCAGCTACAGTCGCGGCGCCTGCGATTTTGAGGGTAGAGCAGGTTGTTTGCTTGTTCACCTGCACCTGCAGATTAAACTTGCCGTCGCTTGTAATGCCCTGCATATCGAGACGAAAATGCACATTAGAGTAGATAGGGTTCGAGGCGGAAGATGGCGGGAAGTTCTCCAGTCGAGTCGCGGGGATCTCGTCGATAAACGACTCGAGAAGCTTCTTTGCGTTACGCATGATGACAGTATTGATAGGTAATAGTGAGTAGTATTCAGTGGTAATCGGTAGTAGTCAGTGTTGGTTAGTGGTAGGTATGGGCGAGAAGAGTGCGTGGTGGATGAAAGAAGGAAAGGATGAACGATAGAACGTCTTAATTCTGGCTTCGATATACGGTCTGTGTCGCTGGCAGTGCCATCACTGGCACTGATATAGACACTGACACTGATATGAACATTGGCACTGATACAGACATTGGCAGATGAACGTTGTTCTTTGGATAAACATGCAAGTTAATGTTCGTCTAGCCTGTTCAGAAATACACCGGAAACATCTTGTCAGGTACACTGGTTGAGTCACTGAACAATTGGGAAAATTGACAGAACAAAAAGTATATGTAAGCTGCCCCTGAAGCATCACAAAGACGTCTTTGGAGGTTGAGAACAAAGAATTGGCGCGACTCCACTACCTTAGGTACCTATATATATCTAGGCAACCCCCACTTTGAGTTCGTGTAACCTGTGCTCTTTTACCATCAACTTACAGTCATCCTCTGCAACGCACAACTTCTACTCTACACTTCTGCGACACAGAAATTCTTCAACACAACCACAATCATGTCTGATACCGCGCGACCAGGTCTACTTTGGGATACCTCTGGCCTTGGCGACAAACCGCTTTGGGAGTACGAACCAAACCTCGATGACGTTGCGAAAGTTTGCCAACAGACGTTAGGCCTCAGCAGCGACGAGTGCCATGTATCCTTTCTGGCCAGCGGCGCCATGAACAAGGCATACACTGTTCGAGTCAACGACGAGAAGAGATACGTTATGAGGGTCTCGCTTCCCATCGACCCCAAGAATAAAACAGCTTCCGAGGTCGCGACTCTGAAATGGCTGCACCTCAATAACCCCAACGTCCCTGTTCCCGAGGTCATCGCATTTGACGATTGCAATAACAACCCAATCCGCTTTGAGTGGATTTTGATGCAGTACATGCCTGGCCAGCCAGTTTCTGACAAGTGGCGCAAGATGCCTTGGGAGGACAAGATTGCTCTTGTCAAGCAGATCGCAGACAGCCAAATGGAAATCATGAAGAACTCGAACTTCGAAGGCATCGGCTCATTGAGAGAAACCGAAAAAGGGACAGTCCCCGATCGTTACGTCGCCATGGACTTCTGCTTTGGCAAATCTTTCGACTGCGACGTCCCGAGAGGGCCTTTTCGCTGTATCCGCGACTGGACCAAATCACTCACTGAGATCATCACGCAGCATTACATCGATGCCATCAAGAACGCTGAGGACGACGAAGACGATGGGTTTGATGAGGACGATCGAGAATACTTCGAAGCCTACTTGAAAACCACCAAGCGCCTTGCCAACACGATAGAGCAGGTTTTCCCTGACGAATCTGAAAGCACAGTCCTTCAACACGCGGACCTTATCCTCAGTAACATCATGGTTGACGAAAACAACAAGCTGTGCGGGATTATCGACTGGGAATTCGCCTCTACGGTGCCGCTTTGGGCCGCTAACCCCGCTACCCAGATCCCTAAATTTCTAGACGGACATGAGCAAGAGGAATTGCCAGATCGCGATGCCCACGGGCCTGCCGAACCAGACTCTGAAGGCGGAGGTGGTCTGGACGACGAAGGGAAAGCTTCATCGTACTGGGAGAGTCTGATGGACTATGAGACGACTCAGTTGCGTAAGGTCTACAAGGACTATGTGGGCCAACGACTGTGCCCTTCTGCTGTGCGTGACCACGAGGATAGCGCGATCAAGATCAGGGTCGACTTCTTGGAGGCAATCAACTGGTGCAGGATCGGATTACTTTCAGGCAAGATTGAAGACTGGTTGGATGAAATTGAGAAAGGGAACTTTATCCGGTTGTAAATTTGAGCCTAGGTTCTTCGAGATCGAGGCTATCTGTCATAAGCTTGAGCATACTCTTTGACTCAACTTCAGTTCATAGCAGAATCTTTAGATTAGACAAATGATATCAAGGTTTCCGACGCAAACCTCCATTTTGAAATTATGAGCTTTGTGTGATCAAAAGTGTTGTTTTATTAAGCACGCATTGCCGGGCATCTTATCACCAGATGTGTCACTAGCCGACCTCGAGTAGAAGCACCATGTGACCTTGCATCACAGACGAGTAGCGAGGAATGTGACTTTATATCGTCTATTGATAGAGAGAAAACGAGTCGATCGCTTTGTTACGAGACTTTTTCCTTTTTCCCTCCCCTGGCAGAGATAATCCTAGCCATCAATGTAAATACGTGCTATCGCCACTCAGTCATTCCTCAAAAGTCAGATATCGTCTCCGGTTCCTCTATCATCGGTCTTGTTTTCCACTCCTCCCGCAGTGAGAAAAGTTCCAACATCCCCGTGTAATCCGCCAAATCCGGGCATGCTTCCAAAAGATCATCAACCTCCGCTTCCGATGGACTATAAGCCAGCTGAACGTCCAAGGTTCTGAGCTTCTTTGCTTTCTTGCAGGTCTCCAACACAAGCGGCCCTACTTCGGTAAAACCTATTCCGAGATGGCGCAAGGTAGACGAGTGAGCGGTGATCATGTTTGCAATCGCGTTGTTCGTCCCCTCGTCTGCTTCGTCGTCGTCTGGCTCGTCGATCACTATCTCCCATTGGTTGCACCAGAGGCCTGACAACGTGATCTGTCGAAGTGGCGCTTTGCTGTCAGCAATGGCCTGAACATCCTCCATTACCGCTCTGCATGCTTGGCCGAGGACGAGAGTCGTCAATGCTGTCATGTGCGGCATGATCTGGACTATCCAGTCTGACACTTCTTCAATACTCTGCACCTTCAACAGTTGAAGTGTGGGACCCCAGTTCTTGCATGCTTGTTCTAGATCGCCCGATAGCGTCAAGGTGTCGTGAAGCTTCAGCTCTTGCAGGTTGGAGCACTGCATGGAAAGTCTGGGGAGATCGTCGTAGCCGTGACTGAGAGATCTAACATAGAGGGCGCGTCTGGGTTGTAGCCTTAAACTGTGCAGGAACCCCTCTCCACCTTCTCTATCGGAATAACGTGGAGATTGCGAATAAAGATACTCTTCTCCTATTCCATAGAACAGTTTACATGAGTATACCACTGCGACCAGGGTGGTTTTTCGAGAGTCGCGGTCAAAGTCGTTGACCTGGCTGATGTCAAGCTAAGGTTTTTGAAAGTCACGTCTCTCAACGCGTACAGGTTAAATCAACACAACGTACCTGGCTGATGATCAGGCGGTAAATCTCATACGGTAACCGTGGCGGGGGCCAGTCCTTCCCTGTCGGAGCAGTTGTTTCCTCCATTCTTCGTTAGGTCGAAATAGGTTTAGAGGCCTGTTGCTGGGTGAAGGAAGATGGGTTGTTGTTTTGGTGTTGAGGCTGTGATGTCAGCTAGTAGCACAGACCACGTGGTCTTTGCGCCACGACGAGAAGACGGTCCCGCAGATGACGACTCTGAACAAAAGCAATGGAATATCCGTCCAGGAATAATTGTGAGCAGGTTTCGCAGTAAATCACAGGTAAGATGATATGGATCAGAATAGAGAGTGGTCTACGGGGTAGTATAGCTGGGTAGGTAACAGAGGAAAATATCCTTCAAGACTTAGGCTACGGAATAAAGTAGCCTAAATCCTAGCCTAAACGGTCATAAGATGACCAAATTATTTCGTCTCTTATGCTTTCGTCGGTTAATCCTTCTGACATCCTGCGGTGTAGGTAGGCAAAAATGCAAAAAAGACAACATACAACAGCGGGGATTCGCTGGTCGTCACCGACCCAACTACTAATCCGCCGGTTAGTGGCTTGACTATGGGAGAGCGGACGGGATCCCGTATTTTCCACTACCTTTGGTCGTATGTATTAGCTGTAACTTTTTCAGGGCCTATATCCGGCATCTAGCAGTTGCCGTGCGCGTCATTAGTCGTGCACACCGAGAGAACAACACGAGGTTGAGACTTATTCTTGGAACAAAAAGGAGTAAATGAGCAGTTTTTAGATGATCGCATTTTCATTCTCAACTTTACATTGTTATTGTCTCTGTCTCTGTCTCTGTCTAAATCGATTTCTTCACCGCAATATCTCCATCGTGCAGACCCAAGTCGGCAGGCTGACCATCGAAGAACCCATACAAACAACCCTCAATACAAGCCCATCGCTATACCTTCACTCGCGTCCACAAGAACATCCCCACTCAATGTCTACCAAACACAGCATCCAGTCTTGCCTTTTCCGAATCCCGGAACGCTGCCTGACCCTTTGCGACCCTCTCCATCAGAGTCGTAATAGTTTCATAGCTCGCCTCCAACTCTTTCTGCTTTGCCGCTATCTTCTCCATCCACTGGACTCTCTTCTTGCTGTGGTGCCCCCAGGTACATCCGAAGGCGACGTCCTCGGAAAGCATTTCTTGTTCGCGGTGATGGACGAACTTCCACAGCTCCGCCCGTTCTTCGCAAAGCTTCCCGCACAGACCATATTGTTCCCTGATCTTGCTCATAAGACGGGGATAAGTATCTTCCACAACAGGGTGCTTATCAAAAATCGGCATATCGAGATCGGTATAAGAGAGCCACAGGCCTGGTGTTGACTTGAATATTTTTCCTGGGGAATACCTTACAGGGTTCTGGTTGGTACATCGCGTAAGGTTGTCAGCGGTGCTCGCAGGGCGGTATTGTTTGTAGCTCCGGCCCTCTTTAGTCTTATCGTTCTCATACATCACTGGTGGCGCAGATGCCGGTCTGGATGGTTGGATAAGAGGAAGAGGCGCTTCCTGACCTTGGGCGAGTGGTTCCATGGCGGTGATGGATAGCGTTGAGAAATAGGAACATTCAGGTTCGGGGTGAGCAGGTTGGAAAAGAACAAGATCAAGGTTGGAATGAGCAGAGACTTTATACTGGATATCCGAGAGGTGAATCATGGTTTGGAAGTATTGTCCAGTGACAGCCATGACGGCTAGTGACAATCGCGAGTGACAGCTGCTTGCTCCAATGTGTGGCTTTCAACAAAGGACTCTTACAACAGCAAACATAACAACGTCCAAGACTTGAAAGTACCAAGGCAAAGTAGCCTAAATTTGCTTAACGATATCTAATTATTTCGTCCCCTACCTTTCCGTCCCTAACGCTCGTGGAGGAAGGTCTAAAAAGCACAAAGCTTACCAACCCATTATTCACGACATCACAATGGAGATTGCAGACTGTCAAGCAGAAATGATTCAGTCAAGATTCATTGATCAATACTCTGGGAGGAACTCATCATCACGTCACCACTGGCCACTATAGCTTCATGTTTCTGTGCCCATGTCGATTACGACATCCCGGGAGGGCCTTTCTGTTCCGCCATGGTATAGCTTGAAGCGATATGAGACTGTTATCCAGGATGGCTACGCTCAGAGCGATAGTAACAACGAGAAGTACGACAATATCAAGTATGAATCATACAAGGAGTGTCCCGACATGGCACAAAGCCTTCATGGTGCAGTACCTCTGATGTTTGTGTGCAATGGAAACAGAATCAACAGTACTTTCACATGCCAGTCTCCCCCTCCAGAACATCCAAATTCACGGAAACAACAAGCTCATTGGCATGATCAACTGGAAGTTCTATAGTATTCTTCCGCTACGGGTCTCCACATGTCCACAATCCCTTACTAGTCCCTGCTTCCAACGATGGACTGAGACCAAGACTCGACGCCTTCAGCGATACCCAACAGACACTGACGAAGATGTGAAGGATGAAGAAAAGTCGACTTGGCACTAGAATCCCATGGTGGACTATGGGTTTCCGGGATGCACAACCGATCCTCAGCTAGTTCGCCTCCGATGAGGCCGCCTGTTCCTCCGCCATCTGGGCCTCCATTGCATGCCTGCGTTTATGGTAGGTTTGCTTCAGAGCCTCGAGGGTACGCTCTGGAAACGCGGCCTAGTAAATGGTTAATACTTGATCAAGAAGAAAGTATGGGGATCCAAAAGGGTTTACTTACGGCAATGGAGGCCCATTTGGCCCCCCCATTCCTCATTTCAATGAGGCGACGAAGTTCGTCCCGGTGCCAGAAACTGTAGGACGGCGCGCTACTTTCCTATAAACTAGTCAGTAAGGCGTTACCAGTTTCAGGAATAGGTCTACTGACTGGAGCTGCTGGGGTAGCAGCGTCAACCTCGGCGTGAGCAGCAGCAGGAGCAGAATCAGCGGCCGGAGCAGAGTCAGTATCGGCGTCGGGAGCAGTATCGGCATCGATGGCGGGAGCAGCATCGGGGGGTGCGGAAGCCACGGGATTGCTGGAACCAGAGCTTTCTCCGGACTCGTTGAGCCACGGGCGCTGGCCAGGGCCATCGGGGAGGGGCTTTCGGCCCTTCGCGAGTGCCTTTTCATGCCAGACCTGCATCGTGTCGGCTCGTATATAGAGTCAAAGGAGTGATATAGCTTAGACTTGCAAGAGACCAAAGTCAAGGCGAAGGTGGTATAGTAGTGTGTTGAGAAAACAAGAAATGAAGAAATGAAAGATGACAACTACGAAATGAAATAGCCGTGGACCGAAGTGCATGGTCAACAGCAACCTCTTTTTCAAATCTTTGCCAGCTCTCTGGCAGTGCTTGCCAGTGCTGGCGGCGGCCTATTGTTAGGTCCACTACAATAGGTCAGCAATAGCAGAGACAATAGGCCGAGGGACGGAGGACCAGGCAAGCTGGATTCAATCAAGACCGTATATAATATGTGATGCTGGTGTGTTATGTGAATGAAAAAGAAGCAGTGGAGTGTTCTATATCTACAATCGCTGCTCGGCATTCATCAGCCGTCTACTATTATCCATATAATTTATACAACAGAAGGATCCAGTGTTTGAACAGTGAACAACTGTAATTAAAGAATGAACAATAGAAATCTAGAAAAAAACATTTTTTAGTCAAGTGTACAAAGGTGGTACCCAGACAAAGGAGTATACTACTGTGTAAAGGGAAGAAAAAGAGATGGAAGAAGCAACTTGATAAATCCCTTTGAGTTGGAATCACCCGGGAATCATATAGGCCGACGAAATCTCCAAATGACCAGGACCTTCCTTGTGTTTGACATTTGGGCGATGTGTAGCTAGGGAAACATGCAAATTGAATGGAAAACATAGCATGGATGTCAATTTTGGTGTGTCTTGACTGCAGACAATTTGCATCCAAGGAAACATAGGTGCAAATGGCAAACCTAGTGGAGACAGCAAATTTGCCTACCAGGTAACTACCAAGACAAAAATCACAATGCAATACCAATCACAGCCAGAGACAAATTAGTCACGGCAAAAGAAGAGTCACGTTGTCATTCAATATATCATCAGTTTCATTCAATTGAACATTTTTCCTATTGCTTTCATGTCTTCATTGTTGTTTTCCAATCAGTTAACAGTACAATGCGGCACCCCATTCCTAGCAACACACTTCGCCGTCTGAGCCGAGTTAATCTTGATCCAGACACCCTTCTTGTAAGCCTTCTCACTCCCTCTGGGTCCAAACTTGACGTAGTATGTTCGATCGGCAAAACAGAAAGCATCGACGTCGGTGCGAGGCTTGTGGAAGAAGCCACCGCGTGAGGAGTTGGCTCCCAAGAAGTACTGCTTGCACTTGACAGGCTTGCCGCCACTGCTGAGTTGACAAAGGTGGTCTTTCAGTCCGAGGTCGGCCCATTTGGCGGTCCAAGGTGTGCTGTTTTCGAAACGGCCGCATGGAGGGGTTTTGCATTGGGATGCTTCGACGGGGGTAGAGGCGCCGAGGAGGATGGCTCCGAAGGATAGGATGGCGGAAGGCTTCATTTTCACGATGTCTCGAAGGGACTTTAGCTTGATTTTGAGGTTGAGAAGTAGTTCTTAGGACAGACGAAAGACTTGTGATTCCATTCTGACCTTCAGACCATCGAGACCAATTTATACTCAACTTTATCCCAACCATTTTCACCGCCGCAGCCCAACAGCATGAACAAATCCCACGAGAATTAAATTTAGCAGTCTGTGTACCGCTATAGTGCAGAAGCTGAACAAGAGTTGCTCCGTGCTTACAGCCACAGAAGCCAATCACTTGGTACAGCGTGGTGCGGCTGAGGACTGAAACAACTAACCCCAAGATCTAGACCGTGTGGCGTTTTTGTAATATCTTGAACTCAAGTGCCGATAGGTCACTAGACCGGATGAACTACCTGGACAGGAAGGTGGTAACTTTATATAGAATTGCTTTTCATGCCGATGTGATGCTGCTTTACTTGTTGGAATGGCCCCCAATGGCCCCCAAGTATCGCGAGATTGTCACTTGACACTCATGATTGGAGGCGGTATACACAATCTCTCCACTAGACGGAGAGTGATTGATTCGATTGAATAGTCTATTCTAGGAGCATAATTGTCTTTCGTCTATCTTGCCATCGGCACAACAATCTGGGGATAGACTCATCACGGCTGAAAGGCCTAGCGTTGAGCTAATTTTAATTGAGCTTCGCTAGTCAGAATGATACAAAGAATAATGCTGTGCATGTTGCTAGAGCACATTTACCCGGTATTAGAATCCTGGAGTCAATTTTCGCTCTTCTACCGCATTAACCGAGCCTACAACGGTACTGTTCGGTAGTTTTGTTCGCATCGTCACTCCTCTGGGGCTTTTGCAATCAGCTCCAAGGCGGTTCGACACTTGCATTGTAGTTGGATCAACACGGCCGTTCAGTCTTGTTTCGTAGAGAGCCCAAGGCAACTTTCCTTTGCAGGCACAAACAGAGCTAGACGAATATTCCCGTTTTAGGACTACCGGTACAGACCTCGGCGCTGGGCTGTCTTCCAAGTCTCCATCTTACAGAGTGCTTATCGTCTCTTATCTCTTTATCGATTGCTCATCTTATCTTATCGGCTCTTATCCACCATTCCAAGATGAGGCACAAATCGCGCTCAGGCACGTGCCATGACATCATGGAGATAGAGCGGGTATACCCGCGTTGATCACTGTCTTTATGGCTGCAGGGTAATTTGTAAACTGATGGACTTAGAAACTAATCAATTGCTGCATCTCTCATCAGAGCTTTTGTTTCCTAGCTACCGAGTGTCTATTAAGACACTCTGCTTAAGCTTTTACTCTGTCCCTGATTTTTTAGCAGTGGAATGTGGTGGTCGCTCCGTTGAAAACACATGCTCAAGCAAAAATCACGTTAACGCTGATGTTCCCGCCCACGTTTTAACACCAATTATTTTGTTTTCGTGCTTCCACCTCTTCTAGTCGGAGGCATCAGACACCACTATTGAGAGATGTCACAGAACCCACAGACATCGTCTAGCTTTCGTCCTTGCTGCCCAGCCCCCGTTCCTGACGTTATACCGTCATGATGTCTCCACAGCCCGTAAATCCAAAATGGAGTCAACCTCAATTCGATCAATCCCTGTTGAAGATCCCCCCACTTCAGACACGACTCTGTTTCACGATTAAAGACCAAAAGTCTCTCGTATTCCAACACGATAAAACCTGGCGATGGCGTCAATCCTTTTGCACCTGCTGTTTCATCACAAAAACAAGCCTCACTTGTAAGTGGTGATTGGCGGCGCCTTTCCTCCGTGCGCACCACGTGGACCTCAGGGTCGGCCTGTTCGGATCCTGTTCTGATAGGCTGAGTCGCTGACCATGACTCGAGTGCACATCGGCCGTTTCCTTAAGTGCAAACTCTATCGACCGCCACGACTGCATATTCCCTCGGCAGTCTTGGATGAAATGAGCATTATTGACTGCCGGAGATGAGAAATTAGAAGAATAAAGGAAGGAAAGCTTAACGCACGTGGCTTTTACAAATGGGTTCAATGTTTCCGCTGCATCAGTGACATCTTCTTTCGAGTCATGGTTTATCCCGCCACTTCCAGCACGGTCATCATCGTCATAGACACCAACATAACTTTCATCATCATCCTTCCGGGGACACCAGGTTCCGGGTTATCCTACTTGCGACTAACCGGGCTACGGATCGTACCCGCAAGGGTCAACACTCTGCCCGAATGTGGTTCCACTAGCCGCAGCGCCATTCTTCAGTAGACGCGAAAGAGGGCACTTGACGATCCAATAAGAGCATAAAAAACACACCCGAAGTGGCAACACTGCCCCTGCGGCCGATAACTTAGCAGTTACAGTAATCAAAACATAAGCTCTAGCGCTATCCACTTGAAGATCTTTGAGAGGGAATCAATTCGTTTTAGAAAGGGGTCGTGCGTAGGTCTCTGCGTCTTTAATCCCGCTATTCCTCTTTCTTTCCCACCTTCCTTCTCTTTTCTGAAATCTGGAGATGTCCACATTCGTGATCCTGGATGGGGGATCGAATTAAAGCTGCGAACAATGCATGATGAGGGTTGAAACGCTGGCTACATGGGCTGCGGTTACTGTCAGCGCGGCGGCTTCTGTGGCGAATGGGAGTGAAGCCCAGGTTCAAGCGACGATCAATGCTTCTCCAGAATGCGCGGTAAGTAATCTTTAATCTCGCCTCAACTACCGAGACATTCGCTGATGGTGTCACAGCAAGGATGTCTTGTCACGGCATTGCGTACAGACTGCGATTTGCAAGATGAAAAAAGCTGCATTTGCCATTCTCAAGATTTCCACGCGGATTTAATCTACTGCATGAGACAATACTGTCGCACCCCTGCGATTTTCGGTATGTTGCCTCTTTCGATGATTTGCATCCAGGATCAAGACCCCTGACAGCACAACAGCTTCTCTACGCCAAGTCGATGCTTTATGCGAGCGCCCGATACGAGACCGTCGAAACGATGCCTGGCCATACATTTCAATCCATATTCTTTCTATTCTTTGTACTGTTATTCGCATTTATACCAAAGCGTTTCTTGTCAAGCAGTTTTCACCGGAGGATTGGTTATCTTTGACTTCTTTTATTATCTATATTGTCTATTTTGGTATTGGACATCATGGTGAGTTTCGGGAAAGTCTTGGGCATCAAGCGACATTACTAATAATATGTAGCATTGATGTCTGCTTTTGGTCAGGATATATGGCAGGTCAACGCGGAGGACCTGTCACATGCTCTCAAGGTAAATCGCAAACACCACATATCCACTTCGTGTACTAACGTGCTCAGCTATTTTGGATTGACTGCCCTTTCTACAGCCTTCTGATGGGAATGACCAAAGTCACCATCATACTATTCTACATCCGACTATGCCACGTATACACTCGATTCTGCCAAGTCTGCTGGGCCATCATCGTCATCGTCTCTCTCAACACCATCATTTTCATGTTCCTCAACATATTCCAATGCACGCCGATACGCTGGAACTGGGACCGCTTTAGCGGACACGATGTGGATTACAAGTGCATGGATTTGAACAAACTTCAATGGTCGATTAATATTACGAATATTATTTTTGACGTGGTCGTTTTGGCGCTTCCGATACCACTCGTCTGGAGGAGTATGTATTTCTGCGATGGTGTTGGGAAAATGTTTACTGACAATTTATAGTGAGATCGACATTCCGCCGAAAAATCGCCATCATCTTCATGTTCAGCCTAGGCGTCGTCGTTCTAGTCGCCAGCTGTCTCAAAATGCGCTACAACATTCTCTACGGTCATTCAACCAACATAACATGGGATTATATGGACCTAATGGTCTGGGCCGGCATCGAAAGCTCCGTCAGCATCGCCGCACCCTGTCTCCCAACAGTACGATTATTCCTACACAAAGTATTTCCACAATCATTCGGACGCATGTTCGCCTTTGGATCACATGCAGATAAAACGCTTGACGACCATATTAAAGCAGAGGAGGAAGAAGTTGCGCAGTGGGCAGCGGATCTGGAGAAACCGTCCGATGCTTCACTGGTTAATGTTATTATCAGGCCAAGAAGAGCGGCGATAAGTTTGGGACATGACTTTGGACCTTCGAGAGGTGGACGAGGAGGCAGAGGAGGACGGAAAAAACCTATGACTGAAGCGAGTCGAATTCTTAAAAGTGTTGATGAGTTTGATGAGATACCACTGGTCAATTAACAAAGACCAAACAACTACAGTTTCTTAATGTATACGTATGAATAAACGAAATATCAAAGATATACCAATTAGCAAAATAAAGTGACTGGGAGAAATTGTATGGACCTGGCTTACCGGTTCAGATTATGATGTCACTGACCTGTGGCCATCCAAAGGAATCCTTTTGTAGGAACTGCTTCAGTAGGTAGTTGGTGCAAAAAGCAAAAAAAAAAGATCGTAAGTGAGAACTCTTAGAGAGTCCGACTTTCTTCAAGTCGACGCGGGCCTGATTCGAACAGACGCCTCCGAAGAGAATAGATTTCTAGTCTATCGCGTTAGACCACTCCGCCACCGCGCCTTACGTAATTGTTGAAGGAAAGTGTTCCATCTTGCACTATGTCCGATGTCTGAGGGAAAATTCGACTCTCGTGAATCAAGAAATCTCGGTATCATCGTGGTGGTGTCTGATGTTCTTTAGTGAATGTCGCTGATTCTTCGCCGCTTGCTCTTCATTCAGACTGACTGGCCCGTAATTGGTACAAAATGGAAACGCACTGGTGCCTTCAGAAACGTTGTTAGATGACGTCATCGACATCGCCGTCTCTAAGAATCATTGATCTATCGAGGTCGGTCAGGTATAGCGATAGCTATCATCGAGACGAAGATTGGAGGAATTTAATGTCCCTTTTGAAAGGCTGCAGCATCTATTAATTGCTGTTTCCATATTCGATTAGCCCCTGATCGGCTGCTCTACCGCGGCCCCAGAACCAACCGGTATCCTACCATGTGATGATCATACCACCTCACTAACCATCCCAAAACCAGAACAACATACTGATAAAAGAACGGCTAAGAAAACGGCCCGAAAAACGTCTACTGTGCCGCAGTTCGCAATTCAATAGATCAGACGAGAAGGACCGATGCGATCGTCCAGACTAGACCTAGGAAAGCATCTGGTATGCGGGGGATCTGGGGACCTTACCCCAGAAAATACAAGGAGTGTCTGGGGTTGACGACTTCATTGGTGGAGGAAGGGCGCTTGTTCTCGGCGTAATTTATAGCTTGCACGAATGAATGCGGAAGCTCCTGTTGTTTACTTGTGACTTTCCATTGATGGATACTATATAACCTTCATGGATTTACCATACTGAGTTGATGGAGCAGCTCACTTTCACTCACCATAGATCCGCGTTTCAATTATTCCAGTGGTCGAAAATGTTTACTCAAGTTCTCTACGGCCTGGCTGCCGCTGCATTATGGCAGGGCCAAGTCGTCGCCTCACCAAGCAAAGACACCTCCCTCGAGAAATTCATCACCAAACAAGCGGATATTTCCATCAAAGGTGTCCTCGCCAATATTGGCTCTGATGGTAAACGAGCACAAGGTGCAGCGCCTGGTGCTGTTGTCGCAAGTCCATCACGAGAAGACCCTGACTGTAAGCCAACACCCTACTTCCTACAAATGATATACTGACAGTCTCCAAGATTGGTACACTTGGACCCGCGACTCGGCTTTGACATACAAAGTTCTCGTCGAGCGCCTCATCCACGGCGAAAAGTCTCTCCAGCGGAAGATAGACGAGTATGTCTCCGCTCAAGCCAAACTTCAGAAAACAACAAACCCATCCGGTAGTCCAGAGTCCGGTGGTCTCGGGGAGCCAAAGTTCCACGTGAATCTCACTGCTTTCACTGGATCTTGGGGTCGTCCTCAGCGCGACGGTCCGCCTCTTCGCGCTACCGCCTTGACCCTATACGCAGAATGGCTCATCTCCAATGGAGACAAGTCAAAGGCTGTGAATAAGGTATGGCCAGTGATTGAGAAAGATCTTGCGTATACAACCAAGTTCTGGAACCGTACTGGCTATGACCTCTGGGAGGAGGTTAATGGATCTTCTTTCTTTACTCTTTCGGCTTCGCATCGGGCTCTTGTTGAGGGGGCGGCTTTGGCGAAGAAGTTGGGCAAGTCTTGTCCCGATTGTACTGCGAATGCCCCTCGTGTTCTTTGCTTCATGCAGAGCTTTTGGACGGGTGGTTACATCGACTCAAACATCAATGTGAAGGATGGTCGCAAGGGTTTGGATGCTAACTCTATCCTTTCATCGATCCACACTTTTGATCCCAACTCGAAGTGCACCGACTCAACATTCCAACCTTGCTCGTCCCGAGCGCTGGCCAATCATAAGGCTGTTGTGGACTCTTTCAGGTCCATCTATGGCGTCAACAAGAACAGAGGTAAAGGCAAGGCCGCAGCTGTTGGCAGATACAGTGAGGATGTGTACTACGACGGCAATCCCTGGTACCTGACTACCCTCGCCGCTGCTGAGCAATTGTACGCGGCGCTGTACCAATGGAATAAGGTTGGGGCTGTCTCAATTGACGACGTGTCTTTATCTTTCTTCCGTGACCTTACGCCTAAGGCATCCAAGGGCACGTATAAGAAGAACAGCAAGACGTATAAGGAGATCGTCAAGGCCGTCAAAGCCTACGCTGACGGCTTCGTCGCTGTTGTCCAAACCTACACACCCAAAGATGGTTCGCTAGCCGAGCAATTTGACCGAGCCACTGGAACTCCCAAATCGGCGGTCCACCTAACCTGGTCCTACGCCTCCTTCGTCAGCGCGACCGAACGCCGCTCCAGCATCGTCTCTCCCTCTTGGGGCGAGAGCAGCGCTAATAAGGTCCCTGCTGTATGCGAAGCAGCCCCCACCTGTGACACGACGATAACCTTCAACGTTAAAAATGTGGAAGTGTCATCAGACCAGAAGGTTTACGTTGTTGGGTCCGTAACTGAACTTTCCAACTGGTCACCTGATGAGGGCATTCCACTTACAGAGGGTACAAAGGGATTGTGGAGTGCCAAGATTAAGATTCCTTCTGATACAAGCTTTGAGTATAAGTATATTAAGAAGACGAGTGGTGGAGATGTTACATGGTTGAGTGATCCGAACAACCGGGCTGTTACTGGTAGTAAGTGTGGAAGTGCTAGTACTCTCGATGATGAGTGGAGGTAGTGGTCGTGTTGGAGGCTCTGTTAGTTCATAGGCGCTTGTTGGGTGTTTCTCAACCAATACATATTATTTAAAGTTATCTTCACTAACCTTATACCTTGGTGAGGCGGCGCGGTAATCGTAAAGTCAGGGCATTCGCTCCGTATGCCATGAATGAGTCGGTACATAACTGATTCCGGACACTTGGTCGGCTTAGCTGACTTATTGACACTTGTAGACGTCCACGTTCTTATCAGACAATTCTTCCTCTGCTAAACATACGCAGAATAACCGCCGAGATCCCATGAGACGACATAATTCAAGTAGGCCATTTCGTTTCAGACAGTTGCTTCGTCTTTATTGCATATCCACGACCTTATCAGAGTTCGATGTCTGAAATTCACAGTTGGCGTATCCCCTCGCGTATGAAAGCATATTCCTCAAGGTAACCACTAGACTTTGAGAGTTTTGCTGAGAGTTTCACACAATCTAAGATAAAGGAAAATGCCAGAAATTCTCTCCTCCAGGAATCATCTAATCCGGACTTGTCCATCTCTTCATCTTCACCCACCAACCGATCATCCCAACTCCAACCACCACGATGGCAGCTCAAGTTAATTACGGAGGCCCTATGAATTCCAAGAACGCCATCAAGTGGACATTAGCTGGAGCTGGCATTGTTATCGCCATCATCTTGGTCATTGCCGCCTGCTCCGGGGGAAAGAAGAAAAAGGACCCGGATGCCGACGAGGAGTCACTGCACTCACTGCCGTAAGAGCTGTATGTTGGGGCCATCTCTAGAGCTGCCGTCTAGTCTCCTTGTTTTATCTCGAAAATGGCCCTAATGTTCCTTCTTGTCAGCGCTCTTGTCCAGATAGTAAGTTGAGTGGATTGCATGATGGTGCATTGGCTAACCTGATTTGTTGCCAGCCCCTGCCATAACCCCGACCGACTCGGCTGTACGATCCCTCGACTTGTTTTAAACTCCCTAAGAGAATAAGAAATAGGGTGTGCAAACTGCGCTCGTGTCGCAATCTTTGGATGTGGACTGGATTTTCCTTTGCCCTTTGTCATGGTGTTTTTTCGACTCGATACCGCAGACTGGAAATGGAACAAGTTTGGAGTTTTGTACGGAGCGACCCTTCATAGCTCGCATGCTATCCAATGTCGAATATGCAGTGAAATTTTGTATCGCTCGTTATTAATGAAGACAATTGCCCATGAGTTGTACCCAAGAATGATTTACAGTGACTAAAAATAGGTGCACCGTCCATTCCCCCTCCCCGCTCCAGCACCAACCTTGGCGTCATTTCAACCCTCCAGCCCCTCCATCTTCCAACTAAAAAAAGACGACGATCATTCCATGACGGAATCTGGGCACCAACATAATTGGAGTTGGTAAGCATGTGCTTCTAGACCTTCCAGACCAGCCCCTGCCTTTTGCGCCAATTATGCATCAAGTCAGGAATGCAAGGGAGCTCATGTATGTGCAAAGCGGGGGAGCTAAGGTCGGTCTGTACGAGATATCGCACATCTCACCTCACCTCACCTGATGCCACCGCAACTTGTTCTTCTCCCACAACACAAAATTACCATAATTCTCAGTATTCATGGCATCTTCAGAGTCAGACTCTAGTCAGGATTCGAATCATGACGCAAGAACAACAACGATTTGGGGTGTTATTCTTTGTGTGGCCATCATTATCATCATCGCTGCTATTTGCTTCGTGCATAGATCATTACGTGGACAGGCGATTCGTCGCGCACTAGAAGCACATATTCCGAGATACAATATCTCTTCTGGACTTGGAAAAGAGACTGTGGAGAGCATGCCCATCATCACGTTCGATCCAAGGATACATGCTCAGCAAACAGCTGTACCGGCGCTTGCTCTGATGTCGCCGTCAGAAGAGACGAAGCCGTTGAAGAGAGGGGCTAGACTCATAGCTCTACGAAGATTCTTTACTATTCAGAATGTTTCATGGGGCTCGTCTGGGAAGAATGATGGTGCGACAATACCGCCGGGCGACAGCACGTCGGCAGCTTGCTCAATATGTACCGAGGACTTCATCGAGGGTGCGAGATTGAGGATGTTACCTTGCGGGCATTTGTATCATCCTCAGTGCATAGATCAGTGGTTAACCGATCGATCTCGCACATGTCCATTATGGTGAGTTATTCGTCGACTATAGCAGAAGTGTACTAATACTCTTGGAGTCGTGTCAATTTGGGGTTGAAGAAGCCGCCTCCCGCTCTTATCGAAAGTGTTTAGATGGTTGAACAGCATGAGTTACGAGGTCTACGGTTGGGTGTTTGGTCGCGATACATTTTCACATTGCTTTGCAGTCTTTATTAGGTGTTTGGTCTTCATTGGTTTCTTTTGCCTAAGATTTCATGGTTTCTCGTTGCTGGCAGCGATCATCTGATCTGAAATACATTGACCCGAATTCATCTCGACAGAGGTATTTTCCCCTCATAAACTCAATTGAAGCACAAGAAAAAGTCCCTTGTTGAACATCCTCATCTCAAAACTCACCGCCTCATTCAAAAACAAGCAGATCATTCCAAGCAAGAGGCCGCCAGATGACATGTCTCAAAATGTCATCTGAAGGTGCTTTGCTCTGACATGATCGACAGGGATCTCCGCACCAAAGACCCTGCATACTTAGTGCCACAAGGTACCGTCGCAGTCCTCTAGCTTACTGGTAAGCTGAGGGCGATACTTATGTGCTACAACCACTGCGCTACAAAAGGACAGATGATCTGGTCTGGAACAGCATCGCCGCAGGCTCACTTTTGCGCTTTGTCGGATCCATCGGATGGGATAAATGCCTCATACAAGGGCTCACAATGCTTTAGGGAAATTGCGGTGCTGAATTTATTCCCAGTGTCGCTTGAGTAAACAATGTCATAAACTGATGTCACATAGGTACATGTTGTGTTCGCCATTAGATCCCTGTCTCATTCCACCAGTTTGGTGTGTTTATTGGATGCGTACGCAGGTCGTTCCCGCCGCTAAAAAGCTTGTTTTTAACACAACTCATGTGCAACACCCTCCAGCATCAGAGCTCTGCTCAAATGGAGGCTTGGCGCTGCCAGTACAAACTTGCCTGCGTCAGGGTAACAATGCATAAGGAGGAACATTTGGCCGAGGTGGTTGGTTTATGTTACAACTGTTGAACTTCACATTGTGAGCCAGACCTGTGGTGAGCATGGAAATTGAACCCGGCACCCTGTACGTAAATACCATACCAAACAGCAGAGAATACAAATAACAGTGCATAATGAGGGCCCTCCCGTCGGTTTCTTGTTGAGCTCTAAGCATGATGAGATCAATCAGCCTGTAAGTACAAGGGCGCTTCGGGCCGTTCCAGACGAACAGAGTCCTGTCCGTACTCGCATTCTCATTATCGAGTAGATACGAAAACCAGCGATAAGCATAGTTTAATACATCAGTCGAAACCAACTTCCTGTATATCACAACATTCAACGAATGGTGATTCGCGAGGCTCCGCCCTTATACTTCCCCGTTACATTTCTCCTGTTCAGATACAACATTCTTCCATTACAAAGAGTCATAGCTGACTTAAGGAACCCCGGAGACCCAGGCTTCTCTACGCTCGAGGTCGATCATCGTGGCCCCCACTCGACCCTCGAAGTCAAGCCAGGAGACGGTATTGAGCCATCCAACTCGGTGCCAATTACGCAAAAGCAATCCGAAGAGCCATTGCAACCTGTGGTTACGAAGCCTTGGTGGAAGAGGTACTGGCTTGCGATAGTAGTGGTCAGCATTCTGGTGACTGGAGGCATAATCGGTGGTGCTGTCGGCGGTACATTGGCATCTAAAAAGGAGCCAGACCAGTCGGCCAACAGCGAAGAACCAGCCAAGACGTCCAGGTAAAACAAGGCCACTATCTGGGAATATGAACATGCTAACATACCTTACAAGTTCCGAGCCGATAAGCGCTACCTCGTCCAAATCTTTAACCACACCCACGACATCAACTACCATATCGTACCCTACCGTCAAGCCCACTGCAACACCCGATGCAGATGATGAGCCCGACGATCCTATCTGGGTAGGCAGAAGCGAGGAGAAAGGTCAGAAGTTCCACATCGCTTTTGCCTTAGACGGCACCAAAAATGCTTCATGCAACTACGGAGTCATCCCCTTTCCAGAGTCCGAGAATCCCTGTAGCCACTCTGTCCTGTTGTCTGACGGGTTTCTATATTCTTGGGAAGGATGTGGAGGAGGTACGTGGATGACTTGGAAGAACCCAGCGAGTGATGATCCTGGGTACCATAAGTTACATGAAGGGAGCTGTGAGTTTAAGCCAACGACCTTTGACTGTGGCAAGGTTGTGATAAAAGCTAGCTGGCTTTGTGGGAATGATACTCTTGGATAAAGAGAACTTCCATAGCGATAGGGTCCTATATAAGAATATTGTCAATGATTAGTTCCAGTAAAAAAAAAAAAAGGATTTTGTGAGATCCACCTACTTAGAGTCTTCTTCTACCCTCTCTCTACTCTGTAGACCAAGATCCATATCTGCCTAAAAACGTGACTTTTGTTCCAAAAAAAGAAGCAAAAAAGGAAAAAGCGAAATAAACTTAGAGAGGTTATGCTCCTGTACGGAATGGCGTTTTCTGATCGCAAGTCTCGCAGCAATTCCGCGAATGTTCATTTGTCGAGATTTCGTCAACGTGTCCTCCCAACAACAGTGTAACCAGATCGACGAAAGGTTCCCGTTACCTTTCACCATGACTGGTCTTGGCAGCGCAAATCCGTCATATATATTGAGTCGCTGTAGTGCAAAAGCTTAGGTCATAAGCAAAAAGAGACATACAACAGCGGGGATTCGCTGGTCGTCACCGACCCAACTACTAATCCGCCCCTTACCAGCTTGACTATGGGAGAGCGGACGGGATCCCGTATTTTCTGGTAGGTATGGCCGTATTTGCTTGCTATCCTTCTAAACCTGATATATATAATAAGGCAACAATCGAAACAAATGGTGGGAGAGCGACAATTGTTACACAGGTGAAGCTGATCGTAATGAATGATAATTGGGTGAGTTCCGACAGTTCACAGGAGCCCGGTTTTGACAAGAAACGGGAAAAGACACTGAGATAACGAGGGCTAAGACCCAAAATAACCCAGATTCGTCTTCTTTCTCCCTTTGCACACTGAAACATTACCTCTCAATGTCTGGACGCGTGCTATGCTGATATCCTCATTCGTGCTACGGGCGTAGAGTGGCTGGCTGATTAATTTTGGATTCACCTTTTAAGCATGAATGTCTTGAGTTGTTGCTGTTCCTTGCATGCCTCGTGGCTAGCTGACCAGCGTTTGTCTCGGGGTAACTTGACATCGCATGACTTTTGGATCGGCTTTCCCACTCTGTTGGGAGAATGTCTCAGCCTTGTAACAAATCTAGACTCACAACCAAAGTCCAGACCACGCATTCAAATGATGGCGTCGGTTACTGAGTACCCCTTGCGACTTTCGCGTATGAACAGACATGCTGTTGCGGCCGCCACCATCAAATTGCATAGCTACGTCGATTTGCGCGTGGTTCGTTTGATCCGGATATTAGAAAGAGCTGTTCCCATCAGACAGTGGACGGCGTAAACTCAGTTCCCGTCATACTCCCATCATGAAAGGTCACGTCGCAGCCTTTGCGCTGCTTAGTAGCATCGTCGGTGCTGTTAATGTGAGAGACATCCATCAAGAAGACCCTGCTACTTGGTGCATCACTTATCTTTCAACCTATATTGCTCCTATATCCTTTCACAGCGCCCTTCCTCGTCCCTCTGCGAACTCTTCGGGCTCTGAACTCGTTTCGACAGGCATAACTCCAGATACTACCCTACCCCCATCTGCTGCCGACACTCTTTCTTCATCGGCAACTGGTAGTGCTCCAACTTCAGCGAGCTTTGAGCCAAATGGTCAGCGCATCATTCTTCTCATCACACCCTCGGGAGGTAACACAAAACGAGACGTTGGAGGCTTCGTCGGTGATGACAACCCCGACATTTGCACCTTCGCCACTGTCTTTATTCTCGGCCAGGGTGGTTTATCTCAAGACGGTGTACCCTTCGCGTATCTTGGTAATGGCTACCAAAAGTTTGACTCGTCACCTGCGTTGCCTATTGACCCTATAACGACAACATTCAGCAGCGAAGGAGGTGTCTTGAAATTCGCAAACTCGGCCTTGCCAAACAGCCAAGCTTCGTTCTGCCAAACCTCTTCTGATGGCCAAGTCTACATTACGTTTACATCAAAGCCATCCGGCTGCGTCCCGGTGGCTCTCAATGTCTATGCAGGTAAGCAACTCATTAATATCATTCTGAGTACCCAACACTAATGAATCTCAATAGCAGAGCGATGTGTCAATGGAAGACTGGATGGCGTCGATGCTACGACTACGGGCCCTCAAAGCTTTGTATCCAGTGTATCTGACAACATCCAAACTGAGGAGACCAGCATGCCTGACAACACCTCGGCTCATCAAACAGAAATGTCAACAGATGATGATATCATTGTTCCAACATCCGTTGGGAGTCTTTCGGATGCTACAGAAACACCCCAAGAGACCTCTGATGAGCCCACTTCCTTCCCAACATTTTTCGGAACGGGCTCACTCACCGGTGATCCTGAAGATATAGATCGACCCACCGACATCGTCAGTGATTCTCCCACAGCAACTCAGCCTGGGCCTGGCGGCGCCATTACAAACGCCGTGGCCAACGGTAGATTTGCCAAGTCTTCCAACTCTGGCTCTGGTCTAGTTGATTGGTCTGAGGAGGGTTCAGCCAAGCAACAGAAGTCTGACTGCTACAAAGCAGACGGCAGTTCTGATGATGGTTGCGTAGCACTAGGGTCCTCCTCTGTCCCTACTGATATACGGAAACGAGCATTCAATGGATTGGGAAGCATTATCCAGATGCTTAGCAATCTTGACCCATCCACAACTACACGTTACACTGTTCAGTTTTACTATGTTGTCATCACTGTCGGACAGCAGTCATGTAGCATCAATGCCTACCTGGGAAATCGTCAATTCTACACAATGGGTCTCTTCAGCAGTGGTGGTGTAAGCGGCTCGTGGAATAGGGTTCTCACCACAGTCATCGCAGACTCGCGAAGTGCTAACTTGGGCATCTCCATGACTTGTTCTGGCAACGGGTTGGCGTTGCTATACGTCGACTCGGTCTTTGTGTCTAATCAGGTAACACCTGAAAACATTGACCAGTATGAGCTTGACTTTGGTGACGGAGATGATACTCCTGACACCCCGACCGAGCGGCTGACCTCCAGACCACCAAGTATCCCAACACGCCGGCCCATTGACCCGGGTACCTCCGACCCTGGAGAGGACATCAGTACCTCTATCGAAAAGCCTACTTCCGATGATTGGAAACCTACCACTCGCCATGTTCCACGGAACACGACTGATTGGATGCCTCATCCGGAGACGAGTACTGGCAGTATGGAAAATACGCCTGTTTCGAAGCCAACTATCCTTCCACCTCGTGAGGAGACCAGTGTCGATTTGGAACCAACCTTCACCGACGAAAGTACTACAGATTGGCCCGAGCAAACTTCAGATGGGTTCTCACTGACGTCAGATATGAGTCTTGAGGCAACGGAAGCTCCATCATCAACAACCCAAGAGACTACCGCTACATCGGAAACCACTACTACTTCTGAAGAGCCTAGCCCAACTTGCCAGTACAGACACGGTGAAATGTGCAACTTTGATCGATTTAACTACCCCAAGGATGTACTTTGTTCATGGGAAGGCATCTATAACGGCGAACTCTGGACCGAGTCACGGACAGACTATCCTGTCCAGGGAAGACTGGAACACTGTATAGCCATTTGTCAAGGCATGTCCAACTGCAAATCAGCTGGTTACAACATGATCACGAACCGATGCTACTTCAGCGGTAACACCTTGATTAAGGATGACTTCACGCCAGAGGACGATGGATGGAAGACGACGGCTTGGCTGGACAAACGCTGCTACACTGACTGTGAGACGTGCAAAGACTCGGATCCCAAGGCTGATGTTACGGATTGCGCATACACCCACGACGACACATGCCAACGCGTCAGTACGCCTGATGGCAAGATCTGCAATTACAGCGCTTGGATAGCTGGCATGTTTGTTACTGGTGATCAAATGATCGGCCAATTTCCGGAGTCTGATCAAACGTCGCCGGAGAAATGCGCCGCTATTTGCCGGGGCTTTTACTGGTGCAAGGCATCTGGGTACAAGGACGGGCGGTGCAAATGGATGGGCTTCAGCCTCTCTTTGACTGGGGATTTAAAGCTTGATACTGATAGAGATCCGTCTTGGTTCTCAGTGTGGGATGATGTTGGTTGTTTTGATTGCCCTGGATGTCATTAGGAGGATATACTGCTGGATCCTATTTTCTTTGTATAAACTATTCCTTGTCCAAGGCAGTTCTCTTTAGCTCATCAACTCTTTTCTTTAAGTTCTGTGCAGAGTATTTGTATATCTATTTATTCTGTACTTCATATATATAATAAGGCTACCTTTCACTAATGGTATCGCCCAAGCATCACTCATCTGCTTGCACCAACCGATCGATACCCTCCTCATCAACCTTTAATACAGTCCAATCATGCTTTCTAACCGCTCCAAGCTTCTCATAGAACTTCAAAGCCTTCGTATTATCCTGAAGACAAAGCCATTCCATCTTTACGCAGCCAGCTTCCTTGGCAGCCGCTGCCAGTGCTTGGACCAGCAATCGAGCGTAGCCATGTCGTCTGTACTCTGGCACGACGTACAACTCCTCCATGCAAACTCCAGGCGCAGCTGCCCATGTTGTGTAGTTGAAGAAATAGATCAATAGTCCAGCGGGCTTTCCTTCGGGTGAGAAGATGAGTAGAGGTCTGCCGAAGCGGGGCTTGTCGTCTGTTATGTCGGAAAGATACAGCGTGTTTTGCAGACTTTCCTCGGTCGCAGGAATGTGTGTTCCGGGTGCTTGTTCTTCACCACCATCGCGAATGAAGCTCAATATTTGCGGAATGTCTGATGCCAGATTAGTAGCTAAATGAATTGCAGGATACGATGATGTTTACCTTGGGAAGACGCCTTTCGGACTACTGGTGAGGACGACATGGTCTATAATCGGTTATGATATAAACTTTTTTGGATTATTTAAAAGATAGTTGACACTCATTACAGGCCATCTTAGGTTATATAACGTTCTATAACGCCGATCTAGCAGCGATGACTCATGTGGCTTACGCGCCTTTCAATTGACGACTTGGTATAGACCCGCAAAAAGTCCTTCAGCATGGATGCCATCGCGTTTTCTGCCTCAAGAGGCTTTCTATTCACCATGATCGCAGCCTGGTATTACATTGAGTTATGGCCCCACGACTTAGGATTTAACGTATGGCTCAAAGTTTGCCATTTCGATCGAAGATAACAAATCCAACCGCAACGTGACAGGAGACGCCTCGTTCAGCACTACGTGTAGTTCACATTCACGCTATGTGGAATAATGTATTAAAATCTGAAATGATTGGTCATACGAACTATAGATATCCAAACTACGGGCCTAGGAGATTATCTACAAGCCTCCTGTTCGAAGCCATGGAACAACGCCTCCCCCCGGCCAAGTGCCTTCTCCACCACGTACTACAGTACACCGACTTATCCTGGTCAGTCTCGGCAATCGAGTGAACGATAGCCTCAGCTACAGTTCCTACTGAAACAAAGTCGAAGTAGCCCTCCCAAGCTGACAGCTCGGGCAGACAGCTCATCTAAACTGAGCAGCGGAAGGTTCTGCATCAAATTTCGCGCCGGCGCATCCGTACACGCAATGTTAGCAGGTCGGTGAATCTATACTGGAAGAACATGCTGATCTGCATAAGACTCCAAAACATTTTCTGAGGTCCACCTGGAAACGACATATTCATGATATCCATCCACCTGTGGCTTGTAGTTTGGGTCCCAAACTTGGGACGGAAAACTCAGCAAGACCACCTTGGCCAATGAGGTTGACAACATCATCAGTGGAAACGAAATGGAAGTTGATATTTCGTACGGCAGTCATTTGTGCAAGTACGCGAGTTGCCTTCACCTTAGGGCGTCAGAGAGATTGATATCTCTTGACGAACAAAACGTCGGCGCTATTGTGAATGATTCGATCGACCAAGGGGAGGGGTGCAAAGGTCACGTGACTCTAGATGCACCGGCACCGGTGCAGGTAATCGACCTCGTGAAGAGGATAGCTTAGATTCTTCGCTGAAAAGAGGGGAAGCTACGTGCAAATTACGACAACGCTTGCACATAAGATAAATTTTGAGATAAGCAATAAATTCTTTTTTCTTCAACTATTCTTATTATTTATCAGAACTCGCTATATAAATCCTGGAATCAGAAAATGGTTTTCGTCTCTAAATTTGTGAAGCTTACAGACAAGATTCCTGTGCTTCGTGGGCTTCCGACTAATTCAGTCCTTCTTATCGCTCTCCTCATCACCGTTAACATCGTCATCTGGTTAGCCTTGGCGTTGCCCCTCCTCATCACCCATCCTCGCCTCGCTGCGCCTGCGGCACTTTCGTACACTCTTGGTCTACGCCATGCTTTAGACGCCGATCACATTGCAGCGATTGACTTGACGACGCGCCGTCTCATTGCTGCAGGTCGTCGGCCCGCTTCCGTGGGTACCTTCTTCTCGTTGGGACACAGCACGATCGTTATCATCACATGTATCGTTGTTGCTGCGACGAGTAGTGCTCTACGAAATCGTTTCGATGACTTTAAAAGGGTGGGGAACATCATTGGCACGGCTGTTAGCGCCGTCTTTCTCATTTTGCTTTGTGTCTTAAATGGATGGGTTCTGTATCGTATGATACAGCGGCTTCGTGCTACGCTGGCCCAGGATGGTGACCAGAATGTGGTGCATGAGAATGGGCCCACCACAGGGGAAGGACGAGAGGAAGCTGAACGTCTTGCCGCCGGACAGTTCTCATTGGAGGGAGGTGGGGCGAAGACTACCATTCTCCGAAGACTGTTCAAAGCAATCGATCAGCCGTGGAAGATGTATCCGCTTGGTATTGTGTTTGGATTGGGGTTTGATACGTCATCTGAGATTGCCATCCTTGGAATTGCAAGCATTCAAGCAGTCCAGGGCACCAGTATCTGGTTCATCCTGATCTTTCCTATCCTTTTCACCGGCAAGTATCCTTCAGTCCATGTCTATAAAAGAAAAGTCGAAATCTCGAAGAGTCATACTAACGTTTTTCAGCTGGCATGTGCTTGGTCGATACCACTGACGGAGCTCTCATGCTCGCTTTATATACGTCAAAGGCCTTCTCGCGTGATCAGGTTGCTATCATGTATTACTCTATTGTCCTCACCGGTATCACGGTTCTGGTATCGGCTTTCATCGGCATAGTTCAGGTCCTCTCCCTGATACTCAACGTTGCCCATCCTCAAGGAAAGTTCTGGGACGGCGTGGAGGCTATTGGTGACTCCTTTGATATAATCGGCGGTTGTATTTGTGGTGTATTTCTTCTTTTGGGAATTGGTTCCATTATTGTATACAAGCCTTGGAAACGACGGATGGAAAGGAAAGCGAGCGCAAGGGTATTCAACGCGCCCGAGTCGCTCAACCAGGGCCTTGAATCAGGGCCAACGAAGGCGACACCTTTGCTGCACAATAACGCTTGAGTTCACATATACTCTATGCGCATTATATAGGTTGTGAAAAGGTCAAGAGACGTGAGGTGGGCCCTCAAAATCATCGCAGATCATGATCGAGCGAGCTGTGTCAAGCACGGTCTGTATTATTTTTTCTTATCCACATGGACTGTATTCCTCAGTAACAACGCCTTCAAAAATGAGTCCACGATCAGCCACATCCAGTATTGAGACTAGTTGCTACATAAAGTGACTATAAAATACATGATAAGGCGAGAATAAGTGTGACTTTCTCGAAGACCTGATCGCTTTGCGTAGAATCGATAGTGTGCACCCAATTCCAGCACATATCCATGATGGAATCAACGCTGAGATTGATTTGAAGGTAAACCACCTGTATCTTGGCTCGATACCAAGGGTTGCTCGTGACATACGGAAGGATGTTAGCATAGCGTTCACGACACGCTTTATTGAATGCTGTATAGACCAGTGCTTGTTAAGCTTCCCCTTATCTGGATATTAACATCAGCCTGTGCTATAGCGACGGTATTATTCGTAGTATCTTCGCAGAGTAGGACGCATCTGGCCTTGTCTTGCACTGGCGCTAAGACTTTCTCCGTTGGAAGCATTCACTAGCTATGTTCTTGGGCGGGAATGCTAACGGCGTTGGCGACTACTTTGGCTGCTTTAATCTAGTCTCCTGAGATACGAGATGTTGCGAGCTTGCAGTCCAGATATATTATGCGAGGCTCTGGCCTAACACATGAAGCTAAGTGTCTTCGTCTATTTATCTGACGTTCCCAGGACAGCGACCAGAAAAGCAGGTCGCAAGCAGTTACAACAGATGGGGGCATCAGTCTCGGTGCAAGATCTGGTAGGCAAGGAAGGAGTTGTGTCGAAGAAAAAACCCACATCTGATACTGAGCGCAAATTGCAAAGGGTTTGGGCTGAGGTCTTGGGTGTGGACGCAGATACTATTGGGATAGAAGATAACTTCTTCCAGCTCGGAGGGGACTCGATCGCTGTGTTGAAGGTGGTGGAGAAGGCTCGGGAAATTGGAATGGAGTTGGCTGTCATGGACGTGTTTCATCATCCGAGTTTGTCAATTGGAGCAAAGACTTAGTAGCGTTAGTATTCCTACGTTTTCACAAAAGCAACAAATTGGTCTAAGCTTAGAACATAAAGAGAGTCAATTCAATAGCTACTTAATCTAAGCATCCTGGAGCAGGGGAAGGCTGACACCCTCGCCGACTCTGGCGCGCTGGCGCTCCTGCTCACGGTCGGCGCGGTTGTTACCACCACGGCCGTTTCGGTCCTCGCGATCGTTCTCACGGTCGTTCTGACGATCCTCACGGTCCTCGCGGTCATCATCGCGGTCCTCCTGATCGTCATCCTGATCGTCCTTCTCGGCATCAGCGTTCTTGTCAGCACCAGCAGCACCAGTGCCACCAGGTCTGATAGCAGTGGTGATGGTGGTACCAGCAGTCTGAGTGATACTAGTCGCGGTAGTCTTGACAGCGCATCCCTTTCCAGCGCTCTCAGTGACAGTAGCAGTGTCTTCAGCGGTAGCGGTCGCAGTGTCGTCAGCGGCAGCAGTCTCAGTGGCAGTAGCCGCCTCGTCATCAGTTGCGGTGGCGGCATCATCGGTAGCAGTGGCAGCGGCATCTTCAGTAGCGGCAGCATCCTCAGTGGCGGCAGCGTCGTCAGTGGCAGCGGCATCAGTAGCTGCAGCTCCGTTGACAATGGTCTTCAGATCAGCGACGGCGGTATTGGAGGCGACGGAGAAAGAAGCCAAGTCGACAAGGTCGGTGGCGAAGATACCGCCAGTACCAGTGAAGGTCTGGGCAACATCTGCGACAGCTGAGGAGATTTCATCCTCAGTGGCGTCGAGAACGAGGAGACCTTGGGAGAAGATACATCCGAGCTCGGGTTCCTCGTCGTCACACGAGTTTCCAGCACCAGTAGCATCGTTAACCTGAATCATAATGTCAGTGGGGGTTATATACTGTGAAGTGGGTTGTACTTACATCTCCAGGGGCGAAGGTTCCGCTGAGAAGAGCCAAGTTGGGGTCAGCGCCCATGGCAGCAAGCTGCTTAGCCAGCTCAAGAGTGACAGCCTTGTTGACAGCCTCAGCACCCTCACCAGCAGCATCCTGATGTTGAGTGAGAGCCGCAATCTCAGGGTTCACGGCAGCCTCTGTGCAAAGCTCGCTAGCAGCACCGACCTTGGCGCTGTTTCGCTCAATAGCCTGGAACAGAAGAGCACCGGCCATACCGCGCAAATCACTGATAGCCTTAGCGTTGGTAAAAGCCTGATCAGCAGTCTCCTGCTTCAAACAAGCCAAGTTGGTAACCTGTCCAGCACCCTCCTCAGCAGCGGCATCACCCAACAAGCCAAACACGGGATCGGCGATTTCCTTGGGGTTATCAAGCTCGAGGAACTCCTTCGTGATGTTGAGAACGATATCGTGAGAGTGTTCTTGGGGAACCTGTCGCTTGTGGATGGTCTTGCTGCGGGCGACATACTTAGGAACGATGGGGCTGCGGAAGACGGGAGAGGCGGTCGCAGCGCCGATAGAAAGGGCAACACAGGCAGCGGAGAACTTCATTTTTGCGAGTGAGTGGAAAGACTGGATAGGTCGTTCTGAAATAGGACTGGCCGGCAGTCTTTAAAGAGAGTTATTAAATGGAATAAAGAAGGTTGTAAAACAAAGCTCACAGAGCGAAGAAGAGAATGGAAAGGAGATGCGAAAGATGCAAGAGTAGTGATGCTGATGGCTGGATGAAGAGAATGGTTATCGAAGAGCATCATATTGTCTTTATACTCAGTCGCCAGAGACGATATCAGGGATTGTTTCTGAATGTTGTATCATAACAGACCATTGTATTGTTAAATCCGGATAGCGTTACAATGTGCCATCTGGAAACAGGAAGCATCTTGATCCGAGTAACCCTGTCGGATCTGGGGCTAGCACTTGACAGAATTCTCATCGCGTAGAGATGGCACTTGTTTTCTGTCACCATCTGTTCTGATGAAACCCCAACGTTCCACGCCAAGGTAGCAGGGGTCTTTGGACCCGCAAGTTTATTATTGGCGGCGTATGAAACGGCTCTCTAACCTAAACTCAAACGCGATTCATACAGCCGAGGGAATAGCAGATGGTGATAATTGTTTGACTTGGCTTATTATATTCGTTGTTGAGACGAAGTGTTGAGGTTAGTGACGATTGTTTCCAGAATGCGGAATGCTTGGCTGGCTCATATCAGCTAGAATTGTTTGAGAGTCGCGTCGGATTTAGGTGTTGCATCATAGGGCTATCGGTAGGGAGTAATGGCTTGGGAATCGTTTCTCATCTCGACTCGCGCACGTGTATTGAACAGGGAATTTGTGGTGTGGTGCGAACAGACGTGTAGATCTTCGCAAGACCGGATGATCGAGTTTACCTTACTGATGGAAATAACTCGCAACTATCTTGCTATCTGAATATTACGTCAGTCTTGGTAAAACAGTGTTATCGTTGGTACTGTGTTTGATGTTGGTAGACCAGCCTTTGGTGTGATAGAAGTATGGCTGGAGGTTTCCCATCAAATCAGGACCCGTTTGAAGCAGTTCAACAGAACAACCCAACAAACATCAATAGGACAAGCTGTACATCGACGTTTCAGACAAGCGAATAAAAAAAGTCAGACAGAATTAAAAAAGATTGTTCTCCCAGATGTTCAAAAGAACAGAGTCATTGATCATGTCAACAAAGAACATCCTCTATCTCACAGCATCAGGACTCTAGGTTAGGTTTCCTCAGCATTCGTTCGACCAGCCCCATAATTCAGCACTCTGAAGGGGGTATCGAAGCCAATCAACGCGTCCCGACACTCATGCTTGTCCCCAGCGAATCTGCTATCGATAACGTCGCGTTAAGCTGGGTCAACAGCTGGAGTTCTTGCGCGAGATCGGAAACGTGTATCATATCTTTTATCGATACTGATAAGATAAGATATCCATATCCGGAGGACACCCATGCTTCAAGGGGGTTCAACCTGGCGCCACTGAGTCCAAACGCGTGTGTGAACATTTCACAGTCGAATGCAATCCACCTCGGAACTTGCAAGTCGTCCGTGGGGAACAGACAAGGAAACGCGTTGAGTGTTCAAGGACGAGAGAATGCAGTATCTGAACCTGCGCTACAATTCTGCTGAATACTCAGGAAAGGAAATGTCTGTTAAAGGCTGGCGAAAGGCCGGTTCCGCACCAAGACAGCCGCACTGGAAGCTCTGACGTGAATCTATGATCGCCGCGTTCTCAATTCCGAGGTATCATGGCACCTGGTAGAGGCAGACTGATGCGAAGATCGATGTGCAGCCCACCCCGAGTCAGAAATACCACGAAACAATACTCATTGTTCATGTTACCAAGGCATTTGTGACTGTCTGTTGAGGTCTACTATGGACTGTGATCATTTGTGAATGTTCATGTAGGTGGAAGGGAACAGAGAGCAGTTTGAGGGTATATTTCAGCACATGAATTGCGCCTACTACTTTCCGTACCAGCAAACCACACGAGCGATCTCAACCACCAGCAACAGCTTTCTTCCAATATCACCAAAACATCAACATTTGACTAACCTGACTAACCGCAGACATGAGTAGTCGAAGACACGGATCAGACCGACACAGGTCACACAGGCACAGATCGGAACGCGGATCGAACCGCCCAAATGACGATTCCAGCGACTTGTCTTCAGATCGCTATATTGATCCTGGAAACTCTATTACCAATCGTCCGGGAGAAATTACTGACAACGATCCGCTTGGCATCGGCCGTGACCCAACATGGTATGATACGCAGACTGACTTGCAAGGTGATTCAAACGACGGACCCGCTTATGAGCAGTCTTCCCTGAGTGAATACTTCAATGACGCGATGGGGTCGGTACTACAAGAGCCCTACCCATCTGATTCAGAGTCAGCAGGCACCCCTATTGACCCAAATGACTGGTATTGTCATGATTGCGGTAAATCTCTCTCATCTTGCCATTTATTTTGCAGCACCTGCAAGCGCCGCTCCGAACCTAGCTCAGGTAGCGGAAAGTGCATCAAATGCAAAGCACCTACAGAGGGCAAGGCCATTTTTTGCCCTGGTCACTTGAACCTCGACGACAGGGCCTCCTTCCGACGATGCGTCAGTGCAGACCAAAAGAAGACGCTAGTTGAAGAGGGCGCATGCTTTGAGTGCTGTCGGCGGAAAGCATCTCAAGGCAGAAAATGTTGCTCCTCGTGTCGCGACCGAAAGAAGATTAGCTCAGACATTAGAAGGAGTGGTAGAAGCAACCGTGGACAATGTACAGAGTGCCCAGAAAAGCTTTCAAACGACGACAAAGAGAAAAAGCACACAAAATGTCAAGACTGCAGAAAGGGGAATAGGGAAGCAAGCCGAAGACGGCACGAGAAGAGCAGGAAGTAGCAGCGATAAGCGCTATGGGTGCGGAAAGCGGAAAGCATGGCCCTTAGCACGGTGGGAGAAGGTATCAATAGTACTTACCCGAGGTCGGAAAGGTCTTCACTAGAGTTGAGGGAGCAGGAAGAAAAGGGTCAGGAAAAGTTGACCGATTTGCTTTCGAAGTCTCTTAGATAGATAGATAACTTTGCAGCTCGTCAGTGAGCAATGGTTTTGAGGACAGAATTGAAAGTTTAGTTACGATCAAAGAGGCGAACTTGTAAGATGATTCATGGATTACAGTGAGTCTAAATGATGCTGATATGTATACCAATATTGTGCGATCGAGTAAGCTAGAAGTCCCGGTGACTTATGTAGAGTTAGAATTATCAGCGCAAGACCAAGCGCCCGTTCGCTCGGGAGAGTTGATGATTCCAACAATGGAACCATAAGTTCCAGCAACCATAAGGAAAGTACCAGAAACAATGATGAAGACGCTCCATCCAACCATCAAGTACCATCGAGTGTTGCGCGCGTCTTTCCAGTGATCGTACAGCCACATGCAGCCCATGGGTTGAAGAGAGAGGAATGTACCAAAGAGGGCACCGATGAGGGAAACCAGGCCGCCAAAGACAGGGATACCACTGGCGATAACATATGCGACGATCGATACAGTAGCCGTTGAACCAATCCAGGTGACCCAGTGGATGGTCGTGTTGGCAGTTAGATGCTTCGTTCCGCGGAGGAGTCGGATGAAGATGTGCTTGGCAGGCAGCTACTCTGGTCAGCTTTACACGTTATTATATCGTTCAAGGGTATTCTTACATGTCCAAGAAGAATGGCTGAGCCGAGCAGACCTGGCAGGGCAATACCGTATCCAACCTTCTTCAACAGAGGACCAGCAGACCCGATAGCCGGAGAAGCGACATAAGATCCACAGAAGTAGTACATAATAGTTCCTACAATGATATAAACGACCGTGACAGTGACTTGGCAGATAGTCAAAGCTCGAGTGTACATCTGAGGATCTCGCATCTCGGACACAATGTTGAAGAAAGCTGGGGTGCCGGCGTATGTAAAGACGAGGGTCGAGACGGCGGAGACAGCGTCGGAGAAGCTAGGATGGGAAACAAGATTGTAGTCGGACTTCCAGGGACCGAGTTCTTGGGGAGCTGCGGCCGGTCGATCTTGGAGGCCGACGGCGATGGTAACGACAAAGACTGTAAGATGTTAGTTAACGTCAGTTTGTTTGGGAGTTGTAGATGTTACTGACCAGCAATGATAATGCAGGTGGCGCCGACCCAAGCGATCCAGCTGATGCGGCCGAGGGTTTGGATGCTGGAGACACAGAAGGTAGCGACAGCAGCGATGGCGACAAAGATAGCTGTACAAGCTCCGTGCTCGGATAGAGCGTTGAGTGCGACCGAGATACTCAGCATAGCAGAGCCGGAAACGAAAGTGAAGTCTAGAAACGTCAGCAAATCTCTATCATAATCAGACATTTACTTACAAAGAGCATACATGGCTCCAAAGACCTCGTAACCAATCCGACCAAAGAGCATTCGACCAACATCATCAATGCCATAAACATGACGATGCTTAAGCTTGAACACTCCAACGATGTAATCGGACCAAGTTGTCATGCCAGCAATGACAATAAGGAGAATGATACCGGGGATGAGACCGAGAGTATGGAAGACAGCAGGCATGGACAAAACTCCAAGACCGATCTGTGTCTTCATCATCAGAGCTGTGGTACCAATCCATCCGACATTGCGGTAATTAGGACCATCTTCTGTAATTTCTCCAAAAACAGCATCGTGCTCGATGGTATTTGAGGCGACGACCTCGCCGTTCTGAGACGCGTCGTGAGCAGTCTTTTCCATGTCGTATTTGTCTTCGGAGTGGGTAGCCATGATGAAGGAAGATTGAAGAGATTGGAACTTGAGTGGAGAAGAAAGAATTACTCCAGGGATAATCGCGATCCTTATGTATCCATTCTCTGGGTGTTCAATCTCCCTATTTCTCTCCATTTGGAAATTTAGTTATCTGGGGTACATGGGGCATTTCCTGGGGTAAGTGGATACCCACCTGATATCGCGGAGAGTTGCCATTTCAAAGTTGAGGCTTGTCAGCCAGTTCTAGAACTAAGCAAATCGGTTACTCCGCACCAGTCAAGCCTAGCGATAATGGGGTTAGGAGTTGAGGAATTCCCTCTTGACTTTCCCTTTGAGTAAAACTTTCCTTGGGCAATCCTGGTTTACAAAAGATGATTGTGGCGTTGTCCGTAGCCTTTGCGTAAGGCACTGACTGTTTCACATATGAGTTATTCAAGACTGCTTGCCCATTCCTGAAAGTACGGGTAATTGAAAGTCATCCAATTGCCACTTACTACCGGCAGTGACATGCTGATGATAAGGCTTGTCCCGACAGACCCGGTATCATGGAGCGACTCCATCCTCCCTTGCTCACTTAGCCTGGCATCGCTCGCTTAGTACGCTTTTGGTAAACATGGTATCAGTTAAGCTAAGCCTTCCAGGGAAGGAAAAGGGAGACATGCTTGGGAGCCCGAGATAAATGCACTGCACAAAGTGGGTAGCCAACGAGACATAACCAGCTAAACAATTACCTGACGAAGACTTCTGCAATCTGGGCTGCGCAATCGAAAACATACGTGGCAAAAAGAGAGTTAAAGTACCATAAGGACTGGTAAGAGGATGATAAAAAAAAGAAATGGACAAAAAGGAATCGACAACGGCAGGATTCGAACCTACGCGTGCGAACACAATGCCTATGATGTCTCATAGAGATAGCAGGGCATCGCCTTAACCACTCGGCCACGTTGTCTTGTGATTCGTTGAGTCAGCGGCTCAATAGAAAGCACTATATACCTAACATCTCAGAATTCGCGCAGAGGAACTTCTACCACCAAACCAGATGACTTGCCACAACAGAGTAAAGACTCCAATTCAATTGACATTTCCGCCAACGTTCATCACTTTCTCACCGATTTTCAAGAATTTATACTGGTACAGCAGTTGTTTCAATTCGCCAGGAGCTCTTGTTCTTTGCTATCACACCTGGTTTCGCTTTGAACACAGACCCAGTCGAACTACTTAGCATACTCAGCAGAAACCTTCCACTCAACAGGGCGATCTGCATCATGCCTCAGGCTTCTTGGCATAAGTCACACAACTATTTCTCGTTAGCAACAATCCACCCGGACTTTTGTTGTACTCACATTGGCCAATAAGCATGGATCTTAGGATTATTCCAATCACTCTTCAGCTTAACCAAAAACGCCTCAACCTCCTCACGACTCCATCCAAGACCTCTCGTAAAAGGCGCCATAGTCAGAGCATCCAGCGCTGAGCTCGCGTTAACATTATTCCACAGACCAAGTTCCTTATACTTCTTATCCTTGGGCCAACCATTGGTAGGCCACTTGTAGCGTGTCTCGACCACATCGGCGAAACCTACTTCTTTGAGTAGATCTTTGAAGTTACTGGTTCGTTCGAAACATCGGTTAAACTTGGCGGCGGCTTGATCGAGGAGTCTGCACCACATGTGCATCGCCATGCCATCTTTGAGGGTTCCGTCGTCGCTCCCCATAATGACGTCCACGTCTTGAAGTTCGACGTAACCTCCTGGGGCGAGATTACTACGCTCATTAGCTTATGTAAGGAAATAGGTGTGATCACTTACTCGTAGATCTTAGTAAGGTAAGCCTTCCAGCTCTGAATACTAAAGTTCATGAATCTACTATGAATAAAATCGAAGGACTTCTCATATGTCCATTCTTGATCGATATCATCAACCACGAACTGCACGTTAGGAGGTATACTAGAGATTGTGAGCTTCGCCATCCTCAAAATTGTTTGGTTCCTACATACAAGGCGGGCTGGACAGGTGATAGATCGACGCCCACAACCTACAAAACGTCAGTAGACGTTCTTCAATAGTCGTGACATACCCACAGTCGCCGCTGGATGCTCGTCGCCAAAATCAGTGGCCCAGATGCCTGTGCCTGTACCAAGATCGAGAACCCGCTGAACTTTTGAGTCGGGACGGCAAGGCGGGCTTAGACCGAGTTTGTTGTCAAGAGTTAGAAGCATTAGATTGTGTTGAAAGTCTAGCTCGTCAGTACGTATGCGTGGCTCTTCAGAGTACCACTCTTACCTAGTCGCTCAAGTTCCTCTGCATCGTTGGGAAGATTGTATTCTGAAGAGAGTCAATCAAGGCTAGCTCTGCGGAGGGCCAAGCTAGAGAAAGGTAATTTTGTCTTACTTCCATCTTTGAAACTGTGGTATGTCCTTCCGTTTTCCTTTCGGAACTCGTAGATGGAGCTTGTCACACTATCCGTTGAGGAAGCATTGTCCTAGACAAAGCATTAGGTACTGATGCGACCTGATCCACTCTTGAGGAATGCTCACTTCAACGGACAAATCGACATGGGGGTGCTATCAATTGGGTTAGACTTGATGACATTACTGCGCTTTTAGTGTACCAACATTGTCGTCGGCTTCAATATGAGCATGCGCTTCGATGGTCGTCATTTTTACGTATTTGGTTGTTTACTTGAAAAGAAACTGCCGGGACAATCGGCTTTCCATACCTCAGTATTTAAATACCGCATGTCTGATGCGAGCTGCATTGTTCTCTCTTGTCTCATCTGACAACATACAAGGACACTGACGACCAACATGCATAAATGAAGGTAACGCTAGCCAACAGATGTAACCTCGAATAAACCAACTCTCAGCATTCTTCAGCAGGTCTAGCGTCGTGGTGTGGGTTCATCTGATGTTTTATCCTGGTCAGACGGCGGAAGTCTTGATTCTGAATGGCTGCATAGGCCCTGTTGATTGCATTGCCGAGGTTCAGGGATTCGGAAGCCGACACGCATGCCGGTGGGTTGATTTTGACACCAGTTTACTGCATGTATTGTCGTTTGAGGATATACTTGAGCGATTGTGAATAGCTTTGCTTTCTAAATTGTGAAAACTCATATAATGATGCTGGGTTAAACGGAATGTGATAAAGTGAACTATGTGTGATGAAACTTTTCTAATAGCAGTAACTAATTATTTACTATTCCTCCCTGTATCTGCGATAGCTTAGAGGTGAGCTCTTTCAGTCCTGAATCACAATCTCCAGGTCGTCTGGATTTTCAGAGATCTCACGCAAGTGTTCCCATACACTCCTGTCACCTCTCTGAGATCCTTTGAGACATGCAATATGAAGCTCGATTCCGGCCAAGTGGCCAAGGCATTGACTGTAATCTGAAAAGGCATCGTGTAAATCTCCACCAGATCCCTGTTGTAAGGCACGTATATACCTTTCACCACAAGCTAGAATTCTTTGTTTGTTTTCTTCTGCAACGGCCAACTGTTCACGATGTTCTTGGTCAGTGTGGGCTACGTCGCATGCGAAGTTCATGTTGCCAATCTCGGCTACGACGCGGATACTGCGGTTTCTGTTGCGGTCAGGATGGCCTGGAGGAGGGGTGCCATCTCGAGAGATCGCATCCCAGGGGCCTAAAGTGTCGCTGGGGCTTGGGCTTCGACGTCGCCCAGATGTGGTAGGCGGTGCGCGAGATCCTCCAGCTCTGTTGCGTGAAGTACGCGAGCGAGGGTTTGCAGGTGGAGGAGATCTATTCTGTAAAGGTTGAGATGAAGATTGATGGCGTCTACGAGAGGAGGTAGGTTGCGGCACTGGTGGTCGTGGAGCAGACAAACGAGGGTCTGGTCGACGCGAAGGAGCTGGAGGTGCTGGTCGTCGGGCAGGTGATGACCGGCGAGGGCGAGCGTTTGATCGCGAATATGCCGGCGGAGGCGTATTGGAGCCCCTGGAGTCTGCAGAGCTTGCAGAACTGCTTCGACGGCGACGATGATAAGGCATTGCCCGAGGCTGAGGTCAGTATGTACATAGATTAAGCGCAGCGTTTGAGAACAGAAGGCGGTGGTTTGTACGGCTTCCCTTTGGGATATCAAGTTGGTAGTGTGTGGTCGGGTTTGAGAACGGGCTGTGCACGGCAAGTCTTTATACCTTTCTAGTGAGGTTACTATTCTCAGCGTTATGCAGACTCTAGCAGTCCATCACTGCTTCATACAGTTGAATCACATCTATGGACAGAGAGTGATCAGCGAATAAGTCCATACTCTTAATCAATGCATTGGGTGGTCACATGAGGTGGTTGTGGAACGCAAACTCACATCGGTAAGCTTGCTGAGAGGATCCGCCTAGATCGTGAGTACCAACAGAAGAACCTGGTCCTTACTTAAAAGAAGATGACAATTGGGTTTCATGGTAAGCTGTAAATATAGTAACTAACTATCAAACCATCACTAGATATCATCAATATCTACCAATCAGTCCCGTTCCATTTGAGAGCAATATCGCCCATCGCCTCGAATAACTGCTGGCTGCTCATGGCACTTTTATGCTTGGCCGAAATCTGGCCCAGCTCTTCCCATACATCCTCTCTGCCGTTACGTTCGTGATACCGTTCCATAGATGTAATATAAAGCTCAAGTCGGATCAAGTCAGCGAGTTGTCTAGCGTACTCGTCAAGTATGAACTCTAGTCTATGAGGAGGAACTTCAATAAACTGGCTCTTCAGAACAGCGAGACATTCCGGTTTCTTTGCTTTTTGACTTCTTGCCCAGGCTAGCCAGACTTGGCATTCTTGGTCATTCGATGGTGGACAGAAACAAAGACCAACGCCGGGCTCATCGGTCACTACATATGCTACCCTATCTCTGGCGCGAGTGGGATAACTTTGGGAATACGAAGGAGGGATGCTTCCGCTGCGACTGGCTTGGTCTCGGGAGGATGGCGGAGGGGTGCCAACTCGAGACACTGAATCCCAGGGTCCTACAGTCTTATCAGAGATCCCGCCTCGGCGGTTTGAGGTTGCGTTGGTGGATGCATGAGATGTGCCAGATCTACTACTCGAAGCGTACGAGCTAGCATCGATAGCTGTTCCGGAAGAGCTACTTTGAGCTTGCGAATGTCGGCTAGATAGTGATTCGGAAGCCGTGTATGAAGAGCGACCGGTAGAAGACCTGTGACGTGACGGGTGAGATGAAGACGGATAGCTACTAGAAGAGGCACCAGAGACCATAGATAATCGTGAAGCAGAGGACGATGCTGGCCGTGAAGCAGAGAATGGTGGTGGTACTGAAGCAGAATATCTGGATGGCCGAGATGTAGAGGATGAAGGTGGTCGAGAGGCAGACGACACATGACTTGAGCGACGTGAGGAACTTGAAGCCGTTGAATGTCGGGTACTGGAGGACCTTTGACTGCGAGCGCTAGATGGTGCCCGGGACGATGGCGGTATAACTGTACCTGAGCTGTCAGAGTCCGAAGAGTTTCCAGAGCTGCTTCGATGCCGACGACTGCGAGACATTGTTGAGGTTTGAGTGTAGATAATGGGGCCGGGAACGGTGATCGAGTGCGTTGTGTTTGCTTTATTTGTGAGGCTAAGTTAGTAATGTCTGTTTGGATATTGGAACGGGCTGAGAGCAACATACCCATATGCCCTTCATATAAGTCTTTTACTTGAGACAGATGCAGCTTCCAGCAGCTCATCATTCCTGTATACGCTTGAATCATTTCGAGGGGAGGCACTGCTTCACATCGTGGATTAGCTGATTGTATAGCATGAGTCATTACTTTTTAACAATGCTCAGATAAGCTGACCGTGAAACGGAAGCCCGTATTGGGAAGCTTACAGTGACTGTCCGCTCAGATCACCGAGTCAGAAATACCAACACATGAGCCCAGTCCTTCCTGGAAACTAACCTCGGTTTTAAATAACTACAGTTGGGGTATCGTTCACGGACCAAGTTGCAGGGCACGCATGTCTGATAAAGCAAAAGTCAAATACAATCAATAACCAAGTTTCGCCGATCCAACGTTTGCACGTTCTATTCTACCAGAAATCCCGTCATAAATCCATTTTCCCCATTTCCCACCAACCAGACTCCTCAGTAAACAAACTCATCAGTAAACACAAACACCATTCAAGGAAGCTTCATCATTCGTGTCTTCTTGACTTCAGGACCCTCGTCACCCAGATATCGGAAAGTGTACAAACTGCAACAGTTAGTCAACCATAAACCATGTGAGTCGGTTTAATACATACCTCCAGTGAAGATTGCCCAAAGCAATGTTCCTGCACCCGTTGACAAACTTAATGACATCCCGATCAATGTCCTCTCCCCAGAAAGGAAGGTTTGCCATCGCCATGTGCCACCGCTTGTAGCAGTCATACAGCATCTCACCAATCTCATCAACAGCTTGCTGGTCCGTCATACCCTGGTCCTTGAGGATAAAGATGATGTTGCTATCTTCTCCTTGAATGAGGTCCTTACGGTAAGAGCATAAATCATTTTGCCTGCCGCGTGTTAGTATGGCAATATAAAGAGGCTCGTGTGGACGGCTTACAGTGTGACCAAGTCGCAGGTAATTCGTGAAATTGCTTCAAGAGAGGGATGATCCATAACGTGTTGCGGCAAGTCAATTCCTTCGGCAAATCTGTGATTCATGAGTCAGTCTCGTGTATATGACCCTGGTTTTGAAACGCGTTCGTTTCGTGGCCAATAAGCTTGAATCGGGGATGCTACACAAACAGCTAAGACCTGATAGAGGTACAACCACTCTTGGCCCAATCACCGTTGTTACCTGATGTTATTCGCTCACAACATCAAGACCGAAAAAAAGGGATGAAAAAAAGGGTACTTACTCCATAAGACCAATACAGGGATACGCCCCAACGCACCCAGCTCTCATATCCATGTACTCCTCAACACTCAATCTCGAAGCCAAATGCTGCACACCGACCTGCTGCAAAACACCGACGCAGTACATAGTGAGATGCTTCTTCCATCGGTACTGCAGCGCAGGGCTGGCGCGTTGGCGAAAGCGGTTCCAGCATGATTGGAGGGTGTGGCGCAGGGGGTTCTGGTCGGGCGATACGACGGGGTGGATGTTGTCGAGCGTAGCGAGAGTGTAAATGACTTCCTCGGCTGCCTTGATGGGATTGTTCGCGAAAGAACCTTCGTCGAAAGCTGTTGGTTGTTAGTTTTTTTACGTGCCACTTTTATGCATGCATGGGCGGCGCGGCCCGTTTTTGGCTAATCTTTTGCCGGAACTTGGGGGGCGTGTCTTGTTGGTTGTTGGTTTTGTTACTCACGGTCGTCAAATGCAAAGACCCATCCATTCCAATCATTCATAAGCTTCAATGTTTCTAGATCGGCGTTGGGTGCACAGATTGCGCTCATGTAGGCGATGTCGAGTCGGCTCCAGATACTAGCTGTCTTTTCATTCATTCGTAGTGCACTTGATCGTCGGTCAGTTATCATTTTTACCAGGTGCACGGTAAGCTTACTCTTTTAGCCAAGCATCGGACATGGCTTTTGATGTTTTGTACATGGGGTTGACTTCTGGCTCGACGGCCATGATTGACGAGAATAGAGCTTCGGGCAACTTGATCCATCGGCCATCTGGACTGTCGACGTGGTCTGAGCAGATGCTGCTGGCGGGACTCAAAGGACCACCAGCACAACTGGGTGGAGGTGTGATGATTGAAGGAACCATGTTATCTGTGGAGTCTATCGTGAATGATTGTTATTACTCGAAATAAACACAATGCTTGAATGATGCTGAACAAAACTTCACGAGGGACACGACATGTATATACCACTTCCTCCAACCCCAGACAGAGGCCTTTTCCATCGCCACGGGACTGGAACGATTAGTCCGTCCCAGCAAGGGGGTTCGCTTCGTGAGGCTATTTAGTCTGTGATTGCTTTTTGCGCGTCCGCAGATGAGCGGTGATACAGAACTTCACGGCCTCACGACTGGGTCAATGACGTTTTGTGAAGGCGGATATAGAGGAGAGAACAAGGCTAGTCTGTGCGAATGAGAAACTAGCTTGGGCAATTAATCTGTCACCACGGTGTGACAAAAAAACAAAACATTGACAGTTGCTTTTCAAAAGTTCGTGGATAGTCACGATGGTCACACTTTGAACTTTTGCATATCACTCTGCTTAAACGCTGTGTTCTTAATCATGTCCTTGCGCGACGATTAAATGGTGTTGAGCTTGCGAGAAAATCATTCCGACCTCAGCCCATCTGGTGGCTCCGTACAATGGGTCCAGCCAGCGCTACCGGTGTGACCGTCTCGAGACGAACAAAGGCTAACCATTAGTCTAGTTGTCTCAGAAGCAGGTAGGGCTTCACGAGGGTACGTGTGTCATTTTTCGCTTTTTTTTTCTTTTAGCCCCAGATTCATGAGGCTTACTCATGTCCCTCAAAACCTTTTCCTCCCATCGGAAATCATAGCAAGCTTTAGCGTTGGGTACAAGTACTCGAGCCTGATCCATGCAACCCATGCGGGCTGTAATCAACGTTCGCTTGCCGGTTTTGAAAGACCGGGGACTCAATCCTTTTCTTAGCTCCACGCCAAAGTGGAGGAACGTCGCAAGGGAGGAAGAGCCAATGGA